>NC_136386.1:102852955-104276288 GCF_965140285.1 Lepidochelys kempii
CTTTTTCAGGGGAGAAGGCAATATACCATGTTTATTGAAAATACAACAATTAGCATATGCATTCAATCACACACACACACAATTGTCCCACCAGTCGATGTTATAGTTACCAGTCCAGATCAATCTAGTGGCCAGGGAGGAGTAGGGAGGAGCCGGAGTCTGTCGGTCATGACAAAATGCTCTGGGGAAGTCTTGGCAGGACGAACCCAAAGTTTCATGGCAAGGCAGCCTGTTTATATAGTGATTTTCCTTCATTGGGACCAATGAATTTTGCATTGTTATGCTGTAATTAATTGTTGTTTAACAAGTGCTTGTTTTTTTATTAAGTTTTTTAGAGAGTTATCACATGGTGGTTTTGATCACAGCTATTTTGTCCCCATTGACAGGCGCCTGTCTTAGTTTTAGAGTTGTTAATCTGCCCTCCTTTGACATTTCAAAAGGGGCATATTGCAGCCTCCTGGCGCCCTTGCGTTTGTTTTTGGTTCCTCCCAAGAACATCTGGTTCAGTGATGGCCTTCACACTTATCTCTTAACACACACATTCCTCATTCACACACAAAATAGAACTGATTTACACAAAACATTTTGAACAGGGACATCAAGTTGCAATGCAAAAGAAAAACAATCATGGCATTCTTTTACTTATTTTAAAATGCTAAACCTACAACAAAGTGGTGACTCTAAAAGGTCTGTTACTGCCTTGAAATCAGCCCAGACACAGATTCTGGTTGATGCAACTCTACCAGTGGCACATTAGGCCATTTCTTTCTGCTGTCTAAAAAGTGCGGCTGGCAGGATATGGTCAAATCATACATTAACACATTTAATACATGCTACATTATTATTTTATTATTTTTTATTCTTAATTCTAAATTAAACAAAATACAAACATAAAATCCTACTACTACATGTCCCCCTTTTGACCCCTCAAGAACAATTCTTGAGTGGGTCATATTTTATACAACTGTTTCATAGCAATATACTCATAGGCAATTTAAGCTTGTGATTGTAATTTAACAAACTTTTTTTTTTGTTTAATAGTACATGCAACACATTTTTAGCAAGCAAACACAGGACAATACTAACATAACTAGTAATGGGTGAAACATAATAGATAATATGCCCTTAGAGGTTGGGGATGAGCCTGTAAAAAAACAAACAGTGATAGACTGATTTTTTTTTTTTAGATCTAGCAATTTTAGCATGTTTTTATTTGCATGTAATCTTTGAATGACACACTTTTTATATTTTTTTTGTCTTTGTTGTAAAAACATTTTTGTTTTTCACACATGATTAGTGAGTGTGCCAATTTAGGTCAAGAGTAACAGAGAAATTAACCGGGGTGGCAGGTATAGTGCTTTGTGCTTTTTTAATTTTTGATAAATAGTATGTGTGATTGCTAGTATATAATATATGGGCAGTATATTTACATTTATTTACTGGGGATTGGCTAATACTTGCATTTTTTTTAAATATTGTTTTTTAGGATGTAACACATACATATTGTTTGTTGTACAAAACACGTTACATTTTTTAGTTTATTTTATATATATGTTTTTAATTATGTGTTTTTGCTGCATGGTTTTGTGGTGATAGGTAGGGACAAGCACACCCATTTTTGAGGGCTTTACTCTGTATACCTTTGGGTGTTTAATAATTTATTTTTTTTAGCCCACTGACTCATAACCCGGGATAACCCAAAAGGATTTTATGGTTAATTTTGGGAGCGGGCTTATTTTTTATATTTTTGTTTTTATAGATTGTTGGTGAGCAACTTTAATAATCATTTTACTTAATAACAAATTAGGATTAACCATGATGGAAACATATTGCATGTATTTATGTTTGTAAGTGTTAAACAAAGACCTTTTTTGTTGTTTTAAAAGATGCGTTAATACCTGAATATTTTTACCCAGAACATTTTGTGATTAAGTGAAGCTAAACCAAGAATTTGCATTTTAGTACATTTTATGGCTAAGGCAGTTTTATTTGTATTAAGTTTATAGTAGTATTTGCTTGCTTGTGAATGAGACTATTTTGCAGTTGTGATAAGGAACTTAATTTATTTTTAATTATTTTTAGAATTATACTATTTATCATTTTTACTTTGAAACTGATTTTTTTTAATATGGTGTTTATTATATTTTGTTTTGTTTGGCTTTTGTAGTGTTGATGTGTTTTTATTTAGGCTGTTATAATAGGAAGGGAGTAGGGTGAACATTTGGGTTTTAATTTAGACATGTTTAATTAAGTTTAATTTTATGCTAATTTTTATTTTTATTAATAGTGGATTTAATAAAAAATTATTGGATTATTGTGAGTTATAAACAATTTTGTTTTTTTATTTTAATTGAGGTTTGTTTGTTTTTTTGAATGCATAGTTTTGGTTTAGGTTTTGGTGCATGTGTTTGGGAACCATAGGTTTAATTTATTATGGACTATTGGATAGTACCCCACAATAATTGTTAGTATTGTTTTTGTTTTAATAGGCTTAATTTTTATTTTTTAGTGGCTTGGTATTTTTTTGGTGTTTATAAGGTGAATTTTAAGTTTTTTGTTTTGTTTTATTTTTTAAAGGCATACACATTGGTATTTTTTAAGGGTTTTAAGATTTGGCTAATATTTTTATTGTACCATTTTATGTGGATTACTGGATTATGGGTAGAAATTTATGATTGGTTGGCAGGGAGTGAATTATCTTTTAAATATTGGCTTAAGGAGGGCTGAATTTTTTTTCCCATGATTTCTTTAATTATTTGGTCACTAAAAGTTTTTAGTAGCAGGTAAAGCTAGAATTTACACTGGAGTTTTATTTTTTGTGGATTAAAATTGTAGTGGTTAAGTAGCGCTTTGTGCTTAGGTTTTGGGATTTTTTTTTTTGCAAAGAATTTTATCATTATTATTCATGTAAACAATTTAATTTGTGAAATATATACTTATTTTAGTTTTTTTTTAATATGGCATATTAATGGGCTAAGGCGGTTTTTTATGGAGTAAGGGCCTATTTATTTTTATTTTAGTGAGTGATTTTTTTTTTTTATTTTAAGGTATATGATTTGGTTTTTTGTTTTTTATAGGGTTGCCTTTGTGGGCCTTTGTTTTTGAATTTTATTGATTATGTGTTTGATGGCCTGATAACTCTATACTGGAGGGTGGTTTTATTTTTTTGTAATTGTTTGAGCCATTGAAAATAATTATGCTGGGTTATATTAGAGCCCTTTTTAAAATTTTCTATCAGGTAATTAGGATTATTAGGTGCACTGAATGTTCAAACGGAATTTGAAAGGGTTGAATTTTTGTCTTTAGTTTATTATTGCTGCGGATGGCAGCCAAAATTAGAGGCAGTTTATTTGGCCAGGTTTTTTTTGGCGTGATTTACTACTTTTTGGAGTGCTTTTTTAATAGTGTGATTTATGCGCTCTACTTGGCCTGAGGACTGAGGCCGGTATGGTATATGGAGCTTTTGTTTAATTTTTAAGGCTTGTATTATTGTTAGAATTTATTGTTATAAAGGTTTTTTTTATAAAGGCTTTTTTATTGTTAGAATTAATTATTTTAGGGGTGCCATATTTGCATACTACCTTATTAAAGAACTTTTTGGCTACTACCCTGGTGCTATTATTTTTAGTAGGAAATACTTCCACACATTTTGAAAAGGAATTACCTGTAATTATTACCAATTAATATTTGATTTTTAAATTTTTTTGGCAATTTATTAATACAATTAATTTGAACCCTGTGCTATGGCCCAAGCCTTTGTTGGTGCATTACGGGTTGCCAGTGCGGGAGACGAGCCTTGTCCTGAATGCAGCACACACGATTTCGGACCTATGTTTTAACATTTTTTATATACTTTTATTTTGCTACTTGCTTTAGCTTTTTATTATTATTATTTTTATGCATAAATTGATGGGCTTCATTAAGTAACTTTTGATTTTTAATTTTTTTGGCATTTGGTTTCTTGTATATTGTTGTTTGTAGGGTTCCATTGTTGAAGCTTATCGTGGTGTCCAGGAAATTCATGCTAGTGTGGGAGTGTTCCAGAGAGAGTTTAATGTATGAATGGTGGTAGTTGAAGCTGTGGTGGAAATCTGAGGGAGTTTAAGTCGTTTGTCCAGAGGATGAAAATATCATCGATGGATCTCAGGTATATCATTTGATTACTACTTATGCTAAATTACCTTGTATTTAGCTATTCCTTTCTTTTGTTTTTTGTTCAATAACCCTGCATCAGAACTGGTGCAAATTTTGGAAGCCTGGTTGTTCATAGATAGGAAGTAGTTGGATGGACTAGATTAGTATATTCATCAAGATTCATCTCCACAAGCAGCATTGAGTATTTGCATTGGGTTTGTTATTGGTATATCACCCAGCAGAGAAGCTGGAGTTTAAACACAGCTGCAGCACTCTCATTTTAGTAGAGAGCTGTGATAAAAGGTTTTCAGGATCAGGAAGGTTTTTTTTATATTGTTAGGGTAGTTTATATGTTGGGACTGCAAACCTTGTTATCATTAATAATGTCTTTTATATTATAGTATACATCTTATTTCATGTTCAAAATTAAATTAGCAGCCATCAGCACATCATAACTCCACAAGCATAAAGGATGGGCAAAAAAAAATAATAGAAAACTATTTGTGTGGGAAGTGAAAGTTTTCAAATAAAAACATGTGCTAACTATCAGTTTCTATCACACCAGTTGGTCTTTGCTTTGAAGGATCTATTTAATTATCTTCTTTGTTTAAACCCTGCCGGGTGTAAATTCAAGCATATTTAAGGGAAGAATGCTCACAGAAAATCAAAACCTTTCTGGCAAGAACCCCATTCTGCTTTTATTTTTAATATACAGTGGTGCTGTTTTCAGCACTGTAGCTAAGGATCTGTGTCATTGTTCCTACTAAAACATCCATCATCAGGGATTATAGAGTGACTGTGAAAAATTTTCCCTACAGCAATGTCATGCAAGTGTTGTTTGCATTGAAAACTCTTTGGTGCATGGTGCAAAGCACACTGTTGGCAGTCCACTAATAATAAAACTAACAGAATACAACATTTTAATGGTACAGTGCATTGAAAACACTCAAAGGTAGAGAGAAGTTAAAGGTAATTACAGCATAAGAAATCGAGACACAATACAATTGCACTAATTGTACTGAATATATATATTGTACAAAAGGGATATTAATACAATGCATCCATGAACACACATAAAGGATCCAATCATCAGGCAAAGACTCCCGTTGACTTCAGTTGACTCTTGTGCTTGGGTAAGGCAAGATCAGGCACAAAAGTACATTTAAATACTGCACTTCTTGTCTGTTATCATATGTCCCACTAACCATTACAAATACATGCAAACAGTACTTTGTCTTTGAGTAGGGATTTTTTAATGTCTTTTGATTCAGCCTGCAAAACAATTATAGAACTGTGTATTACAGGTAAAAAGGATATGTGATGGGAATACATCCAGGTCCCAAGAAACCCCCAGACAGTTTTACTAGAGTTGTGCAGCTGGGGCCAAAACCTACAAAGCAATTTTCCTGGCAGTCTTTGGGAGAGCAAACAAGGCCAGCAAGAGTTAAATGGCTGAAGGCCGATTCAGTAGGGACTCTTTAAACTAGAAGACCCTGTTCTGAGGAGTAGGAAAGGAGCAGTTGGTGGTGATCCTGGTCCTAATCTGAGGGGAGAGGGAGAGTGCAAGTGCACTGTCCTGACTGTTTCCAACCTGCACAGGAGGAACAAAGTTAAACCCAGCAAAGGGCAGAACTCTGTGGCTTGTGTATCCTGTGAGCCACTAGGAAGCCCACCCAGGGTTATATTGTATTAATTTATCATTGTCTCAACTTGGTCATAAATCCCTGTATTTCCTTAAACAGTGATCCTTGCCTGCTAAAAAAATCATTTACTACTTATGTACTATTTGTGTCCGCATTTTTTCTTGTTATAAAGGGAAGTTTTTATCCTGTATATTTGACATGTTTTTGAACAGGTATAAGTTCCACTACTACTCTTATATGGATCACCTGGATCGATCAGTCTTCAGCTGTCGTTAAGACTGACTTGATCACAACACGCCCTCCATTCTTCTCACACTCTCGCCTTTCGTCTGTTAAATATATTTTTTACCAGGACTAAAACTGACTGGATATGTGTTTTGATGTTTTTTGCCATAACTTATTCCATTAGTTCCCCTTCCCATATTCACCCAGCTCATGTAACTAGGGCAAGAGGTATGTAGTTGGGAATGGAAGTGAATAATTAATCAATATAGTCATAATATAACTTCTCTGGTGAATTTCATGAATATTTTCAAATTAAATATTCAGTTTTTTGGGTCAATGTTCAGTTCTAGATAGACTTTTCAAATGTATAAACACAATTATATTTTCAGTCACTGGCAGGCGTCAGGAAGGGATTATTTTTCCCTCAATATATTATGGGGTTATTTTTAATCTCCTTCCTCTGAAGCATCAGGATGGCCTGGACTGGAGATGGGACACGAGGCAAGTTGATCCAGGGCTCTGAGGTGGCACTGAGCTCTCTCTCTCTCTCTCTCTCTCAGGTGTTTGACTGGCTGGTTCTTGCTCACATGTTCTGGGTTTAACTGATTTGCCATATGTGGGGTAAGGAAGGAATTTTCCCCTAGGTCAGATTGGCAGTGACTGTTGGGGGTTTTGCCTTTCTCTTCCGTGTGTTGGTGCAAGTCATGTGCCAGGATTATCTGATTATATCCCACTTAATCATTTCCTTTCCATTGCAGGGGCTTCAAACATTAGTGCATCTCAGAACGCCCTAATCTCTCCCTCTGGCATGTAATACTCTAGTCTCCTGTGGGTGTCATTTACTTTGGTCTCATTTCCATTGCTGCATTTAGTGTACAAGTGCTAGGGGGTGTTGGTGGTCTGTGATATACAGGAGATGATCTAATGGTCCTTTCTGACCTTAAACTCCTGACTCTAACTAGGACTGTGCATGTACTCACAATTACTTGATGTGAATGAGACAAAAGGAAATGGAATGTATAGTCTGCTGGACAATCAATAAATCAGGCTAATACATTTCTTTCTCCCTTAATCAGACAAATCTGGAGTCTACTTACATAGACAAGTCTAATATGAAAGAACAGGAGAAGACTTAAATCCCCCAATATTTTTTAGGCCTGATTGTCTCCTCTTAAAGCTCCTCCCTAAAACTCTCCTTTCTGGATGGAAGTCACATGTTCAGCACAATAGGAGAGAATTTCTTTGAAGCACAGAGGTTTGTCCTGATCCACTGAAGGGAGAAGTGGCCAGACTCTAGCAGAAATGGAATTACAATGATTCCATATGAGAAAGTTGACCCAAAAGGAGAAAAGATAGGAAGAAAACCATATTCTGGCATTTTCTTTCTTAAATGTCTTGAAATAAGAGACAAGATGACAAAAAAGTAGAATAGTGCTGGGAGAGGGAATTGTTCAAATATGAACTAGTTCTAAGATTAAGTTCTGATGAAATATGAATGATTTTCCCACTAAATTCAAGTCCTCTAAAGGAACAGAACTGCTGGCTACTACTAAAGGTACTGAATGCAATAGACTCCTAGAAAGGGCCACCAGATTGGAACAGACTGTTGGGGCATTGACAATTAATGGGGATATTAGTGACCAGCTCTAGTCAAAGGATCTATAGAATTTTAATCTTTTTTTTCCCTTTGTGAACTCACTCTAGTTTTTGGTTGGTTTGTTTCTTTACTTGTAAGGAAGCAACATCTTAACCTAAGCTAATGTCACCTATATTAATCTCAGTGGAGAGGAATGAGTAATTGGCACATTAATGTAAATTCTTTGGAAGAGGGGAAAAACACTTACTTTGAGTTTTAATATTTCAAGTCATCCTTGTTGTTTCTCAATCTGATATACAGTTGTTTTTTCCTAATTCTATATTTGCTGTTTCTTTTGGGGGATCAGGTTAAAAAGGGAAGATCTTATCATAAAATTTTAGAAATGTAGGGATGGAAGTTTGCTGTTTTACCTTTAATATTGTTTCTCTGAGAAACTGCCAGCTCTCCTGAACAAGATTTCCCCTTAGATATTTCTTCCCATGGGATCTTACCAGCCAGTTCTCTAAGTCTGTTGAAGTCTGTTTTTTTTTAAATCCATCATCCTTATTCTGCTGCTTTCAATCCTGGCTTTCCTTGGAATCATAAAGTCATCATTTCATGATCACTTTGATCAAGTTGCCTTAGGTTCACAACTAATTCTTCCCTGATTGTCAGAATCAAGTCTAAAATCTGCCACTCTGGTTACTTCCTTCACTATCTGAAACAAGAACTTGTTCCTAGCACATTCCAAGAACTTATTCAACATTTTGTGTGTTTGCCATATTTTGTCTGGGTAGTTGAATTCTGCCATCACTACCATGTTTTGGATATGTATTTGTTCTGGCTTGTGAACTAGAATCCTTCCTCAAATGGGGTCCAATACAATGCCCATCGAATTCAGATGCTCAATTAATGAAAGCATCTATATTCAAGATAGCAGAAACTAATTATGCCCCCCAATTTAAGCACTTGCTTGTTTAGAAAGCACTTCAGCACATGTTTAACTGTATATGCATAAGTCCTGTTGAATTTAAAGCAAAGTTTAAGTAAGGGATATGGTTATTCATGTATTTAAGTGCTTTTCAGAATCAGGCCCATAATTAGTTTCGAGATAATAGCTATTAAGATTTGTCTGGTATCTGAACTGACTAGTGACTGTTGCTTCAGAATTATAGAATTTAGAAACGGAAAATCTCTACTAGATTATCCATTCAATTTCCTTAAATAAATGTTTAATTTAACTGTCTATGTCCATACAACACAGCACCCAGCATTTCCCTGAGAGACATCCTAATGAATCCCATTGTCGGGAAGTTTGTCCTGATATGCAGCCTAAATGTTCCCTTTCTTCATTAAATCCAGTTACTCCTCATCACATCCCTTCTTGCTATCCTAAATAACTCACCTTCTATAACTGAACCTAACTACGGATGCATAAATTAGCTTTCAACAATGTAGCTACAATGGTATGTGAAGATTCATAAAGATGTACCAAAGTACTTGGGAATTCCAAAGGACTGAGGAATACAAATGAGGACACTTGTGTTGTTATATGTGGTTTCATCTTTTTCAAGGTGTACATGGGGCCAGTAGGTAGGTTTGCAAAGAGTCACTGGTTCTGGTCTTTTCAGTATGTTGGTGATTTCCATCTCTATTGCATTCTCATCCAACTCACTAAACACTGTCAAACCCAATAACCACCCATACACCTAACTGAGATATATAATTTGAACACTGGATGTAGGAAATACCTTAACCTGCTGGTATAGGCTGTGCTGTGTGGGGGAACATGAGCAAAAGAGCTATGAAGTGAAGTGTGATGTGTGGTTTGTTGGAAACCATCAGCAGATGTTCAAGGCCTGGCCTTGCTCCCTAGGTATTTCCAAAATACTACATCTGTTCCCTCTGGTATTCTGGGTTAAGTTTTAAGTTCAGCAGTAGAATAAATTTTCTAATATTATTATTCCATATAAATTGGTTGCTTATCTTTTCAAGAAGTTTAAAGATTTGTGTTTGCTGAAATCTAAACAAAAAACAAAGTGGTCCATGTGACATTTTTGCCTGCATTTTAAGTCTTTAATCAAAAGAGGATTTCCCAAAATAGAAAGAGTGAGTGGATGTGAGAACTGGCAATTTATATTTTAGAAAAAGAAAGCTACTTCAATTAGAAAGGAAGCAATTTCAATGGAGAAATTTCAATGTATCTTGTTCTGTGTACTCTCTCTCTAACATAACAGAAATGACCTATGAAGGGGCATGGAGAAGTGCTTCAACTTAATGTATTTTTAAATAATTAATAATGCCTTTATATAGGGCTGTGTTCAAGAAACAGCAAACTTTCTTTTATCAGTGAAAGGGTAACTTAAGTTTTGAGATCAGATAAATCTGAGTCAATGGCTAGATTTTCCTCTGTTTTTTCTGACACTTGTATGATTCAGAAATATGTTTGGAATGATGTACAAAATAATCACAAGTTATCCAAAAATGAAGATGCTTTTCAGAATAAAGATTTTTTTTTTTGGATTGGTGAAACCAAAAGACCTACCCAGTCCATTCCGCTGCTCTCCAACATTTGCGGTCTGCTTCTCTGGATGTGATTCCAGTTATCGTATCTTCCTAAAATGTCTTTAAATCCCTCCATGCTACTTGCCATGGTCATTTGACTCTATCAAGCTGCACTAAAGCTTTATGCCACATATTGATAACCTTGGTGAAAGGTTTCTCAGGGATGCCCTAACTATTTATTACTTTCTTCTTCTATTCAAAATGTGACAATGTATTGTTCTTCTTCCTTGCAGTGGGATTAAATCTTGCCTTGATAAGCTTCTTAGATACTTGTGACCTAATTGTGGTCTACTAGTCCATCAGATTTCAGTAAGAATGAACATGTTTTAGCTCCTGAAGTTTATCCTCATAAGTGTGAACCTTGTTAACCCTCTTTTGTACTCCCCTCCTCCCTCATCATCTGAAGGTCTCTTTATAAACAAGGCTTCCAATAGTTAGGAACAGCTTAACTACTTTTCAGTCTTCCTCATGTTCATGAATCTGATGTTTCATCCAGGGAAAAGGATGATAAAGATTTTTAATATTAACACAGTGAATTAAGATCCATCTGGCCCCATCAATTCACAAAGTCTAATAGAAGGGCCTTCAGGCATTGAGAGGGGGAGGGCAATGAAGCAGGAATAATTTCCCAAAGGGATGAGAGAGAGTTGAAAAAAGTCTGAGTGTGAGGTGTGGGAGGCAGTGGAATTATTTTAATGATCTATTAGCCGTCCTTCTTTGTGATTGCATTGTGATGTTTTACAGTCTCTTCTCCTGCTGGGCACTCACACCAAATTCTACCCTGCAACACTGTTGCAAACAAAAAAAAATGTATTTTTCCTGTTATGAAAGTTGTGTAAAAATGATGTGCAATGGCTTTAGTCCGAGCACCCTTTTTGTAAGAATATGATGTTAACAGTAATGTCAAAACTAGATTTCAGAGTAACAGCCGTGTTAGTCTGTATTCGCAAAAAGAAAAGGAGTACTTGTGGCACCTTAGAGACTAACCAATTTATTTGAGCATAAGCTTTCGTGAGTTATAGCTTATGCTCAAATAAATTGGTTAGTCTCTAAGGTGCCACACGTACTCCTTTTCTTTTGTCAAAACTAGAGTTAGTTAGAAAGCAAAACTGCAAAAATGTTTGCCCCTGCTTTTTAAAAATGTACAGCTTCTCAAGTTGTAGTCTTCTCTTTCAGACCACAGGCTCCTTTTACCTATCTTAACTCTTAATATGAGCACCTGAGACTCCCTGCAGAAGTGTGGGTTTCAACAGTCAAATATATCTGGATGTTTTTCAGAGTTTAAGGAATGGCAAGTTACTATTACAAATGTTACCAAACAGCTACGCAGTTTCATTTTGAGCTCAGGTTCCTTACAATCTGCCACACCAGTCCTTCACACAAAGATATGCCATGCAGACATTGAAGATAGAGGCAGAACATGAGTTAGCCTAAAACAGTACCCTCTGTGACACCCTTTGCCCTCTGTAATACCCGTGGAACCTCACTGAAATCGCAGATGATTGAATCAGGCCCCATAAGATTTTCAGTGGGATGTGGTAACTAATGGCTTCCCACATCAAAAGAGAGCAGAAAGCCACTGACTTGGTCCAATCAGAAAGGTTACTCAACTTAAGATTCTTTAAAATCAAAACCCAACCCACAACCAGTGACCACTTTCCTTTAACTTGTGGTTTCCAGCTTCAGCTGAAAAACGTTTCAATGATTTTGTGGGTGATATTGCTGCTACAGAATACAGAAAGAAGGAACTAATATCACTTACCACTATGTATATGTCTACATCACATGCTTCTTTTGGTGGTGTGGAGTGCATACACAGGTAGTCCTCCATAGCATAGGTATAAATAGAGACTAGAGTGAAGACATACCTGGAGAGTGTAGGTTTATATGCCAATACACACCCTACATGGCTTTCTACTAGCCCAAGCTGTGCCTCCCCATTTATGCTGCTGGATCCCTTCTCCACCTCACACAGCTCCCCGTAGGGAAAGACTCTGGCAGGGGAAAAATCTCTCCCAGCTCCCCACTGCTGGAGCCCTTTCCTCCCTCAGGGAAAGACTTAGGCAGAAGGGAGCAGCCGAAGCCTTTTCCTGCTGCCTCCCCCCCATGCCAGAGCCTGTCACTGACATGCGTAGATGCAGCCTGTGTTTCCCGGCTTGTGTAGCTACATGTACCCTACCCACCTACACCCATGTAGTGTAGATATAGCCTGTGATTAGCTTTAGAGTTTTACTCGGTGTGCACTTTTAGCTATTCGCTTGTGCAAACGCACAACTTGTTGAAACTTTCTTCCCAATCACCCACTATGAGATATTCATACAGAAATAGGATTTAAGTAAAGGATTCATTCATTGACCTTGGAAAAAAATACAGCAGAAGAATTTGAAAGTGACTCCATCACAGCTTTAACGTGGGTATAACAACATCCAAAGGTTTGCACGCTGGTCCCATGTTTGTGTGCAATATGTTGTGAGGACTGGTTTGTCTGAAAATGAAAAATGATTTTGTTTTAAACTGCCGTGTCCCAGGACACTTTTTTAAAGGAATAATTTTTTAGTCTTCAGTGAAGCATAAGAGAGCTTACATCCAGAATCAGCTAGGATTTGCATGAGTCACTTGCCCTTTTGCTTCAGGGCAGGAGGTGCCAATTTATTGAGAGGGTTCTGTTGATTAGTCTGGATCCAGGAAACCAAAGAAAAGATAGCTAAAAACTGGTGGTGATAGGGAGGGAATACTACATAATTAGTACAGCAATGAGTAAATTATATTTATTTGTCTGATAATTTATGATTATTACATGATAGTTTCTCTTTGTGCAGCCATTGCTTTTGGAAAGAATCTATTAGTTTAACATTCTGTTTCAATTATCCTATAACTGAGTCTTCAGCAGCCATTTTAAAACATGAAAATCACATCTCCCATCAGTCAGCTAGGTACTTAAGCCAAGCGAAAGGATCTAGAAGAGTGTTTTTTGAATTTTACTGCAGAGTTTTCACACTAAAGTCACAGAAAAAATAATTTGGACTCCCCCTTGGGATTTTTTTTTTTAAAGAAGCTGGTGGATTTCATGCTTTCCCAGTCTTTACCAGGGAAATAGAACACTTGTCAATTATTGATGAGATGTGAAATAAGGGAATTTGTATTCTCCAAGTAAACCCATAGTGCATTGGCATATGGGGATAATTTTCCAAAATGAATTTTTGCTAATTTTGATGTGAGTAAGCTCTTTATTGCTGTTCATTCTAAAATAAATAGTTAGTAGTTTATAGAGGAAAAAATGATGCAGGGCAACTTTGATGTTAGATTCAGGAGCCAAAATTCTTTTAGGATTCTCCCATGGTGCACAGGCCAGTGCGAGGGTCTCCTCACCACTTAAGCCTTACAGTGGTGATGCACAGGAGAGCCACCAGCAAAAGTGTCTCTGCGCTAACTCTGTATACAACAGCGTAGAGAGCAGTGATGAGTTTGCCAGGGCATGGCATCCAAGTTAATACACCTCACACAGAGGGGATCTGGTTTTACTACTTGGGGCATTCTGTGACTTGCAAGCAGTGATAGGATTTGCCCCTAATTGAATGAAACTAAGTGTGTTCTGCAGTTTATTTGAATGAGAAATTTTTAAGTCATAATTATAAAGGCAGAAGGGACCATTGTGATAATTTAGTCTGTCCTCCTATATAACACAGGCAATAACGCTTCCCTGAATTAATTCCTGTTTGAACTAGACTATGCAGGGCCAAACACATATAGCAGGGTCTCAGCTGGAGTACAGATGCCAAGCACTGGCTGACAGCCAAGTGTTTCTTGAGTCTGGCCCTGGAGAATGTGAAGCAGGAGGGATTTTCCTTTGCCAACCTCTCTCTTACCCCAGTCATTGCAGTGCTGATAAAGTTTTGATTTGGGATTCGGTTCATCTAGTTTAGGAAGCTGAGCCTCTTCTGGATCACAAGGAATGTGAGACGAACACTATCATCCCCATTTTGCAGATGAGGAATTGAGCCAGAAAGAGAGGAAAAGACTTGCAAAAATGCCCAGTCATTTTTGGATGCTTTGTATTTTTTTTGCGGGAGGGGTTGTTTGAGTGCTCACCTTACAACACCTTCAAGGGTCCTGATTCTCATAGGGCAGATGGTGAGCACCCTCTGCAAATCAAGTTATTTTATGGTATTTCAATTTGAGCACCCACATATCTTTAGCTATTTCTGAAAATCCTGGTCTAAAGTGACTTGCCCCAAGTCGCACAGGAAGTCTGAGTGCTAAGAATT
Source organism: Lepidochelys kempii (assembly GCF_965140285.1). Lineage (NCBI taxonomy): Eukaryota > Metazoa > Chordata > Testudines > Cheloniidae > Lepidochelys > Lepidochelys kempii. Next base: position 102,867,364 of record NC_136386.1, read on the forward strand.
TAACATCGGTCTCCTGGGACACACTCTAGTGCCTCAATCACAAAAACTTAATCTGTAAACTGAAAACTGGTTGATGGGAATATCTTCTTCCCAGAATGCTTTTCACTTTTGGAGAAGAGGGGCTAGCATAGAAGGAAATAGTGGGCTGGATCCCAAAGTGCCATGCAATCACTCTGCACCACCCACTGACAAAACCTGGCTGTGGAGCTGGCATAACCAGCTGCAGGAGTGTTACCCCAGTACAGGGGAAGCTGCTGACGGCATTCAGCCAGCATAGCAGCACCTACATCACCACCTTCCTTGCTACTAGTGTAGGTGGTTTAGCCAGTGTGAAGGGGGTATGGGTGGATTCCTAATCCACTGATCAGCCATTAGAGCATGTAGCAGGCTGCTATGAACACATCCCCGTGTGGTATGGCATGCTACCAGAGCCACCCTACCTCAATTTCTTTCCTGAATCTTCACCACCAACTCTCTCAGCTTTCAGCACATTCAATTACCAGCTTTCAGTTGCTGAAGTGACTTAGTCCTCCAGCAGAGTTATGTACAAGTCCTAACCTTCTAGGGCATTAGAGTCTGAACAAACACACATATTATAAGGGCTCGACTCAGTTTCTCCCACTCTTTAATAGAGCACTGACTCTTACAGCTGTTCTTGAGCCCACCCCCAATCCTCTCCCCTAACCCAGGGGTTTCTGTGAAAAGCTAGCTGAGTTCTTCCACTCATTTAAGCTCTTCATGACTTTTTATGAGCACAGGTGCGCCTCAGCCTATTACCTGATTTAGTCACCAGACTATTCAGCATCTCCTCCACCTGGGGGAAGGCTTGCCAGGTCTGTTACAGATGCAGTTGGGCCCAGGGCCCTCTTAAAATGGCCAGCTCATCCTGTGACCGAGATTTTGACAGCCACCATAAGGCTGTTCTGATTTATGTCTGGGGTCTAGACAAGCAGCAACACAGGCTCAAGTTTGGGGGAGTGTAAAAGTGAGCTGTATCCCACCTTTTGCATCTTCTCTATTCTGAGTTTCACCAAGTACAGCTGGACCTAAAATCTGTTCCTAAATTTAGTCATCATTTGAACAAATAAATTGGGATAGCCTGCTGATTTTTATCACTCATTTTCACTTATGGCTCAAAGGCCAGTTTCTACCTCCTTTGCATTTATACAGCTTTAACTAGGGTTGCACAGACATCTCCTGGGGAAGAATTTGGCCTAGGAAAAGCAGAATCCTGGATGTTTTGTCTAGGACATACCGCTCCATTTCTGTGGATTCTTTCAAGAAAAAAGATAAAACAAGAAGAAAATGTATTAGCTTTTTCATTTCTCCTGAGCTTCTTTGAGTCTCCTTTGAGAGAGGTAGGAACTCTCCCAAAGATGCCACGCAATATGAGAAAATGAGCCTCCAGCTTGAGAAACACTGTGCACTCCCACTGGAAAGCTTCAGATGTGAAAGTTGCTAGGGGACAGATATAGTCTAAGTATTTGAAAACAACCAGGGTCTTCCTATCTTTGCTCTCTTTAGTATTTTGCATTGTGATATTTACATAGTGATGTTTATATAGCGGTCACAGGCTGCCATGTGCTATACAAACTCCATGCAATAAACTCAATATTTTTTCAGAGGTTCCCAGGCTACTGACCTTACTCTTGTAAAAGACAAGCAATTGTGCTACTCCATGTTTTCTTGGCTTTTCTTCGCTTTCTGAGTACAAAGAAGAGGAGCAAGCAGCAGTGTATCTGTGAAGCAACACAGTGGACTCTACTGCAAAACAAGCTGTATTCATTAATATGTATTCCATGGTGATTTTGTATTTCATAAGCTTCTTTTCTATTTCTTCTCAAGCCCTCAGGAGATGGCAGATGTTTCCAAGTATCACATTGTGAGCAATGTCTTCCTTTACTGTGAAGATTTCTTCTCACTTTAAAGGATTAGGAGAGGAAGACCTTAGTTGTTTGTCAAATGTTTAGTCAGCCAACACTCCTGAAATTTCTGCAGTGGGAGAACATTCTAGAGCTTTTGCTTTTTCAAAAGTCTAAACCACTCATTAAAGCAGGCTACATATAAGTTTAGACCCCTTACATTTTAGAAGACACAGCTGATCTACAGTAAAAAATCAGAAGCAGAAAAGTTGCAGAACATCTCTGGGTACACATTTCTTTCATTTATGTATTTATTTTTAAAGCAAATGGTACAAAATATTTTGGTAAATCAGATCCACAAATTTGTTTTCTAAAAAAGTATTTTCTGTCATGTAATGTCTCTAACTGGAGAAACATAACATATCAATACAAATTTTTTCCTAGTTGAATCTCACCTACATTTGCAGTAAAACACCATAATATTTTTCCAGATCTGAGAGGAAGAAAAGAAAATAGGGACACTAAAAACCTGTTTTTTTCTACTATTAAGTTGTTATATGTTAGTATTCAGACTCTCAGATCTGATCTGTGATTTTTCTTTTTTTTTCTGGTGGTTGCATTATTTTCATTTGTAATAGAAAATGCTCTTATAAGTGCATGGCAAGAACTTTGTGTAAACAGCTTTTTTGATAAATTACAAGAATTTGTAGCAATAAACCCTTCTTGGGGTAAAACAGCTGATCTTAAAATGATCTAAATGCAGAAAAATATCTACCACCAGAGGGCACTAACATCTTAATGAACAAAAGCTGATGGGCAATTGGCACCATAGAGTATGTTTTTAATACTGTTCCTGAGCAGTGACTTGTGTCAAGACACTTATATGCTCTGTCATGAAGGCAAAAGCCTGCTGAATAAAATTCAGAACCATTAGTCACTTAATTTTACAGGATTCTTACATGCTTTGCTGGAGTATTGTACCTCAAAGGAAAAAGAGGTAGGCCTAAGGCGCATTCATTCATCCATGATGGATGAGCATACAGAGGAGTGCATGTTTTTCCATGGTATACTCAATTGCTGTCTTAAGAATGCCTTGTGAAATGGGGATAAATATTAGAATAACGCAGGCAATGCTTTACCCATTGGGTATAATTAGTGCTAAGTTACTGATTATCTAATAATAATCAAGACTGGAGGCTAGTTAACTTATAGAGAAGCTTTGCTTACCTGCACTAGCAATCAGTGAAGGCAAAGCAGTGGTATAATAAGTTCAGGAGATTTAAATAATATAGAAGATGACCACTGAACAAGTGTTAATTGTACAGCTCAGGTAAAACCCAGATCTTGTTCACCTGGGCTTAAAATGCAGCAGATAATTTTTTTTTAAAAGGACAGCAAACATGAGCAGTTTCATAAAGTGCTATTTGTTGTATTCTATTATGGAGTTTAAGAATAGCCTCTGATTAGGGGTCTCTTGTACATGGAGTGTCAAGTCTTTGCCAAACATTCTACCCTTTTGACATTTAAAATACTTCACTGCAAGACTATCTGAGGTTTAAAAGGACATGGTCAAGTTGTAAGGCCCTAGTATTCATTTACCTTACTTTAAAAATTATTCTTCTTTTCAAGTCTGAAGATGGGGACTCTGTCTTTTTAACTGAGCTTTCTTTCTTTGAAAAGAAAAGAGTCAGAATATAATAATATAACAACACAATTTATTTTTATATAATGTCCTTCACCTAAAGTATTTAGAAATGTTTTACAGAATCAGGCTGGGTATCTTTCAGACCAGGATAAAGTAACTTGTACAAGCAGAAAGAGATGTGGAATAGTTATATAAAGAAGGGAGAGAGAGAGTTTACTTTTAAGAGATGGATTGTGCCTCACAGGCACTTCTGCATGTTGGCTGTGGTGCAGAAAAGGATTGCCCCAGCAAGTGCTCCAGGGGGCATTGTGTCTGGCATGTAGGTGGAGAAACACAGCAGCTGTGCCAACCATAAGAAAGTGCAATATGTTCTCCTGATCAGGGTGTGTCATAGCCCTTCCTCCTTCTTTGCCCCACTGCATCCCCTGAGGTGACTAGCGGCACGAGCTTCATGCAGTCCTTGAACACCAGGGAACCCAAGGACTGTAATTTGGCCTTGCTCACAGTTAAAAATGGGGTAAGTTCCTTGTGCAGCTACATTAGAATAAGGTGCAACCTAGCCTTAAAACTATAGAGATGCAATTATTTCTGGAGGCAAGCTACAGAGACAGGAGAATAGAAGTAGGTATTGCTGGAGGAAGGGAAATATGAGGGAAATTTAGTATCGGACATAGGCTAAACTGAACAGGATAGGTTTAAGGTGAGACATAGAATCATAGAAGATTAGGATTGGAAGAGACCTCAGGAGGTCATCTAGTCCAACCTCCTGCCCAAAGCAGGACCAACCCCAACTAAATCATCCCAGCCAGGGCATTGTCAAGCCGGGCCTTAAAAATCTCTAAGGATGGACATTCCACCACCTCCCTAGGGAACCCATTCCAGTGCTTCACCTCCCTCCTAGTGAAATAGTTTTTCCTAATATCCAACCTAAACCTCCCCCACTGCAACTTGAGACCATTGCTCCTTGTTCTGTCATCTGCCACCACTGAGAACAGATGAGCTCCATCTTCTTTGGAACCCCCGCTTCAGGTAGTTGAAGGCTGCTATCAAATCCCCCCCACTCTTCTCGTCTGCAGACTAAATAAGCCCATTTCCCTCAGCCGCTCCTTGTACATCATGTGCCACAGCCCCCTAATCATTTTTGTTGCCCTCCGTTGGACTCTCTCCAATTTGTCCACATCTTTTCTATAGTGGGGGGCCCAAAACTGGATGCAATACTCCAGATGTGGCCTTACCAGTGCTGAATAGAGGGGAATAATCACTCCCCTCAATCTTCTGGCAATGCTTCTACTAATGCAGCCCAATATGCTGTTAGCCTTCTTGGCAACGAGGCACACGAAGAGAGGAAGTGACTCAGTGGATCAGCATGTATGCCTGTATGACCCACTGAATTCTTGAACACCACTAGCCCCAAATCTGTTTCTAGGTCTAATTTATTTAGCTAAAGCCTTTTCTTTTTTTTCCGGAGATGAATATTCCAATGTTTCAGAAACTCCCATTACAGTACTTTAAAAATCACAGTTCAATTAGCTGCCATTCCCATCATTTATTGTAGAGTCCATAGCTTTTCACACATAGTTTATATTTTCAACTCTTCCTCATATGCACAATGTACTGTAAATGAAATTAAAACAGGACAGCTGCAATGGATTTCGCAGCTGGCATGAGAAGCTGCCATGACACCCTTGAGAGAAGGTGAGGAACCTGAGTAATGCTACAGATCATTTGGCAATGGTTTTGTTTGCAGTTTCACAGAGGTTTTTACATTTGTATGTATGTAAGTTGAGTACATTGTTGCTGTGGATCTCCCACATGTGAGTAAGAAATTGAATTCTTATGCAGATGTGTGTCAACAGTACATAAGTATGAGGTTCAGTGAGCATGCAATTATGTGTGAGATTCAATTTTGAGCTTTTGAAGGCATCTTTTTCATTATGAAAAATACTTATATAATTTCTGCAGGATACACATTGCACCGTTCTCTCCTTGTTTAAACTAAAAGAAAAAGTACTGCCAGGACAAAAATTCCACTTGCCTTTGCCCCCCTCCACATGGATTCTTTTGTAAATGCAAAGTGGTATTCAAGAAAATTCTTGAAGCAGCAGATTCATAATTTTCCTCTCTGTCCCCATGGCACACTCTCTTGAAAGAACACACATTCATTCTATCATTTCATATCACCCCTGACACTTTCAAATCACACTTCACTCTGTGCATTTCAGAATAACACATTCCACACTAGTTTTGACAGCAATTTATTTTCTTCCTTCTTTCAACAAACAGTCAATATCAAACATTACAGCCACAACAGATGAAAAAGTCACAGTCACACTGATATCACACATTGTCATGGATTGGCAGACTTTGTCCTATCACCCAAGAAGTCCTGGAATGACTTAATAGCACAGTGTTTGTCTGGTTTTCAGCCTCCATCCAAGTTTTGGGAAGACTTTCAGAAAATAGCTTTATGACGTGATAGTTTAACTTTTGCCAGCTCCAGTTAGGCTAAAATTGAGTCAAATGGTCTCCAACACTAGAGACTAGTTAATCAGTTGGTGTAGTCCCCATTAGCTGACTGGAGCCAAGATTCAAACTGGGATACTTGTCATTGACTGCAACCAGCATTATCAGGTGAGCTGAAAATCAAGGTTGGATCCAAACTACAGTCCTTGACCTGAATATTCCTGAACTTTTAAGTGATTAAAATCCAGATTCAGTTCATAATTTTGCAAATGGTCATTGTCTCTACAAGTATTGACATTCTTCCACCTCCTCTGATTGATCTGTAAGAAAATATTTCCTCAAATAGATATGTAGGTAAGCTGCAAAATTCTGACCAGATTTAGATTCAAATTCCTCCAAAGTATGATTGAGTTTGGGTGAGGTTCCAGTTTGGGCCATCTCTATCAAATCCTACAAATCACTTCCTCTTTAGAGTAATAAAATAATCTTTCTTCTCACAAGCTTTATTTCTTTTGCCATTGTAAAGTATTGGCCCTATATATAAATATAATGTTACTTTATTAAATCAAGTCTACTATCTTGATTAAACACAGTTATTGAGATTTATAAAATTTTAGATGGTTAAATAAAGGAAAAATAGCAAAAAATTTAAAAAGAGGCTTGGAAGGATTAGATTTTTATTGTCAGTAAACATCTATTTCACCATACCCACACAAAAACCAATGAAAAAATATTTCCATTGATGATAATAGAAGTTTACAGACAGATAAAGTACGAAAAATGCTGCTTGAGAACTTTAGAGCTTGATTTAAGGATACTTTGTATATTTGGACATGAGATGCAGAGTATTAATGTTTTAACAGTTAAGGTTTTAACTTCCTGAATCTCAGTCCACTATCATTAAATAATTGCCTGAAACACCACCCTACTCCATAATTTCCCAGGACTGTGAAAACTTAAATCAATATTAATGTTTATTTTAAAATACTTTTTTATCTGTCAAAACTATAAAAAAAATTAAAATTGAATTCTGCCAAACCTGTTTAAAAAGGACCTGAGATAAGCAAGGCTGTTATGACTGGAATAATTCAACTCCAACTTCTTATTCCGTAAACCAGTGTTGAAATTTGGAGGTATTTCCTTTTAGAAATTAGAATCTCAATAAGGAACTCTATAAGATATGGTAATCTTCTATAATAACTTTCATCCATACATTTCAAAGCACTTTACAAAGTATCATTAGACTCATTTTACAGACGGAAATCTAAGACACGGAGAAGTGAAGTGATTACTCCAAGATCAAGGGCAGCAGATGAAGGATGGCAGGTCAGTTGGAAAGCCAGAAATAAAAACTAGGCGTGAAATCCTGGCCCCACCGAAGTCAGTGGAAGCATTGCCATTGACTTCAATGGGACCAGTATTTCACTTCAGGTCTCCTGACTCAGTCCAGTGCCCTATCCACAAGAGCATGTGAATTTCCCTACACATAGCAGCTGTCCTAAATATATCAGAGTGGCTGTGAATCCATTCCTTTTTGCAGATGTCAGCATTCTGATGTCCCACATCAGTTGCACTTCTAAGGATAAGGCTCAGTGCTCAGATACTTTTTGAATAGTGTCTTTGTGTATGAACATTCAACACTCTCTTTTCATCTCCAACAATATTTTTTACAGAAGATGGAAACCTTCCCTGTCAAAGGTTTAATGAGTCACACTGATCATAAGTACAATTCACTCTGAATTAAGCTTTTGAAATCTCATTCAACAGTTAGCGAAACATTTTCTTTAGTTTCTTTGCTTCCTTTAAGGTGTTTTATGAATGAATTATTCCACCAAGAACATTCTTAATTTAAAAAAAATAAGACCTCCTTCTAGCTGTTCAGTTTTTAAAATGTTCATAATAATCTAGATCAACATGGCTCTTATTTTCATTTGTATGGTTCTTAATTCAAAGTGTATTTTTGTTTTCATATATTAAAAATATAATTGGGAAGATGGATAAAGCTCTGGGTAGAGATTTGGGCCAACTTTGCTAATGGCATAAGTGGGTAAAACTCCATTATAATGAATCTGCTTTCTGTTAGCATGAGGCCCATGCCATCAGAGCATGGAATGTTGTTTTTCTCATCATTTATTTTTAATTTTTTAAATAGCACCACAGGTGTGCATGCTGCTAAATTGGCAAATGCTTGTTCATTTATCTCAGCTTCTGAAAATGTCCTCATCCAATGCTCAGAAAACATGTAAAATCTTTATAAAAATACAGATAACAAAAAGGATCCAGTTTCCCAGAAACCAACACCCTGTTAGGTCTCCATAATTTAAAACTTAAAGGTGGATTTTCAGAAACACCCAGTCTTGGCTTGAACTCTTCTTCTAATGAAAACCTCACTCTTTCTCACCACCCTGGTTATCTACTTGTTGCCCAGCCTGCAAAAGCCCAGGACAACATATGGGTCTTGGAATATGACCTGAAAGTGAATCAAGTTCAGCGTCTGGTAGCTAATGAGAGAAATAAATTCTACATTCCAAGACTTTTCACTGAAAACCACCTGCCTCCAGTCCCTGGTAATTAAATCAGGGGGCTGTTAATTCAGGCACCTCAGCTGATCTCAGTTACTGAAGTATCCCACAGGGAGAGATACAGGCGATGGAATAATCAAGACCCAAATCCCTGACCCAACAGCTAAAGTTAAACTGAAAACACAATGAAAGGCAAACGGACACAGAAAGGTGAGAGAAAAAAACTGGGTGTTTAAGAAGCACATTTCCCCATGGACAAATAAAAGTTGCATCACAGATTTTTTTCTCTAGTTACTCTATTAATTTTTATACATATTTGCATAAATATATAAATGAGTAAATCATCTTGAAATGAAGGACTAGCATTGGTAGTCTTTGTGGAAGAATAGAATTTTAAGAAGAGATTTGAAGGAGAGCGTGATCTAGCCAGGGACTTCAGCTCATAGAGGACATGAGGCAACTAAACCACAACTCCCATGAGGCACCATGGCAGCATTTCCTAATCAAAATATTTTGGCTGAAGGCATCAGAGTGTTTTTGGTTTTTGCCAAAAAGCAGATACTTCTTCATGAAAAATTCATTGAGTTGGAAACTCAATTTTCCATCCAAAAATAGTTTAGAAAGAATTTTTTTGACCAGCTTTAATTGCAAGTCTTCATAAATCCTACTTAAATTCTTAAATCCCACTTAAGCCTTACTTTAAATGGTATACAGTCCTCTTGCTGGCCATCTGCATATGGGTGAATTTCACTCTCAGAGCACTGGAATCCAGTCAGGAGGTTAGGTTGAGTACTGCAATTTTCTTGAAGTGCTAGAAGCTCACAGAAGGTTAAAAAGATTTCAAGGAAATAAATCCTAGTTAAAATGGGGAATTGAAAGGAAATCAGATATTCTATAATCAGAATTTCAGATTAACCTGTAACACTGAAACTTTTAAACAAGTACATAGTCCAAATGCTGCTTGCCTTAATGTCAATGGTAATCTCCGTAGAGTACATCCTTGAGCTAAAGAAGTTAATAGCTCACCTTTCCTGATCACTCTTGTTACAGTCTGTATGGTAACACCCATTGTTTCATTTTCTCTGTGTATATAAAATCTCCCCACTATATTTTCCACTGTATGCATCCGATTAAGTGAGCTGTAGCTCACAAAAGCTTATGCTCAAATAAATTTGTTAGTCTCTAAGGTGCCACAAGTACTCCTTTTCTTTTTGCAGATACAGACTAACACAGCTGCTACTCTGAAACCTAAAGAAGTTAATTTCAGTTATAGTAAACTACTGCATTGTCCGTGTGTGTGTGTGTGACAGAGAGAGAGAGAGAGAGAGAATGTAATATATGAGGCTCGTTTGTTTTTAGTTGGGGAGGGAAGTTGTGGTGATGGAGTAAGGAGGTCGGTAGGGTGAAGTAATAGTATTGTTCTGGGTAATCAGTAAGATGTCCCTATGGTTTCAAAACTTAACCCTTTGATCCTGATTCTTCACTTGTGCTGTCATTGTTTACACCAGTGCAATGTGAGTGCAACATGAGACGTCACCAAACCAGAATGATTTTACAGCCATTTTACCCTCCCTTTGTCCAGGTGGAAATGACTACACAAAGTACAAGGCAATGGAGAATGAGGCACAGAGTCTTTATTTCTGTATTTAATTGTGAAGCACTATAGGACCATTAAGTATTTGAATACTTAGTTTTGAGAGAAGAATAAAATGAAATAGTGAAAGATTGTATCCTTGTTTGCTTTCCATCTGGTAAAACACTTCTAAATAAACTAACTGACTAAACTGTACTCCTCATAATAAGCACAAGCTCTTGATCTAAAAACATCAGCCAGCTTTTAAAAATCCAGTTAATTATTAAACAACTCATGAACATTTTGGCTGCATGACTGGCTTTTGTGCATTAATCTGATTAACCGTATTTCCTTTTTGAGTTTATTTAGATAACCTGAGCTGCTCTTCTTCTGAACGAAAATAATTTACTTTAATTTTTTTTCCAGGACAAGGAAGACAGTAGGTCAATTTTATGTAAGATATACTTTTAAGAGACACTATGCAGAAATGAGACTGCTCTAAAAATGTTAAGAGAAGTGGAATAACTGGATTGTGGCTAAAGGCCATTTTTGGCACTTGAAGGTCGCATGGAGAGCTCATTCTCAGAGGGTATGACGGAAGTGATGTAGGCAGAGGTAATTACTTTGCTCATTCTATAGAAGAAAATTAGATGTATAATCATAGTCTTTCCAATTAAAACATTAGCATGTTACAGTTAAGTGGAAATACTGATTGCAGTTATATGTACATTCCACCTTTCTAATGCAGCTTCAAGGAAATAGGACAAAACTGTCAGTACTAAAGACATGCATATTTAAGGGCTTCTGTTTTATAAGTCAGATCACTTCTTGATTTTATTTTTTGTTTTTAATTTTTTGCATTTCACTTCTTAAAAAGAGATAGCAAATATTTATCCCATTGCTGCTTGATCTTTTTGATTGTGGATTCTTCACAATAATACTGCAAAGCTGTAATGTTAGTATGTGTGTATTTTCCCTGACAGCGTGTAGCTTAATTTGGGAATGCATGTAATTAAGTGGGTGAATTTTTCATAATGAGTTTTTATGATTCCTTCCAGAGTGTGGAATATACATTTCAAAAGTGGAAATGATTTATATCACAGATCTTCTTATGAACATTATTCTGTCAGGGCTGTTTACATATGTGCAGCATTGCTCTGGGAGTGAAGTGCTCACTGCCGCTATCATAGGCCTCTCTTCTGCCCTGTATATATGAGCTCTGCTGGATGGTCCTCATTAGCTAGCACTAGTTTGGTGGTGGAGTCATATTGCTGTGCTGTAGATAAAGAATGAATTTTGTATAAAAATGAAATCTGTGGACAATAATATCTATAATAACAAGCCACTTAGGATCCAGGACAGTAAAAAACAGTTTGGCATTTGAAACATACCAATGATAATGACCAGCTCATGCTTACCTTCCCTTTTATTTTTCCTAGTACAAATTTAGGCTCCAATTCTGCCTGCATTGAAGTCAATGGGGCTCCCTGCCTGTGCACAGATCTGTCTGTGTGGATCAAGTTGCGGGACTGGAGCCTTACTACTGTGCAGTATTTCAGATATGTGATTTTGATATGGGGGAGATTTTCAAGGGCTCGAAGGAGAGTGATGTCAATGGAAGTTAGGTGCCTAACTGTATGCCAGTGGGAGTCAGGTGCTGTAGTGTAGTGTATAGGGTAGTAAAGCACTTCTCAGGCTTAATTTGTAGCATGTTGTATGGTTAGTAAAAGTAATTTTGAGAGTGAGGCATTTGTAACTTTTTTGTCCTTTACATTAATTCAGGGTATGTTGACACTGCAGCTGTGATGATGATTCCCAGCATGGACAGACAGACATGTGCTAACTGAGTTCGAGCACTAAAAATAGCAAAATAGCAGTGTGGCCACTGCAGCTCAGGCTAGCCACCTAAGTACGTACCCAGCCAGGCAAGATTATACTCCATCATCTAGCACAAACCACTGCCCATACCACCAGAGCAGCACTGCTGTTTTTAGCACACTAGCTCAGGCAGCTGTAGTGTAGACATACCCTAAAGGGGAGTTGAATATACTGTATAGGAATAGGGTAGTATCCCTTTAAATAGTTGAGTCTGCTAGCGGTGTTCACTGTGTTCTGTGTTTAGCTCATTGCTAGAAGTGAACCCAACCAGTTTATATTCAGTAAACACAAGTTGTTTGAACCCCAGCATGCCAATATGGTTCCTAATATTATGTTTGTATAAAGAGCAAAAGGCATAATAGGAAATTAACTCCCCTTTGTGCCTTTTTAAATATCCCCCATTATTCTTAATAATTTGATATAGAGCTAATCAAGGTATCTTGATTATCTAAATAATTCTCTTGATAATCTAGATTTTAGAAAACTCTTGGCTTCAAGATGATATCATGTGGCAATGAGTGCCACTGTTTTTAAAAATGATAGAAAATAATTTTATCTTCATCATCATTTCAACCCATTCCAAACACTTCAGAGTTCTGGCTCACTCAGAGGTAGAAATAAAAAAGCAGAAACACGTGCAGGAGCTGAACATTAAAACCAAAAATATTAACCTAATTTTCAAACTGTTAAACATATGAATTGGGTTTTGTCTCAGAGAAGAGATAGGTGAAGTCTAATCATTCTTATTTCCTCAGCCAGTTACCCACCCACACACAAACTCCAACTGTAAATGTCTTTAGAGGTTTAAAAAAACCTACATGCAGTATATGAATTACATTGTAAAATATATTATGACATAAGCACATCCTTAGCTGTGAGCTAATAATAGTATAATGCAACCCAGCAGTGAATGAAATCAAATTTTTTAAAAAGAGGTTGTTTGCAAGTGTGCGACTCCCCAGACAATTGGAGATGGGCCTGAACTACAATAATGGTTCCAAATGCCCCCCTAGATTTTGGGCATTTGGGATCTAGAAGCCAAGTGTGTGACTTGGATCCATCTCTACAGAGGCTACTTTTATTATTGTGTTCAAATAGAAAAATCCTTTCTGATGCTTGTTTAAGTTAGTCATGGTGCAGGACTTACCCCAGCAGCTAAATGTGTTTCCTGGAGTGAGGCATACTAATGTCCCAATCCTGTAACTGAGAGTGTGTTGAGCAGACTGCTGGTCCTGCGGGGAGCCACCCTGAACTCAGTGGGATCCTGTGCAGGCTCAGCAGTAATCTCATCATCTATCAACTAAAGGATTGAGATCTAACCTGTTGCATCACACAAAATGCCAATGTAAGCATGGATAGCACACTTTGAACCTGCGTGTCTCCAAAGTGGGGTGTGGTGCCCCCGGCATCACAAACCTCAATGGAAAGTGGGGTTATTCACTGCCTATCAGTTGGGAAATGCAGCTTGAATGTTGAACAAGTACCATATGTTCTGAAGGGGTGAAGCATGTTTACCCCTAGGGTCATTGCTCTCTTGGGTCTCTAAAGCTGCCACTGCCAGTGCCTTATGTGATTTCTACAATATGTTCTTGAATCATTGATTCTGCCCCCCCATAACTACCCACTGTTGTAGTCCAATTTCCAGCTACATGTTTGATGTTTTACTCTTTCAGCCTTAGGGTCTTTGGTGCTCCTCATGTTATTTAAACTGATTAATGGGTTCAAGCATCACATTTATATTATCTTGTCTAACTCCTGCTTTCCTTCTATCAATTGAGTAACTTAAAGTAAGATAGCTTAACATACAATAGCTTATCCCTCTCCACATTACTTCCTTCTGTCATTTGTTATTCCGACTCCTCTTTGCATCTTATTTTCTTTTAAGGATTAAGTGGATATCCAAATGTTTTAAAAACTATTTAAACAAGATATCAGCAGCATATTTCAAAAATACATTCGTAAACACAGTGGGCTAATTCTCCCTTCATTTGTGTCTGAGTAACCCCATATGTGCAAATGCAGTTGCTCCATAATGCACACTTAGGCCAACTATGTGTCCTATAGTAGACATGACAGAAAATTTGAGTCTTGTCAATGAAGAGTATAAAAGCTTTTTGTAGAAGCATTTGTATCAAACTTTCTTAGTATAAAATGGACACACGGAAGCATAAACTGGGTCTTAGATGACAATGGTTAAATCATAACTTTAAATAGTGTCTTATGATGGTAAAATATACATTGGAGATGTCAAATCAGGGTGCATGCTCTAATGGCTGTGTCATAAAAATAAGGGAGGGGTAACCACCTTTCTGTATACAGTGCTATAAAATCCTTCCAGGCCAGAGGCAAAACCCTTTCACCTGTAAAGGGTTAAGAAGCTAAAATAATCTCACTGGCACCTGACCCAAAATGACCAAAGAGGGGACAAGATACTTTCAAATCTGGAGCGGGGGGAACAAAGGGTTCGTCTGTCTGTGTGATGCTTTTGCCGGGAATAGATCAGGAATGCAGCCTTCCAACTCCTGTTAAGTTAGTAAGTAATCTAGCCAGAAATGCGTTAGATTTCCTTTTGTTTAATGGCTGGTAAAATAAGCTGTGCTGGATGGAATGTATATTCCTGTTTTTGTGTCTTTTTTAACTGAAGGTTTTGCCTAGAGGGATTCTCTATGTTTTGAATCTGATTACTTTGTGAGGTATTTACCATCCTGATTTTACAGAGGTGATTCTTTTACCTTTTCTTTAATTAATATTATTCTTTTAAGAACCTGATTGATTTTTCATTGTTCTTAAGATCCAAGGGTTTGGGTCTGTGTTCACCTGTACAAATTGGTGAGGATTATTATCAAGCCTTCTCCAGGAAAGGGGGTATAGAGATTGGGGGGGATATTTTGGGAGAAGATGTCTCCAAGTGGGCTCTTTCCCTATTCTTTGTTTAAAACGCTTGGTGGTGGCAGTATACAGTTCAAGGACAAGGCAAAGTTTGTACCTTGGGGAAGTTTTTAACCTAAGCTAGTAAGAATGAGCTTAGGGGGTCTTTCATGCAGGTCCCCACATCTGTACCCTAGAGTTCAGAGTGGGGAAGGAACCTTGACAGGCTGTATGTTTCATTTTCTCTTTATTTAAATATGTCATGTATAATTTTATATTAATGCACAATCATAAATACAAAAAAGTTTTAAATGTTGGTGTTTTATTTCATTGTTAAATTACAATGAAACTAAAATGGATTTAATATTCACATCCAGCTTTATACTAAATAAAGTTGTCATGATTAATGTTACGACAAGAAAAAACAAATTAATTTTTAATTAAATTGCTCTTGCAAGATCAAGCTAAATGTCTATAACCAGACCTGGCAGCCCTTTCTAGTTCAATATGCCAACTAAAAGTTCATCCTATATTATATTTAATATAGATTACACCAGCCATTCATTTTTCAGTAATACAGAACATTCTCCCTGTTCAGCTGCAGGGGTAGATATTTTTTAAGCCCTTCTTGGTATCGCGTCACCTTTTCTTTGTCACCACTTACACACTCTGGGACCAATTCTCAGATTCCATTGATCTGTACTTGGTGCAGGACCTGAGGAAGAGGAGGAATAAAGGTAGTTTTATGCCCTCTTACCTTCTCATTCCCTCAATTCTGGGATTGGCTGGGGGCCAGCTGGGCTCCCCCCACATTTTAGAGCAGTTTACAGTGGTTCTAAATTGCATCTGCCTGGCAACAACCCTAACAGGTCATTCTGTCAGCTGGGGAATAGTTGGATTATAGCTGCATTCCAGCCAGAGACTGCAACTTCTTTGAGGCAGGGACCACCTTTTCATTATGTGTGTACAGCACCTAGCACAATGGTGTCCTGCCTTCTAGGGGCAAACACAATATAAATAATTAATAATAATTAAGGCAATAATATGCTGGGGATTAGGAGGTGGAGTTGGTACTGAGCCAGTACACCTGGCTTAATGGACACCTGCGGTTCCCCCACATCAGGACAATCATCATTTGGCTATTTAAACCAGCTTTACAGCCCCTGGAATATACAGAGTGGCACAAGGGCGTCATTGCAGACCTGAGACTAAGGTAATCTATCTTTTACTTAACCTCTTATGTTTTTATTACATTGTGTTTATAATTTGTCATACATAAGATATAATGTATGGTGATGTCGTGGTGGGAGTCTCCTATAGACCACCGGGCCAGGGGGATGAGGTGGATGAGGCTTTCTTCCAGCAACTCACGGAAGTTACCAGATCGCAGGCCCTGGTTCTCATGGGAGACTTCAGTCACCCTGATATCTGCTGGGAGAGCAATACAGCAGTGCACAGACAATCCAGGAAGTTCTTGGAAAGTTTAGGGGACAATTTCCTGGTGCAAGTGCTGGAGGAACCAACTAGGGGCAGAGCTCTTCTTGACCTGCTGCTCACAAACTGGGAAGAATCAGTAGGGGAAGCTAAAGTGGATGGGAACCTGGGAGGCAGTGACCATGAGATGGTCGAGTTCAGGATCCTGACACAAGGAAGAAAGGAGAGCAGCAGAATACGGACCCTGGACTTCAGAAAAGCAGACTTTGACTCCCTCAGGGAACTGATGGGCAGGATCCCCTGGGAGAATAACATGAGGGGGAAAGGAGTCCAGGAGAGCTGGCTGTATTTTAAAGAATCCTTATTGAGGTTACAGGGACAAACCATCCCGATGTGTAGAAAGAATAGTAAATATGGCAGGCGACCAGCTTGGCTTAACAGTGAAATCCTTGCTGATCTTAAACACAAAAAAGAAGCTTACAAGAAGTGGAAGATTGGACAAATGACCAGGGAAGAGTATAAAAATATTGCTCAGGCATGCAGGAGTGAAATCAGAAAGGCCAAAACACACCTGGAGTTGCAGCTAGCAAGAGATGTTAAGAGTAACAAGAAGGGTTTCTTTAGGTATGTTAGCAACAAGAAGAAAGTCAAGGAAAGTGTGGGCCCCTTACTGAATGAGGGAGGCAACCTAGTGACAGAGGATGTGGAAAAGCTAATGTACTCAATACTTGCCTCTGTCTTCACGAACAAGGTCAGCTCCCAGACTACTGCGCTGGGCAGCACAGCATGGGGAGGAGGTGACCAGCCCTCTGTGGAGAAAGAAGTGGTTCGGGACTATTGAGAAGCTGGACGAACACAAGTCCATGGGGCCGGATGCACTGCATCCGAGAGTGCTAAAGGAGTTGGCGGCTGTGATTGCAGAGCCATTGACCATTATCTTTGAAAACTCATGGCAATTGGGGGAAGTCCCGGACGACTGGAAAAAGGCTAATGTAGTGCCCATCTTTTAAAAAGGGAAGAAGGAGGATCCTGGGAACTACAGGCTAGTCAGCCTCACCTCAGTCCCTAGAAAAATCATGGAGCAGGTCCTCAAGGAATCAATTCTGAAGCACTTAGAGGAGAGGAAAGTGATCAGGAACAGTCAGCATAGATTCACCAAGGGCAAGTCATGCCTGACTAATCTAATTGCCTTCTGTGATGAGATAACTGGCTCTGTGGATGAGGGGAAAGCAGTGGACGTGTTGTTCCTTGACTTTAGCAAAGCTTTTGACACGGTCTTCCACAGTATTCTTGCCAGCAAGTTAAAGAAGTGTGGGCTGGATGAATGGACTATAAGGTGGATAGAAAGTTGGCTAGATTGTTGGGCTCAGCGGGTAGTGATCAATGTGTCCATGTCTAGTTGGCAGCCGGTATCAAGTGGAGTGCCCCAAGGGTCGGTCCTCAGGCCGGTTTTGTTCAATATCTTCATAAATGATCTGGAGGATGGTGTGGATTGCACCCTCAGCAAGTTTTCAGATGACACTAAACTGGGAGGAGAGGTAGCTACGCTAGAGGGTAGGGATAGGATACAGAGGGACCTAGACAAATTAGAGGATTGGGCCAAAAGAAATCTGATGAGGTTCAACAAGGACAAGTGCAGAGTCCTGCACTTAGGATGGAAGAATCCCATGCACCGCTACAGACTAGGGAGCGAATGGCTAGGCAGCAGTTCTGCAGAAAAGGACCTAGGGGTTACAGTGGACGAGAAGCTGGATATGAGTCAACAGTGTGCCGTTGTTGCCAAGAAGGCCAATGGCATTTTGGGATGTATAAGTAGGGGCATTGCCAGCAGATCGAGGGACGTGATCGTTCCCCTCTATTCGACATTGGTGAGGCCTCATCTGGAGTACTGTGTCCAGTTTTGGGCCCCACACTACAAGAAGGATGTGGAAAAATTGGAAAACGTCCAGCGGAAGGCAACAAAAATGATTAGGGGGCTGGAGCACATGACTTATGAGGAGAGGCTGAGGGAACTGGGATTGTTTAGTCTGCAGAAGAGAAGAATGAGAGGGGATTTGATAGCTGCTTTCAACTACCTGAAAGGGGGTTCCAAAGAGGATGGATCTAGACTGTTCTCAGTGGTAGCAGATGACAGAACAAGGAGTAATGGTCTCAAGTTGCAGTGGGGGAGGTTTAAGTTGGATATTAGGAAAAGCTTTTTCCAGTGGTGAAACACTGGAATGCGTTACCTAGGGAGGTGGTGGAATCTCCTTCCTTAGAAGTTTTTAAGGTCAGGCTTGACAAGACCCTGGCTGGGATGATTTAGTTGGGGATTGGTCCTGCTTTGAGCAGGGGGTTGGACTAGATAACCTCCTGAGGTCCCTTCCAACCCTGATATTCTATGATTCTATGATCCACCTTTTATGTTTGTGTAGCCAGTGCTTAATGTATTTGTTTTCTGTTTTTTTTTAACCATTGTAACTCTTCCTTTGGATCCTAGAAAAAGGAATATTTTTTTTCCTGGCCACTTTTGCCTTTTAATGTTTAGTCAATGTCATTGGACCAATAGAGAGTTTCACTTAAAAAGTGACGGCCCATTGACTTTTCTGGGCCTGTTCTGAACAGAGCTGAACATGACAGGGCTTACTTTGTTCAATGATAACTTCAGCTTAGAAAGATTCTTTCTGAGCCAAAACATTGTTGTGTTGCAGTGTTAGAGACATATGAGACCACAAATAACATAGGGTAAAAGCTAAATGCAGATCTGTAGTATAGCTGTGCATAGCATTTGTAACAGAACTTGAAATCAGACAAAACTGTCATGAGCTGGGTTTTTTTGTTTATGAACCTGAAACTCAACCCAGTTTGCAATGTCCTATTTTATTACCACAGAACATTCTGAGGCATTTGTTTGTCATTTTTGGTGGGGAAAAAAGATTCCCTAAGTCAAGTGATCCCACTCATGTACCTATTAAAAATATTTGTAAAAGGAGAAAAGTGCAGTCTTTAGGTAGGTCCTGATTTACACCAGAAATAGATTAGGATTAATGTGCAGTCCCTAATCCTCCTACACAATATTGCTGATTACTTCCTACCCTCTTTTATCATGCAGTTGTTCACTGGCCCTCAGACTAACATGCTCAAACCATTCTGAAAGTGGCAGCTAAGTATGCAGACGTGCTTTATGCACCTGCCCCACAGTCTTTACATCTCTGATTTTGTTCTGCGTTCCTCTTCTATCGTGAGAGCTATTATTTTCTATGTTTTAATTATAGGACTATCACCAGTTGTTAACTTTAATAACTATTCCTTGCTCTTGAGGTAGGCAAGAGACATGACCCTCTTCCCCCAGACTGATTGGAGAAGGCAGTGCACATTTAGTGCAAAGACTGAACAACATATATAAGGTCGGGGAGGAGGGGAAGGGGAAGAATCCAGCCTTTTTGACCCTTGCTTGCTGGAACTTTTTAGTGCTGAGGAGTGTTGTTAAGGCTGCTAAGTTGTTAATGCTGCTCATGCTGCTTTTCTTGGATCTCTGGTGTTAGCTGCTTGAGCAGGGAGTGCAGCATGCTGATTCAACAGACCTCAATATTATTCAGAAAGCCAGACCACAGGTTTGGTTTGGCGGCGAAGGTGCTTGGCCAGGTTTATTGCTGACAAAGCATGATACTAGTACCCTATAGCAGGGGTTCTCAACCTTTTTCTTTCTGAGGCCCCGCCCCCGACATGCTATAAAAACTCCACAGCCCACCTGTGCCACAACAATTGGTTTTCTGCTTATAAAAGGCAGGGCCAGTGTTTGGGGGTAGCAAGCAGGGCAATTGCCTGTGGCCCCACGCCATAGGGGCCCCGGCGAAGCTACATTGCTCAGGCTTCGGCTTCAGCTCTGGGTGGTGGGACTCAGAGCCCCAGGCTTCAGTCCCATGCGATGGGACTTTGCTTTCTGCCCTGGGCCCCAGCAAGGCTAACACTGGCCCTGCTTTGCAGCCCCCTTGAAACCTGCTCATGGCCCGCCAGGGGACCCCAGACCCCTGGTTGAGAATCACTGCCCTAGACCAGCTCAAAGATGCCCCTCCTATGACTTCTCCTTTAATACACTGATACCAACAAGTTAGGTATTATGCTCCAGATGTTGTTAGTTACCACCCTAGTCCTCATAACTGCTAGTTCAAACAAAACATCCTTATCCATTATCCTGTCATGCCCTCCTTGTCTTTGTGAGGGGTTGGTATGGTCTTGTACCATCTCTTAGGAATGCGTTTATGTAGTTACTTGAGAGATCTGTGTGTTTTTGTACCATAACTCTCTGGTCAGGAATGTGCTTACCTGGTTAGCTGATAACCAGTGTGTTACTGTTCTGCCAAGCCAGGCCTTTTTGGTTCACAGCCTTTGGTTCACACTGCTAGTTAAGCCTAGGCCTCCAGCAAAGCCTATATTACTTACTTTTCACCTATAATAATATACATTGTTGTTCACTGCAGCAAGTCTTTGACTCAGTGAACATTTCTATTTCATAATAAAGTCAGAAATCCAGTAACATTTAAAGAAATTTACAAAATTAAATTAATGAGTAATGAAAAACTTGGGATCTGGTTTGCTGCTGATAGAATCGCCATTACTTTCAACATGCTAAGGGCTAATTTATACCATTATGCACAGTTCATACGTAGAGATGCAGCGGAAACTGAGCCATCCCTAGAGTAGCCCCAGAAGAGGCTGAGGCATCATTCCCATCCTTCTTCCCCTTTGCTTTGCGGGTGGCTAGCCTACACAAGCAGCAAATTACAACCCACCCCTGTGTTGGTGGGTCTGCATGGTCTGGTGCACTGATAGCTGGAGCCAAGACTCCTCCCAATCCCAACCCTCCCCATCCAGTCCTAGAATACATATGAGCAGTGCACCTGATCTAAAGTCTGAATTCCAGTTTGTGTGTATGTGTGTATATATATTTATTATATTTTGTATATATAAAATTTTATATATAACAGCTTTTTTTTTTTAGTAATCTAGGGGAATCTGTCTCTCTTGCAGGACTTGTGGGACAATACAAAACTAAGGTTTTTGCAGGTGGGAGTCGGAGAACAATGAGGGAGTGCATATTGGGGGGCAGGATGGGAGCAGGATTAAAAAGATGGTGTCACGCAGGACTCTAGTTTAAGTCAAAATATGGTGTCATGAGTATATATTTTCAACAGAATGAACCACTTGCCCCACATTTAAAATGATTAGTTTAGTATAAAGATGTGTTATATGTTCTATACTAGTGTTTTATTACAGTAAACAAATTGTTGCCGGTTTGATTTGTTTAAACATGGAATTTGAGATAAATCCTCTTACATGTAAGAAATTTGCCTAGGTGCAGTCTGTCATATACAGGGGCTAGAAGAAGGCATAGGTACCACTTAAGTGCCATTTTGAGGGTTTACGTAAGACTAAAATGAAGTCTAGGACATGTACTGGTCCGCTGCATGGAGTGAATTTCATTCCATCTGTTGAAAACATGCATGTTCTTATGTTATAACTTCTTGGTTTAGATGCTGGATTTTTTAATTGAGATGCACACTTTCAGTTACTGTACAATACTCGACATACCTTTAATGATTAATAAAATTTGGGGATGTAAATATTTGAACAGTGCTCTTTTAATTATCTGTATTTAATGTGATGTGACTCAGTGAGCTGGTATCACAAGTTATGGGATTTGGAGTCTTTCACCTCTACAGGTCAGAGGTTTATCTGTTTCTATACACCACCACTTATTATCCTTTGATAATTACTTGGATTATGCACAAGCAATACAGTTTCTACTGGGTAGGTGTCCACACCACTAAAATTATCAGAGTAATTTGCACCCTTATTAGTAAAGAGGCTAAAGACTGAATGGGGTGATGACAACTGAACTCTGACATCCTTCATAAAGTTAAGTGAATTAGGTTAAAACATTTTGTCAAGGCAATTTGCATCATTAAATCCAATTGTTGCTTGTTCTGTGAATTGACTTGACTTGAATCTCCAAGGCTGCGCAATTTGGTACATTTCATGAGCACTAAATTCAATTTTAAAATCAAGAAGAAACCACATTAGTTCAGAGCAAGCTAACGTAAGTGGGAGAAGTTGTATTTGAATTTCTGTATCCAGTGTTTTCCCCAAAGATCAAAAATAGAACAAGATACTAATGATATCAGCACTTTTTTGTTTTGGTAAAGAAACAATAGTCCTCTGCTAATTCCATCTGCACAGCTCTCTCTTACACTGCAACAGAGCTGTCCTTTGTTCGCTGAAGGAAGAACACAGTCACTGTTCATATTAGGGTTAATAATATTCTGTAAATTCTTTTAGAAAAGGGTAAACATTGTGATGGGATCTAAATCAGGCAAATAGTTTTACAAAGCTTTTCAGGCAAAACACCGATCAGGGTTACAAAAAGTTTTCAATTACAAGAAGACAGAAAAGCTCTTAAATATAATAATTATTTTCACTGAATTCACTGAAGAGTTAGTGATAGATAAGCAAGAGTGATGTTCCTTTAAAAAAAATTGATAAGTAGCTTGAATGTTTACAACTGATCTTCTCTGGAGAATAAAATCCCCACATGTTTTATTCAAAATGCCAAGGGCATCAAAAGTATAGAAATATTTGTTTCCTTAAGAGGAAAGTGCACACCAGTAAACATAGAACTGGTTCTCATTTTACAGTCACCATACACTATGATGTTCATACTTCTGCTATCTGAGAAGGATCCATTATTTACATGCTGCATGGGGATTTCATTCATGCATAAGTCTCATCAGGTAAGGAAGAATTTTGTCATGTCCTCTGCCTGGATATATTTTCTCTCTCTGTACCAGTCACGATATAGTCTAGGGATGTGGCATGTTGGCGCAAGGCATTCATGTTGTGACTATTTTAAATAAACTGAATAATTGTTCTCAACCTGATTTACTTTTACTTGATGCAACACCAAACTAACTATGATGGGTGGAGACCATCCATGGTATATGGGCTCAATGTAAAGAGGGCATTTGTTTGAATTCTTTTAATAAGGGCTCTTGTTTCATGAAGAAGGCAGGAACATGAATCCACTGAGCTGAGTAGTCAATGAAATGCCCAGAAGTAAAAAAATAACACCATATCCCCTCAAAAGAAACTAAATTACCCATTCATGAATTCATGGTAATCTGTTTTTATTGCTACTTAATGGCTTGTTGGATCTGTTCAGCCCTCTGCAGATAAGCTCAGAAATGCTACCTACATTGGAACATCTTTCATAGCTGTAAATGCTGATCTCACTGTAAAACATATTAAGAATCCACAGACATGAATTTCTGGCATGCTATACCTGTGGTTTCTTTTCTTTTTGAAGAATTTTAAAATACTTAAATTCGTGTCAGATTCTGCATATCCCTTTTCATTACAAGCAAGGAAGAACAGATTAATCCCATATGTGTTAAAACAGTCATTGGAGCTCATTTATCATAGAATCATAGGACTGGAAGGGATCTCGAGAGGTCATGTAGTCCAATCCCCTGCGCTCATGGCAGGACTAAGTATTATCTAGACCATCCCTGACAGGTGTTTGTCTAACTTGCTCTTAAAAATCTCCCTGGAGATTCCATAACCTCCCTAGGCAATTTATTCCAGTGCTTACCCACCCTGACAGTTAGGAAGGTTTTCCTAATGTCCAACCTAAACCTCCCTTGCTACAATTTAAGCCCATTGCTTCTAGTCCTATCCTCAGCGGTTAAGAAGAACAATTTTTCTCCCTCCTCCTTGTAACAACCTTTTATGTACTTGAAAACTGTTATCATGTCTCCTCTCAGTCTTCTCTTTTCCAGACTAAACAAAGCCAATTTTTTCAATCTTCCCTCATAGGTCATGTTTTCTAGACCTTTAATCATTTTTGTTGTTCTTCTCTGGACATTCTCCAATTTGTCCACATCTTTCCTGAAATGTGGCACCCAGAGCTGGATACAATACTCTAGTTGAGACCTAATCAGCACAGATTAGAGTGGAAGAATTACTTCTCGTGTCTTAGAGTAACAGCCGTGTTAGTCTGTATTTGCAAAAAGAAAAGGAGTACTTGTGGCACCTTAGAGACTAACCAATTTATTTGAGCATAAGCTTTCGTATGAGCTTATGCTCAAGTAAATTGGTAAGTCTCTAAGGTGCCACAAGTACTCCTTTTCTTTTCTCGTGTCTTGCTTACCACACTCCCGCTAATACATCCTGAATGATGTTCACTTTTTTTGCAACAGTGTTACACTCTTGACTCATATTTAGCTTGTTGTCCACTATGACCCCCATATCTCTTTCCTCAATACTCCTTTCTAGGCAGTCATTTCTCATTTTGTATGTGTACAACTGTTTGTTCCTTCCTGAATAGAGTACTTTCCATTTGTCCTGCCAATGAAATACAATTGGTAGCACTGCTATGCTTTTACAGATAGCACTAAGGATTCAGTTTAGAAGAAATTTAGGAGTAGGCTGACTTTGGTCTTGTGCAAATGCAGGAGTAGGGGTTAGTACAATGAGGCTTCCCTATCACCTCTATCTCTGTACAGTTGGCAGCCATTATGTAGCAAAGGAATGTAGTCCCTGCACTAGCATCATTGGTAACAGCAGCCTCCCAAAGAGAAAAGGTCAGAGGAAAGGCTGAGGCATGTTCCTATCCCCTTCTATACCTTACTTAGAGCTTGGTGAGCACAGAGAGGAATGCATACTATACCCAGCAAAGGACAGCTATCTCCTGCCTACACCATGGTCCTGCTGAGCTCCAGGAGGAATGCTGGTGGAGTCCTCCTCCTAGGACTGCCACTACAGTGTCACTCCCTTGATAGCCTTCTGGCATAGGGCTGTGTCTTAAAGGCACAATCTGTCCCCTAGTGTAGGAAGCTGAAGAAATTCATAGATTGATTTATACACCTGGCTTTTATTTGGTATTAGGACTTGGCTGGTTTCTTCAGAGACTAGAGAGAAGAGGACTCACCCTGGAAACACCAGCCATGAATGGCTCCCTAATCAGAGATGGATAAAATATTGTATTTTTACTTGTTGCAATGTTGTGAAATATTTTCTGGGGTTTTCCCCTCAGAAATCGTAAACAAACCAAATGTAGAGGTCAGAGGCTGCCTAGCTCGGCACAAAACAGCTGGGGAAAGAGGATCTCCCTCATAATGTTTAGTCCAACGATTAGAGCACTGAACCAGGATATGGGAGACCACTGGTTCAAGTCCCCACTCTGCCTGAGGAGAAGGAATTTGAACCGGGATTTGCCATCTCTCAAGTGAGTGCTCTACACATGAGGCTACAGAGTCAAAGGAGGGATGAAAGTTCTCTGCAAATGGGAGGATGGAGGGGCGAGTGAGGGGAGGCACTAAGGCTCAATGGAAGAGGGAGTAGAGCTGGCTGCAAAAGAGAGTCTGGGGATTCTATCTGGTCCTAGGCCCATTCCAGCCCCTCTGGTTCCCATTCCCTGCTCCCCCATCGTATCCTGGTTGCTGCTATGGCTGCTTCAGCCCCTCTGGGTCCTGTTCTCACCTCCACTTCCCCTGGGGGTATATGAGTTTTCATATTTCTATTTTGGCTGTGCTAGCCTCCCCCCCACCCATTACCATTTGGCTGCTGTGGGTTCACGAAAATGGGTTTGGCTGCTGTGGGTTCACGAAAACGGCCAAACTGCGGGCTACCGTGAAGCTCCAAGGGAAGCAAATCCGCCAATAAGCACAAGACCCACCAAGGTAGAGGAGGAACTTTGTCACAACTCCTAGTTCGGGGATGTAATTGGGTCAGGAGATTCCAGACCAAGCCCTAGCCACAAAGCAAGGAGAACTTGAGAAACTGACTAACTTTTTCACAGTAGGGGGACTGCATTTTTTGCCAGACAATTTAAGGTATGGCTGTTTATTTCATCTTTATTTTGGTTTCCCCTGGCTGAAGCAAGGCTGCCTACATTAGACAATGGACTCTCCCCTTTGGGCCAAGCTGAAGAAAGCCTTGGCCTCACTGTGGAAGTTGTCCAGTGCAGAGGGGCTCCATGCTTAAAGCCAGCTAGTGTGCTAAAAATAGAATGTAGCTGCAGCTAGCTGCCCCATGCCTACACACATTATCTAAGATCCTAGGCACATGTATGCTATTTTTAGCACACTAGCTCAATGAGAGTTAGTGCAAGTAGGTCTCCTTGGGCTGGGAATAACTTGAAGTGTAGACTCACCCAAAGAGACAATGGGTGAAATTCTGGCCCCACTGACGTTAGAGAGTTTTTTGTCATTGACATCAATAGGGGCCGGATTTCACCCAATGTTTTGTTTTTCCTTTTTGTTGTGTCCCTCCCTTTCGTTGGTACATAACACTGTAGCCTTAGGCTGCCCTTGTAGAGGGAGCTTTAGAACCTCAGTTCCCTGATGAGCTAGAGCAAAGTCCCATGATCTCCTTCCAATCAATAATTTGTTTATGATGGAATTATGGTTCAGGTCAATGGGTCTCTATATGTGGCAGAATCTGATGAAGTGCATGGCTTTTTTAATTTCATCCTAGACAAAAAGTTGCTGGAAGACGATTGTAAAAAGCTCCACCGACTTACTTACAGCTTTCCATTCTGTACTGGGGCCAATAGACTTTGGTAATGGGTTCATTTTAAGTAAACTCTTCCATACTGGGACCATCCCTTTGTTATGTGTTTATACAGTGCCTTGCACAATGGGAGTGGGGCCGCTAGGAAATACCATAATAAACATAATATAAGAGGTTTTTTTAAAGTAAGGAGTTTGCAAAATATATCTAATAATCTAGAGTTGTAGATTTGTAAAGACATAACTGGCCTAATTTTGTGCAAATCAGTGCATAATTTGTCACTGCAGCTTCATTATAAATGAAGTTCTTTCATTACAGAATGATTGCTGGAATTATTTTCTCTATGTAGGAAGTTTTGTTTCCTACTCAAACGTGTATTTTGTCTCTTTCCTTACCGAGGACATTCACTATACCTATTATATAGTATATGCTCAATTACCAGTCACATTTAAAAAAAAAAAGCTTTTGCAGAATTCATATAATTGCTGGAGACTCTCTTATGAAGGCCTTTTAAAATTATTTGGATCCAGGGGTTTTGGTCTGAAAAATACAGCATCTTGCTTTGTAAGTGGATAAAATCATTGGTTCAGAATACTTTACCATAATGTGAAATAAAACTGCTCCTTTGAAATCAGAGAAGAACTTAAAGTTTAAGTGATAATCATGGAGCAGTGGAGCTACCCTGCAAGCAAGCAGATGAAATATAAAATATCAAATGGTGTGAAGGGGCTTACTAGGACAGTGTAAGGCCACAGGTGAGACTTCTGCATTCAAATTCTCTTTCTTGATCTTTGGAAATAACAAGCTTGAAAATTTAACTACTCAGTTTGTACATTTTTTGGAAGTGTAACAAGTTAGTTTAATAGCAGTGCCTTTTCAAGAGATTTTCAGTACCTGAACTCTAAACAAAAAGTCCCGTTCATCTACCAGACTTCTTAACAACAGCAACAATATTGTCAATAACATGCAGTATTCTGGAATCTGTATTCACAACTGTTGCAAGAAATATTCTTCAAGGGACATAGAAAGTGTGGCCAGGAAATGTCCAATAAAAACCTAATGTACAAAACTAAAAAAAAAAAAATGCAATAACAATGGATTTTGGTGAAAGTAACTGGTTTTCCAGACACAGCAAAGCTCAAATGTGTTTCATCTACACTTTCTGACAAAATAGAGAGCACGAGGTTTGTACAAGACTACTTAACTATAGGAAAATGTCCATCTGTATATTTAGTGGAAATTATTACATAGTAATAAAAACTTTTAAGATAATATGGTGACGGATGTCATGGAAATGTCAAAAATGGATGTATACATTAAACTACATGTTTAATTTATTTATCTGATTTTTCAGTTTAGAACAGAAACCATACATATGCCCTTACAATGTGCATTACTGGCTATTATAATGTTCTTAATACAGAAAAGGCTGATGAATAAGGGTCTGATCTTGCAATTGGATTGCTTGTTCAAGTAAGAATTACTTGCTCGAGTAAGTGATTGTACCATCAGGTCTTTTACATTATAAATTTAGATATAAGATGACCAACTCTAAATTACACAAACTTATAATAGTATCAATTTAAGAGTCTGTTGAAAGTAATTAATTTTCTTAGCCTTTAAAATTCTAGGGGAAAAAAATCTGGTTAGTTTTTTTGATATGTTTCTATTGTTTAATTTAGGCATATGTAATACACCTGAATGGTCTTTATATATACTGAATGTTTCAAACAATATAACTCATCTCATGTTCGGGAGAGATTATTCTCTTATAAAAGAGAACTGCTATGTGAAAATAACAAGGATAAGAAAGTTTTAAAGATTAAAATGTCAGGGAGATAAACACATTACTTTGAAACATATTTGTATTCTCCAGCTAGTTCAAACACGCAGGCAATTTATCTTTCAGAAAGTAAACATGCATGAAATCTGATCAGCTTTTTATTGTACATGGAATAAATTAGGCAAGACATTGTAATAGACTCCTATATAGCTCATTTACACATCTTTTGATAAATGTAATATGCAGCTTCCCAGTACTTTGTGAGACATTAACCTTCTTGCATATTGATGCTGCTGTTCTGAAATCTGACGGGCAGTCAAAGACCTTTCTTTCACCCTGTGGAAGAAAGCAAGTCTCCTACACAGGAACGACTTGCTCAGTATTCTACAAATGTAGTTTCTTCAGAGTCCAGTGTCTTATGTGAATTCCCATCTAAATATCAAAGATTTAAGGAGATCAAATAATTGCAATAATAGTAACACAGCAAAGTGTTATTCACAATATTGCAATTATCCAGTGTGGAAGATGGGCAATTAGAATACAACCAATTGGTGCTTGATGGGAAGATACTGCTTATTCACCAGTAATTAACAGGAACCGTTTAATAGTTCTTTTGGTGTTGCAAGATAATACAGTTCATTCAGATCTGATTGAGAGAATGGTCAAGATCTTCAAGAGTGACTAGTGATTTTGGATGCCCCAATTTTTGGATGCCCCATTTGAGACACCTTAAATGAGCCTGACATTTGAGAAAGTGATGAGCCCACTCTCAGAAAATCAGTTCCCTTCAAGTGTCTCTCAAGTTAGGCACTCAAAAACTCAAACAACTAAAATCAACAACTAAAAACTCAAACAACTAAACAACTAAAGTAGTCACTTTTGAAGATCTTGTCAAAAGTGATTGTTACATATGTGTCCTACAAGAGAGTATGTAACCATAGGTTGTTTCTTTTAAAACCTTTGGTTTGATATATTAGAGGAACTATGCAGCTGTGTCTCGAGAACTTTGAGAAATGGTTATAGAAAGCTTGCTGATAAATGACAGTGAATTTCTACATTGTGTGTGATGGTCTGATTGTGGAAATAAGTTTGCAAAAGTTATTTTTTCCTGCAAAGAGAAAAGACAGCCAGGAAACTGCATCACAGGCATATTATAGGTTTTTTATTTTGGTAAGTTCAAAATCCTTACTAGAGAAATACTAAGGAAAAAGTGAAAGAAATAATATTTTAAGGCCAAGAGGCAGCCAAGAGGTGGGGTCAAGTACAATGCAGTGTTGACAGGTTGTCAACCTAGGCTGCAAGCAGAGTCCAAATGGTTGCGGCAAACCAGACATTCTTTGATAAATAAGTCTCCTCACTCCCTGCATAAAGGTCATGTCTTGTTTATGGACACAAAAACATCTTCACTCAGACAAAGCTCAGGATCTGCCCAACCTGTGTATTACCTGTATTGCTATATGGTTCAGAACCTGGATTCTCTTTCATGCAGACCCCACCACACCCCAGCACACCACACACAGATGCTTCACTGATGCCCAAAGGGTACCTGACCTGACCCTTCCTGGCATTGCCTGTGGAGCTGCCCAAGAGATTCATAGAGTTGCAGAATTGAGCCAGATCTGGGAACTTCACTCCACAATGCCTGGTGTGACACCATCAACTGTGGACATTCTGGCTGGTCCAATGGTCCTCAGTAAACTATGCATATTTGATGATGATTACTGGGCTAAGCAATGTACACACATAGTAAGAGAGAATCCCTGCCCCCAGAGAGCTTTTAGTCTAAATAAAAAATACTTTAGATTTGAAGGTCTGTGCATTTCTCTATAATTTGTGAAAGAGAGAGCACCATCTTACCTGCCACCACTCTGGTATACTTTCCACCTGGCTACCTTTTGCAAGGTGGCTGGCCTCTTCAAGGGAAGATGGGTCCCAGCCCAGCCTGTGGTACACCCAATTCCCTTGCCAAGGTGGAGAGAATGAGTAATGTCATGTGACATGTGAGTCATGTAGATAAATCAGGTCTCTGGGGATAGATAAGAGAGGCCTGTGGAGACTATAAGACAGAGAATGTCCTGTGTCCTTTTGAAAAGGAGACTCCAGATAAGAAGTTTGGGAGTTGCTCCTTGATAGGGAGAAAGTTGGCATGATCAGTCCCCCACACAGATTATTCTTAGCTCCTAGGGTCCTGGACAGGAGGTAGTACCAGCAGCAGGGCTGGAGAACGGGAACATGTGAGCTGAATGAAAAGCTTCAGCCAGAGAGTTGTTTTTTTAAAGTTCAAAACAGCCCCCAAGAAAAGGTGTTCTAAAAGGCCACATGAAAGCCTTTATGAGTTACTGAGGAGCCCAAGAGGGGAAACTGAGACAGCAGCAAGAGTAAACCCCATCCAGGCGAGCTGCTCAGTGCCTCTGTGCCCAAACTGGAATAGAAATAATTCAGCACATATGATTGCTGAAAGGTCTTGGAAGCTACTGCCCACATAAAATTCTTGCTCTCATTTTTCAGGCATACCTGATGGTCAGTGATTGCGTGACAGGCATCATCTGCTCCAGAGCATTGGATTAATGATGAAAGGTTGTTCTCTCACTTCCCTCACATCACAGTACAATTGTAGTTAGTGGACTGTATGCTCAGTGTGCAGGCTAATAGCAGTATTGTCAAACTAAACATTCAAAACATGAGACTTTTTTAAAAATGGAATTTTATTTGCCTTCTGATTTTTGAACATGTAAGGTAGATTTAGTTGACATTTTCTGGCTTTTTTGCAAACTCGGAGACTGAGGAACATACTTTCACTTTTAAAATATGATCCATAAGTCTTTACCTCTAGGAGCTAGGGCTTTAAGAAAAACCTATAAACTGGTGAGACATGGCAATGCTGTTTAATAGTGCCAAAAGATTGCAGCCAGCGGGATTAATTCCTGGTGTCTGTCAATCTCTGTCTGAGAAATTTTTAAAGAATTTTATTATCCATGCAAGAAGTTGGGCCAAAAAGGGATCTGAGAGTAAAGAACAATTAAACAGACTTGCTATTTTTCTGGAATCTTTGTGCCAAATTTTAGACTAATTAGCAAAATCATCCTAATAAACCCTTGACTTGGTAAAACATTTGAAAACTAAATATTTTCAGTTAAATGTACAGTTTATTTGATGGGTTTAGGACTTGTGTGATGGTGAAAAATTGCTCATTAGTGAAATTATTTGCTGGCTGCTGGGATGGAAAAGTGTCTCTGTGTTTCCCTACCTTGGGCATGAAGTGTCAGCTGCTGAGCCCATTGTCTGTCTGCGGTACTTATACAGTCCTGGTTATCAAAGTATCTGAGACCTTCATAATCTGTCTAGCGTGTTTATCCTTGCAACACTCCTGTGAGTTGGGGAAGTGCTATTAGTCCATTTTACAGATGGAGAACTGAGGCACAGAAAGACGGGCTCAGAGTTTTAAATATATTTCAGTGGGACTTATGTGCTTTTTAACATCCCACATTAACCACCTGTCTGCATCTTTAGGCACCACGTGACTTGTCCAGGGAAACTGGCAGAACAAGAAGCTGAATCCAGATCTTTTAGAGTCTCATGGTAGTGCTCTAAGCACTGGACCATCCTTCCTCTCCAGAGCTCACGACTCTGAAATCTCCCACTAGCCAAAGGCTACTAGTTTTAATGAAATCAAGTTTCAGATAATCTCAAACAAAATCAACATAGTGAAATCAAAAAGAAGGATCGTAATTGGCAGAGCTCTCATAGGCTCTGCAGGTTCTTCTGGGTCATCAGTCCAATCTGATTTACAGGAACTTACTGCCTCCTCCACGGCAGCTATCACTACAATTCTGATCATCAAAACTCTTGAAGAACATGAATGTCAGCAATGACTGTCAGGATGTGAAAATCAGTCATGCAGTTAGAGAACCCGTGTGAGTTGGCTTCATCCACAATATTAACATTTTTCAGAGTAGCAGCTGTGTTAGTCTGTATTCGCAAAAAGAAAAGGAGGACTTGTGGCACCTTATGTCTACACTATGGAATAAGGTCGAATTTATAGAAGTCGGTTTTTTAGAAATCGGTTTTATATATTCGAGTGTGTGTGTCTCCACAGAAAATGCTCTAAGTGCATTAAGTGCATTAACTCGGCGGAGCGCTTCCACAGTACCGAGGCTAGAGTCGACTTCCGGAGCGTTGCACTGTGGGTAGCTATTCCACAGTTCCCGCAGTCTCCGCTGCCCATTGGAATTCTGGGTTGAGATCCCAATGCCTGATGGGGCTAAAACATTGTCGCGGGTGGTTCTGGGTATGTATCGTCAGGCCCCCATTCCCTCCCTCCCTCCGTGAAAGCAAGGGCAGACAATCATTTCGCGCCTTTTTTTCTGAGTTACCTGTGCAGACGCCATACCACGGCAAGCATGGAGCCCGCTCAGGTAACCGTCACCCTATGTCTCCTGGGTGCTGGCAGATGCGGTACGGCTTTGCTGCACAGTAGCAGCAACCCATTGCCTTCTGGCAGCAGACGGTGCAATATGACTGGTAGTCGTCCTCGTCGTGTCCGAGGTGCTCCTGGCCACGTCGGCTGGGAGCGCCTGGGCAGACGTGGGCGCAGGGACTAAATTTGGAGTGACTTGACCAGGTCATTCTCTTTAGTCCTGCAGTCAGTCCTATTGAATCGTCTTATGGTGAGCGGGCAGGCGATACGGACTGCTAGCAGTTGTACTGTACCATCTTCTGCCAGGCAGGCAAGAGATGAGGATTGCTAGTAGTCGTATTGTACCATCTTCTGCCAGGCAGGCAAGAGATGAGGATGGCTAGCAGTCGTACTGTACCATCTTCTGCCAAGAAGCCATGAGATGTGGATGGCATGCAGTCCTTCTGCACCGTCTGCTGCCAGCCAAAGATGTAAAAGATAGATGGAGTGGGTCAAAACAAGAAATAGACCAGACTTGTTTTGTACTCATTTGCCTCCTCCCCTGTCTAGGGGACTCATTCCTCTAGGTCACACTGCAGTCACTCACAGAGAAGGTGCAGCGAGGTAAATCTAGCCATGTATCAATCAGAGGCCAGGCTAACCTCCTTGTTCCAATAAGAACGATAACTTAGGTGCACCATTTCTTATTGGAACCCTCCGTGAAGTCCTGCCTGAAATACTCCTTGATGTACAGGCACCCCCTTTGTTGATTTTAGCTCCCTGAAGCCAACCCTGTAAGCCGTGTTGTCAGTCGCCCCTCCCTCCGTCAGAGCAACGGCAGACAATCGTTCCACGCCTTTTTTCTGTGTGGACGCCATACCAAGGCAAGCATGGAGGCCGCTCAGCTCACTTTGGCAATTAGGAGCACATTAAACACCACACGCATTATCCAGCAGTATATGCAGCACCAGAACCTGGCAAAGTGATACCGGGCGAGGAGGCGACGTCAGCGCGGTCACGTGAGTGATCAGGACATGGACACAGATTTCTCTGAAAGCATGGGCCCTGCCAATGCATGCATCATGGTGCTAATGGGGCAGGTTCATGCTGTGGAACGCCGATTCTGGGCTCGGGAAACAAGCACAGACTGGTGGGACCGCATAGTGTTGCAGGTCTGGGACGATTCCCAGTGGCTGCGAAACTTTTGCATGCGTAAGGGCACTTTCATGGAACTTTATGGAACTTTCATGGAACCCTGCCCTGAGGCGCATGAATACCAAGATGAGAGCAGCCCTCACCGTTGAGAAGCGAGTGGCGATAGCCCTGTGGAAGCTTGCAACGCCAGACAGCTACCGGTCAGTTGGGAATCAATTTGGAGTGGGCAAATCTACTGTGGGGGCTGCTGTGATGCAAGTAGCCCACGCAATCAAAGATCTGCTGATATCAAGGGTAGTGACCCTGGGAAATGTGCAGGTCATAGTGGATGGCTTTGCTGCAATGGGATTCCCTAACTGTGGTGGGGCCATAGACGGAACCCATATCCCTATCTTGGCACCGGAGCACCAAGCCGCCGAGTACATAAACCGCAAGGGGTACTTTTCGATAGTACTGCAAGCTCTGGTGGATCACAAGGGACGTTTCACCAACATCAACATGGGATGGCCGGGAAAGGTGCATGATGCTCTCATCTTCAGGAACTCTGGTCTGTTTCAAAAGCTGCAGGATGGGACTTTATTCCCAGACCAGAAAATAACTGTTGGGGATGTTGAAATGCCTATATGTATCCTGGGGGACCCAGCCTACCCCTTAATGCCATGGCTCATGAAGCCGTACACAGGCAGCCTGGACAGTAGTCAGGAGCTGTTCAACTACAGGCTGAGCAAGTGCAGAATGGTGGTAGAATGTGCATTTGGACGTTTAAAGGCGCGCTGGCGCAGTTTACTGACTCGCTTAGACCTCAGCGAAACCAATATTCCCACTGTTATTACTGCTTGCTGTGTGCTCCACAATATCTGTGAGAGTAAGGGGGAGACGTTTATGGCGGGGTGGGAGGTTGAGGCAAATCGCCTGGCTGCTGGTTACGCGCAGCCAGACACCAGGGCGGTTAGAAGAGCACAGGAGGGCGCGGTACGCATCAGAGAAGCTTTGAAAACCAGTTTCATGACTGGCCAGGCTACGGTGTGAAAGTTCTGTTTGTTTCTCCTTGATGAAACCCCCCGCCCCTTGGTTCACTCTACTTCCCTGTAAGCTAACCACCCGCCCCTCCTCCCTTCAATCACCGCTTGCAGAGGCAATAAAGTCATTGTTGCTTCACATTCATGCATTCTTTATTCATTCATCACACAAATAGGGGGATGACTACCAAGGTAGCTCAGGAGGGGTGGTGGAGGAGGGAAGGAAAATGCCACACAGCACTTTAAGCACAGCACTTTAAAAGTTTACAACTTCAAAATTTATTGAATGACAGCCTTCTTTTTTTTGGGCAATCCTCTGTGGTGGAGTGACTGGTTGGCCGGAGGCCCCCCCACCGCGTTCTTGGGCGTCTGGGTGTGGAGGCTATGGAACTTGGGGAGGAGGGCAGTTGGTTACAGAGGGGCTGCAGTGGCAGTCTGTGCTCCAGTTGCCTTTGCTGCAGCTCAACCATACACTGGAGCATACTGGTTTGGTCCTGCAGCAGCCTCAGCATTGAATCCTGCCTCCTCTCATCACGCTGCCGCCACATTTGAGCTTCACCCTGTCTTCAGCCCGCCACTTACTCTCTTCAGCCCGCCACCTCTCCTCCCGGTCATTTTGTGCTTTCCTGCACTCTGACATTATTTGCCTCCACGCATTCATCTGTGCTCTGTCAGTGTGGGAGGACAACATGAGCTCGGAGAACATTTCATCGCGAGTGCGTTTTTTTTTCTTTCTAAGCTTCACTAGCCTCTGGGAAGGAGAAGATCCTGTGATCATTGAAACACATGCAGCTGGTGGAGAAAAAAAAAGGGACAGCGGTATTTAAAAAGACACATTTTATAAAACAGTGGCTACACTCTTTCAGGGTAAACCTTGCTGTTAACATTACATACATAGCACATGTGCTTTCGTTACAAGGTCGCATTTTGCCTCCTCCCACCACGTGACTACCCCCTCAACCTTCCCCCCTCCCTGTGTCTAACAGCGGGGAACATTTCTGTTTAGCCACAGGCAAACAGCCCAGCAGGAATGGGCTCCTCTGAGTGTCCCCTGAAGAAAAGCACTCTATTTCAACCAGGCGACCATGAATTATATCTCACTCTCCTGAGGATAACACAGAGAGATAAAGAACGGATGTTGTTTGAATGCCAGCAAACATACACTGCAATGCTTTCTTCTTCAATGATTCCCGAGTACGTGTTACTGGCCTGGAGTGGTAAAGTGTCCTACCATGAAGGACGCAATAAGGCTGCCCTCCCCAGAAACCTTTTGCAAAGGCTTTAGGACTACATCTAGGAGAACCGCAAATGCCAGGGCAAAGTAATCCTTTCACACGCTTGCTTTTAAACCATGTATAGTATTTTAAAAGGTACACTCACCAGAGGTCCCTTCTCCGCCTGCTGGGTCCAGGAGGCAGCCTTGGGTGGGTTCGGGGGGTACTGGCTCCAGGTCTAGGGTGAGAAACAGTTCCTGGCTGTCGGGAAAACCGGTTTCTCCGCTTGCTTGCTGTGAGCTATCTACAACCTCCTCCTCCTCATCATCTTCTTCGTCCCCAAAACCTGCTTCCGTATTGCCTCCATCTCCATTGAAGGAGTCAAACAACACGGCTGGGGTAGTGGTGGCTGAACCCCCTAAAATGGCATGCAGCTCATCATAGAAGCGGCATGTTTGGGGCTCTGACCCAGAGCGGCTGTTCGCCTCTCTGGTTTTCTGGTAGGTTTGCCTCAGCTCCTTCAGTTTCACGCGGCACTGCTTCGGGTCCCTGTTATGGCCTCTGTCCTTCATGCCCTGGGAGATTTTGACAAAGGTTTTGGCATTTCGAAAACTGGAACGGAGTTCTGATAGCAAGGATTCCTCTCCCCAAACAGCGATCAGATGCCGTACCTCCCGTTCGGTCCATGCTGGAGCTCTTTTGCGATTCTGGGACTCCATCATGGTCACCTGTGCTGATGAGCTCTGCATGGTCACCTGCAGCTTGCCACGCTGGCCAAACAGGAAATGAGATTCAAAAGTTCGCGGTTCTTTTCCTGTCTACCTGGCCAGTGCATCTGAGTTGAGAGTGCTGTCCAGAGCGGTCATAATGGAGCACTCTGGGATAGCTCCCGGAGGCCAATACCATCGAATTGTGTCCACAGTACCCCAAATTCGAGCCGGCAACGTCGATTTAAGCGCTAATCCACTTGTCAGGGGTGGAGTAAGGAAATAGATTTTAAGAGCCCTTTAAGTCGAAATAAAGGGCTTCATTTTGTGGACGGGTGCAGGTTTACATCGATTTAACACTGCTAAATTCGACCTAAAGTCCTAGTGTAGACCAGGGCTTAGAGACTAACCAATGTATTTGAGCATAAGCTTTCGTGAGCTACGTAGCTCACGAAAGCTTATGCTCAAATAAATTGGTTAGTCTCTAAGGTGCCACAAGTCCTCCTTTTCTTTTTGCGAATATTAACATTGTAAATGTGGTATAATAGCAAATGTGTTCCTTAAGCCATTTTGGGAGGGGGGTCAAAAACCCATCAAATCAGTAAGAACAACTTCATATTTAAAAAAAAGGAAGTCAGATCATGTACTTGCACAGCTCTGTAAATCTGTGGCCTACTTCATTAGAAATTATTCAGTACTACAGAAATTGAGTAAACTAAAGCAGAATGGGCTGTCAGTTTTCCACAACTTTTAAAGGTGTCTCTAAATTTAGCCCTTGCCTCCAGACTAAAATGGTCAGCATGTATTGATTTATGAAAAAAATAGAATAGAATAAATTTTATAGCTTCTTCCATGAAAAATGTAAGTCAGTACACTTTGTAGAGTTAACCAGTAGCACTCTAGAGTTTAACAAATCAAGAGGAGTTTGAAGATATAGGCAAGGAAGAAAGGGTCATTTACAACATTACAACAGCAGGTTCTGGGGAGGAGCAGATCATCCCCAAGATGTGGAGAACAGACATGAACACAGGCCCTTGTTTCCTCTGCACAGTACATTGGGATTGGTTGGATATGCAACGGGATTGAAACAATGATACATTGTGCATGTTCCCGCCACACAATAGGGAGCAACTGAGCTCCAGTGGATAGTGCTTAAATGGCACAGTTTGGTTCTCAGAACTGTATTGAGAAAGCTCTCTTTCCCCCAAAGTGGCTCTTGTCTTAGATTTTTAGCTGGAGGAAGCTGAGATGAAGTTTCTGTTTTCAGTTCTCTTGTGATTTTAATAGTCCATTTTTGAGATTGATAAGTGTACTGAAATAAATAAGGAATTGTCATTAATGTGCCTTGGTCTAGGATAACTCTCAGAATACAACTGTGACTGAATGCTTCCCTGTATTCACACCCTACACACCATTATAATAATGTTTATACAAAATATGCCTTGTGAGGTATCATTTGAAAAAAAATAAGTTGCCGGTCAATAATATCTTGGTTAAATGTGTGTAGCAACGTTATATGTAAAGTTCTGAACATAAGCTGAAATTGACTGAAATGTGTTGCCCATATAAGTCTGAGGAGCAGGTAAACATGTTTCTCAAAGAGAAAGGACAAGCTGATGCTTCTAGCTATGTGTCATCAAAATTGATTGGCAATTACCAGTCAGGTGGCCATTCTTTGGCATGTGGGGGGGGGCAGGAACAGGTCAATCTGCATTTTAACAAACAACAACATAGAACCTCTTTCACCATGAGACTGTCTCCATCCTCACAGCAGGAAGGAACTTTATCTAGGAAAACTTTATCTACCTCGGGAAAATGCATTTCACAGGGGGACTGGACTATAAAAGTGAGGGGCAAAACACCTCAGGTTCTCTTTCTTTCTCTCCCTCTTTTTTCTTTCTCTTTCACCTAAGATGACAAAGGAACCAGTCTTTGGACTTTGTGAAGGGTTATGACCTGAGAATTTGGTCAGCGCTATTTCTGAGAATGGATGGTAAGGATTTTACCTTGAACCAACTCTGTCTTTTTAAGTTTTAGTTACTAGAATACATTTTATATTTATTTCTCTTGTAACCATTTCTGACTTTAATACCTTAGATTTTAAGTGAGTGCAAGTATAGCACTTTGTAGTTATACATTTATCTTATTTTTAATCAAAACTAATCCACTGTTGTGTTTAAACTGTACTGTTTGGGTAACTCCAGTTGAAGTGGCAAACTGTTGGATACTGACCCCTTACATGGGCAACAGGCCTATAATATCTCAACTGTCCAGGAGAGGGGTGGACAGTGCAGAACACAAGTTTTTTGGGGGAAATTTGAAGGCTTGGCAGTGTGTTGGGGTTGCCCTGCAAGTGTCATCCAAAACTGTTGGAAACTGGAGTGTGACTGGAATGTTGCTGGCAGGCTGCAGCTATACACAGGCAATCAGGGTGTGACCTGCATGCTGTTTGATTGTTTGTGAGGGGCCCAAGTTGGGAGATACAGCAGCAAAGCATTGCGAGGCACCCAAGATTGCAGGGCAGGTGGGGATGCAAGTCCTCACTAGTTTGGACTGCACCCCAGAATGTGCTAACTTACAGCCCAAACTTTGATTACGATGTCATTATGGTAGTTATATAATTATTTATGTACACAATAATTAGTACTTCATAGTATACCCTACCGTCTCACCCATTCCTACAGTTCTTCTACTTACAAAACTCTCATTGATTTCATTGTGGTTATGCACACTGCATATGTCATCCAGTAGATGGTCTTAAATTAAAATTTCCTCTTGGAAATTGACCTGCATAGATCAGGAGGTAGTAGTAGTGAAGACTGATGCAGAGGATGTGCTATTGAATTGGGATAAAAATATTTCACGGGAAAAGGGTAAAATCAAAGACCAAGACCTGCATTCACTAGTCCTGCCATTCTCTCTCCTTTAAAAATCTTTAAACTACTTAAACTGTAGTTGTTGATGTACCAAACAATCTAAAAATCATTCACATAGCTCCCAAGCAATCATGCACTTGAAGAATGTGAACCAGCATTTTAATCTGACCTTTATGAACCTTCAGAAACCAAAAAAAAATCACATGGGAGAAGAGTTTTATTCTGTCTCTTCAGTCAGCACTTTCTGAAAAGAATAAAATCAATACAATGTAGGATTTACACTGGGTTTTGGATGAATAGGTTATAAAAAAAACCCTACAAACTGTTCAGATAAGGTCAAAGGAAAGAAAAGACTCAAATAGCAAATTCACCAGTTTCCATAGGAGAATGCTCTTCATGTCTTTATATTTACCTGGTGACTGCAGTATTGACTAGGAATACAGAAATTTCAGGTTGAGATCTGTGTATTCAGTATGCAAAGGTGCAGGATATTCTAGATAATAGCATTTACCACTTATGTAGAACTTCATTTTTCCAAAATTCTATACAAAACAAGTTTCATACCAGTCCCAGGAGAAGAGGGAACTGAGAATTATTGTCACTTTATGGGTGGAAAGGCTGAGACACTCAGAGGTGAAGTGGTTTGCCTAGGCCCACACAGTGAGTCAGAGGCAGCTCTCAGATTAGACTTCGGTTTTCTTGGCACCTGGTGACATTATGCAATCTGCTTGACTGCCCTGCCTCTTGGAGAGATGCTCCATGATCCTTGCTGAACACTGGAAATTAGAATCCAGCCCTTAGAGTTGTGCCAAAAATGACATATTTGGAGAAAATTCTGGTTTCATATAATTTAGGGCTGGAAGGGAACTTAAGATGTCATCTAATCTATCCCTCACCCCCCGTACTGAGGGAGAATTAAGTATACCTAGATCAGCTTATTTTTCACATGTGTATGTGAAATATTTTATAAAACCACCCTGTATGCTAGAATGCAGCCTCCCACACTGGAAACTCAGTACTGCAAAATAATGCTTATAAAGTAATGTGTGCCACAAATAATCTTAAAGAACTTCACAGACTCTTTGTCAACATCATATTGGCCCAGCACCAAAAAGTAGGCCTCTTCAAAATCAAATAGAGAGGTCCTTCACCATCAAACAGCAACTTTTTGGGGGGAGATTTAATGTGGCTAAAGATCTCCATTAATGATCTGGATGATGGGATGGATTGCACACTCAGCAAGTTTGTAGATGACACTAAGCTGGGGGGAGAGGTAGATATGCTGGAGGGTAGGGATAAGGTCCAGAGTGACCTAGACAAATTGGAGGATTGGGCCAAAAGAAATTTGATGAGGTTCAACAAGGACAAGTGCAGAGTCTTGCACTTAGGACAGAAGAAGCCCATGCATTGCTGCAGGTTGGGGACCGACTGGCTAAGCAGCAGTTCTGCAGAAAAGGACTTGGGGATCACAGTAGACCAGAAACTGGATATGAGTCAACAGTGTGCCCTTGTTGCCAAGAAGGCTAACACCGTATTGGGCTGCATTATCAGAAGCATTGCCAGCAGATCGATGGGAAGTGATTATTCCCCTCTATTTGGCACTGGTGAGGCCATATATGGAATACTGCATCCGGTTTTGGGCCCGCCAATATTTGGATGTGAACAAATTGGAGAGAGTACAGCGGAGGGCAATGAAAATGATTAGGGAGCTGGGGCATATGACTTATGAGGAGAGGCCGAGGGAACGTGGCTTATTTAGTCTGCAAAAGAGAAGAGTGAGGGGGGATTTGTTAGCAGCCTTCAGCTACCTGAAGGGGGGTTCCAAAGAGGATGGAGCTTGGCTGCTCTCAGGGGTGGCAGATGACAGAACAAGGAGCAATGGTCTCAATTTACAGTGTGGGAGGTCTAGATTGGATTTTAGGAAAAGCTATTTCACTAGGAGGGTGGTGAAGCACTAGAATGGGTTACCTGGAGATGTGGCGGAATCTACATCCTTAGAGGTTTTTAAGGCCCAGCTTGAAAAGCCCTGACTAGGATGATTTAGTTAGAGTTGGTCCTACTTTGAGCAGGGGGTTGGACGTGATGACCTCCTGAGATCTCTTCCATCCCTAATCTTCTATGATTCTAATTGTATACATCTGGGAACAAATAATGTAGGCCATACTTATGCGATGGGAACATTATCTTGGGAAGCAATGACTCTGGAAAAAAATGTGGTTTTGGTGGACAATCAACTGAACATGAGCTTCCAATGCAATGCTGTGGCCAAAAGGGCTAATGCAATCCTGGGATGCATAAACAGGGGAACCTTGAGTAGGAATAGAGAGATTATTTTACCTCTATATTTGGCACGCCAGGGATAACAGCTGCTCTGGCGGCCCCAGAAGAAGTCCCAGAGGTCCCAAAAAGTCCTGGAATCTGTGATATCCATGACAGAATCTTATCTTTAGTCATAGTGGTCTAGTGAATGAATGCATTCTGAATACTTCCATGCTCAAAGTCATGGCAACCATATTAGATCTGGATATATTTCAGACTGCTCAGAAACACAACCAAGGAAAAGAAGGCAGTGGCAGGAAACAATTCCTCTGTAAAGAGGTTGGTGCATCATACAATGAGCATTTTGGACTGCCTACCATGCAGGGGAATATTGTAAATTAGTTTATATGAAAAAGAGTGTAATTGCAATGAGACACCCACTAACACAACAGAACAATTGTGAGTAGTCACAGATCACACCTGCAAAACACAAGCACAGGGGTAGTTTATTGCCAGATCAGGTTGATACAGATGAATTTAAGTAATCTATTTATACAAATATTTTTTAAATTCACAAAACTATTTAAGGTAGAAATTCATTAATGGAATCTGTGCAGACTGAAAACACATTGATTTCTAATTTTTAAAACAAAATATTTGAAAATTGGTACCACATTTATTAACTTGGTTAGACCCAGCACAGTGTTTCTCCATTTACTGTTGAAGATGTTGCAAAGTCCTGAAGTAGTATACAGAATGCAGCTCCCTGCTCTGCTGTAGGTGTTGGTAACGTTATCACATTTGTAGGGGAAGTACAGACCTCTAAAGTCATATCAAAAGTTTTTTACTATGCCTTTTAAATTCCTACGTCCCAATTCTCTGCTGGCCTAACTCTACAGAAGTCAGTGGTGTTAGGCCAACAGGGAAATTAAACATGAGTACAGCAATGCTGGGTGAAATTCAGCCCACTGTATACATCCCATAAAAGCGCCTATGCAGTAAAATCCTATTTAAATGGCTTACGTGATCCATAGGGTGTCTACACCAAGGTGAATTTTGTTCATAAAAGATGTCAAACCATTGTTAGTTTATTGTTATAAAAGCACTCACCTATAATAAACGAGTATTCTGTGTCAATTTGGGGTAGGTTCAGAGATGTCCATGCACAACTAAGCCAATTCATCTCAGTCTAGTACAACATTTTTTAAGGCAAAATAAAAATGAGGCTCATTTGGATTGTGGAACCATAGCATTTTTATTCATATCCAAACAAGGGAATAAGCTACCATTTAAAATCAGACAAGGGATATTATCTCTGTAATAAAAGGCAATTGAGAATCTAAATGAAAAATCTAATGCTTTTTCATGCTGATTTATTTTAGATTAGAAAAAGTTAAACCAGCTGTAAACATGAATTGATGAAGCATGAAAAGAGAATAACTGCAGAGTGATAAATTTCTGTTTCATGGTATAGGTTCAGATTTGCATTAACTAAAATAAGTTGATCCATAAGCTTCTCCAATACTTAATTACTGCTGCAGAAGAAAATGTAAGAGATCAATTGTCAACATGATATGCTAACATAGATCAGTTTGGTCTAGGTTAACCATCAAAGATTTATGCTATCAGCAGAAGGGTGAAATGACTATTGTGATGGAACAAAAAATTCAGTTCTATGCAGGCTGTCCACAAAGAGCCATCAGAACCACTTACACCCATAGATGGATGTATGACAAATGGGTAAACTTCACCCACAGAGCTTGGTAATGCAGGCAGTATGTGCTTAAGAACACCCAATTCTGTCTTCATCTGTGCATGTTTGCATATCATGTTGAAATGAATGAGAGGCACACAAAAAAGTGATTAGATAAGTAGTGTGTTTTTAGCTGCAATTCGGCAGCTAAGGAAAGGAAAAACCAACTCCCTATAACCAGCCATTTCTCTCTGGACAACTGTGTGAAAGAGCATCCATACACCGTATAGGAGAATATAGGGTCTGAACCCCAAAGACTAAGTAATTGAATCAACTGATTCTATACAACATTATTGTATTATAAAAGTGCATTAGTAAGGTTTTTTATGAAAGATGGTGACCCTCTGGTCATTAATATTATTGTGTGATGTATATACAGTTAGTATGTAAAGAGTTATGTGTGTGTGCTGGAAATATGTTCCTAAAATATGTTTTTGGGGGCATTCCTGATAAACATTTATCCTAGACAAAGGTATGTGGTTTTTCCTGGTTATGTGTGTCTCCAGTGTAAATTGAGCAAGTTGATGCCAGACATACAAGTCAGCAGGGAGATGGGAAGTCAGTGGAAAAAGACAAACAACAAGGGAGGAAAAACTTTATCTGGGGCATACAATTCAAAAGAATACATTTCTAAGGTTTACTGGACTTTAAAAATAAGAGAAGAGAACCCCTTAATTATTCATCTCTTAAGGGCTAAAGAGGACAGCATCCTCCGATGCTGTGA
The DNA here is from genome assembly GCF_965140285.1 of Lepidochelys kempii. Classification (NCBI taxonomy): domain Eukaryota; kingdom Metazoa; phylum Chordata; order Testudines; family Cheloniidae; genus Lepidochelys; species Lepidochelys kempii. The sequence goes on from NC_136386.1 coordinate 102,912,043, forward strand.
ATGTTGAATCCTCCTTCCAGAAAGACTGGAGGTGCTTGTAGCTTGATGTAAATGAGAAAGCTGTTTAGGTTAAGATTGTAGCTTGCTAAAGTTAAGTTTTGGCACTAGAAAGTGTGTTTTGTTTGTACCCATACCCGTTTCTGTTACCTCTGCTTATAATCATTTAAGTCTGTGGTCTTGTAGTGAGGCAGAGTGGCCTCCCTCTGGACGTGAGGCAGAGGGACCACTATGCTCTCCCCGGTGGGTGGAGCCAAGCCAGCCTTGCCCCCTGTGCCGGAAGCAGAGGGGTGGGACAGGAAGTATAAGAGGTGGGCCCTTCAGCTCAGTGGAAGCTGGAGCCAGTGAAGGAGGCAGATGTCTCCAGCCTGCTACAGGACTCTGGACTAGCCCCTGAGCCATGTGACACTCTGCTCCCAGGGGAGACTAAGAGTGGGGAAGAGCTGCTGTGACTGCTGTCATAGAATCATAGAATATCAGGGTTGGAAGGGACCTCAGGAGGTCATCTAGTCCACCCCCCTGCTCAAAAGCAGGACCCATACCCAATTAAATCATCCCAGCCAGGGCTTTGTCAAGCCTGACCTTAAAAACTTCTAAGGAAGGAGATTCCACCACCTCCCTAGGCACTGTCTGCCACTTACCACCAAGGAGACTAAGGACCTGAAGACTATGGAGTCGCACCAATGGACTGGGGTAGGAAGTAGCTCAGGGGAACCAGACATTAGTCATGTTGTGCAGTTGCAATACAAGCCAGTGTGTTTCAGCAGGATCCTGCTGACCCAGTGGCAGGACTCCCTGCCACTCTTAGGGCCCTGGGCTGGGACCCAGTAGTGTAGGATGGGCCTGGGTCTCCCGATTCCCCTGCCACCAACCCCAACCCTGGGGTAGCAGCCTACTCACCGTAAGCAGAAGGCCTGTGCTTTGCTTGTGGCTTGCCTCAACCAGAAGACTGCAGGCCCTTAGACTATGTTTGGTGTCTGCCTTAGCCAAGAGGCTAGGCTAAAGACTGCTTAATTGCTTACTGCTCTGCCTTGCCCAGAGGGTTAGAGCCCAGACTGTAGTTACTGCCTGCCTCAGCGGGAAGGCTCAGGCTAAAGATTGCTTGTTGCTCTGCCCTACCCAGGGAGTCAGAACCTCGTGTGGTAGGCAGTTGAGACACAATTTAAGCTCCTGCAAAGCTCTGTCTTGCTGAGGGAGAGGGGTAACACAGTGGTTCCTGGTTCTGGGCAGCCTGAGGAGAACCTCACAACAACCAACAGTCCACTGGTCACAGTGGGCATAACTAGGAGCAGCCAATGTTGATAGAAAGTGACTTCTTTTCCAGGACAAGAGAGTGTTTTGTTGATAGAGTGGGGCTTACCATGTTGCAGTTTATCTGTAAGAAATTCACTTGGGAATATAGTTGGTGAGGCAAAAAACGTTGCTTCCTCTCATCTGGTAGTGTCTTGGGGCACTTTCTCCATATATTTAATTTACTTACATTTTTAGTGATAATGTTTTATTAAAAATCAGATGCAGTGGCTAGAATATTTTGTATTTCATGTTTGTGCAACACAACTCACTCTGTCTTTACAGTGGGAGCAAAACAGGCAATTTATATTTGGTGCTTGTCTCTAGATGTACATCAAGTGCTAATCTCAAATGTGAGTTACTTCTATAGTTGATATTAACTTACATATATCACACATCATTTACGACAGGAAAAGATTGAAACAGTTGCCTTGTAATGACCTATTTAAGATTATCCTTGGTTCATTAACTTACTGTATATATTGATGGTGACAATTGGCACCATCAATACCTAATTACACTTCATACCTAATTACTTTTTCTGGTGAGCAATTGCTACAGTTGCCACAGATGGTCAATGGGAGGGCAACTAGTTGCCTCGTTCGGAATACGAGGGTAAGTTGTCCAGGAAAAAAAGTTTGAGAAACCCAATCCCAGAACATCTGTCAGGCATATTATACACTAATACAATTGGCTGATGCCACAAGAGATGATGTATTATCATCCACATGACCCCTTCTTCTAGATGAGCTGCCAGCTCTTCCATGACATCCCAAAGCAGTTCGGCCTCACTTACAACAACAGTGAGGGAGTCTGAAGATTGTTTTAGGAGTTTTGGCCCCATTCTAATACTGACTGGCTGAATGGCGATAGAATGTTGTGTGGCTATAGCAGAGCTCAATCTCTCCTCACACATGGTTTGTAAATGTCTGGGGAAAAGAACACAGCTTGGAGTGGGCTTCAGATCTCTCCAGTTCAATTGTATTGCTCAAAACACTGTTCCATTTTATATTCCTAACCAGATAACCCTACTTTCTTTTTTAAAGGATTCCTTTGAAGATGTTCTTAATTAAGTAGAAAACAAAATTGCATACAATTCATATAAAGACACACAGCTAAGCAAATGTCCTGTGGTTTCAGACACCTGCTGGTGTTAAACTTCTTTAAGGGAACAGTTACAGAGTCACTAAATAGAATTTATCATTTGATTAGATCTTTCCATTTAATTTCTAACTAGATAAAAGACAGATCCTCATAAAATATATTAATTAAATATTACTGAATTGATGCAAATGGCATAAGGGAATTCAGTCTGATAAAAGGTATCTTACTACATGTTTGTACAGCCTTAGCACAAGAGAACAATTCATGGCTGGGGCCCTCTAGGTGCTACTGTAATACAAATAATAAACAGAAGTCCGGTAACCACTGGGGGCTGTTTAAGCCAATAGTTCACTCTGACAATCCTGCAGCCACCACCCACAGTGAACTGGATTCTAAATTAAACAGAACATCTTCTAAATAGCTGATAATTACATCAAGAAAAATGGAAATAACATGGCCCCACCTCTCCAACGTTGTTGTCTTCAGTATTATATATGTACACACCATTACTAACTCATTATACCCTATAGAAAAATACCAGAGACTTAAAATATGTTTTTCTCTCCTCTATAACATAGCATAATCTTTATCAGAGGGTATTTAAGTGTGTAGGTTGATCATGGCTTGTTGTTTAGTCTTTGCTGTTTCTTTGAAGTCATCCATATCCCAGCTTCGTTTTCTGTTAGAATTAGCTCAGGGGGAAAAGAAGAAATACATGAGTATGATTCCACAGCTAACTGCCTCTTTGGAGTCCTTAATCAAGCAAAATTCCTACCCTTAGTCCGAAAATGCTAAAATGCTCTAGGATACTGTTTTTGCTTATTTTTATACTGGTATTAACGATTTTAAGATTATATATCTTGTAACACAAGTATGTGCAAGAGTGAGAGTTTTGTTTTTATTTGATCAGTACAGATTGTTCTCATCTCAAAAAGATCACTGTCTATGGATCAGAAATTAAAGTCTTTCTTATACAGACAAAGAAAACTGTTTTCAGGCTATAGGAATATTCGGTGGAGCATTTATTTACCACTTCATTTACTAATTAGTAATAAATAATGATACATTATCTTTGAAGTACAGGCTAGCCACAAATATAAAAATACAGTGCAATGGTAAGGACAAGATGTGAGGCAGATTTGAATTTCTAAATAAAAACAAAAGCTTTCAGAATAAAAGCCACTGAAAGGAAAAGAAATGCAAAAGAAAACTTGTTGATTTGACTTTTGGGATTATGAGAAGATTGCTAATTAGCCCAGGTTTGTACCAGCCATATTGCAGCATGCCATATAGCATGATTAATGGAACATACAGCACATTTTTTCATGCATGATGCATTTTAAATGTAGATAAAAACCCCTTTTTTATAAATCATGTTTAATGTAATAATGGTACCCCTAATGTGGTGTCACTAAATTGCAACCACACAAGTGAGTGTGTCAATGTAAATTGTTTGCAAATCAAGCTTTATTTCTTTGATGAGATCAGTTCTCTATGTGGGGGCCAAACTGTCTAATGTGTATTCACTTATTGCTGTTAGGTTAATGGAATGTTTCAGTTCAGAGACTGCAGCAAGAATAAATACAGAAAGAATACTGTAGGGCAGGAAAGTAGGATTTATTAAAATAGCAGTCCCAGTTTCATTTCCAATTCTCCTAAGTAACAGATTGGTGGCCTACCTCAGAAAAGGAATTTCTCTTTCATGCATAAAAATGATACCTATGATCAACTGGGGCGTGGGATCAAAGTTGGTATTTCAGATGAGACTTTTGTACCCCACTCTCAGCTGAGAAAGTTTCTTCTTTTTGGAATGCTTGCTCATGTTGATTCCAAGTAGGTGTGCGCGCTGCATGTGCACAGTCGTCGGAAGGTTTTCCCCTAGCGGTACCTGTTGGGTTGACTGTGGAGCCCCCTGGTGTCATGCCTTCATGGCAGTGTATATAGTTCCCTGCCAACCCGCCACCTCTTCTTACCGCCAAGGACAGTAGGAGCTGCTCTCTTCTCTTGCTACTGCAAGTGCACCTAAGCAGACTCAGGGTCTCTGGTCCCAGACAGAACTTTCGCTGCACATCAGCGTCTGGGAGCTGAGAGCGATTCGCCTCGTTTGGCAGATGTTTCAAGCCCATCTGGAGGGCAGATGTTTATTGGTATTGACCGACAACACAACAGTGATGTTCTGTATAAACAGACAGGGTGGTGCTTGCTCCTCTCCCCTAGTCTGGGAAGCCCTCAAGCTGTGGGACTTCTGCATTGCCCACTCAATACATCTAGAGGCATTATACCTTCCAGGCTCTCGAAACGAGCTGGCTGATCATCTCAGCAGGTCCTTTCACAACCATGAATGGTCCCTCCACCTGGATGTCGTGATCAACCTCTTCCAAAGGTGGAGGATTTCCCAGATAGACTTCTTTGCAACATGGAACAACAGGAAATGTCACCAGTTCTGTTCCTTCCTGAATCACAGCCCGGGTTCGCTCGCAGATCCCTTTCTCCTCCCTTGGAAGGGGCACCTGGTGTATGCATTCCTGTCCTTCCTGCTCATACACAAGGTCCTGCTGAAGGTCAGAAGAGAGGGAGTATCAATGATCTTAATAGCACCAGAGTGGCCATGTCAACACTGGTTCACCACACTTTTTGACCTTTCGGTGAACATCCCTATAACACTGCCGCTGGTCCCAGACTTGATCACTCAGGACCACAGCAGCCTCTAGCACCCCAATCTGGAGTCTCACCATCTCACAGCATGGAAGCTCCATGGCTAAACACTTCAGAGCTCTCATGCTCAAATTCTGTTAGGGAGGTTCTCCTTGGCAGCAGGAAACCATCTACCAGGGCCACTTATTTGGCTAAGTGGAAGAGATTCTCAATTTGGTCATTACAAAAGGTCACTCATCCTTTACAGACATCAATTCCTCTTATCCTGGACTATCTATTACACCTGAAACAGCAAGGCTTGTCAGTGTCATCAATAAAGGTGCACCTGGCTGCCATCTCAGCTTTCCATCCAGGGTCAGCCAGCCAGTCAGTTTTCGCTATCCCCATGGTTGGCCGATTCCTCAAAGGACTAGATAGACTGTACCCTCAAATAAGACAACCAATCCCCGCACGGGATCTCAACCTGGTGCTCTCAAGGCTGATGGGCCCTCCCTTTGAGCCCCTAGCAACATGCTCTCTCCTCTACCTCTCCTGGAAAGTAACGTTTTTGGTGGCTATAACTTCAGCCAGGAGGGTGTCTGAGCTTGTGGCCTTGACTTCTGAGTCCTCCATACCATTTTTTATAAGGAGAAGGTACAGTTGTGGCCACACCTGGCTTTTCTCCCAAAGGTAGTTTCGCAATTCCATGCGAACCAGGACATATTTCTTTCAGTGTTCTGCCCTAAGCTGCACGCTAGCAACTGGGAACAAATGCTCCACCCCCTGGATGTCAGACAAGCATTGGTTTTTACATTAAATGAACAAAGTCATTTTGGAAATCAACTCAACTCTTTGTTTCAGTTGTGGAATGAATGAAGGGACTCCCCGTGTCATCCCAAAGAATCTCCTCCTGGATCATGGCCTGTATTAGGACATGCTACGACCTGGCAAATTTACCTGCCCCCACACTGACAGCACACTCCACAAGGGTGCAGACGTCCTTGACGGTGTTTCTGGCACAAGTCTCATCCAAGACATCTGCAGGGCAGAAACATGGGTATCAATTCATACGTTTACATCACACTACTCCATTACACAGCAGGCCAAAGATGATGCAGCATTTCAAAGAAGAAAAACCGGTTATCTACCTCCTCTTAACCTTTGTTCTTTGAGATATATTTTTCATGTCCATTCCAAGACCCACCCACCTGTCCTTCTGTCAGAGTATTCTGGCAAGAAGAAATTTCAGACGCGGTGGGTCAGCATGGACCTATATACACCGCCATGAAGGTGCAACTCCAGGGGAGGCCTCCAGAGCCAACTCGATGGGTGCTGCTGGGGGAAAAATCAGATATGGTAAGTGCTGTTAGAAGTGGAAAGTGACCAATTCCATGTTCTCCATGTCCAGTTGTCACAGAACTTAGCAAAGGCTCTCTGCTACTATCAGGTAGGATTGCTGTGAGGGGGATCCAAGCTCAGAATTCCAAAAGTCTGATGCAAAATATCTGAGGTTGAGGGCAGGAATGAACAACATCCAAATAATAGTCTTGGAGGATGTCAGAAATTCCCTTAGTCACTGAATTCCAACTGCCATCTGAAGGGAAAGCAAACCAAAGCCTAGTGAATTCCCAAGAGTTCTAGGCCATTAGTGGCTTGGCAAACCAGGATGAAAAGGGCATTCCATCCACAGAGTTGGGGTGAAAAAAAACACACTATGGACCAATTTCAGGCTGCCTCTTCTGTATATGTAAGAAATGAGTTGAATGGAAGGAGAACTGTGGGACACAGCTATCAACCAGCAGAGTTCTCATTGCATGTGCCTCCTGATGCCAGAGAGTAGGATCAGGGGTGTGGTGCTTTTTAATACATATGCTGCCTGACTCAGCTGTGCAGACTGCTCATATAGATTGGCTGCCTGTCTCCTTCACTTATATAGTTTAATGGCAATATCAATAAACATATTCTAAAACCATTTTTCTCATGCTAGAATGGCCTTTGAAGGTATCTAAATTATAGCTTATTAGTTGGCGCTGTTCACGGAACCTCCGGTTTCTCTTGTCTATCTGGACATATATACCTGGCACCTTGTTTTTGTAGAATCTCCAATATAAACAACTTTGTGTGATCATCTTGGGTTAGGGTCTCATTAACAAAGGGACTGGCTAGTAGCTGGAAATAGGACCTTCAAGGAAAACCCAGAGTTCTGTTCACTTGGAAGCAAATCCTGCCCTCTTCTTTGGTGCCTCAAAAGATCCCTTGTCAGTAGACCTGGTGCAGTTCTGCTTCCCAAAGAGAGGTGTTACTGAGGGGATGATATGGCCAGTCTCCCACTGGAGGGAAGGAAAGAAGGGTCCAAGAAGTGCTGCTTCAGTCTTTGAGCTGAAATCTGCATCTGCTTTATTGTTGCTTTGTGGCCTGCTCGGAAGATTAGTTTTCCTCCCATTGCATCTGCCCAGGTACGTGAGTTGTGTGTGGAGGATTTGGGAGAGGTTTATGCCATTAGGTTCCCTTAGCAATAATAGGAGATACATGTACAATTCCCTCTGTGTCGTACTCTCAGCTTAGGTGAAAAAGAATTTTTCCTTGCCGTCTTCTTGGTTTGTCTCAAACTAATCATGCAAGGACATTCAAATACCAAGAGAGGTGTTACATATTGTAAACAGTGTATCATGAAATAATGTACTGTATAAACATCATGCTTTCCTCAGTAATTCTTGTATCTGTTTAGCTTCTTGTTTCTTCTACATTTTTCCAAAGCCAGAGGTTAAGATTTTGGATGGTTGGGTTTCTCCCCTTGACTGTGTTTTTAGGAGGAGGTTGTGTCTGTGGCGATGAGCTAAGGAATGGTATTCCATTTTATCATATACTTGTGTCTAGTGATTTGCTATGGCCCAAAATGTAGTCTAACACTGGTACTGGCTGATGCTAATGCTGATCAGTTTCAGCTTTTTATTTGACAGCTAGACAAGCAATTTTTCAGACAGCAACGAATATTCAAGGGCTTCTGTTGTTTTGCCTTATTACTTCAAAACTGATGTAAATTTACTCCAAAATTAATGCAAATTAGATGCAGCGCTCAAACTCTTGACAAGTTTCCCTTGCAGCCCCAAGTAGACAACTCTTTATGGGAAGAGTGATCATGTAGTCTGGCCTCCTGTATAGCATAGGCCATAGAACCTACATGAAAAAATTCCTAAAGCATATCTTCTAGAAGAACATCCAATCTCAATTGAAAAATCGCCATTGATGGAGAATGCATTGAAACCCTTGATTAATTACACTTACTCTTAGGGGTTATTTTTTTGTATTCCTTATTCGCAGTCTCAATGTGTCTAGTTTCAATTTCCAGCCATTGGATCATGTTATCCCTTTCTCTGCTAGCCTGAAGAGCCCACTATTAAATATTTATTCCCATGTAGGTACTTAAAGGATGTAATCAAATCACCCCTTAACTTTCTTTTTGATCATTTAAATAGATTTTGCTCCTTGAATCTACCACTATGAGGCAAGTTTTTAAATCCTTCAATCATTTTCGTGGCTCTGAACCCTCTCCCATTTCTCAACACTCTTCTTGAATTGTAGACACCAGAACTGGATGGCAGAAGTGGCACCAGTGCTAAATACAGAGGTAAAATAATCTCTCTATTCCTACTTGAGAGTCTCCTTTTTATGCATCCAAGGATTATATTAGCCTTTTTAGTCACCGCATCACACTGGGAGCTCATGTACATCACACTGGGGCTGATGATATATCCACCCTGACCCCCAAATCTCTTCTGGATTAACTGCTTCCCAAGATAATCCCCCCATCCTATAAGTATGGCCTGCATTTTGTTCCTAGATGTATATATTCACATTTAGCCATATAAAAACACATTGCTTGTTTGCATCCAGCTTACCAAACGATCCAGATCATTCTATATCAGTGACCTCTTCTCTTCATTTTTCATCACTCCCCCAATCTTTCTGTGATCTGCAAACTTACTGTGTTATGTTACATAGAAATGACGCTATATTTTCCATAGACTACAGTCCATAGTGGTGCTCCAAACAGAATAAGTATAAGGAAGAATTCTGATCATTTGGGGTCCTTTTTCTCACTTTTGTGAGCCAAAGCAGCATTGTAGGCATTGGATTTGCAGGATTGAGGGCAGTAGTTTTGAAGGTGAAATAATCTTCCTCTTCTAGGCTATCCCCATGCACTGCATCATCTGTTACTCTTCCAAAGCAGTAAGTCATCCTCAGAGTATTTTTTGTTCGTTTTTTTTTTTTTGCTAATGATAGACTTCCTGTTGGCAGATTTGTCTGTTTGGTTTGAGTAGGGGTCTGGTCATTTGAACTCTTGGGATCTGTTCCCAGCTCTGCTATTAACCAAGTATCCCAATTACTATGTAGCTCAGTTTACCCTTCTGTAGAATTTCCAAACTCTGCCATGGCTTACCAAGGGCTATTGCAAACATTAGTGTTCGTAAAGTGACTTGAAATCCTTGGATGAAAGGTACCATTTAATTTTAAGCATAATTCTGATATCTGTGGGTGAAAAATACAATTCCCCTGGGTTCCCCTATCTGATTTAATACTGCATATATGTGAAGAATGCTCCGGAAAAAAATATTTATGGTGACTAAGCTTCAAAAGTAACTGATTCATTCATACAAAAAAATTTTCAGGCAATTACTGTACATGAGTCATTACCAAATCCTGCTGTTTGCTGCTTGATTGCTTGTCTTAGTGAAATGTTATTAATATAGCAGTGGATGGAAAGAGTTGATAACGAGGTAATGTTTGTGTATTTTTGTGACACTTATGCCAAAATGATCATTTAGCATATTATTATTTTAAAATAAATAGTGTGTGGATTGAAACAACCATGGAACAAAACGATATGTTAACTTGTGCTGATAGATGATAATTATTCATCAGCTATTTGTTTTTATTTAACGCACCAACAATTCTATATTGTCCTCCTGATACAAAAAGGAAAGCCTGCCAAGGGTAATATGATAGAAGCCACTAAACTGAATTGGCTCTTGGGTCAGCTGAAAAATGTTTTCCTCAGATGAATCTACAATATTAAAATATCCATTCTATTACGAGGAGTTGTATATGTTCCCATTTCAGAATAGTTAATGCTTAGTAGCAACAGGTTCTGCTTAGCAATTAATATATCTGTAATAGTAATGAACTGTATAAAACCTTTGGTAATATGAAGGATCTATAGAATCATGTTTGTTATATTATTTAAAGTCTTTATGAAGGCTATAATGGGAGAAAAGTTCAAAAGCAGCATGTAATGTTGAACACACAATCTCTCACACCTACATTTTTGACAGGCTTGAATTTTGGATGGGTAAAAGTGATTTGCACATGCAAAATAGGGAAATACCTGACAAATCAATTTACTTGTGCAAACCCCAGCTGTGAATTTGCAGAAACATGCAATAAGGGACAAGTTTGTAGAATTTTATGTGCCATTTGGAGCCCATTTTGAAAATGTGTCTCAGTGACAATGAATGGCTTTTTCAAATAAAAAACTGTAAGGGATTGCATCTATTATGTAGATTGTGGCAGTGTTCAAATTCACAGGTGCTTTGCAAAAACTGAGGAAGACACAGTCCCTGTCCCTTTTTAGATCACCTAAAAAGATAGATGGGAAATAGTAGTAGTTCACCGCTCATGTCAGAGGTGTTTGGGGCCTTTCGTACTTCTCAACTCATGCTGCCCACTCAGTCTGTGGGCTCCCAAGACTGATTTCACCTCTGGTAGAGGGGAGGGGAGTCCTGGTAGCCCCTTGTACCCTTGCTGCTACTGCTACCTAGGAATCCACACCCCTCATCATAATGGCTGTTTTGACAGTTGCAAACTCATCTGCTAGTTTCCCCTGAGCAGCTCCACCCCCACAGCCTCAGATTAAATAGAGTCTAAAATCAGGACTGAAAACCATCTGAGCCCAGATTAAATGAAATGGTTTTAATATTCCTCTAAAAGATTTCTCTCATTGGCAGTGAACCGTGGACTCTCTCATCCATGCCTGGAAATCTTAAAATTCTTAAGGACCAGCCTTTCAAATGCAATGAGTTAGAACTGGCTTCTGATGCCCCGGGTTCAGTTTTCCCTGTGCCTGACAAAGTCCAGCTGCACATGGTTATATTTCCTACTACTAACTGAGGCAATAAATAGGCTCAGATTGGGGCAGTCACTGGGTTCTCACCAAACTCCATATAAAGGTGTTCCGTTTTCTTTCTTACACCCATTAATGGATCAGAGTATTTGCCCTTCACCCAAGACAGTTTCACCTTTCCCAGAATTTCCCTATCTCTTCCAGATACAGGACAAGGAAAGGCAGCTTTTGCCAGACCCATGCTTTTAATGATACGCTCTTGAGTGGGTGTGGGGTTGCTGTTGTAGCAGAATCAGCCCCAGGATTTTTAAGCTGTATTCTCAACTGACGCTGGGCCAGAGAATGAGACAGTAAAATGTAAGGTCCTGGTCCAACTTCTATTGAAGTCAATGAGACTCTTTCCATTGACTGTAATGAGAGTAGGATTGGGCACAAAGGGGATTGGGCACAAAGCCTCAGCTGGTTTAAAATGTCATAACTCAGTTGAACTTAATGGAATTATGATTATTGAATCAGATGAGTCTGTGCCCTGAAATTGGTGCGCTTCTCCAGGAACACATAGCTCTATGTCACAGCCAGAAGGATGATCTGTTTTCCAGCTATTATAATGAAATAAATTCTGACATGCAGAATGGGTAATCATGCAAAAGTACCAATGAGAGAGAACTAATGGGTTAGGGCTGATCTTTTTGAAAAAGTTACATTAGCGTAGCCTCACATATCAGGGGTGCGAAAAATTCACACACTAGGAGACATAGTTAAATGGACCTAACCACCCATATAGACAGCGCTATGTTGACAGAAGAAATCTCTCAACCTAGTTACTGTCTCTCAGGGAGGTGATTTACCTATTAGAGAGATGGGAGAGGTTCTCCCATTGATTTAAATGTGTACACTGAAGAGGAAGGCTGCAATTGTATCACTGTAGTGTTTTCAGTGTAGACATAGCCTTACAGATGTACATTTATATACAGCATCTTCAACTACCATGATAAATAGTTCACTGTATTAGCAGAAAATTGGAAGTCTTTATTTTTTAAATGATGGATTGTTTGGGGGAAATCTTCATTTCAGATACAAAACAGATTTAAAACCAATTATTATTATAATCACCAGTAAGATGATATATAAGCAGAGAGATAGAAACTCCATCCAATAGAAATTCTGAGAGGAAGGCAGCAACTCAACCCACAACCAGCAGATGCTAAAACCCACTGGCTTTTACTAGGCTTCTACTAAGTACATTTTGAAAAGGGATAAAATACTGTATTATCCTGAATGGCCATTTTCAATATAATACAAATACTGTGCGCTTTCATATTGCTACACAAGGGTCTCAGAGAGCTGTACAAATATTAATGTCCATGTCCAGTAGGGAAGTGGTGTTCTCATGTTTCATAGGGGAGAAATGAATCAAAGAGAAGTTAGGCAGCTTGCTCTGCATCACAGAGTATATATATCCATGGCATATCCAACCACAGAATCCACATCCCCTGACTCCTAGCTCTGTGCTTTAGCCCTAAGGTAAAGTCCAGCCAGAGCTATTTGCGTTGCAGATACTTTGCCTTTATATTCATTTGTAAAGTAAGTCTTATTAAAGGTCTTCCAAGAGGACTCTGGTTATTGCCCTATCTATGGAAAGGAATAACTAGTTCTGAGATGATAAGTCTAAACTAATAGTTTTCTTCATAGGAAAGCTAGGTTAGCAGAACTGTCAAGTCAATTAAATAGAGCTGCAATTAAATATTGAACTGTATCAGAAATGACTGAAAAGCACTTGGTCTGACTCATGGGAACTCTGAACTTCTTCTCTGTAATGCTAGTCATGCAAGATAATCTGGTTGGGGTCAGCACACCAGACTTTTCTGACTAGTTTTGCATGTGTAACTCCCTCCATTGAAATGCATTTGCCCCCTCTCTCCTCAGTTGCTTCCTTTTAGCCGTGACTACTCTCGTTAGTCTCTTTAGTAGTAGGTTTCTTTAATCTCTCTAGGATGAGTCTCTTTAGATCATGACTAGTCTTTTTAGTAGTAGGTCAGCCAAGCATTTAATTGTACTTCAAGAACTCCAAGTGGGTGAGCACTGAGTTAAAAAAAAACCAAAATAAACAAAAAACTAAGCATTTACCATATATGGTAACCCAAAATCAGCATTATTTAGGGCACAGGCTAGTGCAGAAGAGGAGACTTAGGAAGTTCTCACAAAATCTGTTGTGATTGCTAATAGGCACACTCACATCTTTTGAACTACCAGAACTATTAGATTCATATGTATTTTAAATTGTTGACATGCTACATCAAACATGCAGAGTAATTTCTCAGTGGTAGTAAAACCACCTCTAAACAATAGATATAAGCTGTTAAATTCAGAGAGAAGTTACTTTACATACATTAAATTAAAGTGAAGGTGCATATGTCACAGATCTAAGCAGTTACTAAACATAAAAGGTATTTTTGCCCTATCCTTGCAGATGGCCACAGACTAGTTTCGCCTCTTTTTGCAATGCCAAGGACAGTTACGCTTTCACATAAGAAGAATCAAGGTTACAGGGCTTCTGTTGAAGTGGTTGTCAACTCAGCCCTGTTTCTTTAATTGCCAGTGCCGTCTAACCGTGCAGCCTGCAGGAGTTGCACCACTATAGCTCTGATCATTGATCCTTGTGATTCAGTATTTTTGCTCAGAGGCATAAGTCAGCACGTTTAACGGATCAGTTAATGGTTCATGATCAGTCATTATTTCTCCCTCCTGATCCATTTTAATTCTGATATCAAAGATGGAGTAATCCTTACTTAGGTTAGAAGATATCTTTAAAGCCAGGGCAAAATTATATTATAAAAGCAGTAAGACTCTGATATGCAGATCTAAAGGAAAATCTAAACCTAAGATCTGACTTGAAATTAAGCAGCCAGTGATGCTGAGCTTAGTTTAAGCTATTACACCAAGCAATTCAGTAAATACTTCACCTTTCACTTAGAAGTATTTGAAATATGGAAGGCAGCTTTCTCTCCTGGACAATGGAACTCTAGGAAAATTATTAAGCGCAGGCTCAAACTCTTTGTTTTGACATTCAGGGGTGACCCAGTGTGCTGATGGATTCTGGAACGTTTGTAATTATAGGTCTGATTTGAACTTAAGCTTTTTTATTTTTAAAGCCCTTCTAGTATTCAGCTGGAATTGAAGATGAAAGAGAATGAACATGTCATCACAAAACTGTGCTACATCTTTTGAAAGACATAACAGGAACTGGATTTGGTAAAGACCAATTAAGCCATCTTGTCAAAATGCCTGCTACCGTAGGCATTGCTCTACAGTATTTTTTCTAGAGCTTTAAATATTCAGCCCACAAGGTCTTGCTCTCAAATATTCCATAGAAGAGGCTTGGAAACCTCTGAGTATCCCTTCATGAAAATGGACAGAAACACACACACACTTGTCAGAGAATTGAGATTTGTGCCCCCTAAAGAAAATAATCTAACCCCAAATTTGACAAATATCCTGGGAAACTCATGGATGCCCTGTGCCTCAACACCAGCCCTAGCTTCCTGGCAGCAAATTTCCTAGTACCTCCCTTTCCCCTTAAATGGAGGTCCACAGAAAAGATAATACAGCCCTAGGCAAGGCTGTCTTTCCTGACTAATTTCCATGTGTCTGGAAGTAGTTTCCTTGTGGCTGGAAATGGAACAATGTGTGACTCTCCCTCCCTCACACCCCATTGCCAAGTCTACATCTAATACCTGAGCAAGTCAAAACACCCAAGTAGCCTCTTGGTTTGGCAGACACTGATTTTTTTCTATATGGTTTTTGTGAAGCATAGGCTCACATGACTCAATTTCATTAACTTCTTTGTTTTCTCAAGATCTGTTTCCTTCTCAACTGCCAGTTTTTCAGGAATGGATAATTCTGCGTTTAACTGAAATTGCAACACCCACCTCTGGCTATACAAAGAAGCATTAACATACACAAATCAGGTAATATATCTAACTACCCAACTGGCGTGCACAAATGGGCACTGATGCAAAATCCAGACACACAAATTTAAATGAGTTTGAGCCTGGGAATCAGTGGCAGAGTGCCTTCATTAAGGTGGGGGTGAGGGAGAGTGGAAATGGAGCAGAGGGAATTAAAAAAATTAGGAAGAAAGTGTTAGCACATAAGGCTGGAGCGGCAGAGAATAACAGAAGGGAAGCAAAATGCAGATTCAGTGGAATGGGAACACACATCAGGTGTTTGGACAGCATACAGGCAATATTAGATGATCTTGTGGCAGGCCAGCAGTAAAATGAGGTCATGCTGCAGACAGATGGAACCTAATGGGCAAGGTTAGAGGCCTTTAGAAATTAAGATGTACAAAAAGAATAGGAGATTAGAGGTGGGATTGACACTGAACTGCAGAGACAATGAAGATGAGTGAAGAGAAAAGGAGGATGAGGAAGAGGAGATGGATGGTTACTCTCTAAAGATAAATATTCCAATTTGGTAGATAACCTTTTAATAGGCAAAATCCTTTGAAAAAACAACGAGGAGTCCTTGTGACACCTTAGAGACTAAATACATTTGTTAGTCTCTAAGGTGCCACAAGGACTCCTCGTTGTTTTTGCTGATACAGATTAACATGGCTACCACTCTAAAATCCTTTGAGACTTTCCTAACTGTAGAGGGAGCCCAAACCCTAACAGTGGATGAATGTGGGGAAATTTTGGGACTAACATAACCTGCATGGTACAATCCCAACTCTATAAAATGGAGCCAGGCCAG
Source organism: Lepidochelys kempii (assembly GCF_965140285.1). Taxonomy (NCBI): domain Eukaryota; kingdom Metazoa; phylum Chordata; order Testudines; family Cheloniidae; genus Lepidochelys; species Lepidochelys kempii. Next base: position 102,927,944 of record NC_136386.1, read on the forward strand.
GACCAGACACCTTTCACTTTGAGAAAGTTCAGATTCTGCTTTACTAATAACTCATTTAGGTCTGCTCAAAACCCCCAGAAATAAAGAGATATGGTATCCAGGATCCATATTCTGATCCCTGTCTTGTACTCCAGGACTGTCTCTGCTCCTCACCTTAATAGACAGGGGATAGCCACATCCTATATATTTTAGAAATCATTGGGTTTGACAACTTCTGAATGACTGAGCTGTTCTCTTCCCCCCACTCAGTCTTTCTGTGTGGAATGAGCTATAGGGCTCAATTCACTCTCTATCTCCTGACATTTTCTGCTCTCTTCCTCCCACCTTGGAGGGGAGAACTTATGTGCCTCTCTTCCTCATTCCCCCCACCATACAATCCTATTTTTTCCAACTATCTATGTCTATGGCTGTATCTGTCTCTGTCCCCTGCATGTTATTTGTCAGTCCTTCCTCTCATTTGTGCCCCTTGTCTTCCCTTACTTTGCCTATCTCATATTTGTCTCCCGTTTCCTTTTCTGAGTTCTCCCTTTTTTTGTGTTCTCTCTGTTTTGGCCCCCTTGTATGTGCCTTTGCCCTTTTTGTGTCTCTTTCCTTCCTTCCCTTCACTACAGCATACGGAAAAGGGAGCTGATGCTTTCATGGCCTTGAGCAGCAGTGAGGTGAAGGCTGAGAGCTGAGTGCTCCTCTGGTACCTGCTTGAGCCTTTGCTAGCTGATGTCTAAGTGCCCAGAGAAGCTGAGGTGGAAGGAATATTGCTGCAGGATGCTTTGCTTCTGCTTTGCACTGCACCTTCTAGTGGCAGGGAAATATACTTACTTGCTGTGACAGCTGCCTGGAATTGGACTGGGACTGAAGAGATTCAGGAGTGTATTTGAAAACCCTGGGCAGTCCAGGCCAAAATGAAACAGCTGGCAAGAATGTTCTGTAATTGCATGGATGCAGGTGTGTTTTGTTTTAATGAAGGTTAGCCTCTCAGCACTTGCCTGTGGAGAAGCAAGTTTGTAAAAACACAAACAAAGCACAACCCCTACCTCCACATACACAAATATCCATGAATCAATCTATCAAGTGCATTTGAATAATAAATAACTAGGAGTAAATAGCAATCTACTCAGAGAATGTCTGGAAGCAGAAAGAGGCTGAATTCATTAAGAAAATTATTTGCTGTGACTTATTCATGCAGCAATATATGCTCTATGGGAATTCCTATGCAGTAATACTGGAAAAGGAAGGCCAGAGAACATAATGTGATGCAATACCCCTGACTTTCATCAGAAGGACTATTCCTGTGATGATGGGATGATTATTTGGGCAGAGCTGAAAAAATTTGGAGTAACAGCTGTTAAAGAAGCAAAATTTCCTAATGGCTATTTCGGAAAATAACTGATTTTATTAAGAGGAAGACATTAATTTAAATGAAACTTCACAAGCAGGCTAAAGAGGGAAATTTCTAGTTTCTTCTGGTTCCATAAAAGCTCCATCCACTAAAACTACTGCATCTGTCTATTAAAGCAATATATCATCAGAAGAAACTCATCATGGATCATCAAACCCTGTAGACTTGACACTGTTGCCTAGCTGCCGGTGAAAACTGTGGCTCTAGCTTTATACAAATTACAGTTTTTACAGGTATTACATAGATGGTCTCTCCTGGGGCATATATAAATGATTAAATTTAAGAGTGGTCCTGAGTCCATGTTTGGAGGGACATGAATCTTCTACAGTTAATTTGTCGCAACATGAACCAAAAATGTTACTGTTGGAAGGGAATCCATTGCAAATATACTTCACGTGCTCAGGATAAGTTTCCTGTTATCTAACTACAGTACTTTAATTCTCGATAAATCCTGTTATAATTAAGCTCCTTATAACAATACTCACTCCTCAGAATGTTGGGCCCCTGCGGATACTGGTGTAACAGAGTGCAACATATCTTCCTGCTAAAAGACAGCAACAATTTATGATCAGATGAGAAGGAATTCATGATTTAAAAATCTCTGGTGGTACTTGAATAGCAGAAAAAGAAACGAATATGGAAGACTGATGCTTCAAATGGAATGCTAGCAGTTGTATTGGTTGCATAGTTTTGTATCCCCAGCCACGCACTATAGTTGGCCTCTACACATTCCCTGGCACATAGACAGTGAAATACTGAAGACTTTGTTGGAATTGCAAGCTATCACTTCAACAGGGTTTGTTTGCGGAAGGAGAGAAGGGAAGGTCCTTGTCCTGCTTGCAGGCTAGGGGACTCTGTAGTGAAGTGTGTGATCAGCAGTTAGTCTGGACTCTGGAAAGAATCAGCCTAAAGATGCCTTCAGGAGCAGCCTGCTTTGTGTCTTTCTGTTTTTGATTACTGTGTATTATTGTTCTGGAGTTCTAAGAATAAAATAGAGTTTCTCTGTAATCTTCCAGCATGATTTTTATCTCACTTGTCTCTATATATGCCATGGACATAACATAGACCCACATATAAGAGTGTACAAATATAATTATTTGATTAAAAATTAGCTGCTGAAGGGCCTTGTCCTACAAATTCTCACATCAGAGTTCAGTGCTTCCAATGGAATTACTTCTGGTAGCAAGCTCATGCTCAGTAATAAGTGTTGTAGGATCCGGCATAAAGATAAGTGCCTTCTTTATAAATGCAATAAGATGTTTTATTTTACTAATATGATCTAAAAAGATTCTTGTTTGCTTGTTGCTGGAGTTACTTTATGTTTTTCTCAGCCAGTATGAGTAGATAGGTGATTCTGGATATTATCTGTTTGTACTTCCCCCCCCCCAACACAAGCATATCCTTGAAAGAATTTACTGAAGTTACCTACTCTGTGCCAAGAACTTAGAAAGCATAGTCAAAACTTTGTTTCACATAATAAATAATCAGATCTGTTATTATGCAAAGTGGTTGGAAAATTTTGGTGGTGAAAGCTAATTGGTTTTTATCAATACACACTGTATCCACAATAATACTTAACTTTCTCTGACTCCTCTAGGTACTTATGGCCTCCATCAGAGAGTATTTGAGCACTTCCCAAAGTGTTTAAAAATAGAAGGACAAATAACAATCTCTCCCATCTTTCCAGCCTGGGCAAAGTAGCCTGATCAGTTTGCAGTTTTTGTGTGTGGGTGTGTTTTCTGTCTGTCATGTGTGAGTTTGACAAATTTATTGGGGGAAAGCTACATCAGAGATGGGTTTTGCATTAAATTATTAATGTGATTAGGTCATTGGTCATTCTTATCTGTTCTGGTACTGAGTTTTGTTGTCTTAGTGCAGTTCCTGTCAGTGTTTTGTCTCCTGCGCTCACAAGCCTCTCTGTATTCTGTAAAAAGAAAAGGAGGACTTGTGGCACCTTAGAGACTAACAAATTTATTTGAGCATTAGCTTCCGTGAGCTACAGCTCACTTTAGCTCATGAAAGCTTATGCTCAAATAAATTTGTTAGTCTCTAAGGTGCCACAAGTCCTCCTTTTTTTTTTTGCGGATATAGACTAACACGGCTGCTACTCTGAAATCTGTATTCTGTATAACTCTTATAAAGAAAAAGGCAGCACAAGTTAGCTAGTAAGATAAAATGCTCCTTTAAAGATGTGGTTCATGTTTATTGCATAATGACAAGAAAAAAGTACAGTAATTAATATTAACAATTGAAAGATTATAGCAAAAATCTCCTATTACCAGTTTCTCTAATCCACCTATAATTGTGTACCAAGCTACCACTGAAGCACTTAAACCTTAAAAAGCTTTAGTAAGAACCAGAAGGCAATTGTCTGCTCTAGCATCTCAGAGGAGTGGATGTGGACATAATCCAACTGCTGTCTCTTACTCTTTCCTTCCAATATTTCTTCCATCCCTTGGACAACTTGACAATCTTATAATTTTGACTTCCAAAACGTGATAATTTGGCTAGCTACTAAGGCTCATAAAATCCACTGTATAGTTTTTGTGGGAGCTCTTACAAGGAGACAGCTGAAATTAGAGTGTAAGGGTCTTCTCTTGTACCATTGAGGCCAATGGGAGTTTTGCTCCAATGGGAACAGAATCAGGCACAAATTAAGCAGGTGTGTATTTTTTCCGGCAAAAAGCATATTCTCTTTTTTGTTTTTAGTTATAGATTATATTAGATATATATGTATATATATCAATACACAAATGCATGCATGAATATAGTATACTGGGAGTAGCTCATCAATGGGTCTATGACAATTTACATCAGCAGATGATTTTCAATATTCTAAAATGGTGATAAGTAACAATAGTTTGGTTTTGTTTTTATGTAATTCCTCTGTAGTTTGTCTTAAAAAAAAATTGAATGATGTAGATCTGATTCCCACTAGTTTGTATTACTTTTTACTGAATATCGGGAATGGTAAAGCTCTAGTAAGCTAATTAATTTTACTCAATTTTGACATACTGCTTAAATCAGCTTAGAAATGCCACAGCTGAATAAACCCATCTAAAAGTTTATGATTGCTTCCTTTTGAGGGACTTGGTCACATGCCAACAGCAACTGAAACAGCACACTGAAAAGAACCACTTAATTAAATAACTGTTATAAAAGCAGGCAATGGCAAAATGTGTAACATTCCTGATGATATTTTTAAAAATAATAAAACGAAGGGGTTTTTCACTTATATATTTTAAGGAGCATGGCTGTGATTCAATAGTTAAGGTTGTAAAACAGATTCTGTTCTAGCCCAAACTTGATCACACCTTTAATTTTTGCAAAAATATTGGTTCATCCTTAATATTTACATACTCTAGGTTCTAATTTTGCAAACAGTTAGGGATTGCCCATATGTGTAAACTTAATCATGTGTTTATCTGTTTACAAGATTAGGGCCTTAGTCATGTTCCAATAGAAATTTGTTTTGACAGTGGGAGTGGGAAATGTCAGGTTAGTTAAGAAGGATGTTTTTAGATTGCTTGTTTTTAGAAAAAAATGAAAGGGCTCAATTCTCCTCTCACTTTCTTTGGTGTAAATCAAGAGTAACACCATTGAACATAATGGAATTACATTGGGACAAAAGTAATGTGAAAGGGGAATCAGGCCTCAAGTTTTTAACTTTTTGATGACTGGTCTAGGGCTGTGTGTGTGTGTGTGTGTCCCAGCACAACTCATGAAGAGATTGGTCAAAAGACTTCAAACATATTTTACACTTTTATTCTCAAAGTAAACCAGTGCCTGTGCCTCATTTTACTATTTTTTGGAGTTCCTTTTTCATTTGTTGCTTTCTTAATTTTCCACCAATATTTTAAATTCTAGTCAGTGTTTGTGTAGATCATTAATTCTGTGTTTATTCCTGCTGAATTTGCAAGGCCCACAAGTGCAGTCTGTGGGCTTTATGAGCTCTATGTTGACTACTGTAGAGTTTAATGACTGTGGACAAAGATGCAGCCATTAGAAGTTACAGAGCTCCTAAATTCTGTATTCAGCACTATGATGTTATTAATCTCCAATGCAGTGCAACAAAGCTTCTAAGCTTTGTAATATAACCACCAGTCTACTAAGTTTAAGTATGACCACTCCTGAGCCACATGTTAATATTTCATAGTATAATTATACATCCACCTTTGTACACAATTTTCTGACCTGTGCTCTGTATAGTTCAGCCACCCCCCAATGAACTTCTTCTAACTTTCCTACATCCTCCTTAAGTCTGCCTCACTATCCTTAACCACATAGCCCCATCTACCATAAATCACCTCTATCCCACTGTTGGGAACACTGGGGCATGGCCACTAGGTAACTCGAGGGGATGGAAGACCACGAGTGTCGATGAAGCCCCCTCGCACTAGGCCCCGGTGTCCTTGGCGCCCCCCCCCCCCTGCCTGGAGGCACTCGCAGCAGCTCTGCGTGCTAGGCCCAAGTGTCCTTGGCCCCCCTGCCTGAAGGCACACACAGCAGTTATGCTAAAAATCTGCAACAGTATGTTGCAGAGTCAGACTGCCTGAAACTAAGCAAGGCCAAACAGGGGAGATATGGAAAAACAATGCTAAATAAAGCAGCTTTATGTATAGTTTAACAAATAATACAAAGAATCAGGGAACTAGCTGGGAACTGGATTGGCTGGCTATATGGATACTTAAAGCAGCTTGCTATTAAATAAGTATGCTAAAAAAAAGAATGTATAAAAGCCTGTATAACTTCCTGCTCTGTTGTACAGGATTTGAGATTCAAATCTCCCTGTACCTTTTTGAAGCTTCAAATAAACTTTTCTGCTTCTCCACCCCGTTGTGATTGTTGGGTGTAGCACACCGGGTAACGAACCAACTCAAGCTGTTGTTCAGCCTCTCGGCACTGGGTGCCGGCAACAGCTTTTGGCGTCCCTGGGTGGGCTAGAGGCTGCAATTTAGCCTTGCCCGGACCCCTCCTGGAGGTCAAGGATTGCGGCGAAAACCGACGCCCAGCGCGCACCGGTGAGTTCATCGGGGGCCTCGGAGGAGACGCAATTTGATCGACCCCAGAGGGCACAATGGTGCAACGCACTCATATAGTGGAGAAGCTGTTGTGGACGGCGGTGAAGAACCGGTCCCTTAGACGTGGGGGAGGAGCAGCTGCAGAACGGCGGTGAAGAACCGGTCCCTTGGATAAGGTAGGAACCTTTTAAAATCCGGATTATATGCTCTGTTGGAACCTGGGGACGCCCAGAGTTACCCTGTAGGTATGGGACAGGGACAAAGCTCAGAGGTTAGGGCACGGTGTACGCCCCTAGAGTGCATTCTAGCAAACTGGAAGGTATTTGGTGCGAATCCAATAACTAAAAGCCAATTAAAACAATTCTGTACAGTTGACTGGCCTCAATATCAACTAGAGGACCAGGAGTGGTGGCCACCAGAAGGGTCAATTAATTACAACACGATCCTTCAGTTACTCCTGTTCTGTCAAAAAACAAGGAAATGGAATAAACATATGTATGCGCATTTGTTTCTGACTTTATGTACTCGACCAGATATTTTACAGCGCTGTTATCTAACTCCAACTGGTTTGGTAGCAGCTAATGTTAGTCCCCAGACCCCCACCCCCACTGTAATGGCAGAGCCGGTGTTCCCTTCGGCCCCTACACCCACACCTTGTAAGTCCCCAGTGGTTGGCCTATACCCCTTAATCACCAAAACTAAAGTCGCCCGGTCTGGATCGGACAGGCGTCCTGCCACAACTATGCAGGTTTATACTCATGTGCCCTTTAATCCAATAGACTTAGCAGCTTTCAAAACACAGGCTGGGGAATTCTCAACGAACGCAAGCAGGTTTATTTCAGTCTTTGAGGGGTGCCTCAGTAGTCACAAGCCGGACTGGAATAATTGTAACGTCCTCCTGAAAACCCTGTTGTCTGAGGTGGAGAGGAATCAGGTTACAGCTAAGGCAAGGGGAGCGTCAGCTTTCAAAAAAAAAAAAATCTATCTGTCAAGTTCCTACCCCAAGTAACCGTAAGCGGCTCAGGGCATTTCTGGGTATGGCAGGCTTTTGCAAAATATGAATCCCAAAGTTTGGACTGTGGGCTAAACCCCTGTACAACTGTGTAAAAAAAGCAAATCATAACCCCTTCTATTGGACCCCAGAGGCTGACAGGGCATTTAAAATCCTAAAAAAAAAATTAATGGAAGCCCCGGCTCTGGACCTGCCGGATCTCTCTAAGCCGTTTCAGTTATATGTACATGAACGAAGGGGGGTGGCCCTAGGAGTGCTTACACAGCTGTTAGAAGCATAGAAGCGTCCTGTGGCTTATTTTTCTAAGCAATTAAATCAGGTTGCAAAGGGTTGGCCGGCATGTTTACGGGCGGTCGCAGCTACTGCCCTATTGCTTAAGAAAGCCGAGAAGCTAACATTGGAAGGGGTTATGCAAATCTATACTCCCCATATGGTCCGAGCCTTATTAAATGCAAAGGGAGGGCTTTGGCTCACCCAGGCTCGGATTGCTCGGTACCAGGCTAAGCTGTTAGAGAACTCTGAAGTCACCCTACAGCCTTGCCCCTCCCTTAACCCAGCCACTCTCTTGCCAGAAACAGAGGAACAAAAACATGACTGTTTAAAAATCATAAATGTCCAGTACTCCAGCCATCCGGATTTAAAGAATGTACCTCTCCCAAATGCAAATTATAAATGGTACACTGATGGTAGCAGTACTGTAATAAATGGGCAAAGAAGGGCGGGTTATGCTGTTGTGACCCTCCATGACACTGTGGAAGCTGAAGGTTTGCCTGCTGGGACCTCTGCCCAGCTTGCCGAACTAATAGCCCTGACCCGTGCACTTGAACTGTCAAAAGGAAAGCGGGTCAACATTTTTACTGATTCAAAGTATGCTTTTGGTGTGCTGCATGCTCATGCTGGCCTATGAAAGCAAAGGGGAATGCTGACAGCCCAAGGCTCCCCAGTCAAGTACGGGCCCCAAATCCTCCGGCTCCTAGAAGCCGTACAACTCCCCTCGGAAGTGGCGGTGGTACACTGTAAAGCCCATCAAAGGGAGGATCAAGATGTGGCCAGAGGTAACGCCCGGGCAGATAGAGAGGCTAAGCATGCTGCCACCCTGCCATCCCCTCAGGCTGAGAACGCCCATATGCATGCCCTTATCCCATCAGTAGGGGAGCTTCCAACCCCTCAGTACTCTAAAAAAAAAAAAAACAGCTAACTGACAAACTCAGTCTCCGGAAAAAAAAGGAATGGCTCCATTCCCCAGAAGAAAAGGTCCTCTTACCAAAGGGCCTAATCCGGCCAGTGCTGCAGAAACTACATCAAACCACTCATGCTGGCAGAAAAGCACTTATCCAGCTAATGGAAAAATACTTTATCACTTCCGGACTCCGACCCCTGGCTGCCCAGGTACAAGCGGACTGCTTAGTCTGCCAAAAAAATAACCCCCGACCGGGACATCCTGTGCCACCAGCTGCCCTAGAACCCACTCTGGGCCCCAGACAAGTGTGGCAAATAGACTTTACTGAGTTTCCCCGGACTCAAGGGTTCAAATATCTCCTTGTTATAGTGGATCGGTTCAGCGGATGGCCAAAAGCCTTCCCATGCCGTAACTGCACTGCCAGGACAGTGGCCCTCAAGTTTGTTAAGGAGATCATTCCTCGCTTTGGACTCCCCCTGTGGATGGAATCTGACAATGGGACACACTTCACGTCAAAAATCATTCAAAGCATCTCACATGCCTTACAGATCCCCTGGAAACTCCATACGCCCTGGAGACCGCCAGCCAGTGGTGTAGTGGAGCGTACCAATCAGACCCTTAAACGGCATCTCTCGAAAGTGTGCCAAGAAGCCTCACTGCGATGGCCTGATGCTTTGCCCCTCGTCCTACTCCGTATCCGCGTTCTCCCAAAGGATAAATTAGGGCTAAGTCCCTTTAAAATTATATTTGGAAGGGCATGGCCCATGAATGGCACCCCGGTTCTGTCAGGGGAATGGGAGTTGGGTAATGTTTTTTTGTCACAGTATATGTGTTCCCTGTCTGCTGTTCTCTTGTCTCTTCACAGGTATACCAAGGATTCCCAGCCTCTCCCCTTGGACACTACCGTCCACTCCTTACAGCCCGGTGACTCTGTGCTTGTTCGCACCTGGAAAGACGAGCCTCTCCAAAAAAAGTAGAAAGGACCCTATACCGTCCTGCTGATCTCCCATACAGCGGTAAAAATCAAGGGACACAAGAACTGGATCCATCACTCTCGTCTGAAGGCAGTACCTGCCCCCTCGTCAGCAGAACAGTGGACTGTCCAACCTGCTGACTCCTCATCTAGTGACAATCTCAGGCTAAAGCTACTGTTTAAAAGACACAAATAGCGGGCACCTTAATGCTAAAATGGGCCCACCCAGGTACTGGAGACCCTGGGTTGGGAAGACTCTGGTAATAATTAATTGGGTAACATTGTTATTCTTTGTATTGGTATTTCCAAACTGTGCATATCGGGAGCATAACTCCTTTGTTTTGCTTGCGCACCATGTTGCTACTTTAACAAACCAGACTGATTGCTGGGTATGTGCTCCAACTCCACTATCCCCCAAAACGGAAATGCCTCTTGACATGCTGCCCTTGACCCTAGCAGAATTAGCCACCACCAAAGAGCAGGAAAGAACGGACTCACCGTTCTGAAACAAGACCTCTTTACAGCAAGCCACCTATCAGAACCAAAAGTATTCAGTTGCAGTACTCACTGAAGGAGTGTTATATTTTACCCAAAACCAATCTAATCCCTATGGGCATCCTGTGGAAAAGAGCTCCTGTGTTATTACACAGTGGGCTAATGGGTATTGAATAAAGACCAACAGGGAAGGCCAACGGTGTGGGTGTAATGGTTCCTCCCCTTTTAGGGAAACACTTACAAATAATCTTACCACAAAAAAAAGGTTTGGAAATGTAATTTGCCGTCCAGTTAATATCTCCAATGTAGCAAGCCAATGGTGGGTTTGTAGTGGTCCCTATGGCAAGTGTAATTTAAACAGCACAATTAAAAATGCCCCCACTTGTACCCAATCAGGAGAATGGGATGCCCCCCTAGGGGCATATGAACTGTTTAAAAAAGCAGCCTTAAATATCCCAGAAATCCCCTTAAGAAACAGTCCTTATTGGGCCCTACAGGGTCACTATTTTGTATGTGGCCGAAAGGCTTACAAGGTGCTGCCAGCCAACTAAACAGGTAGCTGTTATATAGCTCATGAAGTTCCTCATCTTTCCATAACTGCCACACTGCCCAAAAAAAAATTAAAAATGCCCAAGACACCTCTGTTAAGTCACAAAAAAAGACCCTGCGGCGACTGACTAAAGCATTGGCGGGCAATATAAAAAATCCCCTCACAACCAAGAAGCTGGTAGGGTGCTCTGTACTAAAAATAGCACCACTGTTTACTGGGCCAGCCCTGGCATGCATAGGCCGCTATACTGTAAGGCTGCAAATGGTACTTAAAAAAATAGCCTTAAAGTTAAAGGACTCGGTTAGTAATTTAGGGTCAGCAATAAAAACATTAAATAAAAAGGTACAGCAGCTCAAAACGTTTTCCCTCCAAAACAGGCTGGCTTTGGACTATCTCTTGGCATCCCAAGAAGGGGTTTGTGCCCTCATCGGGCCCCAATGTTGTGTATATATAAATAATAGCAGTTATAAAATCTATAAAAAAATGGTACAGGCTAAGGCCCATGCCCGAGCCGGAGCACAGGTTGCCTATACTGCCCCAAAGAACAATTGGTTGCAAACCTTGTTTTCAGGCTGGGGTTTGTCGTCTTGGCTTGGTGGTTTATTTAGCCTGCTATTGAAATTTCTCTTTCCTGTACTGCTTGTATTACTGGTATTATGCTGTGCAGTATCATGTGTCAGGGCCCTTTTGCAAAAGTTAATAAGTCATTCTCTTCAGGGCTATCACAAAATGCTTATGCAAAATCATATTGTAAAAAAATAAATAGCCCAAGTAAGAAAACTCAGAGCCAAGGCTGTTGAGTATTCTCAAAGGGGGGAGTTGTTGGAAACACTGGGGCATGGCCACTAGGTAACTCGAGGGGATGGAAGACCACGAGTGTCGATGAAGCCCCCTCGCACTAGGCCCCGGTGTCCTTGGCCCCCCCCCCCTGCCTGGAGGCACTCGCAGCAGCTCTGCGTGCTAGGCCCAAGTGTCCTTGGCCCCCCCGCCTGAAGGCACACACAGCAGTTATGCTAAAAATCTGCAACACTATGTTGCAGAGTCAGACTGCCTGAAACTAAGCAAGGCCAAACAGGGGAGATATGGAAAAACAATGCTAAATAAAGCAGCTTTATATATAGTTTAACAAATAATACAAAAAATCAGGGAACTAGCTGAAAACTGAATTGGCTGGCTATATGGATACTTAAAGCAGCTTGCTATTAAATAAGTATGCTAAAAAAAAGAATGTATAAAAGCCTGTATAACTTCCTGCTCTGTTGTACAGGATTTGAAATTCAAATCTCCCTGTACCTTTTTAAAGCTTCAAATAAACTTTTCTGCTTCTCCACCCCGTTGTGATTATTGGGTGCAGCACACCGGGTAACGAACCAACTCAAGCTGTTGTTCAGCCTCTCGGCACTGGGTGCCGGCAACACCACAGAAAAAATTTGCTTGTTACTGCGCCTACTACTTAGTGACTAGAGACCCTTCCACTCCTTGCTCTCCTATTATGGGCAGCAGCTCACATCTTACACTTGGCACACTGTCACTGCTGCCACTTATCATCCCACTACGAGATGAAAGCCTAATGTACCCCATTCACACTCCCCATTATTGTTCAGGCAAGAAATTCAGTTCAATCACATCTAATTTTCTGACCTGGGACAAAATTCTGTTCTTGATTACACGTACTGAAATTGTAATATGTATTGGGTGATGGGGCTGCTTGATCTAACTGTCTTTTGCACCTCTAATTTCTTTGACTTTGAAAAATATAGAGAGACATCCGCATTATTTGCACATGCTTTATTTTTATTACGTGGAACCCTCCACTCACATTCCATGCAGACATCTAAATTAGTCATATAGGAGTGGGAATAGCATTTGCATTATCCTCTAATTGTTTTCCTAAATCTTAGCACATAATCTTGTCAGTCAACCTAAGTGACCTGTTTTAGGTTTTAATTTACCTCAGACCTCTCATTCATTTGAACTCCCTGGGAAGCTACATCCTGCCTAGCATCCTTTGAAATACCAGACAAACCTTTATCTCCTAGTTGCATTCCCCCCTTTGAATTATTTGAAGAGGTCAGTGGTTTCTCAGCTGACCAGGCAAAAGGGCTAGTGAACCTTTTTAGTGAAGGTTAATTTTCATAAGTTTGCATCAGGGTAATAATGTAATTAGTAGAGTTAGGAAATAGGATCATGGCCAAAGGGAACTGTGAAACTTCATACAGTGAATGATGGAGTTACTCCTTGTAGCCAATTGTTCTTGGTCATATAGGTTGTCATGCCTGTACATTTCACTTAACATAAAGCACAATATCAGCAAATAACAAAGCAATCTAAGTATGCACCAAAGAGATGTATAGTACTTTACAAGGCAAGCAAAGACAGGATGAAATACTGGTCCCATTAAAGTCTGTGGGAATTTTGCCATTGGCTTCAATGTGGCCAAGATTTCTTCCAGAATCTTGAAGAGTTTACAATCCAAACTGACTGGGGGAAATGCAACAGAGAAAGATAAATGGAACAGTGATTCTCAACCTGTGGCCCGTTGTCCGCTTGCGGCCCAGTCAGCACAGAGCTGCAGCCCATGTGACATCCTCAGGGCCATACAGGTAGTATTGGATGCGGCCCACAATGGTAAACCAGTTGAGAACCACAGAATAACATAATAGGTTGCTCAGGCACATCATGTTAGCTTACTGAGTGTTTTTGTTTTTGTTTTTTGTTCTTTTAAATTTATTAGAAGATCTAATGATTAACTAACTAAGAACAGGAAGAACTGAAAATACTTAGGTAAGGTTATTTAATTATCAAAGACAATTGAAAATTTTAAAAGACACCCATGGTACTTTCCTCTTGCTCTGTCTTGCTTGCTGCCACATAGTTATTTTTTCAGAAGTAATGGTAGACTTTCACAGGTTGAGGAGTTGTGTGTTGGTGTGTGTGTACGTACATCTGTTTCAGAATGAATGAGCTAGATTTATTGATCAGTGCTGTGGAGAGGCCAGTTTCCTTAGAATCAACTGGCAAATTTTACAAACATTTTAAGACCTGATTCTGATCTCAAATGCACCAGTTTAATTCCATTGATGTCAGTTACTCTTGACTTATATTGATATATGAGAACTGAATCTAGCCCTAAAAATGTGGCATCACATTTCAGTGATCTACTCTATTAGCACACTTTCATTTTCTGAGTTCTTTAACACAAATCATATTTATTTCTTCCGATTTCTAAAATGTAACTAGAGATGACCACCTCGTGATCTGGGTGCTTAGTCTATAAACTAAATCACAATAATTCGGAAAGATGGTCCATAAACAATAGCTTTATAAAAAAGATAGGGCTGGTCGGGTGGGGAAAGATGTGCTTTTCACCATTTCTAGAAGGCATACTGGGCTCTGACAGACCAGGGGCCTAGCAGTGAGTTCTAAACCTGAGGGTCTCTCATAGAGGATTCCTGTTGTCTCATTCTTGACTGTGGTGCTATGTCATGGGAAATTACAAATAAAGAAGAGAACCTTAATGAGGCTCTATTCCAGGTATTTGAAATAGGCCATGAATGGCTTCTCTCTCTCACTCACTCGTCGTATATCCTGGAATATACACTAGATGTATTGGCCACACAGCATTTCAACAGGGACATCCAAAATAGCCAACTCTGCTTTAGAGTGGAATTATGCCAAAGGTGGATTTTAAATGGAAAAACTTCACGTTTCAGCATCAAATTATACACTCTCCTTGTTACACAGTGACAAGGAGATGACCTAGTACTCCAGAGCTAATTGGTTTTATTGAACAGTGTATGAACATTACCAAAAGACAGCTTGCTAATGCTACTACTTGTGGTTCTGTGAAGTTCCTGGGACAGATGATGAATATTCTTTGTATTGTAGTAGCACTTAGCAGCTTTGTTGTGCTAGGTACTGTACAAACGCATAATAAGATGGTGCCTGCCCCCAAAGAATTTTACAATCTAAGTAAATACTGAGACAACAGGTGACTGCAACCATATGACAAGGAGAGCACAAGATAACAGTGAGACTATGATGATCAGTGTTTAACACTATGCAGAGGTCAGACTAGATGATCACGATGGTCCCTTCTGACCTTAAAGTCTATGAGTGGGATAAGCAACAGTCACAGGATACTAGTTGCCTTACCATTGTCAAGTGTTTTTTAGGAGTCATGGCAGAGGTGAGTTTTAAGGAAGGATTTGAAAGAAGAAAATTAGGTGGCTTTGCCAAATGTTCCATGCAGCCATAATGGCTGGCCTCAGACACAGAACAAAGGTGTTTGTTGGAAAATATGGCAATGAACGCTGGCACTGTTGGCAGACTGGATGGAGGAATCAACACTTCAGTAGCATAGGAGAGATGATAGAAAAGGTGGAAATAGGCCATGAAGGGCCTTTAAAGTGAAGACCAGTAGTTTGTTTGATGCTGCAGACAAGGGGGAACCAATGGAGAAGTGATGTGGTTTAAGTGAGGAGCTAGAAAAACAACCATTGTAGCCGCAAGGATATAAATGGGGCAGGAAGAGATTTCTCAAGGTCAGAGAGGAGGAGGTTGTGGTAGCCAAGACAAAAGATTATGAGGGCCTGGCAAGGGTTTTAGCTGTGTGGATGGAGAGGAAAGATGAGATCTATCTTAGAGGAGATGTGCAGGAAGAAGGAGCAAGATTATGGACTAAATTCTATGGAGCTACACCAAATTATGCCATTTGATGACATGGCCCCTCTCTTCACAAACTCTGCTCTTCGTGTTACTGTGAAGCAGGGGCCTTTGGCAGGCAATATATTAGACAAGATCATTTATTGAAGAGATTGTACATTTATATCCATTCCCATAATTTTCATTTACATGTTTAAGATTTTTTTATGGTAACATTCCTTGGTTGACATGTTTCCACTGTAAATGCAAACTAAAAAATTTAAGTTGAGGGTAAACAAATATTATTTGTTAATAAATACAGGGATGCTGCAAAGATCAACCTGTGTCCCATGTCCAGAGGTTGTAGTATTTATGCTAGGTGTACAGTGTTGTCAGCTACCGTATATATTTATTTAAGTGCTATGAGCACAATTAAAAACAAATATTTACTAGGCAATGAAATAGCTCGTGTTAAATTGTAAGGTCTTCAGGAGAGAACTAATTTAATAAGTACAGGCCATTTCAAGTGCATTGTCAGTTTAAACAATAAAATTGACTCAACGTATTTTTCTGTTTATTATGGGAACTAAGATAATGCAAAAAGCAAATGCTTCTCCTTTGTACAAATTGCTCTTGAACATAATCATTAAGCAGTAGGCATGTCTGTTTATAGAAATAGTTGTTCTGTTTAGCTTGATCTCTATGTCACAGATTCCTGGTAATACAGAAAATGATTCATAAATACCCTTTTCTGCTAAATTAAGATGAAGAATTTACAGACTGCATCTATTTTTAATTCCTCAAAATTAGGAAGGATACAGGTCTAAGTTTTAAATACCCTTTGCACCAGGGCCCTGCCTGAATAAAGAGATTCTCTGTTAACATAATTTATTATAATTTTGATATGAACCTTTCCAGGGTGCTTTTATGTCTTTTTAGGTCCCAGTCCTGCAATTGAAACAATGGGACTTTCCATGACCATAGGGATCTGTGTTAGTGAATCTGGTTGCAAACCTTTAATATCAAATGCTGTGTTATAACATTAGCATTCATGCTGCAGTATACTTAAGGTTATATTATTTTTTCCAATGAAGTCTGTCAGCTAAGATGATTATTTATTTGTATTAAGATAGCATCTAGGAACCTCAAACAAGGATCAGCGCCCCATAATACTAGCTACGCACTGTAGATATATGTAACAGAGAGACAGTCCCTGTCCCAGAGGCCTCAAAATCTAAATGACAGACCAGATGCAATAAGTGGGTGAAACAAACAAGAAAGATTTAGAGTGAAATCCTGTCCTCAATGACGTCAATGGCAAAATGCCGACTGATTTCAGTAGGGCCAGGATTTCACCAGTATTATGCAAGATCTAGGGGAACATCATTGGTAGTCAAAACTGAAATGAACTAATCTGCCAATTTTTAAATTACAAGTTTATGAAAGAAAGATATTTTGTAATTTCAGATATTTTTGCACTCCTCTAATGGGAAAAAAGCCAAGAAATTTGGGGGAAAACATCTAAATGAAGTTTAGAAAAGTAGTTTTCATGGAGAATCAGAGAGAATATTGTGGGACAATAGCAGTTAAATTGTTGAGGGCAAATGGCATTTGGTTCAATTCCCTTTTCGTGTGTGAAAGCTTTCCACTTATGTTTTACTGTAAAATTGTTGCTGATGACTTTTTAGCAATAGAAATGCCAAATTGTAAAGCCAGAAAAATTACTAAAATTTTGGCTCAACTGTTGACAACTTGAGAAACTGCACCATCTTTTAGATACTTATAGGAAATGGAAATTTGTGCCCCACTCCTACAATCAGATCCACAAACAGCGAGTCTGGATCCATGCAGAGACCATCTGAAATCAAAGAGGTTTGATATGGATGCAGGGCTCTGTGCTCATAAAGTCAGTTACCAGACTGTGGCCTAAATGAGTGTGGCGTAGAAAGTGCTGGGTCCTCTCATCTCCCATTGACTTCTATTGCAACTGAAAATGCTCAGCACCTTGTAAAATCTTCTCCTAAAAAGGAAAGATAGAAGGTTAATTATACTCCAAGTGAATATTTAGTTGCTTTATTTAATGCATAGAAGAAATAAGCCAGCATACTATATCTGTAGCCCAAATATCTATACTGCTGCAACTATCTGTGTCTGTCTTTGCAACCTATCTTAAGGTTATTTTTTTCTCATTGTACTGATTTATACAATGCAGTAATTATATGTCTCAAACAATGGAGCAGAAATAAGACAAATGCATTTTGTGTATTCATACGATCTTTTTCTTCACAAAAAACTACTATGCAAAGGGTTTTATTGTATTAATGTGTAGGCAAAGCTACTTGCTTCATGGCTCTTTTGAAAGTGCCTATAAACATATTACACAGAAAAACACACGTTAAAAGAACATTATTAAGTCTGTAAAATCAATCACTCAAAAGTTAAGAAATTCCAGAATTAAGGTTGCTTCTGCAGATGGAATCTTCAGGGACTTTAGCTGTAAATCTGCAGCAAGTTTCTACTGGCTACATGTGAACTGACTTTTTCAAAGGCTTATGACTTGGCTAAAGTTTGGCTGACTTTTGCCATGGAGAGCAAAAGGCGCATACCTGGCACAACAGTGACTCCATGCCAATTTCAAGTACTTGCTCCAGAGCATGGGGGGCGCTAGAGCTTCTGAAGGAAATAGTTTCCAGAATTTTTTAACTTGGGCATAATGATGGATCTTTTGCTAAACTCATTCTTAGAAACAGCTGAGCCAGTTTTGCTGAAATTTCCCCCCCAAAAATTCAACCTGAGGCAGCCACGTGACATGGAAAACTTCAGCTCAAAGGCTTAAAGTTTGGCAAAGTTAGAAGCAATTGAAAACAGAGTCTTATAATAGGAAGTATCGTACAAGTCCCCAAGGTGATGCTACTAAACCCATCTATCTTTGTGTATCTATATATTTTAGGTGTATTCTTATCACTTGGCTAGTGATAGAGGTATAAAAGAAAGAATCAAGATCACTGTCTGCTGGTGTAAGGGCCTTCTCTTACTGTGACAGTCTGAGGCCCTGTTCTTAGGCTAAGGCCTTTGGCTAAGCAGCAGAGGCAGCCATAAGCTGGGAAGTGACCGGTCACATCCTCACATTCCAAACTAGTCACATTGAAATAAGGTGCTATTGGGCTGTTAGGCACTATCAGGACAGGATTGTATTCCTATCACCTCCAGAGAAAGGGAAGTGCCTAGAAAATGTAAAAGGAAACTTAGTTTGATAGCATCCTGTCTGGCAAGAACTCACTTATCAATAGCTGGGATGTGAAATCCTCACTTCTGTATTGTTTTGTCATTATAGTTCCCACTTTGCTGTTGTTTGTCTGTATAATCTCTGTCTGGTTCTGTGATTGTTCCTTTCTGCTGTATAATTAATTTTGCTGGGTGTAAACTAATTGAGGTGGTGGGATATAATTGGTTACATAATCATGTTACAATATGTTAGGATTGGTTAGTTAAATTTCAGGAAAATGATTGGTTAAGGTATAGCTAAGCAGAACTCAAGTTTTACTATATAATCTGTAGTCAATGAGGAAGTGAGGGGGTGTGGTTGGGGGTGGGCATGTGGGTGTGTGAGATGGGAACAGGGAATGGGGGTAAGAAAATTGGAATCATGTTTTGCTAAAGGGGGAGATGGGAACAGGGAATGGGGGTAAGAAAATTGGAATCATGTTTTGCTAAAGGGGGAGATGGGAACAGGGAATGGGAGTAAGGAAGTTGGAATCATGTTTGGCTAAGGGCAGGAATGGGAACAGGGACACAGGTGTAAGGCTTTGTGGTGTCAGAGCTGGGAAGGAGGATACTAAGGAAGGAAACTGGAATCGTGCTTGCTGGAAGTTCACCCCAATAAACATCGAATTGTTTGCACCTTTGGACTTCGGGTATTGTTGCTCTCTGTTCATGCGAGAAGGACCAGGGAAGTAAGTGGGTGAAGGAATAAGCCCCCTAACAGTAAGTCTAGGCACAGTCAGTGAGTTTGTTGTGGGAAAACAGCCCCTTTAAGCATGGGGGTCAGTGGGAACTGTAGTCTCCAGAATAGGCACAGGATGATGGCAGTGAGCTGACTGAGTCATGTGTCTGCCTGATGGAAACTCTATAAAGGAATACTGTTGACTCGGTCTTGTGAAGTTGAGTGTTCAGGTAAGACCCTGAAGGAAGCCCCTCCATGGGGACCAGGTAGGACACCCCGGGAGGGTGTGTCCTCTCCTTTCCTAGTCTGGAAAAAGATGGAAATACCTCTGCTGGCTAGAATCAAGTATTCTGAGTTTCTTTGCTCTTTCTTTGAATCCTTTTGTAGTAAACCAGATCTGAGCAAAGAGCCTTGGACTGAACTACAGTTTGGGCTTTATTTTACCTTCCTTGGGTGGTGTATGTGCCCACCAGCTTACAAAATAATGTATCAATGTGTGCCTCCTAAATGTTCAGAATGTTTAGGCAAGATACAAACCAACAAAAGCTTGGAAGTTCCATTAAATGCTGCCATTCTAGGCTTAAGACCTGCTCCTGAGTTAATGGCTTGAGTTAAGGAATCAGCATTATCTTTGAATTTTCTAGCTTTTGTCATTTGTTTCACAGCTTGACACTTTAAAAATACTTTGTTTTTTCTGGAATTTTAAAAATACAAATGGGAAACAGTGTCACAGTAGAATGACAGGTTTCAGAGTAGCAACCGTATTAGTCTGTATTTGCAAAAAGAAAAGGAGTACTTGTGGCACCTTAGAGACTAACAAATTTATTTGAGCATAAGCTTTTGTGAGCTACAGCTCACTTCATCGGTTGCTTTCCGAGTAGAATGAATAACTCCATTGTAAATCAAGGCTTTGCACTGCTACTGATCTACAAAGCCTTAAAGGGATACGCCTGTACTATCTCACTACCACAACTCATCGCAATATCTATAATCAGCTAGTTTGTTATTCTGAAGCTCACTTAGTCAGAGACCTGAGGGAACTGTTGGTAGGGCTTTTTCAACAATGAAGTCTATGGCTTTGTCACAGAACCAGCGAAGTAAGGGATAAAAAACAGGCCACACGTTGAAAGACAGATAGCAATGATGGGTAAACCAGAGGGTAGGATGGAGAATTGATTGATTGACTGACTGACTCACTGATTTTCTGCAATTGAACTGCAGCAACTAGATACTATAGTGATAGCTACTTTGGAGATACCAGTAGACATTTGGTCCCAGATCTCCTCACTCCCAAACCTGTTCTGTAGTTAAATGATCACCCTTTCTCTCCATAAACACAAAATATATTTTCTCTAGGTACTATTATATAAAATATATATTCAACTATGAAAAATCTGGAACATGTACAAACCATTTCAAATTCTATGCTATAACTTATGTGACAAAGCTCCATCCTCGCCTCCGTGGGTCCCACGTTTCCTGGCAGATTTCACTAGCCTCAGAGGCTCGCTGTGACCGTCCACGTAACCCTTCTCTCTCTAGAGACAAGGGTCACAGTCTACTGAGCCATTTTCATCATAAGCCAGCAAGGGAGGTGAGGAGAAGTTATCCTTCCTTGCACAGTCTCTATTGTCTCCCAGTCTCAGTGATTAATCAGGGGGCAAAGTGGGGGGGAACCTGGGCCCACCCCCTACTCCGGGCTCCAGCCCAGGGACCCTAATAGTATCAGCTGTGGTAGCTGACCTTTTAGAAACATGACATGTACAATTCCCTGGGCTACTTCCCCCACAGCAGCCCTCACTTCCTCAAGCTCCTCTTCACCCTGACCTCAGGGCCTCCTTCCTTGTGCCTGATATGGTGTGTACTACTCAGTCTCTCCAACAGCGCAACTTCCTCCCACAGCTCCTGACATGCACACCCACCTCACTAACTGAGAGGCTTTTAACTAGTTTCAGCGAGCCCCTGATTGGCTTCAGGTGTCCCAATCAACCTAGCATTCTCCCTGCCTTCTGGAAAGTTCGTAATTGGCCCTAGGTGTCTTAATTGACCTGGAGCAGCTGCCATTTCACTTATCCTGGTCCCAGGGATTTGTTTAGCCTGGAGCTAATATTCTATCTCCCACTACTTTTCTGTAGCCATCTGGCCTTGCCCCGTCACACTTAATATGTTCTAGATATACTCTAGAAATAAATATCTATATGGGTTACAATTTTAATATGGTAAAACTGAAGTATGTGAATTTTGGTGATTGATACATTTGTACAAATACAATTTATGAACTATACAGTATAACAGTACATATCTTTGTTTTGTACTGAATACTATCTCTTAGATCTTAGCGAAATCCTTGGAGGGGGTAGCATTTTTGTGATCTTTTCAGTATAGAATCATAGAACTGTAGGACTGGCAGGGACCCCGAGAGGTCATCCAGTCCAGTCCCCTGCACTCGTGGTAGGGGATCTAGATCATGCCTGACAGATGTTTGTCTAACCTGCTTTTAAAAATCTCCAGTCATGGAGATTCCACAACCTCCTAGGCAATTTATTCCAGTGCTTAACCACCCTGACAGTTAAGAAGTTTTTCCTAATGTCCAACCTAAACTGTCTTGCTGAAATTTAAGTCCATTGCTTCTTGTCCTGTCTTCAGAGGATAAGGAGAATCATTTTTCTCTCTCCTCCGTGTAACAATCTTTTATGTACTTGAAAACTGTTATCATGTCGCCCCTCAGTCTTCTCTTCTCCAGACTAAACAAATCCAGTTTTTTCAATCTTCCCTAATAGGTCATGGTTTCTAGACCTTTAATCATTTTTGTTGTTCTTCTCTGGACTTTCTCCGGTTTGTCCACATCTTTCCTGAAACGTGGCACCCAGAACTGGAAACAATATTCCAGTTGCGGCCTAATCAACACGGAGTAGAGCAGAAGAATTACATCTCATGTCTTGCTTACAACACAATATATCCCAGAATGATGTTTGCTTTTTTTGCAATAGTGTTACACTGTTCACTCATATTTAGCTTGTGATCCACTATTGACCCCCAGATCCCTTTCCGCAGTACTCCTTCCTAGGCAGTCATTTCCCATTTTGTATGTGTGCAACTGATTGTTCCTTCCTAAGTGGAGTACTTTGCATTTGTCCATATTGAATTTCATCCTATTTACTTCAGACCATTTCTCCAGTTTGTCCAGATCATTTTGAATTTTAATTCTATCCTCCATAGCACCTCCAACCCCTCCCAGCTTGGTATTGTCCGCACACTTTATAACAGTACTCTTTCTGCCATTTTCTAAATCGCTGATGAAGATATTGAACCGTATCAGACCCAGAACTGATCCCTGTGGGACCCCACTTGTAATGCCCTTCCAGCATGACTGTGAACCACTGATAACTACTCTCTGGGAATGGTTTTCCACTCATTTATACACCCACCTTATAGTAGCTCCATGTAGGTTGTATTTCTCTAGTTTGTTTATGACCAGGTCATCTGAGATAGTATCAAAAGCCTCACTCAAGTCAAGATATATCAAATCTACCAAACCTTCATACCTATCCATAAGGCTTGTTATCCTGTTGAAGAAAGCTATTAAGTTGGTTTGATGTGATTTGTTCATGACAAATCCATGCTGACTGTTACTTATCACCTTATTATTTTCTAAGAGTTTGCAAATTGATTGCTTAATTATTTACTCCATTATCTTTCCGGGTTCTGAAGTTAAACTGATTGGTCTGTAATTCCCTACATTGTCCTTATTTTCCTTTTTATAGACGGGTACTATATTTGCCCATTTCCAGTCCTATGGAATCTCTCCCATCTTCCATAACTTTTCGAAGATAATCGCTAATGGCTCAGATACCTCCTCAGTCAGCTCCTGGAGTATTCTAGGATGTATTCCATCAGGCACTGGTGCCTTGAAGACATCTAACTTGTCTAAGTAATTTTTAATTTGTTCTTTCCCTATTTTAGCCGCTGATCAGACCTCATTTTCACTAGCATTCACTATGTTAGAAAGTCCAATTGCTATTCACCTTTTTGGTGAAAACTAGAACAAAAAGTCATTTGCCACTTCTGCCATTTCCACATTTTCTGTTATTGTTCCCCCTCATTAAATAATGGGCCCACTCTGTCCTTGGTCTTCCTCTTGTTTCCAGTGTAATTATAGAATATTTTCTTGTTACCCTTTATGTCTCTAGTTGAATCTCATTTTTTGCCTTGGCCTTTCAAATTTTATTCCTACGTACTTATGTTAATTGTGTATATTCATCCTGTGAAATTTGACCTAGTTTCCACTTTTTGTAGAGCTCCTTTTTGAGTTTCAGACCATTGAAGATCTCCTTGCTAAGACAGGGTGGTCTCTTGCCATACTGTCCATCTTTCCTACACAGTGGGATAGTTTGCTCTTGTGCCCTTAATAATGTCTCTTTGAAAAACTGCTAACTCTCTTGAACTGTTTTCCCCCTTAGACTTGCTTCCCATGAGATTTTACCTACAAACTCCTTTAGATTGCTAATATGATTTCTGATAGGAAGGAAGCTTCAGAGGGGTAGCCGTGTTAGTCTGGATCTGTAAAAGCGGCAAAGAGTCCTGTGGCACCTTATAGACTAACAGACGAATTGGAGCATGAGCTTTCGT
Organism: Lepidochelys kempii; assembly: GCF_965140285.1. Lineage (NCBI taxonomy): Eukaryota > Metazoa > Chordata > Testudines > Cheloniidae > Lepidochelys > Lepidochelys kempii. The sequence goes on from NC_136386.1 coordinate 102,951,787, forward strand.
GGGTGGATACCCACTTCGTCGGATGCATGTAGGCTACATGCATCCGACGAAGTGGGTATCCACCCACAAAAGCTCATGCTCCAATACGTCTGATAGGAAGGAAAACATTTGTGAATATACCATAGGTTAATCCTGTGTCATCCTTGTTGTTTAAAGTATCAGGAAGGCTATGTGTGTGTTTTGCTTTGATTTTGTAGAGAAGGTACCAGTCTGAGTGAATAATGTATTGACAATAATACAATAGTTGCAATGTAAAGAATTAGCTATTGAACTGTCAACAGCACTAGTGGCCGTAAAAGATGACGTCCTCACAGCAATGGGTATAGGGGTCATATCTTAATGCTGATGCTACTCAGCATCTCTGCAGCTTTCAAACACAATAATGCAGAAGCTGCTGCTGACCCACAAATATTATATAGGTGAAGTAGATGGATTACATTGCAATTTCCCTAATCAATCTCTTGAACAGGACCCAGAGAGCAGTGATAGGTAACTTCTCTTGTTTACTGGAATGATTGACAAACATCAATGTTAGTATTATTTTATCATTGAAATTTTAGATGAAAATGAAATTGTCAAAATGGAATAAATGACCTCCAAAATATCACTTGTTGAAAGCTGATATTTTTTCTTTGCAATTTTTTTCACTCATTTCTATTGATAACGGGAAGATTTTGAAAACAAGTGTTCTCTAACAAACCAAGAGATCATTAGAGAAACATGTGCAAGCATTATGCCTCTAGATCTGTTCTTAATTTTGCTCAAGAAGGCACTCAGGAACAAAGAACACCAGTTTAAATATTAACGTCAAGAAAATGCAACATTCATGTGCTGCAGCCAGATAGCCTGCCTGAATGAGGTTGGAAAAGCATTGACAATGTAGTGTTGTCAATAAAGCCTGCATTTCGAGACACACATACTAACTAATCAGACTAAATAAATCAGCAGATCCAGGTTTTATCTTCACAGATAACCCTCATTAGCCCAGTGAGCTTTTCCTGAAGACAAAAGAAGCAATGAATCGCTTCATTTGTGTTGCTTGCATGGAATGCTAATGATGGGAGGTGAGAATACATGAATTATTCATGCCTGTCAGGACTGAGAAGGCAGATCCTGGCTTTTCCTGTTACCATTGCAACAAGTGGCCGCTGGCCTAGTCAGAACAAGGCCATAAAACATTTCAACTGAAACAGACTAGAGATCCCAAGTATGCCTTCTGGAGAAAGGAAACCCATGTTCCTGAACTGTACAGAACACATTCAGATGGATTTAAAAGCTAAACCTTATGCAAAATGGACCCAGGAAATGAAGCCTTTTGTGTCTCAAATTTACTTTACCATAAACAACTCTTCTTTGGAGAAAGAATGTTGCTCTGGTAAGTTTGTACAAGTTGAGCTTTTCCAAATGAGTTGGAAACTGTTTTATATTTCATGGCAAATGTAACGTGCAATGTTTTTCTGTGTCTTGCAAAGGAATATTGAATAGCTTGCCTTTTTTTAATTTCAAAATAGATTTTAAAAAGCATACAAATGGTAAGAGTGATGACACACAATTCTGCACATTGTTTTAACCCTAGAAAAGATGTAACAGCAATTGCCTTTAAAAGTTAAAATCAAAACTTCTAAAAATTGGTCTGCATTATTAAATAAATATTCCCTGACAATCAAATCCTAATAAGATTTAAACAAAGAAATAAATCTTTGATCCAATATCTGGTTTCTTGCAAGCAAAAGAAAGACTAATGCAACATAGTATCAAACTAGAGAGGCCAAAAGAAATCTGAATAGTACTCTGCAGAAGGTATTTTGGTTCTCTGCTTTAAGTTGCATATTTATGTACACTTTGTATGGTTGCTGCTTTGTGCAGTAAAACACATTTTTGATTGATCTGGGCATAGAAATAGAGAACAGTGTAACATTCTTATAGGTTACATAAACTATACTGATGTAGCATAAATTAGTTGAAAGCAAAGTAAGTAATGAATCTTATTTTTCTAAATAAAGAAATGACAGATGCTGTGCATGTAAAACACATAACAGTGGGGAAGCAGTGTTTGGTGTCTGTTTCCATTAGCGTAAGGAAGAAAAGCATCTGAAAGTTTTTATTTGTTAGTCAACACCACTACAACTGTAAAATTTTCCATAGTCTTGATTGAGCAATGAAAAAAATCTTAGTGTTTACACGATTCCAATAGAATTCACAAGTCAACTGACTAAGTAGAATTTTTCATCATAAAAAGAATTGGAAATAAATAATCAGTGTCTAAGATGTGAGGCCAAAATGTTGTTAACTGTCTTGTGAAAATATTGATTGTTTTGGTGTATATTCTGCTTTTGATGTACATTGCGATAACTGTCAAAGTGAAGAAAACAATCTTTTTATTTCATGTCCAGAAGAATCATATTTATAAGAGTTGAAAAGAGCATGTATTAAGGCAATGTACTAAAGCAAATTGCTAGGTAAATTTTATGCAAAAAGTGGGGAAAATAAGGATATGTAGACAGGGCTACACAAATATGGGGTGTGACCTAGCAACTCTTACTCACAGGAGTATGCAAATAAGTAGACACTATTGTCTTCAACAGAGTTACTCACATCAGTAAGGATTGTAGCAGAGGGCCCATGTTTTACCAGGAAATAACTGACTGTCTTATGTGGCTGTTGTGCAATGTAATTTGAGCAGCACGGTTTTTTAGTGATGTGTTTAAATGCCTTAAAGTATTATGATTAAATTAGAGTTTACAGAATGTCTTTTTTTGTTTTTAAAAGTACAAAAAATAAAAATGGGACCATATATTAGATGTGTCAGTAACAAAATACAAGACGCACATGATTTATTGTAGAGATGTGCTACCGGTGGAACAGCACTACTCACCTCAATTTATTTTATTTGTAAAAGAGATTAATTTTCAGTACATGAAGCATGCAAACTTTACCTTGCTTTACACTGGTGAGGGTGCATCATTTAGCATAGAGAACACAATGACACCATCTCAAGCTACTTTAAGCACTGGACTATAACACAAGTAGAATTGGTGCCTCTCCCTCGTGAAATGTAATGACTCCATGCCTGCCAAGACTTCATAGTTATTAGTGGAAATAGAACTCTGGAACCTGTGTTCCTGGCACCGAAGTTCCTATCACTTGGGCAAAAGGAAAGGGTCTATTAGCTGTATTAGTACTAGGGCTTACATCAGATTGTGAACTGGAGCTGTTGGCCTGCCTTAGTGATGATGTGGAACCATGTTGACCCATGGGTAGCTCAGGGAAAAGTGGTGCCTTTGGGGCTCACTGATCTCTCCCGGGTCCCAGAGGTGTGGTAACACTGCACCTTCCCTCTGAAACAAACTTGCTTCTTTGTCCATGAAACAATACAGAGAGGAGGCCTACAGCCTTCCCTTTGGGGGTGAATAAACCCCCCAGGGGTGCATGGTGACTAAGGGTATAGTTGCACTACAGCGGCACACCTGCAGCGTTGCTGCTGTAGCGTAGACACTTGCTATAGCGATGGAAGAGGTTTTTCTCTCACTGTAGTAGATCTGCTCACTCCAGAAGTGGTAGCTAGGTCAATGGAAGAATTCTTCTGTCAGCCTAGCAGTGTCTAGATGAGAGCTGGGGCTGGCTTAGCTACGTCTCATGGGGTGTGAATTTTTCATACCCCACTGAGCAATATAGCTAAGTCAACGTAAGTTTTAGGTGTAGACTGGTGCTAAGATTGTTCTGTCTCTCAGACCTGGATGCGCAAAGAAATGCAAGTTTCCATATGCACTTGTAACCTATCGCATGGTGTATTGGTGCTTATATACACTGCAGGTAGGTAACTTGAGCAGATGTGATCACATACACTTGAGGAGGTGTGCCATTCCATCCAGCAGAGGGCAGGGAACACATACACCCTCTGTGCATTAACCAGTAAACATTACAGTGGGAGATTGTGAAAATTCATCATTGAGAAACTCTGTATGATGATAACAATAAGAACAAACAGTCCTTAGACGCTCTTGGTACCCTCAACCTATATGGTAGCTGTGATAATAGAGCTGTTGCTGTTGAAATGTAAACATGCCAATAGCTGCAGTGATAAAACATTCACGTTGTGGAAACATTCTTCTGTGTACTTTGGAAGGACAAGAACAAAATGGAAGAGCAATACTATGAATATCATAAAATCATAGTTCTGGATGATAATGTATCATTTGCAGATGATATGAAACACCTGTTGCCTTTTGTAATGGTGTTTGCATTAGATAGAAAACAACAGCTTGACTAATTCTCTAATTTTTGATCTGTTACATGAAAATAATTCTCTTGTTTTCTAAGTGCTGAGTTTTGTTATATTATTTTTACCCACTCATGCAGATTTGTTGCATCCTTGTCTTCTAGTGTTCCTCATTTCTCTTTGCTTCAGTTTGTTTAAAATTTTTAAAATAAAACAAATCAATAGTTTTAAATTTTTGCAATAACTCAGTAAGGATAATAATGTGACTAAACACGTACAGCATAAGTTGGTGGGTGTGTGTCATAAATATAAAGGGAAGGGTAAACCCCTTTGAAATCCCTCCTGGCCAGGGGAAAGCTCCTCTCACCTGTAAAGGGTTAAGAAGCTAAAGGTAACCTCGCTGGCACCTGACCAAAATGACCAATGAGGAGACAAGATACTTTCAAAAGCTGGGAGGAGGGAGAGAAACAAAGGGTCTGTGTCTGTCTGTAGTCGCCTTGGCCGGGGATAGACCAGGAATGGAGTCTTAGAACTTTTAGTAAGTAATCTAGCTAGGTATGTGTTAGATTATGATTTCTTTAAATGGCTGAGAAAAGAATTGTGCTGAATAGAATAACTATTTCTGTCTGTGTATCTTTGTTGTAACTTAAGGTTTTGCCTAGAGGGGTTCTCTATGTTTTTGAATCTAATTACCCTGTAAGATATCTACCATCCTGATTTTACAGGGGGGATTTCTTTATTTCTATTTACTTCTATTTTTTATTAAAAGTCTTCTTGTAAAAAACTGAATGCTTTTTCATTGTTCTCAGATCCAAGGGTTTGGGTCTGTGCTCACCTATGCAAATTGGTGAGGCTTTTTATCCAACATTTCCCAGGAAAGTGGGGGTGCAAGTGTTGGGAGGATTGTTCATTGTTCTTAAGATCCAAGGGTCTGGGTCTGTAGTCACCTAGGCAAATTGGTGAGGCTTTTTACCAAACCTTGTCCAGGAAGTGGGGTGCAGGGTTTTGGGAAGTATTTTGGGGGGAAAGACGCGTCCAAACAGCTCTTCCCCAGTAACCAGTATTAGTTTGGTGGTGGTAGCGGCCAGTCCAAGGACAACGGGGGGAATATTTTGTACCTTGGGGAAGTTTTGACCTAAGCTGGTAAAGATAAGCTTAGGAGGTTTTTTCATGCAGGTCCCCACATCTGTACCCTAGAGTTCAGAGTGGGGGAGGAACCTTGACATGGTGGCAGCGGTGGGATTAACCTGAAATCATAATCTAACACATACCTAGCTAGATTACTTACTAAAAGTTCTAAGACTCCATTCCTGGTCTATCCCCGGCCAAGACGACTACAGACAGACACAGACCCTTTGTTTCTCTTCCTCCTCCCAGCTTTTGAAAGTATCTTGTCTCCTCATTGGTCATTTTGGTCAGGTGCCAGCGAGGTTACCTTTAGCTTCTTAACCCTTTACAGGTGAGAGGAGCTTTCCCCTGGCCAGGAGGGATTTCAAAGGGGTTTACCCTTCCCTTTATATTTATGACAGTGTGTGTGAGGCTTTTATGTTGAGGCTGATCCTATGAGGTGCTGAGCACTCCTGCTATGTGCTGCATGTCCTAAGTTTGATGCATCCATCATCTTCCCCTCCTTCAAATCCTGCCTTAAAACTCAACTCTGCCATTAGCACATACAGAAAACTGCCATCTGATTATAAATAGGCAGGTGGTGAGCTGAGATTATTGCTACTGACTGGTTAAGAGTTGAGCACAAAACTCCTCTGTGCTAAACCCCTATTGTTTTGGTACTCTGTCCTCTTCTGCTTGTTTGTCTCATCCATCCTTTATTTCTTGTTTGTCCTCTCAGCGGTGAGCTCTTTGGGGTAGGAACTGCAATTTACTATAAATTTGTACAGTGCCTAAAACCTGGCTTTGTCCTCTAGCTACTACCACAGAAAGAATATTAAATAATGTATGCAATTCCCATTGGAGTCAACAGGAGTTGAAGATACTCAGCACCTATAGGCATGTGTGCACTAGGTGGAGATTGTAGCTTAGTAATCAAGGCATCAGGTTTGGATTATGTGAGATATTTCTTGGAGTCACAAGTTCAGACTCTGGCAGTATCTTCCCCAGATAGATATGGTAAGTACTGTATTGTGCAGTTTGACACGCTGGCCTATCAGATGGGACCTTAAATACAGAGATGGGCTCCAAACAGAAAATGTAATCTGAACCAAAACATTCTCTTCAGCAGCTTTCTGCTTACAAACCAGTCTGCCTGCAAGCAATGTGTTCTAACTATCCCACAGGACTTCTCCTATGAGCAGAGGTTTGTCTTGTTCTCCTAAACTAATATCTCCCCCACCCCTTGCTCCCCATGGTGAAATGGGCTGGTTACTTTTGTGGTTGCCTCCAGTCACCCCAAAGGGGGATGCACTTCAGAGGTGCTGTGTGTACACAGTTTGTAAAGCACTTTTAAGCCTTTGGGAGAAAAGGCAAGAGATATGTACATACTTAAAAATGTTATTTGTTATCCTTCATTAAATTTACTGTAGATAGTGCCACATGTTATTCGCAGAGTAGTCATATTACCACTGTCTTATTTTATCAAAGTCAGATTTGGTGTACTATCCAGTTGTATTTTGTTAGTAAATAAAATGCCATTTTGTTCCAGGATGGGTAAATACTGAAATAATATACCTAGAGAAATGATCTCATAGCATGGTGGGCTAAAGGTACTCTAGTAATACAGGGAAGAGGCCATATAAACTTAATACAGATACTCTCATGCTAATATGTCAGACCAAAAAAACCTGAAACCAAACCCTACAGTAAACTGGAGTTAAAGTTGAGAGTACATATAAGCAATTTAAGGGTTAAAAAAATCATAGGAATGTTTTAATTATTCCAGCTATAAGCATTTCTACAACAGATCATTCAAAGTCAAGGTTAAACTTATGTAAACATATGGAAATGCACAGTTAGGGCATCCAAACAAACTTAACTCTACCCTGTAGATTTCAGAGTAGCAGCCGTGTTAGTCTGTATCCGCAAAAAGAAAAGGAGGACTTGTGGCACCTTAGATACTAACAAATTTATTTGAGCATAAGCTTTTGTGAGCTACAGCTCACTTCATTGGAGACACTCTGTAATAACTATACAAGTACAATAGTTCAGTATTTGTTGATCCAGATTAGGCTAAACTGATTAGATTAGTTTATTATTTACTTCATGGCACCATCACAGAAGAGAGGTAAAATCATCTGGGTACCATAACTTCAATTACTGAGATTATTAGGGACAGTAAAAGCCCCAAGAAGTGCTAAATTTCTTACAGGATCCATTTAAATTTTCATTTTAACTCAAAAAGAAAAGGAGTACTTGTGGCACCTTAGAGACTAACCAATTTATTTGAGCATAAGCTTTCATGAGCTACAGCTCACTTCATCGGATGCAACTCTAGCTGTAGCTCACGAAAGCTTATGCTCAAATAAATTGGTTAGTCTCTACGGTGCCACAAGTACTCCTTTTCTTTTTGCGAATACAGACTAACACGGCTGTTACTCTGAAACCGGTCATTTTAACTCAGAAACAGATTTACCTGTAAAATCTTAGAAAATTAATTCTCTACTCAAAGAGTAAGTCGTGTATATTTGGGGAGAAGACACTATATTCTTCATCCATAACAGAGAGGTTGAATCCTTTCTTCAAGGGCAAAACTCAACCTTAATATGGATTTATGACTGGTGCTTCTATGATTACATCATCTTATCAATACCATAGTCACACCTATACTAGCAACATGATACCACAAAGGAAGATTTAGTCATCATCATCACTCTTTCCTTCCCATATATCTTTCATAGGCTCTGTCAGTTGTAGGGAGAGTCTATGTTGCGCTCCTTCTCATCTTCATGTGAAAGAGGACCCAGAAGCTCCCATATCCCCTGTTCTTTTGCTACACTCTATCCACTCTGCTTGGAATGATCCTGTGAGAGGTACTCTGTTCTCTGTGACTGAGATTCCAGAATTTGGCTGATTCTGGATTTATTGGCAAGGCTACAACATATAAATTACACTCTGCCACAAGAAACTCCTCTTCAATAAATGTGTGTGCATAGAGTATACAGGCAAATACAGTCTATGGAAAGAGTACTGCGAATGTCAAGCTTTTGGCACCTTTGTGGAAGTGAAGAACTATTTTGCTGACTTATCCTGGCAGTTAAACCAGAGTAGGTCTCATTATCTCCAGCTCAGGGAGATTAAAAAGGTAAGGAAGAGACCTCCAACTCAGAGAGAGAAGTAGGTAAGAAAGAGCCAGAGTGAATTCCTGCAGGGAGAAAGCCAAGGAATAACTAACGTGGGACAAAGTTCATGTTGCAGTCTAGGTTGAGCTGTCTGTAAATACAGTACTGCCTCAGCGCTTCACTACTCAAGATTTGTCTCTAAGGAAAAGGAGGGAGTTTGGACAAAAGCTTATCATGTGTGTGCTGTGCTAGGAAAGGATGGGAACCCTGTTCCAGGTAGATTGCAGTTGAGCTTGGCAGGTTATCAACATTGCAAAATCATTAAGGTTTGATCCTGGATGTTTTCTACCTGTCTGGATTTTGAATGTGCTAGCTTGCCTGCTAGTCACATTGGGTTCTGCTTTATTAGTTCTAATGTTTTTCTTTTCCTTTCTGCCCTCCTGTTAGCTACTTCCTTTTGGATTGTTTTGGAATTCAAAAGTAATATTTTCTGAGACATTTTATTTCTTTAATTTGTTGTTGCTTGTTGTTCTGGTGTTTGACGTTTCCTAATCATGCACAACTCTCACTGGACTCAAGACTCTTTCTGCAGTGCTACAGATTGTAGACACAATTTGCTTTAATCAGGGCCCTTGGAATTTTGTAATACTTCAGGCCAATTTCTACAGCAAATTCGAATATGTTCAGCAACAACTTTTGCAGCCATGATCAAATATAATTGCCTACAATTTCACACACACACACAGGATACTTGGTTGACTACAAAATTCCCGGAACCTCAGCTTTTCACAATTTCGTCACCATGGAATCACTCACTTGCTGAGGAATTCAAGACTTTTTAATACCTTGAATATAAATTGTGGGATGAATTTTCAGCATGACATGGGCAATTAGCTATGCAACACTTCTGTTACTGTTTATTAGAGTAACAGAGATGGAAGGATCAAAAAATAGTGATTTGCAAATCTCAAGAGGCTCAGCGGCCAAGTATAATATAGACAATCATCCAAATATTCTGAATCTTACCTCCGCCTATGGAGCATCAGCTGGAGTTCGAACAATGAGTTTTACATGAGACCTCTGCCACCTACACTTCTATTTGTGATTAGAATCCTGAATTCAAGTGCTTCTTCCAAACCTACCATTGTTGTTAATAGAACTTGGAACCTAGTTCCTTGTCCACGTCTTAATATAGTAGGGAAAAATATCTGGGGAAATCCAAACTGCTAACACTTAAAATGATTAATAACAGTAGAAATAGAACAGAACCCAAAGCTCAGATGTGGAGTTGGTTGAGATTTCATCAAATATGTTATTTAACAAACGTCACCGTTATTCATAGGAATAGAGGAATTTACATAGTGGGTTAGAATGGTGATCCACGTAATCTAGTGTTTTTGCTCAGAAAGTGACCACAGTCAGAAGCTCAAGAGGAAAGTGCAAGAAACCTCTTAGTAGACAATGAAGGGGAAGTTTCTTCCTATCTCTTCTAAGTTAGAGGTAGGCTTATGCCCTAAAGCACAAGGGTTTATTTGTGTTCCTTTTCCTTATGTAACTGTGGATGTTCCCATTACCCATAGAAGTGTCTAATCCTTTTGTGAATCCTACTGTGCTCTTGGCCTCAATGATATCTTGTGGGAATTAGTTTGATAGGAGAATGCTGCATTATGTAAAAAAATAGCATCTCCTTTCATCAAATTTACTACCTTTCAGTTTCAGTGATTATCCTATTGTTATTGGATTATTAGGAGGGGTGAAGAGGTGCACATGATTCTCCTTCTCTCCTCAATTCATTGTTTTGTATAACCCTGTCATGCCCCTTATTGTTCCCCATCTCTCTAAAGTAAATAGGCCTACTCTTTACATTCTCTCTCCATATGGACGTCTTTCCATGCTCCTAGTAACTGTCCATCTCTGAACTATCTCTATTGAAATCCCTTTAGAGATAGAAGGTAAACATTTCAAAAGCACCTAGGTGTTTTAGGCACTTGTGAAAATTTTACCCAGAGGACCAGGACTGGACACAGTATTCTAACATACTATCAGTTTATATATAGACACGATTACATTTTTAGCATTTTCCGTCCCATTGTTTATGCACTCTAATATGTGGTTTGCTTTTTTTACTGCTGTTGCATCCTGAGCAAAGTCTTCCACTGAGCTGTTTACATTGACACCTGATTATTTTTCATCATTCATTATGTGATTTTCTTTCTCCCCACATCTGACTTGCTCTACTCTAATACCATTCCAAAGTTTGGAGCAGTTTGGTTATGCAAGCAGAGCTGAAATCAAAAATTGATCTTGTATTTCTGCTTGCTGAACCAAAAACCCTCATTCTGAACACCTATAAACTTTGAGGAAGTTTCAGATCCAAATGTTGAGGCTTGGATCCATCTGTAATATTCAGGTTCCATTAATTGTTGGAAGTGTAACATTCATGGACAGTATAAAAAGTCTTTTTAAATGGAATGCATTTTGTAAGCAGTGCTTGTATATAGGAGAAAGTGGTGCAGGGAAATATAAATACTGGAAGTTCAGAGAAGAGAAAAAAAGCTATATGTCTGTAAGAAACATCCTGGGTTCTCTTTTATGCTCAGTTAAAACAGAACAAAATGTAACTGTGGGCTGTTATAACTGAAGTCTCCTTTAGCAAGCTCAAACAGAGTGAAACTGCAAGGAAACAAATCCCAAAGCAAAATGGATGCTTGAGATCAGAGCTGGGGAATGGGATAGTTCTACAATTTCAAAGTACAGAATAAATTTTGGATGGAGAAAAAAATAATAAAACTGTGGCTTGGTAGATAGGTGTTGTCAAGACTTTGAGTGAAATACTGTCATCTTTGAAATCAGTGGCAACATTTCCAGTGTCTTCACTGGGGCCAGGATTTCACCCTTGGTTGTCAAAGATACAAAAAACAAAACAAAAGCCTGAAAATATCTGTGTGTCCAGTAGGATAGACTTAAACTGCGCATCATGGAAAGATCACTGCTAATAGCACCAAATTCATAACCAGGTGAGTTCTGCATGAGGCATCCAACTTTGCATTTGTTATATTTTTATTGATTATGCAGCAGTATTGAAGGGTTTATAAATTAACAGCAAACAGCACAGGAAACCAAGCTGGTATCCAATTTAAATTGTCATCTGAAATTCTTAGTTCCAGCTCTAAGCAGCATGTCACCACATCTCTGTATGTATTTGGCCAGGAGAGACCAGCCAAACCAAAAGGAAACGTCAGAGAAGTCGTGAGGATAACTATAATGAATGGGGAACTACTTCAATCAAAAGACAGCATACTTGAAGTCAACAAAAAATTTGCCCCATAATTTTGAGGCTTTTAAAAGACCATTCCTCTTTTATTTCCTCATCCTTTTTTGTTTTATTTGTTGTTTTATGCTGCCAGCATGAATCATAATGAATCATCACGCTTCTGTTGGGGCATGGTAGCTTTGGTTCATTCTTACTAAGCTATTCAGAATCCTGGAGTTAAAATCTTGGCTCTAGTTTGTGTGGATTGCTCATGTCATTATTTTCCCTTTGTTCACAGTCAAGGAAGAACTTGAATTCCAGAGAGGTGAAAGATTCATGGCCACCCTACTTGTTTATTTATCAGGATTTCAATTGATTGTTGGGGGGCGGGGTCCCCTACTTCCTCCTCTCCATATTTTTCTCCTCTCCTCTTTTTCATAATTTTTTAGAGTCCAGAATTTGGGAATTAATAGAAAATATTCAAGTTCTGGTTGCCCTTCATCCTTCCAAATTTCCCTTCCCCGGGTTTTTATTTTATTTTATCTTTGCACCAGCCTATTCCGCTTCCTCCATTCTTATTTTTCTCCCCTCCCTTACACAGAAGAATTTTCTGTGTAAAGTTACCAGCACTTGAGAGCCTAATGGCTGCCAAAAGTGAAAATTTAGTTGATCTCCAATATTCTTTGGTAGCCCATATAATTTTCAGAATAAATATTTTGTTGGGTACTAAGATAAGTAAAGAAGAAGAAAAAAGTTCTTGTCCAAGTACCATTGTCTACTCCTGTATCCTTCTTCTGTATACCTCTCACCTGACCATTTATAGTTTTTCTCCTTATTTGTATCTACTTACTGTTCTCCAAGTTTGTCTTTTTCCTCCTCTTTATTTGTTTTTCCTTTCATTTCTACATCTACCCTCTGCTTTGTTTCCCCCTCACTCACTTTCTGATGACTGTCCTCTGTTTATTTCTCTTTTTTAGCTCTCTGTTGCTTCTTTTAAGTTTGCCTTTGAACCAGCTGGCAACTGCAAAAGAATTCTGTTAGTGCTGGGCTTCTAAGAACAAGTGCTTTCCCATCAGAGCCACCTGCAGAGTGAAACTGACTAGGAATCTACTGGCGCCAGGAGTACAGTGCTAATAGAGTTCTTCTAGTCTAGCTGCAGGAGCTGGTGGTCCCGTGGACTTAAAAAGGTAGCCCACTGACAGTCAAAGTCTGTACTGATCTGACAGACAGTTGCTTTGTTCACCCTGCAAGCTTGTGATTTTGTCATCAGAAAAGAGTGGGGTAATATGATCAGAGTATTATTTGTCATATGTAACTGTTCGGGGAAATTTGATTTTATACTGTAGTTGGTGGGGTACAGGGATGGTATTCTTGGAGGGATATGCAGCATTCAGCTGTAACAGGTTACTTTTACAAAGTAATTTGAAATATTTGACCTGACAGAGGGAGTCTCCTGATTAGCACATACCACAAATACTTTCCCTATGATTTACCAGAAAGGACAATAGTACAGTAGTTGGAGATAAACACCTGTTAGGAGATAGAATCCATTCCCCTGTACAAGAAATGGTCCACCAAACAATGACCTATTGAATACTAAACACATTATCACCTGGTTTTGGTATTATGTTTTCTTAGGCAAGACAAGGAGGGGAAGGATGATCAATAGTTAGGGTGCTAACTGGAGCATAAAAAGACCTGGATTCAGTTCCCTCCTCTATTGCAGACTTCCTCTGTGACCTTGGGCAAGTCACTTGTTCTCTCTGTGCCTCTCTTCAACGTTTGGAGAAAACAGAACTTCCCTACTTCACTGGGGAGTTGTGAGAATAAATACATTAAATACTGTAAGGTGCTCAGATACTATGGTGATCAGGGGTACATTAAATATTTTCAAGAGTAGGTACTTCAGGTTAGGCTCCTAAATCCATATTTACACACCTAAATATTTGGCCTGATTTTTAAACGTGTTAAGCACCTAAGCAGCTGCACTGAAGTCAATGGCAGCTTCTGGTATTTATGCCTTTCTAGAGCACCGATTACTGTAGCATGTGGGTTTGATATAAAATTGAAATATATATGTTATTCTATAAAAGGCAGAAATTTCCGGTACTTCCCCAGTTATATCTGGTTTCTTATACTGATCAGATGGCAGATGACTTCCCCAAGAGTAGCAGTTGCTTAGAAGATTTTTTAAAAAAAAGTCTAGAACCAAATCTGTGGAGAACTTGTAACCTAATATGCGTTATACATTTTCAAAATGACTCACATACCCTAAATGACTTATCCTGCAGGGCCTACCTAAGTCAAAAATTCCTGCTTGGCCTACAGCCACAATACCTTGTGATATGATTCCTTCAGCTCTGGTAAACTAAACACAGTCGGGCTGGATTCATATATGGATGGGGAGACCACCAAAATGCACTTGCGGTGGGTGTTTCAGGACATGTTGCTGGTGCTTATTCCTCATAATGAGCCATTGCTTCAGCATTGTATTCAGGGTGCTCATTAAAGCTATAGGTGCTGTTTCTGGAGGACATATAAAATTCAGGTCCTGATCACATGTGCACAATTAAAGAATCTGTTTTTTTTTCTTTAATTGTTATTTATTTATTTAGTTATTTATTTATTTTGCAGTAAATAAGAGTGCTAATGCTGCTGTCCTGGCCAAAGATCAACTCAAGCCATTACAGTTTATTTTCTTGAATTCCTCCAGTGTTTTCCGTTTGGTATAATATTCGGCCACAAATTGTTGTGTAGGGTAGATTTGCAGCTGCCATGTTTGAGGCGTTTGGTGGTGTATAATGTGACCCTTCTGTATAATTTCTATATCTGTTTGTTTGTAAAACACTGTGGAGATCTTTAAGATGAGAAATCAGATATGCATGGAAGATGACATCAACCCATGCGTACATGATTTACATAGTGTAAGTTTAGCAAAGTATCATGTAACATACACACTGTCAAGGTTTCCAAATATTCTTGCTGTTCTATATGTTAAAAAGTTCTTAGAGTGTAGTTTCAGTTTGGAAAATTAGTTTTCCCTTCTCTTCCTAAAAACACAATTAAACAGGATGTCTTGGGGTTTTGTCTACAGTGTTTATTTTCCCAGCCTATTTTTCTGCACTTTGTACCTGGGCAGAACTGTTGTCTGGGTATCTGCCATCCTACAAACTCTATTTTAAAACAGACTCCAAATCTCTTTGGGCTTGGCAAAGTATAATAGTATAACACAAAGTCAATGAAGCGCAACATGATGTTGTGATGGACGGTGTTTGCTGGTGGCATTGCATACTGGTTAAGAGGTTAGGCCTCTGTTTGCCATGACTCTCATCTTTCCCCTAGGCTATCATCCTGCCCTGTAGTTGTCTGTCTTTTGATGGAAGATGACCATACCCTCCAGTCAGGTCACCAATCAGTCTTATTTCTCCCCACGATGATTGGGTTCTTAGGAAGATATGGGTTCATCTATTGACCCATGTGGGTGTCCAGTTCAAGCCAGGGGTTTCCAAGGGTTTATACCTTTCCCTTCTTTCCTGCAAGGAAGGAGAGTTTAGAACAGCAATTGGCAACCTTTGGCACATGGCCCGCCAGGGTAAGCCCCCTGGCGGAGCAGGCCAATTTGTTTACCTGCCACGTCCGCAGGTTCGGCCAATCGTGGCTCCCACTGGCCACAGTTCGCCGCTCCAGGCCAATAGGGGCTGTGGGAAGAGGTGAGGACCGAGGGATGTGCTGGCCACCACTTCCCACAGCCTCCACTGGCCTGGAGCGACGAACCGCAGATGGTGAGAGCCACGATTGGCCAAACCTGCAGACGCGGCAGGTAAACAAACCAGTCTAGCCTGCCAGGGAGCTTACCCTAATGGGCCAAAGGTTGCTGATCCCTGGTTTAGAATCAAGAGTTTTCATGCCACTCTTTTCATCCCACTCCACCAGGCTCAAGCCCAGAGCACTGTAAGAGGTACCAATGTCCAGCACCCAGCTTTGTAGCTGCCTCCCTGGCCCTCTTCCTACCACCCACTGTCTTGCCAAAGTCTTATAGTTTGCCTCACGGTAGTAAAGGAAAAGATAATAGCTGAACCTTCAGCAAACTATGAGCTCAGCAGGCAAGTTCTTGATCTCTGGAAAAAGGTTTCTGCAGCACCCTTCCCCAGGAGCTCTTAGGAAAGGTCTCTCTCCCTGTCCTGTCAGGCCCTTCTGCACTGCCTAGCTCCCTTTTTAAGCATCACGTCCAGCTGCAGCTTGCTCTGCAGGTGTGGCTGGGCGGGGTCTCCTGTGGCCAGACTTGTTCTTTAACCCCTTCAGTTCCAGTGTGGGGTTTATATACTCTGTCACAGGTATAATCATGTTGTCATAAAGGCAACAACCCTAAACTTTACTTGCAAATTTCTTGCTCTGGGCTGGATTATTACTTTAAGCCACAACCTGAATTGGAGGAGAAGGAGCCACACTGTAACTGGAACCTGAGGAGGAACTCCAGCTGACTCCTCCAGAATTCTTCTTGAGGCTCGGAAGAAAGCATGATACCACGGAGAGTTCACCACCTTGTGCTGGCCCATGTGAGCTTGTTGGTGCAAAGGAGAGCAGGGTTAAAGACCCATAACCTTGCCCCTTTGCAATGATAGTAATTGCTGTCCTGGGAACTGCGATTTTAAGCCTGCCTTGCTCTTTGGGAGGTGTGGGAGAGAGGTGCAGGCTGGAGCCACAATGGGTCCGCTTTCTCTCTGACCAGACAGGAGAAAGGGGAGCCTACTTTGTTCTTAGCAGATCAGTCTCAATCCCAAATAACCCTGTTAGTACTTTGATTTTTCCCAACAGCTGAACTGTTGCCCCAAGACCACGTCCTCTATCTCAGTGCCCCACTGCCACTCCATATTGTTCAAGTAATGGGTGTATCATGATAATGTAGTAGCATATGCTTATAACATTTGTGGATGATACCACACTGGGAAGGGTTGCAGGCACCTTGGAGGACAGGATTAGAATTCAAAATGACCATGATAAACTGGAAAATTGGTCCGAAATCAACAAGATGAAATTCAATGAAGACAAGTACAAAGTACTTCAGTTAGGAAGGAAAAGTTGAATGCACAGCTCAAACTGGGGAATAACTGGCTACGTCGTAGTACTGCTGAAAAGGATCTAGGGATTATAGTGGATCACAAATTGAATATGAGTCAACAATGTGATGCAGTTGCAAAAATGCTAATATCGTTCTGGGGTGTATTAACAAAAATATTGTATGTAAAACACAGGAGGTAATTGTCCTACTGTAGTCATCACTGATGAGGCTTCTGCTGGAGTACCGTGTACAATTCTGGTCGCCACATGTTAGGAAAGATGTTGAAAAATTGGAGAGTCCAGAGGAAAGCAACAAAAATGAAAAAAGGTTTAGAAAACCTGACCTATGAGGAAAGGTTAAAAAAACTGAGCAAGTTTAGTCTTGAGAGAAGACAGCTGGCGGGGGGTGGGGGTTGTCGGGGAACCTACTAACCGTCTTCAACTATGTTAAGGGCTGTTGTTATAAAGAGGACAGCAATCAGTTATTCTCCATGTCCACTGAAGGTAGCATAAGAAGTAATGGTCTTAATCTGCAACAAAGGAGGTTTAGGTTAGAAACCTTCAAACTATAAAGGTATTTAAGCTGTGGAACAGGCTTCCCAGGGAGATTGTGGAATCTCCATAATTGGAGGTTGTCCAACCTGTTTTACTTGGTCCTGCTCGGGTGCAGGGGACTGGATGTGATGGCTTCTCAAGGTTCCTTCCATACCTACAATTTCTATGATTGTGCGAGTAGTGGAACTGGAGTCAAAGGGCCCATGCTCCCTGAAGGGAGTGTTATGGACTCTGGGAACTGATGGAGATAGGAGTTAGGCTGGAAGCAACTCAGCCACATGGTCAGAGCAGTCCACAGGATTTAATAAAATTCCACTTGTTCAACTTAACCTGCATTCAGCTTTGCTCTTCACTAATGAAACAATGGGGAGCACTGGCACAAGACAGTTCCTCTCTTGAATCTTAAAAAGCCAGTATGCCCTACTACAGTTGTCAGTGTGGCTCTTTCTACTGTATGTCTATGTATGAAGAAATCTACTAATCTTCATGTGTGTCGCTTATTCTTTCTGTAACACAAAGTAACATAAAGTGCATAAAGCTAAAAAACAAAGCTTAAGCTTGTCAGTAACTAAAAGCAGAGAATCCTGCAAACTCATCAAAGAGAACACTGCAGTATTTAATCTAGTCTATGAAGTTTCTACCACAGATGCCCTCTGCCATGATTGGGGCACTGAAGGTCATTTGTGAGCTCTGAATTGCTGGTTGTGTGACAGCAAAAAAAGAGGGCTGAAAGAAAGGTTAAGTTAGAGAGGCAACTGGAAGTTATTCTTGTACGAAGAAGTACATTAGCTAAATTAATGACAGTAAACCTCCAATTAGCTGAATGTTGATGCTGATTTACAAATTTACAAGGTAAATACGTGCTTTTTCCAGCTAAAGAATTGGATAGGGAAATGTCTAGCCTGCACCATTGTAATAAATGGATGTAAGTAGTCACTTGCTATGTATCAGTGCATACTAATTTCATTGATATTATTCACACATTTTATGTTTACAATAAATCTCTCTGGATTTCTGACCACAGTACAGAAAACATAATTTATGACCACATTTTCTAAAATGTCATCCCATAAATATGAGGGCGGACAAAGGCATGGGAATAGGTTCAGTATCCCTTCACTTTACAGTAAGCAGTTTACCTCTTATTTATAAAACAGGGAACTCCTGGTAGGCTCAATGTACCTGCATTTAGCTGATACTAAAAGAAAGTGGAATTTCCAAGCCAGTATCTGTTTCATAATTAATATGAATTTATTGAATGCTCATATTATAGCAAGTAGAGACAAAAGAGAATAGCTATTATAAATTACATCAATTGTTTCTTTTACAGTGTGTTGGAGAGTAAAATAACTAAAATATGAAGCTCTTAATTGGGCAGTGTAATTGTGAAATAGCTATAGTGAGACTGTATAGGGGTTTCCTACAAGGTGTCTTTCAGGGGATAATGGGTGTAAACCGCTTGGCATTGTAGAGATTTCTAAGGGTATGTCTACACTACGGAATAAGGTCGAATTTATAGAAGTCAGTTTTTTAGAAATTGGTTTTATATATTCGAGTGTGTGTGTCCCCACAGAAAATGCTCTAAGTGCATTAAGTGCATTAACTTGGCGGAGTGCTAGAGTCGACTTCCGGAGAGCTGCACTGTGGATAGCTATCCCACAGTTCCCGCAGTCTCCGCTGCTCATTGGAATTCTGGGTTGAGATCCCAATGCCTGATGGGGCTAAAACATTGTCGCGGGTGGTTCTGGGTACATATCGTCAGGCCCCCCTTCCCTCCCTCCCTCCGTGAAAGCAAGGGCAGACAATCATTTCGTGCCTTTTTTCCTGAGTTACCTGTGCAGACGCCATACCACGGCAAGCATGGAGCCCGCTCAGGTAACCGTCACCGTATGTCTCCTGGGTGCTGGCAGACGCGGTATGGCATTACTACACAGTAGCAGCAACCCATTGCCTTGTGGCAGCAGACGGTGCAGTACGACTGGTAGCCGTCCTCGTCGTGTCCGAGGTGCTCCTGGCCACGTCGGCTGGGAGCGCCTGGGCAGACATGGGCGCAGGGACTAAATTTGGAGTGACTTGACCAAGTCATTCTCTTTAGTCCTGCAGTCAGTCCTATTGAACCATCTTATGGTGAGCAGGCAGGCGATACGGATTGCTAGCAGTTGTACTGTACCATCTTCTGCCGGGCAGGCAAGAGATGAGGATGGCTAGCAGTCGTACTGTACCATCTTCTGCCGAGCAGCCATGAGATGTGGATGGCATGCAGTCCTTCTGCACCATCTGCTGCCAGCCAAAGATGTAAAAGATAGATGGAGTGGATCAAAACAAGAAGTAGACCAGATTTGTTTTGTACTCATTTGCTTCCCCCCGTCCCCTGTCTAGGGGACTCATTCCTCTATGTCACACTGCAGTCACTCACAGAGAAGGTGCAGCGAGGTAAATCTAGCCATGTATCAATCAGAGGCCAGGCTAACCTCCTTGTTCCAATAAGAACAATAACTTAGGTGCACCATTTCTTATTGGAACCCTCCGTGAAGTCCTGCCTGAAATACTCCTTGATGTAAAGCCACCCCATTTGTTGATTTTAGCTCCCTGAAGCCAACCCTGTAAGCCGTGTCCTCAGTCGCCCCTCCCTGCATCAGAGCAACGGCAAACAATCATGCATCTGAGTTGAGAGTGCTGTCCAGAGCAGTCACAATGGAGCACTCTGATGGGGCTAAAACATTGTCGTGGGTGGTTCTGGGTACATATTGTCAGGCCCCCGTTTCCTCCCTCCCTCCGTGAAAGCAAGGGCAGACAATCGGTTTGCGCCTTTTTTCCTGAGTTACCTGTGCAGACGCCATACCACAGCAAGCATGGAGCCCGCTCAGGTAACCGTCACCGTATGTCTCCTGGGTGCTGGCAGACGCGGTATGGCATTGCTGCACAGTAGCAGCAACCCGTTGCCTTGTGGCAGCAGACGGTACAGTACGACTGGTAGCCGTCATCGTCATGTCCGAGGTGCTCCTGGCCACGTCGGCTGGGAGCGCCTGGGCAGACATGGGCGCAGGAACTAAATTTGGAGTGACTTGACCAGGTCATTCTCTTTAGTCCTGCAGTCAGTCCTATTGAACTGTCTTATGGTGAGCAGGCAGGCGATACGGATTGCTAGCTGTCCTATTGCATCATCTTCTGCCGGGCAGACAAGAGATGAGGATGGCTAGCAGTCCTACTGCACCATCTTCTGCTGAGCAGCCATGAGATGTGGATGGCATGTAGTCCTTCTGCACCATCTGCTGCTAGCCAAAGATGTAAAAGATAGATGGAGTGGATCAAAACAAGAAATAGACCAGATTTGTTTTATACTCATTTGCCTCCTCCCCTGTCTAGGGGACTCATTCCTCTAGGTCACACTGCAGTCACTCACAGAGAAGGTACAGTGAGGTAAATCTAGCCATGTATCAATCAGAGGACAGGCTAACCTCCTTGTTCCAATAAGAACGATAACTTAGGTGCACCATTTCTTATTGGAACCCTCCATGAAGTCCTGCCTGAAATACTCCTTGATGTAAAGCCACCCCCTTTGTTGATTTTAGCTCCCTGAAGCCAACCCTGTAAGCCATGTCGTCAGTCGCCCCTCCCTCCATCAGAGCAACGGCAGACAATCGTTCCGCGCCTTTTTTCTGTGTGGACGCTATACCAAGGCAAGCATGGAGGCCGCTCAGCTCACTTTGGCAATTAGGAGCACATTAAACACCACACGCATTATCCAGCAGTATATGCAGCACCAGAACCTGGCAAAGCGATACCGGGCGAGGAGGCGATGTTAGCGCGGTCACGTGAGTGATCAGGACATGGACACAGATTTCTCTGAAAGCATGGGCCCTGCCAATGCATGCATCATGGTGCTAATGGGGCAGGTTCATGCTGTTGAATGCCGATTCTGGGCTCGGGAAACAAGCACAGACTGGTGGGACCGCATAGTGTTGCAGCTCTGGGATGATTCGCAGTGGCTGTGAAACTTTCGCATGCGTAAGGACACTTTCATGAACTTTGTGACTTGGTTTCGCCTGCCGTGTAGCGCATGAATACCAAGATGAGACCAGCCCTCACAGTTGAGAAGCGAGTGGTGATAGCCCTGTGGAAGCTTACAACGCCAGACAGCTACCGGTCAGTTGGGAATCAATTTGGAGTGGGTAAATCTACTGTAGGTGCTGCTGTGATGCAAGTAGCCCATGCAATCAAAGATCTGCTGATATCAAGGGTAGTGACCCTGGGAAATGTGCAGATCATAGTGGATGGCTTTGCTGCAATGGGATTCCCTAACTGTGGTGGGGCCATAGACGGAACCCATATCCCTATCTTGGCACCGGAGCACCAAGCTGCTGAGTACATAAACCGCAAGGGGTACTTTTCGATAGTGCTGCAAGCTCTGGTGGATCACAAGGGACGTTTCACCAACATCAACGTGGGATGGCCGGGAAAGGTACATGACGCTCTCATCTTCAGGAACTCTGGTCTGTTTCAAAAGCTGCAGGAAGAGACTTTATTCCCAGACCAGAAAATAACTGTTGGGGATGTTGAAATGCCTATATGTATCCTTGGGGACCCAGCCTACCCCTTAATGCCATGGCTCATGAAGCCGTACACAGGCAGCCTGGACAGTAGTCAGGAGCTGTTCAACTACAGGCTGAGCAAGTGCAGAATGGTGGTAGAATGTGCATTTGGACGTTTAAAGGCGCGCTGGCGCAGTTTACTGACTCGCTTAGACCTCAGCGAAACCAATATTCCCACTGTTATTACTGCTTGCTGTGTGCTCCACAATATCTGTAAGAGTAAGGGGGAGACATTTATGGCGGGGTGGGAGGTTGAGGCAAATCGCCTGGCTGCTGGTTACGCGCAGCCAGACACCAGGGCAGTTAGAAGAGCACAGGAGGGCGCGGTACGCATCAGAGAAACTTTGAAAACCAGTTTCATGACTGGCCAGGCTACGGTGTGAAAGTTCTGTTTGTTTCTCCTTGATGAAACCCCCCGCCCCTTGGTTCACTCTACTTCCCTGTAAGCTAACCATCCTCCCCTCCTCCCTTCGATCACTGCTTGCAGAGGCAATAAAGTCATTGTTGCTTCACATTCATGCATTCTTTATTCATTCATCACACAAATAGGGGGGTGAATACCAAGGTATCCCAGGAGGGGTGGTGGAGGAGGGAAGGAAAATGCCACACAGCACTTTAAAACTTTACAACTTTAAAATTTATTGAATGCCAACCTTCTTTTTTTTTGGGCAATCCTCTGTGGTGGAGTGGCTGGTTGGCCGGTGGCCCCCGCACCGCGTTCTTGGGCGTCTGGGTGTGGAGGCTATGGAACTTGGGGAGGAGGGCGGTTGGTTACACAGGGGCTGTAGTGGCAGTCTGTGCTCCAGCTGCCTTTGCTGCAGCTCAGCCATACACTGGAGCATACTGGTTTGGTCCTCCAGCAGCCTCAGCATTGAATCCTGCCTCCTCTCATCATGCTGCCGCCACATTTGAGCTTCAGCCCTGTCTTCAGCCCGCCACTTACTCTCTTCAGCCCGCCACCTCTCCTCCCGGTTATTTTGTGCTTTCCTGCACTCTGACATTATTTGCCTCCACGCATTCATCTGTGCTCTGTCAGTGTGGGAGGACAGCATGAGCTCGGAGAACATTTCATCTCGAGTGCGTTTTTTTTTCTTTCTAATCTTCACTAGCCTCTGGGAAGGAGAAGATCCTGTGATCATTGAAACACATGCAGCTGGTGGAGAAAAAAAAAGGGACAGCGGTATTTAAAAAGACACATTTTATAGAACAGTGGCTACACTCTTTCAGGGTAAACCTTGCTGTTAACATTACATACATAGCACATGTGCTTTCGTTACAAGGTCGCATTTTGCCTCCCCCCACTGCGTGGCTACCCCCTCAACCCTCCCGCCTCCCTGTGGCGAACAGCGGGGAACATTTCTGTTTAGCCACAGGCAAACAGCCCAGCAGGAATGGGCTCCTCAAAGTGTCCCCTGAAGAAAAGCACTCTATTTCAACCAGGTGACCATGAATTATATCTCACTCTCCTGAGGATAACACAGAGAGATAAAGAACGGATGTTGTTTGAACGCCAGCAAACATACACTGCAATGCTTTGTTGTACAATGATTCCCGAGTACATGTTACTGGCCTGGAGTGGTAAAGTGTCCTACCATGAAGGACGCAATAAGGCTGCCCTCCCCAGAAACCTTTTGCAAAGGCTTTGGGAGTATATCCAGGAGAGCCGCGAATACCAGGGCAAAGTAATCCTTTCACATGCTTACTTTTAAACCACGTATAGTATTTTAAAAGGTACACTGACCGGAGGTCCCTTCTCCACCTGCTGGGTCCAGGAGGCAGCCTTGGGTGGGTTTGGGGGGTACTGGCTCCAGGTCCAGGGTGAGAAACAGTTCCTGGCTGTCGGGAAAACCGGTTTCTCCGCTTGCTTGCTGTGAGCTATCTACAACCTCATTATCATCATCATCTTCTTCGTCCCCAAAACCTGCTTCCGTATTGCCTCCATCTCCATTGAAGGAGTCAAACAACACGGCTGGGGTAGTGGTGGCTGAACCCCCTAAAATGGCATGCAGCTCATCATAGAAGCGGCATGTTTGGGGCTCTGACCTGGAGCATCCGTTCGTCTCTCTGGTTTTCTGGTAGGCTTGCCTCAGCTCCTTCAGTTTCACGCAGCACTGCTTCGGGTCCCTATTATGGCCTCTGTCCTTCATGCCCTGGGAGATTTTGACAAAGGTTTTGGCATTTCGAAAACTGGAACGGAGTTCTGATAGCACGGATTCCTCTCCCCATACAGCGATCAGATCCCATACCTCCCGTTCGGTCCATGCTGGAGCTCTTTTGCGATTCTGGGACTCCATCATGGTCACCTGTGCTGATGAGCTCTGCATGGTCACCTGCAGCTTGCCACGCTGGCCAAACAGGAAATGAGATTCAAAAGTTCACGGTTCTTTTCCTGTCTACCTGGCCAGTGCATCTGAGTTGAGAGTGCTGTCCAGAGCGGTCACAATGGAGCACTCTGGGATAGCTCCCGGAGGCCAATACCATTGAATTGTGTCCACCGTATCCCAAATTCGAGCTGGCAAGGCCGATTTAAGCGCTAATCCACTTGTCAGGGGTGGAGTAAGGAAATGGATTTTAAGAGCCCTTTAAGTGGAAATAAAGGGCTTCATCGGGTGGATGGGTGCAGGTTTACATCAATTTAATGCTGCTAAATTTGACCTAAAGTGCTAGTGTAGACCAGGGCTAATAGGAACAAAGCTTTGTGGTTCCCTATACAGTAAATATTTGCAGTGTAGTGCTTGCCTCTGAAGAGGAATTTATTAGTGGATACAGGCTTTGCATAGTATCATTGACAGCAGCTACTCAGTCAGTTAATATATAAATCCTTCATGTTATATTCTCATGTTTTCTTGTCTTCGAGCCCATAGCTCAAAGAAGATTTATACAATGGCCACAGTGTATATTGCACATAGGATGTGGTATTTTCTTAGCATCCACATATCTTCAGGCCACTGTCTTAGTAATAACAACGAGGAGTCAGGTGGCACCTTAAAGACTAGCAGATTTATTTGGGCATAAGCTTTTGTGTGTAAAAAACCCACTTCTTGAGATGCATGGAGTGAAAATTACAGATGCAGGCATTATTATACTGACACATGAAGAGAAGGGAGTTACCTTACATAATGCCTGCATCTGTAATTTTCACTCCATGCATCTGAAAAAGTGGGTTTTTTACCCACAAAAGCTTATGCCCAAATAAATCTGTTAGTCTTTAAGGTGCCACCAAACTCCTCATTGTTTTTGTGGACACAGACTAACACAGCTGCCCCCTGATACTTGTCCTAGTAATGCTCTTTCATATTGATTCATTTTAGCAAGGTATTGAGATATAAGGTGCATTACCAAAATCCATAGCTTTTCTTCCTAATAGATTTCCCACCTAGGGTCCTTTTGTATCTCTTTGAAAGGTCACCTGCAGGCTTGAAATACTTGAGCATCTAGATGCCCGCTAATATTGACTGCATATCTGAAATCAATGAACTAGCTCATTAGAAGAGAGTGTAATCTAAACAAAATAAGCGGTTATATTTGCCTATCTCTGTAAAGAGAGAATCATAGCTATATGTTGTTGCAGGTGCATTTTGTACAGGTAGATGTCCACAAAAATGGCTCATGGATTGGACTAGACAGTGTAGGGAACTAATGTGCAGAAGAACTTAATTGATAAAATGTATTAAAAGTATATAAAAATAAATAGTTGAGTGACAGTTTCTGATAGACTTTATGCTGAATACTTTGCAGTTATCTATATAAGATAAGTAATGTGGTGTCACTTTAACTGTGGTTGATCTGTACACTGCAATTAATACAATGTGATGGTATATTGGTTGGTTTGTGCACTTGAGCAAGTAAGAAGTCTGGGTCACTTTGGTCACCATATTGGCAATGTGTCGTTCGCTGCTGCACAATTTGTTGTGGGTATATTGGAACGGATATAATATTAGTAGAGATTTATTTATGGCTATAGGGTGATCTTGACATCCCTTCACCAGTTCTGGCTATAATATGGATTACTCAGTTCACAATTTTACAGGCATTCAGAAATATTTCACAAGTTTTTATGATAGATTAATATGTTAAATTGACTCAGGTGGAG
This sequence comes from Lepidochelys kempii, assembly GCF_965140285.1. NCBI lineage: Eukaryota > Metazoa > Chordata > Testudines > Cheloniidae > Lepidochelys > Lepidochelys kempii. Next base: position 102,977,786 of record NC_136386.1, read on the forward strand.
ATGAACTTTATTGAAAAAAATTATTCGTTTCTCATATTTATGAGGATTGGGTAACTTCCTAAACCTTATTAACTATTCAAGTAGAGAGAGAGAGAGATCTGCGTTTCTGGTTAATGCTAATTTCATTTCACACTGAACTAAATACGAGTTTGGTGCAGTTTAATTAGCTTCTTTTAAACTTTGTGATGAAGATGTGTAATTTTAAACATGTTACATTGGTACTGTTTTTCTCTGAGCTTTATGTTGCTGTCAATGAAAATTGCTTTGTTTATTTTTTGCCTTCAAAATCTGCTCCATTTCACCTGCAAATTTTTGTCAACCTCAGGTCAAACTATCTGTTAAGAAATGAAGTGCAGATTAGAGAGACTGGACCATATGGTATCATTTCCCTCTTAAGTCATTTAGTGGGAAGGTGCAATAATGTAAACAAGACAAATCACTGCTGAGAAGGTAATTTATTTAGATTGTGTTGTCTCTAATACAGAAATGTATGATGAAGGGAAATGCCCCTAACACTTTTAAAGATGCTGAAATATGGGAAGTACTTTTTGGAATTAAATGGCAAAATGTAATGGCTCTGTAAGCTCCACTTTCAAAGAGCTGTCAGACTGCTTTTTGTAATGAATAACATTTAAAGAGAAAGGAGCTAAATTTTACATTACCTTTTTGGCAAAAAAATTAGCATTTGTTTTCTGTAAGGTAATTAGTGTCTGCTGTAATATCTACACAGGCAGCAGTACATCAGCTCTTTTGTAAAAGATGAAAAATGATGGCATCTTTTGCATATTTGAGTCATGAAAAATAATTTGTCCCAGAGAAACTCCTTAACGTTCTTGGATAATTTTATCATCTGGTATTTGGCAACCATACATTTTAGAGTAGCCATTTCCTTACTGTATTTTGATACATTATTTTACTATTCCAGAAGTGTAATGCACCTGGTTTAGAAAAAAGAAATGTGTCCTTTATTTAAGATTTCTTTTACAATAGTTATTGCATCTTTTCAAATTTAATTATGTCTTAGTCCCTTCCAAATCACATAAGTTAAAGGTCCCATCCTACCTCTCTCTGAGGCATCATTACAAAATGTTCCCAGATGGAGTCTACTGCTTAACTGATGATTTTAGAAGAGATTAGCCCCTATGTGATGGTCTTACTCATTGATGAGGTTGTATTTTATGAATTTGTAGCTGCCAAATTATCCTCTACTGTAATATATAGGACACTTCATCGTAAAATGGACTGAATTTTACAAATGACATGCCCTTTCTGCCAATCATTTGCATTTTAAATCATAATTATTTCTGGCTCACATTTCCATCAGATGAGTTTTTATTAATCTGCATTATTATATCAAATGAGCAGGTATTGTGTGTCTGGTAAAAATGATGTAAGTAAAGAACGGAGTGAGTGCAAATTGACATAGCAGAAGTGTAAATATTTCTTAGTGACTCAAGCCTTTACTCAGGGAGTTAGGTGACAACAGTAGGTTGGCTCCATTATATTTAGCCCTGGCTTGAACCATCATTCTGTCTTTCATGTGCAATGACCTTCATCGTTCTTTAAAATGAATGACTCAGCATTTTCCCCTCCCAAAAGGAATATTGTATTTTAGAGTCTTTAATTCCTGAAGGTGTTGGAAGTCTAATCTAGTATTAGCCCGCCATTGAGTCAGCTCTTTCAAGCACTGAGAAGGAGTGAATATCTAAAAAGGACCAAATAACTACATTTGTGATTTCAGTGCCATACATGGTGGAAGTCAGTAGTATTAGCCATTTATTTCCTCACACAGAGAAATGGCCTTAACCAGAAACACTCTGGGCTGAGTTACTGGCAGGTTGTTCGTTGACAGAAATCAATTTTATTATAACACTGCTTGATATTATGTAGGTTTCTTTCCCTTCCACCAATTTTCCACCAACTTAGCCACACTGAGGCTACCATAGAGGCTTGTGGAAGAGCGGACGCCACACAAGCACCCCCTGTGGCCAGGGGTGGCTCTGCAGCAGTCTGCCTCATATCCTAATTGAGTGATTGGTATATTATTGATTAACCTTTTAGAGCACAGTGATGTCAAGGGGTTCAGCCATTAAGTCAGCTACAGTATTCTGATTATCATCAGAGTGAGAGACTTGATGAGCACAAGAGAAATAACTTGAAGTAATTATACTTGTGTTTATTAATATGTTTATTTTCCAAATAGCTACTGCCAAGAATATTCTGGGTACGTCTTCACTGCTACGAACTACCCACCACATGGCTGCGGCTAGCCTGGGTCAGCTGACTGAGGCTCGTGGGGCTCGGGCTGTGGGGCTCTGAAGGTAGACATTCAGGGTTGGGCTGGAGTCTGGGCTCTGAGGCTCCATGACAGGGGAGGGTTTCAGAGCCTGGGCTATAGTCTGAATGTCTACACTGCAGTTTTTCGCCCCAAAGCCTGAGCCTAGTGAGCTCTGAGGCTGTGTCTACACTGTTTCTCCCGCTGACACAGCTACTGCCTATCGTGGAAGCAGGAGTTATTAAGCCAGTGGGAGAGCTCTCTCCTGTCGGCTTAGAGTGGCTTCACCAGAAGCGCTACAGTGGCATAGCTGCATCAGTTCAGCTGTGCCACTGAAAATAATGTAGTGTAGACATAGCCTGAAACTCAGTGCCCACTGGTTTTTTCATCTCCCTATAATATAAGAGATGACATACCCTATAGAGAGAGAGATAGTACAACATGTCCAGCACTTGTATATTCATCACTTATGTCTTCTGGTGGTAGAAACCCAGAATAGGTGGGGTGATCATCAGGTGTACATCAGTCTGGAATGTCCCAATGCATCTCACATGGCACGCAGGCCAGGTGACAACTTCTATAATAAGTTATGCTGATTCCAGCCTTTGATACATGCTTATTCATGTATTCCTCTACCTCCTACTCCTACAAAATCGCTAACATGATATAGTTAGCTACACTCTGTTTCCCCTCTTCAGAGCCCCTTAGAACTTCACACAGTCTTTCCAAATATAAAGCCCTTTGCTGGGTAAATTTATTACAAGAGTGCCATGCATGAAAATCATAACAAAAGTCCAAAAACCATAATCCAGAGTTCCCCAGCACAGTTCAAATATTATATCAGTCATCACACCAAGTACAGTTCTGGCATCTCTCACAAGGGCTTGGCATTCCAGTATGGCTCTGGTGTCTCTCACCATACCCCACCTGCCCTTGTATCTGGGGTGCTTCTCTGCCCTGTTTTTCTTAACATGTATGGTTCTAGCTCTTGTTTGAAGACATCAGCAGGCTCACCGTTCCATCATTCCCCAGCCTTCAGTCCTTTCTGAACCTCTGGTTTCAACTCTCCAGCTCAGAGAGCCAGCCTCTCAGCCTTCAGCTCTCTCCAGCCTTTTCTAGCCATGGTTGTCTGGCCTGGGGAAATTTGTAGGTGACCAGCCCTTTCCCCCTCTCTCCCCCCACCCCCAATGCCTCCCTGCCTTCAGCTTTCAGCAGTCTGATCTGGCTCCACTGCTCACTAGGGAATTGGTTACAGTATGTATGGTAACACCCATTGTTTAATGTTCTCTATGTATATAAATCTCCCCACTGTATTTTCCACTGAATGCATCCAATGAAGTGAGCTGTAGCTCACGAAAGCTTATGCTCAAATAAATTTGTTAGTCTCTAAGGTGCCACAAGTACTCCTTTTCTTTTTAGGGAATTATAAACACTCTCTGAGGAGTGTTTCCTCCATGAAGATCTGACCCCAGCCTCTGCTCTTCTTCTGAAGTCTCTCTACTTCTTTTGGGGCTTTGGGTGCTGAACTCTCTGATCCCTCTGGCGTCTTTTCTTCTGGGTTTTGAACTTCTTTGCTTTTGGGCTGTCTCTCATTTACAACTCCCAGGGGAAGCTCCGACATTCTCATTACACCAGCCTTGGGAGCACCTGGACTGGAACAGGAGAGCTGGGCCCAATTTCATTTAAGGGAACATCCTCTTCCCCTCAGCATCCAGAGCTGAACTGAAAGCAATCCATGGCCCAAGGCCAGTGGTCCCCAAACTGTGGGGCATGACTCCCTAGGGAGGCATGGAAGAACTTTATGGGGCTTCAGCAGGGCCTACGCCAGCTCCCACAGGGTGTGGGCAGATAGCGCCACCCAGCCCTGCTCTACCCCAGCCTCAGCCCCCAGCCGCAGCTGTGCCCCGGCTCCTCTCCTGCCCCCTCTCCTGGCTGTGGCTCAGCCGCTGGCCCTTGGCCCCCCACTCTTGGCCCCTGGCCCCTGCTCCTGGTCATGGCTCAGCCCCCACTCCTGGTCTCCGGTCATAGCTCTGCTTCTGACCCCCCACCCCGTCCATGTCTCCCTGGACTCAGCTCTGGCCCCAGCCCCAGGCCCAGCCACGACTCCACTCCCAGCCCAGGGGGTGAGGACATGTTCTGTTGCTGGTGTGGGGGAGTGAGAGAAAAAGTTTGGGCACGACTGCCCTAGTCACACAGTGACATGCTTCCCTCACAATTGCTGTGCCTTCAGAGTCCCACTCCTGCACTGCGGCCCTGCCTTTTTTGACATCTTCCACATGGTCCCATCCTCCAGATCCTTACCACTTCACTGAGATACCTGGGGCAGTACAGACATCTAAGGGCTGTTTCTTCAGGCTGTCTGATACTATATCGGTTACATTCAGGTCACATTTCCAAGATCTTCTCCCTAGCCAGAGGGCAGGAACTTACTTTTTCTTTTAAATGAAAGCTTAAACTCAGAAGTAATCATCTGGCTCTAGGAACTTGGGAAGTAAGCGTTAGCCTCTAGCGTTTCTACTAGGGCTGTTGATTAATCGCAGTTAACTCACACGATTAACTCAAAAAAATTAATCACGATTAATTGCACTGTTAAACAAAAGAATGCCAATTGAAATGTATTAAATATTTTTGGATGCTTTTCTACATTTTAAAATATATGATTTTAAGATCATCAGCATGGACGCATGTCCTCTGGAATGGTGGTGGAAGCATGAAGGGGCATACACATGTTTAACATATCTCTTTAGCGCATCTGGCACATAAATATCTTGCGACGCCGGCTACAACAGTGCCATGCGAACGCCTGTTCTCACTTTCAGGTGACATTTTAAATAAGAAGTGATCAGCATGATCTCCTGTAAATTCTAACCAAACTTGTTTGTCTTAGCGTTTGCTGAACAAGAAATAGTACTGAGTGGACTTGTAGGCTCTAAATTTTTACATTGTTTTATTTTTGAATGCGGGGGGAGGAGGGTTGTACATAATTCTACATTTGTAATTTCAACTTTCATGATAAAGAGGTTGCACTAAAGTACCTGTATTAGATGAATTGAAAAATACTATTTCTTTTGTTTTTTACAGTGCAAATATTTGTAATAAAAATAAATATAAAGTGAACACTGTATACTTTGTATTCTGTGTTGTAATTGAAATCAATATATTTGAAACTGTAGAAAGCATCCAAAATATTTAAATAAATGGTATTCTATTATTGCTTAACAGTGCAATTAATCACAATAATTTTTTTTAATTGCTTGACAGCCCTAGTTTCTACTTTAATCCAGCCCTGTCAGTATGATACAAGTAATTCCCATTACTTTCAAAAGGGCCCCAGTAATAAGGTAGGACAATTCAGAAGGAAGCATGGCCTCGTAGGTAGAGCACTGGACTGGCACTCAGGAGACCTGGGCTGTATTCTCCACTCTGCCACTGGCCTTTTGGGTGACCTCAGATAAGTCACTTCTTCTTTCTGTATCTCAGTCTCCACATCTGCAAAATGGGGATAATGATACTGACCTCATTTGTAAAATATGTTCAGCTCTACAGATGAGAGGAGCTCTATGAGAGCTAGGTATTATTATTTTATGATATTGGGTCTTATCCTCAGCTGCTGAAATCAGTGTAGCTCCACTGAAGTTAATATAGCTATACTGATTTACCCTAGCTGAGGATCAGGGCCATTACCTTTTAAAAGAAATGGCATAACTAAAAAAGGCAACTCTCTTTGAAATAAACTGATAGTCTGAAAATCTCTGTAAAGCTCCTAAACCCACACACCATATCTAAAAAACCTGCACCTACTCCCAAGGCACAGCCACACCTGGTCCTCAGTCACCTATTTAAAAATGCCATAGGTGCATAGATTGTCCATATATACCAAACGAGGTGGATTAGTCTGTGTTTAGGTGCCTATTCAGCTTTAAAAATACTGGTCAAGTGTCTGTATCAAACGTACTATCGCTAATGCAGTAATGCATCCTATGCAGTAATGTGATACTGAATAAATGTGGTAACAAGTTACGGATCTATATTGTTCCTCCAAAGAAGCATTTATGCACTTGGGTGTCAAAAAATTAACCCTTTAAAATCAAAGTGCTTAAGAATGGTTTGACCTTACACGATAGATGTATAATACCCAATTTTAAAATTGACCAAATACTTATTCACATTAATTACATTTTCGCTTATTTCACAGATGTTTTAAAATAAGACTGTTTTAAAAAAATGAAACAGATCCATAAAAACCCTATATTTCAATCTGTTAAATGAGGTAACAACCTCCAGAAACCAAGCAATTCCATTATGACTAAGATACAGCACTTAATTCACCCAGTTATGTCTATTATTATAGTTGGCTTTGAACAGTGTGTGACCTTACATAACTTCAGTACGTGCTGTAAAGACTGGTAACAACAGAACGTATAAAGAATTGTGCAAGAGAATATTTTCTTATACTCCTTGGTTTCTCAGACCCTTGACATTATTTGAACTTAGTCTTTGTGATTAATTAAAGCTAAAGTAATGTATGAACCTCAGGTTAATCTATTAAAGATTATTTTAATTAGTAAAATTCTAATTTACAATAAATTCTACCATAGTAAAAGTCAGCACTATATCCTCAGCTCTTCTAGTATTGCAATAATTTGTAATGAATCAGTGTCTGCATATGTACCAACACCATCCTTGCCAGCCAAACAGCAGACTTGTGGCATGGAGAAAAGAAAACAAGAACTTTGAGCTCTAAAAGGAAAAAACAGGCCTCTACATGTCACTTTGACCTAAAATAATGTTGGTTGTCACTTGATGTATTTTATCTTCTCTATGGGCTGGCCATCAGAGGGTGCTCTGATCCCATGCTTATAACTTCACCAGCTGGGATCATGTTGTTCTCCATTTTTTTCCTGCTGTATGGGAGGTCTGTGAGATTATCCACAGATAAGCTTTTTGACTGTGTGGAAAACATGTCAACTATGCAAACTAATGGAAAGAACAGCAGATCTTTCCAGGTTTTTGAAATTATGAAAAATAATTGTTTTGTTATGCAGCAGCATAGGCTGATACATACATGACACACAAAAAATGTAATGAATACCTTCTACATGTGTTCTGTTTGTTACAGATTTTCAATGCCGTACTCAATTAATACTGTCATTGCAAAATTATTGTTGTAGATTTATCTTTCAAATATACTTCACTCATTAGAAGACTCTCCATTTTAAAACTTTCTCTTCCTCTGATATAATGTTACTGAACTGCAGCAAAGCCCATCAATCATTCAGGCTTTTATAATATCTCAAACAAAATGCTCTGTTAACCCAAGGATGGTGTTTAGTTTTCTAAATAACCTGACGTTGTGTAAAGGCACTTGCAGTTATTCCCAATTGATCTGAGGCTCTGTGCACCACCTATAGGGTGATACTCCCATGTCTATGGGGACAAATCCAAGATGTAGTCACGAGAGCTGATCAAAAGTCAGAATACTATCCTGTGCAAAATTCTGATATTTTGACATTTATTTTCTTCCTGAATTGGGACAAGAAGTCAAAATATTGAAATTTTTCACAAAACAAAAAGTTCAGAAGAATTTTTATTTGGAAATGTTGCAATGCTTTGTATTGACATTTTGGATCAAAACAAAATGTTTCAACCTTCCCCATTTGAAATGGTTTGTTTCAAGTTGACATTCATCTCTGCATCTGCTTGATCTCCTATGGCGCATGTTTCCCACGAGGAAACCTGGCAGCTCAGCCACAAGGACCGAATGTGATACATCATGGATGTAGAATGAGGACATGAGGGACCCAGAACTACAGCTCCCATGAGAAGCACAACAGCTCAAAGACGTAGAGATTAATGCCAAGCCAAACTGAAGTGTTGCAGTCAGATTTTCCTGACAGAAAATAGCACCAAAATCAAATTTTGGCTGTTGAAAAGAGACTTAAGTAGGATTCAGTGCATAAACTTTGTGCTGGCTCTCTAAACAGGGGTGATTTTTTTTCCCACAGTGCAAAATTCATAGGTCTTGACTTCACACACAGCAATAATTTTTTTTGAAAAATGGTAGGCAGAACGAACCCTTTTTCTCTCCTCTTTTCTCTTTTTTATCTTTAAATACATCCGAGAGGCTTCATATAAAGGAGCATATCAATCAGCTATCCCTTTGGCTCATATGAGCCTGAAAATCTTCACCTTGTGATCATAGAAACTATTCATGTTCTAAAATTATTCCAGCCTAAGGCTCAGCTTAACTGCTGCAGAAGTCACTCCCTCACCAATACCCGAGGGCCTGATTCTCCAGCATATCTGCTAATGATTACAATCCCATGTAAGCATTATACTCAGCAGTAAGTATTTCCAAGACTGGGTCATCAGCCTACAGTACTTGTACTCCATGTCAATCTTTTAAATACTGTATATTGGCCTGAAGACTTTCCATGGTTCCTAATCAGTGAATTTGCCACTAGTTATCCTTTCAGAAAACCACCATAATGACTTAAGAAATTTCCTAAGCAGAGTATACCTGCTTTAACTAGTTGTCATAAAGTTATGTTATGGCTTGAGACTCTCAGCTAAATTCTGGTCCCATTGAAGCCAGTGGAAAACTGTCATTGAATTGAATGGGACCAGAATTTGACTTTGAGTGGAAGTTGGGATTGACAGAATACAAATCACTTTTCAGAATGTGATACACTTAGGCTCTATGGGTGCTTAGTCCATAATTCTCCATAGAGAGAATCAGTGAAACTTCCAAGCTTTGATTAATACATGTACTTAAAATAGGAACCAGTGGGCTAACTGTACAATGGCCACCCTTAAAAACATTCTGTTTTTGCTTTCTTAGACGAATATATATGGTTACCTTAGCACTTACAGGATTAACATTATCTAAACTGTTCACTAGTTGCTATAGGAAATACTTAAAATAATGCAACCTGAGGTAAAAAAAAATTCATTCTCCAATGCATTGTAAAGAATAGCTGACAAGTTTTTAAGGGTGACCACTACAGTAGTCACTTAATAAGTGATTGTACATGTGACATATATTCAGCATAGGGTGACAAGATAGCAACTGTGAAAAAACGGGATGGGGGTGGGGGGTAATAGGCGCCTATATAAGAAAAAGTCCCCCCTAAAAAGAACAGCTGGTCACCCTAATTCAGCATAATTAATCAAAACAAAGGTAAAACAATAGTGAGGGCAAACTACTAGAGAGATGCTATTGAGTCAAACTTAAGCACCTAACTCACTTTTGTGTTTTGAAAATCCTCCCTTAAAATTGTACAAGACAAAATTTGACATTTGTAACATCAATACAAATATTACCATGATTTTTAATGTCCTAATAGATACAGATATTTTTAAAAGTATGCATTGCAGTGTTTTCAGCCTTAGCATGAAAATATTATTACATGAGAACATAAAGGATGAAGAATAAGCTGACAAGAAAAAATGTACCCAGGCAGAAAGAAATGCAAAAAGCCAACGGAGAAAGCACAGTGTAAATGGTAAATTAGATTTGTAAAATTCTTTCAGTTTGAATAGTGCATCGGTAATAAGGGGGAAAAAATCATCTTTTTTTAAAATACACAGTGACAAATTCTCTGCTAGCATAACTCTACTGGTTTCAGTGCACTGATGCCAGCAGAGAATGTAGCCGGTGATGTTTAACCCAACAGTCACTCTTTAAAAGACCAGTCATGAAAATACTCATGCATGGGAATGACTTCTGGCCAGTTGTGAGTCAAGTTACTTGCATATGTAAATGTTGGCAGTATTGGCCTCAAATCCATATGTTTTAATGCTCATGAGAAGATGTCACATTGCAGAATAGGAAAGTCCTTTAGGAGATAAAAAGTATAATCTCATTTTCTTTGCTGCTTATTTTGCTGTTGAACGTGTCAATTTGGGGTCTGAGGTTTTAGGTTTGCATGAGATTTTGGTTTGTTGCTAGGCAACTAGCTTCTTGCTTCTTGAAAATGCTACAGAGTCATTGCCTGGTATGAACTACCCTGCTTAGATAGAGGTAACAGGTAGAACTGCTAACAATTGAGAACTTTTACTCATTTTAATTCTGGTAACAGCTCCAAAATGAAATATAATTCTTTGGTAACTCAGATGTCATTCTTTGTGATTTCCTCTGCTGCTTGTGATTTTTTTTAAGTTAAATTCTACAGGGGTTATTTAACTACTAGTATTTTCTAAAAGAATAGAAAATTAAAGAGCTGGGGCCTTAATATTTAAGCCATAATATCAAGCTTTTCTACACTCACTACCACTTTTAAATTTAAAGTTTCAGTGATAAAAAAAACCAATTACCAGCTATCTTTTGTTGAAACTAGAGATAAGCACAAAATCGGCTTATGTTCTGTTTTATTTTTATATGATTGCATTTTGTTTTAATCTTGGCAATCATCTGTGTTTCTTAACCTGTTGCAGTGAAATTGGAAAAATAGATTCCCAAGACCAGACACATCAGTTGCATGTTACTTAGGTCTGTGAGTTACTGAGTGGGAAAAGCGGAGTGGCTTTAAGCCCCTTGGCTCAGAAGAGACTGTGGTGGGTAGGATGTTTCATTCAGAAGGGTGGAGATTAGCATGCGCCATTCTTCTGGTTCCCCTCACTGTTGCTGTAGGCTGGGTACAGCTCAACTGATGGAAGGAAGGGGGTATATGGATGACAATGGGTGGAACTTGAACTGAAGAAAAAAGTAAGAGTGTAGTTGTGAAGCGCTCCCACTTTATCTCAGCTCTCTGACAGCCGCAGTCAGAACTGGATGTGTGTGACATAATCACCTTTTATCCCAGCCCTACAATTCAAGCACTGAGGAAAAATAACAATGCCAAATGAACCGACTATATAACACTATCCAGACTGAACCTCCCACCTCTGCATGTGTCTCAGGTATTTTATCTTTTAGACCTAAGCAAGCCTCTGCCGCATGCCTATCTAGCTTTCATGATTGTAAATTAAGCATGTCAGAAAAGCGGCCTGAGGGAGCTGTGATGGACAATGTTATAAGAGCTAAAGACATCTTTTCCATACTATTTAAAATCTTGCTGTAATATCTTCTTTGCATCCCTCGGTTGGAATCATTGTCCTGCATTATACTCAGAGAGTAGATGGGCTCAGCAGGTGAGGAGAGTTCGTCACTACTTGAGGGAGCTGAGAAGATCTGTTAGCATATCCCAGTACTGCAAAGCGAAGCACATGCTTGGGTTCTTCCCTACACAAATAGAAATTTTTTAAAAAGGGACTACCTTGTTAAAATAACTCTGGATGGCTGATAAGCTGCAGGTAATTCCATAAAGAGGGCACTTTATTTTGTTAAGTAGGGATACAAAATAATAGCAATGTAGAATGAAAGCAGACTTCACAATATAGGTCCTATGCCAATGGCACTCTTGCTAGCCCCCTGATGAGAGCCTTGCTTCTAATAGCACATATAATGAGAGATTTACGACTTTTGGCTTTCTGATAGCAGACCAGAACTCATTCGTCCGTTTCATGGCAGATCCTGTAATCATCTCTGCAGGCAGTCAACTACTGCTTCAAGATGTGCAAGCAGTGAAAGATAATTCAGTTAACAAATCTCATGATGCTCCTTGTAATAAAAGTAAATTTATCCTGACATCTTAAGAAAATAATTTTCTACGTTGTTTACACAATGAATCCTCTTGCGGAGAGGACTGACTTCAGCTTGTTTTGTTTACTCTGTTTTGAAAAACTTCCCCAATGAAGCTGTATTAAAGTGTTGATACTTCTTTAGCACAGACTTGAAGCACTTCATTTTGGGGTGGTTGGGTTTTGGTTTTGATTTTTAAATTCTTTTCTCGGCAAAGAGTGGATCAGTTTGCAAAAAGGAATCAAAGGAAGGAGATGGCTGTTATTATATTCCCCAATTAAACCAATACTTCACTCTGACCCACATTACAAACTTTTGTCTGTTGCTCTGTGTAGAGATGCTGAAAGAGATACAATAGCAGTGCTGATGCCTTCTCTCTCTCTCTGGCCCTGTTAATTCAATTGAAAAGCTCTCTTAATGCTCATTAACACTATGACTAACTGTAAAAAATAGGTGTGTTTTTTTTGTTTAGTGGAGATACGGCACAGGTGGTTTTCAACTCAATGTAGTTGCTTGGGGTAAACCCCAGGTGGGGAATACAGGGTTTATATATGCAGGATGGGATTTTCAAAAATATTCACCATTTGCCTACCTCTATTCCCATTTTAAATGTTGACCTCAGCTTGGTTGTACATTTTTGTGTTAATAAAGATGTCCTGCAATTGAAGAAAAATGCAATTTTATTTGCTTCTTGATGAAATATAAAGAAACCTGAAAAGTGCTGAGTAAGTTTGGCTTTTACCTTCGGCCTTTTTCTACATTAGAAAGGATTTGCTGAGCTAGGAGGAGGAAGGGAATCCCTTCTTGACCCCTGCAGGTGATGGCTGGTATAGCTTATACCAGTTCAACATATAAAATAAGCTGTACTCGCTAAAGAACTTTTTGCCAGTATAACAGCCTTTATGCTAGGGCTTTTGCTGGCACAGCAATGTTGGTTAGTTACTGACTTGTTTCACATTCTTAACTGACATAGCTATGCTGGCAGAACTTCACAATTTTCAGCATAGAACAGGGCTTAGAAATATCAGGAATGTCAAATCTGGTCTTCCCTGGTTTTGCTGGATGACTCACTGCAGATCTGAGATGTGCACTGGGAGCTTTCTTAGCCTTTCATTGTGGAGGCTGGGGTACTGAATCTTTGATGATTGCATCTTTTCCCCCAAGTATTTTTCAGGTTTTTGAGTTAAATAGTATTAAGAAAAACAACAAAAACCCAAACTGTTTTAAACAGTATAAATAAAACTCCTTACATGTCTTTGAATGATGCTATATATAAATATATGCATATAGCTTGGGATGGGAGAGTTGCATGGCTCTCTTATCTATAGATAAAATGCCTTAAACAAAAGTTTTAAATTATACCTGAGCTCATTTTGGTTTTTAATGTATAAGTTACAAGCATCTTCAAACATCAATGTCAAATCAAAACAACTTCTGTTAATTACCACAAAAGTTTTGAAGATGGAATCCTAATATAACTGTCCTAGTAACAAACAGTATAAACATTCCAGTGACTTGGGTACAATTTAGAACTTTGTGAAACTCTTTAGCCACAGAAGTGGAATGCTGGGAGCCTGACTTGCCTCTGAGATATTTTTGGATCTTAAACTGTCGGTTTTGTGCTACTTGAACATAACATTTATCAGCTGATAAAAGACCTTGTATGGTTTCTAAATCTTTAGTTAAATATGATCAATGAAGGTGAATTTTCTCTTTCTAATATTATTTATATAGTGCTAGAAATTATTTGTATAGTTCTAAGTATTTTACAGACAGCCAAAAAAAAAGTCCCTGTCCTTGAATACTTACTTTTAAACAGACAATTTGGAGATATAGGATAAGGCTCCTGGATCAACAAAAAGTAGATGATTGAGTGGAGATGTTTATCAGCTTTCTTGTTAGTTCCAACTTGTGTGTGTTCCAACATTTCTCTACTAAACCCTTATTTAAGAGAGAACTACAGTTGAAGGACTCTGAGAAGTTTGTTCTGAGGAGAGACTTAAAGATGGAGGTCAGATGAAGGCAACACAGGTCAAGTCAGGGCATAAAGTATATGGGATAGGCTGAACAAGCAAGAAAGAGCTAAAGGCCCAGTTAGACAAATTCACTTCACCACAGTGGTCATTACGTAGTTACCTGTCAGCCAGACAAGGTGGGACTGAAAGGATCAGGTGAAAACTCAGCAGACCCCTGGGACTTATAAATAGGCTGAGAGTTCAGTAAAGAGGGAAGGAGCCACAGGGAGCAGGCAGGGTTGCTTGCTTGCTTGTTCACTAGTTTGTTCACTTGCTCCCTCTGTGAAGAGCTGAAATGCCAAAGACTGTGGGAGGCTAGAGGCCTCAGAAATACTTTGACTGGGCAGCACAGTGCTCAGTACCAGAGGCAGGAAAATACAGTGGATTAATCCCAGTAGGGGATTAAGCTCAGAAGACCGGTTGATTCTCTGGGACTTTGGACTACATTGAACATTTTGTTAACTAATCGCTTGTCAGCCGGAGGGCCGAGTGGCATGTAAAGGCAAACTACCTACAGTGGGGAGCTAGAGAGGAAGAACCCATGCAACACTGTGTCATGACACGAAGAGGTGCCCACAGAGTGATAGCATGGATGGGAGTTTGAAGAGAGAGGAAGAGATCAGAGGGTAGTGGGGAAGTAAGTTTGAAAGTTGTCAAAAGAGATTAATGTTGTCACCTGAATGAAAGTGTGCAACTTGCACTACTAAAAATAGGGGTGCTAAATGCCTTTTGGTGCCCCCACACACAATTTCTTCCAATGACAGGCATTCACCCCACTGCTTTGACTGCACTTGCTCTGAGCGAGGTATACCATGTGTCAAGGTTCCTTCTCCACTCTGAACTCTAGGGTACAGATGTGGGGACCTGCATGAAAGACCCCCTAAGCTTATTCTTACCAGCTTAGGTTAAAAACTTCCCCAAGGTACAAACTTTGCCTTGTCCTTGAACTGTATGCTGCCACCACCAAGCGTTTTAAACAAAGAACAGGGAAAGAGCCCACTTGGAGACGTCTTCCCCCAAAATATCCCCCCAAGCCCTACACCCCTTTTCCTGGGAAAGGCTTGATAAGAATCCTCACCAATTTGTACAGGTGAACACAGACCCAAACCCTTGGATCCTAAGAACAATGAAAAATCAATCAAGTTCCTAAAAGAAGAATTTTAATTAAAGAAAAGGTAAAAGAATCACCTCTGTAAAATCAGGATGGTAAATACCTTACAGGATAATCAGATTCAAAACATAGAGAATCCGTCTAGGCAAAACCTTCAGTTACAAAAGACACAAAAACAGGAATATACATTCCATCCAGCACAGCTTATTTTACCAGCCATTAAACAAAAGAAAATCTAACGCATTTTCTAGCTAGATTATTTACTAACTTTACAGGAGTTGTAAGGCTGCATTCCTGATCTGTTCCTGGCAAAAGCATCACACAGACAGACCAAACCCTTTGTCCCCGCCCCTCCAGATTTGAAAGAATCTTGTCTTCTCATTAACCATTTTGGGTCAGGTGCCAGAAGGGTTACCTTAGCTTCTTAACCCTTTACAGGTGAAAGGATTTTGCCTCTGGCCAGGAGGGATTTTATGCACTGTATACAGAAAGGTGGTTACCCTTCCCTTTATATTTATGACACCATGTCATTCTGCAGCATGCCCATTTACACAAGTGTAGTGCCAGCCAAGACCAGAAGTTCTGGTGGCATAGTTGCAACGGTGGCCTGTCTGGTTGAGTTTCTATCAAGCTTTCTACAGAGTCCCTTCCTATACAAATTGTGCTGTGTACACCTTAGGTTCATAACATACTGTTTCTCACCAGCATACCCATCTTTGTAATCTCTGTGTTTTAACAAGCCAGTTTCAGACATCACCTGAGTGTGCTGCCAGTTGGCCCAAGGCAGATATCCAGGCATTTGTGAGTTGAAGATTCAGTTCCAGCTCCACTCTGTAATTATGAACACCACAGGCTGTGTGTGCTCTGGTGTCCAGATACCAAGGAGTGTATCATTTGGCCCACAAACAGGGCTGTGAGAAAATAAAAGGGCTAAAGGTGCAATTTAGATAGCAAGGGATAGGATGCCAACAGCTGCCTCCCCCATTTTCACGAACTGGACTGTACATTCAGCATGCAGCCATCTACAGAGCCTGAGGATACTGTTGGAAGTACTGAGGGACCAGAAAAGTCTTCCTCAGCCTTAAAGACAGGGTCTGTGAAAATGGGTTACAAATGGAATAGGATAAAACAGAACTCCTCAGGACTTCATATCAGGCAGGAACAAGCTTTCTTTTCTCCCCACACTGATAGGAAGTACTTGAAATGCCATGACTCCCATAGCTGTGTGTCAGGGAAATATTGAACTTTATATTTTGTTGAAAGATAATTGTTATAGCACAAAACACTTTGTCAGCAACAAGAACCTGTATGGGTGCTCTGAGCCTGACATTTACTTCTAATCTAAGCTGCTGTTATTTCATGCAGTGTCCTCATTTTAAATGAGGAGCTTCAAGCTCTTTTCATAAGGTCAGTATTGGTGTTTTTACTGTTCACATGAATTAACAAACGTGAGGCTTCCAAGAATAGGTATTTGAATAATAGCAGGGAAGTTGGTGGAGGTTTATTCACTACTTTTATTAATCCATTACAGCAATTGTTAAATTGTTTGCCAAAAATATCTGCCAACACTGGGATTCCCATGGTAGCATATGACTGTCATTACCCAGGATACTATGCAAAAAAACAAACTGAATGTTTTAGCAGACAGGAGAAACATTCACTTCCCACTTCTCTTCTAACTTTCTCCGACTACAAAATGGCTGAACAAACTTACACCAAGGAGATCTGTGTGGAGTGAAGAGGTTGAATCTGTGGACTGTAGCCACAGCTGTCTATGGATATGTTTTCACTGTGGAAAAAAAGGGGTGTATTTAATTCAGGTTAGCTGACTCAAGTTAAAATATCAGGGAAGACATGGGAACTTGGGTTAGCAGCTCAAGTTAAAGCCTGCAAGTGAGCCTAGGGCTGGACTTGAATTAGCTAAGTTAAGTTGAGGACACATGTTTTTTTGCTGTGAAAACATACTCTAGGAGAGGTTACCTTGAAAGCAGTAATTTACATCTTACATATTTCTCTGTAGACTTTGACATCTTATCCTTGTTTGACCGTGTAGTGTTTCTTCTTTCTCTTGGACTTTGAATACAAGTCATCTGAGAGAAACACAGGGGAAAAAAAACATCTGGTACAGCATGCTTGCTCAGTTTTGGTTTATCTTTATCCAGCCTTCCAGCTTTCCTTATACGCTGTGATTAGCATTAAAAAGTCAGTATTTACCCACAGTTGCCTCACAGAGCTATCTAAGAGAACAGCAGTTTTCCCACTTTACTTATAATAGGAAACAACTGAAAACTGTAGGTTAATGACTTTTCAGTTACTACCATTGCATTTGGCAAACCTCTGATTTTCTCCTGAACTAATTCTTACATTTTGCTTTCATGACCTACCTTGGCCACTTATCCCACATTTATTTATTAAAATTAATATTTAAAAAGCACAGAGGAGAGTCACATTTGACAAATAATACAAGTAAATGAACACATGCAACAGTCTCTCTTCATTGAAATATCCACATTTAATTTATCACTGGAAGCATCCCTTTCTCCCTATAAACACCAACCCACATTGTACTTCCCCTTTCCCAAACAGTTGTGGACATCTGTAGGTTTTGCAGCTTCCTCTGCAGGTCAGCAGATTTGTTTGGCCTCTTTCAGACAAAGGGGAGTTTCAAAGCTGAGGACCCCTCCTAGTCACTTCCGTGCCAGCAGCTCCGGGTGTTTTAAACCAAGGAAGTGGCAGCTCCAGAGCATTCATTAGTGGTGGAATGAAGCCGTTATTACTATTTATGTGGCACCTGAGAAGGGTTAATTTGTCACCAGGAATCCTGTGTTGCTAAGTAATTCTGAAAGAATCTTATTCCAAACATCAATCCTCAGTTCTCTGCCTATTTATACCCTACTTCTTGGAGCTTTTACTGGTGTAAAACATGACCTTTGTCTTTCACCTTTGTAAGAACTTCCGTTGGCTCCCATCAAACCCACTCCTTCCTGACTCCCTTCATCCCCCTCCTCATTGCTGGATTCTTCAGCCTTGGTATCTTCTCTGTGGCTCCATGACTGTGCACTTTCCATGGCAACAACAGACTTCCTTTAATATGGTGACTAGTTCTGTACATAGTGAGATTGATCCACCACAGAGTGATGTCAGCCGAGCCCCCGTGGTGGAAACTGTGCCCATAAGAAGCAGTGCGAAGAGGTCTGCAGCCAGTCAGCACTGCTCTCAAAGTGAACTAGGGGCACTCCAAGAGATATTCTGTATCACTGAATCCTTCTGGGCAGCCTCTGCTAGCAGGCCTCCTAGGGCCTAGAGCCCCAGCTGCAACTTGCAGCTGCCTTTCCACAATGGAACTCTCAGAAGAGCAGTTCTCACTGAAGCAGATGGAGTCAAACAGTACCCCCACCCCTGAACTCTGCACCAGTGGGAAGGAATCAAACCTGCTATTGCAGATGAGGTTTAATAAGCAGTTTCTACAGTAAGAGGATCTGACTTCTATTCCTCTGCTAATACAACAATGTATGTAAAATGAAATTACATGTAGTAAAAACTGCAGCCTTGTGCAGTGTGTTGCGAAAACTAAAGTCTGTGTTCCGACAAATTTTTACTGTAGAGTTGGTTGGGCAGAAGAGTGAAGGAATTTTATGCCATTTAAATACTTATTTTATTACTTTACAGATTACATTTTGAAATGAGCACTGAGAAGCAAAGAAACATAATTTATGTAAAATGAATCACAAGGTGTGGTGTTAAAGAATGCCCAGTTACAGCAATCCCAGACACCATGCTACCCAGAAAACTAAAAAACCCCTCAAACCAACAACCAAACAAAATAAACAAAAGTTAGACCAGATAAATATACTGATATTTACTAATGTGATTTATGACCAGTTTAAGGCCCCTTTGCACTGCCAGGGTAGTTTATAATGTTCTTAGTTGAAATAAAAACAAGGACCATAATGTCTTGTATCAGACACTAGTCTCCGATTCTGTAGGCTGCAAAAGACAGTCAATTTGTGAAGGCCTGTACTCCAAAACAATGGGAAACCTTCCATTGTCTTCCATGGACTTTTGATCAGGCCTCAGTACAGTGTGAGACTGTCCTGGAACCAATCCTGGGAGCAGCCTCACAGTGTGGTTTAAAGTGCAACCACTGGAAACAGGGAAATGTGATCTCTCAGATAAGTGGATCCCAGACCATTCAGAATCAGTTAGTAATACCCTTTTGCCTTATATTTATACTCGGTTTTATACCCCATTTTAGCTCTACCATCATGAAGTTGACAGTAACGTTTCTACCTTCTTTCCTCCCCCCAGGAATCAGAGAAAAACAGTGTGGTGCTAACGATCCAAAAGAACTCAAAAGCCATCAGCACGACAATGCTGCAGAGAGAGATTCGGACTCCACTAAGGTAAAAACAAAAAAATCCCACCATTGAGCTTTCATAGTAGTCAGCAGAATTCATTCAGGTTTAAAAAATGATCACCCTGTCTCCATATAGTGTGTTTACAGTTGTTTTTTTTTAGTCACACTCAACTTAGGCAACAGAAACACCAAATAAAGTGATGGCTAAGTGGTCATGATTCTGTTTGCAGTAGATGTAATTCATCTTTTTATCTATATTCTTGCTGAAGAAAAATAAAAGGCATATTTTGGAGAAAAGTAAGTTTTTGAGAAATATCCCAGGCAGGCTCAACCAACGATATAAGTGAGCTAAGCAATGTGTGGGATACTCCCATCCTCTGATCCCCTGAAAATAAAGCCATGGATTTGCAATTCACCAGAATTCTCTTTCCTTTTGCATTAAGACTATGAAGCTTGGAAACTCCCAAAAGAATGTAGGGCCAGCTCAGAGAGACTCATTACCATTTCAGAACATTGGGAGGAGACATTATTTGCTATTTATTTTTATAATTTACTCATTCAAAATACTGTTACATGAGCTGAAACTAATCAGAAGCATTTCTGACTTGCATTTGGACCATTATGTGCGATTTCCATCAGTTTTGTACTTAACAAAAGAAATTAAGTAATTTTCATGTTAATTGCTGGAGCCCATGAAAGATATACAAAATAATGCATTTCAAAGAACATTTATCCTTATTGATCTGTAAAAATCGAAGGGAGATTGAGAAGATTGGAAGCCATGCAAAGGTCTTAAAGATGCAGGTTGAGGTAAATGTAGTACAATACAATATGAAGAAAATATTATTCAAGCCATGAAAAAAATTAGGGAAGGGAAAAAACACATTCCCTGGAGCTGGGAAGATATTGAATTGTCAGAGTCACAAACAGTTAGTTTAGAAGACAGGGAAAATTTCCCTGGATTTGCTCTGGATTTGCTCTGCTGTTTAAGTCCCAAAAATCTACTTTCCTGAGGATTATTTAAAAGACAGTATTCTGTGCTATTTTCCTGTTATGGCAATACCAGAGTAAACAGGGGAGTAGTTTGTACGGAGTGTGATGGTCTTCAACATGGATTCCTCCACAGGAGATACCCCATGGACCTCAGACTTATCACTCTGAGCCTCCCATCTCAGAACACTAACAGCAGGAGGCCCTGTGATCACCTGAGATTTCAGTGCTCTGGTATGAGGCTCTGGAGCTGGTGCTACTGTCGTAGAAATAAATAATAATGTCAAGAGAAGGAGTTTAGAAGTGTGGAGGGAGAGAGACAGGAGAGAAGGAGTTTAGAAGTGTGGAGCGTCTGAGATGACACAGGGAAAATTTCAACAGAAATAGCAAAGCAAGTACAACTTGACTCCAGGGCCAGAAACAAGAGAAATAAACAAATTTCTGAAGTGAACATAGTTCACTTGGATGGAATAGATTGCTGTCAGCCTTCAAGAAAAATATTAAACCTCAGGAGAATATTTTCTCCCTCTCAGGCTATATTTTACAGTGGTTGCTGTCCAAATTAGTCAATATTTATATAAAATGATTGCTTTATCATTGAAGTCTTGGGTGCTCAAATACCATTGTGACAGGTGTGGTATAAGAATAGAGTATTGAATACCACCTAAACTCATGCAAACACACAGTCCTTCTAAAAAAATAAAACATTCTTCCATCTTTCATCATCCCCTTTATATTCATATTCTCCTCATCTACCTAACAAATTCCAAAGCTTTGCATAATTAACTGGATACCAAAGCTTACTACACTTGTTGTTACTTGCAGCTTGGCTATGATGGGAGGGATGGGGGCAGATGATCTTTGTAAGCAGGTGAGCAAGCCACCTTTCCCCTTTCTTGTTATGACCAATCTGATAAGAGCAAGTAGCCTCAGCAAAGACTTTAAGAAGGCCATAAATTTCTGCCATAGTCCTGTCCCTACTTATGATTTAGCAGAACCTTGTGACCTTCTGTGTGTAATGTGTCATCTAATACCTGGTACAATTACAAATACACAGGGATGGTTCTCATAAATTGAGGGAAATTAGAGTAGCATTTTGTGGCTATGAAGTCAAACTATATGGGTGTTTTATTTTTGTAATATAAACAAAATGTGTATTAAACGACTGTGCATTTTCTAATATATAAAGATGTCCTGTACTTTACTCCAGATATTCATAACTGTGGTTATCTAAATTGAACATTTTGGTGTGTATATCTGAATATATATTTATCTAACTATGTGCAAATGTACATCCTGAATACTCTCATGTTCAAGTCAGATAATAGCTGTGTGTCTCTGAATATACAATTGCAGTAGAGCTTCAGAGTTATGAACACCTCAGGAATGGAGGTTGTTCATAACTCTGAACAAAATGTAATGGTTGTTCTTTCAAAAGTTTACAACTGAACATTGACTTAATACAGCTTTGAAACTTTACTATGCAGAAGAAAAAAATGCTGCTTTTAACCCTCTTAATTTAAATTAAACAAGCACAGAAATAGTTTTCTGTCAAACCTTGTCAAATATTTTTTCTTAATATTTCCCTTCATTTCTTTAGTAGTTTAACTTGAACACAGTACCTGACTGTATTTGCCTTTTTTGGTGGGGGGCATCTCAGCTGTTGCCTGATTGCATATTTCTGGTTCCAAATGAGGTGTGTGGTTGACCGGTCAGTTTGTAAAACTCTGGTGTTTGTAACTCTGAGATGATGGCTGGCTTGGGTAAGATGAGGGGATTGGGTAATGGGCTATGGAGCCTTTGACTTAATGGTCACAGGATTGCCTTTAGCCATATTGGTAATGATCAGTGATTTTGACCAATTGTTTGGTGCCATACATGACATGGATTTATACTTCAGCATAGTTCCTGGTAGACATGTGTTTACATCACACAACCCATCACCTCAGTTGGCTGCCTGAATAGCACACACCGCAGAAAAATTAAGGACAGAAGGGAAATAAAGAAATCCTGCTTACCCCAAAAGATTGTCCCTCAAGAACAAGGTTGAGGTGTACTAGTGAAACTGTTTTAGAGAAGTTTGGATGGTGGTTGACAGTGGTATCACTTTCAGTTGAGTTTCCAGGGCTATCAATCTGGCTAACTTCATGAGCAATAAAATATCTCCCATAAACCACTTAAATAAAAAAATGAGTCATTCAGATGAGAATTCACCATGGTCCCAATCATGTAGAATTTACTTTGTGACTCAGTGTGAACTTTGACTAAGTGAGGACTGAGGATGCTCAGATCATACGGCCAAATTCCCTGCTGGTATAAATTGATGCAGCTAATATTGACCTCAGTGGAGATGTAACAATTCACAGCAGCAGAGAATTTGGGCCATATACGCTGCATGAAATAAACATTGTGTAACCAGTCATCTAGATAATAATTGTAGGTAGAGTTAAACTTCATGCTTACATGTATCAGATAAATCTTAATACAATACCACACTCTTTGTCACATCTAAGGACATCAGGAACATTATGTGAAGATAGATGGTGATTGTTGTGGTTAGAAAAATGAGTCTGGACTGCTGTCAATCAATCTTGGGCAAATGCCTCCTTACCCTGTCATTTTGTGCATCCAGCAAATGTTAAGCTCGTGAATTAAATGGTATCCAAAGCACTTACAGAAATCTGTGCATATCTTTTATTGGAGAGAACATGGAGGAATTTCCCCCTTGGTCATATTTGATGCTTTTGTGCAGCAGCACTGACCCAACTCCCACATAAACACTCCACAGAAAATCACAGTACACCTACGTTGTTCATTTTGTACAGGTAGTAAGTGCTTAAAGCACTTTTAATATTTCAGTAGATCAGCATGAAAGAGCAGGTTATTATCTGAAATTGACAATCACCATTGACACATATATTGTTAGACAAACATAGGACCAGATACTCCAACTGAGAGAATTAGTTAATCATTCACACTAATGGTTTCCGAATGTTTAATTTTTGTGTAAAATGGATCCAATTTTTGCTGAACTTTTCTAGACAATTCTGAATTGATTTTACGAACATGTCTTTGAAATGACAGAAAGCAAACTGAAATTTTGTTAAAAAGAAATTTAACAAGAAACCTTGACCAAACCCTATTATAGACTCTGAAGGAGAAATAGTTGTATGTTTGACAATAGAATATTTTAATAATATGGGTCTTTTTCATTTGCAGGAGTCTGTGGCATCACAAAACACAAAAATGATTTCATCCATAGTCATTTCACAGTTGATTGATGAGACTAAATCAAAAGAAAATGGGTCTGCTTTGCCGATGCAGTCTGTGATCACTCAGCCTAATGCTTATCATACGAAGCAATCTCTGGCTAATCATAGTTCAGTCAACATTAATAGAGCATTCATGTTACTTTCCAGCAGATTAGGAATTCAGGCATCTTTCAATGACAACGTATCTAGAACAAACTCTCGTAAAAAAGGATTCACATCCATAACAGTTACCACTAGACGGGTTGTTCCACCTTTTAACAACCCAGTGCAAATAGCTGTTACTGATTCTCTGTATTTGAAATGCTGGGGAGGTGATGTACTAATGAACACTACTGCTACTTCAAACAATGCAGGACGAGCTCAGCACTGCAAACCTTTGCATAATCAAGAATCTTATATAAACCGATATGCCACCAGATTAAAGGTTTCTGAATCTTATTCACAAGTATGCGAAGGGCACGGAGACTGGATTTTTAACATTGAAAACAAAGAAAACAGAATATTTCCTCCAGGCAGCAATCACAGGAAAAAAGCACCAGTTTCATTCACTTCTTCTGTTCACTTCAAAATTTCCCAGGATTGTCCAAATACAATCTATTACTTCAACAAGTCACTTTCTGTATGTATTGACCAACTTCAAATTAAAAGCCAAAAAATTCATAGATCAATATTGTCCTTCAATATAAATTGCAGTTCACCCAGATTAACACCAGATGGAGCAGATGGCATAGCTAATGGAGAGTCAATAGCAGAGATACTTAAAACGAAGCTCCCAGGAGAAAACAAGACTCCACTCAGAGCAAATTCAAATGCAGATTTAAAAGAAAATAATGTAGATAAAAAACAGACAGCAGAAAAGGAATATTTGGGTACTACATGCCCTTGGAAAGGTACATCTCCCTCTGAATGTCCAGCATTTGTGGATACAGCCAAAGGAATTAATACTTTAATAGTCACAAAGCAAAAAGAAGATAATTCTGATAAACAGTGTACTGGCAATGACATCAAATTGTCCATTCAAGTTCCTAAGTGGAGTTATGAGGCAGGTGAGTAATTTGCATAAACTTGAGTCTGTTTCAGAGATTCAGACTGGAACAGACCCATCATAGCATTATTATGTAAGCAGGTAATACAAATCTTTGCTTCTGCAAGAATAAATCCATGATGAGTCTGAGTGCAAACTGGACATTTTAAATTTTAGGATTGCTGTGGATATAACGTTTACCATACCAGTGATGGATGCCACCTGCCATAATATAAGATAAAGTGGTACCTATGTTTACAGCATAAAGCCCCTATCTTTAAGCGTCTGTAACTCTGATATATTTGTTCCAAATACCATATAAGCTCTAAGCCCAAAAGAGAATTTCAACAAAGTCTTTGTTCTTAAGGATTCACTTTTAAAATAGAGATTGTGGAAAATAAGAAATGAATGGATTCAGCCTGGTTTGTGCTCTTTATGATTAAAAAAAGATTGTTTCTAGCTTTAATTTGGAAGGCCATAATAAAATAAAATAATAAGACCAGTGATCTGGCAACTAAAATAGATGGCAATTTTCCACGTGTAAAGGCTGCGGCTTCATCCCCAGCAATGTTTTGCAAGGCTTTAAAATATTTCTTCCAAATATCTCAAAGCATTTGACAAATATAAAATTAATCCTCACATCTGTGAGTTAGGTGAGAAGTAGATGTTGTAGGGATTGCTTTAGTCACCGCTGAAGCGTAACCTCCACTGGAGTGGAACGCAGCAGCTGTTTTACAGTGCACAAGCAAAAACTATGGATCAGTTTAGGGCAAGAAAAATATTGACCATGCAGGGAGAGAATGCAGAGAGGCAAACATATTCAGATGAGTTGGAATTTGGCAAAGCCACCAAAGCTAGCACACTTTCTCTTGTGAACAATACCATCCGATGTAGTAGTGATCGTAGGTGTGCAGAACCTTGATTACATCCCATCTGAAGTACTTTGCCTTTGATCACAGTATGAACATTAATTAATTAAACCTCACAACAACCATTGCGTTTTTTCCATTTACGGATGAGGGGAAAAATGAGACACAAAAGGATTTTGTTCAAAGTCACACACTGGCTCAGTGGCAGAGCAAGGCATAGAATCCAGGTGGACATGTTTCCTCGTCCCCTGTCGTTGCCACTAGACTCAGGAGCTGCCCATCTCTGAAATGTGTAACAGTAACCTTTACTGTTATAATTAATATTATTATTTATTATTTATTTCATTTTATTTATTAAGGCAAAATGATTAAATAGCAGATATTCTATACAGAAAAGCTGCTGCTGTACATCCCAGGTAACTTATCAATGGGAACTTTCTGCAGGATGGATCAGTGAGGACAAGATTTTCAAAACAGAGGACAAGGTTTGGTTTCTAAATCCATATTTAGGCACTAAATCAGTAGCTGGATTTGCAAAGGTGCTAGGTTCCCAGTGGCAGAGTGTTTAACACAATTTGAACACGAATAGTTATTAGACACAAACCTCTTGCCATTGGAAGTCACAGAAATGACAAACCATAGTAAGGAGGATAAGGGAAATGGGGAGGGGCAAGAAGAACATAGGAGGAGCATCCTCTCTGACTGATGCTATTGACTCTTTCACTTCTCTGCTTAGCCATGATACCTGTATATCTGAGGCATTTGCAAGTTTACTTTGAAGAACAAATGTTCTGTTGGTATTTTGACAGGCAAATGCTATGCATGCAAGGCTCTGCTGCACATAGTTTAGATGCTGCATGTGATTTACGCTAGAAGTGGTTACCTAGAATACTTTTTGAGACTACTCAGGGGTCAAGAGAAACAGTGGTTTCCATTAAAAAAGTCAGCATTTGCCAGAAGTTATTAGAAAATGAGGTGTGAGATTATCACAATTTATCCACCTATACTTTAAGAGGAAATAACTGTGGTAACCAGGTGGGAAGTGTTGTCTTTTTAAATGGCTTACACTGTTTATACACATGACAATGTAATATGCAAATGTATATGTTTCTGTATAATACATAACAAGATGTTTTATCACCTTACTACAGCTTTCTTATGTGAGATTTTTAAATACAACTGATATAATGCCTCCAAAAGGGCATGGTCTTTCTTGTTAGGATCCAAAAATTAATGAGCACTCAAATATTGTCAGACTTTAACTGTGACAAATCTTAGGAAACCTAGCAAAAGTCATGAGTCATGTAAACTGCTCATTAAAATGAAAGGAAATTGGTTTGATTTTTTTCACTTGTGAGAAAATGAAAAATAGAGCTCTTTTGAGTTCATAGAATCATCACAATGAGAGATGGAGAAGATCTATTAGGTTGACTAGTCCATTCCACCGCAAGTGCAGTATGTTCGTGCCATTTATCTAGGCTTTTGTCTAAACTAGTTTTAAATATCTCAAGTGATGAAGCCATACCTTCCTGTTTCATGATGTGACACCTCTGTGTATGTAGCCAAAATTGCAGGAGCCTTTTTAGATGCCATATCACGTTGTAAGTAAAACTAATCAACTATCCACTGTCATCTCTAAGTATTTTTCATAATTACTGCTTTCCAAGTGTCTTTCTCCCAAAATGTACTAGCTTGAATTTGTCTATGTTGGAGTCTGAGTACTACTAGATGTGTCTCCTAGACCCAGATAGGTCCAGTTGCAAGAAATGTCTTCTTACAGCTAACGCTAACTAGAAGATTCTGCCTATACCTCTGAAGAGGACTAGCAACTGTGATTCATACATTCTTCATTTCAGGCCTAGACTATGAAAACTTTCTTTATCTAGTGCTATCAGTCAAGGTTAACAAGAGACTCCAGGTGGTGTAATATGTGGCAGCCTGCCTCTTGAGGATGACTAGCTGCAGGAAGCATATTGTCCCATACCCAGTTTTCCATTGGCTCACCATATACTTACCTTAGACCTTAGTCCATCCTGTGCTTTGTTGCACATTGGGCTACCCACATTTGCCATCCTGGCCTGTCAACTGCCCTTCTCTCCAAATCTTCCCATTTTATGTTGAGGTGCTTGATGTCATTCAGAACTATTAGTTTCCATGTTATTCACAGTCTTCCAAATGCAGTATCCATTATGTTATGATATGATATGTTGTTATTGATATGTTACTGGGTCCAAATCAGGAACCTGATCCTGATTTCTACAACTTTTAATGGGCTTGAACTGGGCTACCTTAATGATAGCCTTTCTGTTCTTGATGCTCTGAGACCATTGGAGAGATAGAAACTATCTAAGCCTGGGGTGAAACTACTGAGAGCTGGTGTCAGTGTTTCTTCAGTGTTGGGTCATGGGGTATGTAACAAGCCTACTCACATTATGATAGCTGAGAATAACATTTTAGTATGAGGGTAATATGTAGAAGGAAGGAACAAGAGAAGAGGAGGATGAGAGAAACAAAGAAAGAAAAGGAATGATGAAGAGGAAGAAATAGTAATATTCCCAGTATAAATGACTGAGCCCAAGAAATACAAGTGGAGTTCCTTCATTTTATACTCGTATACCACTTTTATTCTACCATATGTAGTGCCTATCTATTACAGTGACTGATACTCTATACAGTAGATAAAGTTTTATTTATTTTTGCCCTTTCTGATTAAAATGGAAAGCCTTTTTAACTGCACCCACTAAAATACCTAAATTACAGAGTTAAAATTTCCAAGGCCAACACTCATTTTCTTCGTCCCCTCTTATAATATTGACTGGTTTGGTTTGAAGATGGCCATGTCAAACTGCACTTTATCCGATGCTTCAGTTAGGGCTGTGCAAGGAATGCAGGATCAAACCATTTGACAAGCAACCCATGCCACCATACAGTGCATTACAACATTAGCTGGCTTGCCAGCTGAGTTCACAGCAACTTAAAACATTTGAACTTATATCAATTTGGAGCACTACATAGTTAGCCAATAGCTTTCTGGGGAATGTGGGAAGGGCAGTAGGTGGATAATATCCTTACCAGGAAAAGGAAAGAGAAAGTCAATAAGTGAACTTTTATTTTGGCTTCTAAAATTTTGGCATATTAAAACAAATTCAGTTTTCATGTGACCTGATCGCGTATATTCATCAAGCAATAGTTAACAACTCCCTTAGCACTTTTTATGTTTAAATCATTCTAAAAACATAATCTAATTCAGAAGTGCTAAAATGTTTATGTTAGTGTGGGCCTCATGTTAATAAAATGTCTGGTGAGCCTCTTCCAATTTGTGATCACATATCACAGTCACCTGTTCAACTACAGCAATTGCTTACATGGGAAAAAAAATTAGAAAATTATTTGATGTGTGTTTAGCTGCCTTGTAATGCAATTTGGAAGCTGTAAACCAGCAGGAGAGCCAGTACCACATCACCAGACAGGTCTCCATGGACCACCCAGGGTGCCTAGACCACAGTTTGGATTGGGTAAGTGAATTGTGCATCAGGAACATCCATCTTGTGGAATGGGAAGGTATCTTCCTTTTCCATAGGCAGGTGACCTGATCCTCCACTGTTCCTTGCCTTGTGTATTAAAATTTACACCAGTGCAAAGTGCTCGAAATGGGGTAAATCATTAACATTCTGAATTGGTAATGTGTTACACTCACTTTGCAATGGCACAGGTGACTATAGAAGATGCAGGGCAACAGAGAGGATCTAGCCCAGTATTCACACAGCTTCATCTCATTCAGTGTTTTACATTTAAATTTTATTGTCAGGCTTCCTGACAGTAAGTTGTTCATGTTGCAAATAGAGTTTGACTTGGATTTCAACAGCTGAGTTTAATAGTGGGTGGCATCTAAAGAACTGTCAGCTAGCAATAGGCCTGTTTGCTTTTGATGTAAATGTGAAATGACTGATCTCAAGTTATTGAAATTTTTTGTGTATATCATACCATGAATGTATTTTTTCTATAGCATATTTTGGGGTGAAAATCTGGAATATGTTTATAGATGCTAATTCTCCCTAGTAAACCAAAGCTCATTATCAGCTAGTGCACAAAGACATGTTTCATGGTTGTGACATTCAAAAGCCTTGTTTTAGAGCTGTGGTTTCACCTCAGTTGACTTTGTATTTTAATTAATCGCATTGTAGAATTTAAATAAATGAAAATAAAGGGTGTCTATAGGGGCTTAGTCACTTGTGAAGCTGCAGCTCCTGTATCCATCAAAGAGCTGTACTGTAAGTGCCTCAAATCCATGTGTTACATGTAAAAACAAGCTAGAACATCAGAGGTGGGATTTCTGAAGCTTCCTAAAGGCCTTTGGGCACCTAATTCTTATTAATTTTAATGAGAATTGGACATCTAAATCTTTTAGGCAGCTTTCAAAGTCTCAGTCTGTATGTGCATTTAATACAAAATAGTTTTCTTGTTAAAATCGGTAGACTCCATCCCCATACATAAACTACAACACAGACTGAGCCTAACTGACGCTACATACACTCCTCAAGTTCCGGATGATATCACAAACCACGTCAGCTTCATTCTCATAGTGATCATGTTGACATCAGGACCATTTGAGGTCATAATCTGAGCCCTCAGCAATTAAATGTTTGCTAGTCTGAGTCTGGTCATAACTTTTAATGAGATATTGCCTTAACCTTTTTAAATTAACTTAAACTTTCATTGCAAGCTGTGTGGTATCATGTATCTTACCTGATGTCTCATAAATACAAGGTAAGTTTAAAAATACAAAAATAATTTGTCTTATTTCAACTCAAGACAGGAGTATAAAGATCTTTTTAAGTCTTAATTTCATACCCTAGCTTGCAAGAAGAATAACATGGGATCTTGCAGAGGGGTGTGTGTGTGTGTGTAATTCTGACGCTTCCGGGGTTTACACATGGTTATGAGCCATCTCACTACCACGTGCCCTTAACATGAAGGAGCCTTGTCTGTGCCTGCCAGGTGTCAGGTCCCTGCGCCACCTGCCACAAGCCACACAAGCATTCCCCTCTCAGCCCATGTGGGCTTTATTGCCCCTCTTGCAGGCTAGCAACAGGTGCTCCAATCCTCAAGTCCCCTGAGTGTCCATGTCATATCTAGTATCCAATATCTCTCCCCTTATCTACTAGATACTCATAGAATTTCCAGGCCTCCTGTTCCCAAAGGAACAGTACATGGCAGCTTACTAGTCACACCTTGGTACACAGCTCCACTTAACAGATAGCACTTATACTTGCTTTCACTATAAACCAATCTAAGTTTAGCAAAGCATAGGGATTTGTATGATAACCCTTTGTTTCCAATATTTCTGTTTGCTATGTATACAATAAAATCATAACATGCATTGTAGAATCTACACTCAACTAAAAAGATGCACTCTTATCTGATAAGACACTACATACCCCAAAGTCTTTCTCACAGCATTTGTCAACCAGGATTACTGAGATCCTTCTTTCATGAGGTCAAGACTGCTGGCAGATTGCCTTACCTAGGTGAAGGATGCCAAAGTGTCTCTCTTCACCTCCAGATATACCAGACTAGTCCATTGGTGTTCACCTCTAAAACAGGGTGCCCCCTCTCCCACCTTTCCCCTCTCCCCCTGCTGTTTACCCTTTCCTGGTAATTTCCTTCTGAAGTCCCTTGGAGCTCTTAATTAGCATTGGACTCAGTATGTGAATAGACTTCTGTGGTAAGACACATAACACAGTGGTCAGCCAGGGAGTTGAGTTTCTCCCATCTCTTGAATGGAGAAGTCTGCTTCAAGGTGCTACTTCTGAGTGACCCACTTTTAATGTCAAGGCCTTAAGAACGTATTTTCCAATACGTATATCTCACTGTATATTGTCTACACACATATTTCGCAAAGACTATGATGATCAGTGTCACACAGGCTTTCAGTAGAAACCCTACATGACTCTCTTTGGTGAACTAGAATGTAAATACCGTACCCCCAGGATTCCTGTAACCTGTATGCCCCTTGTGCCCTCTGTCAGTTGTCATCCTTGGCTCACAATAATATATAAATTTTACATGTCCTATTTGGTTGTGCAGACTGAATCTTTAAAAGGAGCAAAGAGAAATAAATTAAACTGTTTTAAAAGTTCTTTTTAACCTTTGAATGAAATAAAAGTCTTTTTTAAACTAATGCAGATTATTAATACTGATATATCAATCTTGGTCCTGTAGGGTGACTTCATGAGTCTCTGGTGGTCATATCTATAATTTAAACTGGGTTAATTTGAGCAGAACAGAAACTGAGGTGTGGGAAAGGAATACAGAGCGCAAACTGTGATATGCAATATAATTTCAATAAGACACAGGGATACAGGAAATCTAATTCAGATGGTAGAAGCAGCAGAGAATGCTCTCACACTAAGAGTGGTGAGTAGGGTTACCAATTTTGGCTGGACATACTCCTGGAGGTTTCATCACATAACATAATCTTTAATTAAAGATTAATATTTAATTCCTGGAGACTCCAGGACAATCCTGGAGGGTTGGCAACCCTAGTCATGAGGATAAGTGAAGCCAGAGAAAGAGCCAGTGCTAGATAAGTGAGGAGAGCAGAGAGGAAAGTGGAGATGGGCAAGTTCTGTTGTGATGAAGGTTGGAACTAATCCATGAAAGACACTTGAAACAGGAGAAGCAATTTTGAATAGGGTTATGGAATGAATAGGGAGCCATTGGTGATGTTTGAAGACGGAGGTGTTATGGTCACCCTTATTAGTGTGGGCAAAAAGGTAGGCATCAGAATTCTGTACATGCTGGAATCTAGGGAGTTGAGACTGGTGAAGAGCACAGAGAAGGAAGCAGCGATAATGGAGACGGGATGTGGCAAAGGCATTCTGCAGATGAAGCTTCAGTCAGAGCTAAGTCAAGTGAGGTGGCACATGCATAAATAACTCTGCAGAATTGGGGATAGGCAGACATAAGGGTTGGGAGAGGAGTGTTCAGGATCAAGGATGACACCCATGTTACACATGGAGATAGTAAATGGAAGGTGTGAATTAATGAAGGGTACAGAGCAGAGAGATGGTGTCATAGACCTAAGAGGAGTGTTTCTGACTGTCAGTCATTTAGTTGAAGGACTGTTGAAATGAAAGCACAAGTTTACTTGATCAAGGCAGCCTAAGAAACTGGATGAGGAAAGCTAGGAAAGGAGCTGATCTTGTGGAAAGCTAAATGTCTCCCAACACACTGTAAACTTGCTTCATTCTTGAGCAAAAGAGTTCCTTCAGCAAATGCTGGAGCAAAAAGAGTCCTATCAACTAGTACTTGAACTTGAAGAGTTCCAACAGCTCTTGCGTGGACAACATAGATATCTGATCACAAGTCTTCTTAGTTAAAGGGGAAGAGAACTGGTTTTCAATTATTTTATTTCAAGATCCCATATTTAAGTATGTGTCTTGTTATTTGTTTAAAAATATTTAATATTTGTATTTGGGCTATAAAATAATTATTAAAATGTTATTTAAAACTTCACCGTATAACAAAAAAAAAAGCTTGTCATTTGCCTGAACTCCCGTGTCCTGGTCTCATAGACCATTAAAGGACAAACACCTGTGACATCCCAGAATGCATAATTCTGGGATGTTATGTGCACTCAACTACCACATTCAGTGAGTGTGGTAAAAATGCTGAGCTAGATTCCAGAGAAGCTGACGTATCTTTGGGGTACCTGAAATGCAAAAAAAGTCTGTTTAAAAAATAGTTATACATTGAACTCTCCTGGATATTGGAGCATTCAGCACATAAAGATAAAATTTCTTCATTTTTATTGAAATATGTATTTGTCACCTTTAAACTAAAGGGAGCTCATGGTTAGCAAGCTAACCTAGTCTGTTACTAAGGCATAGGAGTGGAAAGTAGTGTTAGCATTGTATTTATTTTCAGTTACTGAATATGTTGGAAAGGTTACAGTGAAAAAAAAAAAGTGAGCTTCTGAAGGTTTTTTTGATCATCTGCCCTTGAGGAACTCACCACACAAAGGCCTAGAATTTAAGATTAGAAGAAAAAATGATTTGGTGTTTAAAATATTACATGAGAACCATTAATTACAATATGGAATTTATTGTTCAGCAACTCGAGTAGCTGCAGCTGGTGCCAATTTGTTCTCAAGTATTAGTATGAGTGTAGCGGTAGTGGCGGTGAAGACAGCAGAATGTGAAGTATGACGCAGAAGATTTCACTTTAGTGTACACTTGCTAAACATGAGGGACTAGATCCCCACATGGTGCAAATCAGCATATATCTGTTGACTTCAGTGGAGCTATGCTGATTTATCTGAGCTGAGGATCTGGCCCAAAATGTTCATAATGGGGCTTTATGGAAGTAGTAACTGGTGCTGACTTGTTCAGAGCCGAGGATCACATGCCCAAAAACATATTAAAAGGAGTACTTTGATGTTTTACTTCAGCCGTTATACATTTAAAAAGAGGGAGCTTGTCAGTTTTCTCTAGATCTAAATGTTTCGTGTCATTGTGTATATTTCACATTAGATTATTTTAGTTTAACAATTTTAGGAAAATGTCCCAATCCTGTAATCTACTGAGTAACTTTTGTAAGTACTAAGCACCCTCAATTTCCATTGACTCTAGGAGTCACTTACCACTTGCAAGATGGAGGCCTAGCTGTATAACTTGTAGTCAGCAATGTCAAGGAATCCCTTATTCTTGGTTCCCTCTTCTCTCCCCTTATGCTTTTCAATATAGAATGTCCCCTAATCTCAGGGCAATCCTTTTAATTGCTTTAAATAGCCAGAGTATTAAACCCTATAGTTTTGCTCTCTCATTGAAACTATGATTATCAATTTCCCTGTCATCCCAGAATCTGGTGGGGTGAAGTGAGAGGATGAGGCTCATTATGTCTAAAAGGAAAATGAGGGAATAGCTCAAGTTGTTTTTTTTTAACAGAACTTGCATGAATTTAATTTGGTTAATTATTTATTTGGAGAAAATGTGGGAATCAAAGAACATCTTGTCTTGCCCCAACCCCACTCCTTGTTGATATATAGCTCACATTAGAGGTCATGGGAGATAAACATATACATGAAGGGGAGAATATACTCCCAATTGCATAAACCAAAGCAGCCCCTAGATCTGCTTTCAGTTACATGATTAGTACTTCCGCAGCAGGTCATTAGATGCTTCTGTGACCTTGGCTGTAATCACAACCATAATATTTTCACATGGAACTAATTGTTCACAAACAATTTCTCCACTGTATAAGACTATACAGAGCCCTTCACATTAGCCATGGAGTCCCTCTCATCCCACTCATTTTAGGGCCCAATCCTGCAGTAACTTGTAAATTGACTGGGAAGCTCCTTGTACAATCAAGCTTTTATCCTGCAACAAACATTAGGCCCAGTCCTACACTCACTGGAGTGAATGACAAAGCTCTCATTAACATGCACGATGCAGGCTCCATTATTTTCTCTTGATGATGAAAGAAAAATCACATTCATTTGTGTCTGGAATTCCTTTCTGCCCCATTTATGCTATTCTAGGCATTAATCCAGTACAAGATTGTATTCTAAGTTCCTGGAATTTTCCAAGGAGCCTCTTTTAATTTTCCATAAATGAAACTGATTGTGCTAATTGATCTTTTATTTAAAAGGAGAACAGCTTGTCTGGTAGGGACAAAAGTTAAAATATAGACTGTTCTCATTTTGGCATGTGAAAATCGAGGGACTGATTGTTTCCTGTCTTCCTACTTTTTCATTCATTTGCACTTGTTCAAAGTGAGTGAAAAATACCATGGTTCTGATCTGCCTACACTTTGTTCAGATGTAAAATGCTATGCAAAGCTGTGGATGATGCTAAGGTAACCTCAGGCATTCATTGACACTTTCAGGACAAATAGTGGAGGACAAGATAGCATTTTTAGGTAATTAGAATAATGTTTTGAAGTGAGCTATGTGGTGTCGCTAACTGTATGCTTCTTTGATGGAGTCAGTGGACCCAATTCTCCTCTCACTTACACTAGTGTAAATCAATAGTAACTTCACTGAAGTCAATGGAGCTGTTACCTGGGGTTCTCTCTACCCAAAGCTCTTGGTAACTTTACTTTTTGTGAGATGGTGTCAGGAGATAAATCACTGGGGACACAGCCTGTCCATCTGGTTAAAGATTGGCACAAACCCAAATTGCTTTTATCCAAAATTACTGTTTTATTAGCTCTTCAGCACACACACATAAGCAAAAGTGTTAGAGTGCCCCCAAGCAATAGTTACCCATGGTCTGGAAGGGTCTTGAGTGGTCAAACGACAAGATTCAAGTGGCCAGCTATCCGCCTGTCACTGGGGATTCCAAGAGCTGTCCCGAAGGTCAGATCCAAATTCCTCAGACCTGTCTACCCCTTTTATGTTAGTAACTGCTAAAATTATATCAGCAACATGTCAATCAAAAACAAAACAAAACAAAAACCATTAAGCAAGCACTTTTAATCTGTTAGTCCAGCAACTGTATTTCCATACAAGAACAGTCCAAAGATATAACTAGACTTCCTGTTTTTTTTAAAGAGACAGACTTCAGCAATTTCAAAAGAGAGCCTAACTAGGAAGGCAGCAGGGTCATGCTCACTTCTCATGGTCACTCAAACTGCTCCCCTCTGGCTTGCCTAGTTATGCTAAGGCTGCTACAAAGGCCTAGTAACTTAGATGTGTTTGCCAATAAGCATAATAATCAATATTCCTGTACTGACCTAGGAATTTTGTTGGGCTGTCAAAATCTCCCTAACAGAGCCACACTATTGGAAATGAGATGAGAATCTGGCTCAGTCTGTCTATAGCAAATTACCAGAAATAGTTGATGAATAACAAGATACACTGGCCACATGGTATTCTAATCAAAGCATATTAAGGGTATCTCTCTTGTCACTTTAAAATCCCATGAGCCATTTCACTGTATTGAGTCACACTGACATTTTTTTATAAAAATTAGCACAAAAAATACCTTCTCAGCCACTACGATATAGTGTAACATCTTCTAGTAGGACATCATTATGATGTGAATATGAATGTCTAATCTAGAGAGCATATTAAAATGTTATGAAAAAGGCTCACAAATGCATCAGCCAATTTGAATAATTTTCTTAATAATAACCATTTTCATAATTCTTCTTAAAAATATCAACAGAGACCCACTCAGCCTAAGGACCAGCTACCTGGAAATGTTTGGTTTGTAAAAGATATTGCTTTGCTACAGCATGACCAAAAGGACACCACAAGAAAGGCAACAAAGATGGGTCGAGGTATGGTTTTAGGATTAATTATGATGGAAAGAAGAATAATTAACAGGGGCTTGATTGAGGTATTTAGAATTATGAAGGGGTTAATGAAAACTGAACAGTTCCCCCTTTTATCCTGCCCCTAATTACAAGAAGAAGGGGGAGGACTCAAAACTATAACCACAGTAAATATAGACTAAATAAAAGAAATCTGGTTTATGCAGTGTAGAATTAATTGCAGAACTCATTGATGCAAGAGGATGAATCAAATAACATTAGTGGATTACTTCATGGCCACTAAAATATTCTGTAGCTGTTCAACATAAGATACCTTATGGTCAAATCTAATGATTCAAGGCATAAGATGATCTCCTGCAGGTGCATGTGTTAGGCAGAATTATTCCCCTTCATTCTGATGCAGTTGTTCCACATTGTGCTCTTATTTCATCAAATCTCTCAATTGAGCAGCATTGGGCTAGATCAGTACATCATGTCCTTCCTAAACTGCAGTGCTCTTATATAGTATCTGTATAAGTACACTAGTGTTGAGTGTGATTCCTTTATCTATCACAAAATAGTGCTGAGAGGCTTCATTAATTAAGTGCTTTTGAGATCTTAAATTGGAAGGCACTATGGAGTGCTTATTACTATGTGAAGCATTATTAGCCAGTTGTTTAGATACATTATGGGATTATTTTCACCTTCCTATGAAACATCAGGTATTGCTTAAACCCCAAACCTGCAATAAGCTGTATGCAGGTGGAGCCCTCTACCTCCGCTGTGCACTGAAATCAATGGGCCTCCATCCATTCAGCTCCAGTTTCAGGGCTGGAACCTCAAGGGACAACGCCTACGTCAACCTTTGTATTGCTGTTTCGCAAATACAGCTTTTCATAATCAAATGTTAGTTTTCACAAAAGCAAGCCATTTTTGTCCTAGAAACTGAAAATATGTGATTCCTAGAGCACCACTGTCATTTTTCCATTTTAACTACAAAATAAGCAATGCAATAGATTCAGCTTCTACAGCATTTTTTGAAAAACCATTTATTTTCAGAGTAAGAAGGCTCGTGTACACCCACACAAAGTGGTGTGATTATTTGTAAGCTAATAGTTCAGGCAGATGTGCCACAAGCTTCATGCAGAGTTCTACTCGTGCCTTTTATTATTGTTGCTATTATTTATTATTGGTATTATAGTAGTGTCTAGAGAGCCCAACCAAGATCTGGGCCCCATTGTACTAAGCATTATATGTACATGTAGTAAGAGTCAGTCCCTTGCCTGAAGAGCTAAACTCTAATTAAACAAGCCAGAAAAATGTGAGAGAGGAAACAAAGACAGACAGGGCTGTAGTGACTTGGCCAAGATGTCACAGCAGGGCAGAAAGCTGGGAACAGAACAGAGGTTTCCTGACTCTCTATCCAGTGCTCTGCCCACTGGACCATGATGCCTCTCAAGTATTCCTCTTTATTTGTGACCTAAAATGCTCTTATTAAACTTGTTCTAGGCCTTGAGCAAAACTGGCCAGTTTGGATGAATTTTGTGGTGGTTTGTGATGTGTATAAATGAGGAGTGAGATGGATGGGGGTCACGAAATACATCTTTGATTGGAAGTCAAACGAGGCTTTGTTGAATCTGTAGTAGGTTTCCAGAGGTGAAAATTCTAAATGGCATACCCTGCCACCCCACAACCCATTCATTCATTTATATTGAAAAATTAACTTTGAAAGGCAGCTAACGAGATATTTTGGCTTGAGTGCCAGGCAGTGGGACTCAAATGTCCGGCTAGTCTCTGCTAAACAACTTGGGCTTGATTTCTTCTTGACTGGGTAAAAAAAAGTGATGATATTGTTCCAAGGATCACCCGCAGTAGATTGTACAGATCTTCACAATATGTTTGCCACTATTCTTTTACATGCTTTGAATAACAGTGAAATAGTTAACAATATTGACATTTATAGTAACATAACTGGGCATCTGAATTAACACCCCATTAAGATCACCTCTGGGGCAGTTCCCACCTTTCAGAACTATTGTTTCAAGCTCTTTGTGTACTGCTAGATTCATGTTTTGAAGGTTTTGTTTGCAATCATAAGAGTTTGAGACTTATGTTTTTGCTTTAAATGAAAGCTTTGATTCTGGAGCAGAAGTTGCCAGCTTGGGGGAAGAGGTTATACAGCATATAAGCGCATATGGCCCCAATTTGAGCTTTGTACAAAATATAAACTATCCAGAATGTTTTAGGATTTTTAAAACACTGTGTTATTATATACAGTGACTGCACTTAAACGGTTCCTTTCCAGTTTGAGAGACCATGTGGGTTTGAGAAAGAGACTATGTCTACAGTAGACATCTGCCACCATAGCTATGTTGGTCAGGTACATGAAGAGGTGTGATCCCTAATTGGAAGAAGTCCCTAGTGTAGATGCAGCTATGTGAGCAAAGCTGTCTTTTTACCAGTCTAGCTTGCTTCATTTCAGGGGACAGGCATTGGTGGTTTTACTATACTGGTACAAAGAGGAGCTTTGCTGGTATACCTGTGTCCACGCTAGGGTCAGGTCTATACTACAAACGTACATGGATATAACTGTCGCACAGGGGTGTGAAAAATCCACACCCCTGAGTGACACAGTGATATCGACCTAATCCCTGGGGTAGACAGCACTATATTGACAAAAGGATTTCTCCCATTGACATAGCTACTGCCTCTCACAAAGGTGGATTTGTCGGCGATCCCTCGAGGTTGAGGATGATCTTTGTCACAGGTTTTATTTTGTATGGGTCCTTTGGTGACTGAGGAGTCCAATCCTTGAGCCACAGGCTCATTGGCATATGTTGCAGGTGGTGTTGGAAGTCAGGGTTGGGCCCCGATTGCTGCATGACAGTTGTCTTTCCTTTCTTTTCTGGTGTTTTTCTGCGACCAGGGCAAAGTGATTTTCCTCAAAAGTGGACGTTCCCTCTCTGACGAGTCTTTGCCAGTTATCCCTATCCTGGGCTGCTGTCTCCCAGTGTGTGGTTTTGATGCCACATGTCTTGATGTTTACCTTGAGGGTGTCTTTAAAGAGTTTCTTTTGGCCTCCCCGTTTCCTTTCTCCTTTGTGGGGTTGGGCATACAGCAGTTGTTTTGGTAAGTGTACATCAGGTATGCGCACATAGTGCTCGCTCCAGCTCTGCTGGTGCTGGATTATCAGGGCCTCTACACTGAAGATGTCGGCCTCTGTGAGGACACTGACATGAGTGCAACGATCCTCCCACTGTATGTTGAGAATCTTCCGAAGAACATGCTGGTGCTGGCGTTCCAGGTTTTTCAGGTGTTTTCTATAGGTCACCCAAGTCTCACAGCTGTAGAGGAGAGTTGGGATGACCACTGCTTTATAAACGAAAAGTCTAGTATGTGGTCTGATGTTGTGATTGTTGAACACCTGGCAAGACAGTCTGCCAAAGGCAAGGCTGGCACAGCAGAGTCTGTGCTGAATCTCGACGTCTGTGTCTGCCCTCTGTGAAAGATGGCTGCCAAGATAGGCAAAGTATTCTACATTTTCCAGCTCTTCTTTGTCGATGTAGATCTTCCTTGCTGGATCTGCTGAATGACCGGGCACTGGCTGGTGGAGAATTTTTTGTTTTGCTGAAGTTCAGAGTTAGCCATAGGCTTTTGTTATCTTCAGAGAAGCAATGAAGGGCTGTTTGTAGATCCTCCTTTGAGTGTGCAACTACAGCACAATCATCTGCGTACTGGAGTTTGGTTATTGTTGCCAATATTACTTTAGTTCTGGCACGGAGACGAGAAAGGTTGAAGAGGTGGCTGTCAGTCCGATATTGGATGCCAGTGCCCTGTGGGAGACAGTCTTGGGTTAATGTTTTCATAGCTGCTAAGAAAATGGAGAAAAGGCTGGGTGCCAGCACAGAACCTTGTTTTACGCCAGTTGGGATGACAAAGGGCTCAGCGGTAGAGCCACTGCCCAGGATGGAGGCAGTCATCTGGTCGTGGCGGAGTCTTACAATGGTGATAAATTTGCTTGGGCAGCCAAACTTTAACATGATTTTCCACAGAGCCTCATGGTTGACAGAGTCGAAGGCTTTGGTCAGATTGATAAAGACCATATAGAGCTCCTGGTGTTGTTCTTGACATTTTTGCTGGATCTGCCTGGCTGCGAAAATCATGTCGGTGGTGCCTTGTGATGGTCTGAAGCCGCACTGGGACTCTGGAAGTACTTCCTTTGCAAGAGGGAGCAGGTAATTCAGTAAGATTCTAGCAAGACTCTTTCCAGCGATGGAGAAAGAGGATTAACTATGCCGATGAGATAAGCTGTCCCGTTAGCATAGTAGCATCTTCACTGAAGTGCTACAGCAACCCAGCTGCAGCATGCTAAGTGTAGATCTGCCCTAGGAGAGATTTGCCTTTGTAGTATATTGGTACTCCTGTACTAGTAAAGCACTCATAGTGTAGACACAGCCTGAGAGTGCCTCTACTTAAAATGGGACAAACTATTGGAACCAGTAATATTTCTCAAAACATAAGTTTTTAATTGCTACCCTATGGTTCTGTCAGAGCTTGAGTTGCTGAGCACCATCAGTTCCCACTATCTTGCAGGAAGTGTTCAGCACCTAGCTGGATTGGACCATTATATAAAATGGCCGGTGGCCTAGAAAGAAGATCTGTGGTGTGATCGTCTGACTTCAGTGATTACACAGAGAGAAACAACTTATGCATCTCTTTCTCTGATCTTATCCTGTCAAGCTTGTTTGCTGATCATTGCTAATTCATAGTTCCATACAGCTGTTAAAATGATCTTTGATCAATTTCAGAGTTATTTTGTCCTGAGTTGTAAAAATCCCTGAAATGAAATAAGAGGAAGCAGCCTAAAAGCCTCCTTATAATGCAGTAAAGCAAGGAGGAATATTAAGAGACAATGGCAAAAGAAGTATATTTTTGCATAGACTGGACAATATTTTTGGGATGATGCAGTTTAATCTATTCTAGTGCAGGACAAAGTCACTTTCTTTTAGTTCCAAGCAAATACTCAGCAAATAAAATTAAAAAGCACACATGACAGTGAAAAATATTTGCATTTTACTGTCATCAAGAAACTAGTCACATTTGAAAACCTACCATCAATTTTACAGAACTGTTCTAACCTTTTTCCTCTTTTTGTTACAAGGCTGGGTTTTGGAGTGGTACTTTCATCAAGTGCTTATTTGGAAAATGAT
Organism: Lepidochelys kempii; assembly: GCF_965140285.1. Taxonomy (NCBI): domain Eukaryota; kingdom Metazoa; phylum Chordata; order Testudines; family Cheloniidae; genus Lepidochelys; species Lepidochelys kempii. The sequence goes on from NC_136386.1 coordinate 103,019,793, forward strand.
CTGCTGTATTCTGCTTTGTGCATCAGGAGGCAGAAATAACTTTTCTTCCAGTTTAATTAATTGCTCTTGCTTTTTCTTTTTTAGTTCAACTTTTTACAACTAGGATGAATATTTTTAGCAAATTTTATTAACGGCAGTCATTCTGCTTTCTCTTTCTGTGGGCTTTGTTCTCCTTTGTTTCCCAAAGCATTACACTTTCATGTCTTTGTTCATTGGTTTTAAAGTCTTTCTTCAGCTGGGATAATAGAAAAAACATCCCTCTACTCAGCCAGTGGCGATTCTAGCTGTTCTCAGAGGGGTATATATATCTCCAGTTTGTTGCTTGGGGAGTTAGATATACAACTCCAGATAGACTTAATGAGAGTTACATGCTTAATTCCCCACACAGTACGTGGAAAATGTACCCAGAATGTGAAGAGTGAGACTCTGTGATTTCAGTTTTAAGCATCTTTGCCTTTTTCTTTTTTTAATGCATTATTTCATCTGCATACATTAGCTAAAATTATTGACAGCTTGTTTGAGTTTTTTTTTCCATCTTCTGAGTCTGTGTCTGCTTTTTTTCTAGGGAAGGGCTGGGTTTGGCTGCATCTTTTGAATTGAAAGACTAGCTAATTCATAAGGTGGGGAGAGGGATTTGCCAGATTGGCTCTGTTTTTAACCTTGGCTTTATGTGTGAGCCAAGAACAAGGTACATCAAGGTCCATTGTCCTGAATTACAGAAATGCCCACTGTGAGTCTCACTGTGAGTTATCATATTTAGATATTTACATTTATACAAGTACTGAGAAAAAATCTGGGTGCAAGGGAATATGGATTTACAGGGGCTGTTGGGGGTTCTGGGTGCAACGGTAATGGGACTCTGCAGGGGGGTCCAGGTGAAGGTGGTTGGGGCTCAGTTTGGGGGGGGTCTAGGGGAGATAGAGCTCGGCAGGGGGGTCTGAGTGGGGGGCTCACTAGGGTGGTCCAGATGCAGGGGGAGTGGGGCTTATCAGGGGGTTCCGAGTGTGGGGGGGTGAGGCTCGGCAGAAGGGTCTGGATATCAGGAGGTCTGGATGCATGGGGGTTGAGCAAATGGAGGTGCAGCTCCCTGTACAGGGATCCCTCCCCATGCAGCTGAGAAGCAATGGGTTCAGAAAGCAGAGGGAAGGGGAGTTTGCAGCACGTGGGTGCTCTGGGGCTGGAAAAATTAGTGGGTGCGCTGTACCCACCGGCAGCCAAGCTCCCCTCACCGCTAGCTCCACCTTCTCCTCCTCTGAGAGCGCCACATCCCCGCTCCTCCGCCTACCTTCCAGCGTTTCCCGCCTGGCTGCCACCAAACAGCTGTTTGGCAGGGTTAGCAGGCTCCAGGGGGGCGGGGGGTAGGACCGAGAACGTGGCACGCTCAGGGGAAGAGGCAGGGAAGAGGTGAGGCTGGGGCGGGGATTTGGGGAAGGAGTTGGAATAGGGGCAGGGAGGGGGTTGGAATGGGGGTGGAGTGGGGGCTGGGCCGGGGCAGTGCGTGGTTTGGAAACCTAAGACTACCACCTCACCCCAAACCTTCACTTATCCGTAATCTGTCAGAGGTGGGGGAGAGCCAAACATGTCCCTGATCAGTCATCTCTTACTTCGTGGCAGATTTTATTCAGGGATGGAGTGGAGGGGAAAATTAATCCTGTCATTTGTGTCTCCTCTTCAGGGAAGTATTGGGGCTGGAAAGACAGAGGGTCACATGGCCAGTATTTCTAAATGTGATTTCCACGACACATCAGTAGCTTGTTAAATGTACTTCTATTTGTTGCAGATAGAAGACAATAAAATTCCTGTCTCTTACTTTTGGCCTGAGTCAGGTTTTTCTCTCCCGTTCCTGCCCCACACCACCTAAGTCTCCAGTCTTCCTTCTCTCTCAGATTTGTTCTCCAAATACTAGATGAATCCAGGTCATTTTCATCCCCCTCAAATCCTCAGGTCCTGGGCCAACTTCCTGTTACGGATCACCAGCAGGCAATATATGCACATCACTAACAATATAAGGCCAGAACCATGCTGATGGATGCACGGCGGTGCAACTGCACACCTCACAGGAATATAGGGACCGGTTCATGGGGACTTAAAATAAATCTCACCTAACTGATCCCCTTTATATCTTTCTTTCTCTCTCTCCCTCTGATCTTGATGCCCTTTTTCCATGCTGCTGCTAATGCTTGGAATTCTTCTCTCTCCTCATTCAAATTTCTCCTCAGAGCACTCTTCTCATGTGAGATTTACACTGTTGTTCTGTAAAGTGTGTGTTTCTATACACATATATTGTTTGTCTGCTTAGACTGTAAGATCTCGGTGTCAGGGACCATTACATCCCTGAAATTTTGTACAAGACAGAACACATTGTCAGTAGTCAATAAATAATAATGCTGGACTGACTCATGCTTCTACTGCTGCTGCAACAGGCTTCTGCTACTGCAATGGCTGTGCTTCTGGCAGCAGCAGTTTGAGGTTGGAGAGCGTCAAAATGGAAAATGCACCGTATGCAAGTTACACTCTCTGCTACTGGTCCTGCTGCAGCTTTGTGTGGTGATGGAACATGGCAATTTCCCTTTAATTCTGGGACTTCCAAGGTAATAGCCCAACTATATAGGGCAGTACTGAGGCAATTAAAGTTCTGGTCCTAAACTCCTAACTACTTAGGCTATGCCAGTCATCATGGATCTCACATCTCATTATCACTACCATTGCTGCTGTGGTCCTTGCTATGACTATGCATTCAACAATCTCTCTTGAACAGTTCTGCCCAGCCCAAAAATCCATTAGCAGTGAGAGAAAGAAGCAGGAAAAAGTCAAATAGCAGCTGTGTGTGTGGAGTAGCCTTACACTGACCCCTTCCAAAATATCTCAGTAGAATATATGTGTGATTTAGATCAACAGTCTATCCGTTATGGAGAATAGCCTTTGCAATAATTTTTCTTCACAGTTTTTTTTAAGACACAGATAACATTGCATTCCAAACAATCTGCATCCCAGTGGCAGTAATGCATTGGTATTTGTATCAGATCTGAAGTTTCTAATTTATAATTGCAGGCAGTTGTATTAGGAATAAGGATAACATGCTGAAATGCAATTTATGGAACAGGGAACTGAGGAAGCTAATGATCTCACACACTGCTTTCTTATGGCTGTGGTACATCATCCCTGTTGCAAAGTTATATGGTGATGTTAATTATTATATTATTAATTAATGAATTATTAATTTGATGAAAACATTACTTGTGAAGTAGCAAACTGCATTAAAAAGAAGCTCGCAAAAATGTTGTTTTCAGTAGCTGTTAGTGTGAAATGGGCTCTTTTCCCCAGGTGCTTCTTCCATTTGCTTTTATTTCATTTTTTTATAGGAATGCAAACTTTTTCTGGAAACCGCAGGAGGCAGTACACTAAAGACAAGTACAATGCAACTGCTCCTGCTTCCCTTATGGAGCGAGCTCCCAAAGATGAATTCAGGGCTGATGTTGATGGCTCTTTGAAAGACAGAGATCCATCCAAAGGCACTTCAAAGTCCAAAGAGAGTCGAGCACAAAGCTTTCTGAAACCAAAAATCTCTGTGTCTGATTGTGTATGTGATATAAAGGCCTTATCAAAAACTGCACTGGAAGAAAATGATATCCACAGGAAAAATCAGTTCCCAAAAGGTAAGCTGTAAATCTTGTCTTGGATCTTAGGAATGCAATTTCAGTGTTCAAACCAGGTGAGACTTAAAGGTATAAGTGAAATAATACAAAGTCTATCCATAGTTGTCTAGTTTTCAAAACTGTATAAGAGTTATTTGGTGACAGGTCACTTCACATAATTGATCTGTATAAACACTGTACATTGCTGACGTCTACAGAGACCAAAAAGGAAAAGGAAAAGCCAGTGCCTTTATAAACAGATTACACACACAAATAACTACCTTAAAAATGTTACAATCGTAGAGTCAAGCACTGAAAAGGAAATGCCAGAATTCAGGTTGTCCTTGCAATCTTGATTTGGCCCCCTTGTTTTAATTACATGGTCACATACTGTTTTTTCCACAGGACCCTGGCCTCATTCAGTATGCAATCTCAGCATGGAAACACTGCCTAGAAAATTTCAGCCCAAGTAGCTGAAGTAGGAACATTGCCAGCAGATCAAGGGAAGTGATTATTTCCCTGTATTCGGCACTGGTGAGGCCACACCTGGAGTATTGTGTCCAGTTTTGGTCCCCACAGTACAGAAGAGATGTGGACAAATTGGAGAGAGTCCAGCGGAGGGCAACAAAAATGATTAGGGGGCTGGGGCACATGATTTACGAGGAGAGGCTGAGGGAACTTGGGTTATTTAGTCTGCAGAAGAGAAGAGTGAGGGGGGGATTTGATAGCCACCTTCAACTACCTGAAGGGGGGTTCCAAAGAGGAAGGAGCTAGACTGTTCTCAAGCTAGGCCGGTATCAAGCGGAGTGCCCCAAGGGTCAGTCCTGGGGCCACTTTTGTTCAACATCTTTTTTTAATGATCTGGATGATGCGATGGATTGCACCCTCAGCAAGTTCACAGATGACACTAAGCTGGTGGAAGAGGTAGATATGCTGGAGGGTAGGGATAGGGTCCAGAGTGACCTAGACAAATTGGAGGATTGGGCCAAAAGAAATCTGATGAGGTTCAACAAGGACGAGTGCAAAGTCCTGCACTTAGGACAGAAGAATCCCATGCACCGCTACAGGCTGGGGACCAACTGGCTAAGCAGCAGTTCTGCAGAAAAGGACCTGGGGATTACAGTGGACCAGAAGCTGGATATGAGTCAGGGATGTGCCCTTGTTGCCAAGAAGGCTAATGGCATATTGGGCTGCATTAGTAGGAGCATTGCCAGCAGATCGAGGGAAGTGATTAGTCCCCTCTATTCGGCACTGGTGAGGCCACATCTGGTGTATTGCATCCAGTTTTGGACCCCCCGCTACAGAAAGGATGTGGACAAACTGGAGAGAGTCTAGCGGAGGGCAACGAAAATGATTAGGGGGCTGGGCATATGACTTACAAGACGAGGTTGAGGGAACTGGGGTTATTTAGTGTGCAGAAGAGAAGAGTGAGGGGGGATTTGATAGCAGCCTTCAACTACCTGAAGCGGGGGTTCCAAAGAGGATGGAGCTCGGCTGTTCACAGTGGTGGCAGATGACAGAACAAGGAGCAATGGTCTCACGTTGCTGTGGGGGAGGTCTAGGTTGGATATTAGGAAGCATTATTTTGCTGGGAGGGAGGTAAAGCACTGGAATGGGTTACCTAAGGAGGTGGTGGAATCTCCATCCTTAGAGGTTTTTAAGGCCCAGGCTGGGATGATTTAGTTGGTGTTGGTCCTGCTTTGAGCAGGGGATTGGACGAGATGACCTCCTGAGACTCTTCCAATCCTAATATTCTATGTTTCTAAGTCTGGCAAAAGGTCTAAGAAACTGAAAACAGGGTTTTATAGTGGGAAGTGATAGGCAACCTTAACGATATGCAGCACTACATGCCATGCCTAAAATACTGCCATCTTACAGAATATATCTATGTATTTTCTGTTTTTCAAAATGTAAATACATCTTTTTCATGTCATTATATTAAAACACATATTTTCTTAGGGTTCAGTTCCCGCACAAAGGTTTTACCTGCATACACATTCATATATCTATAACTGAGATGACCCCAAGGGGCCAAAATCACCCTAGGAGAGACACCAGAGTTGAATTTGCAAAAAGAAAAGGAGTACTTGTGGCACCTTAAAGACTAACCAATTTATTTGAGCATGAGCTTTCGTGAGCTACAGCTCACTTCATCGGATGCATACAGTGGAAACGGCAGAAGACATCTCCTGCAGCAGGAGAGTGAGTTTGTGGGGGGGGGGGCAGAGGGTGAGAAAACCTGGATTTGTGCTGGAAATGGCCCAACTTGATGATCACTTTAGATAAGCTATTACCAGCAGGAGAGTGGGGTGGGAGGAGGTATTGTTTCATGGTCTCCGTGTATATAATGTCTTCTGCCGTTTCCACGGTATGCATCCGATGAAGTGAGCTGTAGCTCACGAAAGCTCATGCTCAAATAAATTGGTTAGTCTCTAAGGTGCCACAAGTACTCCTTTTCTTTTTGCGAATACAGACTAAGACGGCTGTTACTCTGAAACCTGTCAGAGTTGAATTTGGCTGTAATATCTATTGGTTTCTAAGAAATTACTCCAGGGACAATTTGGCCCAAGGCACTATGAAGAAATATACTGGTTTTGCTATGATAGTAGCAATTCAACCTATTTTTCCTTATAATTTATGACTGAATAAAACTATAGTATATAACACCTGTTTAACTGACAGAGGACACAATTTTCAAATATCAGTACCTAAAGTTAAATCTATTTTAATCCACCGACTAAAAGTGACCTGATTTTGCAGATTTGCTGAATATTCACAAATCCCATTGAAGCAATAGGCAATTAGCATCTTTGAAAATAAGACCCCTTTATTTAGGGGTTTAACTTCAGGTATATCAGTTTTAAAACTTTGCCCAAAAGAAATAAAGCAAACCACTAATATGAGAGGGGAAATGTATCAGAAACTTTTTTAAGACGTGTCAAATAATTTAGATAATTTTGATTTTTTTTTCAAGTACAGCATAATGTTTATAGTATGTCACGAGGGAAAATATTTTCAGTTTGCTGCAACCAATCAATTGAAGCAAACAGCAATGGGCTTTATTTCCAGATATAAAAATCTCAGAAATCGTACTGTTTGGCATGAGAGATGCAGTTAGTGTTGCTGTTTTAGAGCAGTGCATATGGGGATTGTTCAGAAGTTAATTTGTTAGTCTGGACTAATTTACATTTTAAATCAGAGGCATGTGAACTATTTTGAAAAGGTGTCTTTTACATTTTGGGCACAGGTCTTCTTTTGGATCTACATTATGCAGGAAATATTGATTATAAAAGAGCAATAGAGCATGATCATAAATGAGGAAAATCTTTTTAAAAGTCTGATTACATGACCTATTGGATTAAGTCCAGTTATAATGAATTGCTGTAATGTGTTTTACCTTTTCTTTATTAGCATTTCATATAATCACACCAAAATAGGCCTAATGAATGCCCAGGAACAATACAAAGAAGGAAAACCAATATATTAGAAATTAAAAAACAATACCAATTCTCATTAAAGCCTCAGTTTGGTCAGAGAGAAGTGATATGTGATTAAGTTCCATAGCAGTTTATTATTTTCCATTGTCAGTGCAATAATTTTAAACGATCTCAAAGTCTGTGAATTGCAGTGCAATAATATTGCTTCATATAAAGTCAGTGTGTTATGGAGGTATCTTGCTTTTCAGGAAGCAAACACCAAACGGATCTAAATATCAAAATGGTACATTTACACTTAATTGTGAAGACTTGCTTAATATGAAAGATACTTCTGTGTCACAGGGCAGTGACTAGCACCTATGATTAATGAGGCCTATTATTAACACCTTGGCATTCTTATTTCAGAAATTGTCCTCCATTTCTAATGATGTACGGAATCCAATCAAAAATTAACCACGCACCCTTAATGAACTTTTAAATCTCTCTAAGGTGATTACAAATTCTGTGGTTCAGTTGACAAAATAAAGGATTGTAAGAAGAGCGACAAACAAGAGACGGCCAGCAGGGTAACAACCTCTGCAGCTCACTCACCAGATGTTACTCATGAGAAACAAGAAGCATTCACACAGCCAGAAATCTGTGCTGTGCCTGAGAAAATTCCATCCAGCCTACTGTCTCTAAGGGTAAAATATCAAATGTTTTTCTACTGTTAATTCTGGGACTGATTTTTCATGAATGCTGGTTCCTTCCTGGGAACTCACCAAGGGCAGAAGTTCACCATTTGTTCTGTGTTTCTTTTTCACTTAAGTGTTTGTCACTTGCATCTGCTGTTGAATTATTCACAGGACCATCTTGTCTGACTGCAAAAGATACGCAGTACAACTGTTTGCCTCTAGAACAAATGCCATCTCCACTGCTTCAGAAGCCAATGGAGTGATGATAAGAGCTGGGAGCTCAGTGTTCATAAAGAGACAGGTTTCAGAGTAACAGCCGTGTTAGTCTGTATTCGCAAAAAGAAAAGGAGTACTTGTGGCACCTTAGAGACTAACCAATTTATTAGAGCATAAGCTTTCGTGAGCTACAGCTAGTTTCCATATGCTCTAGATCTGCTCCTCAACCCTCAATGAGCCTGGGCATAATTTACACAAATCCTATAATGACACTACTCAAGCACAACTCTTAGCAGTAATTATTAGTACATGCTAGCTGTAATGTAAATTCTTATTGGCATTCAGGAAGATGCAGTGCTTGGGCAGAGGCAGCAGCCATGGCAGGAAGGGTAACAGGGAGTGAACTCCTGCCCAGACTCCCACCAGGCCCTGAAAACTGTCTCATCTATTGCAATAAGCTACACCAGCCCCCTTTCTCCCCCATGACTCAGTCTCATTGGTTGAGCAGGGCTGCTTAGGCTATGGTGCTTCCTAAACATGTCACTGACAGCAGTTTATTTTCTTTGTGTATCATCTGTGAATGGTTTCAGAGTAACAGCCGTGTTAGTCTGTATTCGCAAAAAGAAAAGGAAGTACTCCTTTTCCATCTGTGAATGAGTTTTCAAGAAGATTTAAATATAAGGAAAGTTTGTGAGCTGCTAGTGACAAGCTGTTTCTGAGCTGTTGTTTTTTTTGAGAAACATTGAACAAAAAGTCAGAATCTTAAATCAGGATAATTTCATAAAAATCTGAAACTCAAAAACAGTTTAATACACTTACTTCAAATTTGGCAGCAATATTCCCCTTTGCCTTTAGAATAAATCTGGCAATATTCAAGCCAAATCAGTTTTCCAAGCTGAAGTTAGAGGGGAGCAAATACAAGGTTGTTACCTTAACTGTTGAGATGCATGGACTTCTCCATGATAATCCTTTACTAAATCATATTTGATGAGCATCTCAATGTTTTGTATTCCATATTCTAAAATGAAATGTTTTGACTGTTTTTTTTAGGAGGCTCTGGAAGTCCATAAACCTCAGTTTATTTCTCGTTCACAAGAACGGTTGAAAAAACTTGAACACATGGCACAACTGAGGAAAACCCAGCAGAGTGACACTCCAGAAAAGCAAGAAGGAGCTCTTCTTCCTCGCAAACTTTCCTCAGCATCCATTTCTAACAAAAAGAAGCAATATACCGTTCCTCACCCTCTCAGTGGTAAGATGAATTGTGATTGTTGCATCAACATCAGGTTTGTAACTAGATTTGAAATCTCAGCATGAATGCAGTATTTCTACATTTACTTTGGTGAGAATCAGACACAACTGTCAACACGCCAACCTCTATTCTAATGTTCTAAACAGAAGCTGTGCTAGGATGCAGAGGGAGAGAGAGAACAGTTTTAGGGACAGTTACACAGATTATTTAGGCACCTGACTCCCATTGAAATCACCCGTGGCCTTATCAAAACCTTGGAAATTAGCCAGTTATGAGGTTATACCATGGTGCTACTCAGATGCTACAGAGATGAGCACATGGGAGACAGACTGGTGGATCAATACACCTTAAAACTGGCCACTTTCCTAAGAATAAACCTGGATATGCAAGAGAAGTGGAGAGGTTCTTAGCCCTAGTGAGTAACATACTGAATTGTTTTGGTGTGTGCAGTAGCTGTACGCCTGATAAACCTCATTGCTCAGATCACAGAGGTGTCCAGATAAATGACACCAAACCACATTATGTAAAACTTTTACTTGTGGACTTTCTTAGCTTCATCATCCATGTTTTTCTTTATTAATACCATTTACAAAAGAAAAGTGTGTGCTTAAATTTCAGATTTATTTACATGGATAGCATTCCTCTTTATATTTTTAAGTTCAGTTAAATCTGCAGGCTTCTGAAACCACAGGTTTGTACCAAAAAACCAAAACAATGGAAGGCCTCATCAAACAAGTACACAATAAGAAGCTTGTCCTCAGCTATTCTGCTGACAAAGCATTAAAAAGCAAAAATGCAGTTGTTTTTCTTACATGCTAAATTAGCTAGTAGACCACATGCTTGAATGATCTCTTACTGTAGTGTTCATGCCACTGTTTTGAAAGGGACTCTGTTTTCTTTTAAAGTTATAGTTGGACCAGTATGTTGGCAGCAGTGCTCTGCGCTGGGCCAGCAGAGGCTCAGGTATGTAACCTCCAGTCCTCTGCTCCCCAGCTACTGAATACCAAACTCATTCCAGGAATGACATGCTTGATACTCAAATGGTGTGACAGGGAGGAAATTAGACGTTTCCTCCCAATTGTTTATGAATGAGAGGCCTTGGAAGAGATGGCAAGTTCTGGTTCTCCAACAAGAGGCAAAATCCTGCACTGAGAATTAGCAGGAGGTTTAATTCAAGTTTTGATGGAGTAGTGGCGAGATGAAAATCCCAGAAAGATAGTTGCAAGGTGCTCACTCGTTCAGTCCCAGATTGGCAGAAGCCTTAGGGGGATTTGACTTTCATCTGAACACAGCTGCCACTAAAGTTTTCACTTTGCAGGCCAAGTAGAAATTAGTAGATTTCCATGGCTCAGCTTTTTCTCCTCTTCCCCCGCCGTCTCTTGGTAGTTGGAGTATTGAACCTATTCTCAGACTCCTGATGCCTTAAATGCACAACAATAAAGCTTTAAAACAAAATCTAGGGTGTTCTATAGTTTTCAAGGTTATTCTATCCTCAACCCCAAGTGACATTGTTAGTGCTAATGCATTTTGGATCATTGCTTTGGGGAATCCTAATTCCTGGTGCTATTTAATGTATAGTATAATACAGTCCATTCTACCTTGGCTGTAAAACTGGTATATAGATTATTGCTTCACAGTTCAATAGATGTAAAAACAAAAGCCAAAGAATACTTTAAAAAGGTGAATAAAATTAATTCCCCAATCCAATTAATCAGGTTCATGTATTTACTTGTTGCGAAATCCTGACCCCATTGAAGTCAATGGCAAAACTCCCAGAAATTCACCCTTGGAGATTGTTATGCCATAAACCTACTGGTTTCCCAGTCCAAGGAAGGCAGGAAGGCAAGACCTGGATTTGTAATGTAAAAAACAAGAATCAATTACATGGTTGTGACTGTATGGGTTTTTGTTTGGTTGGTTGTATTTGTTTGGGGAGGCAGTATTTGGATGGTATTGGAGGGGAACATAGGATGTGGGATATCAGGTTTTTGTCATACATCTTGGAGAATAAGCAAAAAAAAAAAAAAGACACAACTCAATGTTTTCCCTTTTTTAGGTCATGTTAAAGGCCCCCAAGTCCAACTATACAGAGATTTTCTGAAATAAAAATGAAAAATTTAACCTCTTTCTCCTTGAATGATTATTAAATATTAATTTATATGCTTGTTCAATGAGAAAAACGGAATATTGAAAAACATTCATTAATGGCTCAAGTAAATGGCTGTTTCCATCTCTTATTGGTTAGTTATTAAAGATAAATGTGTCTAAAGAGGAGCTTTTGTTCCCATAACTCATCTGCCACAACTTGTTACTCATAGAAAGTCTCATTGGATTTTCTATTTGTGATATCTTGTCATTCTTATCATGACAGAAATAGTCACATATCTACCATAGTAAATTAGCGTATGAATAAATAGTAAATTTTAGATGTCTGACTAAGCATAAATATGTAGGCTACAGATAAGAAATGGTTTACTAAATTGGTAATGACCAAGTAAAACTTTTTAAAAACGACTCTGTTTACTTATTCAATTAAACACAGCCACAACAAAAAAGAGAAATTGGGAAGTATACAAATACACTGAGCATACTTAATCTGTACTGAGTTGTGACCATGGGCATTTTGAACCTTCTACTGATGGTGGCTATTAGGCAGAGCCTCCTGTCGTTAATGGTATTAGCAGTGCAGGCAGAGGCCTTTCTAGTAATAGGCAAACTTTGCAGCTGTCCAGGGGCAGCAGATTTCTGGTAGAAGCAGCACAGCAGACTGGTTTATTGGAGGAGATAGATTAGGGTGGAGTGAATTGCAGAACGATCTAACTGGTCTGTGTGGACCTGGCTGGCACTAACTAAAAGGTACCTACTGCCTGCTCATATAGTCCACAGGACTATATCAATGTGTACTAGATACCTTTTAGTTCACTGCAGCATGGTACACATAGGCCAGTTAGAGCAGTACACATTAGAGTGCTTTGCAATTCACACCCCACAGACCCTGCCTCTAGGCAGTTGCCTCCTTAGGAAATAGCTACTTAGTTTGCCTATAGCAAGAGGGGCCTCTGGGTGAGAAGTACAGGGGCTGGAAAACTGTAGCACAAAGCGGCCAGTGTGGCACTGTGTCTCTCACCTCTCCTTGATCCTATCATCTCCCCTTTCCCCTTTTTGCTTCTGGACACAAATCTGAGTACTGTTCTGTACTCAAATGTTGAAAAAAGCAGGCAGCTGTCTGGAGCTGTAAATTACCATCCATCTGGGGATGGGAAGAAAGGGAGGTTCTGATGCGCTCGAGTCAAACGGGGGAGCCTGGGACCAGGCCTTTAAATGATAGGCTAAAATGACAAAACATGCCCCCCCGGAGCTGGGGTGACCTGGAGCAGAGAGGAAAAGGGGAGTCCTGCAGCAGTCTGACTCTGGGGTATCATAGGAGACCCAATCTTGCTCCTATTGGCAGGAGAGGAGAGAGCTGCTGACTAACCCCCTTAGCTCAAAAAGAAAAGGAGTACTTGTAAGCTTTCGATGAAGTGAGCTGTAGCTCACAAAAGCTTATGCTCAAATAAATGTGTTAGTCTCTAAGGTGCCACAAGTCCTCCTTTTCTTTTTGCGGATACAGACTAACACGGCTGCTACTCTGAAACCCCTGAGCTCAGTTTAAGCTCCACAGTTTGCTACCTGTTTGCAAGCACCAAGCTCCTCATACCACTGGCTGGGAGGGACAGCGGGTCCCAGTGGAGGGGAGTAACAGGGAGCAGGGTTCCCACCAATGGCCGCAGATGCAAAAGACTAAACCCTGAGGTGGTGACACCTGTTACTCAGGAGTGATTCATTGCCTGGAGGGTAGTGGGGTGTGTGTCTGAAAATGAAGATGAATGTGTGTGCAAGTTTGTTTGTGTTCAGGCACGTGTGTGTGTGTGTAAAAGTAAATTGAAATGGTAGCACCAAATCCATCCAAAGGCAAATGCCCTGGGCAGGTTGCCAGGGGAGGTGGGGAACTGTCCCCCATGTGGACTTGGGACTCTTGCTGACTCCATACTGCCAGGGCCCCACCAATGAATATTTTATTTAAGAATAAATATTTTAATTCCTGGTGACTATGGCTGAGCACTGAATGCTGCATGAGACAGAGCCCGCCAGCTAGGAACCCGCCAGCTCCCCTTCCAGCTTTTCCACCTACCCCTTTTGCCTTGCAACTTGCCTATACTTCTCTTTCTTCCCCTGCCTCTCTCCTGTCACCTCCAGCCCCTCGTTCCTCACCTTGTGATCATTCCTTGCTCACCCATTCATCCCAGTTGGCTGGTGCTGCCAGCTCCGCAGCAGGCAAATGCTTGCACAGCACCTCATACCCCCTAGAATCAAACGTACTGCCAACCAGGCAGGCCAGTGTTCCCAAGGCATGGAGCCCAGGCTGCCAAGGGCCAACTGTGGAACAAGCAGAAAGTTAAGGCTGACTGTCATCAGAGCCTGGAAGTGTGGGCATGGCCACCAGTGTGTTGAGGGCTAGTCTGTCCCTGCCCTCAGCCTGAGCGTGAATTGGTGACCAGCTGAGCTGACTGGAGTGGGTGACTGGGGCAGGTAAGGCATCTCCAGGACCTGCCCAACTACACGGGGTATATATAGCAGGCAGAGACAAAGGGCAGGGCAAAGCAGGCTATCTGGGGGGTTGGGAGGGAAAGACCTAGGGCTACCAGGGGAAGGCGGGTGGTCCAGGAGTTGGGTGGAGGGGCTGTGCAGGGCAGTGCGTCTCAGTGCTGAATCCTGACCCCACTGAGCCTAAACCACCAGAGGGCGGGAGTGTGATCCCTGCTGGTGAACTGTTTCTCAAAGCAGGCAATAAGGGGGTCAGCCTGGCTCAAAGTCTTCAGCTCCACTGTCATTTGGCAGAGCCCCCAAATTCTGATCACTCCAGCCCTCCACTCAGTCCTAGGTCCAGTGTTGGGCAGAAATGGCTGCCTCTTTGTACCCCGCACAGGAGCATGGGCCAATTGTTCTATGTGGGAGCCGCCTGCGGTGCGTATCCCTGCTGATAAATTATAGAACAACTTGACTCAGAATTAAGTACACTTGTGCTGAAGGGCTAAGCCAGCTGTACGCTCCCGAGCATGGGAGAGGAGCCTCTCAGTGAGACCGCATTGGTAACAAATGACTACGGAGTGCAGGCTGCACTGGTAACAAATGGCCCCAGATTCCAGCAGCCTGTCGGAGTGCATTTGTGTGTGTGTGTGCACACGCGTGCATGCCTGGTTCCATTCCACACTTCTGTTCCATGGCTGTGCTGCAATAAGATTTGATAGTCTGCGGTAGGCAGAGGAGCAGCACACTGAAGTTTTGCTTAGTGCATCAGCTTGTCTTGAGTAGCCTTTGAGTGCAGGATCCTTATTTAGAAGGTTGTGGAAGAGTTATTGCCCTGCATTAATACTATATAACCTAGCAGATGTATATGAAAGTTTAAAGGTTTGCTTTTAAAACAATTTGAGGCTTTTTAAAGATATTTAATACAATATTAAAATAGAATGGAGATGGATCCATAGGCTGCTTTGGGGATTTCAACCAATTCACATTCATTTTAGTGGGAAATGGCATCTGTATCCCCTAGGTAGCTTCAGAAATCCCAGCTGTAGTCTCCAACACAGTTCTCTCATGCTACTAGTACAGTGTGCTCAAATGATGTCACTTTGCAACAGAATGCCTGGAAGTCAGTCAGTTCAGAAAAGGTGACATCGTATGACTAATACATAAAGCTGGCTTTCCCCTTTACGTGCTCATGAGCCTGAGGCCAACCCAAAATGCAAGCTGCTCAGATAACACTAAGTCATCTTAGTTACCTGCAAAGCATCATGCAGAAATCTGATCCTACGTAAAGAATAATATACCCTAGCAATGGGAATATTTATTGTGAACTTAGGTCTTGACAGGTAAGTAAGGGAAGAAAAATTTTCCAATTATTTTGTATTAAAATGTAAGTGTGCTTGTTTCAGATTGTAAACTCATTTTAGGGTTGTAAGCTCATTGGGGGCAAGGATGGTCATTTACTATATCTTTGTATGGTTTCAGAGTGGTAGCTCTGTTAGTCTGTATCAGCAAAAACAACGAGGAGTCCTTGTGGTACCTTAGAGACTAACAAATTTATTTGGGCATAAGCTTTCGTGGGCTAGAACCCACTTCATTCGGTGCCACAAGGACTCCTCGTTGTTACATCTTTGTATGGCCCCCGCCACCATAGGAACCTAACCTGCTTTGAGGCCTCTCTGCACTATCACAATATAACTGTTAGTTTATTATTTATTATTATTACTTGTTATTTATGGGCCATATTTTCAAAAGTGCTAAGTTCTTTGAAAGTCTGATTCTGTGGGAGAGATTTTAAAAGGCAAAAATGACAATTATGTGCCCAATGGTCATTAAAAGTTAATGGGAATTGTGCACTTAACTGAGATTTTGACTTCAAAAATTTCTTAGTCTAATCTGATATATTCTGTTAAAAAGCTGGGACGTTAAAGTGTTTTTTTGTTTGTCTTTTTTTTTTTTTTTTTAACAAATGCACTGAATTTCCTTTTTAGTGCACAAGTCCTTTGGACGGCTGCTCCTTTCTTTTATATTAGCACTGGCTGCTCCATTAGGTTTGCAAAGGCAGTAGCCTTGTAACCTCACTTCCATTCTCTCTGCTGATCTAAAAGGAATGCTACAGCCTTTAAGCTTCTTCTCCCCGTATCACTGGAGATGAGAATGAATATCCTGCTGCAAAAATTCCAGACCTTGGTATACCTGAACTGTGAAACAGGTTAAATTAGTATCCATGCAAGTGTTCATTACCCTGAAGTCCACAGGGCACTTAGCAAGGGCAGTGCCATTATCAAACACTAAGAACTATTGGAATAAAGAAAATAACATGGCAAGGGTTAAACAGCTAATTCTTAACCTCTAAACTAGCATCTTCTGGGGCCATTTTCGCAACAGCTAAGGGAAAACTGCAGGGACTCTGCCAAATCCAGCTTGTCCGCACGTTTCTTGGTCTCTGGGGAACAGTATGTTCTTTCAAAACAATAGACATAAAAACAGCATTAGAAAAACAGAGAACCCTAGAGAATAGAATGATGAGATGGAAACCAGGTTAAAGCATATACTGTATTTTTTTAATAGGGTCCATAGGCTTCAGAGTATGGTCTTTTGATTGCCTCTTTAGTCTGAGAATGATGATTTACACTCTTTCCTCCTTTCCTGGGGTCTTTGTAACCATGTCAAACACACAGCTTCTTTTCAGCATATCATCAATGGTAATTCATGCATTTGCCAGCAACAGTTTTTGTAAGGGCAACTTGACTAGCAGGCATGACTTCCACTGGCCAGGACATAAGTGACCCCGGGGATAGGTTCTGAAACTCTCTCTGGCTGGGCAGCACAGCATCCTTATTATACTCCTGGGCTACTTACAGTGAGTAAACTTGCAGGTGTTACCCTATGACTGGAGAATTGTTAGCATAGTTCCTATTTTTAAGAAAGGGGGAAAAGTGATGCGGGAAATTACAGGCCTGTTAGTTTGCTCTCGGTTGTATGCAAGGTTTTGGAACAAATTTTGAAAGAGAAAGTAGTTAAGGACATAGAGGTAATTGGGAAAAAATACATCATCATTTTACAAAAGGTAGATGATGCCAGACCAACCTAACCACCTCCTTTGAGATAACTGATTCTTTTTTAGACAAAGGAAATGCAGTAGGTCTAATCTACCTGGATTTCAGTAAGGCATTTGATACAGTTCTGCATGGGAAATTATTAGTGAAATTGGAGAAGATGAGGATTAATAGGAGAATTGAAAGGTGGATAAGGAACTGGTTAAAGGGGAGACTACAACGGGTCCTATTGAAAGGTGAACTGTCATGCTGTAGTAGAATTCCACAAGGATTTGTCTTGGGATCAACCTTATTTAACATTTTTATTAATGACCTTGGAACAAAAAGTGGGAGTGTGCTAATAAAATTTGAGGATGGCACAAAGTTGGGAGGTATAGCCAGTACAGAGGAGGACTGGAATATCATAGAAGAAGATCTGGGTGACCTTGTAAACTGGAGTAATAGAAATGGGATGAAATGTAATAGTGCAAAGTCTTGCACTTAAGGACCAACAACAAGAATTTTTGCTCTAAGCTGGGAATTTATCAGTTGGAAGTGACAGAGGAGGAAAAAGACCTGGGTGTATTGGCTGATCACAGGATAACTACGAGCTGCCAAGCTGAGGCGCCATGAAAAAGGCTAATGCAAACGTAGGGTGCATCAGGAGAGATATTTCCAGGGTTAGTCATATTATACAAGGCACTAGTGAGACCTTGTGTGGAATACTGTGTTACTGGAGGTCAGACTAGATGATCATGATGGTCCATTCTGTCCCTAAAGTCTGTGAGTCTCTTTAGTCTATCCACTGCAAATCCCAGCAGCCACTACTTCATCAATCTTTTTTTCTCCTTCTAATTCACATCTAGCTTCTAGTAATTTGACAGATGATTTTATCAGAAAGGTTTTAAAAACTGTGATTGAGATGCTGTTTGTCCTGTTGGCTTGAACAAATCTGTATGCTGTTGCACTGAAATTGCTCCTAGATAAGCAGGGTCTACACCTATTTCATCATGAAGAACACATACTTTTTATCTTAATGTTACTGTGAAAAAGAAACATGGGCATTTAGAGACCGCTCTTTAACATCACTTTAACAGAATGAAGTGTGTTTATTGAGAATATAGGATTGTTAGATCACACGTAATCTTCAAACCATTTTGCCCAGGTTGTTATAACTTTACTGTTTCTCACAAAGGAGAAAGATAATTGGTATCCAATATCATTTCCATATAAATACTAACATCTGTGCAGCTTCCCTGTACCTTCTCATCTTCAAAAACAAGTTGTTTACGATTTCTAATTGTAATTCATGAACAGAATTTCACAAAATGCCCGAAGTAATGTTACAAAAATGCGAATGTTTATCCATCAGAAGATTTTATCATTACAAGTACATTTCTGAGGCAAACAACCTACAACTCTTTTACTAGCCTGTGTACTGTGCACTGTGTACTGTTAAATTTCTCGAGTGCTAATTATTCCAAGAAATACTATTCTGCTGTTGACTATGTCAAACAAATTAGAGATCCCACTGTGATGAACTGAATGGAAACAATGTTCAAATAACTGGATTTAAATCTCAAAAACCATGATGTAATTACTTTAGTGACTAGACGACCAGCTGTTTATAGGCCTTTAAATCCTCCTAATGAACAGCTTTGTGATCATAGTGTACATAAGCACTTTTAGAGGTTTTTTTTTTTAATTCACAAGAACATATTTGTATACCCTCTATTTTCCTTTCCTTTTGGAAGACTGTTTACTGGAAACAGCAATATAGGAAATCATAAAGTTACCATCCACCCCTTCAATAGATGTCTGCTGATTTCTCCTGATGTATATTAATATCCAGCAGTCAGCCTCAAATTCTCTATCTTCAAAAGTATTTTGGAAGCAAATGCATGGAACACCTCCTGAACTGTGTTCAAAGTGACTGTAGAAAACAGGCTTTTTCCTTTGGGCTGTTCTGAGAAGAACTGTGTAGACCTGATTCTCGTTTAGATTATAGGTTTAATAGGGAATGTGGACAATGGCAATCAGAGAATATGGACCAGAAAACAAACAAACCCACAACCAAGCAATTACACAGCTGTTATAATGCAGCCTGCCTGCCTTCAGGTGGCCTTGGTGGTTGATTAAATGTTTGCAGCCACATTTCCATTGCAAGTTGTATATTACTCTCATTTTGACAAGACTCTGATTTTTTCCCCCCAGACATTATTCATTGCTAGCAACAGCATCACTCACACTGTTGGCACCTTGCTTGTAGTTTGGAGCCAAAAGTGATGAATACAGATGAGGGTATGCTCAGGAAAATCTAATTGAGAACAGCAGCCACCTATTTCTGTTATTATTTTATTAACCATGTTTATTATGGTAATGCCTGTGGGCCAAGCAAGACTAGGGCTCCATTGTGCTAGACACTGTACAAACACAGCCCCCAAGAACTAACAATGTAAATAGACAAGGCAGACACAGAGCACGGGAGGGGGTAGAACACACAAGCAGAGTGAACAATGGGATGGTGACACACGTTAGTTCCACATTTGGGGGAGGGAAGAGGGGATAAGCTACATGAAAAGACAAGTGAAGGTAGAGGGGATTGAAGGGAGTGGGTGAGAGGGACAGGGCAGGGGAGATGAGAGTAAGAGGGGCAGATGGGCAGTGAAGCTAAGGTGAAAAGGCTGTGAGGGAGGGGAAGGGAGAGGGTTGGAGCAAACAGCCAATCAGCACAGGTCAGAGAAAGTCCAGTCAAAACTGTAGAAAGTTCTCTGAATGTCCAAAGATCCCTGCTTTGGCTCCTTCTGGCTTGTTCCTCTCTGCAGTTTCTCCTCAGCCCCACATGGGGGGAGGAGGAGAGAGACATGCTTGGGTCCTAGTGCCCCAGAGTGCTATACTGTACAAGACAATTGTTATTCCAAAGTTTTCTGACCTATGGGCTAAGCCCTCCAGAAGATCTTGAATGACAGAAAAGTAAATTTGGACAAGGGACTGAATTCATCCCTGGTGTGACTTCACTGAAGTTACACTAGGGATGAATTTGGTCCAGAAGCTTTTAGCCTTACACTGGCACTATCTGGAATTCATAAACAAACTTGTCAGGTTTTATAGGTTTCAGAGTAGCAGCCGCGTTAGTCTGTATTCGCAAAAAGAAAAGGAGTACAAGTGGCACCTTAGAGACTAACCAATTTATTTGAGCATAAGGTTTCATGAGCTACCGCTCACTTCATCGGATGCATCACGAAAGCTTATGCTCAAATAAATTGGTTAGTCGCTAAGGTGCCACTAGTACTCCTTTTCTTTTTAGGTTTTATGGGATAACTGGTGAAGTCTCCCATTGTTGGACCTGTCATGTTAAGAAAGGCCCGTGAGGATGGATATCCAGAGCACAGATCAAATTTGTACAGGGGGAAATGATTAACAAGGGGTGAAGAAGCAGAGAATCAGGCTTACACACTTTAACTTACACCTTCTTCTGGCCCTTTGCCATATAAGTTACACCAATTTAGGACAGATTCTCCACTGTCACCAGATCAAAATGGTAGCATGTTACTCCTACACTTCATCCATTCTGCACTGATGTAAATGACCACACAGGCTGCACAACAGAGGATAATCAGGCCCTTAGACTCTCTTCTACTTCTTTAGGGTTTGTTTTGACTAGGATAAAAAGTGTGCTGGTAGAATGTGTTCTAAGGGTGTAGTATACACTAGGCAGTGTAGACTTAAACATGAGGTAGCTGGTTGAGTTGAAACTTAAGCAGGAGCTCATGTTAATGTATCCACCATGTTGTCCACACTAGACCTTTAGAATGTGTTAGTTAGCATGCATTAACTAACAACACTCCTTTAAATCCTGGTCAAGAAAAAACCCTTTAACTCCCTTGTACAGCTGACCGGCATATAACATACAGCACATCTGAATTTGGCTACTCTGAAAACATCACAGGGAAAAATTCTTCCCTCAGTTAGCAGCGTGGCATGGGTGTCACTAAGCAGAATTTGGCCCATGTATTCAGTTTATGTTCAGGGTTAATTTTCTTTTTAAAATGGACACACAGACTAATGATTTAAAAATGCAGTAGCCATGAAGTCTGTATGTACTCAACGGCATCTCTGCAATAGACAGCATAGTGCAGTGCCAGACATTAAAACAAATATTCTGCAGTGCATGTTTGCTGCTGAAGTTTTAAAGAAAGTCAAACCACTGAACTGGGGGAAGTAATTGGCTAATTTGTCAGTCAGTTTGTGCTTTTGGTGGATTCCTGTTTTAGTTGAACGGGAGAGAAGCCCATGAGTATAACTACCTGCAAGTGCAACACCAAAAGTGCAAGTGCTTCTCTTTCTCGTGGCTGGCAAGATACAATGCAGGGTCACGTTCTAGCTGTGTTCCCATTTTTAGGGCTCCCACTCATAAGTGGAAGGCACATCCATGTACCAGTTGGCAGAAACTAGCCCACCGTACATTTTGTCTCTCTTTATTTCAGTGGCTCCGTGATTTATTTCTACGTTGGAAGCCAAGGAACCTATTCCTACTCTTCTCATTCCTAAGCTATCTGTCCTCTGTCTAAACATTTAATAGCTTTCCAGCCAGGAAATGTATTTTTCTTCTAAACCATCTCTGGGGTTAGCATTAGCATGTGTTAAAAATATATTGATGATGATGAGCTATTTATCTTGGTTAGCAACTTCAAGACCTTGGTGTGGCTTCCTCACCCCATTAAAGGAATGTCACAAATAAATCACTGCTATGCATGGTATTGTTATAAATACCAGTATCTCAGCAGCCTTACAGGATTTGAATAAAACATGGATGAAACATCTCATAGTAACTTTTTTTTCTGTGGAATTTCTCAGCAAAAACCCTGAGTAGCTGTCAATCTTAGAACTCAGTACTTTTCCCTGCTTCAAATATTTTTCACATTAAAAATCAAAGCTATGAATTTGATGCTGAATTGTAATAATCTAACAAATGTAATTTAGAAGTTGGGCTATTGTCATCTTGGTGCATTGTCTACTTTATGCCTTAGTCTGATCTTCGCTCAATAGGGATGTTAATTCAGGTTTTGATTATGCATTTGGTCCGCTATTATAATTCTTAGCATGGTGGCCCTTTTGAAGAGCCAGCATGGCTGACTTCCACTTGGAACTGTATTTTGCTGCTTGGATGTTAACAATAATTAAGTACTATGCACATATTATTTTTACTCTATAATTTGCATTGGCTTTTCATTTCCTTTTTAAACGATTTTAAGATTTTCTCCTGGTGCAATCCCCCAAGGTTTCACCTTTTTGTAAAGCCATATTTTAAGTTATTCTTTTATCTTGAGTATTGCCCTGAGAGTTAGTTGAGAGATGCTATGTGACTGGGTATTGCATGGTTTGCCTATGACATTGAATTATAAGTCTTACGGCTGTTCTTTTATACAGCAGATATTTTTATAAGCAAGATTTTTTTTTTTAAATTTTCCAGGGAAGATTTTTCAGGATTCACCCTTTTATTTTTCCTCTAGAAGCCTCTACCATGGCAACCTCTCTTTCCTGCCAAGGTGTGCTGGCTGTGTCTTGTTCCAGTGCCCTTCAAGACAGCTCCTAGGTCAGCTGGAATTATTGCTCTAGAGCAATAGAAGGCATATGCATCCTGCTTCCTGCCTCTGTGGTAATTCTCTGTAATTCAAACATGGAGGCCATTTTGTCACATTGACTTGTGGTAAAATTAGAGAATAGTCTCAACCTATTATTAAGAAGTCACAGAAAAGTCATGGCCCTGCATTTCAGAGCACACCCTCTTGTACCCTGTTTATTCCCAGCATTATGTGCTGAGGCACTGAGGAATAGTTTACTCCTTTCCTCAAGAGTCCCTGAAGGAGATGTCTTATCCCCCACTATTTGAGCAGGTGGGCAGCCTTATTCTCCATGTCCATCTCTGCCCTGCTGGTGGCCCTGCTTCTCTGCAAAGAAGCAGCTTGGTGCTGGCTTGACCTCCAGTTCAAGCTGCAGCTCTTCTGCCATTTCATAACCGGAGGGAATAGTATGTAAATAGCATTTGCGGAGAAATCTTATGTAGGCTGGGGGACATGTATGGCTGGACTAGACACATAAATATGAGTCCCAGCCTAACCTCATTTCCCAGCTGCAGGAAATTCTCCTTCCTCTTCTTGCAATTATTGACCAACCACCCCTTGGAAATTAGCTAGTCCTCAGGTGAAACCTACCTGGAGATTAACTGCTTTCGGAAGAGATGAAGCCAGCTGCTGTTGTCTTCACTGCACTCCAGGGCGGGGAGCCCAAAGCTTGTGGCAGGAGTCTGATTAGTCTGAAGCCAGCTGACGTTTCTTCACTGTGTTCCATGAGTGGGAATCTGGAGGGAAGCCTTTCCAGCTTGCTGGCTGGAAATGCCACCAACATAGCTTTTTATTAAAAAAGTAAAACCTTTTAAGAGATTATTTTTGTCCCAGCTGTGAAAAAATCACTGCTCTCCAGACAAAAAATTAGAGGTTTCCGCAAATGTTAATCTTGATGTATAGGGAGTTATGTGAGCAAATGCTCTGTGCACACAAATTACATTATTCATCTTATCCGTCCAAATCCACTGCTTGCCCCAAGCTGAATTTGAGTTCAGGAAGGCTCAGTGTAGGACAATCAAGGCCACTGCAGGGGCTACTGGCTCACCCTCACTCCTCCCCGGCTGTCTCCTGCTCTGCACAGGAATGTGGAAGGAATACTCCTGGAGCTGGACTCTATGCTGGGCAGGGGTATGATTCCTATATACTGGATCCCCACATCTTAGTTCTGTGCAACCACAGAGGAGGGGAGTTTGTCCTTTATTTTTAAATATCTGATCAGCCAAATTCTTAGTTCTGCTGTGTTCCTTTGCACCCTTCCATTGCAAAGGGGCTGTTAAGCTGACTTAACAAGACCCCAGAGGATTCATGTGACCTTCTGCAGGTTAGAGGATGTGGCTTAGGGAAAGGAGGAGAGGCAGCTTTAGGGATCCCTGGCTGCCAGAACTGGCCTCTTGTGACCTTAGGCAGCTGGATGCATTTTAGAGCATCAGTGAGGCAGCTCTAAGGTACATGAGGAGCCGAAGTGGCCCCACTTAACTTTGCAGCCTCCATCCTGTGCCAAGCTTTGCTTGGTCATACCAGACAATGTGTCCTCATATGTATGGGGGGATATTGTTTGTTTAAAATTTGTAATACAATATGATTAAGTTTAGTTAAAATTTGGCTAAATTATAGGTTTCTTTGCCAGTTATAAAGCATTTGAAAAAGGGTTAATCCTCAAGCATAGAGGAGTTTCTTTTTGCACAGCTTTCATTCTGAAAACTGTATCAGCTCAGGAGGGAAATTGCTGAACGGTTCCATCCATTGTAACTCAAATATGTGAATGACAGTGTTCTTAAAGACAAGTTCCTTTTTTCCTCAGTAAACTGAGTGTAATTGAGATGCTGGGTGTGGCCCCTTTAAATGGCTCTAGGCTGTTTGGTTGCCAGGGGCAACCTCCATAAATACCAGTGAAACATATGTGGTGTCTTAAAAAGCTAGGAGCAGAATGTGAAGGGGGAAGGTCTGTACTCCGAGCAGTGGATACAGGCTCAGCTCTGAGCTGACCTGTGTGTCAAGTAGTTCTGGAACTTAATATTTATTTCTTCATCTTCAGTATTATTTTCTCTTATTTGTAGTGAGACAAAAGAGAGGCACATTTGTCACTTACTGTGAAATATAATGTCTTCTACATTCCTTTGATATGCAGTGGTATTAAGTAATATGCATGTGTTTATCATAAAAAATAAAGCTAGCTTTGATGACAAAACACTGAGAACATAGGGCCCCTGGATCCGTATCCCTCTAAGTGGTCCAGTAAACTTGCATTACTGAAACCACTCTGACCCAGGGTGGATAAAAATCAGTGATTTTTTTATTTATATTGGATTTTTTTGATAAAATGCTTTTTGAGGAAAAAAACCTAAAGATAGTTTTAATTAAGATACATTATTGCTCAAAGATATCTCATCATGGAATATGGATTATAAATTCCAATTCTATAGTATGAGACAATATATTCATGTAATGTTTAAGAAAAGTTTTGTAAATGAGTTCCAATAGTTCATGGATTAGGGACTCAATCTTATGGGGGTCCACAGGCTTCTGTATAGATTATTTAGGTTAATCTTTCTATCTGACCACTGGGACTCAGTGCTCAGTCAAGAAGATACCATCAGAGATGCTTAGTTTTGCAGTTGTCAGACTGTGGATGTGTGGCTCCAGAGGTAACGTGCTTGTTAACAGCAAAAATGTTTTAAAATAATAGAGCGGTGAGAAATAACAGACCTCAACTCTATTGTCCCTCTGCAAATTTGTGTACAGAGAGTCAATCCCTTACCTCTTTCTAAAAATGCAAAGTTTCAAAAAGTTAAATGAGTAGAAGATTGTTGGGGATGGAATAGATCTGGACAAGGAGAAGAAATCTGGAGATAAATGTGAGAAGCAAGGGACATATGCTTGTTTTGTTAAAATATTATATGTTTGCTGTTGAAGAAAAAAAATCCAGAATACTTAATACTGTTGTTTTAGTTAAATAAAACAATTTAAATGTCTGCTGATGTTCTCCTTCTAATACAGCATGGCAAGAAAATCCTCCAAATATTAATTATTAACCTGTTTAATTGGAGGGAGATAGTTCACTTCTCAATGACTTCATAAATATCTGCTTCAATTACCTTTGGTAAATGAAATAACCAAACAATCATTCATTTTCTGATATAGCTGTAAAACTAATCTGAAAAAAGTTTTCAAAATGAATCACTGTTTAAAAATGTATAGTGTACACCTTCTAAAAATGAAACTTACATCTGTCTCTGAGTTGTGAAGAATATGTATTAAAGGCTATAACAACCAACAAGAATGCACTTTTATGTAGAAAACCATGATTAATTGAGTCTTCCTGACTAGTGATTTAAATCAAATCCACCTGCCATGACCTTGCTAGTAAATACCCTATGATGGTCTTTTTTTAAAAAAACAAACAAAAAAACACATGGGTCCAAGGCCCAGTGAGGATCTAGAAACTCATGATATGAGGACCCAGCTTTTCAGTGATATGTAGCAATGTTTTCTGATGATAATTTGTAAAATATTGGGTTTTCAATTTTAACCAATTATTTGGATTATACTCTGCTTTGTTTACTGTGTCCTGTACTTTTATAATAGTCTTGTGTAATGTTTGCCTTTTCTCCTGACCCATCCACTCTTCCAATACAATCCTTAAAATGCATTCCCACTGCAGTCCTTCCTCTCATTCCCCTGTAAACACATTCACACTCCTGCAACAGGTGTAAGGTCTTCACCCTCAAATCATGAACCAATTCCTGATATAGTAGTGGGATGACTACTCATCCACCCTGCTACTAAAAGCCTAGGTGATAGCAGAGTTATTATAAAATTGTAACACATATGTACAACAGGGCAGAATTTAAAGTTGCTGTCAACCGGCAGGACTCAGGAGCAGGGAAGGTGTCTGTTGGGAACACTGGGGCCGGCAACATGTCTGGGTTAAATTGTCTACATTTACTTTGCATTAATAAGAGTTTATGAAAGAAGAATATAAAAATTACCTATCTTAGGAATCAAACTAACCATTTTGATCCATAATTATTTCCCCTTGGCCAAGGAAGTGCTGGCTGAGGTTGTTGTGAGAGTCTCCTCATATCTTGTCAGCAAAGACTACTGAGCCTGATTCTCCACTGCCTTGTGCAGTTATTTACACCTGTGCAAAGTGGGTGTAAAATTCTGTCAAATCAGAATTGCACCCACTGGGCCAAGTTTCTGCAGGTGTAAATCAGTTGACACTGGCAGAGGATCTCACCCACTTTGCAAAAATGTTATTTACTACAGAAGATGCAAGGCAGTGGAGAATCAGTCACTTGTGCTCTCCAATAGCAGGAAAGAATGACAGAAAAATAGGTCATCTTATGCCAGACTAATCATCAGCTGGTTCATGGCTTGAATTGGAGATATGCACTGCTGCTTGTGACAGTGACAAAAGTTATATGCATTTAAAATAAATGAACCATGTAATGAGACTGGTGGCAAGAGGTCTTATCCATCCTTCCCACTCTAAAGGGCAGCTTAAGGGTCTGATTCAACTCCAGGTGAAGTCATCAGGAGTCTTTCCTTAGACTTCAATGCAAGCTGGATCAGGCAGTAGGTCAGCAATGATTTAATCAGAAATACCACCATGTGAATTAATTTAGGGAAAGCAGTGCTGTTATTGTTTCATTAAAACATGCTAAATAAAGATTCCTCAGAAATTAACTATATGTTTCTTTTATTGAGATAACCTGTTCAAACCAAAGGAAAGGTTCATTTCGGAGAAGGAGATGCACATGAGATCTAAAAGGTACAACACATTTCAGTTTAGAATTCACTGATTCCCTGGGATCCAGTGCCAAGACTTTGCACTTCCTAATTAGCATCATAATATTGAGTTTGTGGTACATCATGCCTTGTGCAATATGCACAAACATGGACAATGTTCTTCCCCCTAAAATGACTTGAGTGAATAGGGGCTGTAGCCCTACTTAGTGAATCGTCTGGAGCTGTATTGTCCTAGCAGAAGCAACAGGAGGCTCTCCCCTGCAGGGAGAAACAATGCTTCCGGGGGCTGTTATGAGCACTGAGGGAGAGGGAAGAGAGAACACACCCCCTATTATCCCCCTTTATGGAGTGCAGCTTACATTGCCTTGGATGGACACCAGTTCTTCTGCCCAGTGTGTGTAGGTCTTGGTTCTGCCTCCTCACACCCCTTTTTGGGGTATCTAGTGCCCTGGGGGTGATGGCAGGGAGCATCCCTGCACTCAGAGAGCACAGGGGGTGCATTTATGGCTGGCCTCTGTGGAGGGGTATAATTTGGGAGGCTTCTGTCTTCGTTTTGTGGCCCATAATGCTCCACTTGCTCTTACATGTATCGATCTTTAGTAATTTACTAAATGTTATTTCTTCCAATCTATTCATTAACAACATTTTAGAGATTTGTGATAATATTGTGCGTTAATTGTAGCCCTCAAAATATACCAGAAGTTTCAGCTCTGTAATACATAATTTCACTTCTCACAATCCCACCTATGTGGAAAGTCCAAAATCACAATGAAGTTTGCACCACATCCTTCCGAATATTCCTTTGAGGGCTCTTATTCTGCAGGCTGTTTTCTCCATCTTCTGCCATACTTGTTGTTATTCATCTACCATAAAAAATCCAGTGCATTTTCTTGTTAGCAGAAGTTAACTTCTTAGATAAGCATTGAATGTGAATAAGGAATCTTTTTTCTCCAGTAGTGAGAACTGTCTTTCTGCAGAGGAGTATAGGTCAAGATTTAATAGTGACTAGTGATTTTGGAGGCCCAATTTGAGGCACCTTAAAAGTACCTGATTTTCACTTATTCATCCTGTGAAAACTAGGCCTCTTTAAGGTGTATTAAGTTGTGCACCCAAAAGTTGAAGGCAGAGTCACTAATTTTGTAAAATCTTGACCACAGCACATATCCCAGCAAAGACTGCAATTTATTAGATACTTCGGGGTCTGATCCTCCATTGCCTTGCACCTTATATAGTCATTTACAACAACAAAAAATGCAAAAAGTGATGTCAAGGAGTTTTTCTGAATGTAACCTAATGTCACAGAGATCAGAATCTGTCCCACTGTCCTTAAAAATAAAACACTTCTCATAATGTATAAGTCAGAATAGACTGCTATATGGACTCTGTAGTGCAAAATAGGTTGGGGGGAAAGGAAAGTTTTATAGTCCACTAAACTAATTAAGTCTGAATACTTGTGATTTAGATCAGAATATACACAAAGAGCAGAATTGTTGAGTAGGAAGATATTTGTTACAGAGAGCCTAATCCTGCTCCCACTTGAGTCAGTGGGAATTTTGCTATTGACTGCGATGGTAAAAAGATCAGACCCAAAGTTACTTTTATGATTGTAACCAAGAACTGCAATTACATTAAGAATTGACTATTTTGTTTTCTGGTGAAAGGGTCACAGTGACAGTGAGAAAAATCTTATCAGTTAATATAATTATCATTTTATTTTTCTTACACATTTTTGAGCAATCACTGAAGGTTATTGCTTGGAATCTGTATTGTGATATACCTACAAGAAGCTTATGGGACAGATTCTTGTCTCAGTTACACTGCTATAAATCTAGATTATCTCCATTGAGCTCAGTGAAATTACTCCAGAATTGCACAGACATCACTGAGATAACCTGGCCCTCTACTTACAGTTAATCATTTCAGAATAAAGACCATTTCTCAAGTTTCTCAGTTCAAAATCTTTCATTGTGATACCAGTGTTATTGCTAATATATACCTGTATGAAATCAAATTCAGATATTTACAAATGCATAATACCACCAGTGATCACCTAGAAGAATTTTTTCCACTTTGAAAAATTAAGTTAGTGGTGACACTGTAGAATGATCATAACTTTATATTCTGAATTTATGCCAGGATTTATAACAACTTGCCTGAAGTGAAAAAGAAAGAAGAAGAAAAACAGAAACGAATAATCATACAAAGCAACAGACTACGTGTGGAGGTCTTCAAAAAGGTAATGGTTCCATTGTGAATATGCATAATTTGGTTATAACTGTGCCCTACTGCATTAAAATCATACCTCTGGTCCCATAACCTCCAAGAAACCCCACTCACCTATCTATCTTATGCATTTCTATAGTAAGCACCTCACAGTCTTTAATGTATTTATCCTCATAACACCTTTGTGAGGTAGGGAAGTGCTATTATTTCCATTATATGGACAGGGAATGGAAGCACAGTGGTTATGTCTACACTGCAACAAAACACACATGGCAGGACCATGTCACTTGCCTCAGGCTTGTACGGCTCAGGCTACAGGCCTATAAAATTGTAGTGTAGATGTTTGGGCTCAGGGACTCTGTGAGGGGTGAGTTCAGGAGCCCAGGCTCCACCCTGAGCCTGAACATTTACATTGTGGTTTTATAACCTTGCAGCCCAAACCCGAGTCAGCTGACAAAGGACAGTCACAGGTGTTTTACTGCAGTGTAGGTAAACATTGCCGGAGAGACTAAGACCCAGATCCTCAAAGGAGAAATCAATGGGAGTTAGGCTTCTAAATACATTTTGAAGACCTGGGTTTAAGTGACTTGCCCAAGGTCACACATGGACGTGAATCTGGGTCTGAGTCCCATGCCAGTTCCCTAACCACTGGACCATTCCATTTCACCATTGTATTCCAATACTACTGGTCACACCCTTTTCTCCCCTGGATGGTGGGCTCAAAGGGAAACCCTGTCTCTACACCCAGGTCCAGAGCATCTGGCTCCCATCTCTGGCTAGTAGAAGGAAATGCAAGAGAGGAGGAAAAATTAGTGAGGTTACAAAACAAAGAAAAAGAGGAAGAAAAAACAAAACTAAAACAATGCAATATACATGTTAAATGATAATAAAATGAGTAAATTTATGAAATAATGAATCCAAATTCCTTACCTCCTCAAGAGCCACTAGTCAAAGATGTCAGAGTTCATGATCCCCAAACCTCCAGATTCAGAGTTGCTCTGGCAGGTGTTTATGGGGAAACTGGTGACTCTCTGCCATGAATTTGCAAAACCAAGGATTTAGCAGGGTATAGCCTCATGGTTCGTGTGATGCCTCTGTCCTGCAGAGAGATCAAGTATCCAATGGAAGAAATGAAAAAATATCAGCAGGTGCAAATAGAGATTATATGCCATAGACATCCCAACCTGTTCCAGGGAGCTTTGCTGGGAACTGTGGGATAGATAGATGCAACAGTCCGAAAGCCCTAAAATGTTTGTGAGCACTGCTGCATGTGGACATGGTGCAATGGGAGAACCAGAGATGAGATGGTTCGTACAGATGATGTGCACAGTTGTATCTTTCAGTTCTCTACCCCTAACTATTTTGACACTACAACTTTTCAAACATGGAGTCACAATAATTTTTTTTATAATAGGAAGGTATTGTTTATTCACTGCTGTCATACTCAAATATCAACAGTTTTACACACACACACACACACACACACACACACACACACACACACACACACACACACACACACACACACACACACCCTGTTGAGGAGAGACCAAACCAGGAACATATGTGGCTGAAGGGTGAAAGTTTTGAGTGACTGAGGTCAGTAGGTTAGAATGGAAACTGTTAATGCAACCCTTAATTATAGTGGTGACTGTGGCTTCTGCTATGCGTCCCAACCATGCATCCAAATTGTGACCTAAGGGTTTGTTCTTATTTTTACCCTCTAGCAACTACTGGACCAGCTTCTTCAAAGAAATACGGAGTGACAAAGGATGCCATTGGATCTTTAATGTCTTTGACTATTAGATAAGACATAAAATTTAGCATTATCTTAATTACCTGGAAACATCTTTCTTACCTTTAACTCTCTATGTAAAGGAAGATAATTTGTTCTTCAGTAGGATTTGAATGAAAGTTCCAAATAAGCAAGAGAGAACCTATAAATGAGATGAGAAAACTGCTTTAGGACTATCATCTTATAGTTGGTTTACCCAGGGAAAATAATTTTAAGAAACTTTTATGCAAACATTGGATTACAATGGTATTTATTTTCACCTTTTAAATATATATACCCTTTTAGCAATAGAACTGGGTTTACAAGACCTAGGAAAATTATGTTTCCAAAGTATTCTACTCATTGATTTCCTGGGAGTAAAATCCTAGAAAAATGAATATCATTATTTGTTATGCGTAGAAACTAGCTGAAATGGCGTTACCACAGTCATATGAGCAGCAGTTTTAAATTAATGGTTAACGTACCAAAAGGGACCAATATTTTAGTGCTCTGAAGGGAGTTCATTCCTGTTTATGTAGTGAACCCAAATAGCAGGGTTACCTTGTAGAAAGCAATATTTAGAACCTCAGTAATAATACTTTTTACATGTTCTTCACTATTACATATAATTCTGCTTGCTTATATGAGCATAAAGTATTTAAAGAAATAGCATATTAAGAAGTGGCGCAGACCCAGGCAATGTTTTCCACCAAGAAATAAGTGTGTGTAAAGATTACATAATTAAAAACATCTGTAATGTTTCCTCCAACAATATTTAAATCTTTATTTGTACATTTTGGAAGTCAAATCTACCAATTTTCAAATCAAATGGAATAAACAAATATAATAATCCAAATGCGATTTTTATATTCTTATTTCAGAGCATTTATAAAATCATGGCTTAGTATTAATAAAGAAGTCTTCATTGTGCCATAAATTCTACTGTGAGAACAAACTATATAATAGGATTATTATACATTGGGCAAAATTCTCATTTTATGTATACCAATGTAAATCAGAAGTAACTCCATTAACCTCAGTGGAGTAAATTGCTGATTTGTATTCATGTGAAGGAGATCAGAATTTGACCCTTAGCTTCTAAACTCCTAATTTAGATTGAGATTTAGGACTAGATTTTTTTAAAAAGCATCCTCCCTTTTCGCAAGAGCATTTATTTGTATAGGCCATTTAGATATCCTCCAGCCTTGCTCATGTGGAACAATAGTAACTTAGTTCACAAGCAGTCTCATTGCAATCTATGGAACTAACTGAAGTAAGTTACTACTCATTGTGAGAAAGGGTAAAGGAATCTGGTCTTCAATGCACCCATGTGCTTGGTCTCCCACTGACTGAATCCCACATAAAATATCTTTCAAAATTGTTCTTTCCTAGTTTTCTCAGGTCAATTCCATTCAGGGAGTTTCCAAGGATGAAATCCTAATCGTATTGAAGTCAATGGCAAAATTTCCATTAACTTTCTAGGTTTGAAATTCCGATCCTATTATTTTTCACCCTTATGATCATACAGTCTTAAATACACTGCTCTGTGATTTCTTGGTTTGACTTTGTGCCCCCCCACCATGGAGTTATATTTGCCCTGGTTCTCATGGGAGACTTCAATCACCCTGATATCCGCTGGGAGAGCAATACAGCGGTACACAGACAATCCAGGAAGTTTTTGGAAAGTTTAGGGGACCATTTCCTGGTGCAAGTGCTGGAGGAACCAACTAGGGGCAGAGCTGTTCTCGCCCTGCTGCTCCCAAACAGGGAAGAATTAGTAGGGGAAGCTAAAGTGGATGGGAACCTGGGAGGCAGTGACCATGAGATGGTCGAGTTCAGGATCCTGACACAGGGAAGAAAGGAGAGCAGCAGAATACAGACCCTGGACTTCAGAAAAGCAGACTTTGACTCCCTCAGGTAACTGATGAGCAGGATCCCCTGGGAGAATAACATGAGGGGGAAAGGAGTCCAGGAGAGCTGGCTGTATTTTAAAGAATCCTTATTGAGGTTACAGGGACAAACCATCCCGATGTGTAGAAAGAATAGTAAATATGGCAGGCGACCAGCTTGGCTTAACAGTGAAATCCTTGCTGATCTTGAACACAAAAAAAAGCTTACAAGAAGTGGAAAATTGGACAAATGACCAGGGAAGAGTATAAAAATATTGCTCGGGCATGCAGGAGTGAAATCAGGAAGGCCAAATCACACCTGGAGTTGCAGCTAGCAAGATATCTTAAGAGTAACAAGAAGGGTTTCTTCAGGTATGTTAGCAACAAGAAGAAAGTCAAGGAAAGTGTGGGCCCCTTACTGAATGAGGGAGGCAACCTAGTGACAGAGGATGTGGAAAAAGCTAATGTACTCAATGCTTTTTTTGCCTCTGTCTTCACGAACAAGGTCAGCTCCCAGACTACTGCACTCGGCAGCACAGCATAGGGAGGAGGTGACCAGCCCTCTGTGGAGAAAGAAGTGGTTCGGGACTATTTAGAAAAGCTGGACGAGCACAAGTCCATGGGGCTGGATGCGCTGCAGTGTGCTAAAGGATGCTGCCAAGAGTGCTAAAGGAGTTGGAGGATGTGATTGCAGAGCCATTGGCCATTATCTCTGAAAACTCATGGCGATCGGGGGAAGTTCCGGATGACTGGAAAAAGGCTAATGTAGTGCCCATCTTTAAAAAAGGGAAGAAGGAGGATCCTGGGAACTACAGGCCAGTCAGCCTCATCTCAGACCCTAGAAAAATCATGGAGCAGGTCCTCAAGGAATCAATTCTGAAGCACTTAGAGGAGAGGAAAGTGATCAGGAACAGTCAGCATGGATTCACCAAGGGCAAGTCATACCTGACTAATCTAATTACCTTCTATGATGAGATAACTGGCTCTGTGGATGAGGGGAAAGCAGTGGACGTGTTGTTCCTTGACTTTAGCAAAGTTTTTGACACGGTCTCCCACAGTATTCTTGCCAGCAAGTTAAAGAAGTATGGGCTGGATGAATGGACGATAAGGTGGGTAGAAAGTTGGCTAGATTGTCGGACTCAACGGGTAGTGATCAATGGCTCCATGTCTAGTTGGCAGCCGGTATCAAGTGGAGTGCCCAAGGGTCGGTCCTCGGGCCCGTTTTGTTCAATATCTTCATAAATGATTTGGAGGATGGTGTGGATTGCAGCCTCAGCAAGTTTGCAGATGACACTAAACTGGGAGGAGAGATAGATACGCTGGAGGGTAGGGATAGGATGCAGAGGGCCCTAGACAAATTAGAGGATTGGGCCAAAAGAAATCTGATGAGTGCAAGGACAAGTGCAGAGTCCTGTACTTAGGACGGAAGAATCCTATGCACCGCTACCGACTAGGGACTGAATGGCTCGGCAGCAGTTCTGCAGAGAAGGACCTAGGGGTGACAGTGGACGAAAAGCTGGATATGAGTCAACAGTGTGCCCTTGTTGCCAAGAAGGCCAATGGCATTTTGGGGTGTATAAGTAGGGGCATTGCCAGCAGATCGAGGGACTTGATCATTCCCCTCTATTCGCCATTGGTGAGGCCTCATCTGGAGTACTGTGTCCAGTTTTGGGCCACACACTACAAGAAGGATGTGGAAAAATTGGAAAGAGTCCAGTGAAGGGCAACAAAAATGATTAGGGGACTGGAACACATGACTTATGAGGGGAGGCTGAGGGAACTGGGATTTTTTAGTCTGCGGAAGAGAAGAATGAGGGGGGATTTGATAGCTTTTTTCAACTACCTGAAAGGGGGTTCCAAAGAGGATGGATCTAGACTGTTCTCAGTGGTAGCAGATGACAGAACAAGGAGTAATGGTCTCAAGTTGCAGTGGGGGAGGTTTAGGTTGGATATTAGGAAAAACTTTTCACTAGGAGGGTGGTGAAACACTGGAATGTGTTACCTAAGGAGGTGGTGGAATCTCCTTCCTTAGATATTTTTAAGGTCAGGCTTGACAAAGCCCTGGCTGGGATGATTTAGTTGGGGATTGGTCCTGCTTTGAGCAGGGGGTTGGACGAGATGACCTCCTGAGGTCCCTTCCAACCCTGATATTCTATGATTCTATGATATGAAGCCGTGCTTTAAGACAACAAAAATTCTCTCTGTGGCAGACCTAATTTCTCATTCTAATCTTGTGAGAACAGAATATCCTACATTATATCCAAACAGTTCTGACACTCATTTCAGTTTTACAGTCAGGTTATTGTAATAAGTCATAGGCCTTCAGGGAAAAATGCTACTTGATAAAATTTCAAACCACCTGAAAAAGCTGTATAGGTTTAGAGTCTTTGTAACCAAAGAATAAAGTTTAGAATTACTGCCGAAGTTTGCACAATTCCATTTTAAATTTGCACCTGCTTTACAATAAAAGAGAAATTTTGCCATTTGATATTATTCAACATGGAAAATTCACAGGCCTGATTCTGATTTCAGTAGTTATATACTACTATAGTTCCACTGACTTAAATAGAATTAACCCAGTCACACCGGTGCCTAAGACTGTATGCCCAAACCCTTATAACTTAAGTAAGGACACTCATTTTATTGCTGAATATTAGATATTACGATTTGTTCCTCAGTTTTGACTAGGCCAGACCAATTTCTGTGTATAACTTAATCCATCTTTTTAGTCCTAATATGTGAGCTCCAGCAGAACAATATTGTGCCCTCTGCCAGTTGGCAGATAGAAGTCCCTGGTTCACAGTTGATGCATAGAGTTTTACAGGGATCCCCAGGGTCTGATATCTACATAATAGTTCACCAAAGGGTGGCATGTGATGTTCCTACCACAAGCCAGAGTTCCACTGGTCATCATAATTATTGCAAGATGTTTGTACAAGAAATAGTTTGAGATATGCAAAATATTATGTTCCAAAACTGTTGAAGTAAAGTTTGTCACCTAAATTGAGGCAAGCATGAGGGCTAACTCAGTCAGCACACAGAACAATGGACATCTGTGGAGACAGGCTATGCTTATAGGCTGGGACAAGTATGGGCCAGAGGATTTACAGAGACAAAGGAACCACAAGGGTAAGTCTTTGAAGAGCGGACCTCCTGAGGTAAGAAACAATAGTATGTAATTGCATTTTTTTTTTATTTTTTATTTTTAAAAAAGAGGGAGGACAAGATTTTATCCTTCACTGAGGATTAAATAGGGTTGTCAACTTCCTACTCACACAAAAATGAACACCCTTGTCCTGGATCTGCCCCCCCCCTTCTCCGAGGCCCCACCCCTGCTCACTCTATCCCCCCTCCCTCTGTCGCTTGCTCTCCCCACCCTCACTC
This sequence comes from Lepidochelys kempii, assembly GCF_965140285.1. NCBI lineage: Eukaryota > Metazoa > Chordata > Testudines > Cheloniidae > Lepidochelys > Lepidochelys kempii. Next base: position 103,056,257 of record NC_136386.1, read on the forward strand.
ACTGATTTTCACTGGGCTGACTCAGGGGCTTGGGGTGTGTGTGGGGGGGGTGAGGGCTCCGGCTGGGGGCACAGCCAAGAATGAAGAATTTGGGGTGTAGGAGGGGGTTCTGGGCTGGAGGGTGGATCTGAAGCATTTTGGAGCATGGGAGGGGGCTCTGGGCTGAGGCAAGGGGTATGGGCAGTGGGTGTAGGTTCTGGGATGGGGCAGAGAGTTGGGGTGTGGGCTCCGGCTGTGGGTGCGGGATTTGGAGTGCAGGAGGGAGCTCTGGGCTGGGGTAGGGGGTTGTGGTGTGGGGGAGGGATGAGGGTGCCAGCTGGGGATGAGGGTTTAAGAGGGTGCTCCATGCTGGGATTGAGGGGTTTGGAGTCTGGGAGGTGGCTCCGGGCTGGGGAAGGGGGTTAGGGTGCAGGGGTGTGAGAGTGCTCCTGCTGGGGGTTTGGGCTCAGGAGGGGGTTTGGGATGGGGAGTTTGGGGTGAAGGAGGGTGCTCTGGGCTGGTGTGTTCGGAGGGCAGGAGGGGGAAATCAGGGCTGAGGCAGGGGGTAAGGAGTGCAGGCTCCATGCAGGCGGCTCCAGGAAGTCGGGGCATGTCCCCTCTCTTGTTCCTACAGGAAGGCACGTCCAGGCGGCTCTGTGTGCTGCCCTGTCCGCAGGCGCCACCCCCGCAGCTCCCATTGGCTATGGTTTGGGCAATGGGAGCTGCAGAGCTGGTGCTTGGGGTGGGGGCAGCGCGCGAAGCCCCCTGGATGCCCCACACGTAGGAGCTGGAGGGACGACATGCCGCTGCTTCCAGGAGCCTTGCGGAACCACGGCAGGCAGAGAGCCTGCCTTAACCCCACTGCACCGCCAACTGGACCTTTAACAGCCCTGTCAGCGGTGCTGACTAGAGCCGCCAGGGTTGGTTTTCAACTGGGTGTTCTGGTCAAACACTGGACACCTGGCAACCCTACTGAGGAAGCATGCTGATAGCATGGTTGTCTCATGAAAAGAGGGTCCACACAATGGCTGTAAAGCACTGGTGAGCACTACTTTATTTGACATGACTGTACCTTGTTAATTAAGTCAAGGCTCCAGAATGCATGTTATGATTTTATATGTAACTGTTTCCATTACTTCTGCTTGCTATTACTTGAATCTCTATGCTTTGTTAAATAACCCTATGTTTGATTTTATTAAGTGCAGCGCGGTAAGCGAAGTGGTGAGCTGAGGTGGAACTGGTAAGCTACGGTGTACCTTTTCTTTGGAAAGAGTGAATCTGTCAATACTGTTAGTGTCCAGTGGACCAGGGGCCGGACGTTCCAGGGAGACCCTCAGAGGGCTTGGGAGTTGGTGTGTACCTATTGCTAACCTGTAGCGAGACAGTGGCGCCTGCACAGACCTAGAGGGAAGGGCTTGCGTTGCCCATGGCTGGTGGAGTTGGGGAGTTGACCCCCAGGAGATACGGACAAGGCTTCCTCACACTAAGGGCAGGTGGTAGTGCAGTGCCTCACAAGAGTGGGTACCCCTAGGAAGTGTCACAGTGGCGTTTGCAGTACCTGAACCCCATTTGCCGGTTAACCAAGGGTCACGCTCCAAGAACTTATCTACCCAATAAGATAGATATAGATTCAAACGTGAGAAGGCTGGAAACAGGAAAAGAAAAAGATGATGATTTGTTATTTTCTGTTTATTTTGGGTAAGGGAAATAAAACAAGGAAAGGACAGGATGAGTAAGCTGGAGACCTGTGCTAAATATATACCAAATTGCATTTGGAAAAACTATATAGACTGTGGCTTGGAAACTTCAGGGGAAATGGGAGAGGGGATCAGAGCATTACTCATAGACTATGATGAGCATCAGGAAAAAACCTGTTTAATCTACTGGTAGTATCGGAGGCCGAAGAGGATGCAGGCTCAGGAAACTAGCCTGGTATAGATTCCAATGCTGCAGCCATGCGGTTAGAGTTGGGCAGAATTCAGCTCCAAAATCTGGAAATTGTGGAGAGAGGTAGAGAGCAGGAAGCAAAAGAGAAAGCCCAGAAAAGGGAGATGCTAGCGGAGAAGTAAAAAGTGGGAGGCAGAGAAAGCAATGCAAGAGGAGGCCTATCAAGGATTACTGGAACTGGAAGACTGAAAGTGCAAAGCCTGAAGAAAAATGAAATCTTGAATCAGAGGAGTGAATGTGGTGGCAGAAGCCCAAGAAAGGGAGATGTATTGCATCAATGAATATCTGACCACCTTTAAAAGCGTATGCAGGATATACACAATCCCTGATGACCAGAGAATGACTGTTTTACTTCAAAACTGACTGGTAAAACTTTACAAGTGTTTCATGACATGGATATAAATTATGCTATGTTGTGTGATCTGTTTAAGGGGTCTGTGTTAAAAAGGTTTCAAATTATTTCAGAGACATATTGCCTGACATTTAGAAACTTAAAAAAAACACTTGATTAGTCACAGGAAAATAGGTTTATAAAATGGGGGATTATTTGAGAAAAGAGATACAAAGTAAAGAAGCAGAAAATTTTGACAAGTTGGTCGATCTGTTTGCTCCAGGAGCAGTTCTTTGATGTCTGCTCTGATGAGGTGAGAACAACAGTGTAGGGAAAGTCCTCACAACTGTGGAAGAGGCAGTTGATACCACTGACTTATACCTGCAAGTGAGACCATTCATAGAGTGCAGGTCCCAAAGAGAAGAGAAAAACCTTGGCAGAAAAGGGTGTCCCTGGTTTGTTCTTGGGGAAAAGGAGGAAGGGGAGGGGACTAAGAGCACACCACTCCAATACCAATTCCTTACTGGTAACCCTAATTATCAGACTGCAGTCCCTGGGGAGGGCCCAAGAAAGTGCTTATTATGTGGGTCCCTTGACCACATGAAGAAACAATGTCCTAGGTATGGGGTATGCAAATACAATGCCCTATCCATTGAGGTTAATGTAGCTAACCTTGAGTCAAAGACTTCAGTGATGGCAGAGAGGGCTTAGTTGACCTCCTGGAGGTAGAATTTATCAAAGAGGCCAAGGTAAATGGTAAAGTGTGCCTGGGGTGGAGACACACTGATGCGCAGATCTCTAGTCGAGAGAGGTGATTAATGAGATTGATATGCTCCCAAGGGAAGAGGTAAAACTCCTTTGCGTGGGGCAATTTTGAACCATGGTGCTTTCAGGCAGCATTGAATTAGAGTCGGAAGATTTAAGGGGTACTTTGAATGTGGAGATTCTTAAGAATTTATCATGTGATATATTGATGGGAAATGACTTCAGTCCCCAGAGCTGTTAGCATTGTGACCCATAGCAAGAGGGAATATGTCCAAAACTTCCCAGAAGTAAGGTCTGGGGAGAAAGAGGCAGCTGCAAGAGGAGAGGAGTCCTCTGCAATTTTATCAACAGAAAGCGGCAATAAGAGACGAAGGAGGCGGTGGCCCCCTTACTTGAGACAGCTCTCAGCGCAAGCAAAAGCCAAATGGAGTTTGCTTCAGAACAAAGTGCAGACACCTCCTTGGAGAGCATAAGGGAGGCTACCCCAGCAATGCCTCGGAGAAAGATACCACAAGGGGAGGTTCTTTACAGATGAGGGAAGGATTTACATGGAGCTCCTGGTTTGGAAGAACAGAAGCTTCATGCTGAGTTAATGATACTAGCCCTTTTGCTGGTCACTTGGGGATGAAGAGGGCATATGAAAGGCTAAAGAAAGATGTATGTTGGCCCAATATTCAAAATGAGGTAAAGGAATACTGCAAGCCTTGTAACTTATGTCAAAAGCAAAAAAAGTATATAGGTCTCTGCAAGGCTCCTTTGCATCCTTTACTATTAGTCAAGGAAGCATTTATCAGGGTTGCTATGGATATCATAGGCCATTACCCAGGCCAGCCCAAAGAGGAAAAAGATTTATATTAGAGGTGGTGGATTTTTCCAACAGGTATCCAGAGGCCGTTTCTCTGTCAAACATGGAAGCGGAAACAGTTGTTAAAGCACCTTTTTCTATATTCAGCACGGTAGGTTTTCCAAAGGAGATCTTATCGGATTGTGGGTCAAATGTCACATTTCAGCTATTTAGTGAGTTGTGGAGGGTAAAATCTGTCCTATATCACCCAGAAAGAAATAGATTAGTTGAGATGTTCAATTGGACCCTAACATTTCTGCTGAGAATGCATGCAAGCAAGAGGGGAAGTGACTGGGATATAATGTTACCCTATCTGTTGTTTGCTTACTGGGAGGTGCTCCAAGAGTCCACCAGTTTTGCCCCATTTCGCATCCTCTATGGGAGAAAGGTCAGAAGTCTCCTGAATTGCTTAAGGGACTCCTGGGAGGGTGGCACTGAAGCAGAGGGGAAAGCCATTTAAACAGGATATGCTGAGCAGAGGACAGAGTCAGCCCCTTCTATTGATTTGATGACTGAATGTCATAATGATACCCCCGTAGAGAGCATGGATTTATATGAAATGTTAACCTGGACTGAGGAGAGAGATGATGGCTATGCTGAAAAGTCACCCTTAGATATTTTCCAGCAGGTCAGGCTCACAAAATAATCCTAAATGGTCCATAACATTTCCGGCTTACAGCCTTTGCCCCCAGAAAAGCACACCAAACAACTGATAAAATGATGCAGCAAGTTTGTAAGGAAATAGCAAGCATGCTGGACATGAGAATAATTACAGAGTCAAAACAATCCCAGGGTTTCTCCAGTAGCTATAGTCCCCAAAAAGGACAGGACCATAAGATTTTGTATTAATTACAGAAAGCTTAACATTGGCACAGTTCCTGATGCATACCTTATGTCCAGAATCAATTATGTGCTAGATGCTTTAGGCAGGGCAAAGTTCCTAAGCACCCTGGATTTAATAAAAGGGTATTAGAAATCCCCTTAGACAGTGAAGCACAAAAAAATAATCCACCTTCATTACTAATTCAATGCTTTGAGTTTAAAGTGTTACCTTTTGGATTAATTAATGCAGGAGATACATTTCAGAGGCTGGTTAATCAAATATTAGTCAGGTTATAGGATTTTGCTCAGGCCAGCATTGATGATATTGTAATCTTTAGCAGTGCCTGGCAAGATCAGAAGGATCATGTGGAGATGGAACCAACGAGACTCAGAAATAGAGTAAGTGTAAATAGGAGGGAAAACTCCTTAATCTATGTCACTGGGTAGGAAGAAGCTAGATTTGCCCAGATCCACTGAAAGTAGAATCCACTGTTAACTAGTCTGTACCCCCAACCAAAGTGCAAATCCAGTCTTTGCTATCCTGAGCATTTCTGCCTTCTCTTCCTTTGCTGAACTCTCTCCTTTAGAGCAGGCCTCCTTTCCTCTATTGGCTGCAGCTGTGGGTGCCTGCCTCCTTGCTTGGCAGCTGTATGGAGGTGTGGTCTGTAAACAGGAGAGGCTTTCCTCCCCCTTCTGTCTATGCTCAGTTTGGGGTTTGTAGACACCATTAGAAGCCCTCTTCAAAAAGATCTTCTGACAAAGGTGGTGTCATAACCGTACAGCTAAGGGTAGCCTAGAATTCCTCCTTACCTGTAAGGGGTTAAGAAGCTCAAATAACCTGGTTGGCACCTGACCAAAAGGACCAATGGGGAAAGAAGATACTTTCAAATCTGGGCAGAGGGAAGGCTTTGTTTGTGCTCTTTGTGTGTTCTCTGGGGAAGCAGAGAAGCATCAGAGCAGAAAACTCCTTCTTCTAAAATCATTCTAAAATGAGTCTGAATATTGCAAAAAGAGTAAGTAAATAAGGCAAGGCATGTTAGATTATCTTTTGTTTTTAGCTTGTGAATTTTCCCTGTGCTAAGAGGCAAGTTTATCCCTGTTTTTTGCAACTTTAAAGTTTTGTCTAGAGGGGAATCCTCTGTGTTTTGAATCTGATTACCCTATAAAGTTACCTTCCATCCTGATTTTACAGAGGTGCTTCTTTTAATTTTTTTTCTTTATAATAAAGTTCTGTTTTTTTTTAAGAATCTGGTTTACCTAACTGGTTGGTATATTATTCTCAAGCCTCCCCAGGAAAGGGGGTGAAGGGGCTTGGGGGAGGATATTTTAGGGAACAGGAACTCCAAGTGGTCCTTTTCCTGAATCTTTGTCTAACTCACTTGGTGGTGGCAACAGTACCCATCCAAGGATAAGGAAGGATTTATGCCTTGGGGAAGTTTTTAACCTAATCTGGTAGAAATAAGATTAGTGCATCTTTCATGCAGGTCCCCACATCTGTACCCTAGAGTTCAGAGTGGGAAGGGAATCCTGACAGATGGTTTGGTCTACAGCCTGTTGGGGGGGCTTTAATAAAGTGAAAAGAATTCTGTCAGAGAAACTGGTCCTAGGCAGTCCAAACTTTGATAAGGTATTTGAACTCTGTACTAGTGCCTCTAAAGCAGGCCTGGGGGCCATGTTAATGCAAGCAGGCAAAGGCAATAAAAAGCATCCTATTGCTTTCTTAAGTAAAAAAAAAAGTGATTCCCACTGAACAACATTACTCTACAATAGAAAGAGAATGCTATGCACTTGTGTGGTCCATCAGGCATGTAAGGTCTTACCTATTCAATAGGAAGCTCAGAGTCTTAACAGACCACTTTCCACTGGTTTTTAATTTTCACATTATTCAGAAAGGGGACAAAATTAAGGCTGCACGATGTTTTAGGTTTGCAGGATATAAAGGCTCTCAATGATGTTGGCACCAACAGTTTTATCTGAAAAGAATACATCAGTAAGGGCCAAAATCATGACACCACAGGACACCAAGGGTTTTGGTATTCTGGGCATGTATTTTAAACTAATAATTTCTTGTATGTGTCTGTGCAAGACAATAGTTACTTACTAGAATTTACTTAGCTGGTCTGATATACCAGTAGACTCTCTGCATAAAAGGACTTGCTATTAATTTTGTTGCTTACTTGAGTATCTGCGATTTGGTTATATTAGTCTAATGAATTCTGCTATGGAATCAATTTACAAGCAAAACAAAATGGCAAAGGGGGAGAATCTTTCTGGTGACTCTGTTCATAGCAAGCTGTTCCATGCTACATCATCAGTAGTCACAGGAACACCAGGGCTGAAGATCAGCAAGCTTGCATAAAGATGTTTGACCTCTATGACTTCAATAACAAATAAAACCTTCCACTTATTCTGATAGAGTGGGTAATCGTGTGTTCAAATGGATTTCCCACCTACTTGTTCACTGGTAGAATAGATAGTTACACACGTATCTCAATGTACAATACGTCATCTCTCATGTAATGTATCAAGTTATGTGACATGAGTCTATATAAGAGAGACAAGATTGGTTTGTTAAAATATATTGCCTCATTCACCTTGTCCCTCTCATATCCTGCGACCAACACGGCTACAACACTGCAAATAAGCCTGCATCGTTCACTACTCAATAAGCTTTTTGTTGACTTCTCTTCAGGCAGATTGAATGCTTTTGAGGTGGGTTTTTTCCTCTGTTGCTCTCTGTCTTGACTTGTTTGTGATTTATAAACAGACCAGGAGGTTTCTCAGATAGCAGCCACCCTTAGAAGTGATTGGTTTAAATATTAAATGCTATTGTCACATTTGGCATTCTTCAGTTTGAAAACTGACAAAATAAGATGCAAGAGCTATGCTTTAGTGTTTGGTACAAGGGAAAAAATCAACATAAAATTAGACATGCAAAATCTGTCAGCTATATTCCTATTTATGGACAAGCAAAAACTAAGAATCCAAATTCTGCCCTTTGACATAAATATGCAACTATCATTAAAATTACTGGGAGCTGATTGAGAAAGTTGAGGAAACAACTATAGGGTCATCCATTTTGGATCTGGCTTTGATCAACAGGGATGAATTAGTTGCAAATATAAAGGTAGTTGGGAACTTGGGAGGAAATCATCATAATCTGATAGAATTAAAGATCCAATGGAAAGGAGGACATGAGAACAGCAAAACAAGGACACCTCACTTCAGAAAGGCAGATTTCAAATGGCTCAGAGAAATAGTAGGCAACGGCCCACGGAAAGACCAATTAGGGAAAAAAGGCGTAGAAGGGGACTGGCAGTTCTTAAAAGATGTAATGCTATAGGCTCTAAATCATGCTATTTCGACATAGAGGAAAGATAGGAAGAGCCACAGGAGGCCAATGTGTCTGCACAAAGAGCTTTTTAGCTATCTAAAAAACAAAAGGGATGCATACAGGAAATGAAAGGAGGAGTATGTCACCAAGGAAGTATACATGGGAATAGCGTGAGTGTGTGGGGACAAAATCAGGAAAGCCAGGGCATGGAATGAGTTACAGCTGGCAAGAAATGTTAGAGACAAGATGAAGGGGTTCCTCTAGGGTTGCCAACTTTCTAATGGCACAAACCCAAACACCCTAGCCCTTTAACCAGACTGGGGTAGGAGGTTGCGGTGTGGGCTGGAGGGTGGGGCTGAGGGATTCGGAGTGTAGAAGGTGGCTCTGGAATAAGCCCAGGGAAGGGGGTTGGGGTTCAGGAGGGGCTTTGGGATGGAGTTTGAATGTGGGAGGGGGCTCCGGGTTGAGCCTGGGGCAGGTGGTTGGAGTGCAGGAGGGGGTGTGGGCTCTGGGAGGGAGTTTGGGTGCAGGGGGTTGGGGTGCAGAAGAGGGTGAGGGTGGGTGGTGCTTACCTTGGGTGGCTCCCAAAAGCGACTGGCACCGGTTCCTAGGTGGGCGGGAGGGGCGAGGGAGCGCCGCACATTGCCCCTGCCCGCAGGCACAGCCTCCGCAGCTCCCATTGGCTGCAGTTCGTGGCTAATGGGAGCTGTGGAGGCAGCGCTCGGGGCGGGGGAAGCACACGGAGATTCCTTGGTCCCCCCACAGGGGCTGCAGGGATGGTGCCAGCTACTTATGGGAGTGGCACGGGCAAGGGCAGGCAGGAAGTCTGCCTTAGCTCCGCTGGGCTGCTAGACTGTTAGCGCCCAAAATCTCCTGGTTTGGCTGCAGTAGGCTCCAGGAAATAAGGCTGATTCCGGGAGACTCCCAGCAAAACGGGGTTGGCAACCCTAGGTTCTTCAAATATGTCAGAGAAAAAGAAAGATCAAGGATGTTGTGAGTCTGCTGCTCAAGGGAGAAGGTGAACTGGTAACAGAGGATGGTAGGAAAGCAGAACTGCTCAATTCTTCTTTGTTTCAGTCTTCTCACAAAAAATAACATATAACTGGATAACTAGTGAAGTTACCATCGACAATAAAGGGGAAGGGATGCAGATTGGGATAAGTAAAAAACATGTCAGAGATCTTCTGACCAATTTGAATGAATTCAAATCAGCAGGACTGGATGCTATTCCCCTAAGGGTACTGAAGGAATTAGCTGAAGAAATCTCAGAGACTCTGGCAATAATATTTACAAACTCATGGATGATATGAGAGGTCCCAAAAGACTGGAAAAGAGCTACCATAGTGTCCATCTTTAAAAAGGGGGGAAAGGAGGAGCTGGGGAACTATAGACTAGTCTGCCTGACTTCCATACCTGGAAAGCTACTAGAGCAATGAATAAAACATTCAATTTGTGAATACGTGGAGGATGAAGGGGTGATTGCTAGCAGCCAGCATGGATTTACCAAGAACAAATCATGCCAAACCAGCTTGATTTCCTTCTTTGATGGGGTAACTGATTTGGTGGATTGGGGAATGCAGTAGACATAGTATACCTGGACTTCACCAAGGCTTTTGACACAGTCCCATTGGCCATTCTGATAAGTAAGCTGGAGAAATGCGGGCTTGACAGAGCTACCAATGAGCGGATACATAATTGGTTAAACAACTGCAAACAAAGAGTAACTATTAATGGAATGATGTCGGATTGGAGGGAGGTCTCAAGTGGGGTTCCACAGGGAGCTGTTCTATGTCTGGTGTTGTTTAACATCTTTATTAATGACCTGGATATAGGTATAGAGAGGTTACTGATCAAGTTTTCAAATGAGATAAAGCTAGGGTAGGGTTGCCAATACTGTGGAGAATAGAGCTAAAATTTAGAGGAATCTTGATAAATTGGAGAACTGGGCTATAGACAACAAAATTAAATTCAACAAAGACAAATGTAAGGAGCTACACTTAAGGAAGAAAAACCAAATGCACAAATACAGAATGGCGGAAAACTGGCTTGGCAGCAGCACTGCTGAGAAGGATCTGGGAGTTGTGGTGGATCACAGCCTCAACATGAGTCAGCAAAGCAATGCTGTTGCAAAAAAAGCAAATGCAATTTTAGGTTGCATTAACAGAGGCATAGCATGCAAGTCACGGGAGGTGATAGTACTGCTCTATTCAGCACCCGTTAGGCCTCAGCTGGAGTACTGTGTCCAATTTTGGTCACTAATGTACAGAAAGGATGTAGAGAAACTGGAAAGGATCCGGAGGCAAGCAACAAAAATGATCAAAGGGATGGAATGAAAGTCATATGAGCAAAGGCTGAAGGAACTGGGGATGTTTAGTTTGGAAAAGAGGAGATTAAGTGGGGACATGATAGCAGTCTTCAAACACTTGAAAGGCTGCCTTAAAAAAAGATAAGAGTAAAGTTCTCTTTTGCCACAGAGGGCAGGACAAGCAGCAACGGGTTCAAACTACAGCATAGCAGATTTAGATTAAATCTCATGAAAAACTTCCTAACTGTAAGAACGATAGCACAATAGAACAGACTGACTCAGGAGATTGTGAAAGCTTGTTCACTGGAGGTTTTCAAAAGGAGGCTGGATAGCCATCTGTCTTGGATAGTTTTAGATGCAACAAATTCTGCATCTTGACAGGAGGTTAGACTAGATGACCCTTGTAGTTCCTTCTGACCCTATAATTCTGAAATTTGGCCATACGGGACTATTTTCCTGATGGGCAAGGGATTGTCACATGCCACTACTCCTGGTTAGTGTTACCAGGCCAAATTCTGCTCTCAGTGAAGCCTCAGTGCATCCATGTCCCTGAGAGTATGATTTAGCCCAAAGAGTGTCACTTGTACAAATATCCTTCATATTGATGGGAGAATATACATATTTAATATTGAAATAATTGTTTCTATGAGTCCTGCAAAATATTTTTAGAGTATGGTGCATAAGAGATGATAGGATTTCGCTTCATAACACAACCTTGCCTTTTTGTATAGCCTTGACGTTCTTTCTAAAAGAGAGAAGCCTATTTTGGTTGTCTGTCATGGCAATAATACTAGCTGACAACAGAATAATATTTGATTCCATTTTGTAAGTGAAAATCCTTTACCAACCAAACCTACTGGAAATATTCCATGTTTTAGGAGATCATGACTCCAGCCTCCAGCTCACAACTGCTTGGCTATGACAAGGCTGTTGAAAGAAGTATACCAAGTAGAACCATCTCTTGTTCTATTTTGGAGGAATAACAAATCCTATTTCTCAAGAATCTTGAATCTCTTTTTCACTAGTTCTGTTTGGCTCTTTACCAAAGCTGTAGGAGGTAAAATTGCTTGATATCCATTTTCGATATCCTACAAAATCAGATAATGATGTGTATCATCTGCCTACCAGATGATGAATGAGAAGAGAAGAAGGAAATGTGCCACTGTGCTCATCGTACATGCAATATAAAACACTAAACAGAATTGTTCTAAGGTTAGTATAGTAAAAGCTTTGTTATCCGGCATGTTGGTGGAATGGGGGGTTAGTCAAAAATTCCAGTGAACTAAGAGTTATACTTACAAATGTAGGGAGGGAGTTTGGGTGTGAGAGGGGGTGCGGGGCACAGGCTCTGGGAGGGAGTTTGGGTGCGGGAGGGGGTTTGGGAGAGGGGGCTTGGAGTAGGGGGTTGGGGTGCAGGAAGGGTTTTGGGGTGCCAGATCTGGGCAGCGCTCACCTCCGGCAGCTCCGTGCAAGCGGCAACATGTTTCTGCTGCTCCTAGGCAGAGGTGCAGTCAGGTGGCTCTGTGCACTGCCTCCGCCCACAGGCGCCACCCCGGCAGCTCCCACTGGCCGTGCCAACTGGACTTTTAATGGCCCGGTCAGTGGTGCTGACCAGAGCTGCCAGGGTCCCTTTTTGACTGGGCGTTCCAATCGAAAGTCAGACACACCTGGCAACCCTATTGAAGATTTGTATTGGGAGATATCAGAAATACCAGTTTCTAGAGTTTTCCGGTTGGTAAAGGATAACACAGCTTTTACTGTAACTAGAGAAGCAAAATAAATTACTTGTTCATATCACTGTTTCCCTTATAGGAACAAGAAAAAATGAATCCACTAATTACAGAGGCCTTTTTCAGTTTATAAATTAAGACACATTTATATGAAGAAACTTCATCTTTTAAATATTTTACAATTCTTTTATTGTCAACATTTTACAACAACTGGACATTAATGTGAAATTGAAAAATAATTCCTATGCATTCAGATATTACAGAGATGCTAATAAATGGCCCTGGATTTAATATAATGCTACAATTCACTTTAGAGAGCTCTAATACAAAATGGCAATGTGTCTGTTGAATGAATTTTAGTCTTATATTCTTTCTTAGGCCCTCTAATGTTGTAATGATATGTAATGCTTTTTAAGAGAAAAGCTCTGAAGATTTATTTTGAAGTCCATGCTTAAGAAATAACCACGCGGGCAAAGAATGGGGAGAAAGTTGCAATTTTATAGCTTTATTTCACATTTGGCTTTGCTGTTCTTACCTTTTAGATTTTTTAGTGCACTGAAATAATTGAAATTGTATTGTGCCTGATATCACTAAAAAGGTATTACCCTTTCACTCGTGTTAAAAATACAGGATATTCTTACCACCCCCCCCATTGAGCTCAGGGAGGTTTTACAGCCTTCCAAAGATGTCAGTGAAAGGGAATTACCAGTGTGTTCTCTGTTGACGATTTACAAAGAAATAAACCAGTATTTAAATATTATATCCACATTAGTTCTTCATGACTAATGTTATTACAATGCATACGAAAGGAATTAGTAATGAATACCCACTTAGTGTAAAGTGTTGCCAAATACATACTTAACTTGTAATGCTACTGAGAGCACATATATAATTTTTGTATTTGTTACTGTGTAAAAATATTATTTTGAGTACTAGCTGGTCTTAAATGTAATTATATAATGGCACATGTTAAAGCCATGGAAGATATACAATTATGGGTTAAATGTTCTATCAAATATTATCAGCTGATGTTAAAAAAAAGCCAACTTTTTACTTTCCAGCTTTTAGTTTTGCATATTTCACTTGTTTTGTCTATGGTCTGAAGGATGTGAGAGAAAGGTTTGATTCAGATAGTAATCATCAGGAAACCACTAATACCACCAAAAATAAAAACAATGATACCCTACTCTTCACTTCATCCCTAACCGGAGATACAGACATTTTTCTTAACACTCACATCACATACACAGCAATGCTTTTTACTGAGTACTGCATGAAGGGTAATTTCTTCTTTTTCATTATAGTGACAAATTTCTCTAGGGGATTTAATATTTTTAGAAAAACATTGTTCATTGTCCCAATTTTTGGTCATGTTATGAATTATTGTATTGCTTTCTGATGGTACACTGCAGAGGATTACATGAGCACAGTAGAAAAAAAATCTGATTTTAATTATACTTTTGACCTGGCTGAATACTACTGTCTCTTATCCTGAGAAAGCTTTAAAAAAAGTAATTTTATTTAAATCATCAGAGACACAGTAACATTAAAATGAGCGGAAATAACAGAGACTAAAAGTGTTAATTTTTAAAGTCTGATTAAAGGAAGGAAAATTTTAAAAAAATTTTAAATGGTGTCAAATAAGGAGACTTACTTATTTGGGGACCAGCAAGCATCTGAAAGTGAAATGTCTGAATAAAGGGCTCCTGGAGAAGAACATCCTCCCTCTAGATAGGTAGGCTTGTCAAGTGGATAGGAAAATTTAAAGCGCTTCTCCCCAGCACCCCAATAGGCTCAAACAGCACATTTGTTGCCCTGCCAGTCTAATAAAAGTAAATAATAATATCTAGTTCTTATAGCCTTTTTTCATCTATAGATCTCAAAGCACTTTACCAAGAAGGTCAGCCTTATTATCCCCACTTTACAGATAGGGAAACTGAGGCACAGGGCAATGCTGTGACTTGTCTAAGGTCTCCCAGCAATCCAATGACAGAGGTGGGAATAGAACCCAAGACTTCTGAGTAACAATCCAGTGCTTTATCCACCAGACACTACTGCCCCAGTGGGGTACTATGTGGTGAGTACAGTCTGTTCCTGACCCATGGCAACAAGTTTCATGGGCTTCTCCATCCCAGGACAGAAAAGCACTGGGGTGGAACAAAGCACTGAGGGAACCAAGGAGGCAGTGGAGAAGCTGCAAAAGCCCTGGGGCTAGGTCGAGGAAACACACTTGGGATCCTGGTTTAGGACTAATAGTGTGAGTTGGAAATAATTCTTGCATGTTTTAAAATCCACATTAGTGCACTGGTGTGAAAACAGAGTAGAAAACAGATGAAGACAAATTGACAGGCCTGATCCATTCAGGGTCCAGCCCATTTCTCCACAGAACCTTGGTTTGGGGGAGTCACTGCTTTCTTTAGCAGTGGTAATTTGGTATAGGACAGAGGAGGAGCTAATCTATAGCAGGCGGGGACTAAAGCCAAACTTTTGCATGGCAGAGAAGACTGTGATCAGGGCTGGGGGAGCTGGGCTTTTGCATAACCCTATTGTCTGCAACAGCCCACTCTAGAAACAGGGCCAGTTCGATGCTGTGTCCTCCTTAACTTCCTGTCCTAACAACTCCCAGTTCTCTCTCTTCCAGCAAGCAAAGCAGGGTTCAGGCTGTGCTGTTTTCTGGCTCTCTTTTCCTGCAGGAGGATAACTAGCAACTCTTCAGGTGGGTCTGATTTGTTTGTTTGATTGACTGGAGGGGAAGGAGCTGCAAAGAGAAAGGAACAGGTAGGTAGGTCAAAACCCATGATTCTCTGGCCAAAACATAGCCCTTTGGATTTTTTTCTAAATACAGTTTTGTAGCAGGTTATGGACAAAGCAATCATAATTTTTTTTCCTTCCTGCAAACCAGTCTTCCCTCATCAGTATAATAGAGGGACAGGTCTGAGAGAGTATAAAGTTATACAAAGCAACAAACAATTTTCCAGAATACTATGACAAATCTGATGAGACAGAATTTACCCAGTATCTCATATGTCATGGCTACTGTGCTGAAAAGAGAGTCTATCAATTATTATAACAGATTTGATTAAGAAAATGGCAGTACAAGAAAAAAATGATGGGAATTTAGAGAAGCATATAAGTATTTTATTGAGACACCTTATAGGCTTTGAGAGACAAAAGATTTATGGAGATAAATATACAGATGTGTAGCAGGATATTAAAACAGAAGACAGTATAAATGTTTTGAAACAAATCTGTTGCTTTTTCACAAGAGGCTGGAAGAGGAAGGGAAGTGATATTGCAAAGATTTTAATTGTGTACATAATGAAATTGAGAGCTGTACTTGAAGGATCAGCAGTGATTTAAAGTCCAGTAGTTAGAGATATCCAGGTGGAACAGGGCAGCAGAGACAGTGTGAGACGAAAGCTCATGCTCAAATAAATTGGTTAGTCTCTAAGGTGCCACAAGTACTCCTTTTCTTGATGGGGGAAAATGGCTCCAAGATTCCAGGCTTACACTGCTGGTAGCTAAGCTTGTGAGAATGATAAAATACCCAACTCCTTGGAGTAAAAGTGATACGGTGACAAGGAAGGAGTATGCGTCTTTTGATACCTCTGCTAAGGGACTGTGGAGTTACAATACACCCTCTCCCATGAGTGCTCCTAGCAAGAGGTACTACTAAACTGGGGCTTTTTACAGGGCTGGGAGGGAGGGGAGAGTCAAATCCCCACTGGGCTTTTCAGTCTTCTCAAGGAAGAATTCTCAGCAGGGAAGTGATTAGGTGCAGCTGAAACTAGTTAGGCTCAGAATTGTATTAAGAGACTGGGTTGCTGTAATAGAGAAGAGAAAGGAGTTGTTGTTTAGGGGCTGTGGCAGGGAATTTTAGAGGTAAAAGTGCTGGCTTGTTTATGTCTGTGTTTTTTTTTTTATGAGTGAGGGTTTATGCGACAAGAAAAGGATGTGGTTGGAGATTTTGTGAGGTTTGGATTTGTGTTTTAATTATATGAAAAACTCATGGTGTCTCTTTGTTTTGGTTTTAAATAGCTTTGAAGTCCTAGTGAGGTGGGTTTATTTGTTTGCTTATGTTAGAATATAGTTTCCTGCAAACTCTCTCTTCAGCTTCTCAGACTCTGGTTCTGTTCCATTCAGCTATAACAATTCTAACATATCCTCCCTGTTAGGTAACATACAGAGCTTTATCAGAACTGCTTTAAGAAATTTAGCTTATTGTGTTGCTTCATAGCTAAAGGTGAGTTAGCCTAGAGAAAAGGCAAGAAGTATCAAGCTCAACAACTTTTTTGGGGGGTGGGGGATGGGAATGAGGTATTATAAGAGCTATACCTCATGTCCTGGCTGTTCTGATTTGAAATTATGCTTGGTAGCAACTTATAAGTGCTGTTTAATGAAAGGTGTTTATTCTTTCAGAGTAAGCCTTAGCTTTGAGACAGGCTGCTGCCAAAAGATTAAAATTGCTGCATCTCATTTTGTTATAAATGCATAAATAACTTCAGGATGGCTCTGTTTTATTTATATGTGAAAATAATTTTACAGTGCTTTATGATTTTAATAAGAAACTATGGCCTGGCACATTTCCCCTCTGAAGCTGAGAATGCTGTTGTCTCCTAAAAAAAAAACCCCACAATAATAATCGGGTGGTTTTTTTTAAATACTTAACAGTCCAGTCACTCTAATGTGGAGGACATACAATGTCTAGTAGTGAATGTGAATTTGGCACAATAAATTCATTAGAGACTTGAAGAAAATATTAATCATATAGGATCTCTTGGGAGTAGCAAGGCTTTTTACAATAACGACAAACACATGCGTAATTCATAGATCATAAGGCAAGAAGAGATCATTGAGTCTGGATTTGAATTTTTTTTTGTTGTAAGATAGCGACCTTCATGTCTGTGATTGCGTGACCAGAGGCCCAACTTGGTGATCACTTTAGATAAGCTATTACCAGCAGGAGAGTGAGTTTGTGTGTGTATGGGGGTGGGGGTGTGTGAGAAAACCTGGATTTGTGCTGGAAATGGCCCAACTTGATGATTACTTTAGATAAGCTATTTCCAGCAGGACAGTGGGGTGGGAGGAGGTATTGTTTCATGGTCTCTGTGTGTATATAATGTCTTCTGCAGTTTCCACGGTATGCATCCCATGAAGTGAGCTGTAGCTCATGAAAGCTCATGCTCAAATAAATTGGTTAGTCTCTAAGGTGCCACAAGTACTCCTTTTCTTTTTACCACTGTACTTACATTCTACACATTGCAAAACAATCTGACGGATCCCTGATTTCATAGGGAGCCAATGAAGAGAGGGAGACATGATCTCTCATTGGCTTGAGTTCTGAATTGAGTCAAGCTTTATATAAAGGACAAGCATTTCATTCCAAAATACAGAGAATCTTAATCGTCAATCCTTTAGGCCATGAATACACAGATGCCTGCGGAAACAGTCAAAATGTGAGAAGCACGGATGTGGACTTCTTGCCAAACACAGATGGGCAGCGGTATTTTTTTGTCCCTTGGGCTGTTACGGGTATTTAGAAGAAGTTGAGGATCTAGGAGAACAAAGTCTATGTTTGATCCTTAATGATCTGAGAGCATCCTCAGTGGAAGACAATGTTATAACCTTGGGCTAGTCACTTCTCTCCCTGTGTGTCCTTTTTCCCCATCTGTAAACTAGGGATGATGATACTGACTACCTTTTGTGAAGTGGTTTGAAATCTATGAATGAAAAATGCTACACAAGAGTTGGGTATTATTATGGAGGTGCCATCTCTCCACCAGAAACCTTTTGTCTTTCTGGAATTCAGGTTCAGCCAGCCGCCCTTATTCCAGTTGCTGATCTCAGCCAGACACGTAGAACCATTTCCCAGGTGTTCATTTCCATCTGATGTGAAGGGGATGTAGGGCTGGGTACCACCTATATATTGCTATCAATGTTTCACAATCCACCTTAGTGGCTTTGCACAGATGTTGAGCGGAATGCAGGAGAGGATGATGAATTCCTGTAGGACCCCACAGGTGGGCATTCTGGAGGCCGAGGAGTTAGTGTCATCAAGACTCTTTGGGTGTAGCCTTAGAGGAATGATTGACATGATCTCAAGCACAATTGTGCTAACTCTTGCCGTATATCTGTGATGAGATGCACAGATTGCACAGGCGACTATATCCAATTCCATGGAGAGGTCGACCAACATGACTCAACGTATAATATTGCTTAGCTCTGACACAATGCTTTTCATCAGCAGATTGCAAAGCACTCTACAAAGGAAGCAAATATCCTAATTTCATAGTCCTTCTCCATTGCCTACTGGAGAAACTTCAGAAATGGTGTGGTTTGCAATAGATAAGAAGGCTGTTATTTAGCAGCTGCAATGGTGGAGGAGAGATCTATGATGAGAGTGTCAGCTTGCAAGAAACTTTTTTTTTCTTTTTCTTTTTTTCTAATTCTGAATCCTGTCTGCGTCAGTTTTTCTTCCTTGTGACCCTGGAAAAGTCATTTTAATCCCTCTTTTTCTCACTCTCCTCATCTGTCAAATGGGCATAATACTTGTCTACTGCACAGATGTTGTAAGGCTTGATCTAGTCATATTATAGTGCCTTCCATCTAAGGATATCACAGCACTTAATGAGTATAACCTATTCCTTGTGCACTGCTTTCTTTAGGCCATGCTTGTCTTTGGGTGACTTCTGCCACACTTTGCATCTTTCTGCTGCCTACTCTCAAATCTACCTTTTCTGCTTCTGAACATACAAACATGTTGCATTTATTATAAAATAATACATGCAAACTTTTGGATAACCAAGCATTTCAATTAGCTTGGATTCTGGTAATCAACGTGGACCTATACTGATACGTGAATAAAATTTCAGACCAAGTGTCCCCTGGACATGCTTGTCTGGTACAGACAGGTTGTCTGCAGCTGTGAATGACAGCATGTGCTGTTCTTGTGGCTTGAATGTAATACTCCCTGTTGTTACAAGCATCTCTTAACCTCTCAGGTTCCTACTGTTACAGCTGATGTGCTGCTTATTTTTTCATTGTGCCTTATTTTCAACCACTGGTATATTAATCAGTCATAGTGACAGTGCACACCTTCCTTGGGCAAAGTTTTCACTCAGTCACCCTAAGTTCTCTTTCAGTAAAGAGATCAGGCCCAGGCCAAGGAACAGGGACTAATTCCACAAACAAATCCTCTTTCACAGGTTTAACACTGCACTCAGAAATATTTTAGCAGCTGTGTTTATTTAAAAACAAATTTATCTGAAAGCAGAGGACACTAAAGCTCTGTCAATTTTCATTTGATACAGTAATAGGCAGTTCTATGCAATACAGTAAGAGGTGGTTGGGAAGCTGGAGAACAAAGCACACTTTCCTGGCCCCAATGCATTAATGGAAATAAATTATGATACTAAGCACTTATATCGGATTTAGCCTTTTTGAAGTGCTGTACAGATGTTAACTAATGAACTCTCTCAAAATTCTGTGAGGAAGAATTCGTCTCCAATTTACAGATTGTGAAGATTGGGCAAGTCCCCTCACTTCTTCACCTCAATCATATAAGATTAGGGTTGGAAGAGATCTCAGGAGGTCATCTAGTCCAACCCCCTGCTCAAAACAGGATCAACACCAACTAAATCATCCCAGCCTGGGCTTTGTCAAGCTGGGCCTTAAAAACTTCTAAGGATGGAGATTCCACCACCTCCTTAGGTAACACATTCCAGTGCTTTACCACCCTCCTAGTGAAATAGTGTTTCCTAATATCCAATCTAGCCCTCCCACGCTGAACCTGAGACCATTGCTCCTTGTTCTGTCATCTGTCACCATTGAGAACAGCCGAGCTCCATCCTCTTTGGAACTCCCCTTCAGGTAGTTGAAAGCTGCTATCAAATCCCCCACCCCACTCTTCTTTTCTGCAAACTAAACAAGCCCAGTTCCCTCCGCCTTGCCTTGTAAGGCATGTGCCCCAGCCGCCGATCATTTTCGTTGCCCTCTGCTGGACTGTCTCCAATTTGCCCACATAATTTCTGTAGTGGAGGGCCCAAAACTGGATGCAGTACTCCAGATATGGCATCACCAGTGCCGAATAGAGGGGACTAATCACTTCCCTTGATCTGCTGGCAATACTTCTACTACTGCAGCCCAGTGTGCTGTTCGCCTTCTTGGCAACAAGGGCGCCCTACTGACTTATATCCAGTTTCTGGTCCACTGTAATCCCCAGGTCCTTTTCTACAGAATTGCTGCTTAGCCAGTCGGTCCCCAGCCTGTAGCGTTGCATGGGATTCTTCTGTCCTAAGTGCAGGACTCTGCACTTGTCCTTGTTGAACCTCATCAGATTTCTTTTGGCCCAATCCTCCAATTTGTCTAGGTCACTCTGGACCCTATCCCTACCCTCCAGTGTATCTACCTCTCCCCCCAGCTTAGTGTCATCTGTGAACTTGCTGAAGGTGCAATCCATCCTGTCATCCAGATCATTAATAAAGATGTTGAACAAAACTGACCCCTGGGGCACTCCGCTTGATACCGGCTGCCAACTAGACATTGAGCCATTGAGCACTACCCATTGAACCTGACAATCTAGCTAGCTTTCTATCCACCTTATAGTCCATTCATCCAATCCATTTTTTTTTTTAACTTGCTGGCAAGTATACTGTGGGAGACCATATCAAAAGCCTTGCTAAAGTCAAGATATATCCTATCCACTGCTTTTCCCATATCCACAGAGCCAGTTATTTCATCATAGAAGGCAGTCAGGTTGGTCAGGCATGACTTGCCCTTGATGAATCCATGTTGACTGTTCCTGATCACCTTCCTCTCCTCCAAGTGCTTCAAAATGGTTTCCTTGAGGACCTGCTCCATGATTTTTCCAAAACAGAGCCAAGATTACCTCTCAGAAGCATTTGACTCTTAAGCCTTCACTGTTTTTGTTTTTTCTAGCTCACAGTGCCTCTCAGGTGGGTCAAAATGTCACACCAGTCTAGAAGATTCCATCCAAGCATGTCCATATTATACCAGTGAGACAGGGCAGCTATCTGAGGCTTGACACCAAATGAGGCTGAATTGTCAATTCAGTTGTGAGTTAGTGATTGTGTTAATGCAGATTACTGTCATGTTACCACACGCCATGGAGACCAGCTACCTACCTTTTGTCTCCTCTTCTTCCCTCCCCCATCTCACAGCACAAGAGAAGTAGTGGCCCAACTGTCAGGAGGAGAAAACCAAGGGGCTGCACGAGCAGCAGTTGCCTGAAGAGCTGCTACTGTCACAGGATGTCATGTGCCCCAGATAGAAGGGGTGTGGGTCCCAAACATAAGTAGTATTGGAAGCAAGGGGGGCAAAAATGGGTGGGGGGGAAGGGTGAGAGAGTAAAATCGGGGTGAAAGAATAAAACATGACTGATAAAGGACCACAAACAAGAAAAAACACTGATACCTTTAAGTGGATAAGATTTTTAAAAATTAAAAAAATGACTAGCCAGGCATTTGCTTATATGGAAAAATCTGGAGGACCAGGGCCTACCTTTGAAATATCCAGGGCGCCTAGCAACAGCAGTTTGATTTGCTGCAGGAGCAACTCACTCTTTCATTCATCTAAGGTAGATAAGTTAAGTTTCATAAAATTTATTGCAAGACGGTTTTTTAGTATGAGTCCTTAGGAAATCAAGGGTTGTTTTGTTTTACGTGGTCAGTAATGAGTTAGTTTTTAATGAATGAGAGTTTTGTTTTAGATCTTTGGCCAGAATTGTATATCCCGCATTTTTGAGAGTTTGCCGCTGTCCTCTACCCTGAGATGATTAACAAAGCACTCTGGATTCGTTGGTGATAAAAACTCTGTTAATAGATTCACTTTAAACCCCATGAAAATAACTTGAATTATATAGTCCAAGTAGTAGGACAGGAATGATAGTATTCTCGGTTCCCTCACTTGTGTGCTTTGGGTGGGGGGGCAAATCCACAGGTCTCTTCCCCCTCCCCCCCCCCGGCAGACTTGGTGAATTAACAAAAAATAGGGCAACTGGTGAATACTTAATTAATACAAATCACAACATTGAAATGCATTGCCAGTAGTCTATATGAGCATAAAGAGGAGCTGTCTAAAAGCATTCGTTGCTTTTTAATTTTTTACCCTATGTTTTAAGAAAATAGACCTTCAAAGGCCAGAAAAGCGACAGCCTCTCCTGACTTAGTTGGGTATTATCAAGGGGCATTACTGAAGAATCTTCTGGCTCTTTGGACGCAAATGGGTGATTGTTTTTAACCTTCATGTTGAAGGTATTGGGATACATACAATAAATCACCCCTTAAAAAAAGTCAGTGGCATCACTGACTAGATTTTAAAATTAAAAAGTTGAAATTATGTGGGTCAATAAAAATGAGCACTGGCAACCTTACACCTTGACACTTAACTGTTCCAAAAAACAGATCTGTGGGATCAGGAATAATCCTAGCATAAACCAATTTAAAGTTATACTGGAAAATCATAACACCTGTCTGAGAATTATAGTTGTATGTAGGCAGGGTAGAGAATGAGTTATTTCCAATCAGAAGTTTTCTCTGTTTTTAGGATACATTTTCTCCCAATTACTACTTCATTTAAACAACCCTGCATGAATCATTCTACATTAGAGATGACCTACATTTTGGATAGCAGCTTCCAGACAAAATCTGGCTATTTTGGAGTGTGATCATTTGCAAATTCAAAAAATTGTTTTGCTCTTATTGGGATTAACTCATTCAGTGTGCTTTGTGCTGTACAGTACACAAAAATGAGAGACCCTGCCCAAAGGGCTTTATCTAGCTGTATAACTTGGAATAAGGTATCCATTAAAGACATACAGTTTAGATTCATCTAAAACTTGTCCATTTCTTCCTTTTGTGCAGGTGAAATCTGGATAAAATGAAACCATATTACCATTTGCGGATGATACTAAACTAAACTGGGAGGAGTGGTAGATACGCTGGAGGGGAGGGATAGGATACAGAAGGACCTAGACCAATTGGAAGATTGGGCCAAAAGGAATCTGATGAGGTTCAATAAGGATAAGTGCAGGGTCCTGCACTTAGGACGGAAGAACCCAATGCACAGCTACAGACTAGGGACCGAATGGCTAGGCAGCAGTTCTGCAGAAAAGGACCTAGGGGTGACAGTGGACGAGAAGCTGGATATGAGTCAGCAGTGTGCCCTTGTTGCCAAGAAGGCCAATGGCATTTTGGGATGTATAAGTAGGGGCATAGCGAGCAGATCGAGGGACGTGATCGTTCCCCTCTATTCGACATTGGTGAGGCCTCATCTGGAGTACTGTGTCCAGTTTTGGGCCCCACACTTCAAGAAGGATGTGGATAAATTGGAGAGAGTCCAGCGAAGGGCAACAAAAATGATTAGGGGACTGGAACACATGAGTTATGAGGAGAGGCTGAGGGAGCTGGGATTGTTTAGCCTGCAGAAGAGAAGAATGAGGGGGGATTTGATAGCTGCTTTCAACTACCTGAAAGGGGGTTCCAAAGAGGATGGCTCTAGACTGTTCTCAATGGTAGCAGATGACAGAACGAGGAGTAATGGTCTCAAGTTGCAGTGGGGGAGGTTTAGATTGGATATTAGGAAAAACTTTTTCACTAAGAGGGTGGTGAAACACTGGAATGCGTTACCTAGGGAGGTGGTAGAATCTCCTTCCTTAGAGGTTTTTAAGGTCAGGCTTGACAAAGCCCTGGCTGGGATGATTTAACTGGGAATTGGTCCTGCTTTGAGCAGGGGGTTGGACTAGATGACCTTCTGGGGTCCCTTCCAACCCTGATATTCTATGATTCTATGATTCTATGATTTGGTGAAATTTTATCAGAAACATATCCTTGCTCACCTCTCAGACGCTCTCCTTGTCTGTGTGTCCTCCACAGAGCTCAGTTCATAGAATTTTTTAGTGGGGGTGAGAAATGCAAATCAAAACTCTGAGAAATGAGAGAAACAGAGTTCTGAGAATGTTTTGACACCTTTTGGTGGAGGTGGGGGAATATCTTAAGTCTGAGGAGAGGCAGGAGGCGAAAAGGATTTGTCCTATCCCATTCCAAGTCAGACTGTATAAATCTTTCAAACCCATATGTGATCTGAAGATACCCTTCATGGTAGGGTGACCAGATGTCCTGTTTTTAAAGGGACAGTCCCATTTTGGGGGACTTTTTATTATATAGGTGCCTACTGCCCCCCACCCCCGTTCTGTTTTTTTCACAGTTGCTATCTGGTCCCCCTACTTCATGATGTAACTACTGTCTTTAAACCCTCAAGAAGAGTGGCTCTCAACCAGGAGTGCAGAGTCCCCTGGGGGGTGGGGAGGCTGTGAGCAGGGTTCAGGGGGTCTGCAAAGCATGGCCAACATTAGACTCACTAGGGCCCAGGGCAGAAAGCTAAAGCTGCACCACTTAGGGCTGAAGCCTGAGCAACTTAGCTTTGCAGTGCTCCCCAGCCAATTGGCCGGCTTGCTATCTCCTAACGCAGGCCCTGGCTTTTATATGTACAAAAGCAGTTGTTATACCACAGGGGGCCATGGACTTTTTATAGCATGTCGGGGGGGGAGGGGCAGGGAGGGCCTCAAAAGCAAAAGGTTGGGAACCCCTGCACTAGAACAGTCACTATTTACAAATTCAAATTTGCACAGCTCTGTGTGGTTTGTGAGTGTGGTTTTGTCTTTGTTTTTTGTTGGCAAAGGCCCAAGCTTAGGCCCTGATCCTGAAAATTGTTCCATGGAAGAAGAATCGTGAGTGGAAAAAGTTGCAGAATTAGGGCCTGACACATACGAGTTACTTTATGCCTATGAGTATTCCCCCTGATTTCAATAGAAGTGTGTGTGTAAAATGCAGGCAGCTTTGTGTTTCCAGGATCGGGGCCTTTCTTTCTCCCTTCCCTGGGAGAAGCCCTAAGATGCATCCATTGCTGCATTTATATGTATTTCAGTGGCAGGCCAGGGGTTTGATGGGCATAATGTACTGTGTGGGGTTTTTTTTGTTTCCCAGACAACTGTTGACAATGTGAATGAGGAAGATATCTTTTTTAAAAAAAAACAAAACCAATTTTGTTCGTTAATCTTTTAAACACTGTAAAGTAATAGCCCTGAGCATCAGAAATAACCTGCAATATTATGAAACCAATAAAGAATTTCTCTACTCTTATTACACATTCAAGTTCTTTTTCAGAATAAGCCACCACCACCCTGTGTGTAACAGAAATCACTAGCACACACACTATACAACCCTCCATGAGCAAGGAGAAGCTTCATCCAGATCACTTATCACTAGAGGGGGAGACTTCTAACACATAGACCAATCACACCAGCAAAAGAGGGGGATATTTTAAAGCCAACCTTAAAATTAATCCTACAGGAGGGAGTCTCCTTCCAACTGAAGGAGACTTGGCAGGTCTGAGAATGGGGGTGATGTGTCTTTGCAGGAACATACCACCGTGCCTGAGTAAGCTCTCCTCAACAGAGTAACTGTTACCGTGTGCACAGCGGGAGTGGAGGGCTGTAGGACCCCGCGGAGACGCCCTGAGGCGAGGCAGGAGGACAATAATTTGTTCCATTGTAATGAGAACTGTAAATGTTGGCAAGGGGCAGATTTCCCAGGCAGGCCTGCCTTCTTTCACCAACGATCTTTAGTGCCTCCTGCTAGCCAACACGGACAGTCTGCTCATTTATTGCAACGGTCAACAGATAGTTCTTGCCAAAAAAAAAAAAAAAAGCCAAACCCCAAACAACTTTTTTTTTTTTGTTATTTATATATATAAAAGCAAAGCCCAGCTCATCAGCAGTCCATGCAGGAGCAGGAGGGGTTTGGGAGTTAACTGCATGCAGGAAATCTCTCACATCCTGAGTCCCAGCTCGCTCCTCTCTGTAACTGTATATTATGGTGCTATTCTCCAGACCTAGCTGATGAAAGTTTGTCTCTTTCAGTCTGGGCTAAGATGTCAAAGCGTCTTCATGCAGAGCAGCGGCTCTTCCCTCCTCCTCACCCCCCAGCCCAGATATTCATGCTGCTGTTGAGCCTAAGCTGGTTCTTTATAGCATCATCCAGGGCTCAAGGTAAGTTGATTATGCTTTTATATATATACACACACACACACACACTGCCAGGTCACAAGCCAGCATATGGCCAAGTTTGGACCCCTTCACCCGCGCCGACGCGGTTAGAAAGAAGCAGAGTTTCCCTTGGCATTTCCCCACCACCCTGGGGCTTCTGCATATTTGCATCCCCCCCCCAAACAAAACAAAACAAAAAAAGAACAAACAAACTTCCCCTCCTCTCCTGGCTGCTTTGCAAACGTTGCAGCCCTCCTCTTCCAGTTACCGTGCCGTCCCATCTGCTCTGCAAATCCAGTTCAGCCGCACCGCGTCCCCCAGCCTCCCCGGCTCCTCTTTCGCTCTGGTTGCGCCGCTGTGTTTGCGTGTAAGGGGGAGTTAGCTGTCGCCTGGGAGTGAAAGCATTCACGCTGCGTCGGCTGCTCATTGCAGCCCACTGAGCCGGGCTGGAGGATTGCTGCCCGCTTAGCTGCAGGGCCAGCTCTCCAGCCGCAAAGCACCCAAGCTTGCATTGCACTGATGCTTCTCATGCCTCCTCCCGACCCCCCCCCCCCGCGCTCCCCCTCCCCAGCCGGGGCAATGTGACAGGCGATTCTCGTTGCTGATGCAGGGGACGGAGGGACACACGCCATACAAAAGTTGTCTTCACTTTCGAGTTTTGCCTTGACAAAATCTGTCCGCTCATTGCACAAATCAGACCTAGTCTCACCCATTTGGGGTTGAAGGAGCGTGGGAGACCTTTTTCTAAAGTTTCTCTATTTTCTTAGGAATGAAGGATTTTGTAATGTGTTTCAACGAGATACCAATTACACTCGAGATTGCTTTGAAATCTCACATCATTTACATTGTCCTAGCAACTTGAAATGCAGACCTGCATCCGATGAAGTGAGCTGTAGCTCAGGAAAGCTTATGCTCTAATAAATTGGTTAGTCTCTAAGGTGCCACAAGTACTCCTTTTCTTTTTGCGAATACAGACTAACACGGCTGCTGCTCTGAGACCTGCATAAATAGCTCAAGGACTAAAGAGTATTCACACCATAGCCTTTCTTTTGGGTCCTGTTCCAGTATGTAGGGAATCTTCAACTGTTCCCTCCCTCCTGCCCCTTAAACCTGTTGCTTTGGGCTATTCACCTGGTTCCTGTTTATTTTACAATAAACGCTTGCATATCTTTATTGTTCAGTTGAAGATTCCAAAGAACTTTAGGGAAAATTTAGCCTTACAACACCCCAGTGAATTTGGTAAGAACTATTTATGGAAGGGCCAACAATTTACAATGAGTAATATATTAAAAACGCTTTGCTTCTCTGTTTATGAATTTTCTGTACATAAATTGGGGAAAATGGATGTATCATTCAAAATCACTTGTGAATACAGCTATTAATCCTGAGTCTGTAGACTCAGTGGAGGACAGTTCCACATGAATATTTGAAAGTGAATATTTGTACTTTGCTGATTAGTTTCCTGGGTCATGTGGTATTGTTTCTGGTCTCTGAGTGGATAATTTCTGTAAGTAACCACCAACAGTAAGAATTTTGAATTACATGTTGGTGCAGAATTTGAAATCTGAACTGTTAGTCAGATGTGAGTCATAATCCACTTTAGATGAGTATCTGGGCAATTCGGGTTTAACATCTGTTTTTTTCCCCTCATTAGTGAAAGCTTTATTTTCTAGCTAGAATATTCATGCTAAGGGAACACAGAGAATTTATTTAAATATTTGAATAAATATTTGCTTAAAATGTTTAACATTATTGGCTTAGCTCTGTTATGTCAGTTTCACAGATATATTTGGAGTCATCTTGTCAGCAGTTCACTCAGCAAGTTAGTGACAGAGTCAGGAATCAAACACAGAGGTCTGAATCTGTCCCCTGCTTTAACGAGTAGCTGACGCTGTATAATTTATGAGAGAGAGAGAGAGAGTTGTTAAATTGCATAAATATATAGCACAGCAATGAAAGAAGTACCTGTTCCTACAGACCTGATTGCATGTGTCTACTATTCCAATTTGAAATTTAGCTTTTGTTTAGTCCCTAAATTTATGCACAGGAGATTTACGCTGGGATTATTGTTTTGTCTTTGTTAGGAAAATTAACGTTATGGTTACTAACATGGATTAACCCATGTTAACTAACGGGTTAAGAAAACATACCTTTATGAACACACTAGTTAACAAGGGTTAACCCGTGTTAGTTAACATACCATTATCATTTTCCTAGTGAAGACGGAGCCATAGTCCTATCACAAATAGAGCTTCATGATCCACTTGATTTGAGAACATGCATATTCTATGTAATTGTGTCTGAGTGAACTGGGGTCATTATTTTAGTCAGCTGACATCCCCAGATAGTGAGCTAGGAAGACATCAACTGGTCATGGTCAACTAGTAGCATACAAACCCATCAGATGTGAGAACTAATCCTTGTCTTCAGTAGAACTCTGTGTGGGCCCAGGGGACAACGATGCATATGAGCTTGTGGGATCAAAGCATGTCTAGAGCTTCTTCAATGACTTGCAGCTGCAGTGTTGCAGCTGGCCTGAAAACTTGCTATGCGGGGTTCATAATATAATCTGCTTGATTTTTGTATTTTGAAGATGGAAAGATTTATACATCTGAGATATTAAACCATATACAGTGGTTTCTGTGCTTGCATAGTAGTACTTCACATGGACAGTTTGAGAGTTTAAGTGCCTAAATATTTATACAATGAATGTTAATGGCTCTGAGAGTTTAAGATCATGGATAATTATAACTTCTCTTAAGAGGCAACCATCTGTCAAGAGCCACTTATTGGATTTGGCTCTTTCTTTGTGTCTTCCTATTTCCAATCCTAAACCTTCTATGTTAATAACTATTAGTTCTTACAATTCCCAGTCTCCTGCCTTTCTTACAGTTGCCGTTGAACGTGTCCTTCTCTTTTTTCCCCTCTTGCCCCCCCCATTCTCTTCTCTTCTCTTTTGTCATGTCATCTTCCTTGCTGATACCTTTGGATGAAATTTACCTTTTGTGTTGGTCCTCAGCACAGGAATAGATTTCATCCTTAGTCAACCTGCAAAATTAAACACTGTTACTTTGTCATATTGCTCCCTCTGGAGTTTTTTTGGAGTCAATAGATTGAGCTCTACTTGATTCCCATGTAACTCTCAAAGCTCTTTTTAGTGTCATTTTGAAACTGTTGCTGAGGTTGAGGGAGATGAGCACATGGTTGTACAGAGTCTAAGCTTGTTTGACTGTTGACCAAACTGACTTTCCTACAGATATTTTGGACACCCTGGGTAAAATATGTAACTGCTGTACATAGGCGTGGCTCCGTTGTCTTTGATGGAACTGTGCCAGCTTACACCAGCTAAGGATGTACCTCTTCTGTCCCCGCCCTGAAAATGCTCTGTTCCAGCTGATCTTGTCTGTTTCCCCTGCCTGCAGGGGGAGGTATTCAATTTGTTTGTTTTTGCCAAGTTTCTAATCTCCCTTTTCCCTTGAAGGTTGTTGGAAATGTTGCTACCTAGCTATGAAGAGCAACTTCTAAGTAATGATCTACTGCATACATTTCAGACTACTTGTCATCCTGCTCACTGCACTGAGACTGCCCTGATAGCAGCTCTCTAATGATCTGTGAGTGACTGTAACAAATCAGGGTTATGTTTATCTGTTATTCCTACTGAAACTGTCAGCTGGAGTTGACACACTATTGATCATGAAATTCTGTTTTAAAAAGTCTGAATTCCTGTAATAGTTTATCTGGATCTTCACCAGCCTGGTTCAGATCTCACATTTCCTAATCCTGACAGTTTTATCACTAGTGGCCCTTATGCTTCTAACATTTCTCAAATTGCCAGTGTAAATTGTCCATGGATCCTGCCAGGGTTTCATTTTATTCAGTATTCATATGCTTCCTTTTGGGCAGTATCATTTCTAGTAAAGGGCTTCATTGTAACATGCAAATTGACAACCGTGAGATCTATTTTTCAAGCAGATCGTGTGTCACTTTCAATCTTCTGCTAGTTCAGAGCCCCTAGGGGCAATGGAGCAATGTGCACATGTGTATCTCTGAAAAACCCAGAGCTGCTTGTTGTTGTTGCCAAGCCTTGCATCTGAGTTCTGAGAATCTAATTATTAGAGCCTGTGGCCCTTACAGGCTGAGAGAATTATTTTGTTCTTGGCTCTTCACAGCGAAAGGTGTCATAAACTGGAAAATGCCATTTTTAGGGGTGTGTTCAGTTTAGGTTTGAAATATTCTAATGTTTACGAGGCCACGCTCCGTTTACATGGGCAAACTTTCCTTGGCTCTCTATCTCCTGCAATAACCAATTCTGCTCAGAAGGTATGACTCTCTTGTTGGTATTCATTTTGGAGGGATCTCTTGTTTGCTCTGATCCCCTTTTCCATTTCCATTTTTCTCTCATTCTGTTTTCGCGTTTTTTCCTGAAGGCTACCTCAAATATTGGGTTTTTTTAAGTTTAACATTCAACCATATATAAACACATACATTATACGTTGCGGTGTATCATTCAAATCACATTTAACATCTCTAAAATTCATATGACAAGGAATCTTGATCACAGGAAATCTCTAATATGAAAAGAACTAAGTAAGGTCTGAATTGTGCCTGCTAGGCAGAAACTTTCATTTGGGGCACTAGGTCAAATTTAGTAGTGTTAGATCAATTTAACCCTGCACCTGTCCACGTGATGAAGCCATTTTTGTCGACTTAAAGGGCTCTTAAAATCGATTTGTGTACTCCTCCCTGATGAGGAGATTAGCACTGAAATCGACATCGCCGGGTCGAATTTGGGGTAGTGTAGATGCAATTCGATGGTATTGGCCTCCGGGAGCTATCCCACAGTGCTCCATTGTGACCGCTCTGGACAGCACTTTCAACTCAGATGCACAGGCCAGGTATACAGGAAAAGCACCAGGAACTTTTGAATTTCATTTCCTGTTTGGCCAGTGTGGCGAGCTCATCAGCACAGGAGACCATGTAGTCCCAGAATAGCAAAAGAGCTCCAGCATGGACTGAACGGGAGGTACTGGATCTGATCGCTGTATGGGGAGATGAATCCATTCTATCAGAACTCTGTTCCAAAAGACAAAATGCCAATATATTTGAAAAAATCTCCAAGGGCATGATGGACAGAGGCTATAACAGGGACCCGCAGCAGTGCCACGTGAAAATTAAGGAGCTCAGGCAAGCCGACCAAAGAGGCAAATGCCCGCTCCGGATCAGAGCCCCAGACATGCTGCTTCTATGATGAGCTGCATGTAATTCTAGGGGGTGCCCCTAGCACTACCCCACCCCGTCCATGGACACCTTCAAGAAGGGAGTCTCATGCAACAGGGATGAGGATTTTGGGGACGAGGAAGATGAGGAGGAGGATAGTACATAACAGGCAAGCAGAGAAACTGTTCTCCCCAACAGCCAGGAACTGTTTATCACCCTGGAGCCAATACTCTTCCAAGATGGGCTCCTGGACCATGAAGCAGGAAAAGGCACCTCTGGTGAGTATACCTTTGTAAATATAATACATGGTTTAAAAGCAAGCATGTTTAATGATCGATTTGCCCTGAAGACTTGGGATGCATTCGCGGGCCAGTACAGCTCCTGGAAAAGTCTGTTAATGTGTCTGGGGATGGAGTGGAAATCCTCCAGGGACATTATTAAGGGGACATTCAGAGGTGGCCATTCCTGCTGCGCTGTTTGCCTGTGGCTGAAAAGAAATCATCCCCGCTTTTAGCCACGCGGGGGTGGGGAGGCTGTTCACGCAGAACTGTTTGTGTTTGACTGGCAGGGATCTTCCCTGATACTAGTTACATGGTGGGAGGAGGGGTGAAGCGATCATCCCAGAGAACTGGGTGTGTGTGTGTGTGTGGGGGGGGGTTAGTTGGATTTGTGCAGCACGTTAACCCGAAAACCACAGCCCCTCCTTTTAAATGGCCAACCCAGTGGGCGCTTGGCATGGGAAAGAAGGGTGCTGCTGTTTGAAATCATTCTCACATGTTATGAAGGTTGAAGAAGCCGAAAAACTGTGGCTTACCATGGCTGCCTGCAAGCTGAATTCTGTTGCCCAGCCCTGCGTGCGTGATCTCTCACACCAAACGGGCAGGCCCTCAATATAAGAGGCAAAATGCGACCTTGTACCGAAAGCACATGTGCTGTGTAATGTTAGCAGCTTGGTTCACTGTGAACGAGTCTACCCATTGTTCTCTAAAATGTGTCTTTTTAAATACTACTCTCCCTTTTTTTCCTCCCGCAGCTTCAAATGTTTCAACGCTCCCCCTATCATCTCCATTCCACTGGCTAGCGCAGATATGAAGGCAGAAAAAATGCACTCGCGATGAAATGTTCTCTGAGCTCATGCAGTATGCGTGGAGGCAGAGTCCAGGAAAGCAGAAAATGAACGCGAGGACAGGAGGGGAGAGCGAGGTGAGAGGTTGCGGGAGCAAGAGGAGAAGTGGTGGCAGCATGATGAGAGAAGGCAGGATGCAATGCTGAGGCTACTGGGGGATCAAACTGATCTCCTCGGGCATCTGATGGAGCTACAGGAAAGGCAGTAGGAGCACGGACCGCTGCTGCAGCCTCTGTGTAACTGCCCGTCCTCTTCCCCAAGTTCCATAGCCTCCTCACCCAGATACCCAAGAACACGGTGGGGGGGCTCCGAGCACCCAACCACTCCACCCCAGAAGACTGCCCAAGCAACAGAAGGCTGACATTCAATAGGTTTTGAAGTACACTGTGGCCTTGTCCTTCCCTCCTCCCCTCATCCACCACCCACTTGGTGCTTTCCTCCTCCCCCACCCCTCCCAGGCTACCTTGGCAGTTGTCCCCCTATTTGTGTGATGAATTAATAAAGAATACATGATTTTAAAACAACAATGACTTTATTGCCTCTGCAAGTGGTGATCAAAGGGGGAAGGACGGTTGGCTTACAGGGAAGTAGAGTGAACCAAGGGGGCTGGTTTTCATCAAGGAGAAAGAAACAAAACTGTCACACCATAGCCTGGTCAGTCATGAAACTGGTTTTCAAAGCTTCTCTGATGCACAACGCGTCCTGCTGTGCTCTTCTAATCGCCCTGGTGTCTGGCTGCGCGTAATCAGCAGCCAGGCGATTTGCCTCAACCTCCCACCCTGCCATAAATGTCTTTCCCCTTACTCTCACAGATATTGTGGAGCACACAGCAAGCAGCAGTAACAATGGGAATATTGGTTTCACTGAGGTCTGACCTAGTCAGCAAACAGTGCCAGTGAGCTTTTAAACATCCAAATGCACATTCTACCACCATTCTGCACTTGCTCAGCCTATAGTTGAACTACCCCTTACTACTGTCCAGGTTGCCCGTGTAAGGTGCCATGGGAGCAAGGGGTAGGCTCGGTCCCCTAGGATAACTATAGGCATTTCAACATCCCCAGTGCTTATTTTCTAGTCTGGGAAGTAAGTCCCTTCCTGCAGCTGTTCAAACAGACCAGAGTTCCTGACGATGTGAGTGTCGTGTATCTTTCCCGTCCATCCCACGTTGATGTCGGTGAAACGTCCCTTGTGATCCACCACTGCTTGCAGCACCATTGAGAAGTACCCCTTGCGGTTTATGTACTGGCTGCCAAGGTGGTCCAGTCCCAAGATAGGGATATGCGTTCCGTCTATCGCCCCACCACAGTTAGGGAATCCCATTGCAGCAAAGCCATCTAGTATGACCTGCACATTTCCCAGAGTCACTACCCTTGATAGCAGCAGCTCAGTGATTGCATTCGCTACTTGGATCACA
This sequence comes from Lepidochelys kempii, assembly GCF_965140285.1. Taxonomy (NCBI): domain Eukaryota; kingdom Metazoa; phylum Chordata; order Testudines; family Cheloniidae; genus Lepidochelys; species Lepidochelys kempii. The sequence continues at coordinate 103,090,133 of NC_136386.1, forward strand.
GCAGCCCCCACAGTAGATTTGCTCACTCCAAATTGATTACCGACTGATTGGTAGCTGTCTGGTGTTGCAAGCTGCCAGAGGGCTATTGCCACTCGCTTGTGAACTGTGAGGGCTGCTCTCATCTTGGTATTCTTGCGCTTCAGGGCAGGGGAAGGCAAGTCACAAAGTTGCATGAAAGTGTCCTTACGTATGCAAAAGTTTTGCAGCCACTGGGAATCATCCCAGACTGCAACACTATGCAGTCCCACCAGTCTGTGCTTGTTTCCCGGGCCAAGAATCGGCATTCCATGACATGAGACTGCCCCATTGCCACCAAGATGTCCATATTGCTGGGGCCCATACTTTGATAGAAGTCTATGTCCATGTCCTCATCACTCTCGTCACTATGCTGCTGTCGCCTCCTCACCTGCTTTTACAGGTTCTGATTCTGCACCTACTGCAGAATAATGTGCAAGGTGTTTACAATGCTCATAACTGCTGCGGTGATCTGAGCAGGCTCCATGCTTGCCATGGCATGGCGTCTGCAGGAGAGCAGAGTTTCAGTGGAAGTGGTGGCTGATGATGGATGCCGCGAGAATAGATCTTTATAGAGAATGATGAGAGGACTTGCAAGGTGGATTCATGAGAGCAGAGTTGCAGCGGAAGCGGTGGATGATGACCGTTAGCATCGCACATTTCCCAAGGAAGAACGCATATACCTGGGAGCCCATGACAGACAATATGGAGAAATTCACTATTGAGACAAGAGCAGCAGAGCAGAGTTGCAGCAAAAGCGGTCTGCTGAAAGCAGTATGGCATCCGCACGGAAAAAAGGTGTGAAACGATTGTCTTCCACTGCTTTCCCAGAGGGAGGGGCGACTGACAACATGTACCCAAAACCACCTGCGACAATGTTTTTGCCCAATCAAGCACTGGGAGCTTAACCCAGAATTCCAATGGGTTGTGGAGACTGCGGGAGCTGTGGGATAGCTGCCCACAGTGCACCGCTCCGTAAGTCGATGCTAGCCACGGTGGACTAATGCGCTTAGTGTGGACATACACAATCGACTGTATAAAATCAATTTCTAAAAAATTTCTATAATATTGACCTAATTTTGTAGCGTAGACATACCGTTAGCCTCCAACATTGGAGGTGTTGCATCAAAACTGTAGCCTACTGAAGTCACTGAGAGTGTTGCCATTGACTTCAATGGATTTTGGACTAGGTACATTGTGCCACAAGCGTGCAGGCAGATTACTGTATGTTGAGTAGTACAGCCTTGTAATAAGTTGCAACATGCACTCCTTTCTTTGTGCAGCTAGCTGTAGTGGCCAAAGGAGAGCAAAGATTGTGGTTGTGACAATGTGGGAAAGGTATGCTCCTTTCTCCCCCAGACAGAGACTGGCCACAGTCTGGCCTTAAGTAGAAACTGAGATGTACTGGTGGTAATGGAAATACACTCAGTGTCACGTATAAATATATAGCTTTCAGCTATATTTATTTCCAGACTGCATTTTCAGAAACCAGTGTCACATACTCAATGGTTTTTAATAAAGTGTAATTCTGTCTCCCTAGAAACTGTCAGTCCTTAGTGCTACAGATGCATTAACTGATTAAAGCATAGAATGCTGATTAGCTCCTAGCCTATGTGTAATATAGCTGGTTACTAATTATTATTAACTTTTGTTTAAAAGACAACAAGGAATTAGGAAAATGCCGTCTTCTCTCAGGAGAATCCAAATCTGTTGGTCAGGGTTGTTGACCCAGATTCCATTTAGGAAAACTGACCAAGGAAGTTGAGCTGCAAAATGTCCTGCATATAACAGTTTGGTGATATCTGTAATTGTGATAATTAATGCATCTGTCCTGATCATAAGCAGAAACAGAATACCTTTCTTCTCTGCAGTAGCTGCATTTCATAATGACAAAAATTAAAGATTACTGAAAAGGGCATTAAAGCCCTTGGAAGTTGTAGACTCTCGTGATGGCTATTTGAAGGTTCTAATGCTTGTGATCATCTTGTGTGGTAGGCTAGCTGATAAGCATTTCTTGTGATGACTGGGCCCTTGTGTAGCTCAACCTTAAATTGAGTTTGGGCCAGAATTATTGGAAATCCTATATCCTGTTTTCTGTAGGAAATTAGATTAGATGGTCACAGTAGTTCCTTCTGCCTTTAAAATCTGTGAATCTACACTTGGTTTGTAACGATCCGTGTACCTGTATTGGGGCAAACCCTAATGTACATATGATTTACACTAAATTAATATAAAACCATATTACTGTAGGGCAGGAAGGGACCTCAAGATCATCTAGTCCATTTCCCTCTCCTTGCCCTGGCACTAAATTAGGATTAAATATGCCTGGCATGAATTGTCCAGGTGCAGTTTACTCAGGCTTCAAACAGAGATAAGTTGCAACAATGTAAATCATGGGCCAGATCCTCATCTGGTCTGAATTAACATAGTTCTAATGATGTAACCTGTAAATTGTGATGTAAGCACAATTTAAACTGGCTGAGGACTGGTTCCTTGTAGATATTTGAAATTTACACCAGCAGTTAAAACCCACCACAGACAAGGTCCAGGACCAGCTGCTGAGACAGAGATGCACTTAGGTCCAGATCCTCAAAGCCATTAGGTGCCAAACTCCCATTTAAATCAATCGGAGTTAAGTACCTCAATACCTTTTGAGGATGTGGGCCTTAGTCTTTATCCCTATGAGTAGGGGATCTCACCAACTCCATGAGGCTTGAACTGGTTGGGGTCCCCAGGTGATGGTGGTAGTTCAGGGTCCTGAGTGCTGGAGACAGGCAGAACCCCCAGCACAATCAGTCAGGAGAAGATAGAGTCCCAGTGGAACTGATGCATAGTTTGGATCTAAGCATCAGAATATTTACTTGGGCATAGGTAGGGGTTTTTGTAGAAAAAACACAATGGTTCAAGGGAGAATGCTAGAATTGTTTATGAGTAAACTGATGACTTAAGGGTTTTCTTTAGGCTAGACAATAGGAGCTGATCACTCTTGGCTATGGGTGGTGTTTTCTTCCAGGGAGTTCACAATTCAACTAGGCTGCTTCAGTATTTTGGATATCAATTGCGGATTTATACTAGAATTGGTCTGATAATTGCTGAGCTGGGTGTGTGCAGGTGTAGGTTCATTAATATCTGGAGCAGAGAGCCCCCAGGATGCCGTGCTTCCCTGCTTTTCTGATCCCGGAGTTCAGTGTGGTTCTCTGTTCTCCATTCTGTATGCAAATTGAAATGTCTCCCTGTCCCATCTTTCATGCAGAGGAGGCTAGGGGAGTTATCTCTGTTTTCCATTCTGTATGCTAATGAAGATGTCTTAATCTTGTCATCCTTGTCAAGAGGGGTCTAGGTGTGTCTCCCATCCACCCTTCATTGCTCTCTCTAAGTCTTTTCTCTGATGGGTTTTGGTTTAAACAGAAGCTGGGGCTGGGGTGGGGGCGTCTTTCATGAGTCAGACAGGCTAGATACTGCGCCCTGGTTCTCCAAGAACACAGAGGTGACTGGTATCAGCCCTCAGTCACCAGCTGGCACTCTCCGGTCACCCAGTTCTGAAGGCAGCAGCTCAGAAGTAAGAGTGGCATGGTATTGCCACCCTTACTTCTGTGCAGCTGCTAGCAGGGCACTGTTGGACAAGAGCTTGGCACTTGGCCAACAGCCGCCACTCTCCGGCCACCCAGCTCTCAAGGCAGCGCAGAAGTAAGGGTGGCAATGCCATGACCTCCTCCTAAAATAACCTTGTAACCCCCTCTGCAACTCCTTTTTGGGTTAAGACTCCCAATTTGAGAAACGCTGGTGTCCCCAATGAAATCTATATAGTATAGGGTAAAAGCACGTAGAAGACCAGATTTCACAGGGGAAGACCAGATTTCACAATCTGTGATGTGTGTTTTCATGGTTGTGAATTTGGTAGGACCCGACCTGTGCGATTTTTATCTACTGTGAAGAATTGGGCTGTGTGATAGGCTGGTACTCTAGGACCCGACCTGTGCGATTTTTATCTACTGTGAAGAATTGGGCTGTGTGATAGGCTGGTACTCTAGGACTATTCATTGGAAGTAACAAGTGAAGCATCTTTCTGTTGGTGGAGAAAGGTCATATAATTCTACTGAGTGCTAAAATTATTGTTCAGGCAGAAAGTGTTAATTGATAGGAATCCTGTTTGTGTGGCTAATAGCAAGTTTCTCCTCTATTAGTCACAGGGTAAAAACTGAAGTTTGGGCTTTCTTCTCTCTTAGGGTCCCGTTTAATTATAGGGTTCAATTTTAATGTTTGTACTCAATCTTAGGAGATCATTTTGGCCTAGTAACTAAAGTCATCAGTCAGATGGAGGTTAAGGGTTTTCCTTCACTAGAGTCTTTACTTTCAGTTATCTTCCCATTGACTAGAGTAGTTAACATCAGTAAAGGCTAGTCTGCCATTCCAGAAACTTCTGTTCCAGACAACAAATGCTTGTAGTTTACTCTAGATTGATCTCAGGATAAACCACAACCATTTGGGCAGTTTCCAGACTAGCCTTTGTAAATGTGGTAACTTTTAGTGAAGTAACTTGAGGTAAAAACTCTAGTACAGATAACTCAACTTTTACGTTACTTGACATAGTTTTAATTTTTAGTAGTAGTTTCTTTTTTTTTTGTTAAATAAATGTAAGAAATAATTACACTTATCTGACAAAATGGTTTGCCCCTACACAATCATTTGCTGGTACTTTCAGGATCAGGGTCCTAAGGAGGTTGGAAAAGAGATAACAAATCACTTTGAGAATCATCAGGTAAACTTTGCAGTAAGTGTCTGCATTATACAGCACAAGAAAGCCATTTATTTGACAGAGAGCATTGCCAGTGGAACGAATGTTATCATGGGAGTCGAGTGGTGGAGTTCTAATTCTTGCTCTGCCATTGCTTTCTTTTGTGGCCTTAGTTAAGTCACTTAACTTTAGCCTCAGCTTCTCATTTGTGAAATGAGCACAGTAATACTTATCATGGAGGACTGTTGTCAGAACTAATTGTCTAATGTTTGCACATCTCTTTGAAAACACGTTGCTATGTAATGTGAAGTATTAGTGTCAATGGTTCAGTGAGTGACTTAGCAACTTCAGAATCCAGTCTGTAAAAACTATGTCCACTGTTTCACTTAAAATCTTTAAGCAACCTTGACCAATTTTCCAAGTAATTCCAAAGCCAAGAAATGCATAAAAATGACTTAATTTAAGTGCCCTCCCTGGTTTGGAACTTGAATAAATATGAGAAAGCTGTGGGTTGATTTTGTTTGTTTGCCCATCCAGAAGTTCAACATGACGAATCCATAGACTGGATAAATGCATTCTTTCTTGTACCAAATATATGATCTAATATGGCAACAATGGAACATTTCATGGCCTGTTAACCATGCTGGCTATTCTACAATGAGGCATAAAAAAGCTGGATGCAGAACTTGGCAAAAAAAAGGGTCATCAGCTCGTTTATTCCACAAGATATTTGTTAACAGTTAACATTTGTCATCGTTAAAAGTATGTTGTAGTTATGTGTACACATTAAGAGAAAAAGTCTTTTCTGACAATATGATAGCAGTTTGCTATTTTCTGTGTGTTTTTAAAATCTCTTGTTACTCTGTAGAGAGAGAACTGCTGATTGAGGAGGGGGAGCGGGAGGGGAAAAAGGTCATGTGACAGCCTATCCTTGAAAGATTTAGGTATGAACTTCCCTGGGCCCAAATGTTGATGTGCCTTTTTTTTTTAATACAATCATGAAAAATCCTCCAGCTCCCTTGTATTAACGCCACATTAAACAAGTGAAATGAACATACACACACAAATAGATGTGGGGCTGGGCATCATCTGAGTACTATTATTCATCATTAGTCACAGAAGTGTGCTCCTGGGCATCCACTAATTTCTTAGGTTTCAGAGTAGCAGCCATGTTAGTCTGTATCCGCAAAAAGAACAGGAGTACTTGTGGCACCTTAGAGACTTAACAAATTTATTTTTGCCGCAAGTACTCCTGTTCTTTTTACTAATTTCTTAATGTGCCTAACTCTCTGAGGTACTCCTGCTAGTTCATTAAAAAAAGTGAGTATCGTGACAAATATTATTTAATCTACATTATCTGAGACTAAATTCTGTCACTGGTTTCACCCATTAAAACTGCTAAGATTGCACACCTGTAGATGAGAGCAGAATTTGACCTCAGATATAGTCTACTGAGAAGTATTGAGCCATGTCATTTGTAACTGGTGCTTCTCTATGAACTGGAGGTCATATTTATGACCTCCAAATGAATCTTTCTTTTCTTGTATTTTTGCCAGGGCACCTAGAGGACAGGACGGATATCTCTCTTGGCTGGAACGTTTGTTATCTTTGAAAGAATGTATAAATAAAATAGGAAAAGATTGAATGGAGATCAGTGTATTTCACAGTTCCTTTGAGTCCCACTAAGGGGAGAGCCCCGAGGCGAATGCATGCATTTTAGGTGTGCTAATAGAATCATTGCTGTACCTTTCAGGTTACAGAAGAGAGGATTTTGTGTATTAATGGGCCAGATCCCCAGCTGGTGCAGATTGGCATAGCTCCATTGATTTGGCCGACCCTATGTAAATCCACGGATAGGACACCAGGCGTCAAAGAATCTTTTATACCAGAAATGTTACCCTTACTTTTGACTTATATATATAAATTTAACAAAAAGACTTAACTGGTAACTTTATTAGTACAGGTGAAGTAAATTTTCTGTTTCTATCATGTAGCACCAGTAGCAGCTGAAGCCATAAAAACAAAGGTGCATTATGGACATAACTACCCATCTTAGAATCCTATTCACCAGACATGGGTAAATGCCACAAAATGCTTCTTTTTAACATTGACTTGAAGTAATGCTGGAATGTGCTTCAGTCACATTCTCTCCTCCTTTCTATGTGCTTTCTGGGAACATTGGAACAAATGACTTTCATGCACACGAATGTATGTGAAAAGCACATTTGAAGTTCACACTCAAGGTATTCCTTACTTCTAGTGGTATATGGGATGGAATACTACCTGACACAGCGGAGGTCTGGGTTTCCTACTTCCCTCACCGGAGCCCTGGCTCAGAGGCTATTGAATAATCCAGAAAATGATCTCACTGCAACTTCTACAACTAGGATTGAGAGAACATTTAAATTTGAGCTCTGCACCCAGCCAATAAATCTTTGAGCAGTCTCTTTCTGAGGGTCCAGAAAGGAAAAGTTTTAATGTTTTCCTTCTGCGTGGATCTCAGCACCTGCAAGGGGGAGGTGGGAAATGCTGTCACTAATTTAAAATGGAATTACTTCAGATTTCTGTTGGTATAATAGTAGCAGAATGAGACTTGTGGTTTAATATAATAAGCTTTATGGTTATTGTGGCTGGGCAAATAATTTACTGCTAATATTTTACTTGACACACTTCACTGCTTTTTCTGCTCATAGACCCTCTCTGATTTATTTGGTGTTTGATTTTTCTTTTTCTAATTCTGTAGATTGATCACAAAAAAAATCTAAGTATATTTGATGCTTGCTATTTAATGTTGGAGCTGTATGGATTACTTCTGATTAACTGATCACAAAAGATACTTGTTTCAAAGTAGCAGTCATGTTAGTCTGTGTTTGCAAAAAGAAAAGGAGGACTGTGGCACCTTAGAGACTAACAAATTTATTTGAGCATAAGCTTGCGTGAGCTACATCCGATGAAGTGAGCTGTAGCTCATGAAAGCTTATGCTCAAATAAATTTGTTAGTCTCTAAGGTGCCACAAGTACTCCTTTTCTTTTTGAAAAGATACTTGGTATTTCTCTTCCCTGTAAGTGTTCCTCCTGTTGGATGCTATCAAACCCCCTTTGAGATCAATGAGCTGCTTTCCATTGATTTGATTGTGAGATGGATGGAGCCTGCAATCGGAAGGAAGGCTTGGATTTTCTTACGGAGAGGGAGCATTTGAAGTAGAAGAAACAGATGTGCCCGAATAGGGTATGGGTGGGGGTAAGTGAGGTGGGATTGTTCTCCACCCTCAGAGTTCAGGGGGAAAAGACAACACAGTCTTAGGCAGTAGTATCTTTCAGTGGCTTCCCATAACCGTGAGGGTTGGAATCATGTTGCCAGGGAGTGAGGCTGCTGGAGACCCAGTGCTGGTGTAGGGACACAGCACCCCCTACACTTGGCCTTGGCCTCCTACGGGCCTGGTTTAGGTGGCAATCCCATGGCCGGTTTCATGAGAGTGGGCTAACTCTTCACTTCCTCCATCCAGCAAAGCAGTTGGGGAAGAGGGCAGTATCGTTCACGGAAAATCTCACTGAGATTTCCTCCCCTTTAGCTTTTTCCTGCTAGTTTTTTCATTGGCTGGGACATCTGGGAACGTTATTATTGTAGTCCACGTTGTGTGTGTGTGAAGCACTCCTGCCCCTATGTCAAATCCTGTCTTCAACTCACTTTTTTTCTAAAGCCTTGTCTACACTACAAAATTAGGTCGAATTTATAGAAGTTTGTTTTGTAGAAAGTGTTTTTATACAGTCAATTGTGTGTGTCCCCACAAAAATGCTCTAAATGCATGTAGTCTGCGGAGTGCGTCCACAGGACTGAGGAGAGCGTCGACTTCTGGAGCGTTGCACTGTGGGTAGCTATCCCACAGTTCCAGCAGTCTCCGCCGCCCATTTGAATTCTGGGTAGAAATCCCAGTGCCTGATGGAGCTAAAACATTGTCACGGGTGGTTCTGGGTACATATTGTCAGGCCTCTCTTCCCTCCCTCCCTCCCTCCCTCTGTGAAAGCAAGGGCAGACAATTGTTTTGTGCCTTTTTTCTTCAGTTACCTGTGCAGATGCCATACCACAGCAAGCATGGAGCCCGCTCAGCTAACTGTCACCGTATGTCTCCGGGGTGCTGGCAGATGCTGTACTGCATTGCTACACAGCAGCAGTTTATTGCCTTTTGGCAGCAGACAGTGCAGTATGACTGGCAGCCGTCGTCGACATAGTCCAGGATGCTCTTTTAACCGATCCCGATGAGGTCAGGGGCGCCTGGGCAAACATGGGAGTGACTCAGCCAGGTCATTTCGCTTTTAAGTTTCGTCTCATGGCGATTCAGTCCTACCGGCAGTGCACAATGGAGCACTGTGGGATAGTCTTTTAATCTGCAGCCAGCAGAAGATGATGGCCAGCAGTCATGCTGCACCATCTTCTGCCGAACACCCAAAAGATGACGATGGCTAGCGGTCGTACTGCACAGTCTGCTGCCAGTAAGATGTATAAAGATAGATGAAGTGGATCAAAACAAGAAATAGACCATATTTGTTTTGTATTCATTTTCTCCTCCCTCCCTCCGTGAAATCAACAGCCTGCTCAACCCAGTTTTGAGTTCTATCCTTGAGGTTTTGAGTTCTATCATTGAGGGGGCCATTCTGTTTCTCGCAAAGCCACCCCCTTTGTTGATTTTAATTCCCTGTAAGTCAACTCTGTAAGCCATGTTGTCAGTCGCCCCTCCCTCTGCCAGAGCAATGGCAAACAATCGTTTTGCGCCCTTTTCCCTGGATTGCCCAAGCAGGAGCAGACGCCATAGTACAGCAAGCATGGAGACTGTTCAGCTCACCGCAGCAGTTATGACCATTGTAAACACCTCGCACATTATCGTGCAGTGTATGCAGAAGCAGCACCCAAAAAACCAGGCAAGGAGGCGACAGCAGCCCAGTGATGAGGGCATGAACACACTTTTCTCTAAAACCACGTTCCCCCGCAATTTGGAGATCATGGTGTTAATGGAGCAGGCTCATGCCGTGGACCACTGATTCTGGGCCCGGGAAACAAGCACAGCGTGGTGGGACCGCATTGTGTTGCAGGTCTGGGATGATTCCCAGTGGCTGTGAAACTTTTGCATGCATAAGGGCACTTTCATGGAACTTTTGTGACATGCTTTCCCCTGCCCTGAAGCGCAAGAATACCAAGATGAGAGCAATTTGGAGTGGGCAAATCTACCGTGGGGGTTGCTGTAATGCAAGTAGCCAATGCAGTCATTGAGCTGCTGCTATCAAAGCTAGTGACTCTGGGAAATGTGCAGGTCATACTAGATGGCTTTGCTGCAATGGGATTCCCTAACTGTGATGGGGCTATAGACAGAACGCATATCCCTATCTTGAGACCGGACCACCAGGGCAGCCAGTACATAAACCGCAAGGGGTACTTTTCAATGGTGCTGCAAGCAGAGGTGGATCACAAGGAACGTTTCACCGACATCAATGTGGGATGGCCGGGAAAGGTTCATGACGCTCCCGTCTTCAGGAACTCTGGTCTGTTTAAACAGCTGCAGGAAGGGATTTACTTAATATCCCCAACAGTTATTTTCTGGTCTGGGGTAATGCCTATAGTTATTCTTGGGGACCCAGCCTACCCCCTAATGCCCTGGCTCATGAAACCGTACACAGGCAACCTGGACAGTAGTAAGGAGCTGTTCAACTATAGGACAGAGCAAGTGCAGAATGGTGGTAGAGTGTGCATTTGGACGTTTAAAGGGTCGCTGGCGCAGTTTACTGATTCGCTCAGACCTCAGCAAAACCAATATTCCCGTTGTTATTGCTGCTCACTGTGTGCTCCACAATCTCTGTGAGAGTAAGGGGGAGACGTTTATGGCGGGGTGGGAGGTTGATGCAAATCGCCTGGCCGCTGAATATGTGCAGCCTGACACCAGGGCAGTTAGAAGAGCACAGCAGGAAGCAGTGCGCATCAGAGAAGCTTTGAAAACCAGTTTCATGACTGGCCAGGGTACTATGTGACACTTCTGTTTGTTTCTCCTTGATGAAAACCCAGCCTCTTGGTTGACTCTAATTCTCTGTAAGCCACCTGCCCTCCTGCCTTCGATCACAGCTTGCTTGCAAAGGAAATAAAGTCACTATCATTTAAAAAAATGTATTCTTTATTAATTGATTATAAAAATAGGGAGATAACTCACAAGGTAGCCCGGGTGGGGTGTGGGAGGAGGGTAGGAGGGAAGGAAAAGGCTACTTTAAAACTTGTTGAATTTCAGCCTTCTGTCGCTTGGGCTGTCCACTGGAGTGGAGTGGCTGGGTGCCCGGAGCCTACCCCCCCACCCCCCGCACCCCGCGTTCTTGGGCGTCTGGGTGAGGAGGCTATGGAACTTGGGGAGGACGGAGGGTAGTTAAGCAGAGGCTGCAGTGGCAGTTTGTGATCCTGCTGCCGTTCATGAACCTCCACCAGACGCCGGAGCATGTCCATTTTATCCCGCAGTAGCCCCAGCGTTTCCTCATGCCTCCTCTGATCTTCCTGCTGCCACCTCTCCTCATGTTCATCGGCCACCATCCTGTACTCTGATATTGTGTCCCTCCACACAGCTCTGTCAGTGCCGGACGACTGCATGAGCTCAGAGAACGTTTTATCACGCATGTGTTTTTTTCGTGCCTTATCTGAGATAGCCTTTGGGACGGAGGAGGGAGGCTTGAAACATTTGTAGCCTCTGGAGGAAAAAAAGGGAGTGAAGTATTTAAAAAGATATATTTTACAGAACAATGGCTATACTCTTTCACAGTGAACAACGCTATTCACATTACATAGCACATGTGATTTTGGTACAAGGTCGCATTTTGCATCTAATATTGAGTGCTTGCGGCTTTGGTGTTAGAGATCATACAAGCAGGGCCAGACAACAAAATTTGGCTTGCAGGCGGCCATGGTAAGTCGTAGTCTTTCAGCTTCTGCAACCTTCATAACAGCAGCCCCCTCCTTTCCAATACCAAGCAAAGCCTGTTGAGTTGGCCATTTAGTGCTGCAGTTTTCCTGTTGACGTGCAACAGCAGAAACCAAACTAACCTCCTCCCTTCATCCAATTTTCTGGGATGACCACTTTTCCCCTCACCCCACTGCCTGGCTGGTATCAGGGAAGATCCCTGCTAGCCAAACGCAAACAGCTCAGCGCCAATAGCCCCCCCACCCCACCGCGTGGCTAACTGCAGGGAGGATTTCTTTTCAGCCACAGGCAAACAGCCCAGTAGGAACGGGCACCTCTGAATGTCCCCTTAATCAAATTCCCCTATTTCAACCAGGTTACCATGAACGATATCACTCTCCTGAAGATAACGGAGAGAGATAAAAAACGGATGTTGTTTGAATGCCAGCAAACACCGGGACCATACGCTGCCAGGTTTTGTCATGTAATGTACCAGATTACTTGCTACTAGCATGGCATGGTAAAGTGTCCTACCATGCAGGACGGAATAAGGCTGCTCTCCCCAGAAACCTTCTGCAAAGGCTTTTAGAGTACCTCCAGGAGAGCTTCATGGAGATGCCCCTGGAGGATTTCTGCTCCATCCCCAGACACGTTAACAGACTTCTCCAGTAGCAGTACTGGCCACGAATGCATCCCAAGTCCTCAGGGCTACTTTATCATTAAAAAATGCTTGCTTTTATAACAACATGTATTATATTTTAAAAGGTACACTCACCAGAGGTCCCTTCTCTGGCTTTGTTGGGTTGGGAGGGTATTTCAGTCAAGGTGATAAAAAGATCCTGGCTGTCGGGGAGAATGGTGTGCTGTGTGCTCTCTCCAAGCTCCTCCTCATCTTCCCCATCTGCAAAATTCTCAGCCATGGCAGAGAGTACCCCATCATCAGAGACCACGGACAGGGGTGGGGTAGTGGTGGTGGCCCCCCCTAGAATTGCATGCAGCTCAGCGTAGAAGCAGCATGTCTGGCGCTCTGTCCCGGAGCATCCGTTTGATTCTTTGGTTTTCTAGTACGCTTGTCTGAGCTCCTTAAGTTTCACCCGGCACTGTGTTGCATCCCTGATGTAGCCTCAGTCCCTCATGGCGTCTGAGATTTTTTGAAATGTTTTGGCATTTCGTCTTTTGGAATGTAGTTCTGATAGCATGGATTCCTCTCCCCATACAGCAATCAGATCCAGTACCTCCCGTTTGGTCCATGCTGGGGCTCTTTTTTGATTCTGGGACTGCATGGTCACCTGTGCTGATGAGCTCGCCTGGTGAAACAGGAAATGAGATTCAAAAGCTCCCGGGGCTTTTCCTGTACACTTGGCTAGTGCATCCGAGTTCAGAGTGCTGTCCAGAGCGGCCACAATGGTGCACTGTGGGACAGCTCCCAGAGGCCAATACCTTCGAATTGCGTCCACACTACCTCAAATTCGACCTGGCGATGTCAACTTCAGTGCTAATCCCCTCACTGGGGAGGAGTACAGAAATCAGTTTTAAGAGCCCTTTATATCGAAAAAATGGCTTTGTTGTGTGGACGGGTGCAGGGTTAATTCAGATTTAAGGCTGCTAAATCCGACATAAACTCTTAGTGTAGACCAGGCCTAAGATGCCATATGCTGCTTTCTTTGCAAGCCTTCTTGGTTTTGAATCTTGTACTTCAAATTCATCTGAGACAGACTGAACTCCAGGAGGCTGGGCTCTTAACTTTTTCCATGTCATGGGAAGCACTGTGCACATGTGGAACACTTAACAAACAATATAGCTTGGTTTACTGAAAAGTATTCAATTTCAAATTTTTTATAGTCTTTCCCTCTCGCTGAATTCTGAAATGCTCAATCCAAAAAGAACCAGAATTCTGTTCTTTCACTGACCCTGATTCAGAATTCCTTTGTCAATCACAAACAAACTGCAAACAGGAATGGGCAACACTTTCCTCATCAGAATATATTTATATTGTATGGAATACACATATTTTATTTATTTAAAAATATAGAAATAAAATGTGTGTATTCCATACAAGGAAACTAAGCATAGATCCTACTTGTTAAAATGCACTATAACACTTCTGACCCCAAAAAAATCAATGGCAAAATTTTATTTTCAAAACTCCACTTGTCACAGTTCATTGTGGTGAACAGGCAGGATATTGAAATATACAAGACTCCTGTCTGAGTGCATTAGAGTAGGATTCTTGTGCATTTCAGTATCCATTCTGCATACAAATCACGCTCACATTACTTTTGTTTTAATCACCCCAAACACTCATGTTTGCCTTATTTAATCATACTGAAGTCTGTGGGACTAATTGTATAAGGCGAGGAGGGTTTGGTCTGAGAACAAGGCAGAGAGTCAGTGCCATGAGCATGTATAAAACTGAAACTTGAGAGTTAAGAATTGTCCTGGTTTTAGTATAGAGCCATCTAGCAGAGAACCAAAATTTGAATATTAGCCATGTTACAGCACTGTGATTTGAGGAACAAATAGACTTTCCAGAATCGGGACAGTAGGGTGAACAAAAGTTGTTATTAAAGTTGTTAAAAAAGTAATTAATTGGAAGGTTAAAAAAATGTATCTGCTGATTAATCATGCTATTAAACAATAATAGAATACCATTTATTTAAATATTTTGGATGTTTTCTATATTTTCAAATATATTGATTTCAATTACAACACAGAATACAAAGTGTACAGTGCTCACTTTATATTTATTTGTGATTACAAATATTTGCACTCTAAAAAAACAAAAAAAGTATTTTTCAATTCACTTCATAAAAGTACTGTAGTGCAATCTTTTTCATGAAAGCGCAATTTACAAATTGAAGTTTTTTTTTGTTCCATAACTGCACTCAAAAACAAAACAATGTAAAACTTTAGAACCTACAAGTCCACTCAGTCCTACTTCTTGTTCAGCCAATCACTAAGACAAACAAGTTTGTTTACATATATGGGAAATAATGCTGCCCACTTCTTGTTTACAAGGTCACCTGAAAGTGAAAACAGACATTCTCATGGCACTGTTGTAGCTGGAGTCGCAAGATATTTACGTGCCAGATGCAGTAAAGATTTGAATGTCCCTTCGTGCTTCAACCACCATTCCAAAGGACAGGCGTCCATGCTGATGCTCTATAACGATTCAAAGTAGTGTAGACGGATGCATGTTCATTTTCATCATCATGAATCAGATGCTACCAGCAGAAGTTTGATTTTCCTTTTTGGTGGTTTGAGTTCTATAGTTTCCTCATTGGAGTGTTGCTCTTTTAAGACTTCTGAAAGCATGCACCATGCCTCATCCCTCTCAGATTTTGGAAAGCACTTCAGATTCTTAAACCTTGGGTTGAGTGCTGCAGCTATCTTTAGAAATTTCACATCGGTACCTTCTTTGTGTTTTGTCAAATTTGCAGTGAAAGTGTTCTTAAAATGAACAACATGCTGGCTCATCATCCAAGACTGCTATAACATGAAATACATTGCAGAATGCAGGTATAAAACAGAGCAGGAGACATACAGTTTCTCCCCCCAGAAGTTCAGTCACAAATTTAATTAAAACATTATTTTTTTTAACGAGCGTCACCAGCATGGAAACATGTCCTCTGGAGTGGTGGCCGAAGCATAAAGGGATTGTACTGTAGTACTTGTATGAGGTGAATTGAAATATACAATTTCTTTTATCATTTTTACAGTACAAATATTTGTAATAAAAATAATATAAAGTGAACACGGTACACTGTGTTGTAATTGAAATCAATATGTTTGAAAATGTAGAAAAACATCCAAAATATTTAAGATCAATTGGTATTCTACTGTTTAACAGTGCGATTAAAACTGCAATTATTTCTTTTGAGTTAATTGCGTGAATTAACTGCGATTAATCGACAGCTCTAATTTTTTGGCATGTGTTAACTTCGAAAAAGTTTCATGCAATCTCGTGCAAGAGAGATCATTTTGTAATTTAATGACATGATACGAGAACTGAAAAGTTATATAGCTATTACACCAATATATAAACCATATGTGTTAGAAAGACAAGTTCAGTTTTGAAATATTTGACTTAACTATGCTTTTCACTTTCAGTCTGTGCCAAACATGTGCTTGAATGACTGATGGAGTCATATGGTTCCCTGAATAAAGCACTTTATTGTGCACAGTCTTGGAGCCTTCCAACTGTTGTATTACAGAAGCTGGGAGATTAAGATGATCCAATGTCTTAGGGGGCATGTTCCACAATGAACATTTTATTTTTGTGTAAGGATATTTTCCCCCCCCCTCTTTTAAACTGTCACTGGTTTGTTCAGCTGGCTTGTCAGTGACACTGACCACAGTGACCTTCAGCTTAGAAGAGTAGCATACTTTAAAGCTTTCATTCCCATGTTCATGTTAATTTTTTTAACATATATTTTCCACAAAATTTATGGGACTGTTTTGGAGGCTGTTCTCTTTTGCAGACTATTTCATTAACAAAAGTTAAATTTAGGAAGAGCAAGTGGTGACATGAAATAGTTCTTAGAATTAGAAAACTGAAATATTGAAGGGTACGTTTTTAATGCTGCTTATTTAAAGGGATCAGTAAGACTTAAACTCCTATTTCTCATCTGAGCAGTCAAATCTCATGAAACTGAGCAGTGTGAAAGATCAAGTGGACATGCTACAAAACCATACGCAGCTTAGTTCAAAGTTGGCAGACCTGTCAACTTAGAGAGAGGATCTTTTTTGATTAGAAGCAGAAGGAACAGAAAATTAAATTCAGAAGTGCATGGAGTCCATCTCTCTACTGCTTGTCCTCAGGCTCATCAAAGGCGTTTGACTTTTTTCCCCCTCTTCTTCAAAATTTTATACAAAAGTAGTTATTTTGCAGGGGGAAGGAAAGAGTTGTTTGTTTGCAATGCTTAAATGCCTTGGGGAATGGGTGAGAGAATTTTACAAGTTAATACAATTCTGTGTGTAGTAGATGGGATTATTTTTAATGTGTCTGAGTACTGTTAGTAGGGTAATGGGAAGTACCTCAGCAGACTGGTAGGTCTCTATTGTTTGAGCCAGGAAAACAGTGTGTGTTTGGGCTGGTGGTTAGAACAAAATACTAGATGAGTTGTAATCCAAGCCAAACTACCAATCATTTGACTCTTACTTGTGCCTCTGAAACCGGCCAAGACAAATATGTGCAAGAATTCTTACAATACAGTACAACAAAATAGTGTCCAGTGGATCCTCTCTCTCAGAGCCTTTGAAGCTGATCTATAAAATACTCTTCATATCTGTCATGGTGACCTTTTGGTTCTTATTTCAAGACACAGTGAAATTTTTATGTATATACACTTAATGCACTCTACGACTTAGGGATATTTTACAAATGGCACAACATTTTACTAAGCATAGTGCTAATAGTAACGTTGTGATCACAAATCCTGGTGCCGAGTCCTTTCTTATGTACCATGGACTGTGTTCTACCTTAATATCAGAAAGCATAAAATCTACACAGCGAATATGAAAAGGCTGAGTCATCTTCTCAAGCACAAAAACCATAAGGACCTTATTCTGATCTCACCAGAATAAACTGTGCAATTCCATTGAAGTCAGTGAAGTTATAAGCAGTGCAAGTGAGATCAGAATCAGGCTCTTAATTATCAAAGGGTGTCATAAATATAAAGGGAAGGGTAAACCCCTTTGAAATCCCTCCTGGCCAGGGGAAAGCTCCTCTCACCTGTAAAGGGTTAAGAAGCTAAAGGTAACCTCGCTGGCACCTGACCAAAATGACCAATGAGGAGACAAGATACTTTCAGAAGCTGGGAGGAGGGAGAGAAACAAAGGGTCTGTGTGTCTGTCTATATTCTGTCTTTGCCGGGGATAGACCAGGAATGGAGTCTTAGAACTTTTAGTAAGTAATCTAGCTAGGTACGTGTTAGATTATGATTTCTTTAAATGGCTGAGAAAAGAACTGTGCTGAATAGAATAACTATTTCTGTCTGTGTATCTTTTTTGTAACTTAAGGTTTTGGGGGTTCTCTATGTTTTGAATCTAATTACCCTGTAAGGTATCTACCATCCTGATTTTACAGGGGGGTTTCTTTATTTCTATTTACTTCTATTTCTATTAAAAGTCTTCTTGTAAGAAAACTGAATGTTTTTTCATTGTTCTCAGATCCAAGGGTTTGGGTCTGTGGTCACCTATGCAAATTGGTGAGGCTTTTTATCCAACATTTCCCAGGAAAGGGGGGGTGCCAGTGTTGGGAGGATTGTTCGTTGTTCTTAAGATCCAAAGGTCTGGGTCTGTAGTCACCTAGGCAAATTGGTGAGGCTTTTTACCAAACCTTGTCCAGGAAGTGGGGTGCAAGGTTTTGGGAAGTATTTTGGGGGGAAAGGTGTGTCCAAACAGCTCTTTCCCAGTAACCAGTATTAGTTTGGTGGTGGTAGCGGCCAATCCAAGGACAAAGGGTGGAATATTTTTGTACCTTGGGGAAGTTTTGACCTAAGCTGGTAAAGATAAGCTTAGGAGGTTTTTCATGCAGGTCCCCACATCTGTACCCTAGAGTTCAGAGTGGGGGAGGAAGCTTGACATGGTGGCATAGTGGTGGGATTAACCTGAAATCATTTTGAGATCAATTTGAGATTTTTTGAACTAGAAATACAGATTTTAAATACAGATTTTTTTTTCCCTTTGGAGCTGCTAGAAAAGCAGCTTGTTTTCTCTCTGCTTTGGAGCCAGAGCTGAGACAAAAGGGGATTATCTTTGTGAATTGCAGGTTTTCTTTGTCTGGAGGCAGGGTACTTAACTCCTGCAGGGAAATTCACAGTCTTCCAACCCAGACTTTTTTTTTTTCCCCTAAAAGTGAATAGGGAGGGGGGTGTTCTACCCATTTGCCTGGAGACAAAAGTGGCAAGGTTTTTTTTTTTTTTAGGATTTTGATTTTTTTGTTTTACAAGGAGCACAGGTTTGAAAAGGAAATTTTTTTTTTCCTTTGGGCTGCTGGTAAGCAGGTTTCCAAGTAGTTGGAGGTTTTTTGCTTTGATTTGGGCCCAGAGCAGAGACAAGGGAATTGTCTTTTTCTGTAGGCTGACAATCACTATCAGAGAATAGGTATTCTATTCCAGCACAGCAAAATTTTACAGCCAAGTTTTGTTTATTTCTAAACCTTGGGTGTAAGGTTAGTTAAAACAGAGAGGTTAGAATGACAAAATCCACGGCTCGACACAAGCTGGAATTAGCCAGATTTCAGGCTGCGGAAAGACAAAGGGAACATGAAAGACAGATAGAACTCATGCGGCTGAAGAAGGAGGAGAAGGAACAAGAAAGGGAGGCAGCGAGAGAGGCAGAACAACACCAAGCGGCTGCTCACAGGAGAGCTATGGAAGCAAGGGACAAAGAACTGGAGGAGAAGGAAAAAGAGAGGAAGTATGTGGCGGAGATGGAGAAGATAAAGGCTCAGCAGAATATCCCAACAAACCCTAGTAATCCTTCTCCAAGTACCACTTCCCATCCCAGAAAGTTCCCCACCTACAAGGCAGGCAATGATACTGAGGCCTTCCTAGAAAACTTCGAAAGGGCCTGCCTTGGGTACAACATCTCTACTGACCAATACATGGTAGAGCTGAGGCCGCAGCTCAGTGGACCCTTAGCTGAGGTGGCAGCTGAAATGCCTAAAGAACACATGAACAAGTATGAACTGTTTAAATCCAAGGCGAGAGTCAGAATGGGGATAACACCCGAGCAGTCTCGTCGGAGGTTCAGAGCCCTAAGGTGGAAACCAGACGTGTCATTTACCCGACATGCCTACCACATTGTGAAACATTGGGATGCCTGGATATCAGGAGCAAGTGTTGAATCTCCAGTAAATTTGCCCTTCCTAATGCAAATGGAACAATTCTTAGAGGGGGTTCCTGAGGAAATAGAAAGATACATCCTAGATGGGAAGCCCAAAACTGTAATCGAGGCAGGAGAGATTGGAGCCAGATGGGTGGAGGTGGCAGAGAAGAAGAAAACTGGTCGCAGTTGGAGTGGAGACCAGAAGGGACAACCCCAGACCACACCCTATTACCGGGGGCCGCCCAAAGCCCCACCTACCTCCCAAAGAACCCTCCAGACCCCTTATCGTCCCACCACCCCATTCTCCAGCAACCCACCTTGCCCCGGTGACCCGTCAGCTGGACGATGTTTTAAATGTAACGAGCTGGGGCATGTAAAGGCCAACTGCCCCAAGAACCCCAACAGATTACAGTTCATTGCACCAGAATCACACCAGAGGTCTGCAGGCCCAGATACCTCCCAGATACCCTGGGAGCGGAGGGAAACTGTGAGTGTGGGCGGGAAGAAGGTCACCGTGTGGAGGGACACCGGAGCACAAGTGTCAGCTATCCATGCTTCCTTAGTGGACCCCAATTTAATCAACCAAGAGATCCAAGTGACGATTCAACCCTTCAAGTCCAACTCTTTCGATTTGCCTACAGCCAAGTTGCCTGTCCAGTACAAGGGCTGGTCAGGAACGTGGACTTTTGCAGTCTATGATGATTATCCCACCGCTAACACCATGTCAAGGTTCCTCCCCCACTCTGAACTCTGGGGTACAGATGTGGGGACCTGCATGAAAGACCTCCTAAGCTTATCTTTACCAGCTTAGGTCAAAACTTCCCCAAGGTACAAAATATTCCACCCTTTGTCCTTGGATTGGCCGCTACCACCACCAAAGTAATACTGGTTACTGGGAAAGAGCTGTTTGGATGCGTCTTTCCCCCCAAAATACTTCCCAGAACTTTGCACCCCACTTCATGGACAAGGTTTGGTAAAAAGCCTCACCAATTTGCCTAGGTGACTACAGACCCAGACCCTTGGATCTTAAGAACAGTGAACAATCCTCCCAACACTGGCACCCCCCCTTTCCTGGGAAATGTTAGATAAAAAACCTCACCAATTTGCATAGGTGACCACAGACCCAAACCCTTGGATCTGAGAACAATGAAAAAACATTCAGTTTTCTTACAAGAAGACTTTTAATAGAAATAGAAGTAAATAGAAATAAAGAAATCCCCCTGTAAAATCAGGATGGTAGATACCTTACAGGGTAATTAGATTCAAAACATAGAGAACCCCTCTAGGCAAAACCTTAAGTTACAAAAAAGATACACAGACAGAAATAGTTATTCTATTCAGCACAGTTCTTTTCTCAGCCATTTAAAGAAATCATAATCTAACACATACCTAGCTAGATTACTTCCTAAAAGTTCTAAGACTCCATTCCTGGTCTATCCCCGGCAAAGACAGAATATAGACAGACACACAGACCCTTTGTTTCTCTCCCTCCTCCCAGCTTTTGAAAGTATCTTGTCTCCTCATTGGTCATTTTGGTCAGGTGCCAGCGAGGTTACCTTTAGCTTCTTAACCCTTTACAGATGAGAGGAGCTTTCCCCTGGCCAGGAGGGATTTCAAAGGGGTTTACCCTTCCCTTTATATTTATGACAAAGGGTGACTCTATTCTGAAAGGTGACTGTATAAAAATGGCTCCTCTTTACTAATCAGAACTTTTTCCCTTGTGTATTCAGGATCATATCTGCTCACTTCTGTGATTAAAATAACATTTTACTAGTTTCTTCACTTGTCAGCCCTGGAGAGCCAATAGGATAGGGATAACTGGAGACCAAGCCAGACATGTAGAGCAGGCTGGGCTGAGTTGTGAAGGACCATGAAGGTGAGGGCAAGAAATTTCAAATTTCTTCTCATGGTCAAGGGGAATCCAGTGAAGCAATTTAAACTGTGGGAGGAGTGACAAGGTGTAACTGATAGACAAGGACATGGTTTTGTTTGTAACATTTTGAAGTATTGGAGGAGAGTGAACTTGGTATCTGGGAGGCAAGAGAGAGAGAGGTTGCAGTAGTCAAGTGGGAGATGACATGGAGGGTGGACCAGTGTTTTACCTTTGAGTGTGGAAAGGAATATTGTGGAAAAAGTAGCAACAATATTCATGCATGTGTGAGACGAGGGAGAGGTCAAAGATGACGCTGTGTTTGTGAGCCTAAGAGACAAGGAGGATGGTGGTGACAGGGATTGGGAATAAAAGTAAGTTGCATTTTGGTCATATTGCGCATGCGCTGACAGTGGCTGTCTAAGGTAATACCTGTTAGAGAGGTGTGGCTCTGAGTGCAGAAGAACAGGACAGGCTCAGAGAGGTAGACTTTTATCTCTATGTTGACAGCTCACTGTAGTAGAAACCATGGGAGCAGGTGAAGTCTCCAAGGAGTAAGATGTAGAGTGGGGAAAAGGAAGAAGCAGGGAGAGAACCCTGTATTACTTTTATGGAGAAAGGAGAGGGAAGATGAGGAAAAGTTAGCAAAGGAAGCAGTAAAAGAGGTAAGAGAAGTAGAGAGAGAGAGAGAGAGAAAACAGTGAGGGGACTGGATTACAGAAGCAAAAGGAAAACAAGGTGTTCTAAAAGCATATGTGATCAACAGCACTTCAGTAGAATGTGAAAGAAGTAGAGGACTTGAGACTTAGCCCTGGTCCGCACTCCATAGTTAGGTGAACATAAGGCAGCTTATGTCGACCTAACTGTTTCGGTGTACACACCACAGCCTTGCTCCCGCCAGCGTAAGTGCCCTACTACACTGTTATAATAACTCTGCCTCCACAAGAGGCATAGGGCTTATGTTGGTATAGTTAGGGTGACGCAGTGTCCATGTAGACACTGTGTTACTTACATGGGTTGTTGGCTGTCATTCATATCAATTTCATGGCTCCCTGCTGGAGTCCTTACCAGGGCTCTATTACATCAATGCATACTACATTTGTGAATTTTTTCCACATTCTAATCACCTTGCTCAGATCTGTATGCGAAGGCTGGATTTGGCTGTGAAATGTTCTGGGATAACTTTATATGAATGATTCTATATAAAAATAACCTGTGTTGGAGTCTATAAAATACTATAGGCCTGATCTTCATGACCCATCCACCAGTTTAACTCCACTGATGTTGGGAGAGAAGAATACAGTCCTTTGTCTAGAACTGTTACAGGTTCTGGTTTTGTGTTGGCTGGATTAAGATCCGGAGTGTATTGTTTTCTACCTTTAGTGGAAATACCTTGCCTGATGCATCCTAGTACTTAGGCAACTTAGTCTTTTTCACAGCTGCCTCACATTGGTGGCTCATAAGCATCCTGTGATCAACCCATATACCCAAGTCTTTCTCCTCCTCTGTCACATAAATCCCCAGCTTACACCAAAAATTCTTGTTAGTCCCTAAGTGCATGACTTTGCAGTTCTAAATTTCATCCTGTTTCTATTACTCCAGTTTTCAAGGTCCTCCAGATCTTCTTGTATTTATTGCGGTCCTCCTCTGTATTGGCTATATATCCCAATTTTGTGTCATTCTCAAATTTTATTAGCAGAGTCTCACTTTTTATGCCAAGGTCACTAATGAAAATGTTAAATGAGACTGTTCCCAAGAAAGATCCCTTAGGAATTCCACTAGTAATCTCTCTCCAGCCGAACAGTTCACCTTTCAGTATGACCAGTTGTAGTCTCCCCTTTAACCAGTTCCTTATCCACCTTTCAGTTCTCCTATTAATCCCCATCTTCTCCAATTTAGCTAATAATTTCCCATGTGAAACTATATGAAATGACTCACTGAAATCCAGATAGATTAGATCTACTGCATTTCCTTTGTCTAAAAAAATCAGGTATCTTCTCAAAGAAGGAGAGATTAGGTCTGGTACAATCTACCTTTTATAAAACCATGTTGTTTTTTACCCATAATTACTGTTTACCTCTATGTCCTTAACTACTTTCCCTTTCAAAATTTGTTTCAAGACCTTGCATACAATTGAAGTCAAACTAACAAGCCTGTAGTTTTGTGGATCACCCTTTTTCCCTTTCTTAAAAATAGCAACCGTATTGGCAATTCTCCAGTCATAGGGTATAGTAATAAAAACCACAAGTTTATAGATTTATTAAAGATTCACCCTATTAAGCTTGCAATTTAATGTGCCAGTTCCTTTAATATTCTTGGCTGGAGATGATCTGGGCCCCCCGTTTTAGTCCCATTAAGCTGTTTGAGTTTCCACCTCTGATGTGGTAATTTCTACTTCCATATCCTCCTCGTTCCACTTAGCAACCCTGGTATCATCCCATGTTGAGCCATGCCTAGATTCTCTTTAATCTTCACCCCATCCTCTGTGTTTAGCAGTCTCCTGAGTCTCATTCCAGTACCTTAATCATAAAATCATTTTCCCGCACTTGAGTTAACTTCTGTTTTAACCTGACAACATGGCAGTAAAACCAGGCTCAATATGTGTGGGTTGAGAAGGCAATTAATAGATTAAGGAGAAAAGCAGGTAAATCCATAAAAACCAGACACGTCTCATGAAATTTTTTTTCTATTCAAGCTGGCTAATGACTTTTGTTACTCTTATACACAGATTCTCTAATTAGTCCACTCATGGTGAAATCAGCACCAAATGTTAATTGAGCTCAAATTGATTTAGTTGGTGGTGTTCCCGCTTTGAGCAGCGGATTGGACTAGATGACCTCCTGACGTCTCTTCCAGCCCTAATATTCTATGATTCTGTGATTCAAATACACATTGGGCCGCCTTTTCCCTTTAGGAGGAAAATCATGGCTCATTGCCTTTATTTCAGATACCCTGGAGGGAGCCCTCGCAGTGGAATCAGGGGGGTTCTACTGTGGAAGAATGTAGGCAGGATTCTGGGGTCCCATACTGGTGGGCCTCATTCTATGTGGTGAGGATTCCCTGGTGTTCATTACTATGGTGGAGGCTGAGGGAGGAGAACTGCTTCAGCCATCTAATGCTTCCTCCAATTAGCTCTGCTTCACCACCAGCATATCTGTCCAGTGTCCAGCTCAGCGACTCAGGCTGGACACTGATATGGGATTGCATGGCTGTGTCTGAGGGCGAAATAGGGTCCACCGTTCGAAGCTGTATTTCTGTGTTCCTTTTCCTTCTGTTCATTGACTCTAGACACCCTTTCTTTCAGGCTTCTTTTGACTGCTTGACTTCTGTTTGCATTCCCCCTTTTTAATTGGATTGTTATGGACTCTATTTTAATTTCTTTACTTATCTCTCCACCAGACACCCTACCATATATCTGTATCCCTTTATTCAGAATAGGCACCATAGCTCCTTTTCATATCCACACCTTTTCTCATCATATTAATACCTCCTCTCTCTCTATTTTCTTCATTATCCTTTTTTTGTCTCTCCAGGTCATACTTTAAAGCATTGCAGTCAAAGTCTCATTTTAACTCTTTCTCTTTTTAGCCTGCAGCCTACTTAACTTTTATTTCCTGGAGTGTTTACATTTTTTGTCAGTTATACACTGCTGTACCACTGAGCAATGAGTGGGTATGTAGATTTGTAGTGAAAGCATTGCATTGACAGGTGTACTCTGTTTTGTACAATATTTCAAGAATAGGAACTACTTGTGAGGGACAAAGGTAGCTGTTTCTCTTCCTTCACCTGTATGCAGCTGTGTAAAGGATAGACCAAATTTTAGAGACTTTGCAAAGTACAGAGAAATGATACTGCAGCTAGAGGTGCTCCATATCCTAAAGAGGGGGCATGGCTGGATGGTGTGAGGCAGGAGTGTAATAAGAACCTTGACTTTCTTCCCTCCCCCCCACCCATGCCACTTGGGAACCATCCCATCCTATATAAATTAAGATTTATTTTTAACACCAATCCAGAGCCTGTGACAGGGATTTTTAGAGCTGTTCTCTTTGACAAGCATAATACCATTAGTATTTTTGGATAGAAAAATGCCCAGTAAATTATGTTACATGCAGATGGCTTTTTTTATTTTTTGACACTGTAATATGAACCTAAGTAATCTGACTGTGTAGGTAGAGCATTAACTCAGTTAGGGCTTATGTTCTCTCTCTCTGATATTTTCTTCACTGATGTGCATCCTGGACATGTAGGGATTCTAAATACTTTGTAACTTGCTTGCGTGTCTAGATAGAGGAGTTTGAGACCGCTAAGATAAGTGAGTATTAAGGCTTTTGGTGAACAAATTTCATATTAACTTGTTAAGTGGAGCACAACTGCAGATTTCCACATGGAGAAGGATAACATGGGGTAGATTAAAAGGTATTTGGGGAATAATAAAAAGTCTAGGATTAAAATTGCTAAACCCTTTATGCACAATAAACTTGGAGGCTTCAGTAACGTAAAACTGTATCATTATGTCTGTGCAATGACTCAAATGCTCAAACTATGAGGACCAACTGACTCAGCCAAAGAAATGGAAAGAACATAAGAGGAAATCTGTGATCATCATCTATCTTTTAGGAACTAATACTATGTAACAAGCATAGTAGGAAGCTTAAATTACCCAAGAGAAATCGGGGATCTGGTTACACAGAAGAGAAACCCTATCTACATTTTTATGTACACGGTAGGTCTGATCATGCGAACATGCAGCTGAAGGGCAATGATCCATCTCCCTGTTAACTTCTTACCTTGAATATGGAATAATAATCCTGATAAAATCTGAGCTATACTAGCTCATCCTCTTTCACGTCCCTCTTTAAGGCTCCCCTTAGCCATGAGGTCTGCAGAACCCAATTTGTTGATTGTGGCTAGACAGACCAGCTATTTCACTTGCCCTTCTTTCCTTCTCCTACCCCAAATTTAAAGACACAAAAAATAAGTACAATATAAGTAACTAACAAAACAGGGTCAATTCTTTACCAGGTTCATTGCTCCTCATGTTGTATCTCCATGTCCTGCCCTTTGTCTGTGTCTTTAGACTGTAAGCCTTTTAGGGAAGGGATTGTCTCTTTTCTGTGTTTGTACGACATCCAGCACAACAGGGCCTCAAAACTGATCAGGAGCTTTGAACGCTACCGTAATACAAATATTTACTATACTACCTCTGTGTCATATTAAATAGAGGCTACTGTTATTAATTAATACTCTACTTTGCAGTATGGAGTAGGGGTGCAAATATTATGGTATGGCACCAGGGCTACACATCTCGTTTTAAGATTGGGGGGGTATTCAACTGCTCACAAGCTACTGTTGCTCTTGTTCTGCTACCTCGAGCCACTGAGTCCTCCTTTTCACTCTCCCATCCAGCCTCTATTTTCATTGCATTTTTTACAGAAGTGCAAAGTTTGCTGAAAAGTAGAAATAGCCTTAACAGCCAGAGGGTTCTGTCTCCTGTTCTCTTAGAATTCTATGAGGATTTTGCCATTGATTTCAATGGAAGGAAGCATCTGCCTGTTATGTTTTCATATTTCATTCTTCCTTGAACTTACTGTGTTTTGAAATATTCTGCCAAGTCACCTTAATAAGGATTATGTTGTCAGATCCTATTTCCTACTAACACAAAACTTTTTTTTCCTATCCCAGGAGAGAATGTGGCCAGTAAATTGGAATCCTCCAGGCAACAGATGTCAAAGACCCAGTCAGAACATTATGAGATAATAATTCCCTACACTTTGAATGGAGAACAATGGAAACCAATAAATGGCACTGATTCAAAGGTTAGTTTTCATTTTTCTAACTATTATAGGACAACATTGTGCAATGACTGAAAGACTTTACATGAAATCAAATGACTATATACGTCACCAATAAAATGTCTGCCAGCTAGACATGATTATTTGCCTGATTTGAATGAAATCTTTAAAAAAAAAAAAAAAAAGTGAGATCTTTGAGTGGTTAAAATGAACATTTGCCTCAATTCAAAGTGACATTTTATTTTTGATAGAAAAAAGTTAAATTTCAAGAAACCTCTCTCAGAATACTGTGGCTAACATTAATTGCTTGAAATCTATTGACAAGTTTTGACAAACATTTGTGGGTTTTTTGTTCTTCAGATAGGAATCTGGGAAAGAAAGCACAGGGATAACTTTGGAAGGGAAGGAGTTTGAAAGGTCGCTTAGGGAAATGGAAGATTTTAGGAAGGTTAGGGAAGATTTTTTTGTAAAAGGCAAGACTGGGCTTAGTAAAAAGTCAGTGTATGCAACTGACTATATGCTACTTTTACGCACCCGCTCCCTTACAAATCCTGAGACCATTTACCCCTGGAGTAACTTAGAACATATATGTAGCTACTCTGTGACAAGGACTGCTCCCTGTTGCTTACCGTAATGTTGCTTGTTAGAGCTAGCTCAAGACATTGCGTATCGCCCATAGAGAAATTTCCACCTAGTCATGCTGCTCAAGGAGCAGCTAAGGGAAGGAATTCTGACCTGAGTCACAGTTGCTCCCTGCTTTCCTGCCTTGCTTCAGGGGGGAAATCTGCAACTGGCTATAACCAGTTAGAGTGCTTCCCCCTTAGTGGTGGCTTAGATCTGGTGGTCAGC
Organism: Lepidochelys kempii; assembly: GCF_965140285.1. Classification (NCBI taxonomy): domain Eukaryota; kingdom Metazoa; phylum Chordata; order Testudines; family Cheloniidae; genus Lepidochelys; species Lepidochelys kempii. The sequence continues at coordinate 103,118,153 of NC_136386.1, forward strand.
ACTGTAGAGGAAGGTGGAGCCAAGCAACTACCCATTCCCAGCCCCACCCAATTTCACTCCCCTACATGGTGGAGGAGGACCAGCCCCACTGAGCTTTCTCTCCCCTCTCATGCACATATTGGTGATGTTGGACTACACAAAGGAGTAAGAGGACATTTTTATGCTCCCTTAGTCTTCTGCATGAGCATATAGATCAAGTGCCCAGCTTGCTCCCTAACTTTTATATGCAAATTTTTGTTTTGTTCCAGTTCACTTTTTGAATTATTCCAAAAGTCATGTATGAAAAAAATGTGTAAAATTAAACAGAAGCTTAGCACACAAAAAAAGCAGAGTTGTCTTGTAATTTAAAAACCTTTTACAGCGAAATGGTATTAAATTACCTTAAGAGTTCTCCTTTTGAGGGATACTGCTTTTGAGTTGTGCTAACTAGCAATTGACAGAAGTGGCTGTGAAGAGATTTTAAAGCAATGGACTAGACTTCTTTTAAAAAAAATTCATATTTAAATTTTGCTTCCTTTTTTTTACCCCCTAAATTGGAAAGAAAGAATAGTCGTATCGTTTTTGAATTTGAATGTCTGTTCTGACAAGACTGATGATGTTGTGAATCTATAAAAACATGTGAAATATTATGAGAGAGAACTGGGATGGCTTTGTCCTAAATGTATGTGCAAGTCTATTTTTAGAACATTTAATTGGAAGCAGATGTTCTCCTTGTAGAATACTTTAGGCTGCTGTAGTTTTCTGAAAGGGTTACAATTGAGTACCTTTTATGTAAGTAATGATAATGATTTATATCATTAATTTGTTTCCCAGATTTGCTTGCAGTTTAAGATGAACATTAGAAAAGATTTGTGGTTTGGTAGACAGATCCATTTGCTGTGTCAGCACTTCTTAAAAATATTTCTCTTCCATGGAAACTGTTATAAATTAAATACATAAGTGCAGATCAAGCTGTGGGAAGAACAACAATGTTATGCTGGTTGAGGGAGAAAAATTATGAAGAGCTTTTCATGTTATTGATCAAAAGCAGGAAAGTTAAACAATGTGTTGGAAGTTAAATAAGATCCTTTGTTCTTTACTTCTTTTGAAAGTGTGCCACCATTTTTGTTTTGTTTTACTGTATATGCTAAGTGAGAGGTAACCAGGGGAGTTACACTGTTGTAGAAAATATAGAAAGGTAAACAATTCAGTCATTGCGTGTGTGTAATGCTGATGTATTAGTTACTTGGGTACGTACTTCAAAATAGATAATTACACTCCACTCTATTCACCCAGGCAGTAATCTACTTTGATCTCAAAAACTTTAAGGTAGGTTGATCCTGCTTATCACTTGTATGGGAGACCATTGAATTAAACACACAGAATTGTGTTGGTCATTCAGTAGATCACAGTAGCTCTGCCCTCTCAAGGAAGATTCTCTTCTCAATTATTCCAGTGCTTGGTGGAGCTACGCCTGATTTACATTGGAGTATCTGAGATCAGAATCTGGTCCTGAATTAATACTGAAGCAGTGTCTCATGCAAGGGTCCACCCATGCAGAATAACCAGCAGAAGTGGGGCAATAGTGCCCAGTCTTGCTTAACTGAAATCAGTTACTCTGTCATTGACGGTAGTAGGATTGGGACTCAAACTCTCAGCAACCAAAATTGTTAACTTTCTTAATTGCAGCCTATTTTTTATAAACATAACTGACGCATGAACTTTCAAGGATACTTAACAATATGGGAAGTTCAGGGAGAAATTACCAGCCATTTTCAAGCAAGAGGGGATTAAAATAAGTGGTAGGGGAAAAAACAAAAATTTCAAATCAGGATAATTTGAAATGACCTATAATTCAGAATTAGTCCAGTGATTTTTTTTTTCAAACTGTGCAGAAACAAAGAAGAATCTTTATAGTGGAAGTTGGAACATTACTATGGAAACGGTACTGCTTCTCTGTAAAATATGTGTGTATGTATATATATTAAACATACATATCCACACCCACAAGCTAACTTATCACTTTATATTTAAAAAAATAACCTAGGCATCTTTAACATAAGTTATAGAGAGACGTATATCTGTGATTGTGAATATACAACTCTATATTTGTGATTGTTAGAGAGCCCCAATGTTGTTTGCAGTATTGTTGTAGCTGTGTTGATCCCAAGATATTAGAGAGACAAGGTGGGTGAGGTAATATCTTTTATTGGACCAACTTCTGAAGTTAGTCCAATAAAAGATATTACCTCACCCACTTTGTGTCTCTAAAGATTCACAAGGCATTTTTGGTAAGAGTAGAGTTGTCAGCCCCAGTGTTCTGACTAACCTCCAGTTTGGGTGTTTAATTATGCCCAACTAAATTCCTTTCTTAGTTTTAAGTAGATATAGTATTTAATTTCTTGTGCTGCCCTAGGACCCAGTCCTGCAAACACTTTACTCCCAGGAGTAGTGTCTACTATTGTGAGTAATCCAGTTGTCTTCAGTGGAACTACTTATGAGTAAGGTTATTCATGTGTGTGCTTGCAGAATCAGGCTCCTAAACAGTTGTGTGGCATTGCTGTGTGCTTTTAAGCAGCTGCCACATTACACTGAGATATGGCTGCTTTTTAGTGTTTAGTGAAATTATTCCTAAATATGTGTGTATTAAAGAAGGTGCTGATAGTGGTATTATATTGTAAGGCTGAATTCCAGCTTCCGTTCGAACTCCCCGTTTTTACTTGTTCATAACTTTCCCTAACAAATCCATTTTAGTGCTGACATTTTCCATGCTTGGTCTCAACCCAAGGTGTTAGCAAAATCATTTCAGGCGCTTTTGTTATTCAAGTGAAGAAAAAAATACTCTTTCCCCAGTTGCTCCAGGCTGAATTTTTTCTTCAAATCCGTTTTGAGACTTAAAAATCAAGCCAATTTTGATGAAAGTTGGGCCAATAACTTTATAGTGCACAGTAGGACTTTTAAAATAAGAATGTTAAGGGACCATCTGCTTGGCCTCAACCTTCAGTCCTATACCTGGGGTAATAACACTCTACCGGTTAAGTATGTAGGCCAGATCACTCAATCACTCAAGGAATTGAGAAAGTCAGGTAATTATGCCTGAGTTAAAAATGGCTCTAATTGGAGCTGGGGCCGGGGCCAGAGCAAGGGTCAGGAGCCTGCCGAGCCTATCATTACCACAGGGGAGAGAATTGCCAGGCCATCGTCAGGCTAGTTTACTAGCTCTGCTGCTGAAGCAAGTGGATCATGTAAATCTCCAAAGCCAGTAAGGTGCAAGTGGGTGGTGGGAAGGAAAAAGCCCTAACTAGTGGGAACAGAATGAATGTAAAGAAGGCAAAGTGCATGAACAGGTAGTATTGTGAGTGGTTCTTCATGGTTTTGTTTGTATGGGTGGTCCACATCAGGATGTGCATACACCGGGCTTCTGGATCAGAGATTTTTTTTTTTTTTTTTTTTTGGTCAGCAGTGTCCTGGGTCTACACCTGTGCCCAATGCATCCTCCGACTCTGGAATGAGGGTATAGAGCAGTGGTTCTCAACCTGCGGCCCATGGGTCGCTTACAGCCCAATCAGTACACAGCTGCTGCCCATGTGACAATCTCAGGGCTCTTCAAGTAGTATTGGATGTGGCCTACACAATGGTAAATAGGTTGAGAACCACTGGTATAGAGGGAGGAGTGGACCCCTCCCTCTGCAGCTCAAGACAGAGTATTGTGGTGTCTGCGAGTTAGCTACACGGCTTACTTTGCTTTATTCTTTTATTTACTAGTATTCCTTTTTGTTTAGTTTTATTGCTTTTTGTTTTTTAGCAGAAGCTTGTGCTTTTAGGAGCTTTCCCCCCTCCCCACCCCTTTTCTGTGCCGTCAGGTCCTCCTTGCCCTTGGTCCCTGTTTTGTTTGCAGCCTTTCCGGCACAGGTTATGCCAAAATCCCTGGGTTTAACAGCGGGTCTTCTTCCCTTAGTGACAGGCATTCCAGCTGCCTTGGAGAGCCCCACATCCCATCTAAGTTCCAGTTTCAAGAGCAGATTTACAAAGCTGAGGGAATATAGATTCAAGCCACTTCTTATGGAATGTTCCCTAAGACCTGCTGGGTCCATCACCACCTAACTCTCTGGTATATTGGCCTCAGCCACTCATAGTACTCCAATGATTTCTCCAGCCCTGGTAAGCAGAGGCCATGGGGCAGCTTCAGACACTTCAAAGTCTCCTAAAAGGAAAAGACCCAATTTCCTAGAGGGAGACTCTAAAAGAAGGGAAAAAACCCACCTCTATGGCCAGGGAACAAGGAGACCTTGCATCCTGGTGCCTAGTGCTGAGATACCAGTACTTGCAAAAAAGATGTCTGCCATGCTTCACACTGAAAAGTCTTCTGGCAAGCAGGACTGCATGGCACTGTTGTTGGTGCCAGGATCAGAGCCCTGCAAGCACAAGGACTTCAAGCGCTCCTCAGAGAAATTACCTTTGACCCAGGCTTTGGTACCATCTTCCTTGGGTCCTGGTCACAAAGAGTATAAGAGAAGATTCTTCTCTACCATCTCTGGTTCTGCTTGATGTTTTCCTGAACATTGTTCAACATGAAATTATAGCAAGTTACATATGGCACAATGATCTTGCCAATTCCAACACCAAACCTCTGTGAGGCCAGTAGGACCACCCAGAAAGAGGTCCAAATTCCTAGTAAGGGGACCTCATCTACAGTCACCTCCCAGTCAATGATGATTTTGACCTGTTGGTTGGGGGTTATGAATCTGGATCTCATGCTGCACACAACCACCGTCCTTCCACCCTATGGAAATAGTTTCTCCCATTTCCTACCTACCTGAGAGCTCATTACTTCAGACAGATGGATCCTAGAAGGGATATTCCATCCAATTCAGCTGCATACCCCCTCCTTCCCTCCCTCTGTTCCTATTTAGGGACCCTTCTCACAAGGGTCTCCTAAGGCAGAGGGTAAATCTTTCCTGCTTCTGGAAGTAATTGAAGCCATTCTCCCCAACCCGATCAGAAAAGGGTTCTGCTTCTGGTACTTCTTGGATCCCAAAATAAAAGGAAGCTGGAGACCTCAGCACTCTGAATACCTTTATCCTTGCCAAAGTTACCATCCTGAACCTTTATGTAACACTAATTCCATCTTTAGATCCGGGCTACTGGTTCGCCCAGTCCTCCAGGGTGCATACTTTCATATAGCTATGCACCCATCTCATTGGCATGGATCATTACCAGTATCTTCCCTTTGGCCTTTTGACCGCCCCAAGAATGTTCACAAAGGTCCTTGTGGTCATTGCAGTACATAGATTCATAGATACTAAGGTCAGAAGGGACCATTATGATCATCAAGTCTGACCTCCTGCACAACGCAGGCCACAGAATCTTACCCACCCACTCATGCGAAAAACCTCTCACCTATGTCTGAGCTACTGAAGTCCTCAAATCATGGTTCAAAGACTTCAAGGTACAGAGAATCCTCCAGCAAGTGACCTGTGCCCCATGCTACAGAGGAAGGTGAAAAACCTCCAGGGCCTCTTCCAATCTGCCCTGGAGGAAAATTCCTCCCTGACCCCAAATATGGCTATCAGCTAAATCCTGAGCATATGGGCAAGATTCACCAGCCAGATACTACAGAAAATTCTTTCCTGGGTAACTCAGATTCCATCCTATCACAGGCCATTAGGCCTATTTACCATGAATATTTAAAGATCAATTTAATTACCAAAATCATGTTATCCCATCTTTCCGTATCTGAATAACTGGCTGCTCAAGAGTTGTTCCTTTCTCGAGGTGCAGTCAGGTACCAACCAGGCCCTAACCCTCTTCCATTCCCTGGACCTTCGTCTCAATGTGGAAAAGTCTATACCCGGACATCTGTAAAATACGTAGACTTAATCAGAACCATTCTGGACAGCTCAACTGACAGAGTGTATTTGCCCGTAGACAAGTTCACCACAATATCTAGCCTCATTTCCAGGCTACAACAGAACCCACAAACCACAGAAAGGGCTTGTCTTCAACTACTGGACCCCATGGCAGCCTGTACATTCATAACAGCCCATGCAAGACTGCATTCTCTGTGTCCTGAAATCTGGATCAGGTCTGTTTACACTCATAACAAGCACAAACTTTTCAAATGTGTGACTATACCTCAAGGTTCTTGAATGCCTGAACTGGTGGAAGGAGCCTTGCAAGATTTTTGTGCCCTCCCCCACCAGAGGTGTCTTTCTGCTGGATTAGGGTGTCCACCTCTAGGACTTCACAGCTCAGTGCAAATGGACTCCCCAGGAGTCATCCCTCCATATCAATTTTCTCAAACTCAGGGCAGTCCGCTACGCTTGTCAACACTTCCTACATAACGTCAGGGCCACTCGTCAAAGTGATGTTGGACAACAGAGCAGCCGTGTACTATATAAATTACCAAGGAAGAGCAAGATCCCAGTCCTTATGTGCAGAGTCAGAAAGCTATGGAACTGGTGCATATCCCACCATATAGAAATCTCAGCCTTTTATCTGCTGCGTCTGCAAAACATCATAGCCGACTCCCTGAGCAGACGTTTCCTTTAGGACCATCGAGGGAACTTAGCAATTGGGGTTTTTCAGGAGATTTGTCAATCCCAGGGTCTTCCAGAGAGAGAGCTCTTCGCAGCATTGTCCAACATGAAGTGCCGATGTTTCTGGTTGAGGGGAGGGCGTGATTACCACTCAATGGGGACATGTCTTCCTAACCCTTGGCCTCACATTCTGCCATACACTTATCCTCCGACACCATTTCTCCTCCAGGTTCTGAACAAATTAAAACAAGAGAGAGCAGAAACCATCCTTTATAGTGCTCTCATGGCTGAGGCAGGTACGGTTCCTGGATCTGTTTTTCCTCTCTCTCCAACTGCCTTTTCTCATTCCTTGGGCAGCGGATCTTCTTACCCAGGAATTGGGCACCATAATCCACCTCAACTTCTCTTTGCTGCATCCCGAGACCTGGCTCCTTGATGGATGGTAGGCATAGAATGAAACTGTGTTCTTGAGCTACAGAGTCCTGCTTAATAGCAGAAAATGCACCAAGAGGAAAAGTACTCCAAAAGTGGAAGTGTTTCCATGCCTTGTGGGCTCTTCGGTCCATGTCTCCTTCTGACTCTCTCCTTACGAGCATACTCAATTAGCTGCTAAATTTTAAAAACACCAGGGTTGTCACTGAACTCTGTTAATTCAATTTTCAGACACATTACCACTGGTAGATTCCTTAAGGGTTAGTCTAATCTTTCCTCATCTACTCCCCCTTGAGACGTTAGTGCCTTAAGAAAACCCTTATTCAAACCTATGTGAAGCTGTTCATTTCTTCATGTATCCTTCAAAACTTTGTTTCTTGTAGCCATAATCTCATCCAGAATGGTTGGAGAACTAGGGGTGCTTATGGCTGACCCACTGTACATGATAGTCTACCACAGGGGTTGACAACCTGTGGCACGCGTGCCCATTTTTACTGGCACGCTGCTGCCAGCCGGGGTCCCGGCTGCCGGCCCCACTCAGCCCGCTGCCTGCCTGGGTGAACGGAACCCCAGGCAGGCAGCGGGCTGAGCGGGGCCAGCGGCCAGGACCCTGGCTGTCAGGAGCTGGTGGACGGAACTCCAGACCGGCAGTGGGCTGAGCCGCTCAGCCTGCCACCGGTCTGGGGTTCTGTCCACTGGCCCTGCTCAGCCCTCGGACGGTCTGGAGTTCCAGCCGCTGGCCCCTTGCTAGCTGGGGTCCCAGCCATCGGCTCTGCTCAGCCCACTGTCGGCCTGGGTGAACGGAACCCCTGGCCAGCAGCAGGGTGAGTGGGGCCGGTGGCTGGGATCACGGCTGGCAGGAGTCGGCGGAACCCCAGACCAGCAGTGGGTGAGCCACTGCTGGTCTAGGATTCTGTCCGCCACCCAGCTCAGCCCACTGACGGTCTGGGGTTCTGGCTACCGGCTCCTTGCCAGCTGGGGTCCTGGCCATCGGCCCCACTCAGCTTGCTGCCGGCCTGGGATACCAGCCGCCAGCCCTGCTATCCTCGCTGCTGGTCTGGGGTTCCAGTCGCCCAGCCCCCTGCCAGCTAGGGTCCAGGCCTCCAGCTCTGCTCAGCCCTCCTGCCAGCTTGGGGTACTGGCAGCCAGCCCAGGGTTCTGCTCCCAGCCTGGGCCCAGCCCTCTGCAGCCCTTATCAAAAAATTACACTACAATTAGCTTAAAAACTTGAAAACTTAAAAACTTTATATATTATGGTAATTGTTAAAAAATGTATATTGTTAATAAATACATAGGTTTGATGAAACAAAGTAGTTGTACTTACGTGCCTGTGCTTAATTTGTGTTTTCGATGATTTACCTTCTAAAAAAATCTCATGTCTCGCACCCCCAGAAAGGGCATCTTGCACCCCCATGGGGTACATGCACCCCAGGTTAAAAACCACTGCACTAAACTGATAAGATCAGCATTTTAATTTAATTTTAAATGAAGCTTCTTAAACATTTTAAAAACCTTGTTTACTTTACGTACAACAATAGTTTAGTTATATAATATAGACTTATAGAGCAAGACCTTCTAAAAACAATAAAATGTATTACCAGCACATGAAACCTTAAATTAGAGTGAATAAATGAAGAATCGGCCCACCACTTCTGAAAGGTTGCCGACCCCTGGTCTACCACGATCAAGTGACTTTACATCCCCATTCTCATTTCTACCTAAGGGCTCATCGGAATTCCACATCAATCAGGATATTCAGCTGTCAGTATTTTACCTCAAGCCTCACTCTTTGAAAGAGAAAGCCAGTCTTGATATTCTGGATGTAAGAAGGGCTCTTGCCATCTATCTTGATAGGACTAAACCCTTCAGGGCTTCTCCTTTGCAGAAAGAATGAAGAGGTGACGGAGTTCCACATGCAGACTATCATAATGGGTTTCAGGATGCATTTTGACATGCTGCTAAGCTTCTGCAGCTCACCACCCAGCTAAGGTTGACTGCCCATTCCGCTAAGGCCCAATCCACCTCCATAGCCCGACTTAAGAACATACCCATCACAGACATTTTCAGGGCTGCCACCTAGCCATCTGTTCACACATTTTCCCAGCACTATGCTATCATGCCTGCTTCCGGAGAGGATGCAGTCTTTTGTGATCCTATCTACACTGAATGCATCTCCCCAGCACCTTCCTCTGTATTGAGGAACTGCTTGAGAGACTCCTGGCATGGAGTATCTGTAGGGACAATAACTCAAAGAAGCAGTTTTTCTTACATGTACAGTAACTGGAGTTCTTCAAGATGTTTTGTCCTATGGGTGCTCAACCACCCGCTCTCCTTCCCCTCTGATCCAGAGTCCTTGCCTCTGGACTTTGTGTTTGAGAAGGAACTGGAGCGGCAGTGCGTCTGCCCCTTCCCATATACCTGCATACCAACATGAAAATGTATAGGGCATAGGTGCGGATCTGTGGACCGTGCTGACAAAAAGCTGAGTTCATGAGACCATGATCATGCAGACCTTGAGCCTCGATAGGGACAAAACATCTTGAATTCCAGTTACTGTACAGATCAGTAACTTCTTGCACATCCTACAGTACTACACCACAGAGGTGCACACGGAAGCGCATGTGGCTAATGCTTCTGGCTGTGGACAAAACACAAATGGGAGGGTGTGAAAAAAGGCATAGCCAGGCCAAAATACCAGCTATCTTCACACTGCCATAGTATGTGCAAATCACCATCCAGAACAGAGATGAAAGAACATGTGCCCTGCAACACATTAGGCTGTCCCAATATAGAATCTTACCCTCTGCTGACAGGATTTCTGTTAGTAAACAGACACCTGCTGATGCTCCTGGCTTTTTGTCATTTGGCCAGAATTTGGTTCAGTTCTTAAAGCACTTCGGGATCCTTGGAGATGAAAGGCATTTTAAGTGTGCGTATGAACACATGAAATAGTCCCCATGTCTTACTAAATGAGTATATACCTTGGGTATATACTCTTAAAAAATGTGGGCTACTTTCCCCCCCAATTTTGTGGCATAGCACGTGAGGCATTCAAATGCTGGTTTTCCCTTTCTCATTCTTTATGGCATTCATAAGGCACCCCACTGGCATTTTGGGGAAATAGGCACATGTGAAGACTGCAACAGGATCAAGATTTACAAATGTATTTAGGTGCCTAGTGGGATTTATACAACTGCCTAAGTAGGCTGGGTTCCTAATTCCCATTGGTGTCAGAATGGAAGGCAATGGGAGTTAAGTGCTTGGCCTGCTTAGCTGTTTTTGTAAATCTCACTATGTGCCTATTTAAATCTTTTTGTACCCAGATACCACTGTAAATCTGCCCCCTAGTCTTTAGAGGTGGAATATTAGACTATTCCAAATGGTTTTTTTCCCTGGTGTCCTCCTTGGAGAAAAGTTCCTCCTTCCTGTAGTGTTTTTGTATGGTCCCATGGCACCTTTCTGTTAACTTTTCACACTCAAGCTTTCTTTGACCTGAGCCTTTCAACTGTCAGTGCCTGTTTTCCTGTCAAGTGGCTGTGGTTTGTCTTTATTACGGGTAATCAGCCTAAGCCTCACTGCTGTGTTTCAAGAAGCTCTGATATATTTACATAATCTGTCAACATAGGGCGCATCCATGGATGAAGAGAAAATAGTTTGTAAGGCTATAATTTGGGACACACACAAAGGATAAGAGAGAAATTTGTCCCTGGTTTCTTATTAAATGGTGTGAGTGGTCATAAATAGCTAGACACACATAACAAGCTTCCACAGACTATGGGCCTAATTCTGCCTGCTTTAGGCACATTGAGTATTACTGTTTTGAGTAGTGCCAGCGATTTCAGTGAACAAAAGGAACTACTTGAGAAGTAAGGTGTTCCTTTAGTGTGCATAAGGATGGGAAAATTGGACTCACAGTTAGGAGGAAGCTCAGGTGGAGTTTCTGTTCTCTCTATGGTGTGTGGAGGGCTTAGCTCTGCAGCATAGCAGGCAGAGGTGAGACCCACCAAACACACACAGATCCTGAAATCTGCAGGAAGATCCTTTGGCTCTTGGAATCCAGGCAGAAGGCATGGTCATTTGTGTGGATCCCCACTGCCTCCACACAGCTTCTTACAGGGACAAATATGGTTCTAAGGGTATGTCTACACTACGGAATAAGGTCGAATTTATAGAAGTCGGTTTTTTAGAAATCGGTTTTATATATTCGAGTGTGTGTGTCCCCACAGAAAATGCTCTAAGTGCATTAAGTGCATTAACTCGGCAGAGTGCTTCCACAGTACCGAGGCTAGAGTTGACTTCCGGAGCGTTGCATTGTGGATAACTATCCCACAGTTCCCGCAGTCTCTGCTGCCCATTGGAATTCTGGGTTGAGATCCCAATGCCTGATGGGGCTAAAACATTGTCGTGGGTGGTTCTGGGTACATATCGTCAGGCCCCCGTTTCCTCCCTCCCTCCGTGAAAGCAAGGGCAGACAATCGTTTCGCGCCTTTTTTCCTGAGTTACCTGTGCAGATGCCATACCACGGCAAGCGTGGAGCCCGCTCAGGTAACCGTCACCCTATGTCTCCTGGGTGCTGGCAGACGCGGTACGGCTTTGCTACACAGTAGCAGCAACCCCTTGCCTTGTGGCAGCAGACGGTACAGTACGACTGGTAGCCGTCATCGTCATGTCCGAGGTGCTCCTGGCCATGTCGGCTGGGAGCGCCTGGACAGACATGGGCGCAGGGACTAAATTTGGAGTGACTTGACCAGGTCATTCTCTTTAGTCCTGCAGTCAGTCCTATTGAACTGTCTTACGGTGAGCAGGCAGGCGATACGGATTGCTAGCAGTCGTACTGTACCATCTTCTGCCAGGCAGGCAAGAGATGAGGATGGCTAGCAGTCGTACTGTACCATCTTCTGCCGAGCAGCCATGAGATGTGGATGGCATGCAGTCCTTCTGCACCGTCTGCTGCCAGCCAAAGATGTAAAAGATAGATGGAGTGGATCAAAACAAGAAATAGACCAGATTTGTTTTGTACTCATTTGCCTCCTCCCCTGTCTAGGGGACTCATTCCTCTAGGTCACACTGCAGTCACTCACAGAGAAGGTGCAGTGAGGTAAATCTAGCCATGTATCAATCAGAGGCCAGGCTAACCTCCTTGTTCCAATAAGAACAATAACTTAGGTGCACCATTTCTTATTGGAACCCTCCGTGAAGTCCTGCCTGAAATACTCCTTGATGTAAAGCCACCCCCTTTGTTGATTTTAGCTCCCTGAAGCCAACCCTGTAAGCCGTGTTGTCAGTCGCCCCTCCCTCCATCAGAGCAACGGCAGACAATCATTCCGTGCCTTTTTTCTATGCGGACGCCATACCAAGGCAAGCATGGAGGCCGCTCAGCTCACTTTGGCAATTAGGAGCACATTAAACACCACACGCATTATCCAGCAGTATATGCAGCACCATAACCTGGCAAAGTGATACCGGGCGAGGAGGCGACGTCAGCGCGGTCACGTGAGTGATCAGGACATGGACACAGATTTCTCTGAAAGCATGGGCCCTGCCAATGCATGCATCATGGTGCTAATGGGGCAGGTTCATGCTGTTGAACGCCGATTCTGGGCTCGGGAAACAAGCACAGACTGGTGGGACCACATAGTGTTGCAGGTCTGGGACGATTCCGAGTGGCTGCGAAACTTTTGCATGCGTAAGGGCACTTTCATGGAACTTTGTGGCTTGCTTTCCCTGCCCTGAGGCGCATGAATACCAAGATGAGAGCAGCTCTCACAGTTGAGAAGCGAGTGGTGATAGCCCTGTGGAAGCTTGCAACGCCAGACAGCTACCGGTCAGTTGGGAATCAATTTGGAGTGGGCAAATCTACTGTGGGGGCTGCTGTGATGCAAGTAGCCCACGCAATCAAAGATCTGCTGATATCAAGGGTAGTGACCCTGGGAAATGTGCAGGTCATAGTGGATGGCTTTGCTGCAATGGGATTCCCTAACTGTGGTGGGGCCATAGACGGAACCCATATCCCTATCTTGGCACCGGAGCACCAAGTTGCCGAGTACATAAACCGCAAGGGGTACTTTTCGATAGTGCTGCAAGCTCTGGTGGATCACAAGGGACGTTTCACCAACATCAATGTGGGATGGCCGGGAAAGGTACATGACGCTCTCATCTTCAGGAACTCTGGTCTGTTTCAAAAGCTGCAGGCAGGGACTTTATTCCCAGACCAGAAAATAACTGTTGGGGATGTTGAAATGCCTATATGTATCCTTGGGGACCCAGCCTACCCCTTAATGCCATGGCTCATGAAGCCGTACACAGGCAGCCTGGACAGTAGTCAGGAGCTGTTCAACTACAGGCTGAGCAAGTGCAGAATGGTGGTAGAATGTGCATTTGGATGTTTAAAGGCGCGCTGGCGCAGTTTACTGACTCGCTTAGACCTCAGCGAAACCAATATTCCCACTGTTATTACTGCTTGCTGTATGCTCCACAATATCTGTGAGAGTAAGGGGGAGACGTTTATGGCGGGGTGGGAGGTTGAGGCAAATCGCCTGGCTGCTGGTTACGCGCAGCCAGACACCAGGGCAGTTAGAAGAGCACAGGAGGGCGCGGTACGCATCAGAGAAGCTTTGAAAACCAGTTTCATGACTGGCCAGGCTACGGTGTGAAAGTTCTGTTTGTTTCTCCTTGATGAAACCCCCCGCCCCTTGGTTCACTCTACTTCCCTGTAAGCTAACCACCCGCCCCTCCTCCCTTCAGTCACCGCTTGCAGAGGCAATAAAGTCATTGTTGCTTCACATTTATGCATTCTTTATTCATTCATCACACAAATAGGGGGATGAATAGGGAATAGGAGGGGTGGTGGAGGAGGGAAGGAAAATGCCACACAGCACTTTAAGCACAGCACTTTAAAAGTTTACAACTTTAAAATTTATTGAATGCCAGCCTTCTTTTTTTTGGGCAATCCTCTGTGGTGGAGTGGCTGGTTGGCCGGAGGCCCCCCACTGCGTTCTTGGGAGTCTGGGTGTGGAGGCTATGGAACTTGGGGAGGAGGGCAGTTGGTTACACAGGGGCTGTAGTGGCAGTCTGTGCTCCAGCTGCCTTTGCTGCAGCTCAACCATGCACTGGAGCATACTGGTTTGGTCCTCCAGCAGCCTCAGCATTGAATCCTGCCTCCTCTCATCACGCTGCCACCACATTTGAGCTTCAGCCCGCCACTTAATCTCTTCAGCCCGCCACTTACTCTCTTCAGCCCACCACCTCTCCTCCCGGTCATTTTGTGCTTTTCTGCACTCTGACATTATTTGCCTCCACGCATTCGTCTGTGCTCTGTCAGTGTGGGAGGACAGCATGAGCTCGGAGAACATTTCATCGCGAGTGCGTTATTTTTTCTTTCTAAGCTTCACTAGCCTCTGGGAAGGAGAAGATCCTGTGATCATTGAAACACATGCAGCTGGTGGAGGAAAAAAAAAGTGACGGTATTTAAAAAGACACATTTTATAAAACAGTGGCTACACTCTTTCAGGGTAAACCTTGCTGTTAACATTACATACATAGCACATGTGCTTTCGTTACAAGGTCGCATTTTGCCTCCCCCCACCGCGTGGCTACCCCCTCAACCTTCCCCCCTCCCTGTGGCTAACAGCGGAGAACATTTCTGTTTAGCCACAGGCAAACAGCCCAGTAGGAATGGGCTCCTCTAAGTGTCCCCTGAAGAAATACACTCTATTTCAACCAGGTGACCATGAATTATATCTCACTCTCCTGAGGATAACACAGAGAGATAAAGAACGGATGTTGTTTGAATGCCAGCAAACATACACTGCAATGCTTTGTTCTACAATGATTCCCGAGTATGTGTTACTGGCCTGGAGTGGTAAAGTGTCCTACTATGAAGGATGCAATAAGGCTGCCCTCCCCAGAAACCTTTTGCAAAGGCTTTAGGAGTACATCTAGGAGAACCAAGGAGTACTTGTGGCACCTTAGAGACTAACCAATTTATTTGAGCATGAGCTTTCGTGAGCTACAGCTCACTTCATCGGATGCATACCGTGGAAACTGCAGCAGACTTTATGTGTGTATATAAAGTCTGCTGCAGTTTCCACGGTATGCATCCGATGAAGTGAGCTGTAGCTCACGAAAGCTCATGCTCAAATAAATTGGTTAGTCTCTAAGGTGCCACAAGTACTCCTTTTCTTTTTGCAAATACAGACTAACACGGCTGTTACTCTGAAATCTAGGAGAACCGCGAATGCCAGGGCAAAGTAATCCTTTCACATGCTTGCTTTTAAACCATGTATAGTATTTTAAAAGGTACACTCACCAGAGGTCCCTTCTCCACCTGCTGGGTCCAGGAGGCAGCCTTGGGTGGGTTCGGGGGGTACTGGCTCCAGGTCCAGGGTGAGAAACAGTTCCTGGCTGTCGGGAAAATCGGTTTCTCCGCTTGCTTGCTGTGAGCTATCTACAACCTCATCATCATCATCATCTTCTTCGTTCCCAAAACCTGCTTCCGTATTGCCTCCATCTCCATTGAAGGAGTCAAACAACACGGCTGGGGTAGTGGTGGCTGAAACCCCTAAAATGGCATGCAGCTCATCATAGAAGCGGCATGTTTGGGGCTCTGACCCGGAGCGGCCGTTCGCCTCTCTGGTTTTCTGGTAGGCTTGCCGCAGCTCCTTCAGTTTCACGCGGCACTGCTTCGGGTCCCTGTTATGGCCTCTGTCCTTCATGCCCTGGGAGATTTTCACAAAGGTTTTGGCATTTCGAAAACTGGAACGGAGTTCTGATAGCACGGATTCCTCTCCCCATACAGCGATCAGATCTCGTACCTCCCGTTCGGTCCATGCTGGAGCTCTTTTGCGATTCTGGGACTCCATCATGGTCACCTGTGCTGATGAGCTCTGCATGGTCACCTGCAGCTTGCCACGCTGGCCAAACAGGGAATGAGATTTAAAAGTTCGCGGTTCTTTTCCTGTCTACCTGGCCAGTGCATCTGAGTTGAGAGTGCTGTCCAGAGCGGTCACAATGGAGCACTCTGGGATAGCTCCCGGAGGCCAATACCATCGAATTGTGTCCACAGTACCCCAAATTCGAGCTGGCAAGGCCGATTTAAGCGCTAATCCACTTGTCAGGGGTGGAGTAAGGAAATGGATTTTAAGAGCCCTTTAAGTTGAAATAAAGGGCTTCATCGTGTGGACGGGTGCACGTTTACATCGATTTAATGCTGCTAAATTTGACCTAAAGTCCTAGTGTAGACCAGGGCTAAAAGTCTTTGCTCAAAATGCGGGGGGAGGAAGAGTCAGCAGATAGATTTGGACATACATTGGAAACATTTTCAATACAAAAGAAATTGGCAAAAAATGTTGGACAAAAATTACTTTCTCTAACATATTTTATCTAGGGCTTTATTAAAAATAGAGACTCTTCTAACTCTATTAGAATGCTGTACTGTGATTATGACTCCAGTACTGCTGACTTGAAAATCCAAATATACAAAAAATTCATTATGACTAGAAAAAGTGATTTTGTGTGTTGTTAAGTGACTAACCAAGTTTTAAACTCTCAAGGCCAGATCCTCAGCTGGTATAAATCAGTGTAGCTCCATTGTCTTGAGCTGATTTACACCAGTTGAAGATATGGCCCTCAAACTTGCAAAACAAAATCTGAGAGAAAATACTTGGAAATCATAAAAATCGAGTTTCATTTCTCATAGCAACTTTCTTATATTTTTTCCTGGTGTTAAATTATACTTGAACAGAAACTCCAGCTCCGAACTGCAAAGATGAAGACCAGCTATAAATATGTAGTTAAGCCATATTTCTTCTATTCTTTAACTATATTGGTGTCCTAGCTCAATCGGTTGTGCATATAAATTGGCAAGAATATCGTCATTTTCTATTGCTTAGGGCTTGGATACACTTGCAAGTTAGAGCGCATTAAATCAGCCCTAGGTGCCCAAACTCCTGAGGTGTCCACACTGGCAAGGCACATAGAGCGCCTGGACTCTGCAGCTGGAGCACTCCTGGTAATCCACCTGCACAAGAAGCACAAAGCTTGCTGCCCCCTGGCTGAAACACCCGAGTGTCAGTGTGGACGACATGTTGCATTACTGTGTTGTGATTGGCCTCCAGAAATGATCCCTAATCCCCTGAAGTCAAGCAGCCACTCTTGTCATTGTTTTGAACTCAGCTGCAGACATGCGGATATCCCCTTTCAAAGCTCCGTTTCTGACAACTCAGCCAGCATGCTTATCTGCTCCGGGAAAAAGCAACCCATTACCGTGGAATGCTGCTGCCCCCAAGACAGGCGTGTGTGAGAGAGAGGGTGGGGGCTGATGTCGGGGTTTCCCCCTGCTGCTGTCTGAACTTACAAGACAGCATGCTGACACACTCTCTCCCCCCCCCACACACACACTCCCTATCACACTCCACTCCCCCCCATTTGAAAAGCATGCTGCAGCCACTTGCACACTGGGATAGCTACCATAAGCACTGCTCTCTGTTTCAGAGTAACAGCCGTGTTAGTCTGTATTCGCAAAAAGAAAAGGAGGACTTGTGGCACCTTAGAGACTAACCAATTTATTAGAGCATAAGCTTTCGTGAGCTACAGCTCACTTCCTCAGATGCATATCGTGGAAACTGCAGCAGGCTTTATATATACACAGAGAATATGAAACAATACCTATTCCCACCCCACTGTCCTGCTGGTAATAGCTTATCTAAAGTGATCATCAGGTGGGCCATTTCCAGCACAAATCCAGGTTTTCTCACCCTCCACCCCCCCACACAAATTCACTCTCCTGCTGGTGATAGCCCATCCAAAGTGACAACTCTTTACACAATGTGCATGACAATCAAGCTGGGCTATTTCCTGCACAAATCCAGGTTTTCTCACATTCCCCCCACCCCCATACACACACAAACTCACTCTCCTGCTGGTAATAGCTCATCCAAACTGACCACTCTTCAAGTTAAAATCCAAGTTAAACCAGAACATCTGGGGGGGGGGGGGGTAGGAAAAAACAAGAGGAGTTCCTCTTGTTTTTTCCTACCCCCCCCCCCAGATGTTCTGGTTTAACTTGGATTTTAACTTGAAGAGTGGTCAGTTTGGATGAGCTATTACCAGCAGGAGAGTGAGTTTGTGTGTGTATGGGGGTGGGGGGAATGTGAGAAAACCTGGATTTGTGCAGGAAATAGCCCAGCTTGATTGTCATGCACATTGTGTAAAGAGTTGTCACTTTGGATGGGCTATCACCAGCAGGAGAGTGAATTTGTGTGGGGGGGTGGAGGGTGAGAAAACCTGGATTTGTGCTGGAAATGGCCCACCTGATGATCACTTTAGATAAGCTATTACCAGCAGGACAGTGGGGTGGGAATAGGTATTGTTTCATATTCTCTGTGTATATATAAAGCCTGCTGCAGTTTCCACGATATGCATCTGAGGAAGTGAGCTGTAGCTCACGAAAGCTTATGCTCTAATAAATTGGTTAGTCTCTAAGGTGCCACAAGTCCTCCTTTTCTTACTGCTCTCTGTGGCTTTGCAAGAGCTGCTAATGTGGCCACTCCACTGCGCTTGCAGCTGACTGTGTAAACACGGCAGTGTTTTCCCTGCTACACTCTCCAAAGGCTAGTTTAACTCCCAGCGCTCTACATTTGTGAGTGTAGCCAAGCCCTTGTAAGTTCAGATAGCAGCAGGGGGAAACCCTGACATCAGCCTCCTCCTCCTCCCCCCCGCCCCCCCCTCCGCACACACGCCTGCCTTGGGGGCAGCAGCATTCCACAGTAATGGTTTATTTGTCCCGGAGCAGATAAGCATGCCAGCTGGGCTGTCAGAAACGGAGTTTTGAAAGGGGATATCTACATGCCTGCAGCCGAGTTCAAAACAATGACAAGAGTGGCCACTTGACTTCAGGGGATTATGGGACATTTCCAGAGGCCAGTCACAGCGCAGTAATGCAACACGTCATCCACACTGACACCCGGGCATTTCAGCCAGCAAGATTTATGCTTCTCGTGGAGGTAGATTACCAGGAGTGCTCCAGCTGCAGAGTCCAGGCGCTGTAAGTGTGGACACCTCAGGAGTTAGGGCGCTTGGGGCTGATTTAATGCACTCTAACTTGCAAGTGAAGCCAAGCCCTTAGTGTGTATTTCACTTGGTTGAGTTTAGGAAGAAATAGTTTTTGTATTTTTCCTTGCCTCAGTCATTCAGTTCTTTATTAATTACTCTGATTAACACATACTACATTCTTGATGATCTGCATGTAATCAGGATAGCCTTGAATGTAATTAAGAGTTGTCAGAGGATGTGATGCTATTTCACAGGTTGTTTCAGGTTGAGGTTTGAGTAAAAAAGTTGGGTTGTCCTTTTTGCCTGCTTCAATGTTCATCTCCACTGTGAGGGCCCAATCCATTGCCTGTAGAAATGAATGGGAAATTGTCCACTGACAGAAATGGTAGCTCAGTTGAGCCCCAGTGGAGGGTTGACGGAGGAATGTGAAGTAACACTGAAATGGGGGAATGCAAGTTAACAGGTCACAATAATTATGCAAGGTGATCCCAAATCAGAGAAACTCTGAATTTTTATTTGTTGTTATAATGTACCATTAATTTAGGATTTGAGCCTAAAACCCATCCTTACAGGAGAAGTCCCACAGAAGTTTTTCATACAGAGTATAGCCCTCAGGTAAGAGATAATTGTTTTCATTTGCTTCAGAAGAGCTGTGAAAGAAGATGATCTGCCCCTTTAAGTCAGCCCTGTTCAGTTAGTCCCACCGTGCTTCACCTGGACAGGCTATGGGACTTAAAAGGAAGAAAGCCCAGCAGTAGAGGGTGGCAAGGGTAGCAGAGAGTGGATAGACTCCTGCAGGAGTCCCTGAGACACAAGGGGAGAAAAGACTTCAGCTAGGTATGGGTGGGAGTGGCCTGGCAAGGAAGGGAAAGACTGCAGTTAGGAGGATCTGGGAGTGGCTGACTGGAGAGGGGAGTTCAATAGCTAAGGACAGAGGCCACCTTTGTAGAGGGCTGGGCACAGAAGAATCACTTGCTGCTACATTTTGTTTTATTGGACTGTATCAGGTGGACTCTATTACCCTGGAAGTGGTTTAACATTCTCAGGAAACTTAACTGGAGGGTCAAATCACTGCTATGACATAAGCAGGTCACAAGCTGACAAAAGGGAAATTGAGGCAGAGCTGCAGAAACACCCCATTCTGTCATGAGGTGGCGCTCTGGGACTGTGTTGTACAGGCCCCATGCTGCTCCTTCTGAGGTAAAGTAATTTACAAAGCTTAGACTTGGAGTTGTGTCAATGGAGTTTATGCAGCTCAATCTAAGCAACTCTTTGAAAACTTAGGGGACAGTGTTCCCATTTGTGATGCTGCATACTTTAGAGGAGATACCAGTAAATAGGATATCTGAGCCATTAGCAATTATTTTCTAGAAGATAATAATGTGATAAGTAACAGTCACCATGGATTTGTCAAGAAAAAATGATGTAAAACCTACCTGATAGCTTTCTTTGATGGGGTAACAAGCCTTGTGGATGGGGGGAAGCAGTAGACGTGGTATATATTGACTTTTTAGTAAAGCTTTTGATACTATCTCACATGACCTTCTCATAAACGAATTGGGAAATGCAATCTAGATGGAGCTACTATAAGGTGGCTGCAAAACTGGTTGGAAAACTGTTCCCAGAAATGACAGGTTTCAGAGTAACAGCCGTGTTAGTCTGTATTCGCAAAAAGAAAAGGAGTACTTGTGGCACCTTAGAGACTAACCAATTTATTTGAGCATGAGCTTTCGTGAGCTACAGCTCACTTTTTCCACGGCATGCATCCGATGAAGTGAGCTGTAGCTCACGAAAGCTCATGCTCAAATAAATTGGTTAGTCTCTAAGGTGCCACAAGTACTCCTTTTCTTTTTGTTCCCAGAAAGTAGTTATTAGTGGTTTACAGTCATGCTGGAAGGGCACAACGAGTGAGGCTGGGCTTGGTTTGTCCCATACATGTCCTGATGAAGTGTGAACTGCCCCTCTGCTCTTGGAGAGTTTTGCCTGGGCCTGTTTTAAGCCATGAGGACACATTTTCAGCCTCATAACTATGTACATGAAATTATAACCTATAACATTACTATAACAACAATGTTCAGTGCATCAGGAACCTTCTGAAGACACCCAACATGACAAATTTTGCATTGGATACCACACAATCATTTTATAAGGATGAACATGGAGTGTGGGGTGTTCCATCGAGGCACAGAGCACCACAGCAATATAATGTTATATTACTTTATAATAATAATATGTTATATTACTTTGCATTTATCAACACTGAATTTCATCTTCCGTTTTGTTCCCCAGTCATCCAGTTTTGTGAGATCCCTTTGTAACTCTTCACATTCTGCTTTGGACTTAACTATCTTGAGTAATTTTGTATCAACTGCAAATTTTGCCACCTCATTGTTTGCCCCTTTTTCCAGATTGTTTATGAATATGTTGAACAGCACTGGTCCCAGTACAAATTCCTAGGGAACGCCACTATTTGCCTCTCTCCATTCTGAAAACTGACCACTTATTCCTGCTACAACAAGCCCTAAAAAAACTGAAAATAAGTATTTACTTAATTTTATATGTGTACTTACTTTTTTTTTCATTTACAACAAAGGTTGTTTCTTTAAAAACTTTGCTTTCATTGTATTTGTAGCATTCCACATCTTTAGTAGAGAAAATACAACAATGATTATATTAAGTTACCAAGACAATTGACCTTTTTAAAGGTAATCACTCTGCTTTCTTTTTAGCATTTAGTGTTGGAATAGCAGCCATTTTAATAAAATAGATATTCATTACAGTCTATTAAACCCTGTTACAGAATGTACCCCTGTATTTGCACCTTATACACTATTGTAATACCTTTGTACAAAGTATGCCTTATAAAGTATCATTTGGAAACTCATAATTTGCTGATCAGTATCATCCTGATAAAATGTATGTGTTTACATTGTATGTGAAGTTATAAGATTTCACTGTATGATGTTTTTAACACATGTTCCAAACTGAGATTGGCACTCAGGTTGGTCTCAAACAAAGGAATGTGTGCTCTGCTTAATTTGCATTTAAGCAGTAAACAGAGTCATCAAGCAGGAAGGGAAACAATGGAAACTCAAACAAGTGAGTAAAAAGCTGCAGGGAACATCCTTCCCCATTGATGTTTTGTCTCCTGGTACCCAGCTGGAAATATTTTTCAAGAAGGGTACTGAAACTATAAAAAGGGAAAACACCTCATGATACCCTGCTCCTCCCCATCCATGGCATTCTCTATACCTGAAGCAACAAAGGACGCCTTCACTGGTTTCTGGAAAAAGGGGTCCTGACCTAAAGGGTTTGGTCAGTAAGACTGTTGAAAGAATATGGTGAGAAACTTTGCCTGAATCTGTTATAGTTTTAAGTTAGGCCCACCAGTAGCATTTTAACTTTATTTTCTTGTAACAATTTCTGATTATTATGCCTCATTACTTGTACTCACTTAAAATGTATCTCTTTTTTTAGTTAATAAACTTGTTGTATTGTTTTATCTAATCCAGTGTGTTTAAATTGAAGTCTTTGGGAAACTTCATTTGGGGTGGTAAATTGTGTGCCTATTACATCTATTAAAGAAATAACTGATTTCATATAAACTTTGTCTTGTCTAGGACAGGGCTGGGCAATACAAGGCATACATTTCTGAGGAAAAACCTAAGCTTGGGAGTGCAATGGGGTCACCCTGCAGTATAACCCAGACTGGTAGAGCCGCCGTGTGGCTGAGTGGCAGCAGCACAGGAACAGATATAGCTGGGAGTGACTTGCGTGCTGGAAGCTGTTTGTGAGCAATCCAGGCTGGAGGCTACAGCAGCAATACATTGTAAAGGGCATCCCAGGTTAAAGGACAGGAGTGACACAACTATTCATTAGTTTGGATTGTACCCTGCTATGTCTCAAACCCATATTTGCAAATCAAGTAAGAGCTGCTTATGTCCCATAATGAAAGTGAGTCAGTATCAAACTTCAGAACTAATAGAGGAGCCACTTTGGCCTAGTGGATTGAGCAGTGGACTGGATGCTCTTCCTGGTTTTGCCACTGGCCTTTTTGATGACCATTCTCGCCATACCTCAGTTTCTCCTCCGTAAAATGGAATAATGATACTGGATCTCCTTTGCACAGCATTTTGTTATCTACTGATTAAAAGTGCAATATAAGAGTATAATCCACTTTTAAAAAGTGCCTAATGCAGTACTTCCCATATTAAATTGCAAAAAAAAAATGCATCCTTTAGTACCTACGTGCTAGAATCCTCTTAGATCTACCAAGCTAGGGATCTACTCAAGTTAGACTTGAGTTCTTGGATTGGAGATCTCAGACGACTATTAAGAAGTGGTGTGGGTAATTCAGTAGGGGATGTTGTTTTCCATTAGTCAGTACTGAACCGATGCCCCAGTTTCAACTGGATATAGTGTTCATTTCCTGCCTCTAAACTACTTGGGTACTGAGAGGTGTTAAAGCATTGGTGTGTTTCATCCTAGAATATGGTGCAATGTGTTAAGTTTGTAAAGTTCTACGGGATGCTTAAGCTCTATATAAAAGGACCTTGTTATTAAGAGGCATTGCTGCTTCAATATACAGAAAATGGGGGGCAGGGTTATATTAGATAATTTATCAGCCTCTTCGTCAGCATTTTGGAGTCCCCTGCAGGGTTAAAATCTCTTCCATAAGCATATGTCATGCTGAGAAGTTTGGCTGGAACTTAGTCCTACTTGGCCAGTGAAGGTTGGCAGTATGATGTGTGATGGTCTTGGCCAACTCAGTTTTCCCACTGATCCTACTACCCTAGTTGAACTTGCCAGAGATTGTTGTATCTAATGGTGCTCCTCAGCGGTTCTTTGTCACATTCGTTGCCTCTGACCCACCAACGATGAGGTAGCGTCTCAGACTTCGGGCCCAGAATCTGTTAATACATTCCTGTGTTACATGATGTAGTCTAATGTGATGTTCTTTAATGTGAATTTTCAGACTGGTATTAAAAAATCCCCAAATCATATTTTCCATCATAAAGGGAAAAAGTAATTTTGCTCTTACTTAGGAATACAGTTAATGCCTGTAACCCAGTAACCCTTTAATCATATTAAAAGCTTCAGCTAATTTGCTGCAATTTTGTTGTATTTTAGAGTGTGTGTGTGTGTGTGTGTGTGTGTGTGTGTGTGTGTAAAATGCTTGTACTGAGACATTTTCATATTGAATTAATTTAGCCCATTGTTGGCTATTTCTTTCTTGTAACAGACTCTGCAAGCATAAAGTATGAATTTCGATGCTGGAAAGTAAAGTCTTATTTTATTCCAGCTGTGAAAATGTGATCTTTCCTCTATAGGCAAAAAGGAATGTCTCCGATGTTCATACGCTTTCATCGTAACATACTTTTAGTGCTTGGTAATAATAAAGCACATGGGCTGCCTCTAGTAAAGTTGAATACATTCTAACTGCTGTGTAAGGTTCTCTCCTGTAATAATAAACCTTAAAGGTGATGAGTGCCCTGAGCTCCGTCGCAGCTGAGAGTAGTATACATCTCACAGAATCAGACCCTTATCTCATAGCATTCCACAGATTAAACTGAGTACAGTGCAGCTTACTGTCTTTGAAGGATGAAGGGCTGAACTGAACCTGTAGCTTCAGTAAATCCAGCTATTGTAAATGTGATGTCTGGTTTGTATAACTGGTCGTTTGCAAAACTGGCGTTCGTAAAATCAAGGCTTTACTATACTCCGTTTTTAATGCAGCACTAATATCAAGGGCCTTACCTATGAAGAGTTTTCAGACAGCTTTAGCAATTGGCACCTTTCTACAGACTGTATTTGTTTATTTAGGTGTTTTGTTTGAAAGTAAGAGTCTTAACAAGAAAGATGCTACTGACACATAGCTAGATCCCAGCGCGCTTGAATAGTTTCATTGAAGTCAGTGCGACCATTTGCATAAATAAGGCAGGCAAGGATTTAGCGCTCAGTTTGTAGACAAGTCTGAACTATGTTATAAAATGGCTTAAAACTCCATAATATAGTCTAGATCCTAGAGTCATTTGAGAGTCATTTTTATAACACAATCTTGGTCAAGTATTTAAATTGTATAAAAACTTTTCTACCGGAAACTCATTTTGCAAACTGATCTCAAGGAAGCTGCTAACAAAATTAGTAAACTTTTTATATACATGGTTTAGAGGTGGTGTTTCATGTGTTGAGGGGTGCGGGGAGAGGGCACTGTTAATTTTATTCAATTTCTGCCTTAAATAAATTCTGAGTCCCCCCCTTTTTTTTCTCCCCAAGGATGTAATTTCAGAATATAGTTAAGCTTTAAAAACTCAAACTGTTGCAAATACAGTAGATTCTGTGAGGCAATGAAGCTAAGTGAACATAACACATGGTTATAGAATACAAGTTAATAATAATAAAGACTTAGGTATTTGGGGTTTTTTATACTTTTGCCTTATTTCACTTACAAAATCCGTTTTGCTACTTACTTTCATAGATTCCAAGGCCTCACTAGTCCGCACCATCACTGTTAATAATTTGCACCTTATTTCCAGTCTGAATTTGTCTAGTTTCAAATTCCAGCCACTGGATCATGTTACTTTTCTCTGCTAAATTGAAGAGCCTGTTACCAAACAGTTGTTCCCCAGGTTGGTAGTTACGGATTGTAATCAAGTCACCTTTTAACTTTCTCTTTGTGAAACTAAATAGATGGACCTCTTTGAGTCAATATAAGGCAGGTTTTCTAATCCTTTAATTATTCCTGTAGCTCTTCCATGAACCCTGCAAATACAGAGGTAAAATAACCTTTCTACTCCTACTCCAGATTCTCCTCTTTATGTATCCAAGGCCCTTTTGGCTCTAGAGCTGCAATGGGGCTTTGTGTTCACCTGATTATCCACTGCAACCCTCAAATATTTTTCAGAGCCACTGGTTCCCAGAATGGAGTCTCCCCCCATCATGTAAGCACGGCCTACATTCTTTGTTCCTAGATGTATACATTTATATTTAGCCATATTAAAACACACATTCTTTGCTTGAGCCCAATTTACCAAGCAATCCAGATCTTTCGATATCAGTGACTTGTCCTCTTGATTATTTATCACTCCCACGATTTTTGTGTCATCTGCAAACTTTACCAGTGTTGATCTAATGCAGGGGTGGGCGAACTACGTCCCGGGGACAACATCTGGCCCTTTAGAAGTTTTAATCTGGTCCTCGAGCTCCCGCCAGGGAGCAGGGTCTAGGGCTTGCCCTGCTCTGGTGCTCCAGCTGGGGGCTTGCCCCGCTCTGTGTGTGCTGTGGCTCTGTACGGCTCCCGGAAGCAGCAGCATGTCCCGTCTCTGGCTCCTAAGTGTAGGGACAGCCAGGGGAAACCACGGCCAATGGGAGTTGCAAGGGTGGCACCTGCAGACGGGGCAGTGTGCTGAGCCGCCTGGCTGCGCCTCTGCATAGGAGCTAGAGGGGGGGGGGGGGACATGCTGCTGTTTCTGGGAGCTGCTTGAGGTAATCGCCGCCTGGAGCCTGCACCCCTGCTCCCTCCCATTCCCCAACCCCTTCCCGCAGCGTTGATCCCACTCCTGCCCTCCAAACCCCTTGGTTCCAGCCCAGAGCACCTTTCTGCACCCCAACCCTTCATCTCCAGCCCTACCTCAGAGCCTGTACCCACATCTGGAGCCCTCACTGCCCTGCCCCCCAACACCCTGCCCCCAGACCAGAGCTCCCTCCCACACTCTGAACTCCTAATTTCTGGCCCCACCCCAGAGCCCACACCCCCTCCCGCACCCCAACCCTCAATTTTGTGAGCATTCATGGCCCACCATACAATTTCCATTTCCAGATGTGGCCTTCAGGCCAAAAAGTTTGCCCACCCCAATCTAATGTTTTCTTTCATATCATTGAGAAAAATGTTACATAGCATGGGACCAAGAACGGATCCCTGTGGGACCTCACTAGAGACACACTTGCTTGATGGTTCCTTGTTTAAAGTTTCATTTTGAGACCTATAGTTTAGCCAGATTTTAATCCATTTAATATGTGCCATGTTAGTTTTTGTGTTTTTTTTTTTTTAGATTTTTAAACAAAATGTCATGTGATAGCAAGTCAAGTGCCTTACAGAAGTCTAAGCATATTACATCAACACTATTACTTTTATAAACAAAACTTCTTATCTTCTTTTGGTGAGATTGCAAGTTAGTTTGACTGGATCTATTTTCATAAACCCACATTGATTAGCATTAATTATATTTCCCTCCTTTAATTCATTACTAATTGAGTCCTGCATCACCTGATTTATTATCTTGCCCAGATCATCCTGTTTACTCTTCTTAAATACTGGCACAACGTTACCTTTCTTCCAGCCTTCTGGAATTTCCTCAGTGTTCTAAAATCAACATAAATGGTAGAATGAAGTCTTTTAGAATTCTTGGATTATCAGGACTTTCGGATTTAAAAATGTTCAAGTTTAGTAGCTGCTGTTTTAACATCCTCCTAAGACACTAAGGGAATGGAAAGAGTGTTATCACCATATTATATGACTACATCATCTGTTTTTTCCCAAATAAACAACAGAAATATTAATGAACATATCTGCCTTTTTTGCATTATTATTGATAATGCTACCATTTCCATCTGTTAATGGACCAATATCATTGTTATGTTTTTTTGTCTTCCTTGTATACTTAAAAAATCTTTTATTGTCCGTAACTCTGCTGGCCATAGATTTATTCTTGTCCCTTTGCTTCCCTTATCTATTTTCTACAATGCCTAGCTTCTGATTTATATTAATTACTATCACCTTCTCCTTTCTTCCATTTTTGTTAAATACTATTATATTTTTGTTTTTATAGCTGCTTTTACTTTGCCTCTAAACCAGGTTATTTTGTTAACCAATATCTTTCCTCGATCGTGGCTTTTTGGCATCCAGTACAGTATTCTTAAACTATTCTCAATTTACTTTTCACTTTTTACAATTCACTTTTTTTTGCTTAAATTGTTCCTCCAAGCTGATCTGTCTCAACATTGTTTTCAGCTTTGTGAAATTGTCCCTTTTTAAAACACCAAATATATGTAATATGAATCAATGCTTTGGACTGTATTCTGTTTGTACATAATAAATGTGAACAAATCATGATCACTTGTACCTCAGTTATCATTAATTCTGTGATTAGTTTGTCTTTATTCGTCAAGATGAGATCTAATATACAATAGATGGCAAATTGTACATTTAAACTAAATAAACCTTGAATTCTTGAATCTTAAAATAATTTTTGATTTTGGGGAGAAATGTCACTAAAGGAACAAAATGGACACCATGTAGAATCAAGCACATGGGTTTATTGCTCACAGCACTGGCGGAATGTTACCTTGCTAATTAGGCTCAGAGACACTGCCAAACCATTAATTACAGAGGATTATATGGATTTTCCATGGGTGGACAGAAATGACTGGGTAGATAGTCCCAAACACCTGGATAGGTTTAGCAGCAAGACAAGATAAGCACAGTAGCCAATAGTTAAAGATTACATAATGTCTCCGCCCATGGTTTCAGGTTAACAAGTAACATACAGTTAGTACTTTAAACAATGTATAAACTGTGTTAAATTCAGGTTCACAGGAATAAAGTAGCTCCTTTGATTGTCCAACAGCTATGTACCTGGGGGTTAAAGCAGAAAAACAGTGAAAAGTATATGGCACTAGAAATTGTCTTTCAAGTTGCTTATTTCTGCTTCTGAAGGCAGACACTGGTATCGTGGGGGGTGAGGAGGAGAAAGCCATATCTCATACTGGCATGCTTGAACCTCTTTCATAAACTCAAGGTTGGTGTGTGGGGGAGCATGGTTACCTCCTCTGCCTGAGGATTGGACACAAACATGGCTTCTTTGGTCTGTTTGCAGCTTCAGATAAAAGCGCCAGTTATTGCTCCCCACCTGGCATTTTGCTGACCAAGCTTATTTTAGTAAAAAGCAAGGTTGTCTTTTGTTTGTTTTTGCTTCTCTTAGCTAATATTGTTCACTGTTTTTACTGGGCCTCTTGGCCAAACTCTGGACTTTGGGCCTGTAAAATAAATAAATAAATAAGGTAACAGCCTATATTAGATGTTTACATAAGCAGCACGTGGATTTTGGCCCTTCAGTCACTTATTCCCTTGATTTCCACCCACTACATTAACTTGGTCTTCGTAAACGAGGAAGGAATAGGTTTTTACCTAGAGCAAAGGAATATATCCATTCTACTTTAAATTCCCAACCTATTCCCCTCCTTGAGTTTCAGATGAAGCCAATGGGGTAGGTTCTTGAGATATAAGTAGGTAACTTCCATTTAATCTAATATTGCTGATGGTTTTTTATCTTCTTGTTTTAGGACACTTTCGTTATGGACAAGGGCACTACCAATATCCATTTACTAAGCAAAATCCCAGGGTTAGGACTGCATGTGATTGTGATATTTATATGTACACTTGTTTTGCTTTTGCCAGTGTGTAAAATGTTAGAGAAGATGTGTCGGACTCCAACTTACAGAGGTTCTCATCCAGGCAGATGCTATTTGGTGATGCTTATTATAGTCCTGTTACTGATATTAATTAAAATGTTGAATTAATCCCACTTTGATTTGGCCTAATCCCATCTCAATGAATTAGTGGCAGCATTTTGAAACAGGGTTTAAAGTTAGGCACCTGCCCCCATATTTCTTGATGTTCATGAGAGCTGTGGGTGGTTAATTTAATTTAGATGGAATATATGGGCCCAAAGAGTCAAAGGTATTAACATGACCCTGTCACTGCCCAACATTAAACAGTTTTAAACAATGTTTGGGGTTGGTATACTGAGCCTCTGCTTAGTACCATGGCAAACACACCATTAAAATCCTTTTAACCTTTTATTGAAGATACAGAACAGAAGGGGAAAAGGTTAAAGCATTTGAAATGTAAACTGTTAAGTAAGGCTTTCATTTTAACAACATCCCGTGTTTCCTTTCTCACTAGCAGGACAGAGGTTTTTAAAAGGAACATCCCTAACCCTATCCTGCTGATTTGACACTCTTTTAGATTGTATTAAAAATGATGGTAACTGTCCTTTTGGGGGGTGGGGGGGAGAAGAAAAAAGTTAGTTGAGATGGACCAGAGCTACAGTTAAAGTCCAATCCTGTTTCCTAGAGGACAAAACAAGACACATGCACACAAAAGGGGAAAGAAGAGAACAGCAAAGATAGAAAATGCAACTTCTGTTTTTGGTACGTTGACTTGCACTTGCAGTCTGACACCTGGAAAAACACAAACTCCTCACAGTTTTAACAATTGCTCTAAGACCTGGCAAACTTTTATATCCGCACCGGGCTGTTTTAGGGTATTACTTTTAGCTGCCTTTTCTGGTCACGGGCTCACAGACGTGTTGCAGAAGGTTCAGATGCCCTAACTCCTATTAGGGCAGAAGGAAAAAGGAGAGGCATAGGAAAGACAAGAAGTAAGGTGGGAACACACGGGTGTGGGGAGTGGGAGGACAAAGCCCAACATCCCGGATGGTGTTCAGGATTTGGCTGGACCTGGTGGAGGTGATAGTGCCATCTGGGTCCCTCTCTTTGGCTTGGTCTGGTAAGGACATCTCTCATGATTAGAACGACAAAACCTCAGTGATGTCACAGTGGATCCCTGGGCTCCAGGAGATGGGGGTGGCAGCTCGCTCCTTCCCATTCTCTCATTTTTCAGTCAACCAGTATCTGCTTCTTTCCTAATTTTCCCCCAAAATCCTTTATTTTAAGGACCCGAGAAAGGAATGATGTGTGGAATAGCCTGCCCTCTTATTATTTGGTCCATCAATTTGGCCTCATAGCCAAGGCACCAATTCCTGTTCACTGATTTCTGATACCACAATTCTCTTATTTACCAAGCACGATCCTAACATAGTCCTTGAGTTATATCAGTAGGCCTTTTTGTTTGGACTAATTCAGTTACTATCTCCCTTTTGCATCTTTTCCCAGTAACATTTATCTTCATATTTGACTGGAACTTTTTTGTAAACTTTTATCTACTTCCCCACAGTTGAGCTCACAACTAGGGTAAAGCTGTAGGTCCACTTATTACAAGTGTACGGTACCTCAAAAGGGCAGGCCCCTAAAGGGTATGTCTACACTGCATTTAGACACCTGCAGCTGGCCTGTGCCACCTGGCTTAGGCTCGGGCTGCAGGGCTGTTTAATTGCAGTGTAGATGTTCTGTCTTGGGCTGCAGCCTCAGCTCTGGGACTCTCACCTTGAAGAGTCCTAGAGCCTGGGTTCCGGCCCAAACCTGGACGTCTACGCTTTAGATAAGCAGCCCTGCAGCCTAAGCCCCCTGAGACTGAGTCAGCTGGCATTGGCCAGCTAAGGGTTTTTAATTGCAGTCTAGACATATCCTTAAAGGGCTTGATCCTGTACACCTTTAAGGCAATGGCAAAACTGCCGTTGATTTAATGGGTGCAAGATCAGCCCTTTATTTAGGTGCCTAACTTCATCAACCAAAGTTGGACAATTCTTTTTCTTGTGAATCTGTGTGGGATTGCAAGGTCTTCTGCGGCTGAGAATGCAGACCATATTCTAAACTGGTACAAATTGGCATAGCTCCATTGAAGTCAATGAAGTTAGATTCCTCAGCTGAAGTTAGTTTGTCCCATCATCTTTCTCTGTGCACTGTAGCATTAAGTGCACATTGCATCGAATAAATAATATTGAGAATTTCTTCAAAGTTTGACAAATAAGAATGAGACAAAAGTTCTTACGTTCATCAACCGAAATAGCCTTAGCAACATTTCCCGCTTAAAGGGGCTGTTTTTCATTGCCAGGTATTGAACCTCTCCCTTTTTCAAACTGGGAAGGAGTTTCTGGAAATCAGTCTGTCACAGGAAAAGCCACTAATAGGAGCAGCATAATTCTATCCTCCTTTTGAGTTCCATACAATTAAATTCCTGTTTCTAATACTGCATCCTCCACTTACATTGACACGGTCATGTACATTTTTGTTAGAGAGGACAGGAGTGGTATACTTAAATCAAATATCATAACCGAATACCATTTTGCTGGTTACAACATACAGAAACATTGTATAAAAGTCTTTTTTTTTTTTTTTGGCAT
This sequence comes from Lepidochelys kempii, assembly GCF_965140285.1. Lineage (NCBI taxonomy): Eukaryota > Metazoa > Chordata > Testudines > Cheloniidae > Lepidochelys > Lepidochelys kempii. Next base: position 103,150,236 of record NC_136386.1, read on the forward strand.
TTATGGACATTACTGAGGAAGAGTTGGCAAGGAAAGTTGGCAGATGGAAATAAGCTGGAAAAGCTTTGAAGATATTTTTCTGTAAAATAAATGTCCAGAAGCTGTGTAAATGTACTTATTTTTAAGTTAAATTCCTGAAACACAACAAATGTACGTTTTTTCACTGAAACCATAACAGTAAACAACTGCTCATGTCCTCAGATTCAAAATGGCTCAACAAACAGCCCATCGAATTGTATTCAAACCAGCCGATTATATTGATTAGCTTGCAAAGAAAACTCTTTTGCAGTCAGGCCAAAGTGGATTTTAACCATTTATTGCCAAGAGGTTGGGACTTCAGACTAGCGCCGCAGCTGCTGGAGTACGGGGGATGACATCAGCAGTGGAAATGTCGAATATAACTAAGAAGTAGGGATGCATCCTTTCCAGGGAAATAAAATCTTTCATTTATACTTAATTTGAGATATTTGGATGAGTATTAGAGACTCATATTTTCTTGAAAATTAGAAGAAAACCAGAGCAAGTGTGTTCCTCAAATTATTTTTCTGGGATAGCTATTCTCTGATCTCACTCATGCAGCTCCCTGTTTTCTGTTTACTATGCGCAAACTTCTGTTTTCAGTACAAAACCTGAATAACCAAGCTGTATTCTAGCAAGTTCCATGGGGGCAGGGAGAGACAGGGTAGTTCAGGGAGTTTATGTGACAAGAAGTTACACAGGGCAAGTTACTGGTGAAGCAATCAAAGGACTCAGAACACTAGGGTAATGTGTTTTTGTTTTTTATTATTGGTTCTGACATGGCATTTGAGTTTTCCTCTTGCTAATGCATACGAATATCAGAGCAGCTCCTGGATCCCTGTCACCCCTTTATAAATGTACATGCTTTTTAGTATACTGAATTGTAACAAGTATTATTGTACAGTATAAAGATATTAATGTTACACCATATTGACCTTCATTTCCCCAGTTTAAGTTTAACCAATAAGAGCAACAAAGACATATGAGCTGTGAAGCTTAAAGCACAGTGTAGTATTTCCTCAGAGCCAAGATGTGTTGATATTGAGCAAAATGCATGCTTGAGAGTTTATTGCTGGAATGGTTTAGGCCCAGATTGTGAAAGCTGTCCATAAAAGACAGTTCCCCTCCCACCCTCTAAGGGATCAACCCCATGAAGGGCAGTTTAAGAAAAGGAAAGGGTAAAATATTTTACCCTTTCCTGTTCTGAATTAGGTATCTGGATTTTAGGAATGGCAAGTGCTGTGCCCTGTTAAAGAGCTGTGGATTTGGACAAGTCACAGAAGGGGATTTTCAAAGGCACAGATGGGAGTTGGGTACCCAAATTCCACTGATGTTGAAATTGGGCACCTAACTCCCATCTGTGACTTTGAAATTTCCCTCCACAATCTCTTTCCCTCCAATTTTCCAGTTGAAAAATTGGGATTTCATTTACTTGCTTCCATGGAGTTCTGTGCAAATTAATGTTTGTAAATGGCTTTTAAGATTAAAAGTATTATGAAACCGTATTATTATTTTTTGTGTGTAGAAGATTGAGGTGGCCAGTAATATGTTACAGTTTTGGGGAAATAGAAATATCTTTCAGGGTTGGGGAAATGAGGTGTGTTTTTTTGAAAGGACAGGGAAAACTGTGTGCTCCAGGGATGTGTTCACTTGTGTGTCTGAAGAATTTGGTGTGTGCTGTGTGCATTGTGTTGCATGCAAGTAGTTCACTATTAAATTATGGAACAGTTTATTTTATAGACAGTTCTTAAGTATCATGGAGAATGTTAATTGGAAAGTTATAGTATAGCCAGAGCCCAATACACGTTGCTATGGGCTTCCCTGCTGAACCCTTCAGTTGAGCCCCCTTCCCTCCTAAAAGGCCCAAGACTCAGTGTGAACCTGTCCTGCTGTCTGTCTCAGATTGCTGTGCTATGCCAGTTAGGAGGGTCCACTCTCAGGGAAACAAGGGGAGCAGGGGAAGTCAATAGGGAATATGGGGTATGCTGGGAATGGTGTTTAGAGATTTGTTAGAGAGAGGTGTCCCCATCCAGGTCTGTGTTAAAAAGAGGTAGACATTCTGATTTTGCTGGGGACTCAAGCTAGAGTCTTCAGATACTACAAAGCAGCTTGTCCATCTTGCCACAGGGCACCGTACCATATATATAACATGCTAGCATTTAGACCAGTCCCTGCTGGCATGCAGCTTTATGACTATGAGCCTGCTGCTGCAGGTTTGGCAGTCTTGTCTACCCCACCTTGGTGACATGTTTTGGTGTCTGCCCACCTAGTTTGTTCTGAGTTGTGATGCTTTTTATAGGGAGCATCTTTGTCATTCCCTTGTCCTGATGTTTTTCAGAGTTGTGGAACAGAAAACATGGTTTTTATCTCCCCTTTATTTTGAGATGAAGTTTAACAGAAGTCAGTGTTTTTCTTTGATCTAAAGACAAGCAGCCTAAACTCTGCAAGCAGGTTAGAATGCCATACAGGGGATTACAACTTTCATTAGCCCCTCTCCACTGTACATCCCCCTTCCTCCTGGCCAGGTAAGGAGAAAGGTCCTGAATCAAGAAGCAGCCAAGCTCTGGGAAAGCAGGAGCTGCAGGGAAGCTGGAGACAGAAAAGATTCCCCAGGCAGAGGCACTGCATAACTGTTGATGGGGAAGGGGGCACAACTGAAAGGTTCTGGCGGTATGCAGAGGGGTTCAGGGCAGGGCATATAAACCCTGGCAAAAATCTGGGGAGGGGCATGTGACCCCATGTGGCCCCCCATAAGGCATCTCTGTCCCAGGAATCATATGCAGAGCTGTGTGTGGAATGGGCTGGAACAGCTGAACATTATAGCTGGAGGCAGATCTAGGTGGGATTTATGAGGGGGGCAGCAGTGGCTGGCCAGGGAACCAGTGGAGAAGGTGGCCTCAGTGAGAGACATTAATTGAGCCTCGCTTGCAAACCTGCAAACTCCTACTTGCTTGGATAGAGACTGGAGAGGACACTCTGTGCGCTAGGCTTGAAGAGCTGTGACTCTTTATTGGATTGTCCCAGGGACCCAAACATTTACCACTATTGCTCACTTTGAACTGTAACTGTTAAGTCTCTGTACCAAGGATATTTGCAACCTTTCCCTTTCCTGTCAGCCCTACTAAAATACCCTTTCCCTTAGCCATGTGTCTGAATGGTTACTGGGACCCACCAGGGCTAATGCTAACGAGTCTTAGCTGCAGAAGCAGCTACAGTGCTTGCCTCTGTGCTGTGGTACACCTGGCAGGCTACTGGCAACTTACAGGTTTCGTCTACTTCAGCACTGAGCAGCCTCAATATTTATAGAAATTTGGATTTTAAACTTCCAGAATGGAGGGGAAGACCAGTGCAGTGGTTAGGGCAGTAGCCAGAAACTTGGGAGACTTCAGTTCAAGTCCCTGTTCTGCCCGAGATTTCCTGTATTAACTTGAGCAAATCACTTACCTCCCTGTACCTCAGTGCCAGGGGTGGCAGGTTTGTATAATTATTGGTGGTGCCCGGAACAGGTCCAAGTCCTGCCGCCCCATCCTCCCCGCCCCGTAAGCCAATATACAGTAACTCACTTAAAGTTGTCCCGGTTAATGTTGTTTTTTGTTACGTTGCTGATCAATTACAGCAGTGGCTGTCAAACTTTTTTTTCCGCGGACCACTTGAAAATTGCGGAGTCTTGGCCGACCACTTAATGACCTATCCAAATGTTGTTTGTACCATTAGCTAACTATTGCAAAGTGCTTTCGATGGAAGTGCTATATAAAAAAAACCCTTAGTCATAATAAACTTTTTTTGTTCCACATAAAAGCACACAACTCATATTTTAATATCAGTAGTCTTAACCTTTCTAATGTGATGGATGTGCCCTCTCTCCCCCACCGCAGCAACCCCCAAGCTGGGGCTGGGAAGGAGTGGTGGTGGGGTCCCTGGAGCTGGGGAAAGTTGCCTCTTTCTCTGGCCGCTGTAACCCTGCACGTCCAAAATTCCCCCCACCCCCTCTTCTCACACCACTGTCCCCTCCCACCTACTCCCTATTCCCCACAAGGCCACCACCTCACCTTACACGTCCATCTTCTCCAGGGGCCAGGCACCTAATTAGTGGAGCCTCGCCTGCACAGCTCCACTAATTAGGTGGGTGGCCCTTCATTCTCTTGCGTGTGGCTGCACTCCTTAGAGGGAACTATCCGCGGACCACTTGAATGGAGCCACTTGAACTGTCCGTGGACCACAGTTTGAGAACCTCTGAATTAGAGACCATGCTCGTTTAAAGTTGCGCAATGCTCCCTTATAATGTTGTTTGGCAGCCGCCTGCTTTGTCCACTGCTTGCAGGAAGAGCAGCCCGTTGAAGCTAGCTGGTGGGGGCTTGGAACCAGGGTGGGCCAACAGCCCCCAAGTCAGCTCCCCTAAGTTCCCTGTGCGGCTGCCGCCCAGAGGACTATCAATTGCAGGGGTGTGGGCTCTTCAGGTGTCCCTCCCTCTCACTGCTGTGTGCTGCGCCTGCCCTCTGCCTTGGAACTACTCCCCGGAGCCTCCTGCTTGCTGTGTGGGGGCAGGCGGGGAAGAGAGGTGCTGATGTCAGGGTGTCCCCCTCCCCTGCTCCTGTCCCCCCCCTCCACAGAGCAGTGGGGGACACGATAGGGCTCAGAATGGAGGGAGCTTGCTGGCAGCAGCTGCTATCTCAACGTCTCTCTCTCACAGGCGGGGTGTGTCTCTCTGTCTCTGTCTGCCATGCTGTCTCCCCTCTCTCCATTCGTGCTGCCTTGTAGAGTGTGAAGCTACATTAACAACAATGTGTTAACCCTTGAGGGCTCAGCCGAATGCTAGTTCATCATTTGGCAGTAAGGCATTCCCTGGGAAATGTCCCACCCTCTTCCACCCGCTGACTTCACCACCTCAACCAAGTTTCACAATCATCATTGCTGTGTACAGTATTAAATTGTTTGTTTAAAACTTATCCTGTGTGTGTGTGTATATATAGTCTTTTGTCTGGCAAAAAAAGTTCTTTGGAACCTAACCCCCCCATTACATTAATTCTTATGGGGAAATTGGATTTGCTTAACATCGTTTCACTTAAAGTCGCATTTTTCAGGAACATAACTACAACGTTAAGCAAGGAGTTACTGTATATTTTTTAAAATAATGTAAAAATGTGAGGGCTCTGGGGTGGGGCTGGTGATGGGCTTGGGGTGTGGGAGGGGCTCAGGCAGAGGGTTGGGGTGCAGGGGTCAGGGCTGTAGATGAGGGGTGCAGGGGTGTGGGAGGGGGCTCAAGTCTAGGGCAGAGGGTTGGGGTGCAAGGGTGAGGGCTCGGGGTGGGGCTGGGGATGAGGGGTTTGGGGTGTGGGAGGGGCTCAGGGCTGGGGCAGGGGGTGAGGGCTCTGGCTGGGGGTGTGGGCTCTTGGGTGGGGCAGGGCTGGGGATGAGGAGTTTGGGTGCAGACAGGCTGCCCCGGGGCAAGGGCCAGAGAGGAGGATTCCCCCCAGCCCTCTCCACGCAGGCAGCAGTGAGCTCCGGGAGAGGGCCCCTCCACTTCTCCCCTGCACCACACTCACCTTGCACCACTCTCACTGCACGTGCTCCTAGGGCCTCTCTCAAGTACAGGAAGCCCCCTCGCCTCTCCTGCAGTGGGTGCCACGGGGGTGGGGGGTGGCCATCACATGTGTGCCTCTTCCCCTGCTGCCGCCCCTCACTGTAGCCTCACTGGGGGTGGGGCTGCCACTTGTCCAGCATGGGGCAGGAGCGGTGACTGCGGGCGAGGGGGCCTCCTGTGCTGATGGAGGGTCCTGCTGGAAAATGAAAGGGTCTGAAGGGGAAGGGCAGGCTCAGGGTCAGTCTGCCCCAGCAGTAGGGGATTTGAGCACTAGGACCCTGCGTCAGCAGTTGATGCAGGGAGGTAGCATAGAGCTGCATGGGAGAGGCAAGGACACTCTGCTCTGGGGGCCCCAGGAAGGTGTGCTGGGGCAGCAAGTGGGGGCCAGGGGACACTCAGGGGAGGCGCGGGGGCAGCAGGGGGCCAGGGGAGAAACCCGGCCCTGAACATTGGTGGAGCCAGGTCCTGGGATCCTGCATGTTGCTGGAGCCCGGGCACCATGGGCCCATACAACTCGCCGCCCCTGTTCAGTTCTCCATCTATAAAATGGGGATAATAGCACCCCTCTACTTCACAAGGGTGTTTCAAGGATAAATTCATAAAACATTATGCAGGGCTCTGATATTACAAGGCTATATAAAGTATGGAAGAGCGATATAGTCATAGCCAATAATAACAGCCAGCATGAGGAAATGGCAGCTCCTGGGCCATGGGGGTTCAAAAAATGTACAGCAATGTAAAGGCACCTCTCATTTCCTAAACCCACATAGACAGGATATGAATAGTCTCTTACTTCCATATCTTATTGACACCAGTTCCCACAGTATATGTTCTTACACCATTTTCCTCTGTCTCCCTTCTTAAACTAGTTACTTTGCAGTGCAATGAACACAAATTACGTGCACAGATTAATCTAATGAAAGCAACTGAAATCTGCTTTGTAACTCCACAGTGATTTCATAGAGAAATTGTTACACAAAAATCATCACTGTTGACCAGAAGTATTCTGTGGCTTTTCTAGGAGTATAATGGCCATAAGCCATGTTGGATGGCAGTGACAGAGCAGTATTTCTGTCACGTATTATGAGAACCATGAAAGCTCTGAAATCTCTTCAGGAAGGGTAGGGTGAGGGCAAGAGGGTTTAACTGCTGTGCCACAAAAATACACAAAATCCTAAAATGACAATTTGACTGTTTACAGTGAGCACAGGGTAATTCAAAACACATGCTGGGACATTTGGGCTATATAGGCCTTCTGGTAAATCACACAGGCTATGTCCCTGAACTGTTTTATTTTCAATTAGCAATGAGCTGAAATGTGAGAGCTTTTTCTATTTTAATTTGATGTGAAATGCTCACACAGAGAGGTGTTCTGCCTGAATTTGCTTTCAGGGCCTTTTTAATTTTTTTTGCAGCATGTGGTTGCTACATTTTACCATTGGTACCTCTGATACAGGCAGCACACTGTGGAGTACTGAAATATTTTGTGACTGAGGTGGTGGTGGTCCTCTTACTAAAATTTTTCAGATGTTCAGCAGATTTTCACTAAACACTGTCTTGTTTCTTCAGTGTAATTTGTAAAAGGCTGCCAGCTCTTCCTAATGTTAAACTGGAAAATGTTGTGGAGTGGGTTTTTGGTTTTCTACCTATTCCATTTCTCTTTTATTTCTACTGAGGGCTACTCAGTTTATAATTCCAGATTGTTCTAATGAGGTTTCTAAAACAGGCAAGGAAGAGAACTCTTCAAATAGTGGGGATTTACCCTTGGACAGAGTGCAGGCCCATTGCTGATGGAAAGTCAGCAGCATTCAATATAGTAGGTGCCTCTACTATAAATAGCCTAGATACTTCACTGGTATATAATCCCTACTTCTCAGGGTCAGCTCCTTGCAGATGGATGCCATCAAAGTCTAATCTTTGGAGACTTTTTTTCAAATCTGGTTTCATTTTTCATTTGGTTTTAATATGTAAAGTATTCTCCATTCTTTAAATATGTAATCCAGAACTTTCTGATTGAGAAGATAAGCAATGGTTAAGTCATGTTGTTTAAACTGTGAAAGAGCTAATACATTTGTTTAAACAAAATGATACATAAAATAGGCATATCTGTCTCTGATGATCTTAACCTTTTTGTAGACCTGTATTGGTTGTGACAGGGTGAGACCAGATGGCTACAGGAAAGTGATAGAAGATAGATATAAAAGCCCCAGATTAAGCAGGTCCCTTTTCCCTGAGGAAGATCATGGGTTGTTCCAGAACAATCAGGAAATTGCTGGAACCAATTAAGGCAGGCTAATTAGGACACCTGGAGCCAATTAAGAAGCTACCAGAATCAATTAGGACAGGCAGGCTAATCAGGGTACCTGGTTTTAAAAAGGACCTCATTTTAGTTAGTGAGGCAAGTGCGAGGAGCTGGGAGAAGAGGTGTGCAAGAAGCTGAGAGTGAGTAGGCGTATTGCTGGAGGACTGAGAAATACAAGCGTTATCAGACATCAGGAGGAAGCTCCGGTGGTGAGGACAAAGAAGGTATTGGGAGGAGGCCATGGGGAAGTAGCCCAGGGAGTTGTAGCTGCCACACAGCTGTTACGGGAGACACTATAGACAGCTGCAATCCACAGGGCCCTGGGCTGGAACCTGGAGTAGAGGGTGGGCCTGGGTTCTCCCCATCCCCCCTCAACTCCCAATTTGAGGCAAGAGGAGGTGAGCTGGACTGTGGGTCCCACCAGAGGAGAAGGTCCCTGGCCTGTCCCCCGACCCACTAGGTGGGTCAGCAGAGACTGCGGGTATTGTTCTCCTCCCTTTCCCCATGCTGGCCAGTGATGAGGTTAGCTGAATAAAGGGCAGGTTTGAGCCACTAAGAAAAGTGGCCAAACTGAGGGCTGCCATGAATCTCTGAGGCAACCAAATCCGCCAATAAGCACAGGACCCACCAAAGCAGAGGAGAAACTTTGTCATATGGTATACCAGTGTCTTGTATTACTTCTATCAGACACAACAGATGGGGTATGAGAAACTAAGAATGAGCTCTGAGAAAATGGAAAAATCCATAACATTTAATTTAGGCCAACTCTTTAACTCAAGTTAGGTTGGCACAAGGGGATTTAAAGCTGTCCTGAAGAAGCAGTTGGCTATTCCCCTATCATAAAGGAATACTCTGGTGGCAAAAAGCATGCGTAGCCAGTTCCATGCTGCTCCCCTCTCCTTTTGGGTATGGAGGTAGGCCAGATGGGGCATCGTCAGTGTGCTGAACTCTAGCAGTTCCTAGCTAGCAAAAGAAGTCCCTAAGGGGCAGTTCCAATTTGCATAAATTAGAGCAGCCCTGTGGCTGCTCTAACTAAAATAACACCTCGTTCTTGTGTAGCACTTTCTGTCAGTAGATCTCAGAGTACGTTATAAAGAACGTCAGTATCATTATCCCCTTTTTACAGATGGGGAAACACAGAGAACAGAACTCATTTTGCCCAGTGTTGCTGAGTAGGCCAAGGGCAGAGCCAGAAAGACTCAGTGTTCTATCAACTAGGACACATTGGTTTCCGAAGACTGGTTTATCAGAGGGCCTGCACTGGTACTGGGGGAGATGCAAAGGTAGCTTAAAGTCACCTTTGTCTTCCTGCCCCTTCAGCTGTTGTGGATCATGCTGTTAACATCTGTTATATTTATAATGTAAACCAAAAATTGTTTATACCTTCACCCACCAAAAGTATCACATGAGACACCAATGAATATTGATTATTGTCCATGAAGCTTTTGAGGAAACGGGGATTTCACCTCCCTGTGCATCCCAGAGTAAACGTTCATCTTGGAGAAAGGAAAATTGAAGTAATGTTTATGGTGAGTTATTCCATTAGCTCTTCATCTTCTGTAATCCCATGATTGATTTTCAGGTGTTTAAATTATTGTATTTTCCCACAATTCTGTTGGGTACAAGACCCCAGCATCTACAGAGTTTGCTGAAAAATAGTCTCATTCATTCTACTCCCTGGAACTGAGGTCAGGTAATGAAAGTGCTTTATGAGCCTCCTGCAGAATTTCCCTTTTGTACTCTGCACAGTTTAACAAACAAGAAATTTATTTTATTCGTTTACATCATGGGGTAGAGCTGTAGGAAGGTGACTGAACTTTTATAGCATGGTTGCAAATGACTTTTGAGATATTTTTCCTTCTGTTATCTCAGGCTGCTGTAGTATATTGATTTTTGTTTTTTCTCTAAGGGGCTAAAAGTTTTCAGCAATGACCCTGAAGCCAGCTCTGATAATTGATTGTTACCTCCTTGTTGGTTATTTTCCCTCATGCCCTTCAAATGGAGGAAGGATGTGATATTTCTAGTTGGTTTAGCATGAAGGGCTCTTTGCTGATCTACAATATATTAATTTGTGTAACCTTATTCTTTTTTTTTTAATGCACAAACTTTTCTGGTATATCATGTGAGAGAGCTTGTCCTAGAAAATACTATTTTGTAGGTTTTTGTGTTTGAGCTTTGTGGTCTACGTTAAAATATTTTTTAAAGGTAACCTCTTTTTAAAAACTTGTTAGGAAGATATTTATTGCAATGTAGCACTTTCTGATGTACTGATATTGTACAATGGTTAAGCAGATCTCTAGTTAAAATGCTGCAGCAACGCAGCTGCACCAGTGCAGCTGCAGCGCTTCAGAAAAGATGCTACTATGCCGACGGGAGAGCTTCTCCCATCAGCATAGTTAATTATCCTCCACAAGAGGCGGCAGCTATGTCGACAGGAGAAGCCCTCCCATCAGAACAAGAAGCAATGGTCTCAAGTTGCAGTGGGGGAGGTCTAGGTTGGATATTAGGAAACACTATTTCACTAGGGGGGTGGTGAAGCACTGGAATGGGTTACCTAGGGAAATAGTGGAATCTCCCTCCTTAGAGGTATTTAAGGCCTGGCTTGGCAAAGCCTTGGCCGGGATGATTTAGTTTGTGTTGGTCCTGCTTTGAGAAAGGGATTGGACTAGATGACCTCCTGAGATCTCTTCCAACCCTAATATTCTATGATTCTATCAACATAGCACTGTCTACTCTGGGGGTTAGGTCTGTATAGTTGCATTGCTCAGGAGCGTGAAAAATCCACACCCCTGAGTGACGTAGTTATACCAATGTAAGTTTGTAGCGTAGACGTGGCCTCATGATAAAGTGGTGTCCCTTCTGTGGGATAGAAATGAATTTATAATGAAAAGAACTCTCAGGTTCTCTTTTACTAGCTTATTTACCAATTTAAAATATGTTGGGAACTTCTCTACAGCAAAAGTATTTATGTATCACTCTTCTACATAAGCTCCCCTCCTCATAGATCATATGTTACCCCTCATTTGACCCATGTGGCTAGCCAAAAATTCAATGCAGTTTGGTTTATTTACAAAGAGTCTACAAAGTTTTGTGTCTATGAACAGAGAAGGGAAACAACTTCTTTTGCTCACAGTACCAAGAGCACTCTTGTCAGCCTGCATCCATGACCCAAAAACCTTTCCCCAGGTTTCTTCCAGGGTCATATACCATCCTTTCAGCTGCTCCTTCAGGCTGAGTGTCTCCTGGGTCCCTCTGTGGTCTGTCTTTTTACATGCAGCACAATCCCCTGTCCGCACACGCACACAAAAATCTCCTGGCTGGATTCCTGTGGTCTTCGGCGGGGGCTTGTGCATAATTTATTCTTAATTATGTTAACCGAAGGGTGCATTCCCATCCATCAATTTCACCAAGGTTTTAAGTAGACCCATAACAGGGTTTTGCCCAGCTCATAAAGTTATTAGTGACTAGAAGACCCACAAACTGTCAAAAGAAAGTAAATACAGAATGTTACCAACGTGTGCATCCAGATCTTTTGTGAAAACACATTGAAAGGCCATAATTCTCCCTTGATGGCCACTAATATTTTGAGGTATGGGGTATTGCTCAGAAGAGAACATTGTTTGTTTTCTCTACCCAAAGAATCTAAACGGTGTCCTTTTATCCTAAGGAATGCTTTTTTGGACAACAGTTTCTGAGCTTTCTTGGCTAGTTACTGTCAGTGATTCATTTTGTACAAGAATGAAGATGTACAGATGAGGTATTTGGAAATGAATCCCATTTCTGATTTCTCAGAAAAATGTGGGAATACAGTTCATGGATTGGTACAGTCATTCATTTTCCTAGAAAAGCTACAGATCTTTATTTTAAGTAGAGCACAGTCCAGGATATAAAAATGATTCATTGGTCTTAGGAATGGAGCTTTGGAAAGTTCCTTGAAGTATCCTGAGTAGTCTGAGAGGAGAGGTGAAATCTCCTCTTCCATTAGTTTATAAAAAATACGTTATCTTTTTTTGTAGTAACTAGTTTATCGCCTTCAAAAGATCATCAAAGACAAATTGCAGTTTAAAGGAAGAGAAATTAGATACTGACTCTTCTCTTCTGGCTCGTATTCCATTATTTCTCACGCAAAAGAGAACATTAATCCAGAAGCACATGTGTGATTGCAATAACAAATAAACAAAGAAGATTTAATCTGAGCCACATATTATGGAGCAGTGGTTCCCAAATTTGTTCCACTGCTTGTGCAGGGAAGGCCACTGCCGGGCCGGGCTGGTTTGTTTACGTGCCGCGTCCACAGGTTCGGCCGATCATGGCTCCCAGTGGCCGCGGTTCACTGCTCCAGGCCAATGGGAGCTGCTGGAAGTGGCGGCCAGTACGTCCCTTGGCCCGCGCCGCTTCCAGCAGCTCCCATTGGCCTGGAACAGTGAACCGCGGCCACTGGGAGCCGTGATTGGCCAAACCTGCAGACGCGGCAGGTAAACAAACCGGCCCAGCCTGCCAGGGTCTTTCCCTGCACAAGCGGCAGAACAAGTTTGGGAACCACTGTTATAGAGGGATGTTTAAAGAGCATAAAGTCTGAATTAAGGGATTTTTGCACACAACTGGTGTAGTGAAACAGTGACTGGTCTGGAGCATGGACGATCCAAAAGGAGAGAACAACATGCAAATTAAGCCAAATAATTAAGCAATTTAAGGATTCATCTGGGCAACCTTGAGAGTTATCTCTCCACAAGGTGGTTTTCCTGATGGATTCTTCCTCCCTATTCATGCTGGTGAGTACCCCTTTTATTCTGTTACACCTATGCCCATAACCCTTATGCACAAGGGTTGAAACCTGTTTTCTGGACTTCCCAAAAATGTTGGCGTGCCCTGCTTCTCATTGGCTATCCTTTTTGTTCCTTATGTCTTCGTTAACATTTAGGTCAATAAGTCCCCATGATAAGGATTTCAGGATTTCCCATGTTGTTATATTCGGGCATCTTGTGGTAGTGACAGGCACATTGTAACATATTTTCCAAAACATTAATACATCTTTTATGATAATCTTGCAACTTTGCTGGTACAAAGTTACCTCTGGGTCAACTACTTAGACCTGAAAGCAGTTGACATAATGTCTGATATGGGTCAGCTGAAATTTGACAGGCCTCAAGCTTGCTTTACAGCCTTACTTATATCCCTTACCAATAATATATCCTTATCAATCCTATACCCCTATAATGGTATACTACATATTCCTACACTTATACCTACCACGTAAATTTATTCATCACACATTGATTACATATGAATTAACCACAACAATAGATAACACATTAAATTATTATATAAAGAGATTAGCTACAGTGAATTAATGCAAATGGCAAGATTGGAACTCCTTCCTAATTAGAAACCATATATTTTGAGAAATATGAAAGAACCTACTTTAGAGAATGATATTTGGAGAGCATGAAATGTGGCTTGAAGGAGATGTGTGTATTTCACACAGGCTTCTGAGCCCACCTAGATTTTGTGTTGATGGGAGAGGCAACAAAGTATCTGAAATCCTACTTCAGTGGTAAAAAATAAGTTATGTTGGTCTTTTGAAGCATTCTGTATGGATCTTTAGTGCTCTTCTACTTCAGTGAAATGAGCAGAGGGCTTCAGTTCAGTTCTTAACAGACATGTGCAGTAATGCTGCAGTAATCATCATAGCATCACTAATTAGCAGCTAGAGCTGATTGATCATTTTTATCAAAATGTGTTCTGTGCTTCTGACTCCACCTTCCCTACTCCTGAAGGCATTCTGCACCAAAAAATTTAAAATTATGTGCCAAAAAATTAAAAATTCTGCACACAATATTTTAAAAGTATGTAAGTTTTATTTGTCAATAAATAAATGCAGTGGATCCAGCATGGTAGTGGGAAACATAGGCCACTGGCTTGCTGAAGGTGGGGGATCACCCTGCAGCCCCCACACCTCCCACTCCCAAGACATGGACTCAGTGGTGAGGCTGCACCTGACCCTGACACAGCACAAGGCCTGGGCCTGCCCCAGAAACACCCTGGAGCCCTGCCCCTCTGCTCCAGTCATACCAGATGTGGGGTAGGCAGCTCAACAAGGCAGGATCCAAGTGTGGAGGGGCTCATTGTGGGTTGAGACGATTTTGTATAGGACAATCTGGATTCAGGCAGCTCAGTGTGGGGATCTGGATGCCCAGAGGCTCTGTGAGGAGTTCCACATGCAGGGGCAATGGGACTCTGCAGGGGTTTCCAGGTGAAGGTGGCTGGGGCTCAGCCAAAGGTCTGGGTGTGGGGGTCTCAGTTCGGGGGGGTCTGGGTACTGGGGGAGTGGGGATTGGTGGGGTGAAGTTCTGGGTGCAGCTAGTTGGGGGTCACTGGTATGGGGGTCTGGATGTGCAGGATCAGGCTGTTGCAGGAGGTGGGGCATCAGGGTGGGGGTTTGAGTGTAGGGAGTTCAGTGCGGGGTGGTCTGGGTGCAGGGGTGGGCATTCAGAGGCAGGGCGTCTGGGTGCAGGGATGGGCATTCAGAGGCAGGGCATCTGGGTACAGGGGAGCTCCAGATGCAGGAGTTGAGGTTCTGTGGGGTGAGGTTTAGGTATATAGGGGGCTAGGGGGGTTCTGGATGTACCTGGTGAGGCTTGGCAGGGATGTCTGGGTATGGGGGTTGGGTGGATGGGGGAGCAGCTCCCTGTACAGTGACCCCTCCCCTTACAGTTGAGGAGTGATGGAAGCAGGAACTAGGGGAGGGTGCTGAGCTTCCTGCAGCTAAGGGAGGTTTCTGGGGGTGGTTCTGACACAGCCACAGACACTGCTTGCAGGGGAAGAGATAGTCCTGCCCTCTCCTGCCTCCCCCCCAGCTGGGACTAGCAGCTCAGGGTAGGAGCCACTGGCTGGGGTGTCCCCAGCCCTGCAGTGATTTACCTTTCTGCCATCTGTTCTGGGCCCCTGAAATGATATACCTGCGCAGCTAAGGAGTGATGTGTGACTACTCTTGCAGCTTCCCTTTGCTTCCCTGTCAGAAAGTAATTTTTCTGTGGGAAAGCAAAGAAATCTGCAGGTGACATGAATTCTGCACACATGCAGTGGTGCAGAATTCCCCCAGGAGTAGTTCCTTCCAACCGCTTTGGTTCTCCCTCCTTGGGTGGGGAAACTGCCATGCTGAGACAGAAGAGTCTGAGGATCAGGGGGCCGATGACAGGTGGACAGATTTCAGAGTTGACTTCACAGTTTACTGATCCCAACCCTCCGATTTGCCCCACATATTCATCCATTGACCTAAGCACACCTGTACATCCCCCTTCTCCCAAACCAATTCCCCACTACTGCCAGGGCCCCACAGAAACTCATTTATTTTGATGCTCTGCTATCTCCCATCTGTTTGTGGTTTCTTCTTCCCCCTCTCACAACACAGCATATGGGTTGTATGGCAAGGGGGGGACAGGTACTCCTCTCTCAGGACAGGACAGGCAGACAAGAACTCAGCACTTTGAGAAACGAACAAGGAGTTGTTTAGTTCTTATAAATGTGAACCTTCAAGGAGTGTAATTTTCATTGTAAACCTTTTCCATCCTCATGCCCAGATGCTAAAGGGATGGGTGCCTTCTAAATGTGTGCAATAATAAGCAACCTTCAGAGAGGTGGAGAGGAGACACTTTTAGGGTGCTGACATTATTGTCAGGTTCATTATTCAGTTACAGGTTTGGGGAAGTGCGCTGGAGTCCTGGAGATGGGGTCTAGGGGTGGTGGAGTGTGCTAAAGGATTTGGCTGTTGGGAAAATATATTGCAAGATGTGTGGTGCATACAATTGGCATGGTGTTAGAAGCTGCTGCACATAGCCCTTGACTTACCTAGTCAGTGTTTGAATTTGATTTACTGTGTTCATTTTTTACAGTATGGTGATCCTTCTTAGTGCAGAAGGCAGCATTAAAATGGATCATAGTATACTCTGTCACTAGAGAGGGGAATTGAACTTTACTTTTAACACTATGCATGATGGATCATCTACTAAATGTGAATCTTTATATGAGAGAGTTTATCAAAGAAGTTTGCCTAGATTTTAAATTGGTGGTTATCATCAGCTGCTTGTTCCCATTACAGTTACTCAGATTGCAGAGGATCTTCTGTAAAAAGTTCTGTTTAATAACTAAGACTATCCAGACAGAAAGCTATTGCTTTCTCACTGCCTGCTCTGTTAAGTTTTTGTGTTGTAAGACTTCATTGTAAAATAACATACTTGTTTTCCCTGCAGAGGCTTAGGCAAAGCATTGCATAAGCAGAGCAAAATGTGTTTCAAGAATGATGTATTCTTCATTTGTCTGTTTGATAGCAAAGTGAACAGGTGTGAATCAAACCTGAAGTATAAATACTGTATAATAACTATGAATTTTACTTATAACAAAATCTACTCTATTTCATCTTAGAATCATAGAATCATAGAATATCAGGGTTGGAAGGGACCTCAGGAGGTCATCTAGTCCAACCCCCTGCTCAAAGCAGGACCAATCCCCAATTAAATCATCCCAGCCTGGGCTTTGTCAAGCCTGACCTTAAAAACTTCTAAGGAAGGAGATTCCACCACCTCCCTAGGTAACGCATTCCAGTGCTTCACCACCCTCCTAGTGAAAAAGTTTTTCCTAATATCCAACCTAAACCTCCCCCACTGCAACTTAAGACCATTACTCCTTGTTCTGTCATCTGCTACCACTGAGAACAGTCTAGAGCCATCCTCTTTGGAACCCCCTTTCAGGTAGTTGAAAGCAACTATCAAATCCCCCCTCATTCTTCTCTTCCATAGACTAAACATCCCCAGTTCCCTCAGCCTCTCCTCATAACTCATGTGTTCCAGTCCCCTAATCATTTTTGTTGCCCTCCGCTGGACTCTTTCCAATTTTTCCACATCCTTCTTGTAGTGTGGGGCCCAAAACTGGACACAGTACTCCAGATGAGGCCTCAACAATGTGGAATAGAGGGGAACGATCACATCCCTCAATCTGCTGGCAATGCCCCTACTTATACATCCCAAAATGCCATGGGCCTTCTTGGCAACAAGGGCACACTGCTGACTCATATCCAGCTTCTCGTCCACTGTCACCCCTAGGTCCTTTTCCGCAGAACTGCTACCTAGCCATTCGGTCCCTAGTCTGTAGCAGTGCATGGGATTCTTCCGTCCTAAGTGCAGGACTCTGCACTTGTCCTTGTTGAACCTCATCAGATTTCTTTTGGCCCAATCCTCCAATTTGTCTAGGTCCCTCTGTATCCTATCCCTACCCTCCAGCGTATCGACCTCTCCTCCCAGTTTAGTGTCATCTGCAAACTTGCTGAGGGTGCAATCCACACCATCCTTCAGATCATTTATGAAGATATTGAACAAAACCGGCCCCAGGACCGACCCTTGGGGCACTGCACTTGAGACCAGCTGCCAACTAGACATGGACACATTGATCATTACCCGTTGAGCCCGACAATCTAGCCAGCTTTCTATCCACCTTATAGTCCATTCATCCAGCCCATACTTCTTTAACTTGCTGGCAAGAATACTGTGGGAGACAGTGTCAAAAGCTTTGCTAAAGTCAAGGAACAACACGTCCACTGCTTTCCCTTCATCCACAGAACCAGTTATCTCGTCATAGAAGGCAATTAGATTAGTCAGGCATGACTTGCCCTTGGTGAATCCATGCTGACTGTTCCTGATCACTTTCCTCTCCTCTAAGTGCTTCAGAATTGATTCCTTGAGGACCTGCTCCATGATTTTTCCAGGGACTGAGGTGAGGCTGACTGGCGTATAGTTCCCAGGATCCTCCTTCTTCCCTTTTTTAAAGATGGGCACTACATTAGCCTTTTTCCAGTCATCCGGAACTTCCCCCGATTGCCATGAGTTTTCAAAGATAATGGCCAATGGCTCTGCAATCACATCCGCCAACTCCTTTAGCACTCTCGGATGCAGTGCATCTGGCCCCATGGACTTGTGCTCATCCAGCTTTTCTAAATAGTCCCAAACCACTTCTTTCTCCACAGAGGGCTGGTTACCTCCTCCCAATGCTGTGCTGCCCAGTGCAGTAGTCTGGAAGCTGACCTTGTTCGTGAAGACAGAGGCAAAAAAAGCATTGAGTACATTAGCTTTTTCCACATCCTCTGTCACTAGGTTGCCTCCCTCATTCAGTAAGTGGCCCACACTTTCCTTGACTTTCTTCTTGTTGCTAACATACCTGAAGAAACCCTTCTTGTTACTTTTAACATCTCTTGCTAGCTGCAACTCCAGGTGTGATTTGGCCTTCCTGATATCACTCCTGCATGCCCAAGCAATATTTTTATACTCATCCCTGGTCATTTGTCCAATCTTCCACTTCTTGTAAGCTTCTTTTTTGTATTTAAGATCAGCAAGGATTTCACTGTTAAGCCAAGCTGGTCGCCTGCCGTATTTACTATTCTTTCTACACATCGGGATGGTTTGTCCCTGTAACCCCAATAAGGATTCTTGAAAATACAGCCAGCTCTCCTGGACTCCTTTCCCCCTCATGTTATTCTCCCAGGGGATCTTGGCCATCAGTTTCCTGAGGGAGTCAAAGTCTGCTTTTCTGAAGTCCAGGGTCCGTATTATGCTGCTTTCCTTTCTTCCTTGTGTCAGGATCCTGAACTCGACCATCTCATGGTCACTGCCTCCCAGGTTCCCATCCACTTTAGCTTCCCCTACTAATTCTTTCTGGTTTGTGAGCAGCAGGTCAAGAAGAGCTCTGCCCGTAGTTGGTTCCTCCAGCACTTGCACAGGAAATTGTCCCCTACATTTTCCAAAAACTTCCTGGATTGTCTGTGCACTGCTGTATTGCTCTCCCAGCAGACATCAGGGTGATTGAAGTCTCCCATGAGAACCAGGGTGTGCAATCTAGTAACTCCTGCGAGTTGCCGGAAGAAAGCCTCGTCCACTTCATCCCCCTGGTCCGGTGGTCTATAGTAGACTCCCACCATGACATCACCCTTGTTGCTCACACTTCTAAACTTAATCCAGAGACCCTCAGGTTTTTCTGCAGTTTCGTACTTGAGCTCTGAGCAGTCATACTGATCTCTTACATACAGTGCAACTCCCCCACCTTTTCTGCCCTGCCTGTCTTTCCTGAACAGCTTATAGCCATCCATGACAGTACGCCAGTCATGTGAGTTATCCCACCAAGTCTGTTATTCCAATCACATCAAAATTCCTTGACTGTACCAGGACTTCCAGTTCTCCCTGCTTGTTTCCCAGGCTTCGTGCATTTGTGTATAGGCACTTGAGATAACTCGCTGATTGCCCCTCTTTCTCAGTATGAGGCAGGAGCCCTCCCCTCTCACGCGCTTCTGCTCATGCTTCCTCCCGGTATCCCACTTCCCCACTTACCTCAGGGCTTTGGTCTCCTTCCCCCGGTGAACCTAGTTTAAAGCCTTCCTCACTAGGTTAGCCAGCCTGCTTGCGAAGATGCTCTTCCCTCTCTTCGTTAGGTGGAGCCCGTCTCTGCCTAGCACTTCTCCTTCTTGGAACACCATCCCGTGGTCAAAGAATCCAAAGTCTTCTCTCCGACACCACCTGCGTAGCCATTCGTTGACTTCCACGATTCGATGGTCTTTACCCAGGCCTTTTCCTTCCATGGGGAGGATGGACGAGAACACCACTTGCGCCTCAAACTCCTTTATCCTTCTTCCCAGAGCCACGTAGTCTGCAGTGATCCACTCAAGGTCATTCTTGGCAGTATCATTGGTGCCCACGTGGAGAAGCAGGAAGGGGTAGCGATCCGAGGGCTTGATGAGTCTCGGTAGTCTCTCCTTCACATCGCGAATCTTAGCTCCTGGCAAGCAGCAGACTTCTCGGTTTTCCCGGTCGGGGCAGCAGATAGATGACTCAGTCCCCCTGAGGAGAGAGTCCCCGACCACCACCACCCACCTCCTTCTCTTGGGAGTGGTGGTCGTGGAACCCCCAACCCTAGGACAGTGCATCTCATGCCTTCCAATCGGCGGAGTCTGCTGCTCCCTTCCCTCAGACGTATCATCTGGTCCACTCTCCGCATTAGTACCTGTGGAGAGAACGGTTACTTACCTGTATGTGCGTTGCTGGTACATGGACGTTCCCCTTTTTCCTTCTGGAGGTCACATGATGCCAAATTTCTTCACCATCCTCCTGTCCCCGATGTGCAGCCTGCTCTGAATCTTCAGAACCTTGTGCCTGTAGAAGCATATCCTGACTTCTGTCCAGGAAATCTTCAGTTTCTCTTATGCAACGCAGGGTTGATACCTGTTGCTCCAGACCTTGAACCTTCTCTTCCAATATGGCGACCAGCTTGCACTTTGTACAGACAAAGTCGCTTCTGTCCTGTGGAAGAAAGACAAACATAGCACATCCAGTGCAGGTCACAACAGCTGAACACCCCCCATCCATATTACCTTTCTTCTACGAGCTTTTTCAGGAGTTGTAGTAATTACTCAGAGACTTCGGCAAGATGTAAGCCTCAATGGGCTCTCCCCAGGCAAACTCCTTCTGTTAGCTGCTGTGCTGTTCGCTGCTCAGCTGGTTCACAGCTGACTGGCTTTTTATACAGTCAGGCCCATGTAAGGCTCACCTGGAACAAAGCACTCCCAGTTCCCGCCCTTTTCAAACAACCAATCAAGCACACGGTCAAACTGTCCTCACAACAAACACTCAGATACTCACAGCAAACAAACACTCAGATTCTTAGTGTATCTCCTCTCAGGCAGATCCCAGGCAAACGCCTTCTGTTAGCTGCTGCGCTGTTTGCTGCTCTTAATGTCACCTGTTAGTGAAGTGTCAGGTTAGTACATGATTCCTGGCATAGGGCATTCACCATACAGCCACCAGTCTGTTGTGAGTAGACCTGACTGCTGGATTCCATGTGCTTCTAACCAGGCTGTTCCTAGTTATGGGTCTATATGTCACACTCCCAGGCTAGAACCTCTTGTTTGAGTCCTTCCTTGGGATGTGGGATTCTGCAGTTCAGCATCTTAGACCCCAAAACCAGTGTCTCAGACCTCCTGAAGCTCCCAGTTGCTTACATACCCACCCTCCGCCTCCCGCTACCGAATCCCACCTAGCTGTGGGAACTCTGGCTTCTAGTTTAACTTCTTTTGGGGACAACATGACATGAAAGCAAGGAACACAAGCTTACCAAAAGAATGTCTTAACCACATTCACTTTACACTTAAAAGCATTTGAGAGTTACAGATCTTTGAAAATAAAAGTCTTGAGAAGCCCCTCCCTGTGGCTAATTTCACCTCTTACACATAAGGCTGAGGTTTGTCAGCATTCAAACTGGGCACAGTGCCTTCTGCTCTCTCTCTCTCTCACACTTTCAGCTTCCATGTGGCAATGATTGTCCCGCTGCTCAGAGACTTAACCTTCCGCCTTCAGTATAGTCTCTCTCCTTTTTCCATGTGTGCAGGCTGAGAAGTTGCATATTCATCAGTCATGCTACTGCCCTTCTTAGAAAATCCATTGTTCCATGGGGTTTGTTCAGCGGTTGAGGGACAAATGGCCCTACATTGGGTTGTGGTGGCTTCTCAGTGATAGTCCTTCAATGAGGCAACAAACATTTTCCCTACATTGCAATAGACTGTGGTACCTATGTTCAGCACATAGAACTAAGTGGAGGTTACAGGACAAAATGGAGTTCACAATTTGATGCAGACCCATCCTTCTCTGTCACAAGTATATCATTTTTTTCCTCTCTTGGCAAACCTGAATTGTCTTCTCCATAAAACTCTTGTGCAATTCATCTTTGAAGTAGATGTCTATTGAAAATGAATGCAGTGCACTATATTTTTCTCCAAATGTGTTCTGTCCTCTGTTGCTTATGCTCTTTAGCACTGGCCACTGGGACCATAACAATCAGGAAGTAAGAGAACTTGGAAGAAATAAACTAAAATGAAAGATGATCTTGTAGATGACATTGGGTTATTTCCCTTGCATCTTGAGATAACCATTGCAGCTTTATCATCCTCTTTGGGAGGCTTCATTTCCACTGCAGCACATAAACTATTGTCATTTTTCTGTTTTTACAACCAAATGAACATTGTGGAGGAATATCTTTAGCTGTTCACAGAAGCCTAAAGTTTTGTCACAAAATAAGTAAGTCTAACTCTCTTTATTCTAGAGATAATTTCTTTTAAATGGTCCCTAGTAAAGGTAAATGTCTATAACTTGTCTTTTTTGATCATCAGTGGGAAAAGAACTTTGCAGCCTGGAAGCTACAGAAGACTCATTTCAGAGTGGCAGCGTGTTAGTCTGTATCCACAAAAAGAAAAGGAGGACTTGTGGCACCATAGAGACTAACCAATTTATTTGAGCATAAGCTTTCGTGAGTTACAGCTCACTTCATCGGATGCATTCAGTGGAAAATACAGTGGGGAGATTTATATACACAGAGAACATGAAACAATGGGTGTTACCATACACACTGTAACGAGAGTGATCAGGTAAGGTGAGCTATTATCAGCGGGAAAGCGGGGGGGGGGGAAAAGCCTTTTGTAGTGATAATCAAGGTGGGCCATTTCCAGCAGTTGATAAGAATGTCTGAGGAACAGTGCAGGGGGGGAGAGGAGGGGGAAAATAAACATGGGGAAATAGTTTTACTTTGTGTAATGACCCATCCACTCCCATTTTTTATTCAAGCCTAAGTTAAGTGTATCCAGTTTGCAAATTAATTCTAATTCAGTCTCTCTTGTTGGAGTCTGTTTTTGACGTTTTTTTGTTGAAGAATTGCCACTTTTAGGTCTGTAATCAAGTGACCAGAGAGATTGAAGTGTTCTCCGACTGGTTTTTGAATGTTATAATTCTTGACGTCTGATTTGTGTCCATTTATTCTTTTACGTAGAGACTGTCCAGTTTGGCCAATGTCCATGACAGAGGGGCAATGCTGGCACATGATGGCATATATCATTGGTAGATGTGCAGGTGAATGAGCCTCTGATAATGTGGCTGATGTGATTAGGCCCTATGATGTTGTCCCCTGAATAGATATGTGGACTCATTGTAGTTCAGGCACAGAGAGGGACAGTTGGTACACACTGAGCAATGGATTATGTTTATACTTATTGCAGGGATACAGGTGGGGTTTCCCTTATTTCTGACAGGATGTTTCATGTCATTACAGCAAGTCATAGGATTGGGCCCTGCCCTATGGAAGGTGAACACTTATTCCTAATCATCGTGGTTATTAGTCTAAGTGTTCGCAGTATTGGGTCCCTCTTTTGTATTTCATTAGTCTTACTCCAACAACTTGTTTTTTAGATATCCCTGAATGATTTTTTATCTCAAAGCTTGCTGTGAAAATAGGGTATTGATTTACCTATTTTTAGCTTTTATACTTAGGCTTTACCTTAATGGGATAGCCATTTTAGGAATGAGGTTGGGATCGCTGCTCAGTTGAATATTAATAAACAAAACAAAAAAATGAAAACACTTGACAGTTTAAAAGTTTAACTTTCTGAAGTTTCTGTGGATTCCTGTATGCTTGTCCAGAAGCACTTTGATATGGTTTAGTCTAGTTCCTCATGGGATGATCACAGTTAGTTTGACTGTTGAATTAAATCTTTGGGCCCGATTCTTCTCTTACACCAGCAACTCAGTAGAGTTACAACAGTGTAAAATCAATGTGAATGGGAAATCATGCTCCCTAGCTCTAATTCTGTTTTCAAGACCCAAATTAATTCATACTGTTTTGATTGTCTGTTTCAGATAGTTAATATTTATTTTGAAAAGATTAAGAAGGATGCCTCTCGAAAAGGATGTAATAAACCTGTCAGCAGGCTTTCCCCAGAATAGGCATGGTGCCCTCATATGTTTTCCTGCACAGAGGTCATGAAACCTTAGTCCAGACCCTCAGCTGGTGTAAATTGTCATGGCTCCATTGACTTCATGAGAGAGAACTCCACTGGGACAGACAGAAGTTTCCTCCCAGGTAGGGGGATTTGCCTGCCCTGCCTACGTAAGAATTTGTGTGGTGCTCCACCCTTTAAACCTAAACATGGATTTTATTTCTATTCGACATTGGTGAGGCCTCATCTGGAGTACTGTGTCCAGTTTTGGGCCCCACACTTCAAGAAGGATGTGGATAAATTGGAGAGAGTCCAGCGAAGGGCAACAAAAATGATTAGGGGACTGGAACACATGAGTTATGAGGAGAGGCTGACGGAGCTGGGATTGTTTAGCCTGCAGAAGAGAAGAATGAGGGGGGATTTGATAGCTGCTTTCAACTACCTGAAAGGGGGTTCCAAAGAGGATGGCTCTAGACCGTTCTCAATGATAGTAGATGACAGAACGAGGAGTAATGGTCTCAAGTTGCAGTGGGGGAGGTTTAGATTGGATATTAGGAAAAACTTTTTCACTAAGAGAGTGGTGAAACACTGGAATGCGTTACCTAGGGAGGTGGTAGAATCTCCTTCCTTAGAGGTTTTTAAGGTCAGGCTTGACAAAGCCCTGGCTGGGATGATTTAACTGGGAATTGGTCCTGCTTTGAGCAGGGGGTTGGACTAGATGACCTTCTGGGGTCCCTTCCAACCCTGATATTCTATGATTCTATGATTCTATGGATCTTGGGACGCCTATAGAGAGCCAGAACATCTTCAGTGAATCCCTTTGGATCCTCATCCAAGTGGAGCCAACTGGCTACAATGAAACCTGTCACCTGGGGGTAGGGTTGCCAGTTTTGGCTGGACGTATTCCTGAAGGTTTCATCACATGACATATTCTTTAATTAGAGATTAATCTTTAATTCCTAGAGACGCCAGGACAATCCTGGGGGGGGGGCTGGGATTGCAGATGTATAGAGGGACTGCTGACGAATGGAATTTTGGTTGGAAATCTGAGGTGAAGTAAGACACATTCAGCAGCTCTTTCCTGGTTCCACTCACTCTCCCCTCCTGAATCATGGAACCCCAACTCCTACTGTGGTGGCTGAAAAGCAAGAGGAAAGGCATCAGAGTTGCTGCTTTCCCCACCCTCACTGCTTTGGGCCCAATATGGTACTGTGTACATCACCCAGCAAAGGGATAGCATGTGGCCCACCATTTGTGAACAACCCTTAGCTGTGTTTATGGCAGACTTACAGTTTGGGAAGTAGAAATGGAAGGGGAAAAGTTATGAATGTTTGTGGACTTCAGATTGCCTAAGTATAATAGGAGAGGAGAAAGTCCTACATTGGATATGTTGCCTTTCCAGACATTAAGAAAAAAAAATGGTGCAAACTTTTTACTGTGCATGTTTATGCACATTTATCATCCCATAAATAAAGGTTGGAATTGCAAGTATTTTTGATGTCTCAGAAAGAAAATCTCCTGTGTGTGTGTGTGTGTTGTGTTGTGAAGAATTTCTTCAGGTTCCTACATTGAACTCACCCATGTCAAAGCGTTAAAGGACTGTGGTTCTTTGCTGCTTCCTTAAAAAATGAGTTCTGTTTAAAAATGCTGTGTTCTCTTTAGCTTTTAGTTATTTACTTCCAGAGGGATGAGGGCATCGCGCTTTACAAAACACAGTAGAGTTCCCTACCCTGAGGAACTTGTAAAACAGTATCAACTACATCTAAATATTTATTCTCTTTGTCTGCATGAAATATCATTTGGTTCTATAGGTGTTTGTACAGAGTGTACTCTGCCAGTGTTTGTTTCATTTCCTATGGTTTTAGTTTAGAAAGAAGTTTTTAATAGGAGAGAGAAATAGTCCGAGCATGGAAAGTAGTGCAAACCATTTGTAATACTCTGTAGTAATTGTCTTAAATAGATATGCTTGTTGGAGAACTGGTGTTTGTTGGGTTGCATTTTAGTTATCACTCTGATTCCCCATCAGGTAGTCTTGGTTCTGATGGATCTCCTTACACCTCTCTCTTTTAGGTAGGTGCTACCATATGTTGTGAGGTATGTAATGCCAACGTAGAAGTCTGACACCTGTAAACATACTTTTCAACCTTCCAGGGTCCCAATGTAGAACATCAATGTGTGACAAATAAGGGATACAGATGTCCCTTGTACAGAAAACTTAAAATGACGTGAAATTTAGGCCCTGTAGTGTAAGACTTCCTATAACATGAGTTCCTTGGTTCTGAATTCCTGATTGAAAAAGAGAGAGAAACCCATATTTGTGTGGAACATACCGGTAGTTAATTTTGGTGTCTCCACAAATGAGGGATATTTGAGAGGTAGGCCTGTGAGGTAATGCATGTGTCTGATCTTGCTTATTTGTGTTTAATTTTTTTCAGGAGCTTAGAGGAGAAAATAAACATGATCCTACCCTTACAGTGAATGTTTGTACTTCTTACAGAAATCAAAAAACTAATGTGTGCCAGGATGCCCACATCAGAAGCATACCATTGAGCTTCCCTAAATGTCCTCAAGGGAACGGTCAGATCTGGAACTGACTGGGGCCCTGTTAATTCTTCTATTACCCTTGGTTTAAGGTTACCCAGGAGACACACTGTCTTTACTAGTTTCTCCCGAGACCCCTACCACCCCACATATGTGTCTTACACACACGCACTTGGATGTCTTCCTTTTCTTTGCCTTTTCTGAGAGGGCATCCTTTGGTCTGGCCCACTGCTGAGGCAGCTCGGCCTCCAAATAGGTATCTGTTTTCTCCACCGCCTCACCAGCACTGGCCAGAACCACTTGACCCAACTTTGGACTCCCACAGGCAGAATATACAGGAATTGCTCCAGGACCACTAGGTCCATGATTTTTTTCTGTGGAGTTTGTCTCTGGAGCCAGCCAACAGCTCATGAGGTCCCAAAACTGTTGGGCTATTATCCATGGCCATACTCCCTGTGGGAATAGTTTGACCAGGAACTTTTGCTGATACCTCTTCTGAGTCAAGCCCAGCCAGCCCAAAATAGCTGCATATCAGCCCATCTGTTCATTATTCAGCCTGATATGCTGCCTGGGCTACTGCACTCAGAGGATCCTGTGGCTACCCAAGATGACTCCTCCCAGCTGGCCACCTGCACAGATGTGCAGAGGAAGGCCTCAGTGTCATCTTCTGGACCCAGCTTTGCTGATCCAGCTACAGGCCTGCCTGAGCTACCCTTTCCTGATCATCAGATTTCTTAGAGCCTATTTCTCCAGCTTTTTAGGAGCTTCTCCTGGTGCTGTGCCCTCTGCCATTGCTGCTCAGCAGCAAGCTGTGTCTCCTGCAGGTTTTCTAGAAGTTTATAGGTGGATGGGCTGGGTCTGCTCTGCTGTTCCTGTGTTGCTGGCCTACTGCCATCAGGCATAGAATGGCTTCCATTTTTCATTCATAAATACCACCCCACCCTCCATAAAAAGAAGGGAAGGACAACAGAAAATACTTCCTAGTTATCTTCCTTCTATCACTGGCTCTTCCATATTTGTTCTAATAGCCCCTTGATTCCAGGGATCTATCGAGTGTCCATGTTCTCCACTAGGTTGTCATTGCATCACCACACTCCCGATGTGCTGCTTTGTAGTGGAGCAAAACACTGCAGCTGCGGTACCTCAGTTTCTCAAATGGAGTTTCTAGCCTGCTCTGGTCGTTTGTGGGTCTGCCTGCCAGCTTGGTCACAACAAAAATTCATCCCCCTTCTGGGGTAGCAGAGTCCAGCGCCATAGTCCAAAAGAAACACAAACTAATGGAGTCTTTGTCCTAGGTGGACTTAATTCTGGAGCCCTTCTGGTGGTGTTTGTCCCCTTACTTCCCTTCCAGTGGATCACACCCTGCTGAATCCTGCTTAACAGCTGACAGGTCCAGGGACACACAGAGTCCCATGTCAGAGCCTACCTTCCTTCCATGTAGGCAATGACCGGCAGGAATTTTATCAGTTCCTGGCCCCAGCCTGGCTTCTCTCCCCAAGTTAGAGCTGTTGGTCTGCTCCCTTTCCCTGCCAGCTCCCAACTAAGCAGGCTGTCCCCTTTTTAGCCTTGTCCTTCAGGCCTGACATCCACTTCAGGTGTAGTAGTTGGGGCTGATGGAGCTCACAGCAGCTCACTGACCTTTTACAGGTCAGTGTGAGGTTTGTAAAACCCATCACAGTGCTTACCCCCTCAACCTCAAACTACCCTGTTGTACAATACTTTACTTTGACCACCAGATTATCAATTAGAATGTGACCTTGGTAAGTACTTGCTGAAAATAGTGACCATTTGGTGACCTGTCATAGTTGATATGGAACGGGGGTCTCAGTCCAGTTCCTAGTCGACAAATGTCCATGTTAAAGTTGACAAAAATTGTCACTGTTACTGGCAATCTCAGCAGAGTTCCAGAGAATAGGCACAGATGTTGAACTAGTTATTCACCCATAGAGGTGGTCCCACAGGTCGGGTTGGAGGTATTCTCATAGGGTGGTGTTTGGGGATTGTTGCACATTCTTGTTCTAGGCATACAGGCTCTATCCAGCAAACACATAGACACCTGCTTCCTTCAAAGTACTTAGCAGGCATCTAACTGCTTTGCTGGATGAGAGCTATAAGATTTGATTCAGAGTCAACAGCAATTTTCCATTTTGAATCAGGCCCACAGAACTTTAGGTTAGTATTTTCAGAGGATCCTGATGAAGTTAAGCCCCCAACTCTTATTGAAAGTAAATGCCCAATATCTTAATTCTCCTAAGAACTACATCACTTGATTTCCACTAAGGTCAAACTTGGGGAAAAAGTAAGTGTTTTTTACCATATTGGGGTGATTGGCAGGTTCTTGTGGTGAGTTAGGGATATAAACCACTTTCAACTCAAAACAGGAAAGACTGAGTTAAACATGCACTAGATGAGTGTTAGAGAGACCATGACAAAACCAAAGAGATGTCTGCAAATCACAGAAGCAGAGCCAATTTCTAAATATTGTCTTGAGTGATTTATGCATCAGTCAGAAATTAATTACTGACTGAAATTTAAATGATATATCTATTTGGTTTCATTCTGAAGATTATTGGTTCCATTTAGAGTTTTATTCTAGTTTATTTATCTTCCTAAGATTTTTGCTTCCCCTCTCTTCTTATTTCTTAACTTCCATTAAGCACACATTATTTTGCCTTTTCCCCAACTCATGTTGCTGTATTACAAATATTGTACATGACAACCACCAGACTTGCTTGGCTCTAACCAACTCTGTCAAAATAAATGACATTAATCTTCCACATTTACAGGTGCTTGGTGCATTCTGTGGGGAAATCACATTCAGGCAGCTTTGGGCAAATCTAGTAATATGTATATTTGACCTAAGCTTTGCACACTGCTGAAACATCCCCCCCAAATCTAGTTTCATGTGCTTGTGTCTTACAAGGTGATTTCTCCTTCCCTGAAGTAGAGCCCATGCAATTAATCATTGAATGTGAAGGTCTATGAGCTCATTTTTGTTGTTGCAAAGTTTTCCTGTCTATTTTGGATCCATGTTTACTCGTGGTATTTTTTTAGACAAAAGGTACCTGATTATTATATCCATATACCACATATTGTCATTAATTTGGCACTTGGGTGAATACAAGAGAAACCTATGTGTCTACATGCTGTGTACACTCTGATTTGTGCACTCAACTATGGGATTTGACATTTTATACAATTTAAATTTGGACTTCACAAATTTATTAACACTGATACCTGAAATGTTATAGAAGACATTTCAACTTTCAAGTTGTTTTTGTGCTATTTCTCTAGTCTTTTTATTTAGACATTGTTTTATTTTTATATATAAATGCTAATAAAACATTTTTTTTAGATAGGGGAGTCCCAGCATAACTCATTTATCTTAATCCAGTAAAAATGTTGAATCCTTTGATAGTGAGAAAAGTACAGAGTCTTATAACTTAGGAGTGGCCACTCCATCAGCTTCCTTTTCCTTCAGATGTAATATAACATTATTTAGAAGTTTTCTATCCTGATCTTGACAGCTAGTAACAAGGGGAAAGCTAACAGCACTGCAGCATGATTACAGTAAATGCCAAATCTGCAGCCTAAAGCAAGGTGTAGTCCAGCTATGAATAATACTTTTTTGTAGATTACTTTGCAACAAAAATATGCTCTGTGCAATGCCCTTTGTAATTAAACTTGCAGTATGGATGCAACAAACATGCTGAATAAATCTACTCCATTAATATTTTCACACATGAAAGCTGAAGATGATTGTATGGCTATTGCTATAGTAACATCTTTGCTGCTTAGTCCATCCATCAAGACAGGGACAGGTTCAAGGATCTGTTGTTAACAAATCAACATTGGGTTCACTTTGAGGCATAAGACGAAAACAAGTGCCAGTGAATATAGAAAAATATACATACTAATCATTATTTTTATTATTTGTATTCCAGAACTGCCTAGAAGTCCCAATCAAAATAGGGGATGCATTATGCTAACTGCTGTACTTATAGAGTATGTCTCCACAGCATTTGGGAGTCTGCAGAGCAAGCTTCCCAGCCCAGGTTGACAGACTCTAAAAATAGCTTTGTAGACATTACTTTGAAGTTTGGGTCTCAGGCTGCAGCTTGAGTGCTGAAACCTAGGGAAGGAGGTTTCTGAGAGCAGTGTGGATGTTGGGGAGACTTGGCCTAGCCACTCAAGGTTAGATACAGGGAGCCAGGTGGGCTTGAGAGCCTAAACTTCAATGTCCACACTGCTATTTTTAGCATGCTAGCTCACTAGCACAAGTCTGTATACCCGGATTACAGGCTTGATCCCAGCTGCAGTGTAGGTGTACCCTAAACATGTTAGTCTGTCTCACACAGGACATCTGTGGCCAAGTTGGGATCTGAACTTGGGTCTCCTGAAACCCAATCTAATGCTTTAGCCACAAGACTATCCTTGCTGTCATCTAACTTTTTACCAAAATACCAATAGCTGTCTTGTTGGGAAATGACCTAGAATCCCACCCCCTGAATCTCCGGCCCCTTGTGCGGTTACTCAGAGCAAAAATCAGAAAGCCATAGCCCTTGGCTCTGACCCTGAGCTGTGAGCTTTCTCACAGCAGAAGGCCTGGAGAGCTTTCCTGTGATTCTTTTTTAACTTAATAGTGATTTCTAAAAACAATATTTAATTAATTGTTTTACTTCAAAATTCTTCTGCCTGCAGTTTTCAATTTAAATTCAAAGAGGAAAGTTAAGTGCAGAATGACCACAGGAGAGCTCTCCTGAAGGCAGCTTCACTGCCAGGGAATAAGTCCAGACCAGGAAGCAGTTGTTTACAAAAACAGTTCCAGCCAATGATGGATATCATCAGAAGTTGCAGCTGCTTTTAGCCAATCAGGAGCATGGAATTTTTGAAGCCAGGATTTTTTTTATGGAACAAATGATGTTTCCTAGTCAACTTACATTTTCATTTGGCACAATATTGCGCTTGTATTTCTCAATCATTCATATTCCAGACAAGCAATAAATCTAAAGTCATTGGCTACTCTACTTATCAGGTAGACATGCATAATGATTCTAGTTCCATTATAAGAAATGAGAGGGCTTCTTCCCTGCCAGTTGGCTCTTGGATATGTCATATTTTTTTCTCTTTTGGTCTGTTTCTGTCAACAGTAGCCTAGCATCTCATTCACAAGAGATGATTTAAATTGTCTATTATTTGTTTTATCTATTTTTAGGGGGTTTGTCAGAGTAATTCCTGCTTGGCCTCAACTGAAGGTCGAATTCAAATTGTGTACAGTTTATTCAGTGTTTCAATATTTTTTTCTCAGATTACTAAATAAATTGCACTAATCCTAATTCAAACCTAAAGAAAAAAACAAACACCAAAAACCAAAATAAAACAATGGACTGTAAATTTGCGCACACTTTTAAAAAAAAATTCCAGTACAAGCTAACAGAAGTATGTGCCTTAGAATTATGTCATGGGAGAGTGCATAAGGAAATGAATTTAGGTACTCTGAATTAGGAGAGAAGTGAGGAAAACAACAGAATACTTTAAACGTCTTAGGGTCAGGACTGTTTCTTAACACACAAACCATTCTCTGGTCTCATATAAGTACTAGTTGCGTACTGGAAAAAACAGTGGATTGGTGGGATATCCCAATAGAATAGGTCAGAAAGCAATAGGCTACTTGGAAAGGCCATTATAGACTTGGCACATCTGTAGTGTTTTGTTGTCGTGTAAGTAATGTTGTTTTAATAAAAGCATTTTAGTTTCACATTTTGTAATATTGAAGGATCTTGCACATGGAATAAGTGGTATCAGCATGGAAATTAATGGTCTATGTCCCTCATTATTTTTTGCTTGTGTCTTACAACAAATGAGTGCAAACATTGTTTGGTTCTTTCTAAAAGAGACTGTACATAACACTTTTTACATACCACAATGATGTGGTGGGGTTTTTTTTTGGTTATTCTAAGCAGAAAACATAAACCATTTAACTGACATCAGCGTTTATCGCGAGTGGGATTTTTATTGAATCTTGCAACTCATTTTCAAAAAGTTGTCTCAAAGTGGAAATTATTATACTTTGCAAGAAACATATACCGTTTTGAAAGACTTGCAAAAACAAATGCCCTAACAGTTTGGAGGAACATTAACATAACTTCCTATGAAATAATAACGTTCAGCGTGTTTCAGAGGTTTATACATTAAAACCCAACTTCTTCAGAATAATCCCTGATTCTCTTGCACATTTGAAATATATCTCTGTAAGGTGCTTACATGGCCTCTGTTATCACAACATCTGAGCACCTCACAATCTTCAGTGTAGTTATCCTCTCAACATCCCTGTGAAATAGGGAAGTGCTACTATTCCCATTTATTTTCCAGATCAGGAGCAAGGCCATAAGTCACTTAGGACACACAGGGAGTCTATGGAGGAGCAGGGAGTAGAACTTGGATCTTTCATGGCCTAGGCTAGAACCCACACCGCTGGACCATCCTTCTCTAGCAGTGACAGAAGGACTCACTATTATGGATGAAATATTATTTTAAATTACCTGTGCACCTTTTGAAGAGTGACAGTTTTATCTTTTGATGGCACGTTCTCCTCTGCATCATTTTTATATCACAGCCTTGTAGTGTTAATTGACTGTCAACGAAATTTTATTATGAATTCATGAATAAACATATTCATCATTTAC
The DNA here is from genome assembly GCF_965140285.1 of Lepidochelys kempii. Lineage (NCBI taxonomy): Eukaryota > Metazoa > Chordata > Testudines > Cheloniidae > Lepidochelys > Lepidochelys kempii. The sequence continues at coordinate 103,183,157 of NC_136386.1, forward strand.
ATATTAACTAAAGGGCCTTAAGGCTAGGAGAACCCATTATGCTTCTGCAATATCTTAATTCTTTACTGTGTAACATTATAGTTAATTCTGTTTTGTCCTCTTAAATTCTATGGTGTGCATATCTCCTGGGCTTTGGAATCCGTGCACTAATATTAAAGTTGTAATCAAAATTAACTCTAAATATTCATGCAAATAAATGACTCCCATGTGTCTGGTGAATGCCAAGGCTGCAGTTAGAAGCATTTATTTGGTATTGTAGAGCAGGGGTTCTCAACCTTTTTCTTTTTGAGGCCCCGCCCCCGACATGCTATAAAAACTCCAAGGCCCAGCTCTGCCACAACTATTTTTCTGCATATAAAAACCAGGGCCAGTGTTAGGGGATAGGAAGGCAATTGCCCAGGACCCATCACACCACAGGGGGACTGCGAAGCTAAGTTGCTCAGGCCCTGGGTGGTGGGGCTCGGGGCCCTGGTCATCAGTCCCATGTGGCGGGACTTTGGCTTTCTGCCCTGGGCCCTAGTGAGTCTAATGCCAGCCATTCTTGGTGGACCCCCTGAAACCTTCTTGCAGCTCCCGGGGGCCCCAAACCCCTGGTTGAGAACCACTGTTGTAGAGGGTTCTAGTTATTGCAAAGTACACTAGGACACTGTATTTTAATGTTGTTACTGTTTTGCTAGTGGGGGGCAGGGGGGGAAGCTGCGTGTGAATCTGCACTGGTGACGTTTGAAACAAATGATTTAAGATGGAAGTAACTATCTCTCTTTAAAAGTCCAGTCTGTGCTTCATGGTGTGTTTGAGATAGCTTGAGTTTTGCCAGGTTTTTAATATAGTGAATTTGTAATTCTGCCTCAAGCTCCCATATACACACACATAGCAATCTTGCCATAATTATTTCAATTTTAATAAAGGGTTGTGATTTTTCTAAATCACTTATAATTAATCATACTTCAAAGACATGCTGTCATTCAGTCAATCTGAGGTAATACAGACTCTTTGGTCCATAAATCAGAAATTCAGAAACATTTCTCTATAAATCAGTGAAATGCTAAATCACTAAAATTCAAGTATTTCAGCTCTGATTGGCTGACCTAAATTTAGATAGTTTTTTCAAAAAGTAAATTAAATGTACAGGAGATCCACTGACTCTCTTAAACTACAAACAATGTCAAAACAAGAAAGTCTTTTCTAACAATTCAATGAAACTTATTTGTTAAGGTGCAAACTGAGCATAAATGGTCTGTGATGGATATACCAACCCGACACTTGGCAACAAGGGGTTAAGGAACTGCTCTGGGCTTAGCCAGCTCTGCCCCATTGCACCTGTAAGAGACACACAGCCTGGAGGAGGAGGTAAAAGGGAGCAGAACAATTCACTTGCAGGCAGAGAAGGGAAGAGAAAGGACCTCTATCTTGCAGCTTCTGAGGAAAGATCTGAGTGAAGGGAGGACCTGCTTCCGTTTTACCCTGAGAGGGAGGCATTTCCCGCTCTTGCAAACTGACTCTGTTTGTTGCGTTAGTTTGCCTTGTTTTGTATGTGGACTACTCTGGAAGGGGAGAGTCTTAGAACAGACCTGGCCACCCCAAGAGGGAGAGAGCTGCCACGCCACCACCAGCTGCGAAGAGGCGCCAAGCGATGAGCTGATCCCCTTCACACCTTCCCGTTACAGGCTGTAAACTTTGGACATTAGATGGGTGGTAGGAAGTGGCCCAGGGAGGGCAGCCCTAAGGCGCTCCTGGGTGTCAATCCCTTTGGTCGCCTGCACAGGACCCTGGGCTGGAGTCCGGTGGAGTGGGAGGCCCTGGGCTCCCCTACCAAAGCCCCCCTCTGCATGTCATAGGGCCTAGTCCCCTGACCAGTAGGCAACACTCCCCCCAAGCGAGATGATCACATGGTCCTTAGTATAAATGTGGGCTTTGTATTAGGACTGACTTTGCACATGTAAACTGTAATTCAGCATTCAAGTGCAGTATTCAAGAATTACTGGATGGTTATTGGCTCACTAGGCAAAGTAGTTGTGATGGGTTGGGTCACAGAGACCCCCTTGGGACTGCCACCTGATATGCTGAGACTACCTCTGAGTTTTCCCAGCTAGCCTGGGACTTCAGTACCCTGTCTTATTGAATTAGACACTCCAATCTGCTGCAAACACAGACCCAGATCTGAACCACGTTTCCCACAAGCTGCAGACTTAACTGGAAACAGCTTAAGAAGTGCTTGTGTCTCTAGCACCCAGACACCCAGTTCCCAATGGGATCCAAACCCCAAATAAATCTGTTTTACTCTGTATAAAGCGTATACAGGGTAAACTCATAAATTGTCCGCCCTCTATAACACTGATAGAGAGAGATGCACATCTGTTTGCTCCCCCAGGTATTAATTATTTGCTCTGGGTCAATTAATAAAAAGTGATTTTATTAAATATAAAAAGTAGTATTTAAGTGGTTCCAAGTAATAACAGACAGAACAAAGTAAATTACCAAGCAAAATAAAATAAAATCACGCAAGTCTAAGCCTAATACAGTACGAACAGATGAAATCTCACCGTCAAAGATGTTCCAATAAGCTTCTTTCACAGACTAGACTCCTTTCTAGTCTGGTCCCAATCCTTTCCAATCGTACAGTCTTTGTTCCAGCTCAGGTGGTAGCTAGGGGATTTCTCATGACTGCAGCCCCCTTTGTTCTGTTCCACCCTCTTATATATCTTTTGTACAAGGCAGGAATCCTTTGTCCCCCTCTGGGTTCCTACTCCTCTTTCTAAATGGAAAAGCATCAAGTTAAAGATGGATTCCAGTTCAGATGACATGATCACATGTCACTGTAAGACTTCATTATCCACTTGCCAGCTCACAGGTATACAGGAAGACTAACAAGTAAACAGAGCCATTTACAACCAATTGCATTGGTTAATGGGAGCCATCAAGATTCCAAGCCACCATTAATGAGCCACACTTTGTCTAATTACAATAGGACCTCAGTTATATTTCATATTTCTAGTTGCAGATACAAGAATGATACATTTATACAAATTGGATGACTACACTCAGTAGATTATAAGCTTTGTAATGATACCTTACAGGGGACCTTTTGCATGAAGCATATTGCACTTATATTATATTCACACTCATTAGCATATTTTCATAAAATCATATAGAGTGCAACATTACCGTAGTATTTTAATGCCCACTCCTCCACACTCTTAGAATCTTACAATAGTTTGTTTCAGGCCTTTAACCTTCTCTCTGAGTATCTCTTATTTAATGAATGGAGCTTCACACCTCCTTAATATAGGGAAGAATTATTATTGGGAAAGTGGGGAACAGAGAATTGAATATCTTGCCCAGTATCTCCCAGAAATTGTGTCAAAGTTGGAAATAAAATCTAGAAGTCCTGAGTGGGATTTTTAATTTTTTTGGTGCTGTTCTCCAGTTGACATCTGGTATAGAAAGTCCTCCTCTTAAATATTTGTGCATTCTTAATGGTGCTCTAACTGTGACCTAGAGAGATCAAATAGTTTGTCTGTTTTCACAGAGATTGTTGTGATTATTATTTTCTTTATTTCTGATCACTCTGCCTGGAATGGCAGTGGTGGTGGTTGTTTTTTTTTTAAGTTAAAAACCTTGGGAGGGAGAGGTTGGGTTTGGTATGTTTTTGTTTGGGTTTTGTTTTGTTTTATAGAAAGCTTATAAAAATACCTGTTAAAATTTACAGATATTCCTAGGGAAAAATAAATTAATTCAGCAGTGGTGCCTTTCCCACCGAAGTTCCAATGATGGTCATAGGTCTGTGCTACCCAGGGGGTCTACACTGTAGGTCCTGATTCAGCAAAGTACTTAAGCACAAGCTTCAAGTACATGACTATTTTGACTGGAGCCATATAGCTGACTCCCCAATCTCAACACCGCAGATTTGGTTACAGGTGAGGAGGGAACTGGATGTGACTATGAACATCTTAATTGCAAACTGCCCCACAAGGCCTAAGGCTGATTCAGCTCATTTTAAAAGCTCAACAGTGAGCGAGAGCTTTCATGAGGCATTAGTGGCAAGATGTCATTACACCAGCATTTGAAGAAAAAGATTGTTTCAAAATTGTATTGGGGACGTTCCAGAAGGCCTCCTGAAACTGATTTGTAATGTACAGCTGTGGTTCTGTCTTATAAACTGAATCAGAGCTATATTCCTGCCACAGTCTGATCTCAGGAAGAGTGCAAGTGATATAATTCCTTAACATGTATAGAGTCTTTCATCTGTCTTTATGAAGCAAGTGTGATACCCAGTTGATACCCGTACTGCCATTCTCTCTTATTTATTAACAGAGAAATATTGCTTATAAGCTGTTGCATTGCGAAGAGTTAATGTTCTCTCAACATTACGTTCTCCCTTCTAGGAACAAGGGCCCTATCGTGCCAGGTTCCCTGAGTTGCCATTGTATACAGTGGGATTTGGGTGCTGAGCACATTGCAGCATCAGTCCCTAAGAGAATATTATTAGCATTGAACTTAGTTGTCCTCTTTTTCATTTTTCAGAGTCACCCAGCACTGCTGAAGTTTCTAATACAAACTGAAAGTAAACAACTAGTCATCAGTCTGGAGAGAAATGAGTAAGTAGAGCTGATTCATATTCCTTGCACACAAGAGGTGCTAGTGGAGGGATTATAGTCTTAAAACTGATGGGGTGTGTAATGCTTGGATCTGTGGGAAAGTCTACTTCCTAGCGCTTATGGAAACAAACTCCTGCCAATAGTGTTTCATTCCAGGTTGTATTTTGGCTCTTATAATTCTCGTTACCATGTTGTAAGAATCTAGTATCTCTATATAAGACATTGAAAAGAAAACCATTCCCCCTGTGTTTTCCATGTTATCAGCCTTTTGTTTTTCCAGTGGTAACTTCCTCTGTTTACATATTGAGGGAAACCCTGTGGGTCCTGGAGCATCTTCCTGGAGGGTCTGTTCTTCCCTGATACTCCCTGCTGCCATTGGCTGACTGCCTGTGCACACACACCCTGCCCCTGAGATGTAGAGCATGAGTCAGTCAGTATTAATCCCCTGCTGGAATTTTCAGTGGAGGTTCCATGGGTTTCTTGGAGGGGGAGGGAAAATGATGCCACATAAAGCAGTTATCATCTGTCTTGGTCCCACCATCCCTGGAAAGATGATACTCCCAAACTGCAAAGCCCCAGCTGTGTGGTGTTCATGCAGTAGAGCCTCTGTGCGGGTGGTGAACAATTCCTGTTCAGCTCTGTTCTCTCTAAATCTGCACTTACCGGCCACATGGACTGGGTTTTGTGCAAGTTTCAGCTGCCCTTGCTGGTACTGTATGATATGCCCATAGGTAGGCAGGACAGAACTGTGTATTTCTCTTTGGTACCACTAGTTTGGTCCATTATTATGAGACTGAGGTCAGGGCCCCCTGGTACTAGGCTCTATACATACACATAGAAACAAAGGGTCCATGTCGTGAAGAATTTACAGTCCAGTTAGACAAGACAGACAAGGGGTGAGGAACAGAGGTACAGAGAAATTAAGTGGCTTGCCCAGGGTCACTGAGGAAGACTGTGTCAGGGCCAGTAATTGAACACAGACCACCCAAGTTTTAGTCCTTTGACTTAACCATGAGGTCATCCTTCCTCTTTAGGCCTAAGTTCTCATGCCAACAGTACCAACCACATTCTCGGAAGCAGACAGAGGTGGAACCATCTAAGTTAACAGAAAATGAACAGTGTGTTTCATACAAAATACTATACAGTGTGTGTTACATTGCAGATCCAGTCTCAGATACGTTCTATGATCACATTTTCCTAAAACTATAGAATAGCGAAAAGGATTTTCTGCAGGTTTTCTAGCTGGTGAACTCTAGCAATAAATGCTTCTTTTCATCTGTCAGCGAAGCTGCAAGCACAGACATACAATGGTAGTACTGTATAAACTTGGGGGGGGAGGGGGTTAGAGTGGGGGATGAAAACAAATGTTCACAGTATGAAACGTGCTGCACTCAAGCTCGTGACAAGTAACCAGTGTGGACCTCAGTGAGGGCACCTCTCGACTACTTCATGGTAAAACCAGGAATAATGCTTTTTATTACCATTCAGTCGGATGATCCGAACATCATCCCTCTGTGGCACAGTGTCCACTTCACTCTCCCAGTCGGTGTTATACCCAAATCACAATGGTTGCTGATTTTCAGTGCTTCTTAGTAGTTCATTTCCTCTGTCTGAAACAAGATACAGATTGCAGCATTCTGAGATTATTCAGTTCCAATTGTTCATTGCAGCTAAAAGAAGACTGAATTTGCTTAGTATGGTATTAGTTTTATATTCTTTTAATCTTTGACAAAGGGGATGCCTAGTTTCCTGAATGTAGAATATGCCACAATTGAGGAAGCTATTCATATTCTCTATCAAAGATTTAAAAGAACATAAAACCACTAATATTGACATTAGTAAACATATTAAATCCTGTTTTACCTGCAGTCAACAACTGGATTTAGATGTCTTTAGGCCTGCAAGTTGTGCTGACTTTAAGCGATAAAAAGCACATGAAAGGACTGCAGATCAGCTAATGTGAGAACTCAAGCATCTGCTTGATTAACAGGAATGATGATATCATGCATCAATTTGGGAATACGGGGGTTTACTTTTTAAAAAAATCCTTTATTTACAAATTATCTTTACTTACTATCCATTAAGTTTTTCGGGATCAAAATGTGATTTTTTAATTTATATTTTTTATTAATTTTTCTAAATACAACAAATATACTAATATACCAGATTTATCATAATACACAATGTAAATAAAGAGAGTTAGGGTAAAGGGAAGGGAGGAGAAGTGACATACCTATCTTCAGGGTCTATGTTAATCCTAGAGCTCTAAAAAGTCATCCCTAATTGCTTTGCATTTTGGGCATTCCTTTTTTGTGGAATGCCAGTCATTTGCTTGCTGCGAGGTCAGCCATATCACTGAGCCAGGCATCAGTATTTGGTGGGGACTGACTTTTCCATTTTTGCAGGATAAATTTTTTAGTGACCAAAGCTGCACATTGGAACCACATTGCCTTGTCAGATAATCTCCAGGTACCAAGGATGTATCCCGAAATGAAACTTAAGTGGGAGGGCATCAGTTTAGCATCCAATATCAAATTGGTCTTCCTCCCCACCTCTTATCAAAAATTCTCGATACAGGGCCATTCCCAAAACATATGAGATAATTTAGCATCAGCAGTGGTCAGAATTTATGAGGTCCATTACCATTAGCCTATGTGGGGACCAGTATGTTAGAACAAGTATTTTTTTATTAATAACCATAGCCTCAGGTCTAAAGTTATTTTTTCAACATTAGATATAATTGTTTTCCCTTAGGTCGGAGATAGTTGTCCATCCAAATTTCTATTCTAAACAACTCTCAAATTATCAATCTTTGGCAGAGATTTTGGGGCCAGAAAATTGTAGAAGGATACCACTGGCTGAGTAAATCAAGAAATTTCCTCCAAAATATGTAGTTCTGGAGCTCCCAATGCATCTGGTCCAAATACAATCATAAGTAAAAGCTTTAACTGGAGCTATTTCCATGCTCCGGAGCAGAGCAAGCCAAATTATTGCTGATGATCTACAAATGGTTTAAATTTACAATTGTCAATTACCTGTGACATTGTCATAATGCCTCTGTCCATCAAATCCTACCATCAGTTTTGAATCCAACAGCAAAATTAGTGCAGCAACATCAATAACTTGGTTAAGGTACACATTGGTGAACACCAGTTTTGTGTACATTGCTTCACAGTGCGTACTGGATGAATATCTGTGTGCTATTCATTATTACTGTTGACGTTCATGGGAGTATGCTGATGTATAAGAAGAAATAATCTATGCTTCACTGAGTTTACAATCTAAGGACTTGATGTTTTTCCCACAGAAATCAGTGGCTACATTCCAGTGGTGTCAATGGCATATGTAGAGGCAGGCGCTGTGTTGCAATATGTAGCTATAGAATGATGGGGTATGAGAATGGTCGGAGAGAACACGCTCTTGAAATTTGTATTGTTTAGAAGCAGCACTATGATTTCCTTTGTTTCCAAGAACTTTGGAAGGTCGTTGTGGCTGGGTTCTCAGAATTATGATGAGAAGCCTTCAGAAGAAAAGAATAGAATAGGCAGGATGCTTAACTAGGGCCAGATCATTCCGTAGGCAGATTATTTCCATTAGAATTATTTTGTGAGGAAGAGTGTCCCCACCCATCTCCACAGAGCTGGTTTGGATTTCATCTCATAAGTCTCCCCTGAGGATCCACTAAGGCAAAATGAAGCTGCTATACTTGATCGGTCTCCCCTCTACCCGCACCACATGCATTCCAGTTCCCTGACAGCACATGCTATGCTGTTAAGAAATCCTACACTGCCCTGGGATCTTCCTGAAAGGGAATTTCAGCCTCCAGGGCTGAAACCTCATCATCCCTGAGGTATATGTGTTTGTGGAACATGATGTCCTTGACTCCTTCCATCCCCTTTCTAGTAGCACAGCCCATATCCAGTAGAAGGGTTTCTGCGGGCTCACAATAGGAGGTGGGGAATAATTCAACGCAGCAACACTGTTCCTTTCAACTCTCCTCCATGCTGGGATATGCTGTATCCCTGTAACCTCTACTTGTGAATATGGAGGGCATGATATGCCCCCTAGAGATTATAGCTGCTGGGGACTGGGAGTTGGGTGGATTCTATTCCCAGCTGTGCCACAATCTCACTCGCTCTGATGGTGATTAAATCACTTAACCTCTCTGCTTTCCATTTGCAATATGGAGATAAAGCCACTTGCTTCACACAGGCATTGAAGGCTTAATTGATTAATTTGTGTAAAGCCTTTTGAAATCCTCAGCTTAGCGGCACTAAAGTAACACAAAGTAGAAAGTACCAAAATTAACCTTTTGGAGAATGCAGTTTAACATATGAAACACAAACTGCCTATTACAAAGATGAGTGTTGGAAAAAACTATTGTCAGTGTGCTTGAAATAAAGTGGAATACTAAGTACAAATACCTTTACAATTTGTCCTTAAATAAGTGATGACAAAGTTCTGACATGCATGCTCTGTAATGTTACTGCTGATTGTTTCATGTAAAATATGTTATCCCTTGAGGAATCGGGGGGGCAAAACCTAAATGACATAAATTCTGCATTGGGTTATGCAAAAACTGGGTACAGTTTTCCAGACTTAGCAGAAACAGCTGCTCTGAGTAGCCTTCACGTTAAAACCCATTTACTGAAAACTGTAGAGATTTTCCAAAGCTAGAGTTGTATTTCAAGAAATGATTTCAGATGCATTAGCTGACCCAATTGGGGAATGGTGTGTTAAACCATCTGTTATCTGTGGGAATATTTAATGTGAATTAAATAGTTTGTTGATTTTTAGGATCAGAAGATGTGTTCATGTTTTGTTTTTATGCAGCATTTATAGTTGGCACTGGGAAGGATTATGTAAATACATACTCAGACACATACATAGATTTCAGGTTTTCTTGAAGTTCTTCAACTATTAAGCATACTTTAAATCTCCCTACATAAATTTTTGCTCAGTGTTTGAGAACTTTTATTTTAGTGACCAGACAGAAGTCATATTTGGTAAAAGCAGAATTATTTGCAATAAATTCCATTTGTCTGTCTTAGAGGACTATCTTGGGAATGTATGTTGCAGGCACATTTATGATTTAGTTCCAGAATACGATTGCACTTCTGGGTGCCTTGAAGTTCTTCAATACCTCAAAATGTTTTAGAAACACTTGTCATCTGAAGAGACTTTCAAAATCAGCAAATCATCTACCAGCTACAAAATAAAATTTCATTCGAAGTAGCCCTCACTGTATTATACTGCATTACATGAAATAATACCGATGCAGTTTTATTGTGCAAGCTACAATAATTTTTGTGCTTGCAAATTCCATTAAAGTTAATGGGAGTTATGCATGTGGTTTAAAGGGAGAGCAGATTTAATATGGTAAATGAAACCAGAAAAAAAATTAACATTAAATCTGAGTTTGTCAGTGGAGTGGTATGTGGCAAATCTGTAACTGTTTTCTAGGTGCAATTGTATACTGATAGCAGAAACATACTGTATACCGATGCAAAAATAGGCATCTATTCAGCAAAGCATTTAAGCACATGCTTAATTTGAAGCATGTGAGTAATCCAGTTGAAGTGAATTAAATTTCTCACTCACAGTTAATTGTATACTTAAATGCTTTGCTAGGGTGGGCAATGATTAAGAAACACATCTTTGAACAGATGTTAGCCGTTTTTAACTTTGAATCACATGGATGTAAAAGGGTCAATCAGACAAAGATGGAAGGTTAAAATAGGGTGGTAATTTCATAATAAATTAGAGAGCATCTGAGGGAAGAGTGGGGAAGAAGGATGGCTTTGTTCTGAGGGCCCTTCCTTGAGACTCAGAAAATCTGGGGCCTGTTCCCAGCTTTACCACAGACTTCCAACATGACCTTGAGCATCTCACTTATTATGGAAATAATAATTCTCCCTAACCTGAGAAGAGTAATATGGCATATCTAAATGGAGATATAGAACACATGGATTTCACTGCCCATTTCCCTTCAAGTTTGTGTTGTGTTAAGTCCAATTTATAATGTATTTGAATAAAGAAATAAAGAACAGAAAAAGATGATCCTCTCCTGTTCCCCTTGCAAATTTCCCCATGCCTTTCTCTTGCTGGGGCATAGTCTGCCCCACTACAGAAGAGACCAATCATCTAACCCTGCAGATCCCTTGCAAGTGTAGATGTCCACAAGTCAAGGGTCATGTCTGACTATGCAGCGGCACTATGTTCTAGCAGTAATGCTATGGTGGAGGCACAATACCAGGGATTCCTCTGGCTGTGAATACCACAAGGGTCCTCTTGAAAAGTGAATCCAAAAGCAGAAGTTTCTCATGGAAAAGACAATTCAACCCTGGTATGTGTTAACTTTTTCCCTGTCAGCTCCTGGTGGCTGGAAAGAGGACGATGTGTATGTCACCATTATTATTATAATTTATCATCATTTTGACCTGTCTACTCCTGCCCCAATTTGTCTTCTTCCCAAGGGTGGATATCCAAACCAGCAGAGAGGTGTTCTAGAAGCCTGGATTAAGCGGGGTTGTAGAGGCTACCTCTTACACAGGCGGGAAGGAGTTGATCCTCTCCATGCCCAGCTCAGGGGCACACTCTCTCCCTGAGATTTATTGTACAATGTATGCCATTACTATTTGCATGTGGGTGCTTTTATGGTTAAAATACAGGCCTGAGAGCCTGTGGATAGGCCATAGACTTCCTGCGTGACCTTGGGCAAATCACTGACCTTTACTTTGCCTACGTTTCCTCATCTATAAAATGGCACATTTGGGAAGGAAGGAGATGACTAAAACAGAAATGAAATACCCCCGTGGTAGATTTGCATATTAGGATGACTAAAGCTAGGCATCTAAATCCATATTTAGGCCCATAAATAAAAATGATCTGATCTTCAAAGGGGATGAGCATATGCAGCTCCCATTTAAGACAGTGAAAGATGTTGGTGCTCACCGCCTCTGAAAATCAGAACATTTTATTTAAAGACCTAATTATGGCATCTGATCCAATTCCCATTCAAGTAAGTGGAAAGACTCCTCCTCTTGATTTAACTAGGAGTTGGATCAGGCCTTAAGCCTTTAACTTTAGGCACTCACATTTGAAATTTTGGCCTAAACCATTCATCGAATCTTTTCTTAATCATAAAAATACTTTGTGCATGCTTCTGTAGGGAAAAAAAATCCCGATGTTCCTCCCAACCTGTTCTTTCTGAATAGGAATCATGACTGGCCTGTTGATGATGCTCTAGCTGGCATGATTTAAAAGGAAATAAAGGACTTCTACTGCCAAAGAAAATAACTGACAATATTTGTTAATTAATTGACATATTTGTATATAATCATTGGCTTGAAATGTGGATAAAGAAAACGAGTCAAAACAAACAAAATTATTAAATGGAGAAATAGGGCCTCCCAGAATATACTTACTGTTGTAATTCACTGCTGTAATTTGGTCAAGGAGACTGTAACTCCCTGACTATTTTATCTGCAAGTACAGGAGCCATACTGCAGTGTTTCAGAGCAAGCTAACAATTGTAGTTACACTTTAGTGGCAGTAAAAAGTTGTTCTGAAAGTCAAAAATGCAATTGACTTCCACATTGGTACCAGTCTAAATGTGTGCACTGCATTGAGATATTGGGAGTCAGTTATTAACAGTTAGTGGGAAAGGGTAGAGTTCATACCATTGTTTTATTAATTTTGAAAAAATGAAGTAAGGTCACTTCTTCTGCTTAGCATATGCACAACGTGCCTCAAGTGGCATGTGACCAGGATTCATCACCAAATTTGGCCTAGTTGTTGGATCATTAGCTTCCTTGGCCCGAGTTGGGTACTGATGGGGAGTGCAACATGAACACCAATTCATGCCCCCAATAAGATCACTTGCAACAGTTTTTTGGTTGTATAAGGATTGCATGTTTTATACATAGAATTGAATACTGCTAAGTATTGTAAACTGTCATATCTTTGCTAAAAGTAAACCATGGTATTGTTTTCTAAAGTCAGCAATTATTCATTAGTGTTAAAATGTGTGTGCTTTGATCTTTTGGCAAGTTTTTTTTTTAAATAAAAAGGAATATTCTGTGTTTGAGGGGGGAAAAAAGAGAGGTATCTTTCCTGATCAGATGGCTAGTGATGATTACAAATTTCGCTAGTCTCATTAGTAACTTTGATAATTTTATAGGATAATTACCAACATTATCTTGCATTAGAACTGGCAAGCAATTTACCAATTGTAGGCAAAAGCTATTGTTAAGGACAGAGTGAGACTTCCCATATAATGCTCTGTATTCACAGTCTCTCAACTTTCTGAAAAAAAAATCTTTTTAATTAAATTGTTCATGCTTGATCTCAGACCAAAGATTATATTTTTGGAAGGTTTGAGCAAAATCTACTTACCAATTTTTGTTTTATGGGGAAGAAAATATATATACTACTACTCCTAGTGTTAAGACATTTCACCCCATACAACATAACAGTGGCTGGATTTTACAAGCTGAAACTTCACAGGCAGCCAGTCTTCACCTAGGACTTGTCTCCAGGCCAGTTTGTGCAAACAGTGAAATAATAAGTAACGGGGTTCCAAGTAACATGGAATTTACACATTCACAATTTGAAATTTCCTCCAGTTGCATGGCCAGATTATTCCACAGTCCTGTAAGTAATATTGTAAATTGGTAATAGAAATGTTAGTTATGTGCATGTGGATTTGGCTGCTACTCTGCTGTCTAGTTCCATTGTTGTACCAGTTTTGGGTTATGTCAAAATGGAAGTACCCAATGAAATCAGGAGAGAGAGCTTTGATGGTTTGATCTGTCTCCCACCCTGCCTTTTTTTTTAAACCCACAAAAAGGCAGGTTGGGGAAAAGATGAATTATAAATATTTATATTAATATAACACTTAGAATGGGAAGGAGAAAAGAACCAAACTGCTGTTCTAGAGCCGCTATTGTGACCACCATGGTGATTGCATGTCACCGTGTCATGAACATGTCCATGCCCTCTTTATCTCATGTCCTCCAATGTCCTGGGAAATAGCTGTTCTGTGTCACACAATGAAGTTATGGAAGAACATGTTTATACCACCCCGAGGTCAAAAGATTGTGGAGCCAGCTGGGAACTGAAGACGTGTGATTCACTAAGAACATTAGTTTTAGATGCTGCAACCTGGTAATAGCCTTGAATCAAGAGAACACAAGGTATTTTCTCATGTAAAGTTTCTCTGTCACTAGCATCAGAGTAAAGCAAACAGTTGTATCTGCTAATGAGCTTTATAAAAAGTGTTAGGAGAACATACTTGCTAGTGTACTTAACAAGATAAAGGAATGTTAGCTTTAAATTCTTACTTCCTGTCTTTAATGTCATGTTTTCAGATAACTGTATTCTAACATCACTTGGTAGGGAGGCTAGAGAAGAGACTCAGCTGTAATAATGCAGGAGGAATGTCTACTCCCTCTCCTGTGGCAAGAAACAGTACTGATGGCGATGTTAATAAAAACACAGACAAAATATAATAATCCATGGCTTCAAAATAAATAATTAGCAAAGAGGAAGGGAGAAAAATATCTTTACATAAATCTTATAAACACCCAACTAAATATTATGTTCCAGCACATGTGGCACATGAGCATCAGAACTTAAATGAAGGCCTCTCAGATGCCACCAAGTCATTTTTCATTTTGGCAGTTGACACATTAATGTTTCCAACTAACCCCACACATTGTTTGAAAAGCTCTCAGATGACTTCTTGATTATTCCCCCACAATGTTCCCATCTCCCAACCAGGTAGATCTCAGAGTTTGCAACCGTTTGGATTAAAGTGGAAATACTTTGGAAAAAGCATGCTGTTTTTCCTTCGGTGTTCAATGTTTTAGTGGCACTGAAAGTTAGGTGGTGACTTTGTCTTGCACTGTCTGATGCGTTAAAATGCTATGCTGAAACGAAGAGGCATCTGCTTCCCTTCGCAGAAAAGTTGGCAGGTACTACATTCTTGCTCTGAAAAGACAAAGAAAATTGTAAACGTTCAGCCCTGATTTTGAAAACATTCTTTTAATGAATTTTCTGCTAGGTATTTTCATTTTGATGCTCATTTCTTATTTAGATTCCTGAGACTGAGAGATGACAGTAAGTCCAGTGACCTCTAGAATTTATCTTCTCTTTGCTCCTAGTGACACTCCCTGGGCTTGTATTCAATTTCTCAGAATTTTTAGTCTCTTCCAAAAGTTCTGCAGAAAAAAAATTAACTTGTTGCTTTGATAAAGAGTTTTATAGGGAAAAATGCCAGCTTATTAATGATCTTTTATTATTCTCTGTTGAATTTTGTATATGTATTTTAAAGGTGTTAGTGAATATAGAATGCACTGAAGAGCAGTCCATCAAGGCGATTTTCCCATTATTTTATGTAACATCTAGAGCAGTGGTTCTTAACCTTTACTCCAGCCTGCACCCCTTTGGTTATCAAAATATGTTCTCGCACCCCTTATCAAAAACCGTTGAAGTAGGTCAGTTATTTAAACCTGGATATATTTTTTGTTTGTATATTACAGTAATCGTTAAAAAATGTATAATGTTAATAAATACATAGGTTTGATGAAACAAAGTAGTTGTACTTACGTGCCTGTGCTTAATTTGTGTTTTCGATGATTTACCTTCTAAAAAAATTCTGGTATGTCTCGCACCTCCAGAAAGGGCATCTCGCATCCCCAGGGGGTAAATGCACCCCAGGTTAAGAACCACTGACGTAGAGATTGAAGGAATCAAAAAGAACAATTCAATTCACTCCCTGGTCCTTCTTCTGGAACCCAAGCTACTGCTACACCATGTGTGGGACTTCAGTTAGTTTCTCTGGAAACTAAATGCAAGTTCACTCTCGGGCCCAGGAGGGCAACAGGATTTTTTAGCCTGCAGTTAAACTACACTAAGCTTTCACTGTAGCTAATGCAGGACCTAACTGGAAACTACAAGATATAATTTTCTAGTAGCATTAGTTGTTGGTCTTTTTGTCAATGTCTGATTTCAATAGACCCACCACTGTCAGCAAGGGATTTGCTGTTGCTGATTTCTTGGGTTGAGTTGCTTAAGACTGACTGGATGTACTTGCTCTTCCACATACCTTTCTTCCCCAACTACCATTCATTATTTGTCATATGTATGTTAATTTAGCCAGAGTTATGGTCTAGATTGTACGTCATTTTAAATATCGATGGAGTATAGTACATGTGCTATAGGATATGTCCCACCTAAAAAACAAAATAAAGCACAACTCATGTATTTTAGGAGTAGCACATCAAAGATTTCTGTAAATAGGTAGTGAACTTTATAGTCTTCCTAAAGCTGCATATTTTAATATGTGGTTCAAGCCATTTATTTTATCATAATAGTATGGCTACAACCAGAGCTGTCCCTAAGGGGGTGCAGGGCCCTGGACATAAGTGCCAGGGGGCCCAGGGCTGTCACCCCAATTTGCCGTACCCTAGGAATGGCTCTGGCTACAACATCCATAAGTATTCTAGATCTGTTTGTTTCCAATAAGAAGTCACGTTCCCTTGCTTCAAAGCTTAAAATACATTTTGGATTTGAGGAACCAAGTGGAGGTAACACCACAGAAGGGAGAGGATAGGGTGAGGAAGGACAAGAGCTACAGTAATAAAAACACATGACTTATTGCCAACTCCAAGCTGTTCAAAAATTGAGTCAGACCCCCAACATCACAAGATTGCTTTAAAAATGATGAGGTTTTTTTAAAAAAAATAACACACATTGAGTTTTTTTTAGTGCCTTCTCGGTTTTGAGCCTTAGGGTTCATGTTTTCAAGTTTGTCTCCACAATCACGAGGGCTGGAAAAATTCATTCTGTCTTTGAATGGGATTGTTCCTAGCAATTTATTTTTTCTCAGACCTCACTGGATCAGAGCAGGGATTGCCTGTTCCTTGCCCTGATCCACATATTTACGCTGTCTTAATGTTCTTTAGTTATAGATAAGGGGCACACTGCCCTATTCCTACATGATATTCTATTTTGTGTCTAAGAAAACCAAGTTAGGACATTTAGCATGCAGGGCAGCTTTGATGTGGTATTTTACCTGATGGCTGTGACAGGTGATATTTTTCTAAACTTTCATTGTTGTTTTTAAAATGATGTTCAAATGTCAATAAAACAAGTTTCTAAAACATGTGACATTGGAATGGTATGTGTCAGGCTCTCCTAACAAAATAACAGTCCCCTGTCTAGACAAGTTAAACTTGAACTGAATTTTACAAGGGTTTTGTAAAGTCAAATTTTAATAATAGATACACACACATTTTCAGAGGGAATGGTGTGCATTCACGTGAGCTGGATATGGTCCATATTATTCTCTATGACTGTTACAGTGCTTCCATTTGTTATAAAATAAATGGAAAGTTTATGTCTGGGGCTGAAAGAGAATTCCAACCCTTTGAATGTTGTGATTTTTGAAAGGTGCATGTGTTTATTTTTTATCATAGTCTTACCAGAAGTGCGGCTTCTTCCATGGTTTCAAAGATGCAATTTTATCACACTACCACAGTTCTTTGCATAAGGCTCGGGATTTCATTCTATTTTCCTTCACTGTTAGTTTTGTCAACACAGTTTTCAGGGATTGTAGTTGGCAGTGGGGATGGTTCTGCATTAACTCAGGATAGAACATGCTCCAAGGCTACGTTTTTCTCCTCTCCCCTTTAGGTAAAGCAGGTCCTACATTTCCCCAAAAAACACAGTTTATGCTTGTTGTAATTTAATACTGTGGCAATAAATGCCTTATCAGTCCTGAAACAGCAGTCTGGATAATTCTAAGCAGATGTTTCTCTCTCGTTAATCATAACATCATTTATTTCTTGGACAGTCCTGATTAGCTGATTTTTACATAATGAAAATGGATAGTTAATGGCCACTCTTATGTGGGGGTGAACATGCTAAAAAGAACAACTTATTCGCTTGGGAATAAAAGACTGATGAGCCAGTAAAATTAAGCTAAATGGAATGTGTCTTCATTATGAGTCATTAGAAAAGATGACACTTTGGCTAAGAGATGAAAAATCTTTGAAGACCAGTTGTAAAAGCACAATCTAATGTTAATAAATATATCATGGCGACTCATAAATTCTATGTATGCATTTTGTTTCTTTGCAGTAAATGTCAAGTTTGATGAAACAACATTTCCTGTATTAGACAGGACCCCTAGTTGGGTGTTGGTTTTGAAGAAACACTTTTGAAATTATTGGCTGCAAAGATGAGTTTAACACCATAATTTAGTAACCACATCAAAAGTTGGAATAACAGTGTTTAAAACCCACTATGTTCTGCTGGAAACAGGGCATTAAGTGTACCTGTTAATAAGCAAAATTTTCTATTATGGATCTGGTGCTCCAGCGTGAATGTGTGCGTACATGTGTGAGTGTGTGTTGAAATTTGATCTACGTTTTCAAATAGATCTAACTGCATTTTGTCATGGTGGGGGTGATGATAGGATGGCTGGTTTGATAGACCTTATTGGTGCTTTCTCTTGTTTCAGTTGGACTAATAATAATAAGAATTAATAACTTTATTTATTTATGAACTGCCAAAGTACTCAGGGTGCTACACAAGGAATTAAAACAGAATATATCTCAAATTATCCTAATACAGATCCGATAAAACCAGATAAAATATTAAAAAGCCACACCAAATGGCACCATTAGTAGGGGTTTGCAGTAAGGTCAACATAAATGCTGGCAATAATTATGATAGAAAACACCTCTGAAACAGAGTTTTGTATGTGTGTGAGAAATTGCGGAGGAGTGGGATGATGCGGGTTTCTTATGAAAATGAATGTGAAATGTAAGCATCTACTGTTTCCAAAGACTCATTCACCTGCCAAACTAAGGTGCAATGTTGCAACCCCTAAAATGTGATGTGTCTATTACATAGTTTCTGGACATTCAAAAGGTGACTTATAAACTGTAATGAAATGTTAATCAGCTATAGCTTTTTAATATAGCATGTACTGGATAATATTTTGTTTTGGAAGGGTGAGCAGGGAGTTGATGGTTAAAATTTGCCCTGACTTGATCAATGACTCGAATTGTTAGTTAAAATGAAAAACAGTACTTTAAATAAATACCAGAAAAATGTTTAATTTGTTAAAAGTATAAGTAGATCATTGCTAGTCTGTGCTACTTTGATGAATAATAATAAACTCTTATTTCATCTGTGTATCTCAAAGTACTTTACAAACCAAGGTAGGTAGCAGTATCCCTATTTTACAGATGGAGAAAATGAGACGTGAAGGGGGAAGGTTATTGGCCTAGATGGGAGTATAACCCAGGTCTCCTGATTCTCAGTCCAATATCCTGTCTACTGGATAATGTTGCCTGTAGTGTTGTTTGTAGTAGTGACACTGTTTTATTGGACACTAATACTCTAATAAATATACTACATTGCTGTTTTTGTTTATTTAGAAAGAAGACGATGAATCAACTTTTGAGAATCTGTCGCTGCATTTAGTGAAAGGAAAAGGGGAGAAAAGCTAGTATCTTGCCCTAGTGTCCAATTTTAGTGTTTTTCTGAAGTATCACAAAAGAAAGTAATGCTTCAATAAGAAATGCACTTGATTTCCTTTAAACTCACAGGTATATTGATTTAGTGTAATAATAAGGCTTATTTGAAATGGCTTTTCATAGTTGTTACTGAAAGGGTTTCGGCTAGCAGCCACTTTCTGATCTATTTAAGAATAATTGGTGTTATTTTCAGAAGAGACGTGGTTGTGTACATATTTGGAGCCATTTCCATCAGAATTGCAAGTGAATTCTTCTAAGAAGATCACAAATGCGTGGACATGAAAATGGCTTTGTATTAGGAAAGTTTGTTGGAGTGGTATTATCAGAGACAGAAATGTTGGTTGCTCAACCTGACAATTCTTAGAAAAAAAATACATGCACATTCTCTTGGCAACGTCAGGACTATGGCACTTCAGTCTGGTTGGAGGCAGGGGAATATGCTACTTTGTTTTCAGGGGGGGAGGAGTTCACCTGCATTGCAATATGCAGCAATTGACTATGGATTAAAGTCACAGTCTCAGAAGATGCCTTCCTCCTGGCTGCAGTGAATGCAGCTGCTGTGAACCAAAGGAGTCATGCTAATTTAAAAAAAAAAAAAAGCCCAGAATGAGGGGATGTGACATTTTTATCTTCTCCCCGCCCCTCACTGAAATTATCTAAGAATGTGTCACTGCCTTGAGGAAGTCAGAGATGCTTCTCTACCCCCACAATTGGCATGCACCCCAAATAAAGTAGGTACACCCTGGAGCAATTAGTTTGAACATGTGTGTCAGTGACTGGTAGTGGAAGTAAATGGAATAAAAAAGGACCAGCAATAACTTTTGATAGGTAATGAATTCACTTAGTAGGAAAGGGCAGAGAAGAGACTGAATTGTTGAATGCATTAATGTGAATGTCTTTCACATCTTACTTATAAGCCTTTTAAATCCCTAGTGTGCAGTTCATATGGTGACCTGAGCCATGTTTTGTTCATGTACATGGGAAAGATTTCATGTTAGATTTTTCCAATTCCCATGCAGATAGCACAGAACTGGACTTGATTACATTGGTTTACTTATCAAGTGATAAAAGGCTTCTCTGGTATGCACTGGGGAGAGGAGGAGCCCACACAAATCAAAAGAACTGCTGCACCAGCACAATGTTTTGGAACAAAGTAATAATCCCTCTCTCTTGTGTAAGCTCTCCATGAAGGGCTGGATTCCAATAGCCTTGCTCATGCTGAATAGCACCTTTCTTCCCAAATACCCCTGCTGGCATCAGTGGGGCTTCCTAGGGAGTAATGCACTACAGTATCAGAATCCAGCCCTCACTATGTATAAGCTGTTTCTACTTCAATGGGCAAGCTATGTTTGCTGTGTTTGGATATGCAAGGAGAGAGAGCCCAGAAGCCTCAGTGGTCCCTGAGTGCAAGGGCTGAGTGCAAGGTCCCTGAGTGCAAGGGGAGCCACTAATGTTGCAGACAGTTTCATCTCCCCCTTGGGGGCTGAGTGGGAGAGATCATGAGCTGGGTCCTGAAACTCTTTCCCTCAGCTAGTGCCTGGAGAACTAGTGCCTGGAAGGGAGAGAAGGGCAGTCATAATGAAATTGATTAATTGATTGCCACAGCCTGACTCAGTTGTTCAGGGAATAAAGCTCCCCTGCTAGTCCCTGCTCAGAGTGTGACTCCCATGACGGTGAGGAGATCAGGAGCTACTCACCTGTCATTCTTCATTGTGAGCCCTGGCTCCACCCCTTTATTCATAACCTACAGCAGCCTGGCCAGGTTCACACAACAGAGCAAGCTGCTCCACAAAGCAAATGAGGGAGCAGGGGAGGCTTCGTGATTCTCTGAGTCACTCTCAATTCATTCTTTGTTCAGCACCTGGGGTAGTGCAGCTACATGCCAGCCTTATTCAGGGCAAATTTTAAGGTTACTGTGTAGCTCCACAAGTAATGATTTTGGGTGAGATTGTGATTCATTTGGGACTAGGGTGACCAGACAGCAAATGTGAAAAATCGGGATGAGGTGGGGGATAATAGGAGCCTATATAAGAAAAAGACCCAAAAATCGGGACCGTCCCTATAAAATTGGGACATCTGGTCACCCTATTTGGGACTACTATATGAGGAAGGGTGGCAGAATCTAATTCAAGGTTAATATTGCTTCAGCCACAGTCCCCACTATGGTACACTAACGGTAGTGTTACCTCGTAGATAAGTAGTTGAAAGCACAATTACTTAGAAACAAATGAATGTCGTTGGTCTTGTTCTCAGTTAAAGAGGGGAAGTAGCTCTTCTCTCCCCACCAAAATAGTAGAAGGCATTAGACAGCTTAGAAATTCTAAAACTGGGAATGTTTTTTTAACATAACCAAAGAACAACTATGTAATATTTTTTTTCTCCTGCTGATAATAGCTAATCATAATTAATCAGCCTCTTACAGTTTGTATGGCAACTTACATCTTCTCTGTCTATCTATCTATCTATCTATCTATCTATCTATCTATCTATCTATCTATCTATCTATCTATCTATCTATATCTTCTTACTATATGTTCCATTCTATGCATCCGATGAAGTGGGCTGTAGCCCACGAAAACTTATGCTCTAATAAATTTGTTAGTCTCTAAGATGCCACAAGTACTCCTGTTCTTTTTATGTAATATTAAGTAGTTTTGCATTTTAAACCACTAGTAGGATTTCTACTGAGTACATGAAATAGAACTAATGCAAACATGACATAAATATTTTAATAGTTTTTTATTGCATTTCTTTAGAAAATGTTTAAAGATCAACTAGTGTATGGCAGGAGTACTTCATATCCATGCCCCTCTTAGTTCTTTTTTAATTGTTTTATTAACACTGTTTAATTGAATATTGACATATGGCACATTTCTGCATGGAGCCTATTTTATGTAGGGATTTCACATGGGCTGTTTAGATGTTGTTAAGTAGGACAACATAAGAATGTTGATTAATTGCATGTGCATTTAATTGTATTTGAACTAATTCTGTATTACAGGTAAAACACTGATGTTGATATTACTGCTAGAGGTTTCTTTTCTGATTAATGTTCACTATTTTATATGTATACTTTTATACCACTTAATTTAGGTACATTTCAGTTCTCAAGATGCCGAGTTAGCATGTGTGATCAAACTCAGAGCTAGGGGTCTAAATATTTTAGTCTACGAAATGTTCTCCCTTTTATCTCTCCTGGTATGAATAATTCACTTTCTGCTTATTTTCAAATGTGAATCCTCTTCTGGGAGAAAAAAAAGAAAAGAAAAGAGGGGGTGGGGATGCATACAGATAAAAGTAAGTACTACAGGGTTGTTAACCTTGCCCTTAAAAACTATTCACACAGTATAGAGGTATGTAGATAAAGGCATTGTCTTATGTCAACTGTCTCAAGAGCTTGTTGCGAATGTCCTTTACATGCGAACAGAGGAAGGGCTGGCAAGGCCATATATATTTAGCCATACTAACTTGATTGCTTTTCTCAGGGTAAATGGATTTTCTTGCTCTTTTGCTCATATCTTTGTAGAAAGTTGAGATAGGATGAAAGTCAGTCCAGCAGCAAGGGGACCTGTCCAAAATCATATGCAACCTTTAAGCTGCTCATTCAGACTTTGTGTGTTGTGGAGTACCTTGCATGGGCCCTCTGCACTGGGGTGAATGTTACCCTGTTTATAAGAACTTTTGAGCCCCCAAGACGGAGAAGATAATTTTATCATGCTCAGCAAGAAGGTTGAAATCATGACGTCTCCCTCCCCTTGAGTGGTGTTGTCAGGTGACTGTTTTTGTACATTGCCGTGTTTCAGGAGATCAATATGAGCGTTCTGCATTTTCAGGTTTTTTTGGTTTAGCAATGTCTGCATTTTAATTTAAAGATGCACTAAAACTAGAACCTTCAATCTGGACCACTACATGTTCTATGGGAAGATTAGATTCCCAGATTTGGACCACCTCTATGATTTTGGTCTTGTGTTAAATAAAAATGTATGGGGCATATTTTCTGAAAATCTTGTGAGAGCTGATGCGCCTATAAGAATTCCACACACACAGGTAGAAATCTCATGAGAGCAGCAAATCCCACAAGATTTCCAGCACTTTGGGCTGAAATGTTTCTTGAGATGCTTTTGGGGCTTCAGTGTTACTGAACCTGAACCTGAAACCTTGCTAAGCTGGGCCTCAAACATGAAATGTAGCCTAAACCTGACCTAGATCTTCATTCCTGCTCCCTAGCCCGTTTGTTTTAATTCAGTCAACCAGAAGAGTAAATTATTGCTTATGACATTGATCTTTTGTGCCATGTTTTAGTGCTCTTGTGAGATTGTAAAGAATGTCATGACACTGGTGTATACTGTAGAAGTGTGTTGGAGGAGGTTATTGATGGACAGAATTTAAGGCCAGAAGGAAGCATTAGATCATCTAGTCTGCCCTTAAATTTCACCCTGTTACTCCTGTATTGAGCCAATAATTTGTGTTTGAATAAAGCATAAGTACCAGAAAGACATTTAGTCTTCATTTGAAGACATCAAGAAATGGAAAATCCACCATTTCTCTTGGTAGTTGAGTAGGGGCAGAGTAGCAGACAGTTCTTGCCCCAAGAGCTTACCATCTAAATAGACAAGACACGCAAACAGTGGGGAAAGGCTTGTAACACAGAAGCATGCTATGTTGGTGTCATGTTAGTTCCATAATTTTTGTTGGGTTTATGTAAAAGGAGATAAGCTAAATGGAAAGAACTCAGAAGTGGAGGGGAGAAGAGCGTAAGAGTGGCAGGTGTGGAATTAACATAAGAACAGCCATACTGGGTCAGACCAAGGGTCCATCTAGTCCAGTATCCTGTTATCCGACAGTGGCCAATGCTAGGTGCCACAGAGGGAATGAACAGAACAGGTAATCATCAAGTGATCCATCCCCTGTTGCCCATTCCCAGCCCCTGGCAAACAGAGGCTAGGGACACCATCCCTGTCCATTCTGGCTAATAGATTGACCTATCCTTCATGAATTTCTCTCTTTCTTTTTTGAACCCTGTTATAGTCTTGGTCTTCACAACATCCTCTGGCAAGGAGTTCCACAGGTTAACTGAGCATTGTTTGATTTAAACCTGCTGCCTATTAATTTCGTTTGGTGACCCCTAGTTCTTGTGTTATGAAAAGGAGTAAATAACACTTCCTTATTTACTTTCTCCACACCAGTCAAGATTTTATAGACCTCTATCATATCTCCCCGAAGTTGTCTCTTTTCCAAGCTGAAAAGTCCCAGTCTTATTAATTTCTCCTCTTATGGCAGCCATTCCATACCCCTAATTATATTTGTTGTCCTTTTCTAAACCTTTTCCAATTCCAATATACCTTTTTTGAGATGAGGGAACCACATCTGCCCTCAGTATCCAAGATGTGGGTGTACCGTGGATTTATATAGAGGCAATATGATATTTTCTGTTTTATTATCTATCCTTTTCTTAATGATTCCCAACATTCTTTGACTGCTGCTGCACATTGAGTGGATGTTTTCAGAGAACTATCCACAATGACTCCAAGATCTCTTTCTTGAGTGATAACAGCTACTTTAGACCCCATCATTTTATATGTATAGTTGGGATTATGTTTTGCCATGTGCATTACTTTGCATTTATCAACATTGAATTTCATCTGCCATTTTGTTGCCTAGTCACCCGGTTTTGAGAGATCCTTTTGTTGCTCTTCAGAGTCTGCCTGGGACTTAACTATCTTTAGTAGTTTTGTATCATCTTCAAATTTTGCCACCTCACTGTTTACCCCTTTTTCCAGATCATTTATGAATGTGTTGAACAGGACTGGTCCCAGTACTGACCTGTGGGGGACACCACTATTTACCTCTCTCCATTCTGAAAACTGACCATTTATTCCTATCGTTTGTTTCCTATCTTTTACCAATCCATATGAGCACCTTCCCTTTTATCCCATGACAGCTTAAATGAATCCTGTGAAGGAAGAGAAGACTGCGAGGGAGGAGGAAGGACAGGGTTTGGAGCAAATGGTTAAGCAGTACAGGGCAGAGAAAATCCACTTAAAACTGAAGAGAGCTCTCTGGATATCCAGAGGTTCCTGCTTTCGCAACTTGTGCTCCTACTAGCTGACTATCTGTCTGGCTCTTCTTTGGACTTTCCCCCCAAGGGTATATGGTGGGAGGAGAAGAGGCACCACTTGGGTCCTAATACCCCCAGTGTGTGTGTGTGTTCCTGCATAACACTGGGACCAGGGAGGTGCTGGGGATGGGTTTAGCCCTGTCTGGGCCCCATTTTGCCTCCTTCCTCCAGTGCAGCAGCCCCTTCTTTGGTTGTTTTCTGCTCCTACCAGCTAGTGTCTTCTCTCTGCCATTTTCTTTCTTCCTGTGCTAGATTAAAGAGTCCTTCAGTACCCGTATTTGTGCCCCATGAAGGTACTTGTTCACTGTAATCAAGATGTTACAGTTCAGGGCAACTACATCTGTATTCCTCCTCTGTGGTCAGAAAGGGCAACTACTCTAGGCATTTGGCTCCCCAGCTGTGGCCTCTTCTGGGTGGAGACACGTTTCTCCCTCCTGACCAGGATTTTTCCAGGCTGCACAGTTCCCTGCCTACATTGTGATTCCCAGCAAGCCACACTGCCCAAATGGCTTTGCTTTCTCCTCAGAGGCTATGTTAATTGCCTCTGGTTTTACAATTACAGGCCTTTCTGAGCGAGCACATATATTCTTAATGTAAAAGCATTACAGAGAAAACATTAAAAACAAAAGTGCTAATAAGCTTATCAGGATCTCCCCCTCCCAACTCCACAAGGGCTGTGGTCAGTGTCAGTCCATCCAACCCTTCCGTAAGGACGGGGCCTTATGCTTGGAGAGAAGGTCTTGTCCATTTGACAGATCAGAAGGAAGGCCCTGAGTCTGTTTAAAGTCAGGCTATTTACCGAAATACCCTTACTTTGTTTGTCTGGTCTCTAGAAAATCCAGTTTGAACCTGTGTATGCAAACATCCCCAAGAGAGGTGCCTTTCTGGAGGTGTTACAACCTGAGTGAATTTGCCTAATCACCTCCCACTGATCTTAGTTACCAGAGGACCTGTGGTTACCCTCCTTCATGGAATTACACACAGTTCCTTTACCACAATGTTTCATAAACTTAATACAGCAAGAGCTTCCAAAATATGGTAGGAAATTGCCATATCTGTCTCACAAGTCACCTCTCAAACTTCTTTTTGATAAACTAAATAGACTGAGCGCTTTAAATCTCTCTCTGTAAGACATTTTCTCTAGCCCTTGAATCATTTTATGGCTTTTTCTTGGACCCTCTGCAATTTTTCAACATGCTTTTTAAACTTGATGCCGTATTCCAGTATTGATACCACTAATGTTGTAGAGAAAGGAAAAATCACTTCCATACTTCTACTCATTATTCTCCTGTTCATACAGCTGAGGAGTGCATTGGGTGCCACAGCATTGCACTTGAAGCTCACCTTGAGTTGATTGTCCACTATGACCCCCTAGATCCTTTCCAGAGTCACTGCTTTCCAGGGTACAGCCCCCCATTCTATATGTATGTCCAGCACTGCTCATTTCTAGGTTTATGTCTTTGCATTGGCTGTGTTAAACCACAGAGGTCGGGGGTGGGGCGTTTAATTGGCCACAGTGAATCCAGCGCTGTGTGACAGCCCAGTCCTCATCATTATGTACCATTCCACCAATCTTTGTGTCATCTGCAAACTTTATCAGCAGTGCTTTCATATTTACTTCCAGATCATTGATGAAAATATTGAATAGGGTCAGGCCTAGTAACAATTCCTGCAGAATCACAGGAGAAACATCTACATTCAGTGATTCCCCATTGACATACTTCTTGAGATCTGTCAGTTAGCCAGTTCTTAATTCACTTAACGTGTGCTTTATTGATATTGTATAGTGCTATCTTTTTAATCAGTGTCACATGGTACTAAGTCAAACATCATAGAAGTCTAAATAGCATATATTATCAAACAAACTTGCAATATTCTCAAGTATGTGAGTTAACAGTGAAGCTCAGAGTACAGTTCAGTATTGGCTCTGCATTGCTTTCAGAAGTGAAAAATGGTAAAAACTTATTTTTGTCAATATATTAAGCAGGTCTGACTAAGCAGACTTACAAAGATCAGATCCGTTAAATGAGATGGTATCATTAGAATAGGTTTTTAATAACCACTCTAAGGAAAGAATCACAGATAGAGACTTGATATTGAGGACTAAAAGCAGAGGAGTCTATGGAGGAGGAAGTTGTATTTAGCTGGGGAGAAAAAGCAAAGCTGACAGAAAAAAAAAAAACAAATCTCTGTGGGTTTTGTGGCAGAAAAAGACTGCATGTGAGTAGGAGTAGGACTTGCTCTGTATACTGTTAATGCTGAGGAGAAGAAATGAAGGTGAGGGGAGACCTGGCTCAGGTTTAACATTAAAGGGGCAGAGAGGACCGTAGAAAAAAGAATGCCATTATAGAATTGATGGAGGGTAGGGAAATCAAAGAGTGCACAAGAGAGCTGAAGGCAACCCAGAAGTCTGAATGATTAATAGATTAGAGGTCTTGCCAGGGGCAATTAGAAGACATGTCATCATGTGATACACTCAGCCAGACTGCAAAAAAATCTTGTTAACTATGTGGTATCCTGAGGGGTCTTTTGGAAGGAATTTGGTAGGGTGTCTCACATTCCTGCAGAAAGGGGGCGTGGGGGGGGAAGAGGACAATGAATTTTATACATCAGTCCAAGAAAAAGTAGAATGTCATCTAAATAAGGCTAGTGGTAATGGAGGTATTGTTTGGACCACAATGTGCAAAATATCTTTATGCTGAATGTTGCAGACCAAAACAAGGTAAGAATGTCTGCCTAGTTTTGGAAGAGGAGATTGACATAAATGATGTAAAGAAAAGGAGTACTTGTGGCACCTTAGAGACTAACAAATTTATTGAGCATAAGCTTTCGTGAGTTACAGCTCACTTCAATGCATCCGATGAAGTGAGCTGTAACTCACGAAAGCTTATGCTTCAAATAAATTTGTTAGTCCCTAAGGTGCCACAAGTATTCCTTTTCTTTTTGCGAATACAGACTAACACGGCTGCTACTCTGAAACCTGTCATAAATGACATAATTTCCTAAGGAGATTGACATAATTTCCCAGGCATGTGATGAGATGAAATCAACCTGAAATGATGATTCCTGACTACAAGCTGTACAGGAAGGATGCTCAGTCATGTGGAAGCATAACTCATGAAGAAGACCATAGATGGTAATAAGAGAGATGACCATGGGACAGAATCTGTTAGCTTACAAACCCTAGGTAACATAAAAACACAATTGGAGGATATGCAGTAGGCACATATATCAGAAAAACTAAATGAAACCTAGTAGGTTTGCCTGTTAGAGCCCCTATAAGACAAGAGGCAAGTCTGGTTTTGTGTGTGAGATGCACAGTATATTCTAACAGGACATGAGTGTAGGTGTTTGTAACAGGGCGGCAAGGTTCCCCTGTTGACCCACTCCATTAACAAGTGTTAGAGCCCTGGAAAAAGCTACTGAGTAAATTCTGCTGACTTATTGTGACAAGTGTGTCATATTAATTTCAGCAGGCTGTAAAGGAGAAAAAAGAGAATGAGGGTCTTGCGGGGGAGAGAGGTTTTTGCAAGGAAGCATTGGGAATATCCAAGCACTGGGAAAAAAGGAGTAGTCTGAGGTTTATGATGTGCTATTGTTGCTTTAACTATTAATGAAGCCAAACTTCAAGAAGTAGGTAAGTTTGGAGAGGATACTGACTGTATTCTATACATTTATTGTATATTCCAGGGGCGGCCAAACTTACTGACCCTCCGAGTCGCATACAACTTTCTTCGAGTTCGAGGGCTGCCGGAGCTCAGGGCTTCAGCTCCATGGGAGGGGTCTGCCAGGGTTTCAGCCCCACTCCTGATGAAGCCCTGAGCTCCAGCAGGTGCGCCCCATGGGGCAGAAGCCCCAAGACCCCCTCCCCATTAGGCAGAAGCCCCTACCCCACCACCTCACTGCAAGGCAGAGGTCCTGAGCTCCCCTCTGCCCAGTCTGGTAGGTGGAGAATGGGGGGTGCTGTGCGGGGCTCCGCAAGCAGCACTTTAAAGGTAAAAGAGCCGCATGTGGCTCATGAGTTACAGTTTGGCCTCCCCTGTTCAGAGCAAAGTGGGAACTCCACTTACTGGACTTCAATGAAAAATAGTGATCATTGTACAACTAGATGAGAGCTACTTTAGTATTTAGATAGTGTTCTATTGGAATATATTAAATGGAGGCACTCAAAGTGAAATTTTGGCCCTATTTAAATCAATGACAAAACTCCTATTGACTTCAGTGAAGCCAGGATTTCACCTTCATATATTTTATTGTCCCTTTTCAATCTAATAGATTTGAACTGCTCCAAATGATGTGTAAAACATTGTAGGGAGGCTTAAGCTGATGTTTATTTCCACAGCTTTTGTCAGTGTTGTTTATAATATATGTTTTTATTTTTATTTTATTTTGTTTGTTCATCAAAATTCACCCCAAACAGACTTGTATCAAGAGAAAATGAAAAGTAAAGGATATTTCTTTCATATAAACCCTGGAAAAATGTAATGAGGAATGTCTTTTCTATATCATTTTTAAAACAATCTTAGAAGTGAAATAAAAGACACATCATTTGCTACTGAATCCTATAGGTTGGATTAAACGTGATATAAAGGCTATGAACTGCATGGTGCGTTTTTCAAATAATTTCTATATTACCCATTAGTTTTGGAGAAAATGTTCAAATGCAAAAAGGGCAGTTGGGCACCTAAACTCTCGTTTGTGCCTTTTGAAAATCTTTTCCTTCATCCCTCTTAAACACTATACATTTTTTTTCTCTAAGGAAAAATTACAAAATGTGCTGTAAACATTTTAGTTGCAGTATTTAAGCTTCACTGCATCCCTATGAGGCAGATAAGTTTTATACCTACTTTAAGATGGACAAAGAGAGACAAAGGTGAAGTGACTTGTCCAGCATTATTGAGAAAAATGGGGCAGAACCAGGAATAGAACCCAGGAGACCGGACTCCTAGTGACACTGTTCTCACAGCTAACCAATACTTCCCTCTGTGGATAGAGTCTTATAGAAAATATGGTGATATTGCAGCTTACTGGAATTTAACGCAGAGTAAATATGGTTTGAAACACATTAAAATGTATTTTAACAAAAGTCTATCCTGACTTCCATGTATTATCAGTGTCAGTGTATTAATCATTGCAAAAAGTAGGAAGTGCTGGGAGGATTTTTTAAAACAAAAACCAAAACCAAAAGCTTATTATTTTTCACATCCTGTCAGTTATGACATTTAATCTTAACTGTGTCTGAATTTGACTGATTTTATTCGTTTGCTTCAGCTTAGCAACAGTTTGTTGTTGCTAGGACATGGCCACTCCATGTGATACCTCTATCATCTGTGTAAAAGATTAATTCTAAAATTGATTGCCGTATTTACACTCTCAAAGGTATTTTGAGTGGCAGTGTCCTAAATACATATGAGCACTGTCACCATTCTGATTCTGAAATGAAGGCTTCCATAGGCAGTTGAGAGAAGCTCCTTTTTGGGGTGGGGAGAAAAAAAATCTCCCTGATATGTCTGAGAGAGGTGCACTCTGTAACATTACCTATGTTTTCATTAATTCGTCACCAGCTGTTTATTCATCACAATCTAGATGTTGTTGTTCAGGGAAGTGAATCTGGTTTTATTTTGCTTCCATTCCACTGTATCTGAAGAATCTCTTAATATTATTCATTTCTTCCACAGAGCTCTCTTCTTCTTTTGACAATAAACTGTTTGTTTATTTCCAAGAAATGACTCATCTATAATGGTTATGCATTCCCTTGTAAAATAGCAGTGAACTCATATAGCCTACTCCATTTTATGTGATCATGACCCAAAGTACTTCACTGCACGTACGTACACACACACACACACACACACGTAAAATCTAGTATGTTGACTTTCATTCCCAATTTTGTTAACTGTGGGGAGATTTCAAAGCAAGCATTGGAGCTGGGGTTTTTAAAAGGCCTGAAGGGCTTTAGGTGCCCATATCACATTGAAATTCAACTGGGAGCTTGACTCCTGTAAATGCCTTTGGAAATACCAGCCACAATAAATAAAACATGTTTACAATTCAAAATATCATTTGCAAGATAATGATATTCGATGCAGGCCATGGGAATTCCACATATAGTCATTATGGAGAATCAGTCTCTGTATCTGTAGGAAATGAGATTATCTACTGTTTGGTTTGAACTGTCACTCGAATTCTTGATAGCATAAATAGCTAGGTAGTGGTTGCTTGATATTTCATTTAAATTCAGAGTGCATCATGCTTCCATTTATTTTTTTATGTCTGTGACCTAGCTGCAATGTTACAATACATTTTGAGCTGGCTTCATTTCAGAAATTGATAGCCTGACCTCAGTAATCAGACTTTTTCACCTGAGGAACAAATGACTTTAAATACTGAATCTTTAAGACTATGCATTAGTGAGGAATCTGCCAAAATTATGGACACTCTTGGAGAGTTGGCAACTTACTATGAAATCTGAATTGTCATACAAAATCTTTTGTTTTAGCTCAGTCTTGATTTAGTATTTTTACATCATTAATATATAGTTAGATGACAGCAAAGTGACAACAGTGAACCCTTTCACTTACTAGCATTTTTCTATTATCTAATTGAATGTGTTTTGTCCATCTAACCCAATCCATCCAACTACCTGAAACACACTGATCTAATTTCTGTATTTATTCTGTACTTATAACCGTGGTATCAGAGTACCTTAGAAAACAGCAAAGTCTACATTCCATTTGCATTTGATTTTCTTGCCCCTTCTCCCTTTTCCATGCATGTACATCTTTTGCTCTCTTTCACTTTCTCTTTTCATTCTCCCAGCAACATCTGTTAACTTCCTGGCAGAATACTGGGCAACTGCTCACTTGTACTGAATTCTGCTGCAGTTTCCACGGTAAACATCTGATGAAGTGAGCTGTAGCTCACGAAAGCTCATGCTCAAATAAATTGGTTAGTCTCTAAGGTGCCACAAGTACTCCTTTTCTTTTTGTACTGAATTGTCACTCAGATGGGATTTCATTCTGTTACCTCTCTTGACCAGTGTATGAAAGAGGGGGTTTAATAGAACTGGCCACAAATGTGTTTTTTGGTTTTCTGTTGTTTTTTGCATTCCCACAGAAAACTTTAATTTTTTGATGAAAAATTGAAATCCAAAATATTTCAGCTGAAAACCTAAATATTTCAATTCTGAATCAAATGCATCTGCATCAAATGATTTCATCTGACTGGCAGATACTGTTTCATTAGGTTTTGTTTAATTTTCTCCAAGAACACTGCAGATTCCACAAGGATAAGTGGTTCAGGGGTGGCAATGCAGTTGGCAACTGGTAGAGAAGTGGAATTAGGAAATAGGGAGGGAAATTCTTCAGAAAGATGAGGTGGACTTTGCTTATGCTTGCATGAGTTTCTGTCTGAGGAAAATAATATAATGATACACAGGATTCCTTCCGTACCATAAGCATGCCACATAACTTTAGATTTTAAGATACCTAGAAAAGAGAGGGGAAAAAGTGTTCACATAATATTTTACTTCTATCTTTGCATGTAATTCTTGAGGAACTGGCACTAATAACCT
Source organism: Lepidochelys kempii (assembly GCF_965140285.1). Lineage (NCBI taxonomy): Eukaryota > Metazoa > Chordata > Testudines > Cheloniidae > Lepidochelys > Lepidochelys kempii. The sequence continues at coordinate 103,215,998 of NC_136386.1, forward strand.
ACAAACATCTACCACTTCACTCTGCCACTCCACTGTTCCGTTCCCCATTCTGGGATTGATCAGCCATCACATTGTGTTAGAAATTTTTTACTTCTGAAAGCAAATATGACAGTACAACATTTAGTGATGCACTGACTCCTACCTGTGATATAAATTAAATAATAAATCTAATTTGTATGTGCTACATACAAATTAGGGTACAAATCCAGTTGAGCTGTTGACAAGTGCTGTTGAGCATCTGCCAAGTTACAATTTAAAGCTTACATCATTTTGTTATTTAATTGATACAAAACAACGGGAGGTAATGTGTCTTACAATGCTGCCAAAATGCAGATTTTCCCTAGTATGTCAGTTTCTTGGGTTTGCGAGTCGTTTTCACTTGATCGTTCCCCTGATGAACAATGAGTATTTTTCCTCTCAGCCACCTCTGGTTTCCCCTCTCAATGGCCTTTCTTTCGTTGCCCTGTCCCCCATATGTTTCCTCAGGATACTTCTTAGCCAAATGACTTTTAGCCTTTGGTCATTATTATTAGGGCTGAATCTAAGATGCATTACGTTGATATATCTAAAAAACAGAGATGGACTCAGACTGTAAAATTTAGATGTAGATTTTAAACACCTCAAAGTTTTGGGCATGTTTGAGCCTGAAGTGTTGGGTTTGGCCTGTTAAAAAGGACGGGGCATTTGAAAAGTTGGTATCTGGATCCAGATTTGGATTTTGAGCATGCTGCTAAAGTTTGGGAGTACTTGAAACTGTTGCTTTGGTTTGTGTCTATTCCTATTTAAAATTAGAAGCCAACACAACAATAAATAATTTAATGAGACTGTAAAAACTGAATTACATACGTGGGTGCCAGTACTGCCATGTGCTGTGCAAGGATGGACTTCTGTGCCCACACGGGCCCATGTGCAGTGTACGATAGGATTGAGGCCCAAGGATTTATCTACATGGGCAGTTATTCTGGAATAGCTAGTCCTGATTAACTGCCTGTGGGGATGCTCCAGAATAAGAGTGCGGTATTCCAAATTAATTTAATTCATTTTTAAGTGGATTAAGCTAATTCAGAATAAGGTACTTTTCATAGAATCATTGAATCATAGAATATCAGGGTTGGAAGGGACCCCTGAAGGTCATCTAGTCCAACCCCCTGCTCGAAGCAGGACCAATTCCCAGTTAAATCATCCCAGCCAGGGCTTTGTCAAGCCTGACCTTAAAAACCTCTAAGGAAGGAGATTCTATGCCATAATAAAAACATCCACACAGGGAGTGAACCTGAAATGGCCTGCCTCCACAACCATCGGAGAGGAAGTTTGATCAACTGTAGGGGAAGGAAAAGGACACGGCACTCAAGTGTGTGCATGTGTTGGGGGGGAGCCAATGCGAGAGAGCGTGTATTGCTAGGAGAGGAGGGCGCCTGCTGGCTTCCCATTGGCTGGAGAAGTGACAGTGGGCTAACTGATTAATTGGCTTCAAGGGCTCTCCCTTTGCCTATTCGTCAAAAGTCTCTTGTTCTGGCCAGCTACCTCACCCTCCCTCCTATTGGTATGGAGTCAGTACTGTGTTGTTTATGATGTTGGCTGTCTTACCAATTGCCTGTTTTGAATCAGGATGGAATTTTCCCCGTTAAACCAAATTGGCAAAATGTGAGGTGGGCTTTTTCGCCTTCCTTTCAGCAGCAGAAGAGACAGCTGGGTTACAACACTGTGATTTTAAAAGGACTAACTTTGGGAAAATTAACTCTTTAGCTTGTTGCAGCTTGTGTCCAGTGTCCAGTGCAGATAAGGAAAAAACAGTACAATTACCAGAAGCAAATGATCCCTGTAATTGTGCTGGTGGTCATTTTGCCAATTAGAAAAGGAGAGACCTGAATTCTTCACAGACTGAGGACTTCCCTTAGGAACCTCTCCTGTCCTGGTTCTTGAGGGAGGAAGATTCAGAAGTGAGATGATTCCTGGGGGTGAGCCCCTGTGGCTCTACTCCAGATTGTAAAATTCACTTCCACGTGGCATGATTTAACTGGGAATTGGTCCTGCTTCGAGCAGGGGGTTGGACTAGATGACCTTCTGGGGTCCCTTCCAACCCTGATATTCTATGATTCTATGATTCTATTGGTTGTATGGTTGGAGTGCTGAACACCGCACTGGATCCAGTTAAATACCTGGTAGGAGAAAGCAGGGCACACAATGCCCTTCTCAGTGTTAAATCATCAAAGTTGTGGACTGCCATTTAAATCCATCCCAGGTGTCTGTCATTCATTCACTTGCATGTACTGATCCATAGTTACTCTCCTTTAAATTCACACACTAACTTAATCCTAGTTAACTTCTCTGTGTAGACAAGCCTTTAGTAATGTACAATAAGAGTATTTAGTCTATTGTCCAGCTGTATATTTCATGTAATAGTGGAAGAAGTTAAAGATTTATGATAGTGGAGGCAATGAGTATTTTACTAGAGCCATTCACATCCATCAAATTAAGGATGTTCTCTTATATAAAGTGTGAGTTATGTCGGAAGCTCTGGCAGCCCACGTCTTGTTAGAAGCAAAGACTTAGAATGTGATGATAATGGAATAATACTTCAGAGATATATTACTAGATCAAAGTCAATTGATTTTAATATCAAATCTCCATTTTCTTTATCTTTTACAAGAGGTCATTACTTTAATTTTCTGTGATCCATATTGCAGTACTCCATTGTTTCTTTGGATTTTTGTGTAACCCTTGCAGGAAAAGTTGGGATGCATTTTTAACATGCATAAACTGCGGTTTGACATGGTTAGATGAGTTCTTCAAGCGGGCACCTTCCAGATGCAGGATTTTATGTAAAAGTGGGGTGTTCCTGCTTCCAGCATCTAAAACAGATATGCTGAAGGGGAGAAAGGGACAATTTATATTCTAGGAAGCTCTTACTTCTTGAGGGTGGAGTAACATCTGGGACTACAATACAGATTCAGATGTCTTGAAAGAATGCAAGCAGTAATGGTTTTAGCCAGAAAAAATTAAACTGATGTATTGCTAATAAAAAAAATATTTGTGTTATCACCCTTGGCTAACATTCCTGACTTTGCGTGTTGTTTTTATATCAATTATTGAAAATGGTGTTTTGATGTGTAATCCCTGAAGAACGCTATTTATTATTCCGAATACAGCTGACAAATGTACAGCTGCCAGCACCATCTTTAGAAGATATGATCTTTTTACTCTTGCTGTGTCTTAATGTATACTAAGCCATGCCAGTGCAACACTGCATTAGGGAGAGAACAGTATATCAGATACTTTACATGCCATACCATGCTACCTTTGTAGACTGACACTAAATAGCACTTTGTAGGGTTTTGTTTGTTATTCATAGACACAGAAAGGATTTACCAACAAAACCTTAATTTAGGCAAAGCTGATAAAATGTGAGAAGGATGCTGACTCTGGGCCAGATCTTTAGTTGGTGTTAATCAGTGTAGCTTGATTGACTTGAATTGAGCTGTGCTGATTTACACTAACTGAGGATCTGGCCCAATATATGTTAAAATAAACCTAGGCAAAAGCAAGCAGATATCCTCCAGCAGATATTTGCTAGAGGGAAATGGCCCATTCTGAAGAACATTCAGGCTCATGACTGGCTGAACTGATGCATGCCTTGGGTCAGTTATGCATGTATTGAGTCAATATTATGACCTCCATATTACAACCTGGGAAAATGTTAAGCAGAGCCATCCTCACTGGCATGCCAGAGAATAATAGCTTTCCCTGAATGCATGCTGCTACCAGTTTGATCACACATGCAGTTCTCTGCATCATGATTTGCTCATTAGAGGGATTTTTAGGACCACATTGTTCACCTCTTCTTCAAAATACTAGAACGATCTACACTAGAGTAAAGCATTTTGCACTTAAGAAACTAATGGTTGTAATGGAGAGATTTCTAGAAAAGTTTGGATGAAAATATCCTGAATTCTTTTGTAACATCTAATGATAGATAACAAAACCTTGATCCAAAAGAGCCTGAAGCTTCACAACATGCTCATGGTGCAGGGCTCATCACTTTAAGAGGGCTACTAAAGAAGTGAATATTGTTCTGGAGTGATGTATAGGGAAAATGGGGGGGTATATGGGGTGTGGGTTGGGGACTGTTTTTTTACTGCATGGCTTTTCAGTACTGTTTGTTGTGGAGATGCTATTTATTTTGACTATGCAAATCTGATGCATTTTTAAAAGATTATCAGAAGTGCCTAGCATTCTGATAAGCACCACTCATTAATTTAGAAATCCAAATAAATGCATCACATTTGTGTTTTAGTGTCAGACTGTGAACCTTTTATTCCCATCGGTGAGACATTACTCACATGAGTAGTTTCACTGCAATCACTGGGACTGCCCTTGTGAATAACTCTTCACCAATGGGAGTAAAGAGTTCACAATCTGAGTGAAATATCAGGATTTATTGTTCCTATATGTAAATATCTCTATCTATGGTAAACACAGATTAACTTTAACCTTAACAGACATCAGTAGTTGCTTATAGTTACTGTGGGCCTGATCATGCAAATGGCTTTGGAAGTTTTGTATCCAGAATTAACTATTGGAACAATTTACCAAGGGTGAGGGTGGATTCTCTATCACGGATAAGTTTTAAATCAAGATAGGATGTTTCTTCTAAAAGATCTGTTTGAGAAATTATTTTAGGAAGTTCTCTGGCCTGTGTTTATACATGAGGCCAGATTACATGATCACAGCGGACCCTTCTGGCCTTTGAATCTTGGAATCTATGGCCCTTCCATTAAAGTCATTGGGAGTTTTGCATGATGACTGAGTAAACAATGAGGCTATACTTTTATTAGGTCATCTTGGGTGTAGCAAGAACTTGTAGGAAAGAAGTCACATGGGTTTATATAACAAATTTTGCTGTACAATAAAATGGGACTAGAAAGTGCCACATACCATGTTTTCTCCTTGTAACAGTGGAACCTAACTGTTTGAGGGAGAGATTTTAAAATAAGCCCAAAGGAGTTAAGTACCCAACTGCTACTGAAGCTCAATGAGATTTAAACACACAAATCCTTTAGGCCTCCTTGAAAATCCCAGCCGCAGGCATTTTTAGTAAGGAACTAGTAGGCTTTTTCTACTAAATGGAAACTGACACAGTACCTTAGTGTAAAATCAGATAAATGTCCATTAGAGAGTCAATACTGCTATAATATATAAACTACTCATATTTTGTTCCAAAGGTTTGTCTTGCACTTAACTTTTCAGAATAATATTTAAGTACTAAGCTCACACTGACAAACAATGTGTATGTGAGTTTGGATTGGCAGTTGCAGTATTGATCAGTACTTTTGCAGTCAGCACACAAGGATTTCAGAATAAATGTTAAATTTTCCTTTTTTTGTGCCTATGCAAGTTTTTGTATGCAGCAACACAAAGATGTCTGCAGGGGAAAAAAAATCTGTGAATATAAAATACTGGGTCAGTTTCCTAGAATATGTATCTATGTGAGCCAATACGTCAATAACATTTGCCGGCAGCCTTATTTGACAGAAATAATTGGCCTCTCATTGTTCAACTTACTGTCATAATACTTTTGCTTAATAATTAGTCATATTTAGTCGATTTCCAGTGAAATTTAGATGTTCTGCTATGCTTTTCCTCACTGTTTTAAGGCTAGATGTTTTGAACCCTAATCAGTTTTGCTTTTTAAAACAGAACTTGCAAACATGTCAAGTTTCCTTTTTCTCAGTTTTAATAAATGACCAATTGGGCTGATCATGACAGCAGACTTTTTGGTAACACTACAAGACTGTTGTCAAATAACTGGCTATAGTTTTGCATAACTGCAGGCACACATGGATTTTCTGTAGAGCAATGTGAAGTTCATTGGCAACACAGTGATCAGAACAACGTCAGCAGAAACATGTAGCTTTGCACCAGCATTTTGTGGTGTTTGGGCAAACACGGAGAAACAAGTAGAAATTTCTACTTTTTAAAATTAAAGAGATTATAAGTTTTTTAACCCATATATGAGAACAGCAGCACTCTAAGAGGCCTGTTTGCCCCTTCATATATTGATTTGCCAGCTAGTTATTTTGAAATGTATATCAGCGTCCATTGCCAAGCATATGAATGCCTTGCATCCATTCAAAACAGGCATTAGCAAAAATCAAAATATAAGTCTTTCAGCTTAAAATGTCAAACAAAGAACCTCCTATTCCAAACCAAAAATCGTATAATGTCTATTACGTTAGACCACAGATGGGTCAAAAGCTTGATCCAACAGTTAAGATTTATATTTTATGTGGTCTCCACTGAGAATAGCCTATGAGCAAGCACAGCAATTTGATCCCAAGAACTGGCAACTGGAGCAACAAAGCCGATTTAACTTCTGCAAGAAGAGAGAGGGAGAGAGGGCAATCTCTCAGATAACTAGTTCTTGAGCCAATAAGGCCTTTGCTTGTAACCAACACCTTGAATAGCTAGCCAGTACAAAGTACAGATCATTTGTGTTGTGTGCTCAGTGTGGGACACGCTGTTATATTTTGCCCTACTTAATATACTGGCTATTTTTCAAGGATAGCCCCAAGTGGAGTATATTACGGCAATGTAGACTTGAGATTAATAAAGCTTAATTCACCGTGACAACAGTCTTTAGGCCAACCACAGTTGGGAAATGTTACTATGTGCTACACTCCAATAACAGTAATGGACCCGGTTTAATCTTAAAACTGCAGACCAGGACTGACACCTCTAAATAGGATGCATGCTCACAGTCCCCACCCACTACTACAGCCTGATCTATTTTGCACCCATTCATTTCTTTACCTTGATGCATTAAGTTGTGCATAGGTCTTGTACCTGGCCCTCTACACTGGTGAATTGTAGGTTGAGAGCGCAGAAACCACAGTATCTGATTCTATGGAAAGGAGATATAGAGCTGGATGTCATTGCCTGTTAATGAGGTGATATTGCAGGCCAAAATGTAACAGAGTTCCTCTGAACGCTTTGGAAGCCTGGATCTAATCTGCAGAAGAGTTTGGCTTTGGTTTAATGAAATATAGCCTTTGGTAATGGTTTATTTGTAATTTAACAGTTTTTCATGGTTGCTTAACCTCAAATGTTTTGGATTTTAGTGCTTTTAAACTTCTCTGTTGAAAAGATGAATGAGAGAGCATGTATGGAAATATAACATGAACTGAGAAGACTTGAAAGACAATTTGACTGTTCAGTACCCAGTCAGAAATCATTAGTTCTGTATCCTTTCATTTGCCTACAGAGGGAATAAATATCAGATTAATAAAGAAAGCATTCAGGTTTGGGGCTGACAGTGCTGTAGCATTTGGTAACAAAAAGATTCTAGACCTAGACAGACCGAGATTGTAAAGGGAGCTGAGAGAACTATGTTTGAATAACATGCTCTGTGTTTATAATCTGGTTTGTCTTCAGGGAATTAAGAATTGATCCATTTGGAGATTCAGCTGAAATTGCTGATACCTCATATATAATGTCATCCGGGCAGGTTCTATTACTCAGTGTATTGCATGATAAAATACCTCTGAAATTCTCTAACTATAATTGATTATTTGATTTTGAGGAAACATGTTATAATATGCTGAAGTAAGAAGGACACAGGGTATAGGATAAACCATTAGTTTGGAACTCTTCCAAAACTGTAAATAAATGCCAGTCAGGAAACCTATGCTGTAAGGGAAATGCTAATGTTTAATGATCTCCTCAGGAGTAGATCCTTGTTTGCAGCAGCAAAATGGACAGTCCTCAGTTTGGCCTATGAACATGGCTACGTTTATGTCACAGAGGTCATGGAAGTCACAGAATCCATGACTTCCAGAGACCTCCATAACAATCTCTACTTCCGCCCCTGGGGCTGCGGGACTCTGGAGCTGGCAGCCAGCGGGGCCCTGGCAGGGTTCCAGCAGCAGGCAACAGCAGTGACAGGGGGCCCCCTGCAAGGTTCCAACGACAAGTGACAGACTCCTGAGGGGGCCCTCCTCGGGCTTCCAGTGATGGGCAACCTCGTGCTGTGGGAGGGGGATGCCTCGGGTGAGCGGCTGAGGGTGTCCCATTTTCGATTTGGGAAATATAGTCACCCTGCAGCTTCCAGCTGCTGTGGGCAGAAGGGGAACCCCACAGCTCCCAGCTATCACGGTGGTAGGGGAAACCATGGAGCCACTGCAGCAAAAGTCACAGACGGTCACGGCTTCTGTGAATTTTTGTTTATTGCCCATGACCTGTCTGTGACTTTTACTAAAAATAACCATGACAAGATCTTAGCCTTACCTATGAACATTCAGAATGTGCTCCTTTTACTGAGGCCCAAAAGAAACCACTGACATGGTGGGTGAGTATTTCCAAAGTATTCAGCACTCAAGTAACTCATCTTCCATTGAAGTCAGTTAGAGTTTTACCATTGCTTCTACTGGAAGCAGTCTTAGTCCAGTACTGTGTGCTACTGAAAATCCCATCCAGTAGTTTTTGAAGAAGTAGTATGCAAGCCCAAGGGTCAAACAGATTATTTCTAGAAGATCAAGGAGCCACAATCAGTATATTAGGACAGATTATCTGGCATTTGCATTATTCTGGCAGTGATGAAGGGAGCAGAAACCTCCCATAAGTCCCCTGCTGGTCATTCCCCCAGTGAATCTGGCTCGCTACAGCCTCCAGAGCAGGAGGAGCATGACAAAGATAGGGACAGGAGGTGGCTGGCACATGCCATGCTGCAGCTATCTCTAGCTACCAGAGTAGTGTTACCATGGGCAGCTGGTACAAGTGAAGAAGATCAGGGAGCTGTAACTAGTTTTGTTCTCAGCTTCTCCTCCTCCTCCTCCCCCCTGCCTTAGCTGGGATTCTCTAGTAGGCTGAGTAGGAGTGGAGGGGGACACACACTTGGGTACAGCTGCCCCTAAGCTCAGTAAAAGCCAATCAAACTACTCTCCTTGGGGCTGTTACGGCCTGGCAGAGAAGCAGATAATGGATCCAGCCAGAATTACTCTGTTCTGTCTTCATTGGCCACCTGCTTCATCACAAGGGGGGGAGCTGCTATGCAGCTGGAGCAGAGAAGGAACAGGAGCTCCTTTCTTTTGCCAGAGCTGTTCCTGGAGGGGGAAACAGTGCCTTTTTCTGTCAAACAGTTCAAGTCGGAGTTGCAGGGTGCAGATCAGGAGACAAATTTTCAATTCATAAGCAAATATAAATTTTCTTGTTTGCCCAGTCACAATTTGTAGGCTCAGTGGTCACATGTCTCTCGGGCTATAGGTTGGACACCATCTTGTAGAGCTTTCAGAGTGGCAGCATCGGTACCATGAGCACAAGAAGATGACTTAGAGTCCATTTTCCACCCTCAACTGTGAAACCAGCCAACTTCTGCTCTCTACAGTCCCTGTAAGAGCTGATTTGGTGTTCGTAATTAAAAGGTAACGTACTCAGTCAGGGTTGAAGTTTGTGCAGTTCTTTGATATGGTTAACGAAAGGGGAATCCTACCAATATTTGTATCTGAACATGAGAGCATATAGCTGGTCAAATCAGCCCACATTCTGCTCTACAGGTTTTGAACGTCCGCTGTGTGACACCCTGGCACCCCTTATTCACCACTGTCATACAATTAGGATATGTAATGCATAAAGTATGCCTTGTGAGGTATCACTCTAAGAGTCTTGATCTGCTAGACATTAATATCTCATTGGATTGTAGGTGCTGTCATCGTATGTGAAGTTATGAAATTTGGCTATGTTTGTGTTACTGAAACATGTTGTGAGATAGAAAACACCCACAAGCAGCCTTTCAGGTACAACAGTAAAAAGGCCAAACAAGTTAATGTCTGATTGCACACAAGCACAAGGATTACTCCAGGAACTGTGTACAATAGAAACCTCTCAGAGATAGCGCTACACAATGGGAACTGTTTGACCCAGGTTACAGCAAAAGAGCCTTCCAGCAAGTGGGAAGAAGATATAAAAGGGAGAAATGACATCATTATGGTACTTCACTTTCCCTACACAACACACCTGAAAACACCTGAGGAACAAAGACTGAACTGTGGGAAGTGATGGTCCCAGGCTAAAGGGATTTCTAGCCTGTGTATGAAAACTTGAGAAACCCAAGCTGCAAAGTAAGGGCAGCTTGTGCCTTAAGAATCTGCCAGCCTGTTTATCACTCGGGGTGAGAATTTGCTAATTCATATCTTACCTATCTAGTATGTGAAGCTCAGTTTGCATTTTTGTTTATTTACTCGGTAATCTCCTTTATCTGTTTGCTATCATTTATAATTACTTAAAATTTATCTTTTGTAGTTAATAAACTTATTTTATGTTTTAATCCAAACCAGTGTGCGTTTGACTAAGGTGTGTGGGGAAAATCTCAGCGTAGTTACCACAAGTGTGTATGGTCCTCTTCACATTGAGAGAGAGGCAGGCTGGGTAATAAACCCATATACTGGCCAGATTTGACCAGGGCAGGACAGTTCTGGGGTCCCAAAATGGGGGGCTGGTGGTTAGAGAGCCTGCATGTAAATGCAGCTGGGTACTGTGTCCCTATCTGTGTGAATGCTGGTGAAAGTGCAAGCTTGGAGAGCTTTGCAACTTGTCACAGCAGCACAGTGTGAGAGGGAGCCCAGGCTGGTGAGTCAGAGAGCTCAGTGTTACCCCAATTCCAGGTAGCACCCCTGGGGGGAACCTGTCACTCGCTGGTCTGGAGCTTAAATGGGCAAAGTGGATGACTTTGAAAACATGGTTGTATAAATTCAATATTACGAGGTCCAGGAATCAAATTAAATTGTGTGCAGGGGTATGGAACTTGCTTTGTAAGATTATTTTCCGGATTCCCTCTGTTGCTGAGAACACTTTCTATGTACGGTATGGTACATTGTGTGTCAGCCTTTTCCAGCTATTGGCAGGATGCAGCTGATACAGCAGATGTAGAATGGGTTATAAACTCCAGTATAAGCATTAACAGACTTTAAAAAATCATTTATATCAAGAGAAAATAAAGCATTGTACAGTTCCCCCAGGAAAAAAGTTTGTCCTTGTGTGCGTGATCACTTGGGACAATGGGGACAGCTCTCTCTTTGCCTTCACTTCCCCGTTCTACCTCAGAAAGACTGTTCTGGGTCCCACAACTGCTTGTCACTTAACATTACAACAAATTGGAATGGACATGGCCCAGACTACAATAGGATGATCTGTCTGTGGTACTTGTACGGCCCCCATTACTATAGTACTGGGCATCTCAGTCTTCATAAGCGTAACCATACTATGTCCTTGTGAGGTAGGACAGGGCTATTATCTCTATTGTACAGGTGTTGAACTGAGGCACAGAGAGGCTAAATAACTTGCTCAGAGTCACATGAGAAATCTGTAGCAGAGCAGGGTCTAGATCTCTGGTCTCCTAAGTTCTAGGCTGGCAGCCTAATCACTGGAACCTTTTGCCTCTGAAAGTCTTGATTTTAAGTGAAGTGCTTACTTCACAGGAAGTGGATGGGAAAGCACAGAGGCAGTTTTGAGACACCCCCCCCCCCGGAGATGTTGGCAAAGTGGAGCCATTTATCAAACCTCAAATGAAGATTTGGTTTGTGGTGGTTATCTGGATGATTTTCATTGGAGTAGGGAAGGCACGTATTTCATTCACACCTCTCCAGCCATCCCTACTGTGAGGCACATAGATGTTAATTTAGGAACAGAGCCAAGTATCTCTGAAATACTTTACTTGAATGACATTTGTCTTCAGGCATAGTAGTGTGACCCTGGTTGCAATTTTGAAAGAAATTGTAATTCCTTTGTAATACTAAAGAAAATTAGTTATTTTTTATAGATTTTATTACAAATCAATAAAAAGGCAAACTTAAAATTAGGGCTGTCAAGTGATTAAAATAATTAATCATGATGAATCGCACGATTAATCACACTGTTAATAATAGACTACCATTTATTTAAATATTTTTGGATTTTTCTACACTTTCAAATATATTGATTTCAAGTACAACACAGAATACAAAGTGTACAGTGCTCACTTTATATTTTTTTTATTACAAGTGTTTACACTGTAAAAAGACAAAAGAAATAGTATTTTTCAATTCACCTAATACAAGTACTGTAATGCAGTCTCTTTACCATGAAAGTTGAACTTACAAATATAGAATTATGTACAAAAATACTGCATTCAAAAATAAAACAATGTAAAAATTTAGAGCTTGCAAGTCCACTCAGTCCTACTTTTTGTTCAGCCAAGTTTGTTTATATTTGCAAGAGATAATGCTGCACTCTTTTTGTTCACAATGTCACCTGAAAGTAAAAACAGGCATTCTCATGGCACTGTTGTATCTGGCATCACAAGATATTTACCTGCCAGATGCGCATGCTTCAACTACCGTTCCAGGGGGCATGAATCCATGTTGATGCCAGGTTCTGCTCGAAAACCAAAGCAGTGCGGACCGACACATGTTCATTTTCATTATCTGAGTCGGATGTCACCAGCAGAAGGTTGATGTTTTATTTATTTATTTTTTTTTGGTAGTTCGAGTTCTGTAGTTTCCGCATCGGAGTTTTGCTTTTTTAAGACTGCTGAAAGCATGCTCCCTACCTCATCCCTCTCAGATTTTGGAAGGCACTTCAGATTTTTAAATCTTGGGTCGAGTGCTATAGCTATCTTTACAAATCTCACATTGGTACCTTCTCTGAGTTTTGTCAAATCTGCGGTGAAAGTGTTCTTAAAACAAACAACAACATGTGCTGGGTCATCAACTGAGACTGCCGTAACATGAAATATATGGCAGAATGCAGGTAAAACAGAACAGGGGACATACAATTCTCCCCAAGCAGTTCAGTCACAAATTTAATTAATGCATTATTTTTTTAACGAGTGTCATCAGCATGGATGCATGTCCTCTGGAATCTTGGCTGAAACATGAAGAGGCATATGAATTTTTAGCATATCTGGAACATAAATACCTTGCAGTATTGGCTTCAAAAGTGCCATGCAAATGCCTGTTTTCACTTTCTGGTGATATTGTAAATAAGAAGAGGGCAGCGTTATTTCCTTGAACATGTAAACAAACTTGTTTGTCGTAGCGATTAGCTGAACAAGAAGTAAGACTGAGTGGAGTTGTGGCCTCTGAAGTTTTACATTGTTTTGTTTTTGAGTGCAATTATGTAATAAAAAATCTACATTTGTAAGTTGCACTTTCAGAACAAAGAGATTGCGCTACAGTACTTGTATGAGGTGAATTGAAAAATACTATTTCTTCTGTTTATCATTTTTACAATGCAAATATTTGTAATCAAAATATACACTTTGATTTCAGTTACAACACAGAATGCAAGATATAATTGTAAATGTAGAAAGACATTTAATAAATTTAATAATTTTAATAAATATTTAATAAATTTTAATAAATATATAATAAATTTATAAATATAAAAATATAATATAAATTTATAAATTTATATTAATAAATATTTAATAAATTTCAATTGGTAGTCTTTTGTTTAACCGTGCAATTAAAACTGTGATTAATCACAATTAATTTTTTTAATCACGAATAATGTTGTTGAGTTAATCGCATGAGTTAATTGTGACTAATCGATAGCCCTACTTAAAATCCATTAGACTTCATGCTCAAACTATTATAATTTTTAGTAGCTAATTAAGAATTAAACAACAGAGTTATCAAATCAGTATTAGAATTGAATTAATAAATCCGTGAATGGGAAATACTGTGAAATGTAATCAACAATTGACCAAATTATTGGATGAACACAATCAAGATTTAAATAATGAAGTTAACATGACACATTCTATCCTGGAAACCTAAGGAGACTCAGTCTACTTCTCAGCCCTTGTTAGCAGTCTCTAGACTCCTTCAAGATTGCTGTTTACTAGATGATGTCCACAGTTGACTTTCTCTGATTAATTTATGTCTGCTATAATACAGAATGATTAAGAACCCATAATTTCCCTTGTGAGAGCAGAGTGATTTCTGCACACACATTTTTGCAACCTAGGGTAAGAGTAATTTAAGATAGGATTTATTTAGAATATGGATGCGCCTGTCCAATTTCTTTCTCTCTCACTCACTCACTCACTCACACCCCTTAAAAAGTGTTAGAGAAAAAATTATTGTGAGTGACAGACACCCCAGCCAAGCCATAAGATAGGAAAAAGAGAAGAAGTTATTTTAAGAGGAAACTGTTAACTCTTGAGCTTGTGGGTCTTTGGAACATCAGAGTGAGGACTACAGTTCAGGGAACCAAGTGATGTCATCTATTGTTTGTGCTTTATGCTGGTCAACAGGCACCCTCTCAGCACTTGGCTGGTCAAGCTGGGATAGCCTGTAGAGTCTTGGTCTCGTCCTTCCTGGGGACAGGTGGAGGTTAGCAGCCCTTCTTGGTGTTGTGGTGGCCTCGGAGGATCACACCACTTTCTGCATTTCCCTGGCTCTTTAAGATTGCAATTCTAGCTTGCTCCACCCAATGATACCTCCCTTGAGATCGTTCTAAGCAAATCAGATGATCCTGATCCCAATAATGTGGTCAAATCCAGATTGAAGGCGGGCACACTTGAATTTTGGTCAGTCTGGACAGTCCCATCTCTTCTGGGCATTTCTGTAACCAGATGTACTTCACAAATATGGAGAGCATGGGATTAACAGAAGATGACTCCGTGGGTGCAGTTTCAGACCCCTCCTCTGTGATAGAGGTTAAAGGGTACAGATGGGTGAAGTTTCTCTAGGCCGCTACACATTCTGGATGTGATCAATTTCCCTAATAAGTCTATTATTAATACTTCATTGATACTTCCACTCATCCATATTTCATTTTCTGCATTTCTTAAAATATTTTGGGCCTTTTACTGGCAAAGAATTGGTGTTCTAAATGTTCATAGCCTGACTGGGTGAAGGGTCATCTCCTAGCAAATGTTCTGTCTTAGACTCTATTAATATAAACCTTACATAAGCTAAAGAAAAATTAAGAGTTTCAAGAAAATTGAGATGTATAGACTAGGTTTTACTCAGATAAGCCCATTTCCCTCACACTAGTAATAATTCATGTTTCTAAGAATAGTAAGTGCTTTATGTTGAAACTCTGCAGGAAATGTAAAATTATTCAAGCAGGCTCTTGTCACTTAAACTTTTTATGTGTCAAAGCTGTAAAGAAAGAGTCAAAGGATATTCGTACTGCACTAATTTAATCCAGCCAACCTGAATTGCCCCCTTTAGTTGTTATAGTTTCTGAAGCCTGTATGATTCATTAAATTTTATTCAGTCAGGTGTGCATGTTTTCTTTCTTCTTGGAAGAATCATAAGAACTATTTATGCTAACAATGATGTGGTAATGTGTCATTTAAGTCTTTGTCCTATTAGAAATTTCTTCTCTATCGAAGGACTTGTCTACATGGGAAAGTTATACCAGTATAACACAGGATGTGAATTTAAACTGCTATAGTTGTATCGGTATAACTCACCTGTAGGTCAGTCTTTTTCCGAATAAGAGTGCCTTTTTCCAGGATAGCTTATGTAATTTTGGAACAGTTTAAGTTAAGTGAAAAAAAGCCTCTTGTATACTACAATAAGCGTGTCCACATAGGGAATTGTAGTGGTATAACTGTAGTGGTTGAACAATATCAGTATAATTATAGCAGTATAACTGGAAAAAAAACCTCCCTTGTAGGTAAGCCCTAAAAGTTCTTGAGCAGCCTTTTTCATTTCAGTAGTATGAATTTGGAATACAGGAGACTGGAATATTTAAAATGATTGTTTATTTGATTTTCTGAAACATGTTTCAAAGGAAACTCATTCAGGAGGTTCATGTTTTCATTTCCAGGTTCAGATCAAATTACATGTTCTAGTCAATGCACCTAGAATTTTTAAGTATAGGAGAGATCAAATCTTCACCTAGTCCTTGATGGAAGGACATGCAATATCCAAAATATACAATATGATGTAGTGTTTAAATCTAACTCATTTTTCTAACAAAAAACAAAAAAACAAAAACAAAAAACCACCACAAAACAAATGGGGTGATGGTGAGAGGAGAGGGGTAATTGTATTTTCATGTCAGCCATGAACATTTTAGATTCATGTTGACCTTGAATGAGTAATCTAAACAAAATATCGTAGATTGATCCGTGTATTTATTAATTCTGTACTTGGCCACAAGCAAGATGCAAGCTCAGATCGGAGCTCCTCAGTGGTCCTCTAGTGGTTCTCAACCTTTCCAGACTATTATTGCCCCCCTCCCCATTTTTTTTTTTTGCTGACAAAATCAAACATAAAAATATAAATATGTCACAGCACACTGTTACTGAAAAATCACCTACTTTCTCATTTTTTACCATATAATTGTAAAATAAACCAATTAATCAAACTTGTTTTATTGTTCACTTGGGAGTACAGCTTAGGTGTTGACTGAAGCCATTTTTGGTAACATTTACTGGGTCTTTAGTTTTCTGTTATGTCCTTAGTCACCAATGGTAACATTATGGTCTCAACACCAGATTCTAAAGCTATAATATTGAATATCTAGTTTGCAGTGAGAAATAGGGTTTGAGCAGGTTTAAAGGGCTGCTACTAACACGGTTAACATGTAAATAGCATCAGTAGTAATTTGTTTTGCAGTCATTCAAGGAACGCTGATCACAATACATTAAATTAGTATTAGTGTTATGATGTCACATTGAAATATTTAGTAGGATTCGTCTCATTCGTTCTTTTGTAACTTACACCTTCTAAAATGGTAAGCATTCCACACTGTATATTTGATTGCATAGGCCTGAGAAAGACATGTCAAATGAATAAAAACATGAAGAATGATTACTTCCTTCAGTGGTAAAATTCTGGCCCCACTGAAGTCAGTGTGACTTTTGCTGTTGACATTGATAGAGTCAAGATTTCACTCCAAATATCTTAACAAGATGCAGAATAAGCAACATAAACTGATCTTCAAGTTGTGCAGGTCCAAATCCAAATTTTTCTGTTGGTAAGGGTCCAGGATTTTGGGTTGGGTCTAAATGAAAATTGAAAATTGAGACCAAAAGCAAAGCAATATTTTAAAATGAATGCTTTTATGTCAATGCGTAATTAAGGTGCAGGGAAAACTACACAGAAAGTAGTTTTACACAAATAGGCCATCAAAGAAAGACACATAAAGGAGGCGACTTGTGCATTCAGGTAGATTGTATGATAAAATCTTATTTTTCAAAGGAAAAAGATCAGTTATCCAAAAAATGTGTGGTGAGCTGATCTGAAAGCCTAATGTCAAAGCAACAGCATGCCCTCCGGTTACAGAAGGAGCTGCAACAGCAGCAGGAATTACAGAGTTGGGAGTCTGATGCAGAGCCCGTGTAATGACAGCAAAATGGGTAAAATTCTCTCCTAAGATCATGTAACAGATCTCAGCTCCGTTCTTCCCAAGTTCAGTATGAAAGAGAAGAACATGATATCAGAGCCAAGATCCATCATACAAATCTGAGAGGAAATCTTGCCCATAAAGGATTATCATTAACCAGTGGTAAATAAGTGACAGAATTTTGTTCATGGTTTGCCACCAACCTCTGATAAATAAGCCATCTGATAAATAGGCCATTGATGAAGAGTACAGATTCTACATGTAGAGTTGTGCATCTAACTTACTAGTGAAAAGTAACTGCTTCTCCATTATCTTACATTCAATATGAAATTGGCAGTAAAATGCACAACGAGGTAAACTTTCTAGATCCCTGTGCACATTTACAAAATTGTTTGGCTTGTAGAATAAAACAAACATGATGAAGACTGAATTAGTTTGTGCATATATAATCACAATGTCCTTTCTGGGGGAATATCTATGTATAAGTGGAAATTTATTCACCGATTTGCATTCAGGCAAAGCCCCCTGTAGTGTCTCATAGATTAGATTTAAATTATGCAGCTAGTCCCAATAATTTATGTGGCAGGCGTGCACTGAATTATGTGGTTATGTTAGTTAATTACACAATCATTCTATAGCTTTCAGTTTATTGAAACACTTCCCAAATTATATCCCAAAGTGAAAACAGAACAAATGTATGTTGTTATCAGCATTGTAGGAGAGCAGTGGAATAAAGATTTCCTGGCATTTCCACAGTGGACAAGTTGAAACACCATTCAGTGACAAGTTCTCCTGCCCATATGTGTGCAGTAAATTAGTTATTGTATTGACTCCAGCCAGAAGTTTGTGAGGGTTTGAGAGTCAGTGTTTCTAGCAGCACTTAGAGTTATCTTTGGATTTATTGCTCAGCGAGGCAGTGTTGCCAACTCTCATGAGTTTATTGAGAGTCTCATTAAGTTTGGTGTGTGATCTTAAATCTCCCTGGAAATCTCAAATTTATTTACTTATTTTTCTTTTTTAGAGTAAGTTTCTAGCCCTTGTGGTTGTGGAGAAAAATTGGAAAATGTGACCCAACTGCACCGCCAAGGCCCAGAAGCCAACAGGCAAATAAAAATGTATTCTTCTTCGAGTGCTTGCTCGTGTCAAATCCATTCTAGGTGTGTGTGTGCGCCCACGGTCACAGTCGTCCAAGATTTTTGCCTTAGCGGTATCCCTGTGGTGCACTCTGGAGTACCACATTCATGTGGTGGTATATTAGTTGCTGCCGACCCTATGCCCCCTCAGTTCGTTCTTACCGCCCATGATGGTTGGTCGGAACACCTTGTCTTGCATCGCAAGAGCGTTAGTGGTTCTTACAGTCTATTGTTCTGTCTCCTTTGTTGTTAGTTTATAGGTACTGAGTTAGACCTTTAAGTTAAGTGTTAGAGTAGTTGTTTCAGAGTTAGAGCCCTGGATGGGACTTCGCCTCGGAGTGGGACATGCCCCGTTCCCAGGCTTTAAGCCATGATCATGCAGCCAGCCAGTGCCCATTAGTGGCCCCCACAAGAGCTGTTTGAAGTGTTTGGAGGAGTCCCACAGAAAGGACAAGTGCAGGATCTGCAAAAACTTTCGCCCTTGAACTCAGAAGAAGCAGGATATCCGCTTGAGGGCCCTCCTCATGGAGGCTGCGCTTCATCCTGCCTTGGAGCCCTCTCAGTCAGACTCCACACCTAGCACCTTGGCGTCAGCGTGCAGCACACCACCGGAACACACCCAGCACCAGTCTTCCTCCCCAGTGCCTAAGAAGTGATCGAAGTCGATGTGCCTGCCAGCACCGCAGAAAAAGGAGGTTTCAGGCCCAGTGGCCAAAGAGCAAGTAGATCGACTGGCACCACAAATGCCAAGCCAGGCGACTGACCCGGCCAAGACCCCGGCATCTATGGGCAAGCCGGTTATGGGACTGCCCCCTAAAGTAGCAGAGCGTCCCCGATTCCCAGACTGCAGGCGCTGGTCCCCATCATCGTGGCCTCAGACCCTGGCACTGCAGCCTCGGTCCCTGATTAGAAGACCCAGGTCCCTGACGCCAAGGTCTCTGCTGCAAGGCATGGGACACCTAGTCATGACGCTAATCCCCGTGACCATGGTACCGTCGGGCCTCCTGCCAGAGTTCACCACGGTGCAGATCACCATCGCCTAGGAGGTCTCCCAGGCATCAGTCCTCCCCTGCGTGGGATCATTCCTGGTTGCAGCACCGGTCTCCGGCTCCCCAGTACCACTCTTCGGGCAGGCACCGGTCCTCGCCTTCTTGTTACTGGTCACCGATGATGGTTAGTCAGCAGACTGAGGCATTATTGGCTCTGCCCTGGTCACCGGAAGGGCAATGGTCTGAGCCTGAAGGGGGGTTCAACCCCTCACCTATAAAGTTACTGTATTGATTCCAGCTAGAAGTTTGTGAGGGGGCGAATCACCACCTGCTCGTGAGACTGGCATAGCTACTGCGGCGGCAGCATGGTGGCAGGAGCAATGGTCCGCTCAGTGGCAATACTGGAACCCATGTGGTGTACCGGTTATGCTGGTCCCATTCCTCCCAGGCCGCATCAGACAAGCTGCCCCCGGCACCCGCGTCAGAGCACAGTGCCAAATCTGACACGGCACTTGGGGCGCCAATGCCCAAGGAGCTGTTGCCGGATGAGCAAGGGGAAGCAGCCACTCCCCCTGCTGTGCAGTCATCTTAATTGTCGCTGGACGAAGCTGTGGTGGGCCTCTCGCAAATGAGCAACCCCCCCAAGACTTCAAGGAGAACCAGGCCCTGCTCAAAAGGGTGGCTGCCAACCTGAACTTGGAGGTCGAGGAGCTAGCGGAGGAGTCCAACCTCTTTAATGTTATACCGTCTTCCGCCATGGCCCAGGTCACATTGCCCGTCCAACCAGAGGTCCTTAAAATTGCCAAGTCTGTGTTGCAGACCCCCCTCTTCCATTCCACCTACTTCCAGGAAGGTGGAAGATACATACTATGTCCTTGCAAAGGGATTTGAGTACCTGTACACCCACCCTCCAGTGGGGTTGTGTCCGCCATCAACAAAAGGGACAGGCAGGGACAGGTTAGTGGCACACTGAAAAATAAAGATGCCAAGAGGCTGGACTTTTTTGGCAGGAAAATTTATTTGACAGCCAGCCTGCAATTTCGAGTGTCTAAGCATCAGGCCCTACTAGGCAGGTACAATTTCAACCTGTGGGACTCCATCAGCAAGTTCAATAAGGGCCTTCCACAGGACCGAGCCCAGGAGTTTGCTACCTTGGTGGACGAGAGGAAAGTGGTGATGAGAGGTGCCCTCCAAATGGCATGGGACGCTACAGACTTGGTGGCCAAGGTAGTCACCTCTGCGGTGGTTCTGAGGCACAGCTCCTGGTTACAGTCCTCTCGGCTCTCCCAGGAGATGCAGACTACAATTCAGGAGCTTCCATGTGAGGGAGCAGGGCTCTTTTCAGAGGTTACTGACACATGGCTCCACAGCCTTAAATACTCCCGTGCCACCCTTTGTTCCTTGGGCCTTCACACCCCTCAGCAGGCTAGAAAGCTGTTCAGTCATCTGCCTCCTCTGCCTCTGTCCAGGTCCTGGGGTGTACCCTAGTCCAGCTCCTAAAGAAAGAAGGACAGAGACAAAGGATTTAAATGGCATCACTCTTTATCTTCCTGTTCCTCCACCCAGCCTGTTTCTTCCAGAGGCCAAGGAAGCCAGAAGCAGGCATTTTGAGGATGCACCCGAGGATGGTGCCCCAGTCATTTCCCAGGATCCACCCTCTTGCTCTTTCCTCAACCACCTGTGCCCCTTCAGGTCTGCCTAGTTGTGGCTGACCTTGGATCATTGGGTGCTTGACATATCATCTTCGGGCTACACCCTACAATTCATGGCTGACCCTCACTCCCATCCACCCCTTCCCCATCCCTCTTCAGGGACACGTCTCATGAACAACTCCTTGTTCAGGAAGTTGAGCACCTCCTATGCCTGGGGGCAGTAGAGGAGGTCCCTCCAGACTTCAGGAGAAGTCTATTTTCTAATCCCAAAGGCAAAAGGGAGCCTCAGACCCATTCTGGACCTGCATTGCCTCAACAAGTCTCTCAAGAAGTTAAAGTTTTGCATGGTCTCTCTGGCCTCCATTATTCCCTCTCTGGATCCAGGAGACTGGTATGCCACCATCGACTTGAAGGACAAATATTTCCACATTTCTATTTTCCCGAGGCACAGACATTTCCTCTGTTTTGTGTTGGACCACCGCCATTTTCAATTCATGGCACTGTCCTTTGGTCTCTTGTCAGCGCCAAGATTGTTTACAAAGTGCATAGCACCTGTGGCTGCTTACCTGAGGTGCTGAGGGGTGCAAATTTATCCGTACCTCGACGTCTGGCTAATAAAAGGCCAGTCCTGGGATCAGTTGTGGTAACATCTCGATCTGGTTTACTCCACCTGGTGCAACCTGCGGCTGTTGATAAACAAGAAAAAATTGCCCTTAATGCCTATACAATGCACAGAGTTCATTGGAGTGGTCCTCAACTCTACTCAGGCCAGAGCCTTTTTCCCCGAAGCTTAGTTCCAAGCCATGGTGGACTTGATCTCATGCATACAAGCCCATCCTCTCACCACTGCTCACACGTGCCTATGATTGTTGGGCCACATGGCAGCCTGCACTTACATGGTCCAGCATGTGCGGCTCAGCCTCAGGCCCCTACAGGCGTGGCTGGCATCGGTCTATGTCCCCAACAGACACAGCATGGACTGTGTGGTCAGGGTCCCGGAACACGTACTGTCCTCACTCACATGGTGGCGGAACCCTGCATCGGTATTGGAGGGGGTTCCCTTCGCAGCTCCATCCCTGTCGGAGATGCTCATCTCCGCTGCCTCGAACCTGGGGTGGGGAGCCCACCTAGGTGATACCAGCACTCAAGGTCTTTCGTCGCGTCACGATCACTCCTACACATCAACATCAGGGAGCTCAGAGCAGTTTGCTCTGTTGAGCCTTCCTACCTCACATAAAAAGCAGGGTGGTCCAGGTCTTGACAGACAATACAGCAGCTATATTCTATAACAGTGATTCTCAAACTTTTGTACTGATGACCCCTTTCACATAGCAAGCCTATGTGTGCAACCCCCTTATGAATTAAAAACAGTTTTTTATATATTTAACACCATTATAAATGCGGGAGGCAAAGCGGGTTTGGGTTGAAGGCTGACAGCTCATGACCACCCACATAATAACCTCACGACACCCTGAGGGGTCCCAACCCCCAGTTTGAGAAGCCCTGTTCTATAACAACAAGCAAGGCAGGGCCAGGAAGCCCTGCCCTTTACCAGGAAGCCTTCAAGCTCTGGAATTTCTTTGTACAACACGGCATCCATCTCTTAGCTGCACACCTCCCTGGGGCCAGGAACTCTTTGGCAGATTGCCTCGGCAGGACCTTCTCGTCTCACCACAAATGGTCCCTCCATCCGGAAATGGCCAGATTCATCTTCCAGAGGTGGGGAACTCCCCGGGTGGACCTGTCTGCGTCCAGGCAGAAGAGGAAATGCCACATTTTCTGCTCGATTTGGGGGATCAACAAAGATTCCCTGTCAGATGCTTTTTTGATCCCAGGGTCAGGGGCTCTGTTATACGTCTTCCCTCCGGTGCTGCTGATTCACAGAGTCCTAATGAAAATCAAGCAAGACAGGGTGAAGGCGCAGGTTGGCCTCACCAGCACTGGTTTGGCACAGTGCTGTACCTCTCAGTGGCTGCTCCGTTACATCTACCACTCAGGTTGGACCTGCTGTCCCAAAACCATGGCAACCAAACCTGGCGGCTCTGCACCTGATGGCATGGCTGCTGCATGGTTAAATGCAGTGGAGCAGGAGTGCTCAGCCGCTGTCCAGCAGATCCTGTGAGGCAGCAGAAAGCCCTCCACCAGAGCGACCTACCTGGCCAAATGGAAGTGTTTCACTTGTTGGACCTCAGATAAAGGTATCTGGCATGAGTGGACTTTGCTACAGTTGATCCTGAACTACCTTCTGCATCTCAAGCTCCAAGGCCTGTCCCTTTCAACTATCAAGGTCCATTTGGCCACTATTTTGGATTTCTGTCTGCCGCTCGAGGATAGGTCGGTTTTCGCCCAGTACGTGGCTGCCAGGTTCCTCAAAGGCCTTGAGCGCCTCTACCCACACATCAGGGATCCTGTTCGTGATTGGGTGCTGTCATAGCTCAGAGGACCCACCTTTGAGCCCCTGGCTTCATGCTCTCTTCTCCTCCTGTCCTGGAAGGTCACATTCCTAGTTGCTATAACATCCACCCACCAGGTCTCCAAGATTAGGGCACTTACCTCAGAACCACCCTATATGGTCTTCCACCAAGACAAGGTTCAGCTGTGGCTTAAGGTGGTCTTGCAGTTTTATATGGGCCAGGACATTTACTTACCTGTCTTTTTTCCAAAGCCACGTAAGTCAGAGGAGGATCATGCATTGCATTCCCTCGACTTCAGGAGGGCGCTAGCCTTTTACATTGAAAGGACCAAACTATTCCACAAGTCAACGCAATTATTCATTGCGGTGGCCAACATGATGAAAGGTCGTCCAGTGTCCACTCAAAGAATTTCTTCTTGGATCACTGCCTGCATTCACTGCTGTTACAATCAGACAAGCGATCGTAACCACGCATTCAACCAGGGTGCAAGCCTCCTTGGCAGCTTTCCTAGCCCAAGTGCCTATCCAGGACATCTGTGGGGTGGCCACCTGGTCATCCGCCCACATGTCCATCCATTACGCACTTACCCCAGCAGGCCCGGGACAATGCTGACTTTGGTAAAGCAGTACTGCAAG
Organism: Lepidochelys kempii; assembly: GCF_965140285.1. Lineage (NCBI taxonomy): Eukaryota > Metazoa > Chordata > Testudines > Cheloniidae > Lepidochelys > Lepidochelys kempii. The sequence continues at coordinate 103,240,161 of NC_136386.1, forward strand.
CTGCTAGACTGTGAACTCTGAGCCCACCTCTGAGGATACTGCTTCTGAGTCACCTAGAATGGAATAGTCATGAGCAAGCACTTGAAGAAGAAAAAACAGTTACCTACCTTTTCATAACTGTTGTTCTTTGACATGGGTTGCTCATGTCCATTCCATTACCTGCCCCCCTACCCCTCTGTCGGAGTTGCTGGCAAGAAGGAACTAAGAGGGCGTAGGGTTGGCAGCGTGTAATATACAACGCATGAACACAGCACTCCAGTGCGTGCTACAGCTGACCCTACGGATACAGCTAAGGCAAAAATCTCTGATGACTGTGCACGTGGGTGTGTACACACCTAGAATGGGACGGATTTTAAAGGCAATCTTATTATTTTGGGTTGCCTGACTTGTGATTTTATTTTTTTTTTGAATGCTGAGGGTTGGGAACACAGTTGAGGTGAATGGGCACTGTAGTGAGATAATTAGGGGTCACCTTCTGACGTTCATGTTTCACTTGAGAGCATACAGGGAGCAGAGAGGCTGTTCACATTTGCTGCTGTTTGTGTTTGGAGATGGTGTTGTATTGTGCAAGGTTGAGAGAGTAATGAAATGAATGGAGCGTAGGTATGTTCAGAGAGAAGGCTGCATGGCAGCCATCATATTCAGCAAGCCTCTCCTAAGCCTACAAACTCAGCAGTCACTTCAGGCCCTCCTTCTCAACTCCTCCACCTGGCCACAGTGCCTTCAGTCTTGTGGAGCTGCAGGAGGGGAGCAGTGTTTAAAGATGGCTCATCTCACCCTGGCACAAATGGTAAATCCTAGCAGACCACTCCTTCCAGTACCTACACAGAACCCTGAGAGGAGGCTTGGACAGGCTGCCTATTGCTTGTCATTGCTGCTGTTCTAAGTGGGGAAGGAGCTCCTTCTCACTGTGCTCTGCTCTGTTGTTTTAAATGCAGCAGTGAGGGAGTGGATGCAGGAATCCCCTCAGTTTTCTCTTTTTGGGGAAAATCCCAGAAGAAAAAGAAAAACTGACCAGGGTCCAGAAAGCAGAAAAACTCAATGAGACCCTCAAGTGCAGGAGGCAGCATTTTGTTGATCTGTGCGATATAAACAGGGATTTAAGCTGTAGCTTGAGCAAAAAATGAGTTGTGTGTCCATTTGTATTGTTCAACAAATCACACTGCATGTAGGGACCTGCCTAAAGAAATGGGAAGGAGAATCTTTTTTGCATGTAAAATAAACGATCATATTGCGAACAGCTGACATTTAGTTAGATGCTGATTTAATAAACAGTAGTAACAGTCCATTCTGCAGTCCCACATAACTATCTGGAGTGACACATAACAAAGCTGTCAACTGGCATCACCAGCTTTCTTTTTTTTTAACCCCTTTTTAGATCTCTTTTTTTTTTTTAAATGGGAGAAAGTACAAAGGGACTTTAGCTTACGGAGACTTCAACACTTACCCTTCGATAATAGATTTGCAATCTGGCCAAAATGTGCTACTATGGCAGCAATTTCTTAACAGACATTTTTTCAAAATCTCAAGCACGGATGTTCACATGTTGTTTCAATGCTCCTATGATTTTCACAATAGTGTTCTGTTTATTGCAAAGCCGTGGTTGCAGAGTAGATCAGAGAGTGCACTGGTAGGCATTAGCTGTTTAATAGAAGACTTAGTACATGTACTTAAGTAAACATAACTTGGGTCTGAACTTCACAGTAAGTGATGGAGCTACCTTGATGCTTTTGGAAGAATTTTTTTTTAAAAGATCTTGAGTTCTAATATATAATAAAATACAGAATGGAAGCCTCCATTAGTGACCACAGTCATCCTCTTTTCTAATGGGAGTCTTCTCCATGACAATATCTGAGAGAAGGGTTTATTTACACATCTTGAAACAAAGCACAGTGATTAGGGTGACCAGACAGCAAGTGTGAAAAATCGGGACGGGGGGTGAGGGGTAATAGGAGCCTATATAAGAAAAAAGACTCCAAAATTGGGACTGTCCCTATAAAATCAGGACATCTGGTCACCCTAAGAGTGATGTACATTGTAAGTTCTAACAGATTTATTTGGGCATAAGCTTTTGTGGGTAAAAAACCCCACTTCTTCAGATGCATCTGAAGAAGTGGGTTTTTTTACCCACAAAAGCTTATGCCCAAATAAATCTGTTAGTCTTTAAGGTGTCACTGGACTCCTCATTGTTTTTGTGGATACAGACTAACACGGCTACCCCTCTGATGACAGTAAGTTGATGTGAGGCAGGGGACCATCTTTCTGTTCTGTATCTGTAGAGCATTTAGCACAACTGGGTTCTGGTCTGTAACTGAGTCTTCTATCTTCTAGGATATCACAATACAAATATAAATAATAATAACACTAACTTGAATCTCAACTCTATAGAGCAGGAAACATTAAAAACTCAACATTTTCCCATCTGTACCTTGGTATCTCCTAATCCAGGAGTTCTCAAACATTACCATAGCATAGGCCACAATTTAATAGAGTGTTTGCCTCATTGACCATCTGCCATTGCAGTCTTAAAAGCATGGACTGCCTTCTCTTCAGCTCATGATGACCTAACCTCCCTGTGAGAGCTCCATGGAGAAGTCATTTTAGGAAATTATGTAACCTCTTTTAATGTGATTTGTGAGTTGGAAATAAGGAGTAGAGTCAGCATCATGAGACTGTACCACTCTGTACAGACCACCACTGAGTGACCCATGAAACACTAATGTTGTACAGACTCACTGTGTTAGTCTAATTATAGAAAGGTATCAGAGGTGTTGTAAATATAGGGGGGCACATGGATGCTGGGTTCTTGATAGTTACCTCTGTGTGTGTGTGTGTGTGTGTGTGTGTGTGTGTGTGTGTGTGTATACACTTACCTATTGGTGAAAAGGATCTGAAATCTGCAAAACATAACTTTCTTGGCAGGGGTGTGTATGTTCTATAGAGGAATTCCACTGCAGTGTCATAGGTGCGGGAACCAGGGGTGCTGAGGGTGCGGCAGGACCCCCTGGCTTGAAGGTTTCCATCATATACAAGGTTTACAGTTTGGTTCTGTGGCTCTCAGCACCCCCACTATAAAAATTGTTCCAGTGCCCATGTGCAGTGGCTTTAAAAAAAAAAAGAAGTAAAAAGTGTCTCTCTCAGTATTTTCATTAAATGTGAATTTAGCTGTGATTTGAGTTGTGGTTTTGGGGGTTTTGTATTTCTGTAAGTGTGTTATTCTGTTAAATGGATGCTTAAAGACAAAACACTAAAAGTCTGATTAAAAATTCACCAGCAGGAAATCCCTGCTACTGTTGTTACCATTATAGATCACATTTACAGCTCTCTGCAGGTGCTAAATCTGGGATGGTTTGGTTAAGAGACCATCAAACTTCAGAAGTATTTGGTGTTGCTTTATCTTTTCTACCTTTTTTACAACTAAGATGCTGAAATGTCATCTTTTATTTTAATTTATTTTATTTTTTCCTATTCCAATATTGTGACTAGAGACAGTTGTGAAAAGTGTACCTGTTAAAACAGAAGACCTGACTCAATATAGAAAACTTGCCAAAGCCTGCAAAATAATCATGTAAATGTACCTGCTTAGGAATGGAACTTACCCACCCATCCTTAACATGATGATGTTGCTATGTATCCATCAAAAAAAAAAAATTGCTCACTTCAGGCAAACTGGCGACTAGAATTTTGCAAGAGTCAACAGAGGACCCTCTATAGCCCTTGTATTGAACTTTCTTTTAGGAAGTAAAATCCCAGCACTCTTCACTCAAACAAAAAAACAAAATAAAATGGCAGCACTGAGATTAAATATGGTTTTTCTTCTCAGTGGTTTGAGGTTTTGAGTCTCATTCTGACCTTTTGAATAATTACAGAGAATCATTTCAAAGAGGCCTCGCCTAGCAAATGTGAAGCAGTTTGGGACCTCATACAACTTTGACGTCAGATGAGTCCTGTACAGCTCTTTCTGGGATAACAAAAATCTTGAAGAAAAATGCTTTTGTCTTTTGGCACATACAAAATGTAACATTCATGTGAGACTGAACTTGTGTTTTCAGTTGAGGCTTTTGCTATGAAGGTTTAACTGCAACTTTAATTTTATTTGTCATAAATCTGCCTTTTGAAAGTTAGTCTTTGAAGTAAGCCCATCTCTGCTATAATTATAATTCTGCTTAAAGTACCCTTATTTGTAATGATTTCAGAAACCCATTATGTTTCTTATTTTGCTTGTTCTTGGATTATAGGGTAGAGTGTTTTATAATGAAAAAGGCCATTTTTAGACCTCAATGAGTGTTGTAGACATTATAATTTTTCCATTATACGCCAACAATGGGTCATATGGCTGGAACAGGCAAAAAGAGGGGAAGATGTCAGAAAAAAATTAGATGACCTAAAACAACAACAATAAAAACTCTTAATAATTGCTCCTAAAATTAAACCTCATCAAATAACAATCATGATAGACATAACCCTGTTTATGTTCCTGAAGATAAGAAAATAAAACACAAGAAGTCCTTTGCAGATGTTATCACCAGGAGGGAACCTTAAAACTATAAACCAACCGGTTAGTGTTTTTGTGAGCCAAAAATCTAAACACTATCTTCTGGTTTGAAATTTCATGTTAGTTACACAACAGCTAAACTAAAATAAACACATATTGTCCTGTGTATTTTATGACTTATGTAACCTCCGGCTATTTAGCTGAAAAATATATGCTGTTGTATGGAATAGCAACTCAGAATACTATAAAAATAATTACTTTAAAATCTATGTCCCACATATGCAGATGGTTAAGACACACTACAGCTGACTAAACAGATAAATGATATAGGGAAAATCCATGCTCTGGAGAGGGACACGTTTGTAAACTAATGGTACTAATATGCAAAACATTGATGACTTGCAATATATACTTCATTCACATTGTTCTCCAGATGTTCTACTTCTTGCATCTCTTGCTGTATCAAATAGCTTTTGCTTAAAAGTTACTGTACACTACAGACTTGTCTAGACTATGATAAAGGTATATATTTCAAATGTAGTAGCTAAAATGTTTGAACGATGATGTTTTAAAAGTCTGATACAGACAGGACGAGTTGTATTTTAATACATGCTACTTGGTCAATGTGACCTCTGGGGTCTCCTTTAAGGCTTCACCTTTATGAACTAACATCCACTAAAATGTTAATTGTCCTGTCTGCACTTGGGTTTTAAAACATGTTGTTGAAATTGTTTTTGGTAATGCATTTTTTAAATATATCTTTTATCCTAATCTAGACAAGTTCAAAGGGTCTTAGCCAATCCCGATTGAGGTGAATGAGAGTTTTTCCATTAACTTGAATGAGCACTGGACCCAGGCACTAAGGGACAAATTCTTAAAAGTATTTAGATACCTGACTCCCATTCATTTGACCCATTAAAGGTCTAAATGTGTAAATTTGGCCCTAATTGAATAGTCGGTACAATCTTGTTCACCTTCCTCCCCTGAGTAGTCTCACTGATGTCAGTGGGACTACTTGCCTGGGTAAGGATTTGTCCTCTTGTAGATTATATAGATTGTACTATTATAGTTTAACAGGTTAGGAGAGATGCTGTATTCCAGGACCACATACAATTCTGTATTTAAATGTAGGCTTGAACCTAGATTTTATTGAATGGAAGTTGCTAACATAAATTATACTGCTTATATGTACTTTTCATCCTTATGAACCTTGCTTAGTATATTAGTATCTAATTATGGCATGTAACAGGAAGCTACTTAATCCTTTAGAATAATAGCTCTTTATATCCTTCCTTTGTGTGGGACCATTACTAAGGGGCCAGCATTCATATTGTTTCACTCTAGCTGTGAGTCATGTCAGACATAACAGAGATTTGCAACGGCTTCAATAGTCACATTTTTTAATGGAATGTGGTTAAAAAAGTGATTCCTTTAGTTAAATACAAAAGGTTTTCAGTGAATTTCTTTGTTTTTCTTTCTCGGTGAAGACAGCTTTTTCTAAAATTTATAAAGTGCAAGTAAATACCGGAGGTACACAAGGGGATTTTTATTATGGTTTAAATCTATTTGAGTTGTCATCCTTTATCCTTATTCGTGAGTCACTTAAACAGCAATTTCCAAGAGCTACCATAACAGTAGTAACTGTCACAGGCATTATAGTTATCAGGAGCCATCAACCCTCCATCCTAACAAAATGTTAGTGTTCCTGTTAGTTTACCAGACATTTTTTTAGAATGCCAAATGCTACCGGCATTGTTTTAAATTCCCTTAGAATTTCATAATGGAAGTAAATCTCTCTTTAAACAAGTATGGGCTGCAAATGTGTGAGTCTTCTGGACTATAATGCATTTTCCACATAAATATAATTTTTAAAAAAAGCCAATCTGGTTTAATAGGCATATGACAAGTAATAGTGCTCTACATTTTAATTTGTGGGAGGAATTGTTTTCTACAAAAAGGGCTCATCTTTTTCTAGCCAGGGCTGTGACTTTTGAATATGTATTAAGTATGGGAACGATAGCTAAGCCAGGAATTTGGCAGTAATAGTATATTCATAAATATACATGAAATGTGGGGGGAAAACTTTACAGAATTGAAAGGGCACATTGTAAAGGGTAAGCATACATACCTTGAGACAAAAATTGTGAGCCATTACCAGCATATAAAACTTTTGCTTTAAATGGTTGAATGTTAGATATCATTAGATTTCTTCAGCTATAGCACGTTCCTGCTATTCAAAAGGTGTTAACAATTGAATAGTTGTTTAAAGGAACAAACAGGGTCCTATACCAAGACAGTTCAAGCTATTTCATATCCACTGACTTTGGTGAAACATCTTTGGTCTAAATACTCTCCTACAGAAGCAACACATTTAACATTCCAGGAGGAAGCCTGGGTTTTTTTATCCACTAATTTCACCTCAACAAACCAGGTGGCAAGTATTTCACTGAAAGAGCCAGTGAAACTAGTGGGAACATCTGGCCACCCCGATGTCTTCCTTGCAGGAATGGGGGGAAATGATACAGACTAAGGCCTTTAGGTGAGCCCTTCTGGCCACATGCCTGGTTTTATTCATTTTGCATTCTAACACTTCATCAGGCCATTCTCCAGACAGTTTTTACTTATTCTCATTTGTAGCAGGGCAGAGATTGTCTTTGAAATATATTTGTTAACATGGTATTTCATGTGGCATCTGTCAACAGCAACTAAATGTATCTTCAGCCCCACTATTTGTAAATTATATTAATACAAGCTTGCCAGTGTTTCATTCATGTCTGCAAGAGTCTGTGCCTCATCACAGGCATCTGTTATGACTGAAAGCCAGAGCTATTGTATAAAGAGATGCTTAATTTGTATCTTCAAATTTCTTATGAAACAGAACCATTAGCTTGATTAGCTAATATTAAGTAAGAGTTTTAAATCAAAACTGCACTTCTAGTGTTAACAGTACACCATTGAACTGGCTAAGTTATGTTTTGATTTTTATTGTTAGCTGTACCACCAAATAAGGTGGATGGAAAGCTGGCTAGATTGTCGGGCTCAACGGGTAGTGATCAATTGCTTGATGTTTAGGTGGCAGCCGGTATCAAACAGAGTGCCCTAGGGGTCAGTCCTGGGGCCAGTCTTGTTCAACATCTTTATTAATGATCTGGATGATGGGATGATGATGATGCATCCTCAGCAAGTTCACAGATGACACTAAGCTGCGGGGAGAGGTAGTTATGCTGGAGGGTAGGGATAGGGTCCAGAGTGACCTAGACCAGTGGTTCCCAAACTTGTTCCGCCGCTTGTGCAGGGAAAGCCCCTGCTGGTCCAGGCCGGCTTGTTTACCTGCTGCGTCCGCAGGTTCGGCCGATCGCGGCTCCCAGTGGCCGCGGTTCGCTGCTCCAGGCCAATGGGACCTGCTGGAAGCGGCGGCCAGTACGTCCCTTGGCCCGTGCCGCTTCCAGCAGGTCCCATTGGCCTGGAGCAGTGAACCGCGGCCACTGGGAGCCGCGATCGGCCGAACCTGCGGACACGGCAGGTAAACAAACCGCCTGGCAGGGGCTTTCTCTGCACAAGCAGTGGAACAAGTTTGGGAACCACTGACGTAGACAAATTGGAGGATTGGGCCAAAAGAAATCTGATCAGGTTGAACAAGGACAAATGCAGAGTCCTGCACTTAGGAAGGAAAAATCCCATACACTGCTACAGGCTGGGGACTGACTGGCTAAGCAGCATTTCTGCAGAAAAGGACCTGGGGATTACAGTGGATGAGAAGCTGGATATGGGTCAGCAGTGTGCCCTTGTTGCCAAGAAGGCTAACGGCGTATTGGGCTGCATTAGTAGGAGCATTGCCAGCAGATCGAGAGAAGTGATTTTTCCCCTGAATTTAGCAGAGGTGAGGCAACACCTGGTGGTAATAGCTCACCTTACCTGATCACTCTCGTTACAGTGTGTATGGTAACACCCATTGTTTCATGTTCTCTGTGTATATAAATCTCCCCACTGTATTTTCCACTGAATGCATCCGGTGAAGTGAGCTGTAGCTCATGAAAGCTTATACTCAAATAAATTTGTTAAGTCTCTATGGTGCCACAAGTCCTCCTTTTCTTTTTGCGGATACAGACTAACACGGCTGCTACTCTGAAACCTGGAGTGTTGTGTCCAGGTTGGGCCCCCTACTACAGAAGGGATGTGGACAAATTGGAGAGAGAGCAGCGGAGGGCAATGAAAATTATTAGGGGGCAGGGGCACATGACTTATGAGGAGAGACTGAGGAAACTGGGGTTATTTAGTCTGCAGAAGAGAAGGGTGGGGGGGATTTGATAGCAGCCTTCAACTACCTGAAGGGGGGTTCCAAAGAGGATGGAGCTTGGTTGTTCTCAGTGGTGGCAGATGATAGAACAAGGAGCAATGGTCTCACGTTGCAGGGGGAGGTCTAGGTTGGGTATTAGTAAACACTATTTCAGTAGGAGGGTGGTGAAGCACTGGAATGGGTTACTGAGGGAGGTGGTAGAATCTCCATCCTTAGAGGTTTTTAAGGCCTGGCTTGACAAAGCCCTGGCTGGGATGATTTAGTTGGTGTTGGTCCTGTTTTGAGCAGGGGATTGGACTAGATGACCTCCTGAGGTCTCTTCCAAACCTAATATTCTATGATTCTATGAAACATTTTTAAATTAAGGGGAAAATTAGCATATTTTCTGTAGGGTTTTATTTTTTCCTTCTGCTTCAGCATCTCACTTGAAACAGTAAAGAAATAAGAAAAATATAGTCTGGAAATTGGTTTCTACATCTTTTCCTGTGAGATTTATTTGACACTGATACTATTATCGCTGTTAATATTATCACATTAAAGGTTTGAACACCTACTGACTAACTGTGAACTATAGTTGTTAGGTAATAAATTATGTAAATTTTGCCTGTATGTAAATTTTTGTAGCAAAGTCTAATGGGTTGGAAAAACTATTTCCTTTATTCCACTTATTCCCTCTTTTAAAAAAATATTTTATTTTGCTGTCCTCCAAGTAAGTAGCAACAGCCAGCCTAGTTCTGGATTATTCACAGTACAAAAAAGCCCTGCTTTGCATTTACTTGAAGTGTCATCCATTACTAAAGTAAGGTACATGTCATTAGTTGAGTGACTTTTCTTTGTTTCTTAGTTATCTGTCCATGGAAGCATCCCTGCTTTGGAACTTAGGAAAGACACACTGTATCTTGCTGTGATATTTCAGAGTGATCTGGGTCTTGAACTTGTCATTGCCGTATATCTGAACATGCTAGAAACATGTGCAATGCAAATTCCATGTTAAAGTATGGGTTTGGGGATTTTCTGCGTGTTTAGAGTGTTTTTCTTCATAATTTAAGTTTTCATTTACAAAAAATAAGTTTATAATGTAGTCTGTTGTCTTACAAAGACAAACTCCATAAGTGAGCAGATGCAGTGTTGTTTTACTGAGTATTGAGGCTGACAGACTAACAGTAGCTCTGAATTGCCTTCATTCATCTTAACTGTTTGTTAACTCTCAGGCATAATTATGACAATTTTAATGTTGGTATTGTTTGTTATTTCATACTGATCCTCTTACTAGAAGGCAACAACTAATGTGTCTCATCCAGTTTGGTTTGAGTCCACCAGGAAAGTTTTTAAAAGACTTGAATGTTTTTATTAACATTTGCGGTTTGGGGTGAGAGGTGGGGTTTTTTTTTGTCTTGCCAGGCCTATGTCCTGTTATGAAAGAATTGCAAATTCTGTATAGCAAGTGGCTGGTACATATACATCCAAATGGGACAAATTCTCTACTGGGTGCACCGTCACTGGCTTCACTGGAGCTTCACCCGCTTACGCCAGTTTTGAAATTGGCCCTCTGAATCCCCTGAAACAGCAAAAGTGCATCTAATGCCCTAGTAGCAGCAGGCTCGGATACTGCAGTTCCCTTTCAGATTTCACGCTGCTGCTCATCCTGCTGTTCTCCAGTGTGTATTGATAAAAAGTGAAAATGATCTGGATGAAAGGAAGGGTAAGCTAAGTGAGATTTCCCTAGGGTGTCATTCTGTTGTATTAGCAATTGTCTACTATGTTAAAAGCTTTACATTCTATTATATTAGTGCTAAATTATCTTTTTAAAATTATCTTTTATGTGGTAACGTAACTATATATACCCTGCCATCTTGTTAGACAAATATAAATGTGGTGAAATGTGAAATCTTTGTACCACAATGATGTAATAAGAAGATAGAACTAAACTATAGCAACAACTAGTTAGGTAAAATAAAATGAACGCTGGAGTGCTGGTCTTGTCAGCTGCAATTCATTCACAGTAAAATCTTTACAGTCAGATGGGATTCTTCTTCGAGTGATTGTTCACGTCGATTCCAATCAGGTTTATGCGCGCCACGTGCACGGTTGTTGGAAACTTTTTCCCTTAGCAGCTCCCATCGGATCGTCCAGGGAGCCCCCTAGAGTGGTGGCTGCATGGCGCTCAATATATGACCCTGCCAGACACGACCCTCCTTTAGTTCCTTCTTACCGTCCGTGGCAGTGTTGGAATTGTGTTTCACTTGCTTACAAGTATTCCCTTAGCTATTACTTAGTTCTACACAGTTTTCTTTTTGTTTTGTTTTGTAGTTAGTTTACTGTTCGGTAGTTAGGATAGTCCTGGTGAGTGGGTCATTCTCCCTCATCCCGCCTTGGGCTTTGGGGCATGCCTCAAGCCCAAGGATTTAAATCTTGCCCAATAAAGCCTAAAGCCTTTGCCCAATAGCGACCCTCATGACTCATGCCTGAGGTGTCTAGGGGAGGCGCAGCAGTCCGAGCTCTGGAAGATCTGTAAGGCTTTCAAGCCCAGGACTAGGAAAGAACGCGACTTCCGTTTGAAGCAGCTATTCATGGAAGCTGCACTCCATCCAGTGGTACCTGACCACCAAGTCCCGGGCCCGAGCTTGGTGCGGAGCACCCTGGCGTTGGTCCGCAAACCAGTACCGAGGAAGGACTCTGGTTCTAGAGACCCTCAGTACCGGAGATACTGGCACCGGTCAACATCCCTGCCAGAAGCATCAACATAAGCACCATAAGAAGGCTGACAGAGGGCGCTTGCCTCAGAGAGTGAGACCATCCGGGGAGACTTTGCTGCCTCAGAGGAAGGATTCAACTTCCAAACAGCAAGACATTGTGCCGTCGACTCCGGCGCCCCAGTTGGCACGGTTGAGTCCAGCACTCGGTGACTCTCTGGCAGGGCAATGCTTGGTGGAGGAGTTGGAACCCCCCTCCACCCCAGATACTTTTAAGGCTGCAAAAGAGCTTATGGAAAGTACTGTGCTTTAGCCTCTTGCTGTTTGAGAGAAGCCTCCGGCATCACCTAGACAAGTGCCATCTAGAGGCAAACCTGCAATGATGAGGCCCTCTTCCTCACCAGATTGGCACGGTTCACTGCACGGTTCAGGGTCTTCATCACTGCAACACCTCCCAGCACTGGGACAGGGAGCGCAATGTTCAGTGTCTCCAGCACCGAGGGGTTGGCACCGTTCGCAGTCACCCTCTATTGGCTGGCACCGAGATACGGCACTGGAACACAGGAGCCATTCTCTGGCACTGGACTCGCGCCAGCGGTCTAATTCACGGGACAGCTGGCACTGATCCTCCTCATGATCGTCGCGGCTCTGATCTCCAACTTCCTCTTCTTGGCACCGAACGCTGGCTCAGGGATCGTCAGCACCACCATGGTCATTGCCCTTTGGATCCTTGGACTCTGAGGCCGACTCCTGCTACTCGTGGCACAGTAGGCACAAGTCGGATATGCACCGGAGACATGCTAAGCCGACCTGGCAGCCACAGTGGCCACCCGCTGCACAATGGCCCTTTTGGACCCCCGGGCTTACCATCAGGCCCAGAGTAACCCATCCAGGGTTTCTAGGTCCGTGACATCAGGGCATCATCCTGCACGGTCACCGGCAGATAGACCCACCCCTCGTACTACAGAGGTGACCCTATCCAGACCGACCCTTCATACTACAGAGGGCACATCGGAACCGGCCCACCCACCACCCAGGTCACATCTGACCATGCTGAACCACTTGACACCAATGCTACTCAGGACCAACCTGGGCACATAGTGGGCCATGACAACTCTGTACCTCCATTGGCCTCCTCGTCATCTTCGCCTGATGAGGCAGTGGCTGGAACGTCAGTTTCAGGTCCTCCGCCCATTGACCCCAGGGCTCACCAGGACCTGCTCTGCCGCATTGCCCGTAACATGGGCCTACAGGTGGAGGAAGTCATCGAGTCAGAGGACTTTGTGGTGGACATTCTTGCTCCAGAAGGTCCTTCCAGAGTGGTTTTGCCAGTCATTAAAACTATTTGCAACAATTATAATACCCTATGGCATACTCCAGCCTCCATTCTGCCCACCATCAGGGGTGTGGAAAGGAAATACTTTGTTCCCTCCAAGGTTTATGAATTCTTGTTCTCCCATCCACACCCTTGCTCCCCGGTAATCTCAGCGGTAAATGAGAAGGAGCACCAGAGACAGCAGGTGCCGGCTCCCAAGGCCAAAGAGGCTGAACATATGGACCTCTTTGGCAGGAAAATTTATGCCGTGGGGGGTCTACAGCTGAGGATAGCTAACCAGCAAGCTATCCTCATCAGATATAATTTTAATTTGTGGGACTCCATATCCAACTATAAGGAGTTACTCCCCACTGAGTCGAAAGCTGAGTTCTCGGCTCTGGTCGAGGAGGGGAAGACAGTGGCCAGGTCATCCCTGCAGGCCTCACTCGACTCGGCTGACTCTGTGGCACATAATGTCTCCTCGGAGGTGGTCATGAGGAGAACTACATGGCTTCAATTTTCTAGGCTTCCACCGGAAGTTTGGCAAACCCTGCAGGACCTTCCCTTTGAGGGCGCAGGGCTGTTTTCAGACCAGACAGATTCGAGGCTCCACAGCCAAAATGACTCGAGGGCGACTATGAAATCTCTGGGGTTGCACACACCTACTACCCAGAGAAAGCCCTTCAAGCCTCAGCCACTACAGCAGCAGAGGCAATATCAGTCTCACCCAAGGCAGGAAACATACTGCCTTAGGGGCAGGAATTCCAGGCGTAGACCCTCCAATCCTCCCTCAGGCCAAGGGCAGGGCCTGACCAAGCCATTGTTGGGATCCAAGCTAGGGTTTTGAAGGGATGCCCAAGGATGGCGTACCAGCCACTATCCCGGATACTTCCCCCCGCTTTCTGAACCATCTATCCCACTTCTACCGTGCTTGGTCCCATATAGCATTGGACCACTGGGTTCTTCACACAGTAGAGGTGGGATATTCTCTCCAATTCTGCTCCTCTCCTCCCTCCCCCCCCTCCTTCCCCGTCCCTCTTCAGGGACCCCTCTCACGAGCAACTCCTTATCCAGGAGGTGCAATCGCTCCTTGCCATAGGGGCAGTGGAGGAGGTTCCTCAAGAGCTAAGGAGTAAGGGATTCTATTCCCATTATTTCCTAATCCCCAAAGCAAAGGGGAGTCTCAGACTCATTATAGACCTGCGAGGACTCAATCAGTTCATTGTAAAGTTGAAGTTCCGCATGGTCTCCCTAAGCACAATTATTCCCTCCCTGGATCCAGGGGACTGGAATGCTGCCCTCAACATGAAAGACATGTACTTTCATATAGCCATTTGCCTGGTCCACAGACGTTTCCTGAGGTTCGTTGTCAACTGCATACGTTATCAGTTCACAGTGCTCCCATTTGGGTTATCAACAGCCCCCAGGTGTTCACCAAGTGCATGTCCGTGGTTGCGGCTTCCCTCTCTGTCAGGAGGCTCTCCACCTCTGGGAGTTTTGTATAGCCCACTCCATTCACCTGGAGGCATCCTAACTCCTGGGAACAGGGACGGAGTGTGTGGACCACCTCAGCAGGTCATTCCGCAGTCAAGAGTCGTCCATCCACCTGGACATCAGACATTCCATCTTCCAAAGGTGGATAGACCTATTCGCCACCAGGAGCAACAGGAAGTGTCCAATGCTTTACTCCTTCGAGAAGCACAGTCCAGGCTCCATCTTGGATATGTTCACAATGCACTGGGGGGAACTGTCTACTGTATGCCTTCCATCTGATACCACTCATCCACAAGGTTCTCCTCAAGATCTGCAGGGACAAGGCAGAGGTAATTCTGCTGGCTCCCAAGTGGCCATGCCAACATTGGTATTGGCTTCTGGAGTTGTCCGTGGGCACCCCGATCGCGCTGCCGCTCCTCCCGATCTGGTTACACAGGACCATGGCTGCCTGCTTCACCTGGACCTCCAGTTTCTCCATCTCACAGCCTGGAAGCTTCATGGTTAAACCCAAGGGAGCTCAAATGCACAGAATCGGAAAGGGAGCTGCTGCTGGGGAGCAGGAAACCTTCCACCAGAGCCACCTACCTGGCCAAAGAGAAAAGATTCTCATGCTGGTGCGATCGCAGTCATGTATCCCCACTTCAGGAATCTATACCATTCATCCTGGACTATCTACTACACCTGAAGCTGCAAGGCCTGGCCAGATCATCCATCAAGGTACACGTCATGGCCATCTCAGAGTTGCACCTGGGAGAGTTGGGGCATTCAGTCTTCACCAGCCCTATGGTGGGCCATTTCCTTAAGGGCATGGAATGCCTATATCCACAGTCCCGCCCACCAGTACTGACTTGGGACCTCCACCTGGTCCTAGCTAGACTAATGGGAGCCCCAATCGAGCCACTGGCTACATGGCCTCTTCTATATCTCTCATGGAAGGTGGCCTTTCTGCTTGTCATCCCATTGGCCAGGAGGGTGTTGGAGTTAAAAGCACTAACCTCTGACCTCCCCTCCCCACAAACACACACAGAGTCTTCCACAAGGATAAGGTACAACTCAGACCACACTCAGCTTTCCTGCCCTAGGTGGTATCCCAATTCCACCTCAGCCAGGACCAGTCTTTTTTTCTACCAGTCTTCTATCGCAAGCCACGTGCCAATGCACAGGAGCAGAGGTTTCACTCACTAGATGTGTGGAGAGTGCTAGCATTCTACACTGAGTGCACAAAGCCTTTCAGGAAGTCAAACCAGCTCTTTGTAGTAGTGGCAGACCGGATGAAAGGGCTTCCAGTCTCCTCACAATGCATCCCTTCCTGGATTATGGACTGCATCCATACCTGCTATGACCTCGCCAAGGTCCCAGCCCCAGCTATTGTGGCCCACTCAACAAGAGCTCAAGCCTCGTCCACCACTTTCCTGGCCCAGGTTCCCATCCAGGAGATCTGCAGAGTGGTGACCTGGTCCTCAGTGCACATGTTTGCCACCCACTAGGCCATCACTCAGCATGCTAGAGACGACACAGCTCTCAGTAAAGCAGTGCTCTAGTCAGTGATTCCTAATGGCTATTAGCCAGGAGGGGCAGGAATGGTGTCCCTAGCCTCTGGTGTCCCTAGCCTCTGGGAGTGGGTGACAGGGCGTGGATCACTTGATGATAACCTGTCTGTTCATTCCCTTTGGGGCACCTGCCATTGGCCACTATCAGAGGACAAGATACTGGGCTTGATGGACCTTTGGTCTGACCCAGTATGGACGTTCTTATGTTCTTATGTAACTCCGACCCTGCCCCCATGGGGAGAGCTGGGGAGTCACCTCATTGGAATTAACGTGAACAAATACTCAAAGAAGAAAAGACAGTTACTCACCTTCTTATAACTGTTGTTCTTTGAGAGGTATTCACGTCCATTCCAATTCCCATCCTCCTTCCCCTCTGTCAGAGTAGCCGGTGTGACAGGGTCGGGCCAGATGGCTATAGGAGAGTGATAGAAGGCAGATATATTAGCCCCAGACTAACTAAGTCCCTTTTCCCTGGGTAAGGTAACAGGGAAGGTTCCAGAACAATCAGGAACCTCCTGGAGACAATTAAGACACGGTGATTAGAACACCTGCAGCCAATTAAGAAGCTGCTAGAATCAATTAAAGCAGGCTAATCAGGGCACCTGGGTTTTAAAAAGGAGCTCACTTCAGTTTGTGGTCTGCGTGTGAGGAGCTGGGAGCAAGAGGCACTAGGAGCTGAGAGTGAGAACGCAGACTGTTGGAGGACTGAGGTGTACAAGCATTATCAGACAGCAGGAGAAAGGTCCTATGGTGAGGATAAAGAAGGTGTTGGGAGGAGGTCATGGGGAAGTAGCCCAGGGAGTTGTAGCTGTCGCACAGCTGTTCCAGGAGGCACTCTAGACAGCTGCATTCCACAGGGCCCTGGGCTGGAACCCGGAGTAGAGGGCGGGCCCGGGTTCCCCCCAAATCCTCCCAGCTCCTGGTCAGACACAGGAGGAGTCGACCTGGACTGTAAATTCAGAAAAACGGCCAAGCTGAGGGCTGCCATGAAGCTCCCAGGTGAGCAAATCCGCCAATAAGCGCAAGACCCACCCAGGTAGAGCAGGAATTTTGTCACACCGGCAAGAAGGAACTGAAGGGGGGTCGGGTCGGCAGGGTCATATATTGAGTGCCACGAGGGCCACTCTAGGGCACTGTTTTGGCCTAATTCTGCTACTGTTGAAGACAATGGGAGCACTTCTGAAAATTGCACCTTAACAGTGTCCTGAAACTGAAGCCATGTATGATTCTGCGAGCGAAGGTATGCTTAGGGTTCATTTATTAAAATACAAAACTTCCCCTGCCTATCATTTTTTAAAACAATAATCCAGTTTTTTATAATGTCAATTCAGTTTCTTTTTTCCTGAATCAACAAGGTTATGCACTGACATGTATATTTGATCCTGGATAGGGAGAGCAACTTGTAGTGAAAAGCCTGAGGATATAATGATAGGGTGGTGTTCAGCTAGCAGGGAAACGTGAGTTTGAAGTCAAACTCAATATTCTTTGCCTCCAGCAGTCAGCTCGTAAGTGGAAAAAGGGGGGCTGATGGCACAAGAGAATTGTGTGAAATGCACACTGAAAACAAATGTCTCAAGCCACAAACCTGTGACTGTAATATTGCCTTAAGGAATAATCTGTAAATAAAAAATAGATATAGGTGCTAGGGACATTTAGCATCATCACAGCAACCTTTTACTTCTTCTCCTGGATCAGACCCATCAACATCTATTTTATTTTTACTTGAATTTAAGTTGATTGTATAGATTCATAGATTCCAAAGTCAGAAGGGACCATTGTGATTATCTAGTCTGACCTTCTATATAACACAGGGCAAAGAACTCCCCCCAAAATAATTCATTTTAAACTAAAGTATATCTTTAAAAAAAATGCCAATCTTGATTTAAAAATTAGAGTTAGTAATGAAGAATCCATACTGATTCTTGGTAAATCATTCCAGTGGTTAACTACCCCCACTGTTAAAAATGTATACCTTATTTCCAGTCTGAATTTGTCTAGCTTCAACTTCCAGCCATTGAAGTTGTTTCCATTCCACCGGAGCTGATTTATTTTTATTTGAATTTGAAATGATTTGTGTTGTATTATAATGGCTTTTAATACATTGAGCAATGCCCCTGTGATTTTGTGGGGAAATTGTTAGATTATCAAACATCAAGGGTGTGCTTTTCAAAAGTACTCAGTGGTTAGCCTAACTCTGTTCCCATTTGCTTCAATGGGAGAAGGTAGGTTGACGCTTAATACTTCTGAAAATTCCATCCGCCTACTATATAAATAAAGTGAAATATCATTATTTATATGGGCAAAATATAGGTTTGTGGAAGAGAGCAGCAATGAGAGCCACTAAGTAGGAGGTTGAAGAAGTATCTGTACTGAAAAGGTATAAGTAAGGTGAAGGGTTTCACAAATTGGTGATTACAAGAACAGGCAATGTTATATTCAGAAGATAAAGATGGCAAAATGTAGCACCATCGAAACAGTCATTAGATGGATTTTCCTGGAAGACTTGTGGGAACCTAAGTCTATGTTGAGTATGCTTTGCATTTCTTTGGCTGTACTCTGCATTGTGTGAACCATACTAAGGCCTTGTCTTCACTAGAGAAAGGTGTATCTTTAATGTTTGTTAAGTTGTTAAAACATTTGTTAGCTTGTTGTTTAACTTGTTAAAATCCTATTGTAGTCAAGGCAAGTTATAGTTTTAAGTTAATGTGTTAACTGGTTCAGCAAACTATGTTAAAATTACAATACGTAATTTGGGGAACATCTCTTTGAAGAAGTAAATTACTTCGAAAGGTCTTCTTTCTTATGATATTTTATGGTATTAAATATTTTTTACACTTAGAATAAATATCAACACTTTCTCCTGGTAACTCATCCTGTGAATCAGAGTCTTTTCTTTGTATAAAATGGGACAAAGAGGGTATTTGAGAATGTAAGTGAAATAATAATGTCCTCAAAGAGTTGCTTGGAGCTCACCAGCTACTGAAAATAAAATACAGGCTATGTGTCTGTTCCAGCTCACACTGTTCCAGCTACTGTTTTCATATTGGCTAGATGACTTTTCTTAAAGGTAATAGCTGCTAAGTATTTAAATAGAATATCATAGCCCTAAAGGAATTGTCTAAAGTCACTGTAGCGTGAATGCCTGACAGCAGAACATTGTACATTATAATGTTTGAAGACAAAAGTCAAAGAAGGTTATGGAGTAGACTTTACTGATGCAATCTTAAAAACAGTTAACAGTAAAAGAATTTATATAAATAAAAACAACCCGGTAATTGTATTTTAGACAATTACAAATATACCTATGAGTACTTATTGAGGCAATAATTTATCCTTTTCCATTTTCCCATTACTTTTTCTCACCATCTGGCCGTGGCATTGGAACAATTTTCATAGTGGGGGAGCCAAAAGCCATTGAACAAAACTGTCAACCCTGTATATGATGGAAACCACTTCAAGCCAGGAAATGCTGTCGCATCCCCAGGACCCCTAGTTCCAGCACCCCTGCCACGTGGTTCTGATGCCTCATAACATTTCCTTCTATTTCTTGAAGTTGTGAAAGCTGTAAGATCCCGAGTAATGTTCCGAAAATATTTTTGCTACTAATAGTGTATTTTGTGCTGATACTTAATAGTAATGATTCATTCGACTCATCTAGCACTTTGTGTCTTTAAAGCACTGTACAGACATTATCTAATCAAGGTCAGCTGTAGGTTGTGCATGGTTCTATGTGAGTGACATGTGAGGCCCCAGACAGCTCCCTCCCCATCTCTGACTGGGCCGCCTCACCTTTGTACCCACAGTGCCTCCCATCTTCAACCATCTTTATTTTACTGCAAATCTCATCTGTTGGTAGCGAATTATCACGTCTGGTTATTCTTCCCAACCCCATCATTGCTGGCCCAGAGATCTACGTGGTGGCGCTAAAACCCAACTTTTGGGGCAGGGACAGTCATCCATGCCCTATGAGCACTAAATTCTGATGAGATTATGAATGTGAAACTGATTACAGCGTTCTGGTTGGGGGTTGGGTGTATGTGTAGTGCAGGGCAACCTATGCAGATGGCATAGGCTTATGGTTACCGCTGTAGTTAATCTTCACAACTTCCTTGTCACTCTGAGGCACATAAATATCTCCATTTTACAGATGAGGAAATTGAGGCTCAGATAGGGTAAGGGATTTATCTAAGGCACCTCAGTGGCAGAACGGGAACAGAAGTCAAGAATTCTTGACACCCATTTCTGTGCTTAATCCTTTTTTCCCATATCCCCTTCTAGTATTATGCTATGTACTGTCAACTGTTATTTCACATGCTTCAGATTCAACCAGTCTTTTATAGATCAAGTATGTTATTTTTTCACCCTGTTGTGCTCCATATTCAGGCAGCAATTTATTGTGCATTTCAGGTATGGTATATGCTAACTTATCTTGACTAAAGAGGTAAAAGAGATCAGGCAACCCCAGCATTTCCCAATACACCCAGTCCTCAGAAGGGATGGATAATTATGCCAAAAGATATGTGTTTCAATTTTCTTCAGCTAAGGAAGCACTTTCCTAGCATTCTTCAGCTAAGACAACTACACTCATTCACCTTTATTCTGTAAGGTACAATCCTGGTGCAACTCACAAAATGAAAGGCTGCTAGTAGGTGACTTGCATCACTTTTATGAAACAGTGATACATTTGCAAAAGCGTTTCCATAGCATAAAAGCCCTTCTTACATTGTGGGCATCAAACCAAAGGTCTGTTTTTATGGCAATAATTCTGTCTCATCAACCAATGTTATGGGCAGTTCGCAGGAGCCTTTGTAACTTAAGCATATGCCTAAGTATTTTGCTGAATAGTGTTGGACTTAGGCACATGCTTTAACTTAAACAGGTGGTGAAGTGCTTTGCTGAATGAGGACCTGAGTCAGTCAGTTTTCTTTTGTTTAGGTGGGTCTATCACTCAGTTACAAGAGGGGGGACATTTAAAAAAAATAAATCAATGTAATTGTAAAATTACAGAAAAGTGGCAGAGGAGCAAAGAGGCACGAGCATACTTGAAACTGCTTTTAACTATGTGTTTTAAATTGACTAGATTTCAAGTTCATTACAGCAGTGATTAGTGGGATGTTCTGTGCATACCTGCCTCTTTGCAGATATTGCATAGCTCTGCCTCTCCCTCTCCTATGTGTTGTCCTGTTACATACACCCATGAATAAATATCTTCTACTGAATTCTACCTTCTTGCTCTGTCCAGCTATTAGTTAATTAACTTTTCTTATTAAAGTATTGTGGGTGAAGTCCTGGCTCCATTGAAATAGATGGGAGTTTTGCCAGGTCAGGATTTCTCCCAAGAGTGGTAGAAAAACATCCTAATCAAACCAATTGCAGAACCAACTGCAGGGTAGAATAAGTAATCAGAGGAGCAAAACTGCTACCAGCTTCTGATGAGGAGAAGAATAATATCTCTCTGGAAATAAAATTAATCATACTATGGTATGCCTGGTTTTTAAGAAAGAGATGTAGAGCATAGGAAAGGGATTTGTCTACCTTTTGTCTTCAGTATTGCCACAATTGGCATTTTATAATAACTATATATTAGTTTCAAGGTTCTGCTGTAATAAGAGCTGCACCTCTTATGGAAGACACTAAGGCTATGTCTGCACTACGAAATTAGGTCGAATTTATAGAAGTCGATTTTTTAGAAAGTGATTTTATACAGTCGATTGTGTGTCCCCCCACACTAATGCACTAAGCGCATTAAGTCGGCGGAGTGTGTCCACAGGACCGATGCTAGCGTCAACTTTCAGAGCGTTGCACTGTGGGTAATTATCCCACAGTTCACGCAGTCTCCGCCGCCCATTTGAATTCTGGGTTAAGCTCCCAATGCCTGATGGGGCAAAAACATTGTCGCGGGTGGTTTTGGGTACATGTCATCAGTTGCCCCTCCTTCCGTGAAAGCAACGGCAGACAATCGTTTCATGCCTTTTTTCAGTGCGGGCACCATACTGCTATCAGCAGACGGTGCGGTAGGACTGCTAACCGTCGTCATTGTCATCAACCGCTTCCACTGCCACTCTGCTCTCCTGCTCTTCTGATACTATGAATCCACCTCGCAGGTCCTCTTTATGACCATCGTCATCCACCACTTCTGCTGGCACTCTGCTCTCCTGGTGGTCTCGCAGGACCGCTTCCACTGCAACTCTGCTCAGCTGCTCTTGTCTCACCATACCACGGCAAGCGTGCAGCCCACTCAGCTGTTGTGTCCTGGCAGCAGATGGTGCAGTAGGACTGCTAACCATCATCATCGTCATCCATCGCTTCCACTGATACTCTGCTCTCCTGGTGGTCTTGCAGGGCTGCTTCTGCTGCAACTTTGCTTGGCTGCTCTTGTCTTACCATACCACGGCAAGCGTGCAGCCTGCTCAGCTGTTGTGTCCTGGCAGTAGACAGTGCAGTAGGTCGCAAAACTGGTCATCCAACCACCGCTTCCCCTGCAACCCTGCTCTCCTGCAGACGCCATACCATGGCAAGCATGGAGCCCGCTCAGATCACTGTGGCAGTTATGAGCATTGTAAACACCTTGCACGTTATCATACAGTATATGCAGAACCAGAACCTGCAAAAGCAGGTGAGGAGGGGATGGCAGCGCGGTGATGAGAGTGATGAGGACATGGACACAGACTTCTATCAAAGCATGGGCCCCAGCAATTTGGACATCCTGGTGGCAATGGGGCAGGCTCATGTCGTGGAATGCCGATTCTGGGCCCAGGAAACAAGCACAGACTGGTGGGACCGCATAGTGTTGCGGTCTGGGATGATTCCCAGTGGCTGCAAAACTTTCGCATGCGTAAGGGCACTTTCATGGAACTTCGTGACTTGCTTTCCCCTGCCATGAAGCACAAGAATACCAAGATGAGAGCAGCCCTCACAGTTCACAAGCGAGTGGTGATAGCCCTCTGGAAGCTTGCAACGCCAGACAGCTACTGGTCAGTTGGGAATCAATTTGGAGTGGGCAAATCTACTGTGGGGGCTGCTGTGATCCAAGTAGTGAATGCAATCACTGAGCTGTTGCTATCAAGGGTAGTGACTCTGGAAAATGTGCAGGTCATAGTGGATGGCTTTGCTGCAATGGGATTCCCTAACTGTGGTGGGGCGATAGATGGAACCCATATCCCTATCTTGGGACTGGACCACCTTGGCAGCCAGTAGAATCATAGAATCATAGGATATCAGAGTTGGAAGAGACCTCTGGAGGTCATCTAGACCAACCCCCCTGCCCAGAGCAGGACAAATCCCCAACTAAAACATCCCAGCCAGGGCTTTGTCAAGCCTGACCTTAAAAACTTCTAAGGAAGGGGATTCCACCACCTCCCTAGGTAACGCATTCCAGTGTTTCACCACCCTCCTAGTGAAAAAGTTTTTCCTAATATCCAACCTAAATCTCCCCCACTGCAACTTGACACCATTACTTCTTGTCCTGTCATCTGCTATCACTGAGAATAGTCTAGATCCATCCTCCTTGGATCCACCTTTCAGGTAGTTAAAAGCAGCTATCAAATCCCCCCTCACTCTTCCGTAGACTAAACAATCCCAGTTCCCTCAGCCTCTCCTCATAAGTCATGTGTTCTAGACCCCTAATCATTTTTGTTGCCCTTCGCTGGACTCTCTCCAATTTCTCCACATCCTTCTTGTAGTGTGGGGCCCAAAACTGGACACAGTACTCCAGATGAGGCCTCACCAATGTCGAATAGAGGGGAACGATCACGTCCCTCGATCTGCTGGCAATGTCCCTACTTATACACCCCAAAATGCCATTGGCCTTCTTGGCAACAAGGGCACACTGTTGACTCATATCCAGCTTCTCGTCCACTGTCACCCCTAGGTCCTTCTCTGCAGAACTGCTGCCTAGCCATTCGGTCCCTCTTCTGTAGCAGTGCATTGGATTCTTCCATCCTAAGTGCAGGACTCTGCCCTTGTCCTTGTTGAACCTCATCAGATTTCTTTTGGCCCAATCCTCCAATTTGTCTAGGTCCCTCTGTATCCCATCCCTACCCTCCAGCGTATCTACCACTCCTCCCAGTTTAGTGTCATCCGCAAACTTGCTGAGGGTGCAATGCACACCATCCTCCAGATCATTAATGAAGATATTGAACAAAACCGGCCCCAGGACCGACCCTTGGGGCACTCTGCTGGATACCAGCTGCCAACTAGACATGGAGCCATTGATCACTACCCGTTGAGCCCAACAATCTAGCCAACTTTCTACCCACCTTATAGTGCATCCATCCAGCCCATACTTCTTTAACTTGCTGACACAAATACTGTGGGAGACCATGTCAAAAGCTTTGCTAAAGTCAAGGAATAACACGTCCACTGCTTTCCCTTCATCCACAGAACCAGTTATCTCATCATAGAAAGCAATTAGATTAGTCAGGCATGACTTTCCCTTGGTGAATCCATGCTGACTGTTCGTGATCACTTTCCTCTCGTCTAAGTTCTTCAGAATTGATTCCAGTACATAAGCCGCAAGGGGTACTTTTCAATGGTGCTGCAAGCAGTGGTTGATCACAAGGTACATTTCACCAACATCAGCGTGGGATGGCTGGGAAAGGTACATGATGCTTGCATCTTCAGGAACTCTGGTCTGTACGAACAGCTGCAGGAAGGGACTTACTTTCCAGACCAGAAAATAACCGTTGGGGATGCTGAAATGCCTATAGTTATCCTTGGGGACCCAGCCTACCCCTTAATGCCATGGCTCATGAAGCCATACACAGGCACCCTGGATAGTAGTCAGGAGCTGTTCATCTATAGGCTGAGCAAGTGCAGAATGGTGGTAGAATGTGCATATGGATGTTTAAAAGCGCACTGGCGCAATTTACTGACTTGGTTAGACCTCAACAAAACCAATATTCCCACTGTTATTACAGCTTGCTGGGTGCTCCACAATATCTGTGAGAGTAAGGGGGAGATGTTTATGGTGGGTGGGAAGTTGAGGCAAATCGCTTGGCCGCTGATTACACGCAGCCAGACACCAGAGTGGTTAGAAGAGCACAGCAGGGTGAGCAGTGCATCAGAGAAGCTTTGGAAACCAGTTTCATGGCTGACCAGGGTACGGTGTGACAGTTCTGTTTGTTTCTCCTTGATGAAAACCCACCCCTTTGGTTCACTCTACTTCCCTATAAGCCAACCGCCCTCCTCTCCCCTCTTCGATCACCACTTGCAGAGGCAATAAAGTCATTGTTGTTTCAATTCATGCAGTCTTTATTAATTCATCACACAAACAGGGGGATAACTGCCAAGGTAGCCCGGGAGTGGTGTGGGAGGAGGGAAGCACCTGGTGGGGTGGTGGATGAGGGGAGGAGGGAAGGACAAGGCCACACTGCACTTTAAAACTTATTGAATGCCAGCCTTCTGTTGCTTGGGCAGTCCTCTGGGGTGGAGTGGTTGGGTGCCTGGAGCCACCCCCACCCCATGTTGTTGGGCATCTGGGTGAGGAGACTATGGAACTTGGGGAGGAGGGTGGTTGGTTACACAGGGGCTGCAGTAGCGGTCTGTGCCTTTCCTGCACCTCAACCATATGCTGGAGCATATCCGTTTGATCCTCCAGTAGCCTCAGAATTGCATCCTGCCTCCTCTCATCATGCTGCCACCACCTTTCCTCTTGATTCCGCCATGTCTCCTGTTGCTCCAGCCATCTATCCTCTCGCACGTCCCTCCTGTCCTCATGTTCATTTTGTGCTTTCCTGGACTGTGCCATTGTCTGCCTCCATGCATTCTGCTGGGCTCTTTCAGTTTGGGTGGACTGCATGAGTTCAGAGGACATTTCATCACGAGTGCATTTTTTTCGCCTTCTTATCTGCGCTCGCCTCTGGGACAAAGATGCTAGTCACAGCGTTGAAACATTTGCAGCTGCGGGAGGAGAAAAAGGAAGATTAAAATTGAAAAAGACACATTGGTCATTTAAAAGAAGGGGCTGATGTTTTCGGGTTAACGTGCAGCACAAACCCAATTAACCCCCCCCCACACACACACGCAATTCACTGGGATGATCGCTTCACCCCTCCCCCAACTGTGTGGCTAACAGCAGGGATGATTTCTTTTCAGCCATAGGCAAACAGCCCAACAGGAACGACCACCTCTGATGTCCCCTTAATAAAATTCCCCTATTTCAACCAGGTGACCATGAATGATATCACTCTCCTGAGGATAACACAGAGAGATAAAGAACAGCTGTTGCTTGAATGCCAGGAAACACCGGAACCACATGCTGCCATGCTTTCTTATGCAATGATTCCAGACTATGTGCTACTGGCCTGCCGTGGTAAAATGTCCTACCATGGAGGATGCAATAAGGCTGCCCTCCCCAGAAACTTTTTGCAAAGGCTTTGGGAGTACCTCCAGGACAGCTTCACTGAGATGTCCCTGGAGGATTTCTGCCCCATCCCCAGACACGTTAACAGATTTTTCCAGTAGCTGTACTGGCCGCTAATGCATCCCAAGTCTTCAGGGCAAATTAATCATTAAACACGCTTGCTTTTAAACTGTGTATTATATTTACAAAGGTACACTCACAAGAGCTGACTTCTCCGCCTTCAAGGTCCGGGAGTCTGGGTTGTGAGGGTATAGGCTCCAGGGTGATAAACAGTTCCTGGCTGTTGGGGAGAACGGTTTCTCCGCTTGCCTGGTGTGCGCTATCTTCAACCTCCTCCTCCTCAGGAGTCCACGTACAGGGGTGGGGCAGTGGAAGGGTCACCCCCTGGAATTGCATGCAGCTCATCATAGAAGCAGCATGTATGGGGCTCTGATCCTGAGCGGGCATTTGCCTCTTGGGTTTTTTGGTAGGCTTGCCTAAGCTCCTTAAGTTTCATGTGGAACTACTGTGGGTCCCTGTGATAGCCTCTGTCCTTCATGCCCTTGGAGATTTTTTCAAATATTTTGGCATTTCGTCTTTTGGAACGGAATTCTGATAGCACAGATTCATCTCCCCATACAGCGATCAGATCCAGTACCTCCCATTCAGTCCATGCTGGAGCTTTTTGCGATTCTGGGACTCCATGGTCACCTCTGCTGATGAGCTCTCCACACTGGCCAAACGGGAAATGAAATTCAAAAGTTCGCGGGGCTTTTCCTGTCTACCTGGCCAGTGCATCCGAGTTCAGAGTGCTGTCCAGAGCAGTCAGAATGGAGCACTGTGGGATAGCTCCCGGAGGCCAATACTGTTGAATTGCGTCCACACTAACCCAAATTCCACCCGGCGATGTCTATTTCAGCGCTAATCCCCTCGTTGGGGAGGAGTACAGAAATCGATTTTAAGAGCTCATTAAGTTGACAAAAATGGCTTCGTTGTGTGGACGGGTGCAAGGTTAAATTGATCTAATGCTGCTAAATTTGACCTAAACTCGTAATGTAGACGAGGGCTAATTCCCAGACTTGGACAATTGCAAAGGAAATACTAGCAGAGTCCAGAATATCCAAGAAAAGCTGCATCAGTGAATGTTGACCAACATGTAATGTATATATTACAAGTATCCACTGCTCTGATTCTGTACTATATAGAACTTCATATCTTCCCTTGCTATTTACATACCTTGCTACACACATTTTTAGATTGTTTTGATAGGAACCTATAAACCTATACAACTTGTAAGATTGTTTGTTCTGTTGAGAATCTCTCTAAGATTTCCTCCCATCTGTGATTCATAGGACAGAATAACATCCTTATGGGAAAACAATAGACCTTAAAAGACTCACTGATACATTCTAGATTTGCCAGTATTGTGCAAAAGTATGGAGACAGAATGTCAGTATGCATTATATAACTATTTATCTAAAGATTTCATGCAAATCTATGTCTGAGACAATGATATTTAGAATCATGTTAAAGGAGTAAGTCAAGTTTCCCTCCCTCTTTCTGCTAGTTCATTTGTATCTGGCTTCAGAAGCTGGGGGAATGAATTGTACCCCTGGTTTGGCTACTTACCACAGATCCTCCCCAACCAGTGCAGTGTAACAGCAGTTTTGGACTGCTCCTTGGGCTGATCCATCTTAAATTTGGTGATGAATGGGAAAAGTACATAGAATATTGGTGTGCAGTATGTTAGTTCTAGCCTAGTACATCGACTTTGATTGAGGAAATGTATTCATGCCTTCCAGAAGTCAAAAGAGAAACATGTTGGGAAGTAATTTGGACTGATACTGTTGGGATGGTGAAGTTTCTTGACATATCTGTTGTGACAGCTGAAGATGTGTAGAAGTAAAAAGTGGAAAAGAAAGACAGTTTTGAGTCCAATAACAAGATGAATCTATACTATTTATGGCAGCTGTTGGCAAGCATGATATCACTTTACTCATGCAATCTACTGATACTTTGGAACATTACAAACTTCAGTATCATGTTTTTAGGCAACTTGTTAGAGGTAATAGATTTTGGCAGCTGCATGCAGTATTCACCAATCTAGATGCAGCCAAGGCTTTTCTCCAAATACCGGCCAACACATGTAACCTTTTTGTGGAACCTTTATTACACTACTTGGTCACCTCTTCCATTCTGGAGCTAATTACACCTATTAGACTTCTTTGCTTCCAGCCCTTCAAAACCAAAAAGCACATGAGGAAATAAGAGCGGAAACAAGATCAGAGTTGTCTGAGATGAAGAGAGATTTTTGTTGCCTTTCTTTTGCTAAAGCTCAGTGCCACAGACCGATTGGTGTGTTATACACTGGGCCAACTTAGAGAGCTTTTCAAGAAAACAGTGCCTTAAAATAAAGACAGTAGCAAATGTTCCAGATGCCAAACACTGTTGAAAACTGACATAAATGTGTGTCTCCTCCCTGTTTCCTCCTACCCTGCTGTTTTTCTGCCACCTGGGCTTTCAAGATGTATTAGCCAGGACACCTTTACCTTTCCAACTTTTAACCATCAGGAAGCTGAGACAGGCCAAATACTCTCTGGTCACATCTTGTTAATGTTTAAAATGTGTTGTTTTTGGCAGGCCATTCTGTAGCTTGGCAGATTTGGCTCCCTGTAGCTTCACTCATTTTGCTGTTTCAGTGACATTGTACACTAAGCCTTTCATCCTTCTGAGAGGATAAGAGAAATTTCCTCCAAGGATAGCAAATTTCAGGAATTCCACAATACCTTGGCTTTTTTTCCCCCTCATTCACAAGCTAAGATTACTGTCTTGTGTTGTTTTCAACAACTCAATCGTTTTGTTTGCTGCCTGGTTTTAATTCAAAGAACAGACCCTTTTGTGTGTTTTTTTTTTTTTCAGGACTATATCTTCAGCTGTGTGAAATGGTGTAGCTCAGGAGCTAATAAAGGAGCTATGCTGATTTACCCCAGCTGAGGATCTGGCTTAGAGTTTATAATGTGTACTGGGTCACTGAGCACGTGTACAAAAATATCTCTGAAACCAAATACATATAGTCGTCAGTTGAGTCATTATCAGCTAATGACAATTAAACCCTATTCCCCTAAACACACACAGTCATGCACACATCCTTACCTACCTTACCAAACACACACATTTGAATCATCCCAAGGAAAGTCTAAGTCAATAAAAAGACCACGCAATGTGCCTAATAGATCAATGGTATTTGTATTAAAATAACAAGCAAGCTCTTTTGGATCAAGGCAAAGAAACAGCTGTTAAACAGAGGTCCATCTTCTGAGAAGGACTTCTCACAGTCTAAGGCTAGAAAGCATCAGCTTGATTGCTACCACTGATTTCAATTGTCAAGTTACAGTGTGAAGAGGCAGTCTGCCTCAAAAAGACAACGGGCCCAATTTGGTTTTTGTTGGTTTTTTTAAACTATCTGGAAGCCACTGCCGTTTCTGGAGCACAGTTGGAATATTCATGCTGTTTGAAACAACACAAAGTGGATAAGTGCAGTTCAGCAACAGTTGGAAGTTTCCAAGTTACCTTCAACTGCAGTCTCAAGTAGAGTAAATATCTGTAGTTCAGTCTGGAGGAGACAAGCTATGGATAACGGTGTTTTCTATACAACCCTCCCTTCTTCATTAAAAAACAAAAAGTTTGTTAAGTCTTTTGGTGAAGCTTAGGAGCTGGCTCCCAGGTGGAAAATTAGACCAAAATGAGAATAAAATGGAGATGAGTGGGTTCCTTTTTCTGCAGTGAGAGAGACATTAGGAAAAGCCAACCACTTGATACGCAAAATAAATAAAGAGGGGAAAAAAGGAAAAAAACGTCAAACCAGAAGATGAATTGTTCAGTACGTTAGAGCCATATAAAGTGCCTACTGCTTGTTGCTGTGGCAGTATTGAAATCTTTCTGACTTGATTTTTTTTTCTTGAATTTATTTAATTGCATTGTTGGTTGCTGTATATGC
The DNA here is from genome assembly GCF_965140285.1 of Lepidochelys kempii. NCBI lineage: Eukaryota > Metazoa > Chordata > Testudines > Cheloniidae > Lepidochelys > Lepidochelys kempii. Next base: position 103,270,344 of record NC_136386.1, read on the forward strand.
TGGACTAACAGCCCTGGAAATGAAAGAGGTCTGTTCATCTACAGAACAGATAGAGCATAGTTCAGCTTCAGTGCAAGCCTCTTCACATTGTCCTGTTAATGTGCCTCAGCTCTGACTTACTGTGACGGGTCCTTATTCAGCCTTCTTTGACCCCTTAGTGGAGACATCAGCGCCCTGACATTCCCCATCCAAGGAAAATATACCCAGACCAGGTAGATGATCAACAAGACAGCCCTCCGGGAGGCATAGAAGGGCCAGGAGGAAATACTGACCAATCAAGAACCAGCAGGGCAGTTAAAAAGACTTGTCTGCTTTTGGTCAGGAGCAGAGCTGACACTGGGACAGAGGAGGAGCACCTCAGGGGCTCACACAGGCCCAGGCCATGGCCTTGACGTAAATGCTCTAACTTAGTGCTTGCATTTTGAAAAATTTGTTGGTTTTGTATCCTTTTCTCAGCTCAGACCAGAAATCCATTTGTCAGAGACTACACTGCAGCTATCTGATGCTAGAAAACTTTTCATTTATACAGACAAAGACCTAATTCAAACAAGAGATGCAGAGATGAAAAGCTCAGTATACCATTACCAGTCCTCCAAACCACTAGTTTTCATCTGCAGCTTTAACTCTGATAGTATCTTCTCTTTCTTCACCTATCTGAACATGGGATAAAACTTTTTCTGTTAATTGTGTCTCTACCTCCTTTGCAAGATGGCATCTATTTTTATAGTGTGTCTTCTCTCTTAATCTTTTTCTACAATGCCAGTGTTGACATGTACAAATGTCAAACAGACACAGTAGGAGTAAAACCCCTCCCCTCCCTTTACTATGCGTTTAGTTGTTTGGGCACCTGGGAAGATATTGATAAAATCCTATCCTGTACTTCGCTATGGTTATTCCTGTTGTGCAGCACTGTGGCACACCAATGATCAAATAAGACATGGCCATTGTAGCCTTTTATTGTATTTAAAGTGCATCTAGTGATATTGTATTAAGCCACCATGGGTTCGGCTTCAGTTGCTACAGTTTCAAGCTCAACAGAACGAAAATGCTGCTGGTGCTTTTCTCAGATTTGGAGGCTCTACGAACACACGAAATTCAAGGATAATGACCACAGACTCAATCACAAGTACAAAGACTTATCTGTACCACAAGTTTTTTATTAAAGCAATAAGTAAAGTTACAATTACCCATGCGTATAGAAATCCTACAGAAACCTATACAATAATTATAACTATAATCATACTCACATCATCAAAGATATTCTGGGCTCTGATGGACTTCTCCACAGACGATCATCGGGATAGTTTCCTCAGGGTTTTCCCATGTCTTCCCACTCTAGAGTCTTCCCACTCTACCCAACCAAGGAACCCTCTTTTATATTGTAATTCTGACTACGCCTAACACCTTATGCATTTGCATGAAGGTGTCAACCCTCTTTTTCCTTTTCTGCAATTCCACAACTCCATGAATATTGGAGTGCTCCATTTTTCATAGGTTGTTTGTAGTGCCTCTGATTCTCATTAGCATCTACGCATGACATGTACCCTGCGGTCAAGACAGATGTTCAAAGATGTTACAGTCAGGTGTTTCATGGTCTTGGACAATACATTACGGTCTATTGCAGTCCATTTTTCCATAACCTCACCTATTGGCACATCTCATGCACTAACCTTCTGACCTTTGGGTATAGGGTTTTTCCTAGGTCACTCACTCATATCAAGTGTTCTATGGCCTAATATGACTAAACTGAATCTTACAGCTCTCAGCCTGTAGGCCTTGCGTTCCAGCCATGTTTTACTTATATACCTAATACACACTCATCACTCCTAAATACTTATCAGTCCTATACTTCTGTAATCCTAAAATTTAAATCTATCTAGTATACATTGATTATATATGAAATAGCATATAAATTGACCATAACATCATGTAATACAATGATAAATAGATGATAAAATGAATTAATTGGCTACACCATGGAATCCATATCAGTCTTTTAACTTAGCTGCCAGACTCTTGCTTAAATAAAGGGTGCCCCTTATTCAGAGTCTGGGACTCTAAAAATAAAATATACTGTGTATTCTCTTGAATGTTGCTATAAGGAATAAATGTTCAGCAGTGTTTGTGAAGAAGTAAACACAAAGCTCCTATGTTGAAAACAATACAAATTGCATATCTGTTTCCTTGAACACCAAATTGAAAAGGAATCCTCAGTCTGTGACACTAAGCTCTCAGAGTATCACACAAAGTTATTTATTTCTATTGAAGAGACTATGGAGTTGGGTTTCTCTTCTAATTTTTCTTTGGATGGGTAGTTTCTTGGCTCATCCAATGTCAACACATGGAGCGAGAAAAACTAGCTGGCAGGAGGTCGACGGAAATAAAACAAAGGAAATGTGTAAGATCTGAGGGAAACAACGAGAAGAAAGAGAGTGGAGATGGTATCTAGCTTTCAGCTGAAGGATATGCCTGCTTTTTGTTAATCTGGATCTTCAGGTTGCAAGCTTTACTTTTGGACATAGACCTTATGCCTTTGCAGGTCTGTTGTGAGGATTAACTAATGTCAGGGAAGCTCTTTGTAAATTTGAAGTGCTATAGCAATAGGTAGAATTACTGCAGTATGGTTTGCACATGGTTTATATATATATATATTTTTAGCGGATGGTGGGTTGCTATTCTTGGTTTTGGGAAAATTTAAGTGGGATTTTATTGTTGTTTGGGTTTTGGGAGTTCTTTTTGGCAGGTATCTATATTTTTAATATGTAAATGTCAATAATTTTAGTAAGCATATTTAAATGTCATATGTTTTGTGCCTAAAATGTCTGAGAAAAATAAATCAGTAATTATCTGTTTCGAAAACAGACTATTGACAATCTGAAATCAAGGGACTTAACCCCATCCATGGATACGAGGCTAGAAATTCCTTTATTCCTCTGTTCTTCTAAACTCCTCCCTCCCTTAGTTTACTACTGCTTCTAAATTCCCAGTAATCCCCTCCTTCAGACTTAGAGATCCTTGATTATGAGAAGACAACTTTGTTCCTACTATCAGATTCTTCTAGTAATAATTGAATCCATCAGTCACAGGGGCACCTCTCTGTAATTATTAAAGTACTTTTGTTGTCACTTTATATATTTAAGATGAATGTCACTGTTGCTCAAACATAGTTTGAATCTGTGGAAGCTTTCTCCAGGATTGTGACAGTTTCAGACCATATATACAGGTGAACTGTCCAGGGAATCTATAGCTATACATCCCTTGTGCCTGGCCTACCCCAGAAGTCTCTTCTTCTTTCTGTTGTATGAGGAGTCAAATTTGAAAGAATGCAATTGTCTTATCTTTCCTGAAAGCTAGGTAAACTGCCACTGTCTAATCCCTGGAATTAGACAACATCCTTCTCTTTGTCCTGCTTGCTTTTCTGATTCCTTAGTGTCAAATAGTTTCCTTGATTGATACCAGTAGGTGTAGGAGTATTTTTATGTAGCTGCCAGAGCTCTGTGAAAAAACTATTTTTAAAATAAAATAGCAATCTACATGTGAAGTATTCAAATAAATGCAGAATGGAGAAGGGTTCTCTCTCACTGACTTTATTCCTTGGGGTGGGAGGAAACCTATGTGTAATCATTCTGTCTTTTATTAATTATCCAGTTTCCAGACTGAATTGACATATAAAACTGTCTTTAAAATATTGATCTGTTCCCTAATATTTGTCAACTCTCAGATTCTGGGGCAGATTCTACCAACTGTGATTTTATTTTTTTCTTTTCTTCTCTTATCTGACTCAGGCATGTTTCTCCTATCCCTTGTTACTGATGTAGCCTTTGTGTACTAATGCTAAATCATTGGAATTATATCCATACACACAGTCATTAAACAACATCTCTCTGTGTAACTAGAATGTGGATTATAATGGGGGCATGAAAAAGGCATATATATGGAATGTTTTTTAATGTCATCTCTATTTACTTTTAGTTTTAAAGTAACATGTAAAGTCTTGTAAAAATATAAGAATCTGATGATACTTCAGAGTCGGGGATCATTTATGAGACACAGTCTTCTCTAGTTGAAATACAGTTAAGTGCTCCAAAATTGAGCAGACCTCCACATGAGATTTTCTACTGCTGCAAACCAATCTTAGAAACTCTAGAGACAACCTGAATCTCAGGACTCTCTGTTGGCTAATAAATGTTACCTTAACTTTGACCCTTGTAAACGTTTTACAAATAATTTTATATAAATTCCAGTATCCTTGACTTATAATTGCATAGAAACAGTAGAAGACAATATGCATGATTGCTAACCCTGCTGTTTTTAAATTCAGGCTGTTAATTCAATGGTTTCCTGTAGAAATTTATGGCTTAAATTTATATTCAAGGGAAGCTTTTTCTTACTACAAATCATCTAGGTCCTGATGCTGGGAAATCTAAATTAGTTCAGAGGTCTTCTGAAATGGATTTTACAGCTCAAAAGAGGTTTCAGTATAAATAATTTAAAATTTAGTTCAGTCAGAATGACACTGTATAATTGCGTCCAGGTGGCTTTTCATATATAGGCATGGCTCTTCACTGCATTGTATCTTGTGTAGTTATTTACACTTGTAAAAAGTGAGGTAATAAACTACCAGATTAGGTTTTGCTACTCATGTTAGCAGTAGTATTGTTACACCTGCTTTGCACAGTTGTGAATGGCTGCATGTGATGGTAGGTAGTGGGGAATCAGATGCATATATACTTTATTATAAACACCTACCTAAAAATACCCATGACCAAGATTTTCAAGTCACTAGTGATTTTGGATGCCCAACTGAGACAACTTAAAGGGGCCTGACTTTCAGAAGGTGGGCATTCAATACTTTCTAAAAAGCAGGCCCCCTTAAGGTGTCTCAAGCTGGGCTTCCAAAATCACTGTCACTTTTGAATATCTTGGCCATGTGTATACACACACTCTGTGTGTGTGTGTGTGTGTGTGTGTGTGTGTGTGAGAATGTGTGTGTTATGAGTGTGAGAGAATATAAACCAGTGGTTCTCAAACTTGTATACTGGTGACCCCTTTCACATAGCACGCCTCCGAGTGCAACCCCCCCTTATAAATGAAAAACACCTTTTAATATATTTAACATCATTATAAATGCTGGAGGCAAAGCGGGGTTTAGAGTGGGGCCTGATAGCTCACGATACGCCATGTAATAATTTTGAGACCTCTGAGGGGTCCCGACCCTCAGTTTGAGAACCCCTGATTATATACGATTTATTGAAACTGTATTTTCTGACAGATGAGTCAACACAACTTTTTAAGACTCTGAACAGTGACTCACTTTGCTGTGTTAGGGAAAAACCATTACAATCAAAATGAAGCATACTTTTAATTATCTGTAGTAATTTGGATGAAATATATAATGAGCTTGATAAATGCAAAATGCTCTAGGCATCAATTCTTCAAGCTGAAATAGAACCAAAAGTGCCGGAAAATGCATTGTTAGTTCAGAATACACCATATTTTTGAGCAACTGCTAACCAGAAATTATTAAAATGACTTATGTAAGATAACTCTCATCTGTGTCAGTGACTATATGTTAAATGAACAGGTGTACTTGTGGCACCTTAGAGACTAACAAATTTATTAGAGCATAAGCTTTCGTGGGCTACAGCTCACTTCATCGGATGCATAGAATGGAACATATAGTAAGAAGATATATATATATACATACAGAGAAGGTGGAAGTTGCCATACAAAAACTGTAAGAGGCTAATTAATTAAGATGAGCTATTATCAGCAGGAGAAAAAAACTTGTAGTGATAATCAAGATGGCCCATTTAGACAGTTCACAAGAAGGTGTGAGGATACTTAACTTAAGAAAATAGATTCAATATGTGTAATGACCCAGCCACTCCCAGTCTTTATTCAAACCCAAGTTAATGGTATCTAGCTTGCATATTAATTCAAGCTCAGCAGCTTCTCATTGGAGTTTGTTTCTGAAGCTTTTCTGTTGCAGAATTGCCACCCTTAAGTCTTTTACTGAGAGGCCAGAGAGGTTAAAATCTTCTCCAACTGGTTTTTTAATGTTATAATTCCTGATGTCAGATTTGTGTCCATTTATTCTTTTGCATAGAGACTGTCCGGTTTGGCCAATGCAGAGGGTAATTGCTGGCACGTATCACACTGGTAGATGTGCAGGTGAACAAGCCCCTGATAGCATGGCTAATGTGATTGGGTCCTATGATGGTGTCACTTGAATAAATATGTGGACAGAGTTGGCATCGGGCTTTGTTGCAGAGTTTGGTTCCTGAGTTGGTGTTTTTGTTGTGTGGTGTGTAGTTGCTGGTGAGTATTTGCTTTAGGTTGGGGGGCTGTCTGTAAGTGAGGACTGGCCTGTCTCCCAAGGTCTGTGAGAGTGAAGGATCATCCTTCAGGATAGGTTGTAGATCCTTGATGATGCACTGGAGAGGTTTTAGTTGGGGGCGTGTAGATGACGGCTAGTGATGTTCTGTTATTTTCTTTGTTGGACCTGTCTTGTAGTAGGTGACTTCTGGGTACCCTTCTGGCTCTGTCAATCTGTTTCTTTACTTCACCAGGTGGGTATTGTAGTTTTAAGAATGCTTGATAGAGATCCTGTAGGGGTTTGTCTCTGTCTGAGGGATCAGAGCATATGCGGTTGTATCTTAGAGCTTGGCTGTAGACAATGGATCGTGTGGTGTGTCCTGGATGGAAGCTGGAGGCATGTAGGTAAGTATAGCGGTCAGTAGGTTTTCCAGTATAGGGTGGTGTTTATGTGACCATTGCTTATTAGCACAGTAGTGTTCAGGAAATGGACCGCTTGTGTGGATTGGTCTAGGCTGAGGTTGATGGTGGGATGGAAATTGTTGAAATCATGGTGGAATTCCTCAAGGGCTTCTTTTCCATGGGTTATAAACCAATTACTTTCTTGAGTAGAAAAGAAAATTATATTCTTCTGCTGAAAGTACTGAAGAATATAGGGCCTAATCTGCCTCTCACACTGGCTTTACACCAGTGCATCTCTATTGATTTCAGTGAAATTATTCCTGATATAGCACACTATGAGAGGGAGTATTGGTCCTTGAGGGCCTGGAGCTTTGCTCAGTCCAAAACCCTGAATGAGTGAAATCCTGACTCCACTGAAGTTAATGGCAAAACTCCCATTGATTTCAATGGAACTAGAATTTCACCCAGTATAATTAAGAAGCTAACTTAGTACTCTGCATATATATATTTTTCCTAGATGTTCATCTGTTTAAAGTTGTATCAGAGACAAGTGCCAACTACCTCTTGGTTCTCAGACCAACCCTGTCTAAACAACATCTTCATGTCAACTTTTCTGAACCCTGGAGTTAGAAAGGCTGTATGTTTTTCCCCTGGGAGGGAGCATCAGTCTGCATTTAACACCCCAGCCCAAATGCTGCCTCTTTTGCTGCCTGCCCCCACACCCTAATACCTCTTTCCTTGACCTTTCTCCTTAACTGCCCCCCACCCCTCTCCGAATAAGATTTTTGTAGTGCCTTCCAGGCCATTTTGCCTCCAAAGCGGCCATCTCTGCCTGTCAAGTGGTATCTGAGAGATCAGCAGTACTGCAGGGCCAGGCTTTCCCTGGATAGTGGCACCCCAAAATCCAGTGAGCTCTGAAGGGAAGTCCCAGTAGTTGGGATCTTTCTGTGGCTGATTTTATACCTTTCTAATAGGGCAGACTGTATAGCCAGAATAATGGCAGAATATTGAGGCAGAAGGCATTAAAAGGATTTTAATGTTTTCTAATGAGGGCATGGGGAAAATGGTGAAAAATGTAAAGTCAGGGTACAAATGGGAAGGAAGAAGAATGGGAAGAAAGTAAAGAATGGAGAGGAAAAAGTGCAAGAAATATAGGGTGAGGGAATGAGGATGGGGAAGAGAGTGAAAGGAGACAGGCACTTGATGGAATTTGTCAGGTTGTATATAACAGTAAGATGGTGTGCCCTTTTAGGATGGTTGCATGAAGTCTCTGGTCTTTAACAGTGCTTTTGTTTGCATATATTAATATTGCATTGTTCCAGTTTCAAGTTAAATATTTAATCAGAGTTAGTGGAAAACTAGCCATCATCTTCTTAGAATGAAGCATAGTAACTGGAAAGCCACAAGTGATTTCTCCTTAGCCATTTGAAATGTGCTTTGCAAAAGGCTGACACAGCTGGTTGGATAAATTGCAGTGGGTAGAGAGGGAGTGGGTAAGTGAACAATTTGGGATTTCCAGATTCTGAAGCATTGGCGGCTGAAAGGTGTGGTGAACTTCAGCAGAGGTGTCAGGAAATTTGCAGTTAGAGCTGTGCGCAAAAGCTGATGCCACTAGTGAAACCAGAAAATAATCCAATTTTTGTTGGACTGGAGAAAAATTTTAAAATTCTGTGATTTCACTCTGTAAAGAGGAACCCTTACTCACTTGAAAACTACAGGAGCCTTGCCCCCACTCAGAATAAAGTGCACTTAGGGTATGTCTACAGTACAATTAGACACCAGCGGCTGGCTGGTGCCAGCTGACTTGGGCAAAGGGGCTCTGGCTAAGAGGCTGTTTAATTGCGAAGTAGATGTTCGGGTTCCAGCTGCAGCCTGAGCTCTGGGACCTTCCCACCTTGCAGAGTTCTAGAGCCTGGGCTCCAGCCCAAGCCTGAACTTTAACACTGCAGTTAAACAGCCTGTCAACCTGAACCCCACAAGAATGAGTCAGCTGGCAGGGACCAGCCGCGAGATTTTAATTGCACTGTAGACATGTGATAATGGGGATCCTTCTGTCTGTTACTCTGCTGCGCTGGAATTGTTGCCTAAAACACTGAAATCATGGTCATGTTGAATTCAATAAGAATTTGTAATTGATTTCCATGGGACCAGGACTTCACCCTACAGCTCCCAGTAACTATACGTAAGGCTATGTTTTAGTCACAGGTATTTTTAGTAAAAGTCAAGAACAAGTCATGGGCAGTAAAGAAAAGTTCATGACCTGCGACCTGTCCATGACTTTTACTAAAAATACCTGTGACTAAAACTTGGGCGGGGGGCTGCGGGGGTGGGGGCAGTCCAGGGGCACTGTGGGTGCTGGGGGAGCTGGCCCGGGACCCCTGCTGATGCTGGGTGGGGAGAGCTGGGCTGAGGTGAGTGGCCCGGGATCACCGGCTCCTACCGGCTCTGCATCTCTGAAGCTCCTAGGCGGTGGAGGGGCACAAACATTGGCTGCCACAGCTCCCATCGGCCGGGAACCACAGCCAATGGGCGCTGCGGGGGTGGGGCCTGTGTCCCCGAGTCGGGCAGTCCCTGAGCCAGGACCAGCCGCTGCAGAAGTCATGGAGGTCACGGAAAGTCACGGAATCTGTGACTTCTGTGTCCTCCGTGACAAACTCACAACCTTAACTATAGGTGTTGCCTTTAGTTTCAATATATATTCTTAAATCACAGCTGAAATTTTGCTGTGGAGCCAGATTGATGGATTTGCATGGAATTCTTTGTTTTAACTGGAAAAGAAAATTGTAAGAAGAAACTGGGAAAGCTCTCTTGGTTCTAGTTCCAGCCATAAGACTCTAGCCCTACAAAGGCTTCCATGTGTGCTTAACTTTAAACGAATATGTGCATAAATCTTTGAAGAATTGGGGCCTAATTTAAGATTTTTCAAGGGTGGGTGCCAGAAGTGATGCTCATGCCTTGGTCTCTGCACAGAGTTTTCCCTGCACACATCTCTCTGTTCTTAACCTTATGCTTTTAGGTAGGATGTGAAAAGTGAGCAAGAAAGACAGTAAAGAAAACCAGGGACATAACTGCACAAACTAGCAACATTTTACAAGTAAAATATGAACACTGAAAGGTCATGTCATATAGTTCATTCTTGTGCCAGAAGGAGAATTTGTGGATTTAGAAAAATAAGACTAAAATATTATTTTTAGTTCATGTGACTGACAGCTTCATATGAAGTGCTCACACATAAAAAGTAGGAATTAAGGGTGGCATTTTCAATGCGGCTGTAGGAGAGTTAGCACCCAAGTCCCATTGATTTTTCAATCAATCTCTAATCTTAAAAGCACAGAGCATTAAAAATACAGGGGTAGTGCCTTTTGTAACCCTATAGTATTGTTTAAGTTCTGTTAGTTATTTTTTAATAACTATAAATTTCTTCATTGGAGTTACTTAAATTTCTGTTTTATAGATTTTTTTCCATGTTATGGCTAGTTTTCATTGACCCTTTAAATGGAGTTCTGTGCTATTCTGGAAGCATGCAGATGAAGCTGAAGTTTATCTTGTGTGACGGGGTCGGGCTAGATGGCTATAGGAGACTAATAGAAGGCAGATATATTAGCCCCAGGCTAACTAGGTCCCTTTTCCCTGGGTAAGGTAACAGGGAAGGTTCCAGAACAATCAGGAACCTTCTGGAGACAATTAAGACAGGCTGATTAGAACACCTGCAGCCAATCAAGAAGCTGCTAGAATCAATTAAGGCAGGCTAATCAGGGCTCCTGGGTTTTAAAAAGGAGCTCACTTCAGTTTGTGGTGTGTGTGTGAGGAGCTGGGAGCAAGAGGCACTAGGAGCTGAGAGTGAGAACGCAGACTGTTGGAGGACTGAGGTGTACAAGCATTATCAGACAGCAGGAGAAAGGTCCTATGGTGAGGATAAAGAAGGTGTTGGGAGGAGGCCATGGGGAAGTAGCCCAGGGAGTTGTAGCTGTCGCACAGCTGTTCCAGGAGGCACTCTAGACAGCTGCATTCCACAGGGCCCTGGGCTGGAACCCGGAGTAGAGGGCGGGCCCGGGTTCCCCCCGAATCCTCCCAACTCCTGGTCAGACACAGGAGGAGTCGACCTGGACTGTGAATTCAGAAAAACAGCCAAGCTGAGGGCTGCCATGAAGCTCCCAAGTGAGCAAATCCGCCAATAAGCGCAAGGCCCACCCAGGTAGAGGAGGAACTTTGTCACACTTGTCAGATGATGTCTCTTCAGCAGCATAATTTTATTTGGACAAAAACGACATCTTTAATTGAATGAAATTTTTCAAGTCTAGTTTGTCATCTTTTCAGTCCAGTATCTCCCATCTTGCTGTTCAATGAAAATAATTCATCCTAGAAACATCACACTGTTACAATAAGGAGATGTTTATAAAGAAGGTCAATACTAGTGATGTTAAAAAAGCACACATGAAAATACTACTTTTGCCCCGATAATATTGCCATCTTTTAAAACATGTTGAAACATCTGAACATTTTTTGATTATCTGTTTTTGAGTCGTCACTGTGTAGTATTGTCTGAGTACCATGTATATGTAATTCTATCTTGAATTCTGCACGCCAGATGAGTATGTTGAATGAAGTCATTAGATTATTTGTGTGGGTTTTAGTAGATGTTTTATAATAGGAAGTATGCATTTCATATGAAACCACAGGGTTGTCATCTGAGGAATAGATCCACCGATCCATGGCAGGTGAGCCAGAAGTTTTAGACTTGTGTTAGTCTTTAGTCTAGCCAAAGCCAATTCAGAGAAATGAAGTAATACTCTGGATTGTGTAAATTTGTCTGGTTTCAATGTACATTACAGCAATGCACATTACTTTTTGCTCTGTGCCTTGGATACCTCAGTGATGTAATGGTGTAGTAGTTATTTCTAGCATAATGTTTTAACTTTTTGCAGTTTCCTTCAGAATTTCACAGTCACTGCCATTATGCTAAATTTTAAAAAATAATTTAATGCAACTAATATAATAAAATAATGTGAAAGCAGTGTGACTGCAGGGCTTGCCTAAATATATGGAATTATATTTTCAATCACATTTGAATTAGTTAATAATCCCTGACATTCTTTTTAACTAATATTACAATCTGTGGCCAGTGGTGTTCTGTAGCCCTTACTGAAGATTTCTGCTTTTCATGGCATAGCATAATATTCTATTACTTAGCTAAACTGATAAGGTGGTTTATATTTTACTGCTACAGTGGGAAGACCATGGAGGCTTCATAAAATATTCCAAGCAGTTTGTATAGGATAGTTGGCTACTAGAGAGAGACTGAAAATTAACTACCAGATTCTTTAACTTGTCTTGAAATCTGGGGCATTTGAATTAGAATGAAGAAAATGTTTTAGGGCATCTATGAAATGTTAACACAGAATAGATGCTGAGAGAGAAATTCTGACTTGAGCTATGTGATCATGCAAGCAGGTAAGGAGATGAAGAATGTCCTTCCACTCCTACGTAGACTATCTTGACCAGACATGGATGTAAGCAGGGCTGCTCACTCTCTGTTTGGAGAGGTCTCATTACCTCTACAAGTCGTTTCATGTAGATACGGAAGAGGAACATGTTTGTGCAAAAATGTTGCATTCACATAAGTATTGTAGAATTGCAAATGTAAAATCTACTCAAATATAAATGACAGGTTTCATTGTAAGGAGAGTGGTCACTTTGGATAAGCTATTACCAGCAGGAGAGTGGGGTGGGAGGAGGTATTGTTTCATGGTCTCTGTGTATATAATGTCTTCTGCAGTTTCCACAGTATGCATCCGATGAAGTGAGCTGTAGCTCACGAAAGCTTATGCTCAAATAAATTGGTTAGTCTCTAAGGTGCCACAAGTGCTCCTTTTCTTTTTTCAAATATAAATTAATCTCAGCCACCTATTCAGTAGCGGTTCAACTTGTAGGAATTAGTTTGGGAGCTGATTTTCACCATAAAAGTCTGCTGTGGAGTGGTAATAGAGGAATGGGAGTTCCAGGTCTCACTGGCTGCAGTGATTATGCTGTTGGAAATTCAAACATGTCCGCTTTTATTTGAAATTGAGTAACAGTCGTATTCATTATGAAGATTCCTCAGGATCTTAAAATGTCTCTTGCTGTTATGGCCATGGGACAAATCTCCATTAATTATCGTGGATTATGGGCAGTTAGTCATTGTCATACACCTGTAAAGCCTCATGGCTTCTTTCAGCAGATATTAGTATTTTCAGGTTTCCACGATTTGTCATCTGCACAGGCTATTATTCACCAGACACATTCTCAAATTGACTACAATACAGAGAAGACCATTTCTGACATTTCTTTCGTTGCTTCATAGCCCACTCAACAGATCTTTTGGGTTTCCCCTTGTCCTTTCCTTAATGGCTATGTCAGGCATATGCTCACTAATGACATCCCATTTTATCTCTCAGAATGTTTGAAACAGATAAAAAAGAAGAAGATTGATGAAGGCCAATTTGAAGGGCCTAGGTCATTTTAAAGAGAACTTGTTTGGCCATTTCTAAGCATTTAGGAAAGATTAGGCTGAGGTGTGTGTGGGGAAGGGTAACTCATGATGGAAAAAGTCATTTTTGCCACACTATCAATTATCAGTAGATCACCTCATCACTGATTTGGAATTGGGATGAAAAGTGTCTGCTACAGTTGTCACACTTTCTTCTAAATGGCTTAACAGCCATAGAACCAAGATATTTGGCACAGAGCTTTAATCAGAATGGAAGACTGTAGATGTTTTTTAGTTAATCAGTCCCTAACCAGTACATCATAGGAATGTACAAAATAGCCCTGTTGTTTGTTTTAAGACTTTGCATAACTTAGATTTGAGTCTCTGGGATGAAAGATAACGTATTTGCTGCTGCTTCTCTGTAGGTTTTTTTTGTCATTATCTACAATTCTGAAATTTCCTTGGTGAGATGGGAGCTGGGAAACAGTTATCCTTAGATTCAAAATCATCCACTGATCATCAGCTGTAGTTAGAAAGGATTTTTCCCTATAGTAATGCACAATTGGCTGGGTAGAATATTACTTGCTTTGCTTTGCTTTTGTCTCAAACATTAGATAGAGACTACTTCTGAAGGAAGGTTACTGTCGTAGATGGACCATTGGACTTTTCCAGTATGCCATTCTTAAATAAGTATGCATATGTCTCCTGTCTATTTTTCTCAGGGTTATAAGAAATAAGAAATCATTGAAAATATTTTGTTTAAACATACTGTCTGGAGTCAAACTTCACCAGGCTTCTACATTGGTCTTACAAATTCGTGTGTGTAAATTGGGTGCTTAAACAAAATACTGCTGAGTTTGTGCCTGACCATGCACCACTACAGTCAATGGGGAGCTTTAACATTGACTGCAGTGGATGTTGGGTCACGCCCTCTGTGTACACAGTGTAGCAGGTAGAAATACAGAGGCCTATTTTCCAAATGCTGATCATGATTGACTCAAAAGTGTTACCTGTTGGCTGTGTAAGAAATAAGGGAGTGGCTACTACCATACATACAGTATTGAAATTTTGAATGCTTGATTGTTTTCCTAGTTCTATTTTATGCCTCTTTTTCCCTGAGAATCACGGTGCTAATTAAGCATGGTAAGTTTCAGTCTCTCGGGGTCTTTAATTATGACATTGCAGTTCTGCCATAGCAACACCCTGGAGTATAGCAGATAGGATATTATGAAGTGGATATATTCAGTGGAAAAATGTCCAAAAGCATTCCAAATCACTTAAGATAATTAAACAGGGGGGAAAGAATATGGTGTGTTTAAAGAATATGTAGTGATTGTACGACTAGGGTGATGTTAGATGCATGAGCGTGGGAAACTCATTACCATGCTTCATTCATCCTGTATATTGTAATGAAAAACAAAAGTTGAAAAACGCCACTGCCAAGCTAGCCCAGCTGAATATTTGAAGATATTTTCACTGAGACCACCGCTGCAAAAGGACAACGGCTTTAATAGACTTGTTTATTTCACTGAATGCATATGGTAATCCAAATGGTTACCATTTGAGAAATAACTAATTCCAATGTAAAGGTCAAGATAACCAGGACTGAGATGCTGCAGCATTAATGGATGACATTTTAAGTAATAATTTTTTAGTACATCTCCCTGCGCCCCTGTTTCCGTCCCCCCCCCAATATTTACAGTCAAGATTTCAAAATATATATCAAGAATTTTTAATAAGAATTCTTGCAACTGAGATTGAGAGCAAGACAGGGAAAACGAACGGACACTTTATCGTTCAGAAACTTTATCTGAGGGAGGGGCAGGAGTAGCAAAGTTAAATAAAGACAAAGGGCCAGCTCCCTAACTGCAGTAAAGCTCTGGCAGCACATCAGAAGGGAAGGTGGAAGATGGCTCTAAGGCGCCTTGCCAGTGCTGTCTCAAGGCGATTTCAGCTCCTGGAATAAATTAGAACAGCCTCAGACGCTGTTTTGTCAGCCAAAGATGGCCACAGTGGAAGGTGTTTTGGACCATCCCCTCCTTTCACTGCCCATGACATGCCCCTTTACTGAGAATTGGAGGAGTAGGTCACATAAACCAGATATGCCAGGTTTACACTACCCAGGGACTCCCCAAAACTGGGAGCAACCCCTGTAGGGCAGCTCTCCAGCTGTTTTATGCTTGAATGGTTAGATGATGGTCCAGAGATCTGGAAACTGAGCCTTAAAATGATGCATTGCTCTCACAGAATAGTTAGAACACAAAAGAGTGTTGCTAACTCTCATGATTTAATCATGAGTCTTATGATATCTGGTGGTGTTCTTAAGGCCCCAGGTCCTAGAGTCATGTGATTACAGAAGAATCTGCTTTCGTTTAAAAACAAAGAAGTAAGTTGCAGAGAAAAGCTTAAAAACATGAGCCCTAAAGGCTCAAAAATCAGGAGGCAAATAAAAAGAACCCCAAATATACTATTTTAAGTCAATCTCATGATTTGGGGGGTTCGTGAGTCTTGTATGCTTGGGGCTGGCAATGTAGGGCATTAGTTACAGAGTTAGAATTAAAAATAAGAAAATAAAGGAGATCATTGTTATAGCAGGATTTAATTAGGTATATAAAATGAAGCTAATGGGCTGCATTTCCAAACCCCTTGCAGTGGGGTTGAGTGCTGGAGGTGGGAGCATTGCAGAAGAAATCAGAAACAGATCCTACATCTCACTGTTCTTAGATTAATGAAATCTATATGCTGCATCTCCAAGCCCTATTCCCAGACCTGTCAGCCCTCAAAATCAAAGTGACTGTCAAAGATGGATGTGTATGCAGTGGAGGAGGGGTTATGTCTCAGCTTTTCTGGTTACTTTCCACCCACTGGAGAATTTATTTATTTATTTATTTTTAAGAGCAGCTTTTAAAGAGGTTTGGGGAATTGCTTAGAGAATTTCTATTTTAGGACAAATGTGGGATTTCTCCTATTCCTTCAGTTCCTGCTTCACTTCACCACATCTCAGAGTTCTGATATAATTCTTAATGGAACTAACCTGAGAATGACTGATCACAAATACTCCATGTTGTTTTCAGCCAGCCTATGCGGTGTGCCACAATGCGCATTTCAGAGAACGGAAACCCAGACTCCCAACATTGCTTTTGAATGCAGGCTGTTATATAGTGCTGCCAGAAGCAGACCAGTATATGGGTTAGTTGTTTTAAAAACTTCTCATCCCTCTTTCCCATAAGCTACTATTCCTCCCAACTTTAGAAAACCCCACCAAACTGATACTGTACGGATTGTAGCAGTGGAAGCATCATCGTACTGCCATGCCAATTAGTCCTGTTCCAGAGGACATCTACCTGCTGAAATTTATCAGGCAGGCATGACTTAGTGCCAATAGTATTAGCTGTTTTTTGTAATGAGGACTCTTATCCATTGGGGTTGAATGGAGCCCACAACCATGTCTCAAGTAGCCCATTGAATCAGTTGTGATTGACTTTTGGACACTAGCAAACTGAGGCAGATTTGAACCCATAACTTAGAAGTGAAACATGTCCCAGGCCATAGAATGACAGAAGTGTAGGACTGCAAAGGACATCGGTAGGCCATCTAGTCGACTCCCCTCACTCAAGGGAGAACTAAGTAATAACTAGACCACTCCTGACAGCTGTTTGTCTAACCTGTTCTTAAAAACCTCCAATGATGGAGATTCTACAACCTCCCTAGGCAATTTGTTCCAGTGCTTAACTACCTTGACAGAAAGCTTTTTCTAATGTCCAACCTAAACCTCCCTTGCTGCAATTTAAGCCCATTGCTTCTTGTTCTATCTTCAGAGGTTAATGAGAACAGTTTTCCACCTTCCTTCTTGTAAAATCCATGTATGTATTTGAAAATACTGTTATGTCTCCCCTCAGTCTTCTCTTCTCCAGGCTAAACAAATCCAGTTTTTTCAATCTTCCCTCTCTAGGTCATGTTTTCTAGACATTTTATTATTTTTGTTGTTCTCCTCTGGACTTTTTCCAATTTGTCCACATCTTTCCTGAAATATGGTGCCCAGAGCTAGACGCAATCCTCCAGCTGAGGCCCTATCAGCTCAGAGTAGAGTGGAAGAATTACTTCTAGTGTCTTGCTTACAACACTTCTGCTAATATATCCCAGAATGCTGTTCACTTTTTTTGCAACAGTGTTACATTGTTGACTCATACTTAGTTTGTGATCTGCTATAACCCCCAGATCCCTTTCCACAGTACTCCTTCATAGGCAGTCATTTCCCATTTTGTATGCATGCAATTAATTGTTCCTTCCTAAGTGGAGTACTTTTCATTTGTCCTCATGGAATTTCATCCTGTTTCATTTAGTTTTGACCAGTGGTTCTCAAACTATGGGACAGGCCTCACAAGGGAGGCGCGGGAATGTGTCAAGTGAGGCATGAGGTGTGTGTGGGTTTGTTTTGTTTGCTTGTTTTTGAAGACTTCTGGCTGTCAGCCCTGGGTAGCTGGGGCTCATGCAGAAGGGCTGTGCATACCCAGGAGGTGAGAATAAAAGAGACAGCCAGAGCCCTGCCACCTCAGGGCTGATAGCTGGAGCCCTGCCACTCTGGCTCAGGCTCTTCTTCCCCCACCCCATCTCAATCCTTCACCTGGAGGCAGACAAGGCTCAGACTCTCCTTCCTCCCTCCAGTCCCTCGCCTGGGGGTGGCAGGGCTCTGACTGTCAGCCCCAGGGTGGCAACAGCAATGCAGAAGGGTGGCAATTGGGGTGCTCAGTCTGCAGTGAAAAGTGATGACAAATATCACTTTTCACATTGCCACTCTTACTTCTGCATTGCTGCTAGTACAGCATTGCCTTCAGAGCAGGATGCCCGGCCAGCAGCTGCTGCTCTCCACTCTGCCTTCAGAGCTGGAGTGTGTGGAGGGGTGTAAACAATTACAGACACAAAGAAGGGGAACCCGATCAAATAAGTTTGAGAACCACTGGTTTAGGCCATTTCTCCAGTTTGTCTAGATCATTTTGAATTTTAATCTTGTCCTCCAAAGCACTTGCAACCCCTCCCAGCTAAGTGTCAGCTGCAAACTTTATAAGCATACGGTCTATGGCATTATCTAAAATATTGATAACGATATTGAACAAAACTGAACCCAGGACTGATCCCTGCAGGATCCCACTCAATATGCCCTTCCAGGTTGACTGTTAACCACCGATAAATACTCTCTGGGAATGGTTTTCCAATCAGTTGTGCTCCCACCTGATAGTAGCTCCATCTAGGCTACAATTTTCTAGTTTGTTTAGGAGATGGTCATGTGAAACAGTATCAAAAGGCTTAGTAAAGTCAAGATTTATCAACTTTATCACTTCCCCCACATCCACAAGGCTTGTTACCCTGTCAAAGAAAGCTATTAGGTTGGTGTGACATGATCTGTTCTTTGAGTACTTGCTCATGTCAATTCCATTCTAGGTGTGTGCGCGCCCACGTGCATAGTCGTCGGAGACTTTGGCCTTAGCAGTATCCTTAGGGTCAGCTGTGGTGCCCCTTGAGTGCCATGCTTATGTGTTGGTATATTAGGCGCCATCAAATCTATGCCCTCAGTTTCTTCTTTCCACCCATGGTGGTTGGTCAAAGTGCCTTGTCTTGCATCGCAAGAGTGTTAGCGGTTCTTACAGTCCATTGTTCTGTCTCCCTTGTATTTAGTTGATAGGTACTTGGTTTAACCATTAAGTTAAATATTTAAGTAGTAATGTAGTAGTTTAGAGTCCAGGCTGGACTTCGCCTCAGAGCAGGGCAGACCCCATTCTCCAGGCTTTAAGCAATGCTCATTGTGCAGCTGGCTGATGCCCATTAGTGACCCCACAAGAGCTGTTTGAAATGTTTGGGGGAGTCCCACAGAAAGGACAAGTGCAGGATCTGCAAAAACGTTTGCCCTTGAACTCAGAAGGAGCAGAATATCTGTGTGGTCAAGGTCCCAGACCACGTCCTGTCGTCACTTGCATGGCGACAAAATCCTGCAGCAGTGTTGGAGGACGTTCCATTTGTGCCCCCCCCCATCGGTTACCCTGGTCTCCGATGCTTTGGACCTGGGATTGGGAGCCCACCTGAGCAATCTCAGCACGCAAGGTTGTTGGTCCCCTCTCAGTTGTTCTCTGCACATCAATGTCAGGGAGCTTAGAACCATGCCTTCCTACCACACCTAAAGTGCAGGGTGATCCATGTCCTGACGGACAATACAGCAGCTATATTCTACATCAACAAGCAAGGCAGAGCCAGGTCATCTGCCCTTTGCCAAGAAGCCCTCAGGCTATGAGACTTCTTTATACAACACAACATCCATCTCATAGCTGCACTCCTACCCAGGGCCAGGAAAACTTTGGTAGATCGCCTCAGCAGGATATTCTCATCTCACCATGAGTGGCCTCTCCATCCAGAGGTGGTCAGCATCATCTTCCAGAGGAGGAGTACTCCCTGGGTGGACCTGTTCATGTTCAGGCAAAACAGGAAATGCCATGGTTTCTGCTCCTTTCGGGGGTAGACTCTTCCCTGCTCCTGTGGTCGGGGTCTCTAATGTATGCCTTCCCCTCAGTTCTGTTGATCCACAGAGTCCTCCTGAAGATCAAGCAGGACAGGGTGAAGATGATCCACATAGCGCTAGCTTGGCCACGCCAACACTGGTTCGGCACGCTGCTGGACCTCTCGGTGGCTGCTCCATTACAGCTACTGCTTCAATCGGACCTGCTGTCCCAGAGCCATGGCAGCCTTCTGCATCCGAATCTGGTGGCGCTGCACCTGATGGCTTGACTGCTGCATGGCTAAATGCAGCAGAGCAGGAGTGCTCGGACGCTGTTCAAGAGGTCCTGTTGGGCAGCAGAAAGACTGCCACCAGAGCAACCTACCTGCCCAAATGGAATTGGTAAGCTTGGAGAAAGGCATTCGGCCCGAGTGGGCCTTGCTGCAGTTAATCCTGGTCTACCTTTTGCATCTCAAGCTCCAAGGCCTGTCCTTTTCAACTGTCAAGGTCCAGTTGTCTGCTATATTGGCCTTTCATCTGCTGCTCCAGGGTAGGTCGGTTTTCACCCAGGACATGACTGCCAGGTTCCTCAAGGGCCTTGAGCGCCTCTACCCACACATCATGGACCCCATCCCTCCGTGGGACCTGAATCTTGTGCTGTGAAGGCTCATGGGACCTCCCTTCAAGCCTCTGGATTCCTGCGCTCTCCTTCTCCTTTCCTGGAAGGTTGCATTCTTGGTTGCAATAACATCTTCCCACCGGGTCTCTGAGATTAGGGCTCTTACCTTGTAACCACCTTTTATGGTCTTCTACCAAGACAAGGTCCAGCTGTGGCTGCACCCTGCTTTCCTGCCCAAGGTGGTCTCATAGTTTCATACGGACCAGGACATTTACTTACCTGTTTTTTTTCCCAAAGCTGCATAAGTTGGAGGAGGAGGAGCATAGACTGCATTCCCCAGACATCAGGAGGGCGGTGGCCTTCGACATTGAAAGGACCAAGCCATTCCGCAAGTTGACACAATTGTTCGTCGTGGTGGCCGACATGATGAAAGGTCATCCAGTATCCACTCAAATGATTTCTTTTTGGATCGCTGCCTGCATTCACTGCTGCTACAGTCAGTCAAGGATGCCACCTCCAGTGATCATGACTGCCCATTCAACCTAAGTGCAAGCCTCGTCGGCAGCTTTCCTAGCCCAAGTGCCTATCCAGGACATCTGCAAGGCAGCCACATGGTCATCCGTCCACACGTTCACATCCCATTATGCGTTTATTCAGCAAGCCCGGGACGATGCTGATTTTGGTAGAGCAGTGTTGCAAATTGCAAGATCGTGAGCTCTGAGCCCACCTCCGAGGATACTGCTTGTGAGTCACTCTCCGGTACATCGGCCTGATTCAGCGATGTGTCAGCCTCCTTCTGCTATGTCTGACACTGGTGCTAGAGAATCTGCCCCCAGAGGCCCTCTGACAAGATCGTCTGAGGAACCCAGGAAACACTCTCATATGCAGGAGTCTAAGTCTTCCTCAAAACTCACTTAGAAGAAATCAGATGTGACTTGCAGCAAGCCCAGCACATTGTCCCAAGAGGACTTCGTATGTCTTAAGTCCCAGAGGCTTGACAAGAAAATCCATAAACATTGAGCTTCACTGGTACCAGAACATGATCCATCGGTGCCATCATCCTCAACACTTTTCGCTATATATACATTTTTGGAGCACGGATCAAGAGCAACCTGTGGCCCATGAAGTGGAGCGTTAAGTACAAATAGTGGATGACGGAGTCAAAGCTGTATTGTAATATATTTGCATTTTAGTAAAGCATTTGATATAGTGTTTTATGAGATCTTATTCTCAAAATTAATACAGATTGGCTTGGATATGAACACTGACAGAGAACTGCCTAAAAGACTGTCAGGAAAAAAAGGTGTAAAGAGACAGAACAAAAGTAGAGTAAAGAAATGTACCAGGGATGGCTTGGAAAATCTACCAGAGACCAGTTATCTAGAGGACTAGCCACAGGTAGCTATGAAGAGGCCCACCAGCAAGGTCCATCTGTGATGCCCATCTCCACTGCTACCCAAGCTGCTGGGAAGGAGGATGGTGGCTAGTCTTTCTATCAGGCTGCTCTCCCTGGAAATTGCTTGAGATTTCCACCTTTCGTATCTGACTAGTGGGTCTTTTTATTTGTTTAAAACTCTCCCCTCCCACCTCAGCTGCTGGAGAGAGAATGAACTTTCTGTCTCTGCTTACCCCTCCAGGATAAGGCTGGTTGGAAATTGCTAATTTTCCACAGGAATTTTCAAGACTGTTTCTTTATAGGTATGTATTTGATACAAAATTCAAACAAAGAATGTTTTTCAAAAAACTTTTGTCCACATTTTCTGGTTTGGAAAACCTGAACATTTTTATGGGCCCCCAAATTTTTGCTCAACACCCCGCTCCCCTCTGCAAAGGGGGGGACAGGTGAACCAAAATTAAAGTTTAGTTTTAGACAAAAGCCATGTTTTGTTCAACAAAAAAAATCAGCCTGCTTGCTCTACTCCATGGGCTACTGGCTGCTGGGAGAGGGAGGGTCTCTTAGTCTCCCCCTCTTTGCTTCGAAAGGATGTAGAAAGAGATCACTGCTGCTCTGTCCCTGCCGCCAGTACCTTCCTCCCCAAGAATTATTCCATTGTCTGCCACTGCTGTTGCCACTCATTGCCCAAGTAGCAGGAGTGTGAAATGTGCAAGATTCTTGGCACTTCCATATCCTCATGGGAGTATTACTTGGTTAAGTAATGGTTCAGAGAGGACATGGTAACGG
The DNA here is from genome assembly GCF_965140285.1 of Lepidochelys kempii. Taxonomy (NCBI): domain Eukaryota; kingdom Metazoa; phylum Chordata; order Testudines; family Cheloniidae; genus Lepidochelys; species Lepidochelys kempii. The sequence goes on from NC_136386.1 coordinate 103,292,815, forward strand.
TCTACACCCATTTGAAGGATGTATGCACCAAAAAGGAGAGGAATTATTTAAGCTAGTAAAAGGGGTATAACAAGGAGAAATTAAAACAGGGAAAATCTATGCTGAATATCAGGAAACAAATCATGACAGTCACCTCTGCAATGCAGTGGAGGCTGTATTGCTTGTGACATTTGAAACTAGGTGAGGCAAAAATTAGTTGCTGTACAACATCTTGCGTTTGCAGAGAGATTTGTCTGTTTGATCTAGTAGATCTGTTCCATCTCTGACTTCTCTGATTCTATATCTCTTTGACATTCCCAAACTTATGGAAGGATCCTTATGACCTTTGGAAATAATATATTGCTGCTGGGGGGAAACACAGTGTGGTTTTCTTGTTTTGGAGATAAGAGGCTAAGTTGTGTTGCGCTATCAGATCTGTTAGTGAGTGGATTGAAAAAAGATCCTGTTTGTGTATTTGAATGCAAGATTAGCATTTTTGAAAAATCAACAGCTCAAGTTTCTGGGTCATTAACTTTTTTGTTAAATTATGTCCATTATGTACTCTGGGCCTTAGACCAATGGAGGTAGCTAACACCTGAAAGTTTGTAGGAAAATCTGATAGGTAAGTTTAGAACTAATTTACAACTGCACTATATTTGACTTAGCTCAGGGCAGGCAAAGCTTGTCCTGCCCTGCCCTGAGAAGCTTCCACTTGTTTGTTCAGAGAGACAGAAAAGGAAGAGCTGTTTCATGACACTGTCATTGACTAAGCAATTTAACTCAGGAGGAGCATGTTTCTCATCTACAAAGAATTAATCAGGAAGCTCTGGTGTTCCATTAGTTTTCTTTCTCTCTCATATGCCCAGCAAGTAATGCGGTTCCTGATACTATTTCCCTTGTTTCCACTTCTTCGTGCAGTGCAAAAAATTGATCATTTGCCACCGTTGAACATTGTGGACTGATGGTGTTTGGAACTTCAGATGTAGGCATGAACTAAACCAGAGCTCCTGCACTATGATGTATTAATGTTATTTTGATCCATGTTCTTTCTGAATTACATTGATCCAATTAGGTTAAGTAGCTTGCCATCTAAATTGATTTACTTTCCTGTATTAATCTCCTTTGCTATGAGTCAGAAAAGGGAGATGTAAATTAATTTAGTGAATTATATCTCTTTCTGAGGGAAGCAATTAAATTACCTAAGGGATATATATGTTAGATTTGTTGTTTAATATTAGTGCCATAATGGAAAGTTCAAGCACACCTTTCCTGATTGCTGAACTTGAGTGCTTGTTATACATTTTTTATAAGCTTTCAAGAAATGCCCTTACAGGACTTAGTCTCTTGATACTCATGCTAAATGCTTATTCTACTAGACAGCTTTTAAGGCATTAGATGTTTTGAAAGAGGGGTTAACAGCTTTGCCTGCCAAAAAAATATTGGCTACCCTATGGGCTGTTGTATTAAGTTAGATGGAATATATGGTCCAAAGGTGTTAACGTAACCCAGGCCCTGTCCAACATTAAACAAGGTTTGGTGTAGTGAGACCTTAGCTTGCTTAGTACCATGGTGCAAACATGACTAAAAATCATTTTAACCTTTTATTAAAAATACAGAAAAGAACAGTTAAAGCATTTGAAATGTAAATTATTAAATAAGGCTTAACAACATCCCTTTAGCTGAAGAGAGTTTTTAGAAGGAAAAAATACCTTGGTTGACAGTCTTTTAGGTGGCATTAAAGATGGTAATAACTATCCTTTTGGGGCAGTGGTTTTCAACCTTTTTTCATTTGCGGACTCCTAAAAAAATTCAAATGGAGGCACGGACCCCTTTGGAAATCTTAGGCATAATTTTCAGAACCCCAGAGGGTACACGGACCACAGGTTGAAAACCATTGTTTTATGGTTACCGACAACCTTTCGTGGACCCCTTAGACATAGTTTGCAGACTCCCAAGGGTCTGTGGACCACAGGTTGAAAACCACTGTTTGTGGGAAAAGAGCAGAAGTAGAGATGGACAGGAGCTGTCATTGTTGCTGCTGCTGAAGTCTGATCCCATTTCCTAGAAGACAAAACAAAATGAAGAGACACAAGGTGGGTGAGGAAATATCTTTTATTGGACCAACTTCTGTTGGTAAGAGAGAAGCTCTGAGATAGCCTCAAACCAACACAGCTACAACACTGCATAAAACAAAATGAACACAAAAAGGGGGAGAGAAAAATAACAGCAAAGATAGAAAATGCAGCATCTGTTTCTGGTGTTTGACTTTCACTTGCAACCTGATTGCTAAAAAAACACAGCACATGGTCTTATCAGGCAAACTCATACCAGCATTGGGCTGTTTAGGGCATTGCTTTATTTGTCCCTTTCTGGACACAGGCTCACAGCAATGTTGCAAAACATGCAGTCTTGGCTGGCTAAGCTAGACTCTTATTAAAGAGGTAGAAAAAGGAAAGGGATAGGAAACAGCAGAAATAAGATGGAGCAGAACAAGGCCACTTGTGTGTGTGTGCGCGCGAGAGAGGGGTAAGTTTTACATCCTAGGTGGTATTCAGGTATTAGCAGGAACCAGTACAGTTGGCAAATGTCATCTTGCTCCTTCCTTCTGGCCCAGTCTGGTCAGAACATCTCTCAGGTTCAGGATGACAAAGACCCAGGTTCCCAGGAGACAGTGGGGGTGGGTGGTAGGATAGGGAAGCTCGCTTTGATAAACAATTTTTCTCCATATGTCTCTTTAAGGACCCTAAAAGGGAGTGATGGGTGGAGTAGCCCATCCGGTTGTTTTCTCACCCATAGACCTAATTTCTGACACTAATTTTGGTTCATTAATTTTAATTTTGCTTCTCATACTGTGTGTTTACTAGGCATGATCTTAAAGTCCTTGAATTATATCACTGGGCCTTTTATTTTGGACTAATTTAATTTGTTGTCTCCCTTTTGTATGTTTTTCCACGAACATTTATTGTACCATTTTATGAACTTACTTTTTATAGTTGACCTCGCAATTAAGGTAAATTTGTAGGCCCAATTTTCACAACAGGGCATGCATTATACAGTCGCCATCCTTTACATCATAAGGAAAATCTGTCTGTCTTACTATCAAATTAATATTCATGTGCCACAGTACATGGCAAAAGAGCAAAAGGAGAGGTCTTAAGCAGAGAAATTTCAATTCCAGCTTTAGTAACTAGACTCAGAACTACTCAAAAAGCTTTTTTAATGACTAATATTATTACTGAAACCCTCTGAAGCGAGGCAACGACTCACTGGTGCAGCACCTCCTGCTGGTTGTCTCTGGAATAAGCTCTCTAGCCTTCAGCGCACCCTCTGCAGACCAGCATCTCGCCTGCTCCTGGCCCACTGTCCCTCCCAGACCCTGGTGCCCTTTACCCTGGGGTTCTGCCCCAGCAGTACCCCCACACTCCAGATCTCCCCTCCCTGGGGAACCCCCACCCCTCTAAACCCACATTGCCTCAGTGGCTACTGCCTGTCATCTAGCCCCCACTCACTGGAGCAGACTGCAGTCTGTAATTGCCACTCATCACAGGCAAGGGGTTAGGACCAGCTGCCTCTGCCTATTCCCAGGTTGTCCCTCTGCAGTCCCAGTACCTTTCTGGGCCTTTACCAAGGCCTGCAGGTTTACCAGGCTGGAGCTCTCCAGCTCCCTTTGCCCTTCCCCAGCACTGCTCCACTTCAGGTACCTTGCTCCCAGGCAGCTAGCCCTTCCCGCTCCCAGGCTGGAGTGAGACTTCCCCAGCTCCTGGCCCCCAGCCCTCTTATAAGGGCTAGCTGGGCCCTAATTAAGCTGGCCACAGCTGTGGCTGCTTCCCCAATCAGCCTAGCTTGGCTGCTTTTAACCCCTTTTCCCCAGCTGCAGCTCTCTCCAGGGCTGCTTTTAACTCCTTCAGGGCTGAAACGGGGTGACCACCCCGCTGCACCCTCTCACACATTTAAAAGTAGAATCGTCCTGAGCAGGCCTATGACCTGTACAGGAAATGTGCAGATCTTCAGCTGCTGCATTAGGAGCAGATCATTTCACCTGATTATCTTCCTTTGGGAAAGTCTGCTGGTGGACTTCTATTGCCACAGGATTTTTGCTGACCCTTTACCACTCTTAGACTATTCAGCCTTACAGTTCAATCGACTTTCTCAACAGACTAGTATCAGGCTACTGAGCCAAAAGGCTCTGAAGAAAGAAGCCTGCCAAGGATTGATAGTAGCACCTTTGGGAGTTTGTTTTGCTTGGTAAACTTTCTTAATTCAGGAGCTGGAACTTTCCAGGAAAGACACAAGAGAAATGAAACCAATGATGCCAGTGAATAAGATCCAGTGTCTGGAAGTTGAAGCTAGACAAATTCAGTCTAGAAATAAAAGACACTTTTTTGACAGTGAAGGTAGTTAACCATTGGAACAACATGTGAAGGGTTGTGGTGGATTTTCCGTCACTGGAAATTATTAAATCAAGATGGGATATTTTTTCTAGAAGAAATACTCTACATCAACCACAGCTATTGGATTCGAAGCAGGAATTAATTCAAGGAAGTCCATGGCCTGTGTTATGTAAGAGGTCAGACTAAGGGCTTATCTATACTTACAGTGCCACTGTAGCACTTAGTAAAGATGCTACCTATGCCAATGGGAGAACTTCTCCCATCGGCATAGATACACCACCTCCACAAGAGGCAGTAGCTATGTCAAAGGGAGAATCACTCCCACTGATGTAGCATTGTCTACAGCAAGGGTTAGGTCAGTAAAACTACGTTGCTCAAAGGTGTGGATTTTCCACATGTGATCACAATGGTCCTTTCTGGCATTAAAACCCATATAGCCTTTCCTGAGCCCTCTCTCGGGGGTGGAGTTCACCCTAGTCATCGTTCCCATTGTTATTATTCTCAGTTTTTGATCTTCGTAATGATGATATCAACATCAACAGTCTCCCTCCTCCAGTACCCAAGGAAATGAGCTTTCCTCTCCAGTCTCTTCCTTAAAATTCCCTTCTTCAGTCTAGCACTCCAGCACTGAGTCACCTCCCCTGTATCCATCTCTCATCTCATTAGATCACTACATTATTGTGAAACCCTTGAGAATAACAGGGCACATGCCAAGAGTACTGTTCAGTCACTTTGCCTCTGTGTTACATCTTTTACCCTGTCCAATGTCAGTATTTTGTCTGTTTAAATAGTAAACCCTCTGGTGCAGGCATCTTGGGTGAAATCCTGGCCCCATTGCAGTCAGTGGCAAAACTCTCATAAATTTCAATGGGAACAGGATTTTACTCTTTGTCCTTACATGTCTGTACAACACAATGCTGACCAGTGTTGCTATATATATATGATAACACTAATTAATAAAACAGCTGGTCTTTATGATGATGCTTTCAGAAACATTGGCAGTAAGGGACTCTAGATACTTAGGGTTGCCAGGTGTCTGGTTTTCGACTGGAATGTCCGGTCGAAAAGAGACCCTGGCAGCTTCCCCAGCAGCAATGCTGACCGGGCCGTTAAAAGTCTGGTTGGCAGGGCTGGCAGGCTCCCTACCTGGCTCTGCGTAGCTCCTGGAAGCAGCAACATCCCTCTGGCTCCTAGGCAGAGGGACGACCAGGGGGGCTCTGTGCGCTGCCCCCGCCCCATGTACCAGTTCTACAGCTCCCATTGGCCAGGAACCACAGCCAATGGGAGCTGCAGGGGCGGTTCCTGTGGACAGAGGCAATGTTTACTGTGCAGAGCTGCCTGGCCACGCCTCCGCCTAGGAGACAGAGGGACATGTTGCTGCTTCCTGGGAGCCTCCCAAGGTAAGCTTTGCCTGGATCCTGCACCCCTTCCCACACTCCTGCCCCAGCCCTGAGCCCCCTTCTGCACCCTGAACTCCTCATTTCTGGTCCCACCCCAGAACCTGTACCCCCAGCCCAGAGTCTGTACCCCCTCCACACCCTAACCCCCTGCCTCAGCCCAGAGCCCCCTCCCATACTCTGAATCCCTTGTCTCCACACCCCCAGCTCAGAGTCCCCTCCTGCACCCCAAACTCCTCATCCACCCCCCCCACCCCAGAGCCCCCAACCCTCTGCCCCCTCCCGCACTCTGAACCCCTCGTTTCTGGCCCCACCCCGGAGCCTGCACCCTCAGCCAGAGCCCTCACCCTCTCCTGCACCCAACTCCCTGCCCCAGCCTGATGAAAATGAGCAAGTGAGTGACGGTGGGGGAGAGCGAGCAACAGAGGGAGGAGGGATGGAATGAGTGCGGGGCGAGGCCTTGGGAAAGGGGTGGGGCAGGGACGGGGGGGGTAAGGGTGTTCGGGTTTGTGCAATTAGAAAGTTGGCAACCTTAACTATACTTTCTCTTAAATTAGCAGCCATTCCAGAGACTGTAAATGCCTGGGGTATGTCTACACTGCAATAAAAAACCTGCGGCTGGCCCATGTGAGTTGACTCAGGCTTCTGGGGCATGGGCTAAGGGGCTGTTTAATTGCAGGGTAAACATTTGAGCTCAGGCTCTAGGATCCTGCAAGGTGGGAGGTCTTAAGAACATTAAGAATACCACAATTAAACAGCCCCTTCGCCCGAGCCCCATGAGCCTGAGTCAGCTGGCACTGACCAGCTGCAGGAGTCTAATTGCAGTGTAGACATACCTTGGTGTGGTGATAATATCTGCTGCTTTGCTACTACCCAAATTGCCTCTTGTGCAACCCAGTGAACCACTGAAAAATTTTGCTGGATTTTAACATAAAATATGACTATACAAAGAAAAGTACCCCACACATGCTGAAATTTGGGATGAGATCCATGATTAAAGCTTGTGCTGCTTTCTTTAGTGTTACTTCATCCTCCTTTTCTCCTCATTTGCTTGATTCCTCCACTTGTCATTTTCTACTCTCATCTAGGTTGTAAGGTTTTTGGAACAGGGACTTCGTTTTTTAAAAAGTGTTTGTACAGTGAACCCTTCTAGTGCAATGGGTCCCTGATCTTGATTGGGCATTTAGGCACTACCATAACACTAATAATAATAATTAATAATAAAAATATTAGTCTACCAGAGATGTTAACATGTGTACAAGCTGAAAAAAAGGTGCGTTAACGAAGATGCAAACATGACCAATTTTGGAAAATATGTATTAATTTCAAGAACAATTCAGTCCATACTTTGCAATATAAAGAGGTGGACCAGTTTGGGCAAATGAACTTCCCAAACAAAAACCACATTTTTGGAAGAAAGCAGAACATTTCAAAACTCTATGCCAAAGATATATTCTGTAATCTGAATTCTCTGGTCCATTGCAGGTGCGCAGATGATATTGACATTTAGTTTTGATATCATCATCTGTCTGGAGCTTTTATATTTCACTAAAATGTTTGTCAAAACCTCAAACACTCACAGATGGTATTTTTTCACCTATGTTGAGAGCCAATGTAAATATATATTCTTCCTTCTGACCTTGTTAGAAATGCTTTCTAGATGAAATATTGAAAAACAGTCAATACCTTGACTGGAAGGAATAAAGTCCCTGAGCAGAGATTGCACTCAAAAGTAATGCTTCCCTATTCCCTGGGCTTTTCGCAAGGAGCAACTTTATATACAAAACTGCAGTTATGGACTCCAAAAATCTGTGCCAAGATCTTTGTTCTCGGTGTGGTTTAAAAGAAGGTACAGTTAGCATTGAACACTTACAAGGTTTGGAAATTCTTTTCCAAAACACCTTAGACCACTTACATTTCCTTGCTGACATTCCTTTGTCCAGGAACCTTTAAGTGCCATGATTATAAATCTTCCTGAGAACTTGAGTCAGAAGTGGAAAGTCTTTTATTAATAACAACTCTTTCTTCAAGAAACAGTTTTATGGGTACCCATAGTAGAACCTTCCGATTTTTTTTTTTAATATTCTGGGGACAAAAAGGTTAATTCTGTGAAGCATCCCTCTCATTTATTGAAAACTAGTCCAATGCAACTGCCAGTCTAGTGGAGCCAATCTCTCTCTCCTCATCCCAAACTGCTTTTCATATACTTTTTTCTTGAAAAGTGAACTGCCCAAATAGCTTTTATTTTACATTAGAAACTTATTTCCATAGCAGTGAATTTCTTGTTCCCCTTTGTTTACTTGGGTAAATTATAAAGGTGTTGTCTGAGTCTCTAACAAATGGAGGCCCACCTCACAGACATCATATTCAGTAACGGTAGATTTTTCAAAAGTGCCAAAATGACTTAAAAGCTCAAGATTCAATAAAAATAAATGAGGCTTGTACCCTTATGTTGCTTAGGTACTTCTGATAAGTTGCTGTGGGGAAAAAAGAATCCCATTGTGAACATGTTCTCCTTTTGATGTATCCTTGCAAGTTATTGACTGCTGTGTGTGGTAATCCAGTTTATTAGGAGGAATTCTTTCATCTCCTCCTGGATTCTCTCAAACCCTTTCTATCAATCGAACAAGTTTGTTTATTTTACTCTCATGTAAACTAACCTTAGTGCCAGGAGATCATGTTGCTTTTGTCTAAAATAATCAATTATCCTACCATCACAGGAGGAGAGCCCTCTAATACTTTGGCTAGAAGGCACAGTGATGCCTTGATGAGTAAGTCACTTTATTATGGCATAAAATATACCCCTTCCATAGAACAGAGCTGCTTGCACCATGAAAAAATAATGACAATGTTGGGATGTGTTTATTACTTATTATTACAATTTTTAATCTTAAAGATAAAACCTTATCCTTAGGGAATCTCTGATGGCAGGAGCTGAATAGTGTTAGAAAGTAGGTGTCTCTGAATTTCAAAGACAGCTGATATTGCCCTGGCACTAGAGTAGCAATGGTCAGTGATGCTAAGCTTAATACTGTCAGTTGCTGTATAATCACAAGATGCTTCAGTTGTTACGTTCTGGAATGTAACAAAAATTAAATGGGCACTGACAGAGCCCAGGAGATACAAACATATAATCCTCTTCCCCTACCTGCTTGAAATATTTGAAGTTTGAAGGTTTGTGCTCCTTGAAGTTGTGGGGTAAAATTTTCAGAAGAACTCGTCATTGGCCTGACTCTGCTCCGGTTGAATCCAATGAGAGTACCATTGACTTCTCAGGGAGCAGAATTACACTAGAGCTGAGCATTCTTGAAAATCCCACTGATGATATTCCAGTGACCTCATTTCTCCCACCTCCCTGTTACCCAAATACACCAGGCCAATAAATCCATGGTATTTTTCAAAACCAATGTTTTACATTTTTGTGAGCATGTAAATGTGGCAGCAGTGGCTAGCCAGTGGCTGATGTACACAGTGCATTAGACAGCAAAGTGATGGATAGAATGTGGGACACATTACCTTTTTTCCACTGTGTGTCATTTTTTCAGCAATTTTACCATGACTGAATTACTTTTAAAATATTCCAAACGTCTAGATTTCCAGTTTGATTGGAAAGATACTAAAAATGACATGAGGGGTTCAATATTGAGCTATGCTTATTTTTAATCTTCATTTGGAAGAAAGGACATCTAGCAGCTTGTAGTAAATATCAATCACAACAAAGACTTTTTATTATTAATGGAGGAACTTTTTATGTTCCAGCCTACTAACCTACTAGGTTTCTTTGCTGTTTCGAGTGATTACCCGTCACATTTTTTTCCTAATCTCGTGCACAGTTCTGCACTAGTTCATGCTCTAGTCACGGTGACCTATTATGAGGCTTTCTGTTTCCAGGCTTGTTAATTTTAAACTTCTTATTCTATCTCAAATGGAACCATGGAAGAACAAAAGTCATGATTATTTGATCTTAATATGACAGATGTGTCATTTTGTTTTGTTTTGTTTTGTTTTTTCAGAGGCCTCTTAGCTGATAGCTTCACAGAAACGCACTATTTGAAAGATGGCACTGATGTCATTGTCACACGCAATTACACGGTAAGGTTTGTGTCTTGGGGAATAGATGATGCTTCATCATTAAAACACCCACCACGGGAGAGTTGCCAGGATAGGGGGGTGAAATAAAATAGCTAGCTGGGTATTCTTTTTAGAGTGTTGTCGTTGGCAACTGCTTGTCCCTGTGTACCTAAGCAAGAATTTTGAGGGGGAAATTTTCAAAGTGAGGCGTGGGGAGTTTCACCAATGACTGTCATTGAAGCCTTAAGATTTTTGCTGTTAAAGCCTTACACAGCTCTTTGAAAATGCACTTGTTAGAGTTTTCTAGTAGGCCACAAACAGCCATTGTTGCACAAATGAGGAGTGAAGGCCTGATTGAATTAAAAAGAAAGCCCTAAAAAGCTGGCTTCCGCAGGCCAGTGCCGAAGGTCACATAAAGGCATTCCAAGGTCTGCGTGGGTTTCCACAATGCAAAAGAAAGATGTATCTTTTATTTTTTGTTTTTATTGAATCAGGCCTTAAGATATTTACAAAAAATATATCTGGCTAACTTGCTCTTCATTAAAATTAGCACAAAATGCCCTTTTTTCTCTTTTAAAAAATGCATTTTATAAATAAAGTACTGTTTTAAGGCACTCAAAATTTTGTCCTCTGATGGAAAATATGAATTCCTTAATTAAAAACAGTGCAGCAATTGATTTTAATTATGAAGTTTATCTTTTATCTGGCTTAGTAGATCCAGCTCAGATGGACTATTTCTTCATTTATTGTATAACATCAATAGCTATCCCATGAGCTAACTTTATTAAAGGAGGGCTGTACAGTCTGTGCTATAAGTAAACAGCGAAAAGGCAAGTAAATGAAAAATTTCAAAATGGTTTTAAAATTCTTAATATTCAAATGAGGAAAGAATATACAACTTTTTGTGGTTCACTATTGAAGCAAACTAATCTCAGCTATGTGTACGGCTGACTGTAGAAAGTTTCCTCTTTACAAATACATTTGAAAGAAAAGTTTTAAGTAGGCAATGTACTTTGGTACAGTGATGATGGCAGAAAGACCCTAAATAAATAGTACTAACGGTGCAGTTTGCTGCCAAAAATAGTTTGAAGAGACCAGTACAACACATTTTTGATCAAGAGCAACTGCAATATTGTTTAAAAGAAATGTCTTCCTGAGGTTCTATAATTTGATTTTACATCTTTTTTCATTCAGTATTCCTAAAGTGCCTGAATGGTGCACTCTAAACTAAATCAAGTTACTGATTTATAGTTACCTGGCTGTGGAAATGAAATCAGGTTTTGGTCCCTGTGCTATTTGCAGGTCTGAGCATTTGCTTGGTGCAGATGTTGCTGTTGTATTCTCTTCACATTTAGACTAAAAACTAAATAGCCCCCCCCCCCAAAATCTGTCAGTCTCAAAGTTAACCACTGCTTTATTAGTTAATGGTCTGCAATAAAGCCAGAGCACAGCTTTAAATACAACAAATCAGCTAACTGTAGTGACTATTCGTTTTTTGGGGGGGATCATCTATTTCATTCAGTAATTTAAAACAGCAAAAGTCTTTCTTTGGTGGGTGAAAAATTCTGTAACTCAGCTGAATTACTGAGCTAGAAACCAATTTTCCACCAGTCCAATCACAGGATATGATCTGATAGGTTTACCGTTTTCAATATTGAACTTAAAGGAACCTTACCTTCTTGCAGCATGTGGATCTTGAAGAAGTTATGAAATGAATAGACAAGTTCAAAGTTAATGAAATATCTAGTTGCATGCGTGGAGTGGGAAGGAGTAAGAACCTTTTCCATAATACACTCTTCGATAATGTCAGTTACACTTTAGGTGCAGGCTGTATGAGCCTGGGAATCATCATCCCCTTCCTCTTTCACCAGACACTTTCACAGACCAGGCAAGTCTACAGTTAAAAGGCTGCATCAGTGCCGCTGTAGCACTTTAATGAGGATGGTCTAAGCCAATGGGAGAGAGCTCTCCCATCAGCGCACTTAATCCATCTCCCCAAGTAGCTATGTTAATGGGAGAAGCTCTCCTGCTGACATAAGGCTGTCTACACAAAGGGTTAGGTCAGTATAACTACATCACTTGGGTGTGAAAATTCCACACCCCTGAGTGTGACATAGTTCTACCGATATAGGTCTGTAGTGTAGTCCAGGAGTTTGCTGCATACAGCTAGAGCACACAGATATCTGGCTTCCATGAGCAGCACTAGTTATAAATTGTGCTCCTGCCTGAGACTCCAGACTACTAACCCTTATGACTTTTAGTGGATGTTTATGTAACCAGGCTGTCTCAATGTCAAGCAGAAATATTGTGGCCATGCTTAACAGCTACATGCCCTTAGCTGTGAGAAAAGCAAACCTTTAGAGAGAATTCAGTGTGTGGAATTGCTCCCCTTTGTGATTTTCTTTCTCATCGGAGTGTTACTAGCACTTTACTGAGGCAGACAATGAAGACACACTAATAATAAGTTACTGACACACCATTTTTCTCATTGCTTTAACTATGGCAAACCATATAAATTCAGGTTTCAGAGTGGTAGCCATGTTAGTCTGTATCAGCAAAAACAATGAGGAGTCCTTATGGCACCTTAGAGACTAACAAATTTATTCGGGCATAAGCTTTCGTGGGCTAGAACCCACTTCTTCAGATGCACAGAGTGGAAAATACAGGAGCAGGTATAAATACATGAAAAGATGGGAGTTGCCTTACCAAGTGTGAGGTCAGTCTAACGAGACAATTCAATTAACAGTAGGATACCAAGGGAGGAAAAATAACTTTTTTGTAGTGGTAATCAATGGAGATATGCTGGTGTAAAGCCAGTGTGAGAGGAGGATAAGGCCCTATATCCTTCAGCACTTTCAGCAGAAGAATATAACTTTCTTTTCTACTCAAGAAAGTAATTGGTTTATAACCCATGGAAAAGAAGCCCTTGAGGAATTCCACCATGATTTCAACAATTTCCATCCCACCATCAACCTCAGCCTAGACCAATCCACACAAGCGGTCCATTTCCTGAACACTACTGTGCTAATAAGCAATGGTCACATAAACACCACCATATACTGGAAAACCTACTGACCGCTATACTTACCTACATGCCTCCAGCTTCCATCCAGGACACACCACATGATCCATTGTCTACAGCCAAGCTCTAAGATACAACCGCATGTGCTCCGATCCCTCAGACAGAGACAAACCCCTACAGGATCTCTATCAAGCATTCTTAAAACTACAATACCCACCTGGTGAAGTGAAGAAACAGATTGACAGAGCCAGAAGGGTACCCAGAAGTCACCTACTACAAGACAGGTCCAACAAAGAAAATAACAGAACATCACTAGCCGTCATCTACACCCCCCCAACTAAAACCTCTCCAGTGCATCATCAAGGATCTACAACCTATCCTGAAGGATGATCCTTCACTCTCACAGACCTTGGGAGACAGGCCAGTCCTCACTTACAGACAGCCCCCCAACCTAAAGCAAATACTCACCAGCAACTACACACCACACAACAAAAACACCAACTCAGGAACCAAACTCTGCAACAAAGCCCGATGCCAACTCTGTCCACATATCTATTCAAGGGACACCATCATAGGACCTAACCACATCAGCCACACCATCAGGTGCTCATTCACCTGCACATCTACCAATGTGATATATACCATCATGTGCCAGCAGTGCCCTTCTGCCATGTACATTGGCCAAACCGGACAGTCTCTACGCAATAGAATAAATGGACACAAATCTGACATCAGGAATTATAACATTAAAAAAACAGTCGGAGAACACTTCAATCTCCCAGGACACCATCACATTAGGCCTGAATAAAGACTGGGAGTGGTTAGGTCATTACAAACCTAAACCTAATTTCCCCCATACTAATTTTCCCCTACTGTTACTCACACCTTCTTGTCAATTATTTGCAATGGTCCACTCTCATTGCCACTACAAAAGTTATTTTTCCTCCCTTGGTATCCTACTGTTAATTGAATTGTCTCTTTAGACTGACCTCACACTTGGTAAGGCAACTCCCATCTTTTCATGTATTTATACCTGCTCCTGTATTTTCCACTCCATGCATCTGATGAAGTGGGTTCTAGCCCACGAAAACTTATGCCCAAATAAATTTGTTAGTCTCTAAGGTGCCACAAGGACTCCTCTTTGTTTTTGCATATAAATTCAATTCAGATTATAACCCACTGTTCTGAATTTTGTTACATTCTCACGTTAAAAAAAATGCTCCAAATAAATATTTTCTTATGAGGGAAACTAGTTTGCTTAGGATTCATATCTGAGCTATTTCATTTTACCCTGGTCTTTCTCTAGATTATTGCTTTCTTTAAGAAATCAAGGTGGGCTTTAGAAGTGTGCTGTGAGCGGCTGTGTAATTGAAAACCATTCCCTGACACTGAAAAGGTTAATTAATGCAGCTAGATGTGAATGAACCAAGTAATAAAAAGGCATAGTGAGATGACTGTCAGTTGAAACATGAGTGATAACTTTCTTTTGAACTAATAAGATAGCAACCTTTTAGAATAGTATTTTCAGCTTCCAGATAGCATTTAAAGGAGCTGTGAAAAAAAGAAATGCTGAACGTGACACAATCATTACTTTCCAGCCAGTCACATAATTGGGGATGTAGTATAACCTTTAGTCAACAATAAAATTAATGTTGATTGCAGCGAGAGTCAGTAGCTTTGTTGTGGTTGCCTTTTGCAAGCGGATGGATTATTAAAGAAATACAATAACCCAGCCACAAAATGAAAAAGGATTGTTGCCTTTCAAAATAGAATAAGACCCTCTTATTTTTGTTTGTTCGTAATAGTGTGCTGCTACCCGGCTAGTTCATTTAATAAAATGCTTCCTTTCCAACCCACTTTTCATTTGCTCTGTGAGTTTCTCAAGCCATAGATTTGAGAATAGTTTTAGTACATCTCACAGTATGCTTAATTACCTCCTATGAATTTACATCCTATTACTAAAGAAAACTTACATCTAAGCAAAATGTTGATGTCAATGTGATTTGTTCAGCTGCTTAATTTTATAAAATGCCCCATATCATAGCTTTCAGATAACATAATCAAGGAGAAAAAACTTGTCACATTTTAAATACACTCTTGATTGTCTTTTAGCAATTAGGGATGTCACAGGTACTTGTGTGGACTCCTTTGGTCCAACATTAAACCTTGAGAATGCTCATTACAATATTTCATGGAGGCAGAATGATTGCTATCAGTGGGATACTGGATGCTGTCGCCTGAAATCAGACGAGGTTTTTAGATAGAAATTAAGGGAGAACCTTATAAAAACGAGGCACTAAATAGAATTTATGATTACCTAAATGTTTGCTCCTTCCTTCCTTTTTGCAATTAGGGTCACTGCTATTACCATGGTACTGTGCAAGGGTATCCTGATTCTGCAGTCAGTCTCAGTACCTGCTCTGGACTTAGGTAAGTGAGCTTTCCCAAGACATCTTGGACATCTAAAAACACATATAATCACTACAATCAAATCCCATGCTTCAAGGCTTCAGTTGGTTGCCTGCAGGAGTCAAGAAGGATTTTTCCCCCCAATAAATAATTGGCTAGATGTATTCTGGATTGATGTTTTTTCTATCTTCCTCTGAAATACCAAAGCTAGGCCAAACCTGGAGTTGCGACACCAGACAGGGTGGACCAGTGTTCTGAGGTGGTAACAAAAATCCTTTTTCTAGATGCTTGATTGGTGTGTCTTGCTCAGGGTCATACTGCGCTCTAGATTTGGGGTAAAGAATTTTCCTCCAGATCACATTTGGAGGGACCTTGGAGTTTGGTCTCTTGGCACCTGAGTCTCTCCTGTTCTCTGGCTGTGGCAGACAGTTTAGTCCTTGATGACTGACGTGCTGTTGTCTCTAACTAGAGTCTCTGAGCTCAATATATGGGAATGTGATTGAAATTTAGTGGCCTGTGATGTACAGAAGGTCATGGTTTGTGCATGATTTGTGCAACCCAAATATTAAAGCTGAACGTGGGGACTGGGAATGAGAATTCATAGAATTTAAGACGAGGAGGGATCATTAGATCATATAGTCCGACCTCCTGTATATCTTAGACCAGGGGTGGCCAACCTGTGGCTCCGGAGCCACATCCAGCTCTTCAGAAGTTCATATGCAGATCCTTGTATAGGCACCAACTCCGGGGCTGGAGCTACAGGTGCCAACTTTCCAATGTGCCGAGGAGGTGCTCACTGCTCAACCTCTGGTCCTGCCACAGACCCTGCCCCCACTCCACCCCTTCCCGCTGCCTCCCCTGAGCCTGCTGTGCCCTCACTCCTCCCCCTACCCCCACAGCCTCCTGCACGCCATGAAACAGCTGTTGGGGAGGGAAGAGGAGGCGCTCATTGGCGGGGCTGCTGGTGGGTGGGAGGCGCTGTGAGCAGTGGGGGAGCTGATGCAGGGCTGCTGACATATTACTGTGGCTCTTTGGCAATGTACATTGGTAAATTCTGGCTCCTTCTCAAGCTCAGGTTGGTCACCCCGTCTTCGACCATTACATTTCACCCAGTTATCCCTGTATTGAGCCCAATAACTTGGTTTTGGTAAAAGCATATTAACAGGAAAGGCATACTGACATGATTTGAAGACATTAGGAGATGGATAATCCACCACTTCCCTTGGTGATTTATTCCAATGGTTACATACCTTCCTTTAAAAAATAAAAAAGCCTTATTTCTACTTTGAATTTGTCTGTATTCGGCTTCCAGCCATTGTTTCTTCTTCAGGTGATGGCCTCTATTTGTATTCTACTGTGGGTGCACATACACCCCATGCACCAGAGACTGGAAGATTTTTGCTAGCGGTTCTGTTGGTCTGTGCCTTTGTCTTTCTCCTCTTCATGCTCCAAACCAAGGGTATAAGGGGTGATGCAGACTGACTGATTCTACAGTTCCTTTCTACCACCCATGGTCCAAGATGGAATCCTTCAGTGTCCACAGTGTTTGCTACAGCAGCATTTGCTTTATTCAGTAATTACCTGTAAATAATTGTCTATAGTCTTTAGATAGTTGTAGATGGCATCTTAGTTCTTAGTTTAGCTTAGTTAGTTAGTCATAATAGATGAGGGAAATCTTCCTCCAGATACACCTCTAAAAAGAAGATTTGTTCACCAACACCATCTATGTCTGCACCCCAGTACAGGAGGCTAAGGAGGTCAAAAGAGGCATGGTGCCAGTCTCCAAGATCCTAAAAATAAGAGTGTTTTGAGGCTGCCACCACCCACAGGAGCAGGACCATCTCTGGTACCAACAAAGGAAAAGCATCATGCCCCCCTGCGCAGGCGGTACCACTGCACTCTGATAAGGACTCGTCAGCACCTAGAATTCTGGCCAGAGTGACTTTGCCTGTAAGCAAGAATAGGCATCCTCACTCCCCACAGCCCTTGTCTGGGGAGAAATACATTACACCTGAGGACATAATCATCCTTCCCAGATCCCAAGTCTGCCATCCTTTCAGATCCAATCATCTCAAGAGAGATCCTGACGCCAATGGTCCAAGGATGGCACAAGAGAGCACGTGAGCTGCTCTCTGGTACCTTCTGCCATTAGGGCATCACAAAGTCTGTACTGACAACAAAACCCATGGAATCAGAGCCTACTTTTTCCTCCTTAGCTGAATCAAATATTATCAAGACAGCATTACTGCTGAAAGAGGAGATCTAGCTGGATAGTGGATCCAGAGTCTCCTGGGGCTCCCCCCATGCAACCTCATAAGACAGTGTGCTAAACGTGGTACCAGTGGCACACAATGTCATCAAGACCAATCCAGCCACCTTTTGTTCCCACTTACCTGCCTTATTGGGGGTCATGGGACCCATACAAGAACTATTCCGAGTTAGTAAGATGTTTTTGAGAATCGTGTCATTCTTCTTCTCACAGGGAGGAGATGGAACCCCCACAGGAAATGGATGAGGAGTGAAGAACCAACATCAATGGAAACGCCTGCTCTGATGGGTCTGTTCTCATCTTCATCCCCTGATTAGAGAGTGGCACCAGCCTTGCCTTCTCCACCTGATGATTGCAAGCAATTCCAAGGCTTGCTAAAGAGGGTGGCAGACGTACTCCAGATTCCCCAGAGGAAGTGCAAGAGATATTTCATTAATTCCTGGGTATCCTACAGAGTGTGGGCCAGGAAGGTGGTGCTTCCCATTTTGCAGACTGCCAGCATGGTCTGGCATACCTCAGTTACATGCACTCCTATGCCAAAAAGTACAGAAAAGAAATACACTTCTACCCCAATATAACACGGTCCTTGGGAGCCAAAAAATCTTACCGCGCTATAGGTGAAACCGCATTATATCGAACTTGCTTTGGCCTCGAGCATTTCCGTTATTAATAGTCACTTCCCGCCCCCTGACTGACCCCTCAGAACCCCCGACCCATCCAAAAACCCCCACTCCCTGTCCCCTGACTGCCCCGACCCCTATCCACACCCCTGCCCCCTGACAGACCCCCCGGGATTCCCACATCCTATCCAACACCCCCGTCCTCTGACCGTCCCGCCCCCAGAACCTCTGAACCATCCAACCCCCCCTGCTTCCTGTCCCCTGACTGGCCCCGAGACCCTCTGCCCCTTATCCAACCCCTCAGCCCCGGCCCGGCACCCTTAATACGCCGCTCAGAGCAGCGTGTCGGAGTCAGACATGCTGACGTGCTGCTTTACCACGTTATATCCGAATTTGTGTTATATCGGGTCATGTTATATTGGGGTAGAGGTGTACTTCATACCAGACAAGAGAGCAGAGTTTTAATTCATACCCCTTTTCCTGAATTCCTCAGAAATCCAGGCTGCCACTGAAATAAACAGGCAATGTCAT
This sequence comes from Lepidochelys kempii, assembly GCF_965140285.1. Lineage (NCBI taxonomy): Eukaryota > Metazoa > Chordata > Testudines > Cheloniidae > Lepidochelys > Lepidochelys kempii. The sequence continues at coordinate 103,311,504 of NC_136386.1, forward strand.
CCTTACAGAAGGGATGGATCTTGGAAGCTAAATATTTGGACCTATTTGGAATGAAGGTTTTTACAACAACCAGCCTGCAATTCCACATCAAACTGTCATGCATTAATGTCTAAATATGGTTTCATTCATTATTCCAAGTTCATGGAATTCACTGACAAACTCATGCAACAGGATTAAGTGCCATTCCAAGCATTTATTGAGATAGGTACAATGATTGCCAGATAATCCCTTCAAGCTTCACTTGACACAGCATCCTAGTCAATGGCTATGGCTTTTTTTCATGCATAGACTGTTGTGGCCTCAATCCTCTGGATTCCCCAGGGAAGTCCAATCTACAGTGAAGGACTTGCCCTTCTAAGGGAACAGCCTGTTCAGTGAGAATATGGATGATTCATTATGCACATTGGAGGACTCAAAGACAACCCTCCACTCCATGGGAATCTACATTCCACCAAGGAGGAAATTCTATAGACCACAGTCTCATAACCAACACCTCAACCCTTTTTCCATCAAAGGGGCTATGAACCACTACAAAAATGGCAGAGGATGCAGGGGAACAAGTACAATGTTCTCCTCTCTTCCTCCTTCAAACCCCAGCCTCGCACTAAGAAACACTTTCGAGAGATCTGAATCAAACCAGTTGCCAATCTAACTACCCAACATTCAGAAACCCAATTTGGTGACCATCTAGTTCATTTCTCCCAAGCCTAGCAAATGATAACAGAAAAATGGATCACTGATATCCTCTAAACTATAGCGTTCCTCTCTTCCACTCCAAAACCCCCAACTGCATCTGTCTTCAGGGACCACTCCCATGAGAGGATGCTCATTCAGAAAGTAGACTCCCTTCTTCAACAGGGACCCACAGAACTGGGACATCACCAACACTGGGGAGAGGGGTCTTACTCAGAATATTTCCTCATTCCCAAAAAGAAGGAAGAATGGAGACCCATCAATATCGCAGGCAGCTTGATGCCTTTATCTGCAAATTGAGGTACAGGACAGTAACCGTGGCATCAGTAATTCCCCCTCTGCAGCTGGTTCACAGCTCTTGACATGAAGGATGCCTGTATTCACATAGACATATACCCCACGCACAGAAGATTCCAGAGTTCACTGTAGGTTTCAACTATTGTCATTACAGAGTGTTCCCCTTTGGCCTCACAACAGTGCCAAGAATATTCACAGAGGTGTTATCAGTTGTGGTAGCCTATTTGCACTGCCACAGATCATCACTTTTCCCTTACTTCGAAGACTGGGTATTGCTAGGGAGCTCTCGTCAGGAGATTCTGACAGTGATCTCATCTCTGCTTAACCTTCTGTGCTTACTGGGACTTGGTGTAAACATAGAAAAGTCTGTTTTAGTTCCCATACGGACCATAGAGTTAATTGGGGCAACACTGGACTCTGTCAGTGTCAAAGCATACCTTCCTCAGATCAGATTCCAATCAACCATAGTATTCAGCTCCAGATGAGCCTGTTCAGTCTGTTCATTTGTCATCCTTCTAGGTCATATGACCCCCTGCACCTATGTTACTCCCTTTGCAAGACTTTGCTTCATTGCCTGCAAGCTTGGCTCCAGACGGTATACGTGCCAAGGAGACACAATATGGAAAAACTAGTCTCTCTCTCCCACAAATCTCTTGGGAGAACAGGGAGCAAGTGTGTGTGGGAGTTTTCTTCATTCCCCCCCCTCACCCCCCGAGAAGACATTGATCACAGACATCTCCTTGTTAGGATGGGGCACTCATCTAGATGAGCATACAATGAGAGGGACATGGAAAGTGGAGACTTTCCAAATGAGTTTCATTCTGCATGTTATGAGTTAACAAACACCCCTCCTCCCCAAGGTCTGAGAGTCCACTCTACTAGGGCCAAGACCCCATCAGTAGCCTCGCTTTGGGATGTTCTTCTCACTGAAAACTATAAGGCAGCAACCTGGGGTTCTGTCCATACCTGTAATAGACATTACACTCTGGTACAAGCTTCTCCAGCTGACGCACCTTTCAGCACAGCAGTACTCCAGTCATTGGTACCACAGAGATTCTTGCATCTTCTTTCTCAATTAATACTGCTTGTCAGTCACCCACAGTGGAAAACACATAGGGACTATCACTTGAAGGAGAAAGAAGGGTTCTTATAGTGTATGGTAACTGGAGTTCTTTGAGATATGTGGTCCCTATCTGTCTTCCACTATCTGCCCTCCTTCCCCTTTGTTTCTGATCCTTGATGCATGGTTCATGGTAGAGATGGAACTGAAGAGGCAGGTGGTCCACACCACCCTTTATACCCTTGGTTCGGCACATGAGGAGGAGAAGGGTGCAGGAACAGACCAACGGACACTGTTAGCAAAAAACTTCTGGTCTCAGGCACATAGAGGCAAGGCACGCCCAAAGTGGAATACAGATAGGGACCACACATGTTGAAGAACTGTAGTTACTGTAAAAAATAAATAACTTTTATTTCTTATTGTACCTTTCTCCACTAGATTAAAGATCCCTTTTAAACCCAGTATTTTCTCCCCATGAAGCACTTAATGCACTAATCCAGTCACCTCTCACTCTTCTTTTTGATAAGGTAAACAGGTTGAGTTCTTCAAGTCTCTCACTATAAGGCATTTTCTCTAGCCCATGAATAATTTTTCCAGTCCTTTCTCCAATTTTTCAAACATCCTTCTAAAAATACAGATACCAGATCTATACACAGTATTCCAGTATCAGTCTCATCCATAGAGCTGGCTGAAATTCAGGATTGCTGGTTTATGAGAAACGTTGACTTTTTGAAATTTGGTTCCTAGAAAACCTGAAAAAACTTCATTTCAGAAACACAGCCACATGGTGTTTCCTAAACAAAATATGCTCCCTGGACCAGAAGCTGCTGATTGAATTGACATACTTGTGAGGGGAAACTGACAAGAATTTCCGTTTGTCCATAGTTGCTGGGATTCCCAAATCTGTGACTCTAGGGCAGACTTGCGCTTGGAGCAGAAAGTGGTGAGGTTTGTGATGGTCCTTTGTTCCTGGGGGGACGGCGACTTTGTCTCAGAGCTTTAGATGATTTTGTTAGATATCCTGGGCCCAGACTTTGGAGTGCTTTGAAGATAAGGACCTAGACCTTGAACTCGATTCAAAATTCTCTGGTAATCCAGTGTAGGGAGCGGGTTCTCCATTGACAGCTATGTTTTGAGATCTGTCAGTTAGTCAGTTCTTAATCCATTTAATGTGTGCTTTATCGATATTGTACAATGCTATGTTTTTAATCAGAATGTCATGCAGTACTAAGTCAAAAACCTTACAAACGTATGATACTACATCTACACAGTTACTTCTGTCAACCAAACTTGTAATGTCCTCAGATAACAAAATCAGGTTTGTGTGACAAAAACTGTTTTCCATAAATGCATGTTCCTGCCCTTAATTCTCTTTTAATGGAGAATGCATATTCCCTGCAGCTGCATCAAGGGAGACATCAACAGGATAGTAGAATTTTGGGGAGTCTATATGATTGCCATTTTCCCATGGCAGTTGTGCCGAGGTGATGCTATATTTTATTCTGACAGTACACTGGTTGGCATCTATCAAACTGTGACAGAACCTGGTTGCCTTCCAGTCCTTGTTTCGCTGTGGAGTCCTCAAACATGTCCCCCTGGGGTAGTGAGCAATGGTATACACTAGCAATGACAAGAACTGCTGTACTGCTGTGAACTCCTACAGCTTCCAAGAGCCCAGTAGTTCTGAGAATTTGCTTCCTAATGTGGCTATGAAGCTCAATAAATTGTTGTGGTGAAAGATATACCATGTAGCAAGTAGTTTAGATGCTAATGTTAACACACACCAAAAAAAAAAAAAAAAGAGTGAGAGAGACACACGTCAAGAAAAAAATTAAATTAACCAATTTAATAATTTCTCAGTCAACTTTCAGAAAGGTACTGACTGATGGTAGTTTTTAAATACACCATAGACACAATTCAGGAACCAATTACCCTTCTTAGTCGGTCAATCACAGAATGGTATTTACTCACAGAGCAGTTCCAAATCACAGTAAGTAACTGTAAACTGGCTCTAGTGTTCTCCCTGGAAAACCAGTTTTCCTGTCAAATTTCCAGCTGTCTCAGACTTTTCTGAATTTGTTTAATTTATCTACGAACAGCATGACTATTTGAGCCTTTCCCTCCTCTGTTTTGCATTCTGTATGGTGGTGGTATTGTCAAGGCTTTTATATTATAGCCTTGGAGATCTTAGGAGCAGAGGAGGAAGAAAACAGAGTAAACAAGCAATTTGTTACCAAAATTCTTTTCCTTATTAAAAGGGCAACCTTGGCCATAGTTAGTAGGATTCCACTGTTGTCTTCCAGCAAGAAAACATTTTTTACGGGTGCTTTTCCATCTATCTGGCATTGCCACTAAATTTTATTCTAGTTACCCTATTACGTTTGTGGTATTTTAAAGAGCATTAGTCAAATATAAACCATTGTCATGGCAGGTAAAAAATAATTTAGTGCCCCTTAAATATTTTAAAGAATTGCATGATTACAGTGAGAGCAGTGCTAGGAGTCTACTGCAGCTAGGGAAAAATTGCCCTTTGTGGGGAAAATAAAAGATCATATTAGTCCTGCACTCCAGAGCTATTTACAAAGAAAAAATCTAACAAGAACAGTTCGGCTGTATGTTAAATGTGGTTTCTCTCTTTTCTCTGATTCATTCTCTCTTTCACTTTTGGTGAATTTTGTGCTCACAACTGACTGACAAACCTAATCCTCTCTTTGAGTCCAGTCATTGTTTCCCAGCTCCTTACACAGTCATTTATACCAGTACAAAGTGGATGTAAAGCCTTATCCAGTCAGAATAGAAACATTTTTCACTCAAATTGCACTGGTGCAAGTAACTACATACAGGGCAGGTTGGTGGTTAACGGGCCCCTTATTGGTGTAGCATCTTCTTTGCCAGGGCAGGCTTTCCCATTTCCCTGCTAATGTGGTTCAACCTTAGCATGCAGGGAGAACATCTAGGGTGAGGATATATCTCAATATCCATTTAACCGCTGCATTCTCTCTTGGGACTGGCCATATGAGTGCCCATGAGTGATAGCGGTTTTGTGATAAGAACACCTGTTGACTTAGACCCCAAAACTCATTTCACAGCCTGGTAACAGATAATAACTTTGTCAGTATCTGAGCTTGAACAGAAACATACAGTTGAAAGACTACATATTGCAATATCAGTTCCCTGAACCATCCACTTCCCCTCATTAAGATAAGTTAGGAATAAAAGGCCAGATGATGCAAAATACTAAGGGCCTGCTGTGAAGTCGTAAGGGCACTGAGTACCTCACAGATTTGGGCCCACCATTCACACAATACCTCTCTCACAAAAACATTTTTAATAATCTCTTTAGTCAGAAACGTTAAAATGCATATTATTAATATGAATGTTTTACTAGTATGCACAAAAAATAGTTTAAAACAGTACAGGAAATTCAGAGCTAAAGCAACCACTTTGGTCCTTAACACATTCCATTGTGCCCGAGTATTGTAGAAATTAATGTCTAATGTGTTACATTAGAAAGCTAACATGCTGCAGTTTCCTTGTTTATGTTGCTTTTCCCTCCAGGGCTCTGGTTTGATCTCATATAGTTCCAGGAATCCTAGCTCCACACGGAGTTTCACAAGAAAGTACTGGGATGCAGTCATGGGTTAAAGAGGGCAGCCTTGCTTAATGCTCCAAGATTCTGTTTCTGGCTCTGCCACACAGTTGCGTGAATTCGGACAAGTCACTTCTGTGCCTCAGTTTTTCCATCTGTAAAATGTAGATAATAATTCTTATCTCCCTCCCATGAGTGTTGCATGAGCCTTAAAGTTTAAATACCATGTGATCCCTTGATGAAAGGACGCACAAACTATTATAATTATTTCATTTAAATTTCAGGATGCCGTCATCTTGCCATCTGAAACTAGCAGTCCATCTTGGACACTTTTCCATCGATACTGGAGAAAGACACGTGCCTTTCCCATAGACCAAGAAAATGCATTAAAAGGCATGAAACTGACCCAAAAGAGAAGGTTACGCATTTTAGAAAGCTGTGAAGCTTACATATACAATGCAACCATGGGGCTAAGCATTTAAGACAAATTATTAGCTTATATATGGCATTTGATTGCCTATCCAGTATTGCATAAGGAATAGTGTGAAATGTGAAAATTAAGCTGGATTTGAAAAGCACATGTTGCTCATGCAGAGGGAAGGGGGTTTGAAGGTCATTTTGCCATCCAAAATACTCTTCTTTCTTTCCCAGGAAAAGGGGCCCTCCAGTTTAGTAGCAAATACGTGAGTCTTCTGGGGATATATTTGCACATCTGCAAACCTTTTGCATGCAGGGTATAGAATATACACACATAAAACCTATTTGTCTGAAGAAGATTTGCATGCACAAACCCCTTTACCTGAATACACAGGAGCAAGTGCTGGAAAAGCTCATATACAGGTACACGTGCATACACTAGAGGAAGCCATGTTGAGATCTCACTGATCAGCAGACCCTAGGTGGGATTTTAAAAAGTGCCTCCGTGATGTAGGAGCGTGTGTCTCATTGAAAGTCAGTGGAACTTTTGCTCCTGGGTTGCTTATGTACTTTGAAAACCTTACCCCATGTGCCCAGGTGCAGCATATTTGCTAAATAATAAGCACAACAGAGTCATACATACATGACATTTTTAAAAAAGAAAAGGAGTCCTTGTGGCACCTGAGAGACGAACAAATTTATTTGAGCATAAGCTTTCGTGAGCTACAGCTCACTTCATCGGATGCATGCAGTGGAAAATACACTGTAAGCTCACGAAAGCTTATGCTCAAATAAATTGGTTAGTCTCTAAGGTGCCACAAGTACTCCTGTTCTTTTTGTGGATACAGACTAACACGGTTGCTACTCTGAAACATGAAATTTTTAGTCACTGCACAAAAACAACAAATAGAAAGTACAATCTTTTCTGTAGGTCCTACGGTATTTAAAATCCCCTCTTTATCGACTCCAAATCCGGGGCCAAGTTTGACTTCAGTGTCTCTTTACTGTTTTCCTATATTATTTATTATATAGTTCTACAAAATAACACACTAAAATGGCATTGTTCCTCTAGTTCCTTTGCTATCTTCCCTGGTCTGTCTTGCCATTCTAATGGTAAAGCTCACTCATAACACTTTATCTGATAATACAGTTACTGTACCTTGACTCCCAAGTACAGGACATTAAATTCTATTGTCACTCTGTGTAACTCCATCCTTGAATTCTGGGCACAACGATTTCAGACCAATAAGCAGTGACACTGGATAAATCTGACTTGCAATGTGAAAGGATTAACCTGCCTAACTACGTGTTACAACGGTCTCTGTACATGGGTAATTTTTATATACTGTACTATGGAATAGATTTTCAGATTGATGAAGGCCATTTTGCTAGCATAAAGCAGGTTCATGTGACTGTGGGGCATATCTAAATGAGAACTCCCTTATTGTGCTGCAGTACCTGAAAACAACACAGCCATTGTTTTAGTGGTCGCTTTGAATTTCTCTGTTGTTGTTTTGAGTCAGACCTTTAAGTTCTGATGTATGTAATAATAAGCTCCTATATTGTGCTGTTCATCAGTAGAACTTATAGCTCTGTACAAAGAAGGGAAGTTTCATTACTTCAGTGAGATGAAGTGAATTACCAAGGGTCATCCAGCAGGCTGGCGGTAGAACCTGGAATAGAACCATGGTCTCTTGAGTCCCAATCCTGCGCTATATCCAGTAGGCCATTATGTTACAAAGGGGAAGGAAATAATGCTCTTAAGGCAAGGTAGGTCAAATCTTGGACTACTTACTCAGGCAAAATTCTCATTGAAGACAATATAATGTAGATTGGCCTCTACATTTGGAAAATTGGTACATATCAACACAATAAAGGCTATGTTTCCTTTTCCTTTCAGACGGCCTTCATTCCATGCTCATCCAAAACTTGAGCAAACGCCACATTTGTGCACCCACATGGGCAATTGCACATTTCCGCTGTGTAATTGTCTGCACACTTACCTGAGTGGCTTGCACTCTTGAGGGGTTCCCAGTGCTCATAAAATGGAGGCTGGCAGAACATTTTCCCCTACAAGTATAACTGAAAAGGAGCTGAAACAATTTTAGAAGACTCTTTCCAGCTGAGCTTGTCTGCAGAGTTATGAACCTTTGAGAACAGTTATACAGAGGAAATACAGAGAGACATTAACTAATGGCAGTAAAGTTTCCAGAACCAGAATGATGTGTGGGCATGGGGAATAGGCAATGAGCATGAACTACTGAAGCTACAAGATTCATAATTAGTTAACTTCACTGCTGAGCAGAGGGGCAGCATGAGATATTCTCAAAACTTAACTCCCTTAGACTTAAGTGGAACTTCACTGATAAATAGGCCTTGCATTGAGCCTCTGTATAGAGGTGAATTTCACCCAAAATGAATACATAATATATACAAATGAAACAGTCTTCTATTTCAGTACATTTCTTATGTAGTAAGGCAAATTACATATACATTCTTCTTCCAATGATAATAGGATTTTTTATTGTTTTTATTTAGAAATGAGCATAACTTTGAGCTTCATTAAAACCAAATGTTTAATTGCATTCATGAGTATCAGATTTATTGATTTACTTAACTCTCCACTTGCAATGCAGCAGAATAATATATCATAGCTTCGGATAATGCTGCCCTAGCCAAGTTTTCCTTTAGTATCTCAATTTCTCAGACAAGTATGCATCAATGGTTTATATTGGCAGGGCCCACTCTTCTGCTGACAGGTTGGAAAAGAAAAATCCCTTTTGTATTTTAAGATTTCCAAAAGCCTGTTGATTTATGAAATATTACTGGCTTTGCATTAGGTTTTGTTTTTTAAAAAAAGGAAGGGAATAGACCATTTCACTTTGTCATATTAAATAAGTTGAGTTATTCCCTCTAATTACACTTCCCCTCAGGAGGTTCCTGGCAAGTTAACCAGCAATTAATAACTGCATTTGTTATTTTATGTTTTAAGTTTCCTTTCAGTGGGATGGAGAGAGAATTCCATGTTGTGTTCCCTCCCACTCCACAGACGAGGGGGATCTGCCCATCCTGAGGAGGGATCAATCCTCTGCAGCCTTGTTTGCCTTGTCAAGGCAGTAGTGAAGGCTTACGGGGCTCAAATTCCTCCTATTTGGGGATGTGGGCAAGGGATTGTTTCTCTTGTGGGCAGGAGAAGGGGAAGGAGTTAACTGTGAGGCCAAGGAACCCCTTCTTTTCTGTAGGAAGGAGTGGGAGTATGGAGGTGACTGAGCAGGAAGATGAAATGGAGAAAGTGTGATGGGGCTTTGAGGACAGAGATAGGAGGAGGAGGTGAAGATATGAGCAAGAGACCGTACCCCTGTGACAGATGCTAGTCATGTCACTTAAGGCAATACTGGAAGGTGCTCAGGTACTCTGGTGATGAGGGATTCCGAATTTTGCTTTTGTTGTCACTCAGCTATTCAAGAGGGAGTCCTTTCGGTAGGCAAACTCCTTCCCACCAAGCACAGCTTCTTCCAGTTCCCTCCATGCTCCTTCACAGGTTTCTTCCAACTTCATGACCCATCACCAGCTGGAAGGACTGGGGAGAAATGAAGAGGCACAGGGCCTGTGTGCAGATAGCACAAGCCTTTGGTAGATCTCGGGAGATCCATGATGGATCCCCATCAGCTCTTTGAGCTCTCCCTTTTTGATACTTCAGTCTCTAATGCTGACGTAGAAGGGCACTGGGGTCCGGGAGCGACACTGGCCTGCAGAGGGCACTCCGAAGCTGGAAAAGAGCTAATTCCCAGGACGATCAGCAGGAGGTGCTGCACCGGTGAGTTGTTGCTTCGTTACATTTAGGCACCTTTTATGAATACCTATGCCTTGTCTACACTTGTGGCAGCGTGTAGGATACAGGTAGCTACACAGAGGAGTAAAAGGCTCTGTCAGGAGAGGCAGTGGCAGTTGCCCACTGTTGGAGCCTTTTCCTGCTGCCCCCTTCCTCTGTCCCCCTCCACAGCCTTTCCTTGATGCAGTGAAAGCTCCGGCAGTGGGCAATTGCCAGAACCTTTCCCTGCTGCCACTTTGCTGCCCATAGATTTTCCCTGCTGCTGGACTCTTTCACTGCAGCAGAGAGAGGTTTTGGCAGCAGGACACTACTCTGATATTTTTCGGCAGAGTAGGTGTGGGAGGCACTGCTTGGGCATGCAGAAAGCCATGTAGGGTATATAGTCTAAGGGTTCTGGCACGTCAACTCTACTCAACATAGCAGTGCCTCACTGTCTACCCTGATATTTATACCTGCACTAGGGAGGCATGCAGTGTCTGTACTCTTCATGCTGCTGTAACTGTAGATGGATCTTAAGACGCTGCCAAGACAATAGGTACCCCTTTCCATTTTCAAATTCATTACCCAATTTTGTTTCCATTAAAATGGCAAAATTCCCACGGGCTTCACTGGGCACAGGAGCTGGCCATTAACTATTTACAATCTCAAAGGAAAGTTTAAAGAACTGCACCAAAATTGAACACTCATGTTGCACAATGTCACTTGAATCCTTTAATGACTCCTCTTGTCATATTTGCTCAGGTACATGTTCTGTACATTATGTACTTACTGCATTTGTAAGGCATGGATCAATGAGCATTAGTGCTGGCTGGGAAATGGAGAACAAAACATAGAATACTGTATAATTTCCAACTGGCATCGTAGCCCTGTACAGTAATATCAGTACTGGGGCCTAAAATAAAAAATAAAGCTCCAAACAGACCACCATCCAGAACCCAGGACAAATCCAACAACTACACCACCAAGGAAACAGGAACATTCCCAGTCAACACAAAATTTCTGGAACAAAAAAGATTGCTGTAGCCTAGAAAGAAATAGAAAAATGAAAAATAATGGAGGAAACCTAAAAATGGCCCAGGCTAAAGATTACTGCAGTCAATGAACTTTACATCAGCAAGGACCTGTGGATAGAGCATGGGTCTGGAATGCAGGAGATTTGGGTTTTATTCCCAGTTCTGTCACTGGGTTGGTGACTAATCTTGAGGAGTCATAACTTCCTTGTGCCTCAGTTTCCCCATCTGTAAAACGGGGGTATACGTACTGACCTCCTTTGTAAAGCTCTACAGATGAAAAGAACTAAATAATTTAATTATTATTTGACATCATGTTGTAAATGCAGCCAGAAAGGACCTCCAGGAGAGAGGACTGCCAGAGAGGACTGTGAACTGAGAAAACTACTCTTGGCTGAACTCCGATACAAAGGCCCTGACACAAAACTCACTGAAGTCAATTAAATTCTGCCTATTAACTTCAGCAGGCACTGGATTAAATACAAAAAGCCAGCTCACCCCATTATATCATAACTGCTGGGCAGGAGCATAGGGTAGGAGGCATTCTCTCTGGTAAATAGAGCCTAGGTTATGGAGGGGTTCATATTCTAATACGAAGTAATAAAAATGTGGAATATTTTAGATAACTGGCCTATAATAATAATAATTCTTCCCCAGCTGTTTTCCAAAATTGGAATGGTTCTTGGTAAAAACTAGTAATATACAATGCAGTGGTGGTAAAATCAATAAATGTCTCCCAGCATTGACTAGTTTTTATTCTTTAAAACAAAAAGGTATTCAGCAGAAAATCCCAACTGCTGACTATTCTGCTTCGGAAGAGAACATCCCAGCTGAGCCATATCCTGTCTTGGCCTTTGAGAATGTGTACACTATGCAGGAGCGAGAGAAACCCATGCTCTTGAGGAAGAGGCAAAAGCAGTGTGGGAGTAATCAAACCTCTGAAAAATCTGCGACAGAAATGTGCAAAGAAAAGAGTAATTTAGGATTTATTTGATTTGCATCGGATTCTGAACACTGAAAGGCTGTAAGGTTCAATTATTTTCATCCCCCACCAAAAGAAGGAAAGATGTAGAAGTTTTCAGCTAACTACATTTTTAAGGTGCTGTATTTGGCACTGATTATTGGAAAAAATGCATTTGTAGGAAAAGAAAATTAGTGAGAAAACAGAGAGCCAGCCAAGATAATACATATTTGATATTCATTATCTTATTACAAATGGTCAAAACCAGGTGTTGATATCCTGTAGGCAGCACTCAAAGAATAACAATACATTAAACTGAAAGTTATATTTTTCCTTTATGTTGAATTTGCAGATTTTTGTACAGCATGATGGCCTGTATGCAAAGGTAGAGCTGTTCTTAAAAGGTGGTATTCTCATTCAAGAGGCACACTGAATTGAGGGTCCCATTCTCACTACTTTAGTTGGAGAATGAGATTAGTCACTCAATTAGGTGTCTCCTCTTCTCTTGCATCCACATTTCCTGCTCCTGGGGAAAATACAATGGAAGGGAAATAATGCTTATTGAGTGACTTTGGACAATGGTTGGGATTACAAAATGATACACTGGGAAAGCTATAGTAATGATACTACCACTTGCAACTTGTGCATTGTACAGCGTGAGCAATTTGTTCTATAAACCCCTGTGATCATGATGCTGATGGAGAAGTGAGAGGTTTTTAACCAATTGTACAGAACAAATAAGGACTTTGTGTAAGTTTAAATACAAAATATAACATGTATTTTAGTAATTTGTATAGTTTAAGAAACACCTAAATGTTGTGTAGTATTTAGTGTTATGTAGCTGTCAATGCTGTAAGAATGTCAGAATTGCCCATCTTGGACAATGAAGCATGGAATTCTGCTTTCGTTGTTGTCTCTAGCAGCCTTCAGAGTTAAATGATTAGTTACACCAGAGAGGCTACAACAATTCTTTAAGTTGTGTTGTAGAGTTGCCAATTATGGGAGCAAAGGGAATGTTGCCCAAGTTTCCTAACCTCTTAGCCTTTTTGTGGGTGACTAAAGACTAAACAAAAGTGGAGAACTATTCATTTGAATTACGCTGTACAGAAGTTTTCCAGTGACTCATAATGGTTGGTTAATTTGTCCCTGGCCTTTTATACTTCATCCTGCTCTACATTTGCACTGTTCCATTTTGGCACATGAATGAAAGTAATATAACATTTAATGCAAAAATCCAAGATCAGTGGCTCATTAAGGTTTTGATGTTTAAATTTACTAAAGTCAGGAAATACCACACTAAAATTGACACTTCTCTCTTAGACCTTGCTTGTTCTGTCCCTTCCCACATTACTCTTCATTTGGACTTTCTGTTTTAGTCTCTTTTTAAGCTAGTGAAAACACTTACTCTCTGTTTTAGCTGGTCTACACTAGATGTAAAGCTCTGGGACGGAGGGGAGGGAGAGAATAATGGTTATCACTGAATTATAAATGCTCCAAAACAGTGCACCTCAGCCTCAGCTATATGGGTTGCTGTAGAAATCTAATACCCATATCTGATGCTCTTAATCTTCAAGATGTTTTTATAAAGGTTTAACAGTCCACAAAACATGCCTGTGTGGTGGGTAAATAAGAGTCTCAAGTGACTGGCCAAAGGCTACCGAGGGAGTGGCAAATGAAGAATTTATTGGGCCCTTGTTTTGTTCAGAGCAGTAAATTATGCCTCTCTCTCTCGTAAAGATCTTCTTGTGGATATTACACAGACTTTTTAATATGGTGGAAAAACCCAATCTTCATCCTCAAAGTAAAGATCATTAGCGTTAACAGAAATGAACCTTGGTTGACCAGGCTGAAGCATAGTTGTTTTATCCTAAAACTGTATGTCAGCTTAGCACCAAATTTTATTTAATTGGTTATGAGACATGGGCTTTGATCTACTTCATTTTTTTTCTTTTAATTCCAGCTCATGGTGGGGCAGCAACTCACTGGTGTGGCGCCTCCTGCTGGTTGTTCAGGGAATTGGCTCTTACCAGCCCTGGAACGCTCTCTGCCAGCTGATGTCCCTCCTGGACCCCAGTGCCCTTTACCCAGGGATTCTGCCACCACAGCAACCCACAATCTGGGTCTCCCCATTCAGGGGAGCCCCCAAATCCCCACCTCACCAGCTACTGTCAGTCACCATCTAGTCCCCGCTCACTGGGGCTGACTGCAGTTTGTAAAGGCCACTCATCATTAGCAAGGGGGGGTTTGGACCTGCTACCTCTGCCTGTCTCGGGGCTGCCCCTCCTCAGCCCCAGTACCCTTTGTGGGCCCTTAACTCAGCCTGCAGGTGTGCTAGGCTGGAGCTCCCTCTGCCCTTCCCCAGCACTGCTTTACCCTAACAAGTCCTACAGCCTGGGGTTTTGCTAGGCTGGAGCTCCCGGCTCCCTCTGCCCTTTCCCAGCACTTCTCCACCCTAGGTACCCTTTTCAGCTTCCCAGGCAGCCCGGTCCTTCCCTCTCTAGGGCCAGAGAGCGAGTCTGAGTTCTTCTGGCCCATTGCCCTCTTATAAGGGTTAGCTGGGCCCTGATTGCACTGGCTACAGCTGTGGCTGCTTCCCCAATTAGCCCAGCTTTCTGCCCTGCAGCCCTCTCCAGGGCTGCTTTATCCACTTCCGGCAGGAGTGGGGTTACCACCTCGCTACACAGCTGTATTGCTTTTTTCCTAATAATTCTGGTTTTTATTATTATTTCTTAAAGTCTGTGTTTATGGTGTTCATCAGTCTTCTGGGACACTTTTCACTCACTGCCCCAGGAAGCATACAGAGATCCATGGTGCCATAATAATAAGTATAATATCTTATACTTACGGAGCATCTTTATCACAAGCACAGACGTATTAAGAGTATACACTTCATATACACAAGGATACATATACACCACTGAAATAAAGCCAGCTCTGGGCTGAAAAATGTCAGCTGTTTCACAGCACACATGGACAGTACACAGCAGATTAGGGCAGGAATTAAAGAAGAATGTCATAGTCAGTTCCAGCTTTCACAGGAATTTTAGGCAGGCAGAATGCAATTACCTCTGCTGCAACTTTGCCAGTGTTCAGGGATTAAAACTCCTTATTTTACAGATATGGTAAAAATTAATTATACTATGCATTTTTGTAGTGCTTTTCAGCTGAGGTGCTAATTAATTAAGCGTCACAACAGGCTTGTTAGCTAGGTAAATGTTGTCCCCATTTTACAGAAGGAGAAACAGCTGTAGGGAGCTGATTTGCTTTTGTTACACTGTAACCCAGTAAAGCCCGATCTACTGATGTCATGTGCCATAACTCTTCAACAATCTCTCTGCTGCCTTTTGATACTGCCTGACAGGTTTTCCCCTTCTGTAACCCTTAATTAGCAAAGGGGCCTGAGAAAGGAAGAAACTGTCTCCAGTGTCCTGCCCAGCATCACCTTTCTCAATAAGAGCAGGTGCTAATAGCCAAAGCTTTGAATTCCGTTGGTTCTTTTATCCTCTGCTTACCGTTATGTAGTTATTGCACTAAGGATGCAACTCATTGTAAAGCTCTTTGCAATACCATCCAATATGAAAAATAGCTAAATGTCATACTCTCTCTTCCTACTTTAAATTCCACCTTGGAGCTGGAGTCCTGGCTTCTAAACCACCTTTATGCCCATCTGTGCCAGTTTCATGCCAGTCTGGTCCATGATATAAATTAGAGCAATCTTTTGATTCTGCAACCTTACATGGGCAGCTTTAACTATCTACTCAAATGATATTATCATACTATGAGTCTATTGTACTTTACGCTAGCCACCAATAGCCCCTGAGGGGCTGTTCCAGCAACTAGGGATTGCTGGGGCATCGGCACACTCTGGTCACGCTCCCTATGCAGTGGGGAGTAAGTTGAAGTTGGTGTAAGAGCACTGTGGTAGCACTCTGACACCAGAGGGGGTTCCCTTAGGTAAGGGGAATTTGCTGTATGCGGCTGTGAATGTGGCAGGACGGTATCCAATGTGATAAGCCTTTTTATGTGAGCTGTAAGAAGTGTAAAAGGAGAGTGGTTCTCTGGCCAGAGCACAGGACTAGAAGCTTGGAAATATGAGTTCTGTTCCAGGCTCTTCCACAGACTTCTTGTGGGACTTTCATCAAGTTACTTGTTTTCTGAGCCACTATCTCTCCATTACATACAACAGATCTCAGGTGTTTAGCAAGGGTTACTTTATTAATGTGTGTAAAGCTCTTTGAGATCCTTAGGTGGCAGGTAATATTGCAGTACATATTATTATTCTTGGGGTTGATTGTATTAAACAGAAATCCAGTGGTTAATGCATCTGGGCTTCATTATAATTCCCTATCATACAGTATCCGATAACTCATTCTGATACTGAGGTGCATCTTTGAACAGGCAGATTTGCTGCTTGCAGCAGCATGCACTTAAAAAGTTATAATACATATTGCTGATCATAATGAATTCTGTATTTTTTCTTATAAAAGTATTTCACCACATTCTTGTTCATTAATATTTGCTAGGAGTCCTTCCAAGCAGATGCAGTGGTAATGCATCACGGGAAGAATGGAAAACACATCAAACACAAATGTAATTTTGCTCTACAGCACAACATTTCAGAGGAATATTTTCTCTCTGCCTTTGCTTCTTGTAAAGTACAGTATGCCTAGATGACACATACATCACTGATGTCTAAGACCCCAGTAGGTTTTGACATTGTAAATCAGTACTTTACTGTTTCATATTTCATCATCATTATTAAAACCTGTAGGTTGGCTGAAAACAAACACACATCAGCACTTAAAAGCAATGTGTCATTTTCTGATCTTTTATAAAACAGGGGACTTATTTTATTTGAAAATAAAACCTACATTCTGGAGCCATTGGAAAATGCTACAAGTGAACACAAGATCTACCAAGCAGAGAACCTGAAAATAGCTTCCGGATCTTGTGGCAACCAATTCAACGTCTCTGGCATCACTATTGATGACATACCACAGTCTTCTCAAGCATTCATTAGCAGGGTAGGTGGAAAGATAGTTTTATGTTTTGGAATTGTTGATCATCTCTTTATGCTAATTTCCAGAAATTGGTGAAATATCCAGATCAAACTTAATTGCTGCACTACATGTGTATCATTTGAAGTAATGCATGGATGGGGACATCAAGGCTCCATTGAGTGGGGCCAAGATTTCACCTTGAGGTGGTGACCATCATGAAATCAAGTAAAATAGAGATAATTGGAGAAGACCCAGCTAAATTCTCTCTTCTTTGCTTGCTGGATGGTTCCCTACACTACAATATCAGATGATTAGCTCAGCCTAGTTCTAAACAGCCCAGCAAATGGAGCTTCTGCCATTTCTCTTGGGATTGAGATTCCATTTTTATATAGAGAGATTTTCCCATTTCTAAATTTCATCATGACTTCTGGTATTATACCTCTCTGGATCTACCTGGACATGTGGTTTAGGACAGCGGTTTTCAACCTCTTTTCATTTGCAGATGCCTAAAAATTTCAAATGAAGGTGCATACCTCTTTGGAAATCTTAGATATAGTCTGTGGACCCCGCCAGGGATCTGCGGACCACAGATTGAAAACCACTGGTTTAGGAGGCTATCACTTCTCCTCCCATACTTAGGTCAAAATGTGGCTTTTTCCAAGGAGAGGCATTGGGGAAATTGTGCAGTCTCTTGCTGCTGCTCCCTGTGCACAGCAGGAGCAGTTTGTTCCTTGCATTAGGCAGAAGTTTCCCTGTGGTGTGCCCGCCCTGCTCCATTGACTGACGTAGAGGGAAGAGATGCAGTCACAACCCTGCCTTCAACATCCTGCTCCCCTGGGAATAGCAGGAGCAAGCAGGCCTTATGCTGCTCAGATTATGAGTGAGCCCTGGGGAACTTTTTGCGCATCCTTCCAGCCCTGCACAGGGGCCACTCACAATCTGAATCTTACTGCTTTGGCAATCAAACTTGTTTAGTTCTTTTACACTTTGTCCATGAGTTAATCTCTCCAGTGTCTTAGGCTTCTATTCATCAAAGCATTTAACCACATGGTAAGGTCTCTTAAAAACAATGGAACATAAGCATGTGTTTGAAGTTAAACATGTGCTTAAGTGCTTTGCTAAATCAAGGCCTTTAATCATTTTTTTTGCTCATATTTTAATTCCTCCCTGTTTTCATTAATGGGGTGGTGCAGAATTGTAGGCAGATTACAAATTTTGGTAATATATTTTGATTCCTGTGCCACTTGCAATTCAATCTTAAAGAAAGCAGCTGACAATGTCTAAATAGCTTTTGGCCCACACAAGGAGGAAAGGAGAACGTTATAGCCATGTTACTTTTCTAATAATACATGTTGAAATTTAAACAAACTTTTACATTGTAATAGGAAAGTATTTTATGCACCCCGAACATGTTCTCAGCATTTTATTCTAGGGATATATCATTTGTAATTGTTTTTATGTAGGAGGAAATGTACTTGACTTGCAATGCAACTAGCTAATGGAAATTGTATAAAATAAATGACTTTCGAACCAGATGGAAAAAATACTGCCACAAATTCATGTGCATCTTGGATTGGGATTGTAGAAGGGAATGTTTGAGATGTTCAAGAGTAACATAGTAGCACAAATCTGTGCACAGGTTTTATTAAATGAGAAATATTAGTGTTTATAGCCACACTGCCTACCTAGTTCATTTAGTCTTTACATTAAGTTCAGCGTTAAGGAAAACAGCTTAAAGGGCATCAAGGGATGTTGTTTATGTACTGGAACAAATTCATTTGCCTTGCAGGAACATTAAACATTACATTTCCAAATTTCTTTTTCTCCAAATGCATGTACATTTGCTGTAGATATGTTGCTGTTTCTTTTAATAATGCTGTAAGTATGGATAAGTCAGAACATAGACTGCACCACAATGCAATTAACTGCAGAAGACAAGCTGAAAGAAGTGATAATTAAGTACTTTTTATAAATAAATAAATATTGTACCTGAGGAACACACACAGCCTCTGGCCAAGTCGCGGGAATAGATTCAATATACTAATATGTCACCACAGGCTCACATGATTATGCTCCTGCAGTCAACTGTTCAATTTCTAAATCTTCCCTGTTCCAAGCAGTGTTACTTTGGGATGGGTTAAATTGATTGGCATGCCTAGGGTGACCATATTTATGCTGAATACAGGACACCTGGTAAAATTACTTGTATTCAAGCAAGTTCAACGGCAATCAATCAGAACTATGCAGTACAAACATTCAAATTAACATTAAGTTGACTGAGCCCCTATTAAAAAGAAATACTGCATTGGAGTCTTTTTATTTTACCTTCTTATCTTTAAGGCTTTAGGGTTCACACGGGGGGGTGACACACACGCCCCTACCCCCCCCATACACACACATGGGGAGAGGTGACATAGACACATTCCTGTACATCGCTCTCACATGGGGAGGTGACCGACCCTCTCTGTCCAGCGCGCTCCATCTTTCATGCCTGGCTGGGCCTGCAGGATGGACCCGCCTCTCCCGGTACCTGGCGCTGTATCTTCCCAAGGCAATGGGGGGGGCATGCAGGGTCACAGGCTCCCCCTCCTCAGATTTCTGCCAGCATTCACATCAGAATGTGGCCAGCAGCAGCCTTTCAGCACTGTGCAGGAGGAAGGGATGGGAGCTACTTCCATCCTCAAGGGAGAAGGAGCGGGGGAAGGGATTACCTGGCCCATGTCTTTGCAGAGCTCATCTCTTCTCCGCCTCCCCCCAACCACCACCACGGGGCTGGAGACGGCTTGTCCCTTCCTGCCTGCGCAGTGTCGAAAGGCAGCTAACACCTCCAAGCTGCTGCTGGCCACCAACATAACCCAGCCGCCTCTTGTCCCCTTGGCTACAGTGCGGGCAGGAAGGGGTTAAGCCCTAATGATGCATTGTGCACCAAGGCCCAGGGAACCTGAGGGCAGGGGCTTCAGCAAACCCAGTCACAGAGGTGGCTCAGTAGGGGAGGGTGCCTGGGGACAGAGCAGCGCAGTGTCCCCTGGGGCCAGGAGCCAGAGTGGGAGTGGGTGGTGAAGAGCGTGCTAAATCCCTGACCGGGGGGGCTGCTGTGGAGCTTGCAGGTTTGGGGTGGGAACAGGCTGGAAATCATTCCTCCTCCCACTCCAGAGCCCTCACACAACCGGAGCTGCACTGACGGACTGGCAGGGGGAGAGGCCTGGACCTGCATGCTGCAGCTTTGTCCCGCCACCAGCCTTGCACACCCACCCCCATTGTGGGCCATTGGACCACCCCACTCACTGCTGGCGGGCAGGCTGGTGAGCAGGGATCCAGCCAGCAGCAGGACCTGCCGGTACTGATGAAGGTGGGGAGAAAGGCAGAAAATACAGGACAATTTGCCCATTTTAAAGAAAAGGTCAGGACACCTACAGGAGGGCTTAAATACGGGACTGTTCCATTAAAAATGGGACATCTGGTCACCCTAGGCATGCTCAAGCATTTCTAACATGTTTACATCTATGCTGTCTTCTATGGTCTTAATATTAGCTTTGGGGGAAAACCAAAGCATCTCACAAATCTGCAGTTTTCTGAATAACAGCTCAGACTAAGTCTCAGACATCTATTAAAAACTACAGTGGCAGAGAAACCAACTCTGCCACACGTAGGAATGTGTAGTCATTTGTTTATTTCAGTAATGTAGCGTTTCACCCATGCCCAGTATTTGTGGACAGAGATTTTAAAAGGAAGGTAAATCAAGATGCTTAGTCATGCAAATCCATGACTTCACAGCAATGGTGCACTTAGCCATAGATTTCTCCAGCCCAGCCAGTTCAGAGCATTTGCTCCACCCGTACTTTGATTATTATACAGGTACTGTGGTTTAAATGTTACAGAATGAATAAATCTGCTTATAAAAGAACATGTACCACTTCAGAGTTATAAGGTTATTGAAATTACAATTGCCAGTAATTTTTTGCCCTCCTCCTCTAAGTCTTCGTGGGACACCAAAAGTTGATGAATTTAGCATCATTTTGCAGCCTCCAGGATGAAGTTTGTATCTCTGCGTTTTCTTTCTCAATCCTTACCTTTGTCCACTTTTGATTACCTTTCTTTTTCCTTTCCCATTTTCTCCCTTCTCCCGGAGTCTGTCCAGACCTAATCTTACTCCCCTTCCCAGTTTTGCCTCAACAGTCTTTCTTCTCCATCCATCACTTCCACTCACCCGTTTTGTCCAGTAGTTCATGCTCCTCTGTAGCTTCCCATATTTATGTCATTCATTGATTCCCCTCTTCATATCTCCCCTATTTCACTCCCCATTCCCTCCTCACAAGTGTTTCTTAGCGGGCGTAGAGTCATAGGCTCTAAGGCCAGAAGCGACCACTGTGATCATCTGATCTGACCTCCTAGAGTGCACAAGCCATAGAACATCCCCAAAATAATTCCAAGAGCAGATCTTTTAGAAAAATATTCAATTTTCATTTTAAAATTGCCCGTGATGGAGAATTCACCATAAACCTTTGTAAATTATTCAAAGGGTTAATTACCCTCACTGTTAAAAAAATATATGCCTCATTTCCACTCTGAGTTTGTCTAGCTTCAACCTCAAGCCACAGGGTCATGTTACAGCTTTCTCTGCTCGACTGAAGAGCCGTTGTCGACTGTAATTGCGTCATTCCTTAACAGTCTCTTTGTTAAACTAAATAGATTGAAATCCCTGAGACTATCACTATAAAACCCATTTTCTAATGCTTTAGTCTTTATCATGGCTCTTCTCTGAACCCTCTCCAATTTATCAACATCCTTCTTGAATTGTGAAAACCAGAACTGGACACAGTATTCCAGCGGTGGTTGCACTGGTGCCAAATACAGAAGTAAAATAACTTCTTTATTCCTACTCAAGATTCCTCTGTTTATGCATCACAGGATCTCATTAGCTCTTTTGGCCACAGCATCACACTGAGAGCTCATGTTCAACCGATTATCCACCATGACCCCAAAATCTCTTTCAGAGTTACTGCTTCCTAGCATAGAGTCCCCCTGTCACTGTGCCTCAGTGGATCACAACTGAGAATACCAGATTCAGGACAAACTGCTGAGAACTGTAGCAGACTAGCCCCAAACTGGTGGTTCTTCTTCCATAAGATATACTATAGCAATAACAAAAGTAAACTTCTTTCTCACCACATTGGCTAATAAGAAGTCAGAAATGTAGTCTCCTTAGGTATCATAATCCTTGTTTCAACCCCCAGATGCGAGACTTAATGATGAGTGGTTATTTAAAACCAATTTCATCAACCAAAGGGTTCCACTGATCCCAAAGGACTAGTCGCATACCCAGGTCAATATATAACTCAGATCTGGCCCAATAATCATGCTGTTGCCAATCCTTTAGTATCTAATATCTAAAGGTTTATTTATAAGAGAAAAGAAAGAGGTGAGAGTTTAACTGGTCAAAGGAAATCAAATACATACAATAATTGTAAAGTTCTTGTAGCAGGTTTGAAGCAATGATGGAATAAACTGCTGGCTTATAATGTCTCTGGTAACGTCCAAAAGCTTGGAAGGTCCTCAGACCCTTGGTTAGAATGCTCCCATTAGTATAGGTCCATAGTACAGAGATCAGAGCAGGAAAGAGGCAAAATGGCTCTTTCCAGGCTTTTTTATAGTTTCTCCCATGTGGAGGGAAACTCATTGTCCCAAGCAAAGCCCCCAGCACAGTTTGTGGAAAAGTACAGGCACAAGATTGAGTCTAGTGTCACATGCCCTTGCATGCTTCAATGAATCATAGAAGCAGTCATTACCCATATTTTGGCTAAAATGTCCACAGGAAGACCCATCAGGTGGGAATAAGCTTCTTCTGTGACCCATTGTGCTCATTAATGGGTCAGCAACTTGAATGATCCATTCACAATCGGCTGGCTAGATTGGATGTAAACTACCTGGTGGGTGTCACCCCAGAAGCAAACGCATTTGAAACATTGGTACATAGTCAATATTCGTAACTTCAGATACAAAGATGATACACATACAAACAGGATAATCATATTCAG
This sequence comes from Lepidochelys kempii, assembly GCF_965140285.1. Lineage (NCBI taxonomy): Eukaryota > Metazoa > Chordata > Testudines > Cheloniidae > Lepidochelys > Lepidochelys kempii. The sequence goes on from NC_136386.1 coordinate 103,334,398, forward strand.
CAAATCATAACTTTTCCATTGACATGTTACATGACATACTTTGTGTAACATTTGTTGCAGTTTTATAACAGTGGTAGCAACAATGATGTACTTGGTGATATTTTAATCATATAACATCACACCCCCATCCTGTAAGTATGACCTACATTCTTTGTTTGCAGATGTATAAATTTACATTTTGTCATATTAAAATGCATATTGTTTTCTTGCACCCAGTTTACCAAGCAATCCAGATTGCTCTAAACGGTGACCTATCCTCTTCATTATTTACCACTACCCCAAATTTTGTGTTTTCTGCAAACTTTATCAGGGATGATTTTATGTTTTCTCCCAGGTTATTGATAAAGATGTTAAATAGTGTAGGGCCAAGAACATATTTCCCATTTACAGCTACATTTTGAGACCTATCAGTTAGCCAGTTTTTAATCCATTTAATGTGTGCTATGTTTATTTTATATCATTCTAGTTTTATAATGAAAACATTTTGTGGTATCAAGACAAATGACTTACAGGAGTCCTAAATATATTACAGCAACACTATTACCTTTATCAACCAAACTTGTAATCTCATAAAAAAATAAGATTAGTTTGACAGGATTTATTTTCCATAAACTCACGTTGATTTGTATTAATTATATTACTCTCCTTTAGTTCTTTATTAATCAAGTCCCATATCAGCTGCTCCATTATCTTGCCTGGGATCGACGTCAGGTTGACAAAGCTATAATTACCCAGCTCATCCTGTTTACCCTTTTTAAACACTGGCACAGCATTAGCTTTCTTCCTGGCTTCTGGAACTTCCTCAGTCCTCCAAGATTTATTGAAAATCAACATTAACAATCCAGCAAGTTGTTTGGCCTGCTGTCTTAAAACTCTTGAATGCAAGTTATCTGGACTTGCTGATTTTAAAATGTTTAACTTTAATAGCTTCTGTTTAACATCCTTCAGAGATACTAATGGAATGGGACGTGTGTCATCACGATATGATGAGACTGCATCAACCCTTTTTCCCCCAAATACAGAACAGAAACATTTAGTGAACACTTCTGTCTTTTCTGCAGTATTATTGATAATTCTACCATTTCCATCTATTATATTTAACAAACTCCCTCTTATTGTCCTTAAACTCTACAGGCCATAGATTTCTTCTTGCCTCCCTTGGCTTCTCTTATCAGTTTTCTACAATTCCTAACTTCTGATTTATATACTTCACTCTCAGCTTCTCCTTTCTTCCTTTTCTTATATATTATTTTATACAGCTGCCTTCACTTTCCATCTAAATCAGGTTGGCTTTTTAACCAGTATAGCCTTCTTGCTCTGCTGTGGGATTGTTGCTTTTTTGAGCATGTAGGAAGATGTTCTTAAATTATTCCCAATTATCATTCACATTTTTCTGATTACATTTTTTTCTCCCAAAGATTTGGCTCATAAATATTTTCAGCTTTGTGAAACTGACTCTATTAAAGCACCAAACATGTATATCACTGGTCTGGACTTTATTCTGCTTGCACATTATAAATGTAATCAAGTTATGATCACATGTACATAAGCGACCATTGATTTTTAGTTCTGTTGGAAGTTCCTCTTTATCTGTTAGGACAAGGTCTAATATAGATTTCCCCCATGCTGACTGCAACACTTTTTGAATTAGGAAATTGTCATCTATAAAGTTTTGAAATTCGAAGGGCGTTTTAGTGCCAGCAGCATAAGACCTTCAGCATATGTCTCTCAAATTGAAGTCCCTCATGATCACTCGGTTCTTTTTCCCTACACATTATAGATAGCTGTGTAAGAAGGCAGTTATCCTGTTCCTGTGATTTGGTGGTCTATAGCAGGCACCAACTTGTACCCCATCTTGTGCCTTATTTGTTAGGACATTGATCCATAAGCATTCAAGCTCATTTTCTTCTGAGTTATTAGTGACTTGAAAACAGGTAATGTCATTTTTAACATAGAGCACCATTCCTGCTCCCTTTTCCTCACTCGAGCCTTACTAAATAGGTTAAAACCATTGTTTTTGACATTCCAGTTTTGTGAATCATCCCACCAAGTTTCAGTAATACCTACCAGATCAAATTTATGCTGATAAATGAGCAATTCCAATTGCTCTTATTTGTTACCCAGGCTCCTAGAAGTGGTGTACAGTCAATTCAAGAATTTCTACTTCTTATGTCATTTGGTCCCTTGACTAATTTTCATCTCAACATCTCGATTTTGTGCTAAGTGGTTAGTTGACCATTATGTGAAATATTACAAGTTGTTACCACAGTGCATCTCTGAAGGTATTGCAAGAAACAGCTGAGATCTTTCCACAAAAAAAGATTTTCATTGTGCAAGGGTCACCTGAGCATTTCAAATAGAGAAAGGTGGAAGGTTACAAATTACAGAAAGGCCATTTGCCTACATGTACTGCCCAGCTTTCTTGATGATTGGGTGAGTGTCATGTAAACATCCTCTCCTTTTATTGAAGAGGGAGAGGGTTATGTAAGGAGGAGAAAAGAGACCAAGAATTGAGTGGCATGAAGCTTGAGAAGGAAATTTTTACTATCTTTGACAATGTCTTTGCTGGGGTGAGCGAGAGCTGATACTCAGGTGTTCAGGGTCATTTGATGCAAAAACAAATTTCTATTTGTTTTGGCAGCACAAAAGGGAGACTCTGAAGATAACAAAATATGTGGAGCTTGTTATTGTTGCAGATAATCGAGAGGTAAGAAAGTTTTAAAGAAAAGATGCAGTTGGTATAGGGAGTATTCGAGGGAAAGTGATTGTTTAGTTCAGTTTTCATGGTGCTGCAAACAACTGTGCTTAAGAGAACAATACCGTGCATTGCAAAAACAACAATATTTGTCATCTAAGTAGGGCTATAGTAACAGAAAGGACTATTTAAAAACAGTGTAAGAGTGACAAGTATTTGTTCCAAGGCTAAAATGTTCCTTGCAACACTTCGGAAGGAATGTAGTGCTCACAAACATCTGGGGCCTCTTGCAGTAATTTAAATGGGCGCCTGTAAGTATTCACTGGCCATGACCCAGTGAGGTGGTTGAGCCCCCATTGCACTATTTAACTCTGACCTCTGGAGACCATTACTGTCTAGAGTAAACAGCAGAATTCAGTGTTGTTGGTTCTTCAGCTGTAGTTTAGCAATTATGCTGAATTAAGCAAGACTGTATGCAGAGTTTGCAAAGTGGGTTTCAAAACAAATAAAAAAGAGACACTGTTAAAAATATCTCAACGGGCTGGAGTGAAACCAAAGATGTGAAATCTTGGAACGAACTATTTTCCAATTTACATTTTTTCTTTCAAAATGTGACAGATTCCTCTTCTTGAACCTTGCTGGTTAAATAGCAAAAATCATTTTCTTGCAATAGCAAAGACAGCTAAAAGAAGAACCTTTCCATTTCTTTAATAAAAACAATCCTAGGGAGATTCTGCATAGCAGTGTAAGGGATTTTAGAATCTTTTCTGAAAACAAAATCACTTAGCGCAATTTGTGCCAAATTTTGTGCCATTTTGAGACCTGTGGAAGTCAATGGGTCTTTGGCCTTTTATGCATTTAAACCCCAAATGTCAATGTTAATGTCAGTCTGACAATGGTAGGTGATTTTTGCAGCAAATGTGACAATACTAATGCTAATTATGCATTACTCTTTTACATTCTAAGTTTCAGAGACAGGGCAAGGATGTGGAAAAAGTTAAGCAGAGGCTGATAGAAATTGCAAACTATGTCGATAAGGTAAGAGCATCAAAAATATTTAATTTTCTCAAGCCTCACAAATATTTCCAAGGGGTATTGCTGTGAAATCTATGCCATCTAGGCTTATTGGGAAGGAAAAACATTCTGAAATTCAAAAATTATTACACACCATTCCTGCAAAGACAAGAAAATGGCTTCTCAGTGAGAATGTGTCAGCCAGTAAGAATGGCAAGACCTAGATTTCCAGCACTGCAGATTTTTTACTACGACAACCATGGAACAGTTTGGGGGTGCTGTGCATGTGGCAATGGGATGACTACGGTTCTGTTAATGCAATTTTTGAGGCAAACATTAACCTAGACCTGACAAATTTCTTTCTAAGTACAAGAGAAGAACCACAGACCTAACTTAGACAAAGATACTTTATTTAGGTAATGACCAACTTGGGCATTCCAGTGGCTGCGATGAAAGTTTGTTGCATTCTGAGGCCTTTTCTATTTAACTAGAACATTTGTATGTTGCCAGCACCATTGCAACCCCTCTGCATGCCTGTTACATACCACATGTCCATAAACAGAAGTGCCTGCAACACTGTGCAAAAATGCACCCCACTACTGTGACTGTCCTTGCTCTGAGCAAGGCTGTGCACTATATGATCCACCACTGTGTCACATTGTACTGTTGCAATGCTAGTGTAGACATAGATGTAGATGTAGAGCTAGACTTCTTGTATTTAATGTGGTTTCTTTTAAAATACTATATACACCAGGATTCTTCAGGATGAAAGGAATTGTATAATGTTCAGTGTTGTTAATAAGAGCTTCTAGAACACAAACCAACCACCATGTAAAATGGGATTAAATCTTACAGTACTGCACCATATGTTCAGAAAATCTAGGAGAGTCCAGAAATGGAATTGTGACTGAGTCTGATTTAACTGAGAACTTATCAGCTGGTATCTCAAAGACTCTTACTCAAGGTTAGGCAATTTTAGATTAAAAACAAGGTGCTGGACTGAATTTGGCTTGTTCTGTAACTGTGTTGCTGACTTATTAAAGAAAGGAGGGAGTTTATTTGCTACCTGTTTGAAACTAATTTTGCATGTTATAGTCATTTTGGCTTCAGTTTATGTTCTCAGTAAATTGCACTGCCACCCAAATGACTGCAAAGCATACAAATCAGACAAAGATGCTCTATATGCCTGGTTTTGTTTGGACTGTAAGCCATAACACTGCTAGAATGGTTGCTGCCTACTAGGTATTCTCCATACTAGACTTATTTTCCTAAAATTTCCTGCCATTGCTGGCACTAGTGCAAGTTTATCAATGGTCATTGATATTAGAACCACTTTGTCATCTAGACCTGCTTTGAGCAGGATTAGATGGCTCTGGCAACTGACATTTTAGTTACAAGTCTTTACTAGCACTCCCACCAGTTGTGCTGCACTGGTGGTAGCAACAAAGGGAAATTTTAGGGGTCACTTGGACTTGCAATGAATTTGTTTGGAATTTTATTGGGTGTGGAAGCCATTGCCCTGTTGCACCTTTTAGGAAAGTACCAACCCTGGCCAGGACATGGAGATTTTACCACGAGGCCTGCCGAGAGTTTTAATGTTTTTCCTGAACATTTCCTAGATAGTTAGCCATGGTCAGATCTTTCTCTGGGTCAAGGCAAATGTTCTATCTGATGCCAGTGATTTCAGGTGTTCATTTATGTGGAGAGACATTGTACCATCCTCTTTCATCCTAAGAGAAAAGGTTTTTTCTGGGACCAAATAGATTTCTGGGAGGATTGTGTGAACATTATGATTTTGTTAACATGCATTGATTTAACACATTCCTCTAAAACAGAATATAGAAAGATTCATTTGTTTGCCTCACTAGTTCTACAGGCCATTAAATATTCGAGTAGCCCTGGTTGGAGTGGAGGTGTGGAATGACATGGATAAATGCTCTATAACACAAGACCCCTTCACCAGCCTCCATGAGTTTCTGGATTGGAGAAAGCTGAAACTACTACCTCGTAAACCCCATGACAATGCACAACTAGTGAGGTATAGCCAGCAGTGTATTTAATATTTGCATGACTATTAGCTCGGGTTTCCAGGAACTGAGAAAAATCACACAAAGTTCTGTTACTTTTTTTTTTTCTTAAAATGTTTGGGTGATTGTGTTTTTGAAAGGAAAAAGCAGCCCTCCATCCTCACAAGCTCACAATTTCTTCCCAGGACGCTGCATTGGTGTGGGAAGATGCTATGTCCGCTTCCTCACACAGTTCTGCAAAAAACTATTACTCATGGGTCTCCTCTGAGCAGCGTCTGTGTAGAATTGTGCCTAGGGCACAGTCACACAAACACTTACTCACGTGCCTAATGTTAAGCATGTGAGTAATCTCACTGAAGTTAATGGGACCACTTACATGCTTACAATTAAGCTTGTGTGTAAATGTTCGCAGGACTGGTGCCTAGTTTTATCCATTTTAACAGACAAGAGTCTTGATCCAAAGCCTGTTGAACTCAATTAAAGACTTCTCTTATTTGTTATTAATTATTATTATGTTATTATTGTAGCACCAAGAAGCCCTAGTCATGGATCAGGACCCTACTGTCCCAGGCACTGTACAAACACAGAACAAAAAGACATTTCCCTGTCCCCACAGACCTAGATTGAGATTGGCATGTTCATTTTTACAGTAGAACCTTGATTTTATAAACACCAGTCTTGTGAAGGACCAGTTATACTAACCATTTTTGCAGATGGAAAAAAATATCCCATAACAAAAGTGTTGTCTACAAAGAACAAGCTGATATCCCTTCACATTCCATTGCCTTCAATGCATTGGAAGTTGCTTTGTAAGTGGTCTGAAAGACATAAGAAAGTGATGCAGTCCACTATTCCTCAACTTATGCACCATTCCTATTGTAATTTTGAGATGTTCAATTTTATGAACTTTTCAATCTTTAAGAACTCCTCAGTTCATAGTGTAAGGATTCTACTGTATTTGTGACCTAAATAAAGTGAGAAACCTGTCATTGTATAGCTTAACAAAGAGAGGCAAAGTGGATGAGATAATATCCTGGGACCTACACGGCTACAACAACACTGCAAAAATTATATGGCTTAGATTGATTTATTTTCTACAGGCAAGTGTTCGTAGGTATAATTACAAAATCTTCCACTGGTCACAATGACAATCAGATCAAGAAAGTATATTTTTATAGAGAATATTTATACTTGACCAGAGCTAGTATATGTTTTCTCTTAATTATTTTAATTCAGTAGACAATAATAAGTTGAAAGATCAAACGTTCACTGTGCAATGACTCTTAGAAATTAAAACAAAAATGTATTGAGACATTCAGTATCTTACTTAAAGTACAGGAGGAGGTCTTCCAAATTGTTGCAATATCATTCATTGCTCTGTAAATACAAAAATATTTCAGTTGGATTAATAAATTCTGGGTACACTTTATAGCGAATACATTATAAATTTGCACTGTGTTGTACTGACACTTGCATGAGCTGCAAGCATGTCTATATGCATTTCCCAAGTTAAATAGCAATGGCAGTTTTCAATTGTTGGCATGGTTGTAATATATTGTATTCCAAAAAAAAAAAAAAAAAAATCCTACTGCAGCAGAAACTCCAGAGGATGCTCAAATGCATCTTTCTTATAGCAGGGATTCTGTCATTGTCAGTTCCACAGATTTGCATGACTAATTTCTGATCCTCATTGTTTTCAACTTTCAATGTCTGGAGCTGGCATTTTGAAAGTGGGATTGTTGCCTAAGATTGGCAGGAAAAAGAAGTTATAAAATATTAGGATTCTCTCATTTTGTATTAAATGGTGATTATGTGGTTTGTCTTCCTCTCCCCTCCTTCAGTGGGGTGTACTTCCAAGGGACTACCATCGGCATGGCACCTATAATGAGCATGTGCACTGCAGAGCAATCTGGAGGAGTTGTTATGGTAAGTATGGGGAGCACAAAAGTTGAATTTGGTCCATCTTGTGCAAAAAGTTTTCATGTTATATAATACTGTATCTTGTCATGGAAAGTCTGCTTTTTAGTACTGTTTTCAATCTAAACTCTTGCTTTGTCTATATCTACATACAGTGTATGTGTAATTGTTTTAAGTATCATATTTCCTAGTGAATGAAATAATACCTTGCATTAAAATATAGTTAAGCATCTTTATAGAAATCCTTGAAATCAGTGGGAGTATTCACAGGGTTCTGAGCATTTTCAAGATTAGGATCAAAATGCGCAAGTTTGCTGTGCACATATGGATATCAGTGCTATGTGCAATGAAAGCCTCTCATAAATCTTTGATAAGAAATAACATTTTGAAATACTGCATTTACCATGTACCAAGGACATACATTTACAAAGCCTCCAGTGTAATAGTTTATTTTCCGTGTTTCTAATAAAGTGGTTTTACTGTAATTGTCAGACTTCAAGCACAATCTACACTAGCAACAGTGGCAGCATTCATGTTAACTACATTTCTCTCACAAAGGGTATTACTGTTGCTTTTGTTGTCAGCGTCCAGCCATGTGACTAATACACATAATCTATGAGTTAGAACATTTTGGCCTTTATCAGAACTTGTCACTGGTGATAAATGCAACATAATTACATGTCCAAATAAAGAAAAGATGCACTGAAACCAATATAAACATTGAAATTCTGACTTATGCTAAAAGAAAAGGAGTACTTGTGGCACCTTCGAGACTAACAAATTTATTTGAGCATAAGCTTTCGTGAGCTACAGCTCACTTCATCAGATGCATCTCTAAGGTGCCACAAGTACTCCTTTTCTTTTTGCAGATGCAGACTAACACGGCTGCTACTCTGAAACCTGACTTAAGCTAGCTACTCAGCTCATAACATCCCCTGTTGTGTTGAGTTATTTAAGGATCTTAAAATAAAATATTGTTTTATTTACCATGCTTGGCATATACAGCAGGTTCTGGACTGGCATAAAGAACTATTGTTGATTTCACTGAAAGTTACATGCATTGAAAGTCCTCAAAATATTGTATAGTAGGAGCTGTTAACCTGGAGGACCATCCACAGTAGAATTCCTTGATTTCTTCCTTTTAAACTATCTCACACCCAGTATTCCTATACTGTGTTACTTTGTATTTTAATGCAAAGTTTTACCTTGTTCACTACAAAAGTTCACTCTATAAACAAAAACTAAATTACTTTATTCAACTGGTCATATTACAAAAATGAATGTCTCTTTAAAATGTTTTCGGGGTTATGGATATTAGGCTGATAAATAATGCTTTATGTTTTCTAGAACTATACAAAGAGCTCTAGAAACCATGGGCCAGCTTGTGCAGCTTTATTCACATTGAGTAGTTCCCTACTTCTTAAGAAGTCCCATTGAAATAAATGGAAGCACTTAAGGCCTTACATAATGTAATGCTTGCACAATCTTGGCCCTAAGTGCTTTTCTAATTTTTTAGCTAAATCTTTCTGAAAAACAGACAGATTTTTGACCCAAAACAAAATTTTGGTCAAATTTGACCCAAAACAAAACAAAAACCTACAACCAAACCAAATCACAAGCACTGAAATTTAATTCCTGTATAAAAATGAAATACACAAAAAACAACACTTCAGAAAGAAGGATATGTAGGTGAATTAATCACTGGTTTCTAACCCTAGAGTCTACAGCGCTCAAACCCTCCAACACATGGCACATATTCATGTACATGCTCTTCAAAATGCTACACACCCTACTCCAAAAGAGCTCCCACCACTCTGGAAGTGCATTTCTAAGCACAGAGGTGGTGGAAGTCACTATATACCAAATAATCTGTGAATATCAAAAGGGGGAAGGATCACAGAATCCTAGGATTGGAAGGGACCTCGAGAGGTCATCTAGTCCAGTCCCTTGAACTCATGGCAAGACTAGGTATTATCTAGACCATCCGTGACAGGTGTTTGTCTAACCTGCTCTTAAAAATCTCCAATGATGGAGATTCCATAACCTCCCTAGGCAATTTATTCCAGTGTTTAACCATCCTGACAGTTAGGAAGTTTCATCCAATCTAAACCTCCCTTGCTGCAATTTAAGTCCATTGCTTCTTGTCCTATCCTCAGAGGTTAAGAAGAACAATTTTTCTCCTTCTTCCTTGTTAACAACCTTTTATGTACTTGAAAATTGTTATCATGTCTCCTCTCAGTCTTCTCTTTTCCAGACTGAACAAACCCAATTTTTTCAATCTTCCCTCATAGGTCATGTTTTCTAGACCTTTAATCATTTTTGTTGCTCTTCTCTGGACTTTCTCCAATTTGTCCACATCTTTCCTGAAATGTGGCACCCAGAACTGGACACAATACTCTACCTGAGGCCTCAGCAGCATGGAGTAGAGCAGAAGCATTATTTCTCGTGTCTTGCTTACAACAACTCCTGCTCATATATCCCAGAATGATGTTCACTTTTTTTGCAACAGTGTTACACTGTTGACTCATATTTAGCTCGTGGTCCTCTGTGACACCCAGATCCCTTTCCACAGTACTCCTTCCTTGGCAGTCATTTCCCATTTTGTATGTGTGCAATTGATTGTTCCTTCCTAAGTGCAGTGCTTTGCATTTGTTCTTATTGAATTTCATCCTATTTACTTCAGACCATCTCTCCAGTTTGTCCAGATCATTTTGAATTTTAATCCTATCCTCCAAAGCACTTGCAACCCCTCCCAGTTTGATATCATCTGCAAACTTTGTAAGTGTCCTCTCTCTGCCATTCACTAAATCATTGATGAAGATATTGAACAGAACCAGACCCAGAACCGATCCCTGAGGGACACCACTCATTATGCCCTTCCAGCATGACTGTGAACCACTGATAACTACTCTCTGGGAATGGTTTTCCAACTAGTTACGCACCCATCTTATAGTAGCTCCATCTAGGTTACATTTCCCTAGTTTGTTTCTGAGAAGGTCACGCGAGGCAGGATCAAAAGCTTTACTAAAGTCAAGATCTTCCGTTTTCCACCATCCACAAGGCTTGTTACCCTGTCAAAGAAAGTTATTATCCTTGTCTGGTCTGATTTTTCTGTCTGCACTCTTATTCAAATCTAATATCTAATCTATCTTGGTTCTTTTATCATGCCTCTCTGAGCACCTGTCCTGCTATATACATTCTAGGTGGTTTGATTCTCTTTGTGATAAATGAGGCTCATATTTTCCATGAATATTAATGCAAGTTAAGTGTAAAGGTAAAATGTTGCTTTCTTGCTCAGACATATTCTGCTGCACACATTCAGGCAAAAACTGTTTTCCTCTCATGGGAGGTTAGCTTTAGTGAGAAGTACAGAACTGAGCCACTGAGATTTATTTAACTTAAGAAACACCTCAGTGGAAAGTGTTTTTTTGTAAATGTCCCAGTTTACAACTTAATGAGCCTGCCTGGAGTTAGTTCTAGGACTGAGGTGCTAGTTTGCAGCAGCATTAGACAAAGTTATTCTATTATTAATGTTCAAGCTGAATCTCAGTGGAATGCAGCAGAGTTCAGTTGAAAGCAACTGCATATTTGGTATAACAGCCTATAACGTGTTCAACAGGAGAAGATTTCCTGTTTGGCGATTGTGAAACTGTTTGCTAATGACTTTTACTACTGAACTTAACTTAAAAAAATGTAGAGGAATAAATCAAAGCCTCATTCCTTGTAAGTCTATTCATTTCTCAAGTGCTGCTGAGCTTAAATGGTCTTGCTATCAAACTGGGCATATTACTGTTTGTTTGGATAGTCTTAATTTATGCTGTCTTCCAATAACCTCTTTTGCTGAGACATCACATTCTTTGTCTTTAAAAACCCACTCTAGAAACCTGATAGCATTCAGAGTGATCCAAGCAAGTAATGAGAACCGCATGTGCTGTAATAATTACATTTCCGATCATTTCTTGCTCTAATTTTGTCATGGACTGTGCAAATCATTATTTTAAAAATTATTATCTTAGGAGATGTTGAAATAAGAAGAATCTCACTGTTTGTGCAGAGAAATGGCTGTGAGCATGAAAGTAACAGCTGTAATAGGGTTGCCCCTTACTGAGAACCCCCTCGTGGTGAGGGGTCACTCTTCAGAACCCTGCCTCTGTTTCCCCTTATTGAGGGCCTCTTACACAGGCTCTCCACACTTTTTCTGTGGTCAAAGAACCCCTCCTTGCAAGTCTGGGTTTATTCACAGAAAATAATTCAAAATGAAATTCAAACTCCCAAATTGACATCCAACAGACAAATGTTTCTCTTCCTACTCCTAGGCCTCCCGGCCTGGAGAACTTTTGCACTCTCTCCCCTGCTTGCTCAGGGTCTCTCCTGACTTAACAGGTTACTCCCAGCCCTTCCTGGCTAGAGTCTGTCCCAAAACCCAACAATCTCTACTCTCCCTGAACATCTCCCCCATCTTCACTGCAGCTTCCAGCTGCTCTTTATAGGAGAAACACCTGATCCCTCTCTAGCGGGGCTCATGCTCTAATCAGAGCTGGCTTAGCCACAGGGTTTCCAGCTCATGAGGCAAGCCACCCTGTTACAGGCTCAGTTTATTGTCTCTCTAAATTGTTCAGGATTTGAAGAAAGTTCTAAATGTTGAACACATCTAAAAGTGAATGCGGCTGCTACAGATCCCTAATTTAAAGGCATGACTTTCTGTGCTGCTTTGTTAAAATGTGGGGGACATTACATCATTGTCCTGTCAATCCGCAGCCCTGTTTTACTTTTGGTTCTTCTGTGTAGTCAGGTGTAATTACAGCTATTGATTAAATATTTGGGAAATTCAGTGCATGCACCCACAGAGATCAATCAAACTAGATATTAAGACATCTTGGTGTGTAACTATGTGTCATGAGAGAACATTTTTTAAAAACATTATAAATGTACATGTGCACACTGCAGTTTGCCATAATAACAACAAAAAAATTGCTGTTCAGCTTCCCCGAAAACATCCATTTTAAAATACGATACACACACAGCTCAAGCATAAGTGGAATTTTAGAAACAACATTTTTGTATTAAATATTGCAAGATTCAGGAGATCCTGAAATGAGAGCACTTTGTGATTGTTTGTTTTGAAGATAAAATTCCTTGAATTTACTCCATGAGCCAAATAACAGTGGCCATTTGTCGTCTGAAATGATTACATTCTTTTTTCAAATGTGTTTTCTACTTGAGAATTGATTGATTTACTTAAAATATTAGAGAGTTGAAAAAGGAATCTATAAAATCTAAAACAAATAATTTATTAAGGGTTTCTCTTATATAAGGCTGAAATTTTAGACACTTTTTTGCCTTTCACTTTTTTTTAGTCCTAAGGCTGGCTAAGACAATAACAGAAGTTATTTAAGCTGAATATATTCATTTATGCTTTTAAAACAGGCAGCAGTACATACTAATTCCATTTACTGACTGATAAAACGTAAATCATGCATTTCTATTACATGTTTTATGCCTTTTGGGAGAGTTTTTATAAGAAAGATGGTTTTTTTCCCAAGGAAAGTGATTGATGTCATACAGAGCTTTTATGGAAAGATCTCTTTTATTCACGGCCAGGCCAAAACATTAATCTGATCAGTAGCCCCTAATCAAACCACACAGTGCATTTCTCAGAAACATTTGTTTGGGAAAACAACATTCCCACAAGGATCAATGCCAATGTTTCTATTTTTTTACTTTTTCACCAAGTAAAACACTTACAGGAATTAACTAGAGGCCACGTGAGGACTGTGTCTTTTTTACTTTTTTAATTAAAAATGAGGTCCTGTAAAATGGTTGCTTGAGCTCACAGCTGCTATAATTTCTGCTTCAGCTTCGTAGTGGATGTTAGAGACAAAGTCAAACCTCTTCACTGCACTGTGGGGATTGAGCTCCTAAAGTGCAGGATGTCCTGCCCTCTTTCACCCATTCCCTTCTCTTATGCCACTGCCATCCCCATCCTTTAGGACATGTGCAAATCATTTTCTGCTGTTAATGCAATATCCAAATTCTTGGACATAAAATGAGCAGGGGTTACGAGAGAATTTCTAGCTGTAGAAGAGAGACTACGAAGATAGTCAAAGCTGCCTCAGCTATCTGAATGCGTAGTTGCCATGAGGAATTGAGTGTCCCGATGCCACAGGCTACTTTGATAATCCCAACCTAAATGGCTTGTTGAGGGAAGAGGGGATGCTGATAATTTGTAATTTTATCCATTTAACAGCAATCGAGTAGCTGCAATTATAATGGAGAGGCTTATAAAACAATTTAGGATACTGAGGATGGATCCATAGCAAACATGTATTCTTTTATCCATCATTCCTTCTTGTACATGGGCTTCACAATTCATTTTTTTTCTTTGAGGATCATTCAGACAGCCCTCTTGGTGCAGCAGTAACCCTGGCTCATGAGCTGGGCCACAACTTTGGGATGAATCATGATACGCTGGAGAGGGGCTGTACCTGCAAAGCATCTACTGATAAAGGTGGCTGTATCATGAACCCCTCTACTGGGTAAGTGCAAATATTAGTTAGCGTTAGTTGGTGGGGAGGAAATTATGCTGTAGTTTGTTATCTTGGGAAGCTTTTGAGCAAAAGTTTACACAGTGAGGCCAGTCAAAGCTTCCCACAAAAATCCCTCCAGAAGTAGAAACAATAAAACTTGTTAGTAGAGCAAAATTTGCCATGTTGAGTTCTCTGGTGTGGAAGAGAGAAAAACGCCATAAGAAGCAATGAATTGTTTGTCATTTTGAACAACCCCTGTTATAATACAGTGCAGGCGTTTGTATCAGAACTTCCAATGCTGTTATCTTGCCAGTGTGACATCACAAACAATCATAAGGGTAAATGACCAGAATAAAGCCCATGACCAAAATTAGTATGTAGGAAATAAAGTGCTAGGTTTTCTGTTATTTCACTTTTGGTGAAGTTCATTCCTGTGCAGATCAGCACAAGCATGATGCACCACATAAGTCCCAACTTCACCCTGTTTTGAAGAAGTCTGAAATGGGATGTGAATGCTTTGTAGGCTTTGCATGGGGTGAGGGATGAACTTTGCTCTTATTTTTTGCAACTATACCAGCATGAGCTGTGAACAAATCAGATCTCATAAGCTAAGCAGAGTCAGGCCTATTCACTATTTGGATGGGAGTCTTCCGAGGGGAAAAACAAGGCAATCTAGGAAGTTATGGTGACGAATCAATAGGTGACGCTCTTCTTTCTGAGTCAATACTGAGTGGATACTCAAGCATGGTATTAGGAGGCTGCTGCTGACAGCCTGACCTTTTATGGACATTAAAGATACAATGGTGTTTTCTAAAAGAGGTCTTGGACTTCAGGCCCAGTTCACTAATTTCAGTCTGTTCTACAATATTAGAAACTGAAACACACCACCTTGGATGTGCATATGTTGTGTCATCCATATTACGTATACATGGGCTTTTTTGTATATTTTACTCTGTCAGTTACGAAGCTTTTCAGTCTTAGGATTTGTGAACATGCTCAGGGCTCTTTCGTCTCTGCTGGTGCAGTGACTGCATGTTTCTTGGAAAGGAGGTAGGAGAGGAGAGGGAGTGTCATGCAGGAGAGCTCCCTGCTGATCAGCCAAACAGCAGCTTTGGCATCTGCTTCAAAGGCAAACTGTCATTCGTGTTAAGAAAAGAAAAAGGTGCTGGCCAGTGGCCAGTCATAGCAAGCTAGGGGACAAACAATGAAAAGAGATTGGTGTGTTTGTGGGGGAAAGTGAGCGATTTCTAAAGTTTGCATAAGAAAAATAGCTTGGCTTTTCTAAAACGATAGGTAATAAATATCCTTGCAGAATTCTGTTCAGCAGCACATCACAGCTATTACACAGACTAGAAAAACAAACTGAAATTGGTAACTTGACCACAAGGAATGGTAATGTGATTGGTAACTCCTGACTTCATATCAGCAATGGGCAGACAGATTTTATATCTTAGTGCCTGAATGATATACACAACCTTTAACCATCAGCCGAATTCGTACTTGTGCACCTGGTCACCCCACAGCTTCAGAAGAAACCACAAGAGGGCCCTGCGGGAGGAAACCTCATGAAGTTTTCCCCAAGTTATTCTGTCAGTTTGCCCTACCTCTGTGGATTAGGAAGCAGTGCTATGCACAGAATTCCGTAAATCCGCACAAAACCCCTGTGTCTCTACATTGGCTCTGCAGCTGTCTGCCCCTATGGGCTCGCTGACAGCTCAGGTCCATTAACTGCTAGGGTTTCCCCTAGCAACCACAAGTTCTGGGCCTCACCTGCCCTCAATGATGGTTCACCCAAAACAGAGCCGGTTGGGAAACAGTTAACATAGCCTCAAGCTGCATTAGCTTTTCACTGGCTTTTATGCTTCTCCCCATCCACCTCCTGGCCCTCCATGGATCTCCAACCTCTGAAGGGCTCTCCTTGGGGGTCTGTTCAGAGGGAGACTATGGGAGGTTGAAAATTAGAGAAGAGCCAGATTATTTAAACTACTAAAACCTTCTTTTTTTATTCATCCAGCTTCTTTCATTTGTTTTTCCCAGGATGCATGATAAGCACTCAGTGAAGTGAAAGGTCTCTTTAGACACCATATAACCATGCTATGACATGATAAAAGGTCAGGTCACGGACCATGTAGAGAATAGGTGTCTCAGAGCCACCTTTCTGCAACCCTAATCTTGAGGCCATCCAGAGGCTAGTTTCTCCAACCATACTTCAGTTCTAAATTATGCCAGCAACGATGGCCAACCAGACATGGATCACAACCCCCTTTCCTCCATGCTTCTCCGAGGAGCTGGCCCAAAGGCTTTTAATAGTAATAACATTCTGATTTCTAAGTCCCTGGAGGACTAAGTGCATGTTTCTAAAACAAGGCATTTTGGAGTTAGGAGAGAGAGGAGGAAAATTGAGAACAATTGTCAGAAACCAAAGTACACACAAACTCAACCCTAGGAAGAGATGTGACATTCAGAAATCCGAGCGGAAACGGTTTACTTTTTCCCTGGAAGGCCCAGTCACATTGGTGACCTGCCGAAAGATTGATGTCTTGGCAAGATCTGTGAGGGGCACTACAGTGAAGTTCCAGAAAAAATCATCTTAGTAGCTGGCTATGACTAAAAAGGACCACACCACTGTTTTTAGTCTTTGGGATGGGAGTACTACCCATTGTCTCTACCTTGGTTTCTTGCTTGCCCACCTGGCACTTTTTCGGGATTTACTGTGAGATTGACCTCATGGAGGACTGCAGTATTGCAGCCAGATTTTAGAGGTGAATAAGCCACTCTTGGCGGTAGACCACAACATCATCTAGAAATGCCACTGCATAACAATGGTGAGATCGTAATACCTGCTCTATCAACTTCTGGAAGATGGCTGGGCCACATGTAACCCAAAGTCATGGTGGAAAGTGGACAAAGTGGAACAAGCCTATTGAGATAGCAAAAGTTGTGTTTTCCTGAGAGTGAGGAGGAAAGAGGAATCTGCCAGATCTAAGAGGAATTTGGTCAGATCTAAAATAGTAATATATGGGGTCTGGCTAAGACACTCTAGTAAATCATTCACCCGCAGCATAGGGAAGATATCAAAGCAGGAAATGGCATTTACCTGTCTGAAGTCCACACAGAAACAGATGCCTCCCTAGAGTTTCAGGAGCAGGACTAAACGATTCCTTGATTACCCCCAGTCTCAACATTAATTCAACTTCCCGAATCAGTACCTTCTTTACCCCTTATGATATTCAGTAGGATTTCTGTGCCAGCTTGGCTCCTCTTACTATAAGGGAAGTCCACCCTTGTAGCAATGAGAATATGTCCTTAAATACCTTCCGGAGTTTATCCATTTTCCCTCACTGTGCCATAGTTAGCTGCAGCCCTAGAGCTACATTCTCAACACTCACAGGTTCAGGAATCTGGGTCCTAAATCCTCCGCACCATCCTCTGAGGGAATGAAAACACCCTGCTGAGCCCTCCAGGGTTTTTGCAAATTAATATGAAAAATATGTCTTTGTTTTTATTTGTCTGGGCACTGCACCTTATAGTCTACAGGCCCAAACGACCAGAGTGCCTTACCACTTAGCCAGGAGCTTGCTCCAGGGAGATCAGTTTCTTTTGGTGAAAGGTTATTGACTTACAATGGGAATTTTTAGCCTCTGTCTTTACCTTCAAGCTTAACTACGAAGTAGCTGCTGCCTGTCTGTAATAAACATTCCAGGAGATATACTTTGCACTCTTATAAAAGAATTCGAACAATATTTTGTTAGTCTAAAATTACCAATCTGAATATTTACCAAAATATATAATCTCTGGGACTATTCTTATATGTAGGTTACTCGCTGAACCCTGAAATGTTTGCAGGCTTGGAAGCTAAGAGTGTGATCAGTTCAGAAAATGCTAGGTGAATGTTCCCTACCTGGAAAACATTCTTGGAACAGTAGAAACATCAAAAGAAAGAGGATATAAAGAAGCCCCAATACATAGGCAGTCTCTGCTTCCAGTATATGTATTCTCTTCCCATCCATGCCCCCTAATTTCTGTTAGTTTAAGCAGGGTGTTACAAAACTATAAAAGAAGAAAAAACTCCCTCAGGTTGAGATTAAGCTTTAAAATAGGATCAGCCCTGAAGAAGTCTTTATTCAAGATCTATAAAGGGTCGGAAAAACATAGGTTGGAATGGACAGGCTCCTGCAGCCTTAATTTTGTAGTCACTAATGTGGTTCTGTAATGAAGGAAAACGTTTTGAGGTTTTTTCATTTTAAAGTGATTTCATTAATTATTGCCATCTTCTTTCTTTGAAGAATTTAACATTAAAAACTTGTCTTGGAAATTATTACTTAGTGGAAGCAGCCTCCTGGGATCAGGAACCTAAACTCTGTTGGATCTATCCATTAATGAGGTTCCTGTAGCTTTTAGTCTTAAAAGGTACCTGAAAGACGTGTATGCCACTTTTGTATGGGCAAGAAATGCTTTAAAGAGTCAAACACTTTAGCAAAGTATATTTGGCATAATATTTCATATAGAATTATGGATCAAAAGAGCAACATGGTCTCTCTGCTGCTCCAGAGATTCAAATATCATCTAGCAAAAACATACATCCCAGTACAAGAGTGGGGCTTTTGTGATAAATAAATTGTATCAACAAAAAAGTGTTTAATAAGGCACAATTTCCTTTCTAAGCTTGTCTTTTAATTATACTTTTTTTGCCTCTTTTAGTTCTTTTGAATTTAAACTCTTTTTGAGAGAGGAAGAATGGTGAAAAGCCCACATGTCAGATCTAGAGTCTTAATGAGTGCTGGACATAACAAGAATGAGCTGGAGCCAAAGGCATAGAACTAACTGTGGGGCCATTCTTGTATTCCATGTACATTTTATCTTCTTAACTTTAATCCCAGAGGCATAAGTATCAGTTTGAAGAGAAAAGCATTTTATAGTTCATATTCCTTGATGTGTCTGTGTTTGGCCTTATGCAGCAGACCCACCTTTCTCCTTGATACAGAAGGAGGGGGTCACTGTGGTAACATTTCAATGACAAAAGGGGGGGGTCTAAAAAGTGGCCGCCTTCGAGGCTATGATCCAGTTTTCTTCGTGTTCTGCTGTAGAAGAGGTAAAGATCTCCTTAAAGTCTGCCCCCCAGCCCACCGTGTACTTTATTTCCTATCCAAGTAACTTTACGACAAAATAAGTCCTATTCTCCTAGAAATGTCTTGAGCATCAAGAATAAGGCATAAACAGCCTTTACAGCTGGCAAAGAAAGCTGGCATGCACAGCAAACTAGCCACTTCAGCAATCTGTATTAACCTTACTGCATTCCTGCATTCACCACAGAGCGTACAGGTGGGAATTGAGAACCTTCATGCAGCTGATTAATACATAAGAACGGCCATACTGGGTCAGACCAAAGGTCCATCTAACCCAGTAACCTGTCTTCCCACAGTGGCCAATGCCAGGTGCCCCAGAGGGAATAAACAGAACAGGTAATCATCAAGTGATCCTTCCCCTGTCGCCCATTCGCAGCTTCTGGCAAACATGCTAGGGACACCATCCCTGCCCATTCTGGCTAATAGCCATTGATGGACCTATCCTTCATGAATATAACTAGTTCTTTTTTTAACCATGTTATAATCTTGGCCTTCACAACATCCTCTGGCAAAGAGTTCCATAGGTTGACTGTGCATTATGTGAAGAAATACTTCCTTTTGTTTGTTTTAAACCTGCTGCCTATTAATTTTCATTTGGTGGCCCTTAGTTCTTGTGTTATGAGAAGGAGTAAATAACACTTCCTTATTTACTTTCTTCACACCAGTCATGATTTTATAGACCTCAATCATATCCCCCCTGAGTTGTCTCTTCAAAGCTGAAAAGTCCCACTCTTACTAGTCTCTTCTCATATGGAAGCCGTTCCATACCCCTAATCATTTTTGTTGCCCTTTTCTGAACCTTTTCCAATTCCAATACATCTTTTTTGAGATGGGGTGACCACATCAGCCCACAGTATTCGAGATGTGGGCGTACCATGGATTTATATAGAGGCAACATGATATTTTCTATCTTATTATCTATCCCTTTCTTAATGATTCCCAACATTCTGTTCACTTTTTTGACTGCCGCTGTACATTGAGTGGATGTTTTCAGAGAACTATCCACAATGACCCCAAGATCTCTTTCTTGAGTAGTAACAGCTAATTTAGCTCCCATCATTTTATATGTGTAGTTCAGATTATGTTTTCCCATGTGCATTACTTTGCATTTATCAACATTGAATTTCATCTGCAATTTTGTTCCCCAGTCACCCAGTTTTGAGAGATTCTTTTGTAGCTCTTTGCAGTCTGTCTGGGACTTAACTGTCTTGAGTAGTTTTGTATCATCTGCAAATTTTACCGCCTCACTGTTTGTCCCTTTTTCCAGATCATTTATGAATATGTTGAATAGGACTGGGCCCAGTACAGACCCCTGGGGGACACCACTATTTACCTCTCTCCATTCTGAAAACTGATCATTTATTACTACCCTTGTTTCCTATCTTTTAACCAGTTACCAATCCATGAGAAGACCTTCCCTCTTATCCCATGACATCTTATTTTGCTTAAGAGCCTTTGGTGAGGGACATTATCAAAGGCTTTCTGCAAATCTGAGTACCCTATATCCACTGGATCCCCTTGTCCACATGTTTGTTGACCCCCTCGAAGAATTCTAGTAGATTGGTGAGGCATGATTTCCCTTTACAAAAACTATGTTGACTCTTCCCCAACAAATTATGTTCATGTATGTGTCTTACAATTTTGTTCTTTATTATAATTTCAACCAGTTTGCCCAGTACTGAAGTCGGGCTTACTGGCCTGTAAATGCCGGGATCACCTATGGAGACCTTTTTAAAAATTGGCATCAGATTAGCTATCCTCCAGTCATATGGTACAGAAGCTGATTTAAATAATGGATTACAGAGTACAGTTAGTAGTTCTGCAGTTTCACATTTGAGTTCCTTCAGAACTCTTGGGTGAATACTATCTGGTCGTGGTAACTTATTACTATTTAGTTTATCAGTTTCATAGATTCATAGATACTAAGGTCAGAAGCGACCATTATGATCATCTAGTCTGACCTCCTGCACAACGCAGGCCACAGAATCTCACCCACCCACTCCTGCGAAAAACCTCACCTGTGTCTGATCTATTGAAGTCCTCAAATCGTGGTTTAAAGACTTCAAGGAGCAGAGAATCCTCCAGCAATTTGTACCTGCCCTGTACAATAGTAGCCACAGTGGGAGGAAAGAGTTGTGCTAGAGAATTTTCAGGGGAGCTACTGCCACTGTCTGGTGCTGAATCCTGAAAATCAATGAACCAAGTTTTAATCAGCTCCTCTGTGTTATGAGCTGAGCTTTACTTAATAAATAAATGCTAGGAAGTGACTCAGAGAAGAGCAATGAAGATGATCAGGAGGCTGGAGTGATTGGCTTGTGAGGAGGAGGAAGAGTTGAAGGGGGTATGTATATGTAGCCTGGCTAATGGGAAATAAGTGCACACCACACACCTATCTGAATGGTATAATGTCAAAGAGGTCCAGGGATGCTTTACGGTTGTACATAAGTGTATAGCAAGGAGAAAAAGATGAAATTAAGAAAGGGGGCAATCAATGAGCTGTATGCATCTATGGCTTTGTCTCCCAATGGGACTGCGTGAATCCCCAGATTTTGGAAATTTGAAGAAAAGAAAATGGGACAAAACACTGTTAAATATGCTGTAGGAAACAATTCTGCATTAGCAGGGAATTGGACTGGATATCCTTAACAGGCCTTTTCCCTCTTTCTGTTCCAGGCACTGTTCATGCCTGTGCCCATATGGAGGCCAATGTACTACCTAGGGTTGCACCACTAGGAAATAGCTGCCCCAGCCTCATTTCCCACCATGATGCTCCTCTGGCACACCCCTGCAGTGGGGGAGCACCTTTGAAGGGGGTAGAGAGTTAATTATGCCACCTGTGGGCAGTATAAAGTGGCAGTAGCAATACCGTGAATTTCTCTCCAAAAGTCTGATTCTTTATAGCTCATTTGCACCTTTACAGAGAGAATGTAAACTGGGTGGAAAATGCTACCTTTCTTATATGGTAACATTGTAAAGCCACTTGGTGTGGATCTAGATGACTACACAAGGTACAAGGAAGTGGAGACTCAGACACTATGATTCTCTGATGTCAGTATACTGTTGAGTGTTGGCTGGGCACATTGCTGTATTAAATGGGTTGTGGCCTAGGGAATCTGGTTACTTGTGCCGTGGTCATAAACTCAGTGAAGAAAAAAAGGAAAATGGAATTGGAACCAACTCTTCATTAACCTCTTGGCTATTGTCAATTAGTTTACAGGATTTTAGCAGGATTATTCCTCTCAGTAGGAAATGACTAATTTTGATTAATTGCCTTTCATCTCACTTTAATTATTGACTTTTGTGGGGGGGGAGGAGGACAAGAATATGGAGAATATGAAACAAGTTAGCACGCAGTAGAAATTCTACCTGAGGTTGGAAAAAATATGTTGATTGCACATTCATTTACTGCTGAGGTTTGGAGAAAACTTTTTAGAAAAATCATAAAAGCATCCCCCCCCATCATCAACACATTTTTAACTAAAATTGAAACCTTTTGCAGTTAGAAGAGAAAGAAAATGACTAAGGGGAAGGAGCAGATGGTGTAACCTGGACAAGATAAAAATATTACCTGGTTAGAATCTATTTAGCTACCCTCCCAAATTAATTTAATTGGCTCAGTCTCGATTTTGTTAAAAGAAAAAAGAAAGCTATCGAGGGATTCTTTAAAATGCTGTTTCAAAAGAGCATTACTTTTACAAAGTATGTTCTAATTTTCTCTAGGCACAATTGGATGTTCCTCACTCAGAGGTGGGGTACATTAGTTACAATTAAGGCTAAATAAAATTTTAACGTGAAAACATAATTGCATTTCTGTGTTGATACTGCCAGGTGTCCACAACTCCTTTTTTTTTTTTTTTTCCCATGAGAGGCTAAAAGAGACTTTGCTATGAAGATTTCATGAATACAGTTTCCCATTTGCAACATACTATCTGTGATTTCTTTATACCATCAACCCAATTGTCCAAGTTGTATTAGATCTAGAAAAATTTGCTCTGGCTTAGAAGTAGAGTTGTTTTGAAAATGTAACCCTTTTGTGCATTTTGAAAGAGTGGGATTTTTTTGTTTTGTTTTGTTTGTCAAGGGGCAGTTCCCATATGACTGAAAAACAGTTGAGTTAAGCTGCTATAGCACAGAGGGATCGCAATGCCTCTTTGGATGCCTTAACTTCGGTGTCCAAGTTTGAACATTGGGCCCTATATTATCTTTCTTTTTTACCATTAGTTGCATGTCTGTATTGCTGCTACTGAGGAGAAATTGGTTGTGGTTGATGTGCATACATCTAGCCTACATTCTAGCAAGCTGATTACTAGTGCAGTTTGTTGTAATGTTTTCTGGGCGCCTCTGACTTGCAATTTTTAATAATTTACTTTCACTTTTTTTTTCAAACCTTCCCACATTTTTACACTGATAATTCTCATACTTTTTGTTCTCTTTTTTTAAACTGGGTCATCCTATGCTTTTATTAAAAGCCAGATTTGAAAGTGCTCAATACCTGCCATTGGGGCCAGATTTGCAAAAGTTCTCTGAACCCAGTAGCTCCCATAATGACACTTAGGACCATATTTTCAAAAGAGCTCAGCACCCAACATGCACCTACTTTGCTGACCTTTTCTGGCCATTTATTTAGATTCTTAAATGGAAGGTGAGCCCTTTTGAAAATTCCAGCCATGGTCACTAAGGCTTCACATTGCTAATTATTACACTTGTTCTCTTAAAAACAATGCCATGGACCGTCTTAGTAATGTGAATTATAAAGGCTGCATGTCTGCCAGATGAACTATCTGAATGTCAAATTCACTGTCATTGTGTGAATTTCTTTTTGTTTTCTCTTTTTTCGATAATGTGTTGGGAGAGGGGTCTGTTCCCACCTCTTGTGTATTGCCTATTAGTGTTAATGAGTTTAAGAATGCATATCAAAGGAAGTCTGGTAATAATACAGATTTTATAACTCATCTAAATATATATTTGCATGATAAATGGTTGATTAAGGTCTCTGGAGGATCCATTCTGCTCAGTAGTGTCAAACCTCACAAAAGTTTAGGGAGCTTTGTTATTTTGTCATCTGTTTTTTGTTTTGCTTTTGTTTTTATGACTGACATAGATCAAAAGAAATTAAATCCAAAAAGTACACTAATAACAATAAAACATTTAAATTAAAACCCATTAACAACAATCTAGAAAAGCTTAAGCCTATGCTTAACCGTTATATATATTAGGTGTTCCAACACAATCCCATTTCTGAGCTGTGAAAACATTCTCTCTCATGAGATTTCCAGCAAGCTGGCTCCTGGTCTCAGCCAGATGTGCCATGAGAACAGTGTTTTGGCTTTGGTACCAATCTCAGCTTGAATCTGGAAGTAAAAAACCATTTATCCCAACACTACAGAAAAGTTTAAAAAAAAAAAAAAAAGTTGGTCTGAAGTTTAGTGCTAAAACAAGCAAAGAGTCATGATGGAAGTGGGACAGAGATCAGGGAGTATGGGGGTCGGTAGGGAGGATTTTTTATTTTATGCAAATTGATTCTCCCCTCCTTATTCCAGAGACCTTTTAGAACCTAGTCACCATAGGGCAAGTCAAACACTGAGTTAACTCTGAATTTCCTGACCTCCCTTGGATTGCTTTCAGTTGAACAGACTTTGCTTTGCATTTCTCAAACCTGCTGTTTACAGACTCATAGACTCTAAGGTCAGAAGGATGTTAAATTGCAGAGTCAGCGGACCCATCTGGAATGATATCTTTAACCATTTGAAGAAAATGAAATTATCTTGTAGATGTAAACAGACCCTAATTAAACTCTGGAGGTGTTTGTCTCCAGCCCAGTGCTAGCTGAGCTCTGCACAGAGGCAGACTTTATTTAAAAAAAAAAAAAAGTTGAATTACTGATGTAATAAATTGCTTGTGACAGAACTAGCTCTGTTTTGCCAGCAGTACAACTGCTTTTTTAAAAACCTAAGCAACATATCCTTATGCCCTAGTAATTTAGTGCATTGCATTCCAGTTCTTCCTTTAGTAGGAAACAACCATGAGATTACAGAACAGACATATGTCAGCATTTCATTTAGCTTCCAGAAAATCCCTGTGTGCAACTAGGAGACTATCAGTGCTCATGTGGCATCCTTTTTTAATAATTCAGATATATTATAGATACATTTAATTGTTTTGAGGGGGGAGAAAGATCACAGTTCAAGTGTTAGTAGCATTAGTTATAACAGGTTGTAAATTTTCCAGCCCTCCTCAGCAGTTTGTCACTATTAACAATTAAAACACAGTGCTGTGTTGTTGATATGTTTTTTTTAAACAGTTCAGTAGACAAAATTTGTGCCTCTAGAGACCCTAGTATGTTACTTTTGTGGTGCATTCCTGATCAGAACCAGATTTATCCAGAACCAGATCATATTCAGATTTACAGCAGCCATTTTCTAGAATTGCCTTGACATGGACAAACATTACTTTTCGAATGAAAACACATTTTATTTTGTACTAGTTGTTTACAAGAAATGTTTAAGAACAAATCATGTTGTCCACCTCATGAATATAACCTAGGGTGACAAGATAGCAAGTGTAAAAAATCAGAACTCTTTTTAACAGGGGATGGGGGGTTAAGTTGCGTATATAAGACAAAGCCCCTAATATCGGGACATTCCTGATAATTTAGGGACATCTGGTCACCCTAATGTAACCAAATCTGTACTGTTTTGCTAGCAGAGACACTTGTATGTAAGAGTATAACTACATTTTGTCTTGTGAATATAGTGTAAATACAGAATATAGCTCTGTTAGGAACACTTTTTCCCCTAGTGCTGTGACCCATATGAACAAATCATATAAAGAAAAGGAGTACTTGTGGCACCTTAGAGACTAACCAATTTATTTGAGCATGAGCTTTCATGAGCTACAGCTCACTTCATCGGATGCATACCGTGGAAACTGCAGAAGACATTATATACACACAGAGATCATGAAACAATACCTCCTCCCACCCCACTGTCCTGCTGGTAATAGCTTATCTAAAGTAATCATCAAGTTGGGCCATTTCCAGCACAAATCCAGGTTTTCTCACCTTCCGCCCCCCCCACCCCACACACACACATACAAACTCACTCTCCTGCTGGTAATAGCCCATCCAAAGTGACCACTCTCTTCACAATGTGTATGATAATCAAGGTGGGCCATTTCCTGGACAAATCCAGGTTCTCTCACTCCCTCACCCCCTCCAAAAACCACACACACAAACTCACTCTCCTGCTGGTAATAGCTTATCCAAAGTGACCACTCTCCCTACAATGTGCATGATAATCAAGTTGGGCCATTTCCAGCACAAATCCAGGTTTTCTCACCCTCCCCCCCCATACACACACAAATTCACTCTCCTGCTGGTAATAGCTTATCTAAAGACATTTCCATTTACCTTCGTCTTGGCTTTACATTTCATCAGTTGAACATTTCAGTCTGCAGGGGTAAATATGCAGTGAAGTACATGGAGAATTAAGCACACAATTTCTATTGTTAATTGGTTGATGAATGCCAAATTCCCTATGTGTCAGTGGATATTTACCCTAAAGGTTATATCCTAAGGTCACTTGAATGCTCCTTTGTTGGGCATATGCTGTATGCCCTGAATCACTTAAGGAGTTGATGTTGACTTGGATGTCTGAACCACTATAATTAAATGATGCTTAAGGCTGCATTTTTGCTACAGCTGTCGTGAGAATCAGAGTCCATCATGTCTGGGAGGGATGGGACAAAAACTTGAAAAATTTGAGAGAGATGTTTGTTTTACCCAAACAATTACAGCCTGCAAAGTAGCACAAGGGTCTTTTTCTTTTCTAATGGCAAAGTATTGTCGAACTCAGTGTGCACTTACAGTAGTTTACTAATTGCAGAAATGTGAGAGTTTTCCATTTCAGCTATTTAAATGGATGGTACAGAATAAAAATGACCTCCCCTTTTTGGACAAAACTACTGAGAATACAGTGGCAAAACAACTCTGGCATCCAATAGAATCCTCAGGTTTCCCTGATCTCTTTTACTGTGAAGACTGCACTAATCTTGGTCAGTAATATCCTCTTGGCAATGGATAAACGTCCAGGTGTGAAATCCTGGCTCCACTGAAGTCAATAACAAAACTCACCTTGTCTCCAGTGAGATCAAGATTTCACCCCAGGTGTCCATACAGATCCTCTTTAGATCTGTCAGCAGCATTGGATTCCTTTTGAATGCAAGGTTTTGTTGGCCTGCCTGAGGACCCTGATGGGATTGATCTCAACTGGGTTCACTCTTCTCCTCTTAAGGTACATCTGCACTGAAATGGGGAGGGTTGATTGTAGCATGTGTGGACATACCTAAACTAGCTTTGATCTAACTGCTCAAGTATGTACCCATGGTACTGGGCAGGCAGAGCTTGTCCATGCAGCCTCCCATTCTGCGCACACAGAGAGAGAGAGCTCACTCTGGAGGTAAGTTGGTTGCTGCTAACTTGACCCGGTCTCGTATCTCCTACTGCTGCTCTCTTATTTTCCCCTTCTTGATCTTCTCAAAAACTGTATGAAGTCATTTGCTAGTCAAATAACGTGCCTTCTTGGGGTCTGGTTTATTAAGAGAACATTGTAGTTCAAGTGTCAACTGAAAACAAGTCTTCCTTCTACTCTACAATTTGTTCAGCCCCTGGCTGGGCTCAAGAATTCCTTCCCAAAACCCAGGTCCTGCTGACTGGCATGTCCTCAAGCCTCTTCCTCTTAAGGCTTCTGTTCCTGTCTCTCACTGCAGGTAACTTCAACCAGGCTTTTTCATCTGCCTTGTGTTGAGATGTCCTTCCCCGGTCCTCTCTGTCCATAGATTTTCTTTAAATTCACAGCAGGTGTCAAGGTTCCTCCCCCACTCTGAACTCTAGGGTACAGATGTGGGGACCTGCATGAAAAACCTCCTAAGCTTATCTTTACCAGCTTAGGTCAAAACTTCCCCAAGGTACAAAATATTCCACCCGTCGTCCTTGGATTGGCCGCTACCACCACCAAACTAATACTGGTTACTGGGGAAGAGCTGTTTGGACACGTCTTTCCCCCCAAAATACTTCCCAAAACCTTGCACCCCACTTCCTGGACAAGGTTTGGTAAAAAGCCTCACCAATTTGCCTAGGTGACTACAGACCCAGACCCTTGGATCTTAAGAACAATGAACAATCCTCCCAACACTTGCACCCCCCCCTTTCCTGGGAAATGTTGGATAAAAAGCCTCACCAATTTGCATAGGTGACCACAGACCCAAACCCTTGGATCTGAGAACAATGAAAAAGCATTCAGTTTTCTTACGAGAAGACTTTTAATAAAAATAGAAGTAAATAGAAATAAAGAAATCCCCCCTGTAAAATCAGGATGGTAGATACCTTACAGGGTAATTAGATTCAAAACATAGAGAACCCCTCTAGGCAAAACCTTAAGTTACAAAAAAGATACACAGACAGAAATAGTTATTCTATTCAGCACAGTTCTTTTCTCAGCCATTTAAAGAAATCATAATCTAACACGTACCTAGTTAGATTACTTACTAAAAGTTCTAAGACTCCATTCCTGGTCTATCCCCGGCAAAGACAGAATATAGACAGACACACAGACCCTTTGTTTCTCTCCCTCCTCCCAGCTTTTGAAAGTATCTTGTCTCCTCATTGGTCATTTTGGTCAGGTGCCAGCGAGGTTACCTTTAGCTTCTTAACCCTTTACAGGTGAGAGGAGCTTTCCCCTGGCCAGGAGGGATTTCAAAGGGGTTTACCCTTCCCTTTATATTTATGACAGCAGGTCTCTCTCCTTCTCTTCACGGATGGAGCAGGTTCCCTCTTCAGGAAGTCCTGCCCCTTCCCTGTCCCCTCAGGCTATCAGATGATCAACTGATCCAAAGGCCAGGCTCAAGCCCAAAAACATCAACCAACCAGTCCTTTCTCAGGACTGAGTTTGAAGTAGCCCTCTCTTGCATTTGGTGCTATCAGTAGAATGTACATCTCTCTCTTTTAGGGACATTTGCTCAAGCTCAACCAGAAGAAATGGGCTTGATGCAGGAATTAGTTAGAGAAATACTGTGGCTTCCCTTATGCAGACTAGATGGCCATAGTAATTTCTTCTGAACTTAACCCTTGAGTCTAACTAGCAACATCAATCAATCAACATCAGTCATCCGGCATGATCTTTGAAGTTTCCTATGCTTTTCAGAACCCAGTACTATTAGCAGTCTCTCACGTGGACCCACATATGGCATCTGCAGAGCAACATTCTACAGATGCAGTTGCCACAAGCCATTTCAATACCTCCTCTGTGATGTTGTGGGTATCATCCAGTTCACCTCTGAGTGCTTATTTGGAACACTGTGTTATGATGGGTTCAATGGTTTGGATGTTCTCACCGCAGTTGCACAAAGCGGAGCTTTGATTTTCAACTTGTGCATCAGGTAGCTGCATCTTCCAGGGTTTGTTCTGATGTAGTTCAGTGTGCTCCAAAATCTGCATGTCGGGTCAAAACCAGGAAGATGGCTTGGTGGGTCAGTAATAATGTGCTAATTTGGAATGGTAGATGAGGTTCAGACACTTTGGTCATTCCCTGGTCAGACACAGAGACATGAGCTGGTTGTGTGTGGCCCACAGTGGTTTTCGTGATTTCAGGTGTTGTTGAGGTACATTATCCATAACCTGCCAGAAGGGAAGTTCAGGGTAGTCTTTGGTATGTTTAAATTCTTGTGAATTAGCTATATCTTGATGGGTAGATGGAGGTTTGATGTTTGCTAATACAGAAACTCACGGTAGAGGTGTTGATTTTAAACTTCCCATGATGATTCACATGGTCTGGTGCAGCTGCCTGTCCACATGTTGATTATGGCAATTTCTTGTCCACACTAGTGCACAGTACTCTGCAACTGACTACACCCAGAGCCAAGGCCAGTATTCATAGGACAGAGCCATTGATCCTCAGCTTTTTTCCCCACTAACTTTTGAATAATTTGATGTGAGACTTCACTTTAGAGGCTACTTTCTTGAAGTGATCATGAAAGGTCAATGTGCGGTCAAGAATGACACCGAGATATGTTAGCTTTGGGTCATAACGCACAGTTTCACCACAAAACTCGATAGAATGTACTGTGCAATTCTAATGTCAAGGTGGAAAGCAGAGACTACCGATTTGTCCAGATTTGGTCTCAGGCACCATTTCTGGAAGCACTCCTCCATCATTTTAAGGTCAAAAGTAAGGGCCACTTCAAATTCTTTAAAGCTATGGGGCTGAGTTGCATAACTGCTAACAGCTAACAAAATAAGCTTTTAGCAGTGATACTACAGTATACACATAAAGGACTGGAAACAGGGAATGAATATATTTATGTTTGGGTATAAATTTCATGAATTTATTTTGGTTTGTTGGCAATTAACTGGGTTTGGTAATCCCACTGTTTGGCGATTCTACTGTATCATCCTGGGTCCATCCCTGATCAGCCTTTCTGGGGACTGACGTAATCAATTAGTGATCCCCAGCTCCCTACATTCAATTTTGCCTTGGTACCCAATCTGCTCCCACTATCTGCTATTAAAAAATCATTTCCATAGTCCATCAAAGGACAAAACCACATTATAAATGTATTTTTTAAAAAGTCAGAGTCCTGAAATCATGTCATGAGCTAATGAAATTCCATCATCAGGCAATACAGACCTGGTACTTCTCTGAGACACTTGTAAGCCATTCCAGACAGGGTCCCTGTAATCTAACCAAAAAATCAGTAGGAAACAGAATGTAAGCTGTGTATTTTGAACAGCAGCATTAGTCATGTATCTTTATTCACTTATCACTTGCGGAGGATGTTCCGTTTTGTGCCACAAATTTAAACAGAGAATAATCTAGTTTCGCTTCTTATCTACAATTTCCTCAGATGCTGGTAATCACTACAGGGCACAATGTAACTACTACCATGTTTCTCCTTACCCTAGCATCACCATTGGTCTGGCCTTTTCATCCCTTTCTCTAGTATTTGTTCCCTCTTTATTTTTTTCTGTAGTCAGCATTGGATTAACATCAACTACTAAATAGTAAACTGTGTAACCTGAACTCTCAGCAATCTGGTAAATTTTTATTAATGTGGTAGCAGGCTAAAAGGAAACAGAGCAAATGATGAGTCAGAGGTGAATTCAAACTGATTATAGCTACTTTCCCTGGCTGTCTGGTTTCCAACAGGAAAAACAGTTGTTTAAGCACAATTCCCGTAGAGCTTTTGCAAGGCAGATAACTCCAGAATACAGTTAGAATACTGTCAAGATTGATAAATTGGTTAGTATTGCTTCACCTCCGGAATACAGGAATGAAAATCACAATAGGCCTCTCAACAAGAAAAAACTTTTCTGACTGTACATTTGTCAAAGTAAAAGTAACTTCTAATAATGTTTTACTTGGCAGTTTTGTGACTGCAAAAATATTAAGCCGTGAGAGTGTATACTGTACAAAACCATAAGTGTTGTTCCTCTGCCGAAAGTATTTTTCAGAATCATCGAACCATGTTTCATTACTACTTTCTACACTGAAGTCTTGCATTCAGCATTCTAAATCTGCCCTTCAGAATATTTCTGGTAGTTAAATTCTCACCCTGAGTATTTCAGCAGAGGACAAATCTACCAGAGGTTCTGGCAATCCAGTCTAGGCACCTGAGGTGAATATTATTTGAATGTAGACTGGGAATCTTCAGAATTACCAGGGCCCAATTCAAATAAACCTAAAGCATTTATATGTGAAATTTAAACATTTCGGTGAAAAGGCTTTCTTTTTATAATCCTGGAAATTTCATTGTAACACAACAAGCTGTTATCGCCACATAGCAATTCAATTAGCCACTAGCCTGACCTTCACAATTACATATTGGGAGTGTAAAAGCTACATTGTAAAGAACATGCCAAAAGCTATATAAGAAATCTAGGCTTGCTTTTAAACCACTGACCATGAACTATACAAGTGAGAGCTTTGATATCATGTGTAACAACATGGCCCAATTTCGTGCTCTACTTTATTGATGCTCTAGGGATTAAAACTATAAAGGAGAGAAAGAGTAAAAAAATAGGCTAGAAAATAAGTGTGAGTTGTCACACATTGGGTTTCTTTTGAAGCAAAATTTATATTTTAATACTATATAATAGAAAAAGCTCTATTCCTTTAGCCAAATCCTCTCCATTCAGCTGAAGAGGGATAGTGGAAAGATGCCTCCTATCCCCAACCACTCCTGGGATTGGTTGACTGCTGGGTCAGTCCCCAGCAGGTTGTTCTAATTTATGCCACCTGTCAATAGCCTCAAGGGGCCATTGCAGCAGCCAGGAATTAGTGGAGTGCAGGCATGCTCCAGCTATCCCCCTTTTCCCAGCCACGTCCCCTTTGCCTGTCACGGGCAGTGAGATTGTATAGGAGGGGGGCTCTGCAGAACCGCATGCTTCTCCAGCGTCCAGGTATGCCTCTTTAGGAATGCTCTACACTGCTTGAGCCACATAAAGCTGCCTTAATACCCAGCAGGATCCGGCCCCTAATCTTCAAGCTGTTTGCTTGCATTAGACTTGTGGGATCTACTTTAATTAAATGATTCTGATTTCTTTTAAAAATACATAAATGGATCCATCATTTAAATGGAAGACTGAGACATAACATCCCCCATCTGGCACTTGTCTAACTTGAGACAATTTCTGTGAAAACTTGAGTTATACAAAGGCAGATGTAATGTCAATGATGAAAATCTATAGTATTTAAACACCTGTTTAGATATCAGATAAGGTTGGGTTTTACCGGCTGCTTAGTGCATGATGGCTGCTACATTCCCTGTGCTTATTTAATTCATTACCATAAGATGCTATACAGGACACTTGGAGTCTGAGAGATGCTGTGTAATAGCAGGATGAAACTGTATTTGCTATGTTTAGACATCTCAAAGGAGGCCTTAAAAAGTTAGTTTGGAAAGATTAAAAGAACATTAATGTCTTGAAAGCTAAACCAAACCCAAGCGGATGATTGTTTTACTGAAAGGGAATGTTGTGTAGTGGGTCAGGAGTTTGCGTGTTTGGAAGCGGGTCCTCAGCCAGTTTAAGTTGTCATAACTCCATTGAAATCAACACCCTACTGCAGTCAGTGGCACGAGGACACTTTATGCCAGCTGAGGATCTGCCCCTCGTAATCCTGAATTCTGTTTCTATCTCTGACATTGATTTTTGCTATGTGATCTTGGGCAAATCGCTTAGGGATAGATTATTAAAGGTATTTAAGACCTAGCTTCCATTGATTTCAATAGGAGCTAGGTATCTAAATACCTTAAAAAATCTGACCCTTAGGCCTAAATTAACCTCAGGATCGTTCCTCAGCTTGTTCTCTGCAAAGGGGGTGGTGATATTTAAGCCACCTTCACAGGGCTGATGTACATTTTAATTGATTGTTTGTTTGTAAAATACTTCATGTCCCTGCCTGAAAGGTACTGTATAAATATTGTTAGAACAGTGGACATCAATGAGGATGGAGAGAGGGCTGGAATAAAAGCAGCATAGAGGTACTGGAATTGTGGTGAGGAAAACTGTTATGGCAATGTTCTAAAATTCCTGGAAATAAAAACACTGCAGAATATGATTCTAAGCAGTGATAGTCATAATAATCTGAATGTTCCTGTAATGGGGATTGGAGGTTTGTAAGAATAAATGGAGCACAGGAAAAAATCTGCTCAGAACAAGTGCAGCTGTTTAACATCAAATTGCTGAAAAGGAAACCAGCTAAAGTTCAAAATGTTACAGACTAGTACATGAGTTTAAGGGCACTGGTGATTAGGAAGACAGGAAAATAAAATCACATTTTACTGAAATGAGAAGCCAAGAGAATCTGAGGCGAGATGGGGCTTGATCCTGGAAGGTGAAAAATGATTCTTTGAGATGCTGAGCATCCTGTACTTACAGTGAAGTCAGTGGGAATCAAGGGTGTTCAGCACCATTGTGGTACCTGGCAGGATCAAGCCCATAGTCATGGGGTCAAATGCCATCTTGGGATAACTCTGATGACCTCAAATAGGTGTGGAGTCAACAGAGTAACACCTGGGCTGAACTGTGACAATTTTTTCTAGAAATGTGTGACTAATGCATACATATGCTGCCGCTCGGATACTCAAGGTGTCACATCATGGGTTGATAACTGCCTTGGTGTAACTGATCCCTTGGTTTGATCCTTCACTAGCACCAGGTGTATCTTCCTGGAAATGTCTGAGAAATATAAACTAGGTGCAGGATTAGGGAGATTATTTCTCAAATGAGGTGGCACATTAACTAGGAAAAGGTTGGGGAAGATAGAGACTTGGAATTTGGGAGGATGTGGGTTTGATTAGAATATAACAGAATCACTAACCAATCTAACCTTTAGCAACAACCCAAGCAGGACTCTGAGACACCGCTCCTGATGGGCCATGGTGTTGGGAGTCAGGCAGGGATGAGTGAAGACTGGTCATGCTGGTGCAGCTCTTCTACCTGCCTTTCTCTCAGCAGCTTTTTCACAGCATCCTCCAGTCTGGGAGATTTAAGAGGGACCCGAGCCATATGGGTAACAAGAGGCAGGTCACACAAGGGAGGTTTGCTAGGAGTCTCCACTGTCTCCTTCATGATGTTCCCTGGGCAGAGCCCGTCTGTGAGAAACTAGCTACCAGGGACAATCCTCAGGAGGGTGGCTTAGGAGTGCCACGGATTGAAAAGGGACTCAAGTTCTGCTGTCTGGACTGGAGCAGCCAAGCTCAGGTGGACTCAGTGGTGAAAATCTGAGGGTATGAGGGTATGATTTCTGAGGGTATGAATTGAGGTCCAGCCTGGCCCTAGAACCACCAGAACAAACTCATGATCCTGTCATTGGAACTCTTGCCTTCCTCTCCCCTTACCCACTCTTTTGGGGTGTGGTCTCCCTTATCTTTATTGTGAATGTAAATTGTATGGAGCCAGGATCTCTCAGGGAGGTCCTACAAGGCTGGTTGGCAGTGTAAAAAAGAATAAGAATAATCATCTTCAGGTCATCATGAGCCAGGGGTTTCTTCTCCTATGCAACATGCTATGAATTACAAGATATTTTAATAATAGTATCTCATATGGCACTTTTTAGCGATTTATTTAAAAACAGTTTACAAAGGAGGTATCATTATCCTCGTTTTACAATGGGGAAACAGAAGCATATGGAGAAGAACCAGAGTTTTCAAAGTATTTATGTGTCTAAAGATGTATATAGGCATCTAGTGTGATTTTCAAAAGCACCTTGATTCCCTGAAGTGACTTGCCTAAGATCACCCAGCAGGCTGGTGGCAGAGCTCAGAATAAAACAGAGGTCTCCTGAGTCCCAGTCCAGTGCTCTATCCATTAGGCCATACTGCCTCTTGTGGTATTCATTGGTGTGGACAATCTGAGAGGCAGTGTGGTCTGGTGGACTGGACATGACTAGGAGTGAAGCTGTCTGGATTCTGCTCCCAGCTCTGCAACTGACCTGCTGTGTGACCTGGTATGAGTTGCTTCACCTTTTGGTTTCTCTTTCACCTTTTGTCTTTTTTATCTATTCAGACAGTAAGCTCTGTGGGGAGGGACAGTCTCTCTTACTGTATTTGTGTACAGTGCCTACCACAATATTCCTCAGCCCTGTTCTAGCAGGTCCACCCCTGAAATTGAGAGGACAAGTTAACCTCTGAGTTCATGCAAAAGACTCTTAACTGCTAGAGTGTACAGGGCAATAGTGTGTGCTGCAGTGGTAGCATTAACAGAGGATTCTGAGTTTCTTAAAGGGCACTCTCAATGATGCCACTTCACGTACTTAATGAAAAGAACAGGTCAACAAGGACTAAACGTAAAAGCAGATGTATAGAAAAAGAGCTGGCATTTACATGGCTTAAATATTTGAAATAATAATGAATGGAAAATGTTCTGAATGGAACAAAACCAGGCGCTGTCACATCACTTACTACTAATGGCATCATCTTGCTAAAATGAATGCCTCATTTGTAGATGTGAACAATAGCATCTTGCTTCTGATGGGAACTAGAGCATTAATTTCATGAGACTCTGCACCCAAGTTTCAGTATTAAAGGAACATGGGTGATGTTGTTACAGAATGCTGGTAATTCAAGAAAGCTAGATGTCGTGGGCCAAACTTGTCCCTGCCGTAAGCCCACTGAAGCCAGTGGTGGTGTACCAGGGATGATTTTGGTGCTATGGGTGTATATCTTCAGCAGGCATGTTTGAATTGAAATTATCCATGGTGGGTAAAATTTACCCTTATGCAGAAAATCTGTGCACCATTTACATGCCACTTAGGATCTCAAAATAAGTTGGACTCAAGTAGTGCTTAAACTGGCCTTGTGCTGGGCCTCTGCACAGCGGTGAAATAAGATATATAAGAAACATATAATGATAGTGGCTTCAGTGATGGATAATGAGCTATATGGTGTATTTTACTAGCTGTAGGTCAATAACCTGAATCTGCCACAGGACGGTAGTTATGAAAGCTGTTACCTTCTGAAAGTTCTTTAGTGCCCTCTGTGAAATGAGCTGATGGTCTGAAGTGAATTCCTACAAAGGGAGGGCCTGCGATACCATACAAGCTGTCACCACCCCCATTTGGCACCTGTGTTGAAAGTTTCAGGAGACAGATAAAGGACTGCATGGAAGGTGGAGACCAAACTACCTTCTCATGTCTAGAAGTGGTTGCTCTAGGTCAGGTTTGAAGCATTTTGGCAGAGCAGTGTGAGGAAGCTTGCTGTATCTGTTCTCTGGAGGACTTCAGTCCACATGATGACTACCCCACCAACTTTCACAAGCTCTAAATTTGTTTAAACTGATAACATGCCTAATGCTGTTGACATATGATAGTTATTGCTCCATCCCCCTCCCCACCAAGTAGCTCATGGTGCTGCTGAAACAGCATAAAAATAACAGAACCAAAACATCATAGCCTAAAAGCAGAAATATCAAATGACTGTCATGTGGGGAGGTAACATCAAAGAAATGGGAAAAATCTTAACATCAGAATGTCAGTGATGTCAGAGACCAGTCCTGCTTCCACAGAAAATTCCCAGTGGCTTCAGTGGATGTAGGATCCTCCCCTTCGTGGGTGAATTCACTTTTCAAATGCTTGTTTCCAGTTGCTGTGCTTTTCTCATTGTTTGTTTATTTTTTGATTGCTTGGTTGAAGAACAAATATTTTCAAAAAGTTAGTCTTTTCTTTTGTAAATAACACGTGCTCTACTGATGTCAGCTGAGGAAATCAGTGTCAAGAGCAGGAAAAGCCAGAAGATGAATGGGCCTCTTACTTAAAAATAGGAAACAGCTTGAAGTTACTTTTCGGGGGTGGCGGGGGGGAAAAGAAATCTCATTCAATAACAATGACATTATTTTGTCACTGGTACAGAATAAGGGTTCTGTTCTCCCAGTGGTGGACACATGCACCTTCCATTCATATGAACAATTCTGGGCATTCATAAAGGGAAAGATATAACCCTAAATATTCAGAGTTTTGACCAGCATGCTGCTGTAGCAAATTTACTGAGCTGTTGAAACTGTTTACAAAAACAGCAGAGAAGGAAATAAAATGTATTATCTATGTTCCCACAACAAATTTTGACTGAACATATCTGTCTTTATGTCTCTCTTCACGTTGGTGGGTTTCAAATAAACGCTTACCAAAAAACTACAGGATCAAGTATTCAGATATTCACAGCTTGAGGCAAGAATCATGCCTAGTTAAATCATAGAATCCTAGAATATTAGGGTTGGAAGGGACCTCAGGAGGTCATTTAGTCCAACACCCTGCTCAAAGCAGGACCAATCCCCAACTAAATCATCCCAGCCAGGGCTTTGTCAAGCCTGACCTTAAAAACTTCTAAGGAAGGAGATTCCACCACCTCCCTAGGTAATGCATTCCAGTGTTTCACCACCCTCCTGTGAAAAAGGTTTTCCTAACATCCAACCTAAACCTCCCCCACTGCAACTTAAGACCGTTATTCCTCATTCTGTCATCTGCTACTACTGAGAACAGTCTAGATCCATCCTCTTCGGAACCCCCTTTCAGGTAGTTGAAAGCAACTATCAAATCCCCCCTCATTCTTCTCTTCCGCAGACTAAACAATCCCAGTTCCCTCAGCCTCTCCTCATAAGTCATGTGTTCCAGCCCCCTAATCATTTTTGTTGCCCTCCGCTGGACGTTTTCCAATTTTTCCACGTCCTTCTTGTAGTGTGGGGCCCAAAACTGGACACAGTACTCCAGATGAGGCCTCACCAATGTCGAATAGAGGGGAACGATCACGTCCCTCAATCTGCTGACAATGTCCCTACTTATACATCCCAAAATGCCACTGGCCTTCTTGGCAACAAGGGCATATTGTTGACTCATATCTAGCTTCTCATCCACTGTCACCCCTAGGTCCTTTTCTGCAGAACTGCTGCTGAGCCATTCGGTCCCTAGTCTGTAGCGGCGCATGGGATTCTTCCATCCTAAGTGCAGGACTCTGCCCTTGTCCTTGTTGAACCTCATCAGATTTTTTTTTGGCCCAATCCTCTAATTTGTCTAGGTCCCTCTGTATCCTATCCCTATCCTCCAGCGTATCTACCTCTCCTCCCAGTTTAGTGTCATCTGCAAACTTGCTGAGGGTGCAATCCACACCATCCTCCAGATCATTTATGAAGATATTGAACAAAATCGGCCCGAGGACCGATGCTTGGGGCACTCCACTTGATACCGGCTGCCAACTAGACGTGGTCCATACAGAATCTGTGAATCGTGCATATGTATGATGCTTGCATTTATGCCAGAATTTGAAAATGCTGTATGTCTGCCTACCTGTTCGCATTCACATACACAGAATGTTCTGTGCAACTTTCTCCCATCAAACCAAGAGTTGTCAGGAATCACCAATTGAGAGAGCTGTGTGTGGCTCAAAAGCTTGTCTCTCTCACAAACAGAAGTCAGTCCAATAAAAGATATTACCTCACCCACCTTGTTTCTCTCATATCCTGGGACCCACAGGGCTACAACTACACTGCATACAATCAAGAGTCCACAGTTATGCTAATCTCCCCTGGTTCTATACAAGGGTAGGTAGGAAGGTTTCTCAAATTCCCTTCATTTCCTTCCCCATTATCCCCAGATCCCTTCCCTGTTTCCCCTAAGAGCCCAAGGCTTCTGAAAAGTAGCCTGACTCCTCTCTCATGCTCCTCTGAACATTGATAGTTTCTCTTCAGCACTGTCATCCTACTAAACATTAACATTTTCCAGAAACCAATTCCTTAAGTGAAGATTCCTGTTAGCTTATTAGAGTCATGTTTCAGTGAACCACAGCATTGTTTAGTTTAGCAAGTCAAGCCCCATAAGTGTTCGGTGAAAATTATTTTCTTCTTCAGAAGCACATCTGCATCCTGTGCTAGAGAGCTGATTATTTTATTTCAGAAGAATCTGTGAAAAGGTAATTTTAAATAGGAGCAAATTAATTCTTTGCATAAGGTACTCTCCACCTTACTGTAAGATCCTAATTAACCTTTCTAAATCAACATAGGAACTTAAACCTCCATTACATTTACAACTGTTGCAGTCTGGGTTTTTTTCTTTAACTAGAAAGGATCCTTTCTCTGCTGTCTCTGGGCATGGTCTCACAGGCTCTGAGAACACTTTCTACTCTCCATTATTAGAAATAACAATTGATTCATTAAATTCTGTAAATCAACAGCATAGGACTTTCATTTATTATCTTATTTGCCTGTTAAGATTATACCCTGTTCTTAATAATATGTGACTGATAGAAAGCATTTAGGGAACAAAGCCCAGTCATCATCAGTCTGGCTTCCTGTGCTGCCATGATGTTGAATTACTGCCTGACTGCAGAGTGGTGGTGAATAGTGTCCAAAGTCTTCAGGGAAATAAGACAGCTTGCATGTTATTTGCCAGCTGGTTGCGATCCAGATCTAATGTAACCATACACATGTCCCAGTGGAGAAAGGGAGCTTTGGCATTCTTTACAGGGTGATAGCATGATTTCCACAGTAATGTACCAGTGACCAGATCCAAGTACTACTGAAGTCAGTGGGCCTTGGGGGCCTGGGCCTGTTCTCTTTGAATCAAGTGATAAACATCCATTGACAACAGTGGGTGCAGACTTGAATCCTCTGCAGTAAAAGCACAGAGCATTGCAGAGCATGTCTGTAGACTTGGTGCTAACACCCTTTGAGCATCTTAAAAAGGAAGTTAAAATATTCATGCCCATGACCAGTAATCAGGGGAGTCAAATTCTGCTTTTGCACCTGTGTAAATCCATAATATGGGTGGCTTCAGTATTTACTTTGGATCCATCCTGGTATAAAATGAGAACAGAATTTGCCTCAGATCCATGGTCCCTAGGCCTTGACTTCAAGGCAAGTTTTGCTTGCCTGGGGATTGCAGGAGTGGGCTTGGTATTTAAATAACTTGGTATTTTTCTCACTTGATTTCCCTAAGAAAACCATGAGTCTACCAAGATGAAGGCAAAGGGGCCTACAACTTCTCTCTAATAAAATGTGGTAACTTTAAAATGAGAGTGAAATCTATAATTTTGGGCCAAATTTTCAAAGGGGCCTTAAACTAGCTCCTAAGGCCCTGCCGACGATTCTGCACTTGTGGACGGTGCAGGATGGCCTAAACTAGCACTCAAAATTTTGCATGCATAGTCAGCTATGTAGACATCCAGCTCCTGATTTGCAGGCAGAAGTCTTGTTTGCATCCATAAGTTAGGTGGTTAAGCATGGAAATTCTCTTGGAAATAATTGAGTCTAGTCTCAAAATGTTTCTTGGAATGGTTCAAC
This sequence comes from Lepidochelys kempii, assembly GCF_965140285.1. NCBI lineage: Eukaryota > Metazoa > Chordata > Testudines > Cheloniidae > Lepidochelys > Lepidochelys kempii. Next base: position 103,375,524 of record NC_136386.1, read on the forward strand.
CTACTATGAATTCTGTGTGGAATGGTGAATAATGGAAAGCCTGGTGCTTGTTTGTGTATAGAGGTACAGGGGGGTCATCTGAAAATGCTAATCTTCCTCTTTTTCAATCTTTTTCTCTCCCAGCTATCCATTCCCCATGATGTTCAGCAGCTGCAGTAAAAAGGACCTGGAAAACAGCCTGGAAAAAGGAGTGGGGATGTGTCTCTTTAACCTGCCTGAAGTTAAGGAATCATTTGGTGGACGGAAGTGTGGGAATGGCTATGTGGAAGATGGAGAGGAGTGTGACTGTGGGGAACCCGAAGTAAGGCTGTCTCTCTCTCTGTCTCTTAGAATTACTGCTTTTCTCCTTGCTACCAATCTTTTATGGAGAAGAGGGCAAGAGTGCTTGCAAATTAGTCAAAGTACTTTTTTGAGACTGATGGGTATTAAATAAAATTCTCCTTCCTCCTCCTCCTCCATTTCTCAATCTCAAACCTTAATTAAACTCCCCAAAATAGCTGTTAGACTCCGCTTTTCATTGTGTCTGATTGCAGTGCAATAGGCAGGCCTAAGTGTCATATTAGTGTGGTTTTACAAACTACCTGTATCTCTTAAGATTAGTGCCGGAGAACTTTAACCATGTTCCTATTGGGATTTGCAACTTGGGAATCCCTTTCAGTACTACTTAATGACCTGAAACCAACACAAATTAGTTAAAATTACTAAGATTTCTCAAGATACCATATATTAGCTGGAGATTTATTTCCTTGGATTTGGAGCTACTTGCTTTTATAAACTAAATAATATCATAAAACATTGCTCCCAGGAAAACCTGCTTCCATTGTTATGCACAATACATTTCCCACTTTGGTTTGAATTTTTTCTTTGCTGCCATTTGATTCAGTTGCCTTACTAATAGAAATAACCTACACTACTTACAAAAAGGTTACTGCTACTTCAAAGCTGATTCAATTTAATTTAGTGTATGTGTCAAAGGACTGCTCGAATCAGGAGAGATGATGCAGAAAACCAGGATTAAAATGATATCTGATCAGACATCCGTACTTCTTTTGGCCTCAATATTCATTGGTCATATTGAACTTCTCCCAGACTAACTGAATTGAACACATCAGCAGATGAGGCATTTGTCTCCTCTGATAAATATGGAACTGCTGACAAAATAGACCCAGGGCAGTTAAAATAGCAAACGACCGCTGTAGCCTTTCCATACAGTCTATTGAATTTGTACAGCCCATAAGGGTTTCCTGACAGCTCACTCATTCTTTGGGGTAACAGGATTGAAGAAGTAGGCTTATCTTCTTGTTTAACTCCTCTAGAGTGTCAATAGCTTGCAAATAGCTTTCTAATCCAGTTATCTTTCTCATTTTTACTTGAGTGTTAGTGACACCTTTTTAGAGTCGAAGCCACTTAATGCCATTGAATAGTACCTTGATCTGCCTCTTCTTTCTTTGTTTTCTTAAATATGTTAGAAAACTGTGACTCAGGTACAATGGATTGAACTTGCAGTCTCCCAGGATAGTCTGAGAGGTACCAGCAAATCTGTTACATTAGTTAATGTTTCACTTATCAAGTCGTTTAGAGCAGTGTCAGTACACCAGTGCTAATGCAATACTATATGGCACCAGTCACAGTGCACCTCTGGATATGAGACTGTCGCATGCTGCACATTCTAGTTGTTTTTATCAACTTTCAAGATTAAATATCATTGCAAACATATTTATGTACAACAAGTGGTTTGTCCAATGAGTTAGAATCACATACTACAATTTTCTTTGCTCTGCTCATAAAAGCTTTACCCAGGAGTAGAGGTGTATTTAATGTCCAGGTTTAAGAAGTTTGTGCGCTATGTGATGATCACACAATGACCTTGAGTTTTTGGCTCTGCAGGACCTGTTAACCAAGACATTAGGGTCAAGTTCTGAGACCCTTATTCATTGGGTCATTGAGAAGTATGCATCTCAGTATAAGGGTCAGCTAAGGGTAGCTGATTACAGCCCTTGCTACGTTACCACAATTAAGACAAGATGTGAAATCCTGATTAAGACTGATGTCAATGCAAAACACCAGTTACGTTCAGCATTCCCGTTGTGGCCCACATTAAAGCTTTATGTACAAAGAGAGCTGAAGGATGTGCTGCAGGCGTATTCTGCAGCGCCTGCTTCCTTCTTTTATTTTAAAAATTAAACAATTTTGAAACAGACCACAGAAAACGTGTAAAGTACTGTAACATCTTTTGGGCAGCAGAGAGGTTCATTGTAAACCCCACGTCCTGGAGACAATGGAAGAAATTATGAGAGATGTTGGTGCCTTGTGATAACAAGATGGTCTGTATTATCAGTAACTAACATCTCTTGTGGAATGCAGGAGTTGTAATTTGTTTGGCTGAAATGCTGTCATAGGCCAGGAAACCTACTCCAAGAAACCCAAGTCCTATGCTTTTCTGTTCCTGTGAACAAGAAATATTTTGAAGTAGCAGCCCAGGCTTGTGACTTCCCATCTCTCCTCCATCACAAAACTCTCTTGCCAGCATTTAAAAGACAACACCACAGTTATGACAATTTACCAGCCCAGACGCAAAACCTGTTCGCCTGCCCTTTACCATGATGAGTAACAGGGGAGTGAGTGATTAGAATTTAGCAAGAGGGATTTTGATTTTTGGTTGGAATGTCATTCATAGCCTCTATCCTACTTTTGAATATTCTGTAGCATGGATAGATGGCAGGCTGACTTAACACTGCTGAACAGCAGTTTCATCTGCTGCTATTTTAGATCTGAGACAGATGTGATTCAAGTGCTAGTGATTTAGCTTGCAACTCATGACTATAATCTCAGAAGCAAATCCACTAGTTTCTTAAAGTTTTTATTGTTTCAGTCTAAGACAATAAAGTTTGTAAAAACCCACATACATGGGAAGTGCCACAATCTAATGCACCAACATGAACTGAGAATGTATCAGTTAGTGATAGTGCCGTTCATATTTTCTACAAAGCCCTATTATCAGAATAGCTCTGATATAAGACTATTGCACTTGCATTCTCAGCAGTATTGAACAATATTATTATCTCAGTCTTTATAACAGCCACCAATCCCCTTGCAGTACAGAATTCTGATTAGATACTTTCTTAAAAGGGAGGACTGTAATGCTCATGTTTAATGACACCATAGAGCCCATGTGTCAGATTCTCAGCTGAGGTAAATCAATACCGCTCCACTGAAGTCAGTGAAACTATGCTGATTTACACAGCTGAGGATTTGGCCTCTAGTTACTCTCTAAACAAGTGCAATATCTGTTCAGTATTTTAACAAGAAATAACTAACAATTAAGGTGGGTTAGGTTCATTTTTTTCTTATTCTATCTAGGAATAACTGACAATTAGGATTGGCTAGATTCATTTTTTTTTCTTATAATGTCTTGGAGACTGTCATATCTTTAGGGTTAGATTCGGTTATCAGTGATCCTGTGCAGCCTCATTGACAACAGTGTCACTGCCCACACATAGCTGAGGACAGAATTTGGCAATGAGGATTTGGGCCTAATTCACCACTACATTCCTCCAGCTTCATACTAATGGAACTCCATTGATTTCAGTGGAACTATAACCACTGGTGAATCTTACATGTATATATTGTACATGTTAATAATATATGGGGCCTGATGGTCAGTAAATAGGCATAGCTCTATGACCCTTGCTGGTTTACTACAGTTACTTATGGGGTCATAGATTTCAAGGCCAAAAGGTCAACTAATTTGAACACCTACGTATAATTTCACAGTATTTCTTGCATCGAACCCATAACTTCTGTTTGAGCTACAGCAAGCTTTTTAGAAAAATGTTGACTCTTGCTTTATAGCCAGTTTTTATTTAAAGTTGTCCAATTATAATTTACTCTCCATCTAGGAATGTACAAACCGTTGCTGCAATGCTACGACCTGCACTTTGAAAGAAGAAGCAGTGTGCGCACATGGACTTTGCTGTAAAGACTGCAAGGTGAATTTGTAGAAAGGTTTCTTATTTCTGTGGAGTGGCAGAATTCCATAATCCTCTTAATTGCAGATTAGTAAACAAGGAGGCAGAACAAACAAATTGGTATCATTAAGCATTAAGACACTTGTGGTGTTTCATGTAAGCAGTTAAAAAAAAAAAAATCAGCCAGAAGCAGCAGCTGAAGATACAGGGTCAAATCAATAGGCCCACCTTAATCGTGTCTGCAGTATTTGTGGCTGTTTCCACTCGTGCATGCAAAATCCCTGCATTTGTATGAACTTCTGCATGCAGATTTTTGCAGACACTTCTGGATGCTATGCCATGGCAGGCAATCAAGGTATGCTGGACATGCTTCATATGCTGTATCTGGAGGGGTTCTTAAGGAGGATGAATGTTAATGAATTCTATTAAAACAAACTTTTTTGTTGGCAAGTCACAAATGGCAGCAAATCTTAGCCTTGTGGCTACGGTTATGAGCACCCAGGCAGGGTTGCCACAGACAGTAATACACAGGATTGGTCGACGCTACGCACGGCTCATGCGGCGCCTCATGGTCTCGGACACCATCCGATGGTCCAGAGACATCTACATCGAGTACATCACCGGCCACCGACAGTACCAGGAGGAGTGAGCCGGTACGACATTGTGCACCCACTGTGGGAAAAAGACTGAGAGGCCTTCCCCATCGGACCGTATGAACTGGAACCATAAACCCACTGAACATTAAATCCCACCAAATGAGGGTAGACCCATCCCCACCATCGTATTCACTCACTATACTCCGCACCTGAACATAGCCGTTATGTGGATAACTTACCCCGATAGCTCAATGTCTGTACTCTGACCGGTTAAACTTTTACGCCCAGTCGTGGAGATGGCAGATTATTATGTAATCCTTACTCCACCAGCTCCTAAATCGAATTTCGTACCCCTTGATAATCTGTACCTTATCCCCTGACAACCAGAAACTTCTATACTTGAACTCTGTACCGTTTCTTATTTCAACATTATCTTAATAAAATTATTAATTCCTAAGTCCTCAAAACAGCTTTTGAGTTTGAGCTAGTAAGGTATCTAGGCGGGGTTTCAATGAGGCTAGCAGGCACTGTTTTAAGCCTGCTTAGATGCTTTTCTCATGCATACAGTTTATCAGAGTCAGTACTGAAGCCATTCTGTCTGTTGTCTAGAATACCTTGTTGATGCAGTTAAAAATTTAGCTCGACTCCAGTACATAACCATTGTCATCTTGTTGATAAGTAAGTACTCAGAATGGCTAGGTCCCCAGTTACTGATTAATTGCTTTCAGCTCTGAAGAGAATGAAGTCATTCTGTTAAGCAATGCAAGGACAGGAGCAGCTATCTGGACTGGCTATACTCTTGTGGAGGGTGGGGAGATTTGAAACATGTAAAGAGAAGCATCTTTTATGAGAAACAGGCCACGCAGTTCAGTATGCAGGAAAGGGGGAGAGGATAACCTGTTCCTGAGTTAGCTGTATTAATTAAGGCCAGAACGTGTAATGTTACATGGTTAGTTTGCTGACTCAATAGTTATGTCATTACAATCACCTTGAGCATGTAATGTAGACCCAATATCGACAGTGAACCACTAAAAATATTTTCAGCCTCACTTTTGATCCGCACGTACAGTTGCCGTTTGCCATAAAACACCACATGCTTTTATGTCTGCAAGAGCAATTAAGGAGGCCCCTTGAAAAATTGATGCTAATTCTTTCTCTGTCTATTTAAAAACCAAACCACTGTGAAGGTAACTAAAGGCCAAATTCTACTCTGAGGTGTACTACATGATCCATACACTTTCATCTAAGAGCAGAGTTGTGCCCTTGCTTTGAAAATGTGCCAAAAACCTTTAAACAATATGTTAAATAAATTATATATAAAGTGCTCTATTGTCTTTATGCTGTGCTTAATGGTCAGTTGGTGCAGAGCTACTGAAATAAAACATTAATGTGTAGCATAAATTATACCACCGGATATCTTTTATTGATTGGAATTACAGCAGCTTTTTTCTTCCTTCAGTTGAAGCCAGCAGGGATTTCTTGCAGAGATTCAAGTAATTCCTGTGATCTTCCGGAGTTCTGCACTGGAGCCAATCCTCACTGCCCAGCTAATGTATATTTGCACGATGGACATCCATGCTACAGAGTAGATGGGTATTGTTATAATGGCATATGTCAGACTCATGAACAACAATGTGTCACACTCTGGGGACAAGGTAAGTTCAGAGTACAAAGAGCTGGGTATTCTAGGTATTATGTCAATTTTTAATAAAATAACAAATATCATATGACTTTGGAAGGATGTGCAAGAAGTACCCATTGTGATCAGAAATACACTTGAAGATGTGCCAGTTTTTTGTTCACAAACATATTAATAGATTTTAAGACCTCTGTATTAATAAAGTTCAGATAAGTAAAGAAGTTTAGTTTTAGGGGTTTAGGGCCAGATCCTCAGCTGATGTAAAGCAACATAACTTCATTGAAGCCAATAGAGTTACTCCAATTTACACTCTGAGGATCTGGGCCACAGTATTTTTTGTTCCGATGGAACAGTTTTAGGATTTGTTTTCCCCTTTTGTTCAGAGTGGTGTCTAGTGGTTATAGCAGGAGACTGAAAACAATGTTCCTGGCTACTACTAACTGGCTATGTGACTTGAGGCAAATTACTGTACTTAGGCCCTGATTCTGCCATGACTTCACTGGGACTTAAACACATATTTAAAGTTAAGCACGTGCTTGAATGCTTTGCTGAACTGGGGCCTCTTGTCATCCTGTAAGATGCTGAGCACTCTCAACTCTCGTTGAAGTCATTAATGCAAATGGAAACAAGGCATTAAGACCTCAGGAGTTTACAGCCTGATTTGTGTGTTTGTTGTGTGTACATACACAGTCCCACACAAAAGTTGCATCTGAACTACTCCATCAAATCCACCAGTACGCTAGCAGCCTTACTTGCAAACCATAGACATACTCGGTGATGAAATCCACTTTTAAATCCCATGGATACAGGAAGTTGTCTCATGTACAAAACAAAAACACTTTGTAAAACAGTTTTCTATACAATGGAACGTTACTCAGTTGAATTGTTAGTAATTCCTGTCACTGAGATAAATCCAGCTGAAGGTCAGGAAGCTGAATTCCCAGGGCTCCATTGCCATCTTCATTTCCTGAGGAAGAGGTTCCTCTGGAAGCTCCGGTGCTCAATGTCCATTTTCTCACTACCGTCTTTAAAAAATTCTGTGTAATGTGGGCTGTGCTGCGTCACAAGCCTACAGCACAGAGGAGCTATTAGGGCACATTTATTGGGAAAACGGTCCAAGATCTTGTTGAGCCCGGTTGGTCATGAAAAACCTTACCTGGAATTACCTCATTTGTCTCATTTGCACTAGAACAATGATTCTCTGAATTACAGCAACAGCCAGAAATGGTGCAGCTAAACAGGAGGGAGTAACAGTATAAGGTTTTTATGGCATGGTGATAAAACCCCTTGAGACTTTTAGCATTTGTGACGTTACACTGTTGCCAACCCCAAATCGAGGGGTCTGATTCTGATCTCACTAACACCTTTGTAAATCAGAAATAACTCCGCTGAAGTCACAGAGTTACACTGGTTTAAATCCTCTCCAAGTAAAATCAGATTCTGCCTCCTGTATCCCATTAGAATATGTCAAACAGCCTGAGTCTTTCTTCCTAAATGAAATTACAGATACCTGGTATGGTTGTGGCTTCAATAGCTGTGTTATTTTTAAGGCACAAGGCCTGTACCTACTCCTGAATACAGTCGTGTTTGTGAGAATCAGGGCGAGATCCTCAGTTGGTATAAAATGATAAAGCTTCATTGATTTCACAGGATCTACCCCAGTTTATACCAGCTGGCCCAAGGCTTTTAAATAATTGTTGAATAAAACTCCAACACTGAAGGAAAGAAAAAAAGTACAGCAGCTGGGAGTAAAACAAAATACAAAACCACTATGGTGAGTTTGAGGGCTGGATATGTGGACTAGCTTCCAACTAGACCCCACTTAACTACACTAGAGAGGCACATTTTGGGCAAAGAGCAGTGATTCATAATAAGCATCAATGAAAACTGGAGTATGGTTAACCAGAATACTGTATATTCTAGGTACTTGAAGTGAGCTGTAGCTCATGAAAGCTTATGCTCAAATAAATTTGTTGGTCTCTAAGGTGCCACAAGTACTCCTTTTCTTTTTGCGGACACAGACTAACATGGCTGCTACTCTGAATCAAGCAAGGATGTTAATCAGTGAAGAATTATAGCAGAGCTGGAGATATTTACCATTTACCATTATAAATAGCAGTAATGTAATGCTGGCACAAAACAGTCTCTCTTAGAGCCTAACATTTTTATATTAACCTTAAAACAACAGATGTGTAGCTTGACTCTTTTATAGAAAAAACAGATTTTACACTTGATTGTACAGCAAAACTCCCAGCTGGTGCCAATAGATCTCAGATGTGTGAGTTGAGAGCAATTTTTCCCACTTTAATTCAATGCCATGTAAGAATGAAGTTTCAGTGGCCTCGTCTACACAAAAACTTTAGGTTGACCCAGCTATCTCACTCAGAGGTGTGAAAAATCCACACCACACAGCGGCGTAATTAAACCGAACCTAACCCCAGTGTAAACAGCACTAGGTTGATGGAAGAATTCTTCTGTCGACTAGCTACCCTTCTCAGAGGGGTGAATCTTAATGGGAGAACCTCTCCCATCAGCATAGGTAGTGTCTACACTGAAGTGCTACAACAGCATAGCTGCAGTGCTGCGGCTATGCGGCTGTAATGTTTCAAGTGTAGACAAGCCCAGTGTTTTCTATTGTTCTTTTTATACTGCAGTAATGTGGGAATCATAAAAATACTTCCTGTAAAGCAAAAAGAGAGCCTGAACATTCTACGATGCTTTTCTTAGCCACGTCTTTATAATATTAACAGCACCTTACAATGTATAAATTTCACGTTTGAACCCAAATTGTTATAATTATTAAAAAAAAACCTACTGTAGCCAGAGAGAAACACAGACCCTGGTTCACTCTCTCACTTGCACACATCACCTGCTCTTCTTTTTCTTCCCAATAAGCAAGTTAGAATAGCAGGAAGTTGTGTGGGATAAAGCACAGTAAGGTTTCCTGTATAAATATATTCAAGTCCTTGGTCTGGGTGTCCTTTGTACATGTTTATTTACAAAGGCCCAGTACCCCCACCTCCATGATAAATGTTGATCCTATGTAGATCTAGTTAAAGAAAAGCCATGAGAGATATGAGTTTGTTTAAATTAGGGAGAGCAATGAGAATCTGTTTCAGGAACAGAAGAACTACACTGTATCATGTTCCTTCAATGCTTCAAGCAGATAAGGCCAGTTTGCATGGAGAAGTACTTTTCATGACCCTGCCACCCAATAAAACCAGCAGTATTTTAGGGTTGAGCATACCAGGATATCATCTTTCTTAAAATAATTTGGCATGTTTTTCCAGAGTCCATTTAATCTTTGTAAATTAAGTAACTCAAGACCAAATCCTAGTCCACTGTGTATATCCACACAGTGGAGCCCTCAAGAGCTGCCTAGGTGTCACAGAACCTTGCACTTATCTTCAGGACATTATTTAGTGCTTACATGACTGACCATTCCCTGACAGGGGAAACTGTGTGGCTCATCTTGAGTAAGGCTTTGTCTACACTGGCAAGTGAACGACAAAACTTTTGTCATTCAGAGGTGTTAAATCACCCCAAAAAGGGAAGGCACCACTGTGAACAGCACTTTGTCGGCAGGAGCACTATTGCCACTCATTGGGGGTGGAATTTTTTTTGTTGGCGGGAGAGCTCTCTCCTTCCGACATACAGCGGCAACACTGCATGCCTTGTAGCTGCATAGTGTAGACATAGCCTAAGACAGCACCTGAATGACAATTTAGCATTAGAGCTACCAAACAAAGAAAGTAAGGGCTTGTTTGGAAGATACAGCGTGGGAAGGAGTTTTGCAATACTCATTGAGACCCCCAAACCACTTCCTTCACTCAGTCTTTTGCCCACAGGAGCACAGATCATGGACTAACATGTAACTTCTGGCCTTCTCTTCATTCAGTCAGTTGCAGCCGAAGACTGCAGTGATGTTAAATAATCTGAGTGTAGGAAAGAGAAGCGCAAGCAGCCTCCTACCCCACACCTAGACACACTTGGGAAAAGTGCATAACCTCTTGGATGCTCAAAGGCCTCCACAGCTAGAGTTTGGTCCTAGATCAAGGCCACTTACAAAACATACATTGTGTGTTTCACCAAGCCTTTGGCTGGACAGAAAACACTGCTGCTGGTGGAATAAAAGCATACACAGGGAACTGTCTCTAAAAATAACAGTAAACTTGTTAAAGAGCATCCACATTGTGCTCTGCCCCCTGTACGCAGAATATTTTTTCCTATTTCACTCTTGCATGTGTAAGTGACCAGGTGGGTGAGGTAGTATCTTCAGAAGATCTCTGTGTAGCTCAAAAGCTTGTCTCTCTCATCAACATAAGTTGGTCCAATAAAAGATATTACCTCACCCACCATGTCTCTAATATCCTCGGACCCACACAGCGACAGCAACACTGCATACTTTTGCATGTGTGTCATTTTTAATATTAAAAGGGTAAAATGCATCTACTTGAAACCTTTTTAATTCTAAAAAGTCATATTGCCATTGATTTGACCTATTGACAGTAATATGACTGAAGGATACATCAATCGTAAATGCCTTTGTATAATGTCTGCTGCTCCATCGGCATTTTCTGGAAAAGCTAGATATGCAGATAAAACTATTAGAAAGAGACAAATTATTGATTTCCTGGGAGTGGAGGAAATGTTAACCTTTAGACTGCTGGCATTTTTTACACTGACAGGCAAATGAATCTTTAGGAAGGGTGTGTGTGTGTGTGTGTGTGTGTTTTGTTCCTGTGTGAGTAATGTGGGGCAGATTGTGCAGCCGAGTGACACATGGCATTCTTGTTGGATGGAGTCTGTCTGCTGGTGCTATAGCCAGCCGTTGCAAGTAACAGGGATTATCATCTGAGCTAGTACCCCGTTAGTATGAGAGAAGAGAGGGCTCTGCTAGATGACCATTCATTCCCTATGAAGAGTCTGTGACTCTACAACATGCTGGTGCTTCAGGACATACTGCGGTGCTCATCTTCTTCCCGGCCTTTTCCAGGCATGGTGTAAATGAGGGCTTTGGGGAGCCAATTGCAGGCACTGGCTTTTTAATAATTAGTGGGCAGCTGATTTTGTTATGTGGCTGTTTGAACAGCCATGGTCATTTGTTTAGGAAGCGTTCTTCTGCTTGTATGTGTGTGTTTGCTGTGGGTACCTATGCTCAAGGCAGAAGCTCTTAAGAAAACAAAAAACCTACAGCAGTAAATCAAGATAAATTAGGACATTATAATACAGGTTGCCCCCATCCAAACTGTCTGTTTAAACTATGGTTAAATCATTTTACCTGGAACTCTGGTCTAACCAAGCTTTAAATTGATTTATATCTATCTGCATGACCAGTAAATACAAATGAACTTTATATACCCAAATTCACAAGTACTTGAACATGATAAAACGTGATTACCACAAATTTAGGCCCAGTTCCTCCAGTCCAGCTAGAGCTACAAAGTTAGTATCAAGCACAGACTGGGACTCGTTGGGACCCAGCATGTTCCCCAGTGCAAAGCCGAGCAGCTTAAAAATTGGGCTGTCTTACACAGACTGCCAGCAGCCCACCAGAGCCCACCCAGATGGACAGTTAAGGGCCAGTGATGCAGGCACTATACTAGCTCTGCACCACCAGACTATTCCCCCTATACAAAGAGACTTCTCCATTGGCCAGAGAAAGCAGGTTGAGGTCTGCTTTGCACCACCGAAACAGCACAAAGCAGACTTAACAGGATGGAGAATCACGGCTTTAGCCTGCAAAATTTAGGATTCCTGCGTGTCTTTCTTGTATTTATTTATACACGGTTACATGATTGATACTCATTAGTGTAGTGTCTGAGCTTCAGGTCTCCCACTCACCCTATGGGGTTATTTTCCCCATTTGAGAGACCAGGCACAAAGACACAGAGAGATTAAACATCATGCCCAAGGTCCCACAGGAAGTTTGTGTCAACATTGAGAATTGAACCTACATTTCTTGAGTCCCAGTCTAGTCTCTTAACAAGACCATCCCTCCTCTCCTGTCTGTTTTTCATTCCAGCACCTGGTACTTCTGTGTTTGTACCCTCCTCTGCTATCAGAACTTTCTCGCCTTCCCAGATTCGAACCCTCCTTCTTCGCCTGGACTGTACTCTTTAAGCTATTTTTTAATTAAAGCCGGTCATGGAAGCATCTGAAACCACACAACATTTCTCTGTTTCTGTATTATAACTAAAGAAATGAATTTATCAGTTTGCCCATCTGAAAAAAAAAATCTATCCAGGCTGACCACTTTAATGGCATGTTTGCACGTGATGTGATTTCAGATGTCTGATTTAATTCCTTGAAAAAAAGATTTGGACAGGAAGGGCTGATAGGACCTTAATTATAGGGTTGCAATGCTATAATTATCAATAGCAAAGTGAAATAAACTCCGCTCATCCAGATCAAGGAGCTTAATATCCACTGGAAATATTTTCACAAATCATTTTGTTTCTTCCTCTTGAAGTAGCAAAATAGAGAAAGACAGCTCTTTCTGCTTCAGTTTATGTGCTGAAATTGTGATAAATGGGCTTCTTCAAGAAACACACCATTATGATTTTCTTCCATAAGTGTCCTTTGAAATCTTTCTTTTAACCCAGTAACTCCATCTGTTCACTTTCCTCACACATTTATATGTTTGCAACTACAATAAATCCAAAGCTGGTAAAAAGACCAGTCTGGAGAAGGCTTCAGCCATCTGAATCCCAAGCCAATGAATGTTGTGCTTTCAATTAGGAGACAGAAATTTAGAGCTAGGATTTGGTTTTCAGACCACAGTTGACCAGTGGGAGTCAGGTGCTTTTACACGCAGAGTATTCAGAGCCTGGTAGGAATGGACTTTCTGTTCTCTAAAGGTCTATTCTCTTAATAAGTAACATCAGTTTGAGTTGAATGTTCCTGTTGTGCTAGAAGAGACAGATGTGTTCCCTGTCCAGCAAGGCCTCTTTTGTCATCTTTAACATGCTGGCTGCTTCCACATTAAAAAATATAGGTGGGTGTCCCACTCTAAAGGTTCAGTCAGAAAATAAAAATATACCCCGATCTGCTCTTCTTCTTCATCCAGATCCTTATCCAAGGAATGGCCATTGCCTTATTGAACCCTGATTGCTGGTCTTGAGGCAATGCAGGTGCATGTATGCAAGCAATGCTTTTACTCTGCTGAACCCACATATCATTCTGGTGCAAACATATCTGTGCTTTGGACTGCCAGAGTGAAGCATTCTCTTGATACACTCTCAGGGGAAGTGTTCATTACTGTAGTAATATAACATACTACGTAAGAGGTTTCCCAGATGAGAAGAAGAGACCAGAATCAGGTGCACAAGAACTATTTAGTGTTGCATTCCTTTGGTCAGTTATGAAAGCTGGGGCTAAATAATTAGGTCTGTGCAGATGTAAGAGGAAACGGAATTAGGTATACTTGATTTTTTAACTTATCTCCCCTTCTTCCCCATCCCACTTTCCCTCTCAAAAACCAGTCATAGCCTGTGCACGTTTTAATGTTAGTCTGATATTGAATAGCCATTGGCCCTGAAATGGAAAGTCAAGAAGGAAATCTCATAGAAAATGAAAGTCGCATTTTGGCTTTCATCTGGCTAGTTTATTTTTCTAGATGCTTCAGTCAATTCACAATTATTGGCTGTGGTTTTCTGAAAAAAGTGCAAGGATTCCATGTGAGACCTTTTTAATAGTCTCAGATTTGAGAAGTATCCTGAACTCAGCAAGCTTGTTAGTAATCATTCAAAGATTTCAGTCTCTTGTCCTTCTCTCCAGGAGAGCAGCAGCTCATATTTTGTTCCCCCTATGCCCTATTTTCTGGGTTTTCCAGTTTAAATATGTAAAAAGTTAGAGGAAGGTGGGGAAGCCATCTAAAACCTATCTTTAAGATTGCAAATTTTGTCCATTGTAGCATTACCTTGCTGTTCAGTTAAGGATATTCTATTAGTCAAGCTTCTGACTGTGAAATGTAGATAATTAATTGAGGCTTTAATCTTTGGATTATTAGTGAAAAGATTCATACTAACTGTAACTCTTTTCAGCATGTTTAATTTTATTCTCCAAGAGTATGAAACTCTTTTTTAACCTCCCTCTTTTAAAAGTTTTTCCCCCAAACTGCAGACTTTTTACTATATACACACACTTGGAAACAGCACAAAACATTTGGCAATTGTAATGCTCACTAGGATATTCTGTTTCTGTTGTTAAGGAGTAGGGACATAATGTGCTAAAATTGTAATATTCTCAGCCTGCAGGTTTTCAAATCATTTTGTTTTGTTCTTTCATTTTCCTGATCCGGACAAAAGTCCAATGCTTGTTGGCTGTATTCTACACGAGGGCTTTTTTTGTTAACAGCCACTGGCATAGCTACATCAATGCTATCAATGGTGTGAGTGCTGGTACAAGCAGAGGTCCAGGCATCTGCTTAAACTTTAACCACTGTGCCATCTAACTCTTCTCAGAGCAAGTCATGGCGCTTGGAATGCCAGTGATGACTTGCACACACTGTTCCCTCTAAACTGTGCACGTGTGCGTGCACACACAGATCCTAAACCTCGTGCACATGGCGAAACACCGCCTGCACAAAAATTTGCACAGAAGCACAAAAATTTGCACAGAAGAAATTTTTTGCGCACAGGGCCTGCCAAAAATTAGAGGGAACATTGCTTGCACATGGTGTATAAGTACCTCCATGGGGAGAAAATATCAGTGACTAAACCTGTTTACTAGCAGATAAAGGTGTAACAAGAACCAAATGGCTGGAAGTTACAGCTGTGCATTCAAATTAGGTATAAAGTGTGAATGTCTAACAGTGAGAGCAATCACCATTGCAACAACCTACCCAGGGCAGTGGTGGATTCTCCATCTCTTGAAGTCTATACATCAAATCTTGGGTGCTTTTCTAGAAGATAATGCTTTAGTCAAATACAAGTTATTGGGCTCAGTACAGAAGCAACTAGATTAAATTCTATGGTCTGTGTTATACAGGAGGTCAGACTAGATGATCTAAAGCTCCAATCTGGCTTTAAAATCAATGTATCTGTGACCTGTCTGTACAAGCATTCCCACCTTTGCTGTAGCCAAAGAAGCTGCACTGGTGTTGGGAAATATTTACATTAAAAAGGCTAGTGTAAATAACGTGCAGGTGTCATATAGCTTAATGGTCTCCTAGCTCAGCCACTTCATTAGAGAATTACCCTTCCCTCAAACCAGTCCTTCCTCTTGTTTGGAATTTTGAAGAACTGCATGTGTTTTATGAGCTCTTTACATATCCCTTTCTCCCCATTTCGCTCAGTGACCTAGCAGTTCTCTTTAGCTATTCTTTAGCTCTTAAGTTCTCACTTAGCTACTCTGAAGGGAAGGAAGCCAACTGGCAAAGTATTCAATATCTTTCTTAGCCAAACTAGTTACAATTGTTATGTCCTCGGAGGATACATGAGGGACACCATCTAGGCATCTTAAAGGAGAACTAAGCCTGCCATGCTTATCAGTTAGCCTAGCCAAGAGAGACCACCAACTGCGGACAACCCACACATTCAGGTTGCTCAATTAGCAGGCTGAGCAAGCACAAGTGTTTTGCTGTGCTTTGTCTGTAGGCAGGCTACATCTTACCTTCACCTAAAAAACCCATGGAGCTCAAAGACAATTATTAAAAACACTGCATCAGATGAAAGTCTTGATTTGTTTTTGTTTCAGGTGCTAAACCCGCCCCTGGGATCTGCTTTGAGAGAGTCAATTCTGCAGGCGATCCTTATGGCAACTGTGGCAAAGACTCCAAAAGTTCCTTTGCTAAATGTGAACCCAGGTAGGGTCTCTCTTTGCACTCAGAACAACTGACATTGCAACACAAGCCTCAGGTTTTGGATATCTTTAAAATTATTTAAATCATTTTTCCCTTCAGAGATGCTAAATGTGGAAAAATTCAGTGTCAAGGGGGAGCAAATCGACCTGTAATTGGTACCAATGCTGTTTCCATAGAAACAAATATCCCGCTGCAGGAAGGAGGCAAGATTCTGTGTCGTGGTACCCATGTGTACTTGGGAGATGATATGCCTGATCCTGGTCTCGTTCTGGCAGGCACAAAATGTGAAGATGAAAAAGTAAGATTCAAAAATACTCTCCAAGCAGCCAATTCTCAATGTATAAAAGTGGAACTTTACCATCCTTGTGTTTCAAATCTCTGTGTACTAAGACAAGTGTCACTTTTTTATTTTATTATTATATCTCACTGTCTTCCATACCCTCATACTGTGCCAGATTTTTACCTACTCCTTCACTTTGCTTCTGTTTTTGAACCCACAGTTTTGCAAGTAGAATGTAAATCACTTAGACATGTGATTTATGAGCACAGACAAGTACTTTTTGTACACATAGCAGAGATTTTACCTCCTGCAAAATAATTCCAGAAGCCAAAATAAAGGCCAATTATTGAAAATCTGGCTAAGTATATTTATTGATGGGAGCTACACCTGGACATTAGGATTGTAATTAATCAGGTCTGCATGTTGTCTTGATTCAAGATTTGTTGTTTACACTGTTGAACAGAATTCATTTGTTAGGTCAAAAGATTTCCATACACAGGGTACCCAGTACTTCCTAAATGTCCTTTAGACCCATTCAGAGCAACCAGTTTGTGTTTAATGAAACATAAGATTCAAAATATAAATGTTCCTGAATTTTCATACCAATATCCAAAACTTTCAGAGTCCATGAGGTTTCTTGGTATTTTTTCAAAATTCTGATTAGCCTCACACCAGCTTCGTAATGTGTTCATCAGTTTTTGCTAATCATTGCTCACACTTCCATTTTTCACTTTCAGAAAAAGCTGTTTATTGAAATTGAGGCAATTGCTAAGAAGAAAGGCAGCTTCTGCCTGCAAAGAATGGCCTTTCACTTCAAAGGGAAACATAAACCAAGTGTTGTGCTGCCACCAAAGCAGATTTTTGCACGTGCACACACACACACACACATTTTGCAGGCATTGCTAATTGTTTTGCACATTTGTAGTACAGTTTCCATCTTGGCACCACATCCATAGTTTTGGCTGCAGAGGAAAAGAGCAGAGGGGGTAATGGGAGACAGAAGAGCCCTGTGGACACTGGAGTGCTATGAATTTATTGGGGGAGGGAAGAATGGTGTCCCGGAACTACTGAGGAGCAGGGGGCAGTCATGCTATTGGAGGATTGTGGGCAGAAAGGAAAAAGGGGAAGAGCCTAGAAAAGTTTAGGTAAGTTAAAACAAAACCATTCATATATCCAAATGCTTGAGTTTTGCTGAGTTATCATAATTTGTTAGGCATATTGGCAACCAATTTAAAACATGTCCTAATCATGACTACAAAAACTATATTATAAGAAAACGCACTACCCTCCAAAAATGTTTTCAAGTAATTCTGTTATAAAATGGTCTATAAAATGGCTTTTCAAAGAGAAAACTAGTGAGGAATCCAGTGGTATAAAATCCCCCCATTCAAGTTCTGTAGTGAGTATTTAATCTTTCTAATCTGTCTAATCGTATACATATACACAAACTATCGAATATACAGCCTAATACTTATGAAATTGTATGTTTTACTTTGAAGGCATTACCACATTGTATTACAGATTCAGAATATGAATTTAAATATTCTTGATTTTTTTTTGTGCTAAAGATATACAGTTTGAAATGCAGCCATTTTAATGGGCTCAGAATTCTCTGTGACAGTGTACTCTGAATATCTGAATTGTAAATACTGCTGTAATCAGTTATTCCCCCAGAGGATAACTTCCCTGATTAGACATCCCTTTTGTCTACTACCATCACTTTTACCCAGCCTGCTGCTAATTATTGTGACTGCCTTGTAATCCTACTAAACTTTGAACTACAGAGTTAAAGGAGAGCAGAATTTATAACTGTGGTTTTTATTGTTGAGTTAGTATAGTAACAGTCATTCCAATTGTAATATTTGTTTCAGCTTGAATTGGATAACTTTTCATTACCATCAGTTACATCAGTCATTTCAATTTGTATTGGTTGGTGTTTTTATTAAATGGTGCTAATCTTGCTTTATCCCAACCTTCAACTGTGTGGGAAGAGTGAAGTTAACTCTCCGTAATGATTGCAAAACAAAGAACTTTGCATGTGATTATATATGACACTCTATATTTGTTAATTTCTATTTAACAGAAGGGTAAAAGCTCTTCCCCTAGGCTAATGCTAATTTGTAATTTCCTGTGAGATGATTATTTTACCTAATCTGCAACTCTATTTATAGTTGATTTAAAAAATAATTTCTCTTGAAAAAATTCAGTTAGAAAGGTTTAGATTTATCAGATGAGATTAAATTAGCCGCGTCCCCCCCCCGCATTGATCAGTATTCTTTTGAAAATATTCAAGAATTTCCAGACATCCCAGGCCATCTCCTCCACTGGTGTAAATCAACATAGCTCCACGTACTGGTGTAAATTGAGCTATGTCAGTTTATACCAGCAGAGGATCCGATCTTTTAATTCAGGAAGTTGTCTGTTGGCTTGTGAGAATTCTAATATAGCCAGTTCAAGTACATGAAAGAATCCAGTTTGGCATGTTCATAATTCTGGAAGAATAAGAACACAATTACGTAAATAATAAAGTATTTTAGTAGTTGTTAATTTTCAAAAACTAAGAGACAAATCCTCACCTAGTATAAACTGGTGTAGCTCCATTGAAGTCAATGGAACTATGCAGATTAACACTAGCTCAGGATATAGCCTTCGATATCAGATATATCTGAAATTCAATCTTGCAATACCCTGCATGCTAGTCAAGAGTGATACCAACCTTTACCCTGACCTGGGATTGAAGTGGATTTTAACCCCAAGGATTTACAAGGATGATAATATAAAGGACATACTTTTTAAATGTATTTAGACATTGCTGCGCTCAGTGTCACAATGCCTAACTGATTTAGGAAGCTAAGTCTTGTTTTCAAAAGTGATTTAGGCATGTAGAAGCCCAAAGCCCATTGACTGCCATGCATGGCGCATAAGTGCCTAAATTCCTTTTGAAAATGAAACTTAGGCTCCTGAACCAGTTACACATTTCAACACTGAGTGCAACACCTAAATATCTTTAAAAACCTGGGCCATAGGTTCTGATTCTGATCTCCCTTACATTGCTGTAAATCAGGGATAATGCCACTGGTGTGAAATCAGTTGCTGCATAGGCAAATCAGTACAATTGCTACTGGAAAGGTGATAGATGAACAAATGTAGCTGTAAGGATATAATAGTTCACTGTGTGCACCCTAGGTATGTTTTTTTCAGCAACATTAAAGCTGTTCTTTCTCATTTTGCAGATCTGTCTTAATCGCCGGTGCCAAAATATTAGTATATTTGGTGTTCATGAATGTGTAACAAAATGCCATGGACGTGGAGTAAGTATTACAGAAACAATTTTTTGCAGTCAGTCAATACCCAGCTGAGCAATAAATCATTCATTTGTAACAGCTCTGGAATCTATGATTCTTTGTAATATATCAGCCAAAGTCTTTTCAACATTTCACTCTAAAGATATTAATTTTCAGTGCCCTTTATACACTGCGAGAAATTAAATGTGATTTTTATTTAACAAAAAAAAATTGATCCAGTAGTAATTAATCTTTTTTTAAATTAACATTCTGTGATGAAAAGGAATTGTGTCATCTTCAAAGTGATTTTAAACCTACCCTTCCTTCATGAAGAATTTCCTATTAACATTTCAAACAAGTTGTTTCTCTGTGGTCCCAGCAGTGAGTTATAGTATGCATCTGAATTGAGATTTTTCAAAAAGCACTTCAAAAAGGATTAAAATTAAAAAAAAAAAAAGCAAAACCATGCTGACAGCAGTGTATGAATTACAGGGGAATTACAGACCAGTCACCTTAACTTCAGTACCCAGAAAGATAATGGAGCAAATAATTAAGCAAATCAATTTGTGAACAACCAAGAAGATAATAAGGCTATAAGTAATAGTCAGCCTGGATTTGTCAAGAACAAATTATGTCAAACCAACCTAATAGCTTTTTCTGACAGAGTAACAAGTCTTGTGGATGGGGGGAAGCGGTAGACGTGGTATATCTTGACTTCAGTAAGGCTTTTGATACCGTCTCGCATGACCTTCTCATAAACAACTAGGGAAATAAAACCTAGATGGAGCTAGGTGGGTGCATAACTGGTTGGAAACCTGTTCCCACATAGTAGCTGTCAGTGGTTCATAGGCAAGCTGGAAGGGCAAATTAAATGGGGTCCCACAGGGATCAATTCTGGGTCTGGTTCTGTTCAATATCTTCATCAATGATTTAGTGAATGGCAGAGAGAGGACACTTACAAAGTTTGCAAGTGCTTTGGAGGATAGGATTAAAATTCAAAATGATCTGGACAAACTGGAGAAATTGTCTGAAGAAAATAGGATGAAATTCAATAAGAACAAATGCAAAGTGCTCCAATTAGGAAGAAACAATCAGCTGCGCACATACAAAATGGGAAATGACTGCTTAGGAAGGAGAACTGCAGAAAGGGATCTGGGGGTCCTAGAGGATGACAAGCTAAATATGAGTCAACAGTGTAACACTGTTGCAAAAACAGCAAACATCCTACTGGAATGTATTAACAGGAGTGTTATTAAGTAAGACATGAGAAGTAATTCTTCTGCCCTACTCCATGCTGATTAGGCCTCAACCAGAGTATCCAGTTCTGAGCGCCACATTTCAGGAAAGATGTGAACTAATTGGAGAAAGTACAGAGAAGAGCAACTAAGGTCTAGAAAATATGACCTGTGAGGGAAGACTGAAAAAATTGAGAGGGGACATAACAGTTTTCAAGTACATAAAAGGTTGTTACAAGGAGGAAAAATTGTTCTCCTTAAACTCTGAGGATAGGACAAGGAGAAATGGGCTTAAATTGCAACAAAGGAGGTTTAGGTTGGACATTAAGAAAAATTGCCTGTCAGGGTGGCTAAGCACTGGAATAAATCACCGAGGGAGGTTGTGGAAGCTCCATCACTGGACATTTTTAAGAGCAGATTACACAAACACCTGTCAGGGATAGTCTAGATAATGTTCAGTCGTGTCGTGGGTGCAGACGACTGGACTAGATGACCTTCTGAGATCCCTTCCAGTCATACAATTCTATGAAAGTTACATGAGAGAGATTATCATAACTTGTTTAAATCTAAATCTATTTCAGATCACAAAACGTTTTAGTGATAAAGAGCACATAAATGTTTTTAAACACAATTTATATTTTTCATGAAAGTGTTAATTATTTCAAACTACATCATTTTAATCTTGATTTTCTGCATGATTGGTTCATTTGTTTCTGTGAAAGCCTGTGCCAACAGAAATCATGCTTCAAGAACTATAGGAACTAAAAATCCCTTTTTATAATTAATAGATAATAGCTTGTGTTTTGAGAATGTTTGCAGAGTCAATGATAATATAAGTTCTTCTTCAAGTGCTTGCTCATGTCGATTCTGTTCTAGGTGTGTGAGTGCCCACATGCACACTTGTCAGAGATTTTTGCCTTAGCGGTATCTGTAGGGTCAGCAGTGGCGCCCTCTGGAGTGCTGTGCTCATGTGTCGATATATTAGGCACTGCAAGCCCTATGCCTCTAAGTTCCTTCTTACCGGCCATGATGGTTGGTCGGAGTGCCTTCCCCTTGCCTTGCAAGTGGATAGCGGTTCTCTCTAACTCTCATTGTTGTTAGCTTTGTATATTGTTTCTTTACAGTAGGTAAGTGTTAAGTAGTGTTACTTAGTAAGTTAGAGTCCCAGAGGGGATTTAGCCCCAGGGCGGGGTATGCCCCGGTCCTCAGGCTTTAAACCTGGTTCTGCCTGCAATAGGCCTATTCCTGTTAGTGACCCCCATACCAGCTGTCGCACATGAAGTACAAATGTCACATTTGCAAGAACTTTTGTCCTCGAACTCAAAAGCAGCACAACATTTGTCTAAGGGCCTTCCTCATGGAGGCTGCACTTCGCCCGGCATCAGCACCTTCCCACTCTGACTCTACGACCAGCACCTTCACCCTGGTGCACAGTGCACCGCCAACACTGGGCTCTGCCTGGCCCTGCTCCCCTTCGCCGGTGCCCAAGAAGCATCTGAAGAAACGAGACTCCCCAGCACTGAGCAAGAAGGGTCAAGGGAACCCTTGTTGGGCAAAGGACCCAGTTCAGGCCACCTGCCCACGCCGTAGCCACAAGGGGGTACCTCTCCGGCTGGATGCCCCAGTCCCCCTTAGGGATCCACCACCAATTCCCGGGAGTGGTAGGGCACCCAGGCACTTGGCAGGGCCGTCGACGTCTGAGGCCCTCCCGGTGGCCAGGGATCAGAGAGCTCTCCCAGCGCCGCCAGTGCAGTGCATGGTGTTGGATCCAGCTAAGGTTTCCCGAAGGGGTAAGCCAACCATGAGACCTCCTCAGAGGGAAGCCAAACGCTGTTGGTCCCCAGAGCAGATGCAGCATTCCCCATGCCTGTGGCTGGGATCCCTGACTCCACAACCTAGGTCTCCTGTCTTACCGCCCAGGTTGCTAGCACTGCGCTTGCGATCACAATTGATGTGCCTATGGTGAGACGTGGTCTCCGTACATCTGACACAGATCATCCTCCTGCCAGCCTACCTCTCGGCGTAGATCTCCATCGGTGCATCGTTCCCCTCGGAAATGGGATCAGTCATTGGCATGGCACTGATTTCCCTGCCGCCAGTACTGGTCTTTGGAGTGGCACCGGTCCTTCAATTCGAGGCATCAGTCTTCCACGGCTCCGGTCAACTGCCAGACACAAGCTTCTACGGCCCCACCCTGGTCCCCGGAAAGGGACTCGTCCAGATCAGAACAGGACTTCAGCCCCTCGCCATGACAGCAGCAGCCCTTGTGGCCACCCGAGACCACCTCGGCTTCCACAGTGCCAACCTGGCAGCAGGGCCAATGGCAGGCGCAGTGGTCATATTGGAACATGTCGGGCATGCCAATTATGCCAATGCCCTTCTCGCATCACTCCTCCCTTGCTGTCTCAGAGAAGCAACCCACAGCACCGATGGCACCGGGCCCGGTGCTCAGAGCAGAATCCAATTCTGCAGTAGAGGAGCGGGCACCCACTCCAAAAGAACCTTCCCCCACGGGGGACAATGTCCCAGGCCCTCCCTGCAGTGGTCTAATCCTCATCCTTGTCACCAGACAAGGCAGTAGCAGGCCCTCAAGCGCCACACCTCCTGATGACTTTAAGGAGCACCAAGCCTTGCTCAGAAGAGTGGCTTCGAACTTGGGCCTGGAGGTGGAAGAAATGGCAGAGCAGCCTGATACTTGATTCACCGTGCTTTTGAAAGTTTATTTGACAGCCAGCCTTCAGTTTAGGGTGTCAAATCACCAGGCTTTATTGGGGAGATACAATTTTAATCTGTGGGACTCCCTCAAAAAGCGTAAAGACTCGCTACCCCAGGGCTTGGCCCAAGAATTCACCGCCAATTTGGAGGAGGGTACCACAGTGGCAAGGACCTCCCTCCAGATGGCCTGGGACGCAGCCGATTTGGCAGCCAGGGTCAGTGCCTCGGCCATGGTAATGAGGTGCAGTTCCTGGCTTCAATCTGCAGGTCTGTCCCAGGAGATGCAGTCCTCCACCCAGGACCTCCCATTCGATGGGAGCGGTCTCTTCTCCGAGCAGACAGATGCAAGGCTGCATGGACTTAAGGACACTTGAGCCAAATGCCCTTCTGCACCAAACTCCCTCCCAGAGCCTGCACCCCTCACCCTCTCCTGCACCCCAACACTCTGCCCCAGCCTGGACCCCTTCCTGCACCCAAACTCCCTCCCAGAAAGAAACTACTATAACAGCTGTTCTAAGGTAAGTAGTAGGCTATTTTGAATTAACTTAACTATATTTTACATGTTTTCAGATTGAAATGTAACCACAGAAGGGCTTTATGTTAATTAAAAGGCAAGTTTAATATAGTGTTAATAGCCTCAATGCCATAATTGTGATCATTTTGTTTTAAATTAGGAAAAAGACTTGTATTCAGGGGCCCCACAAAATCTAATAGTCCCGGGTCCAAGGAGAGTTAATCTTGCCCTGACCAGGGTATCCCGTGCAAGCAGGCTTCACTGTGATTGATCTTGGAGTACCTTCTGCACCTCAAGCTCCAGGGCCTGTCTCTTTCCTCAATTAAGGTCCACTTGGCACTATTTCAGCCTTCCAGCCTCCATTCCAGGGCAGGTCAGTCTTCGCTAACAACATGACGGTCAGGTTTTTGAAAGGTCTGGAGCAACTCTATCCCCATGTTCATGACCCTGTCCCTCCTTGGGACCTGAATCTCGTGTTGACGCGGCTCATGGGTCCCCCTTTTGAACCTCTGACTTCCTGCTCCCTTCTTCTACTCTCCTGGAAGGTCAAATTCCATTTTACAAGGACAAGGTCCAGCTACAACTGCACCTGGCTTTCCTGTCCAAGGTTGTTTCACAGTTTCATACAACCCAGGACATATACTTACCTGTCTTCTTTCTAAAGCCTCCTAAGTCAGATGAAGAGCGTAAATTACGCTCTCTGGATGGCAGGAGAATATAGCCTTTTACATCAAAAGGATCAAGCCATTCCATAAGTCGATGCACTTGTCTGTCATGGTGGCGGACAGGATGAAAGGTCTTCCAGTGTCTTCCCAGAAGAATTCATCATGGATCCCCTCCTGCATCTGTTTTGCTATGATCTGGCGAAAGTGCCTCCACTGGCGATTGTAACCACCCAGACAACAAGGGTGCAAGCCTCGTTGGTGGCCTTCCTGTCCCAAGTGCCGATTCAAGGTATCTGCAGGGCTGCTACCTGATCATCCATTCACACTTTCACGTCTCATTATGCACTTACGCAGCAGGCCTGAGATGATGCTGTCTTCAGTAGAGCAGTGCTACAAGCCGTACCTCCATGGATACTGCTTGTGAGTGACCTAGAATGGAATCTACATGGGCAAGCACTCGAAGAAGAAAAAAC
This sequence comes from Lepidochelys kempii, assembly GCF_965140285.1. Classification (NCBI taxonomy): domain Eukaryota; kingdom Metazoa; phylum Chordata; order Testudines; family Cheloniidae; genus Lepidochelys; species Lepidochelys kempii. The sequence continues at coordinate 103,400,698 of NC_136386.1, forward strand.
GGTTACTTAGCTTTCGTAACTGTTGTTCTTCGAGATGGGTTGCTCATGTCCATTCCATTACTTGCCCTCGTACTCCTCTGTCAGAGTTGCTGGCAAAAAGGAATTGAAAGGGTGTAGGGCCAGTGGCGCCTAATATACCAACACATGAGCGCGGCACTCCAGAGGGCGCCACTGCCGACTGTATGGATATCGCTAAGGCAAAAATTTCTGATGACCGTGCACGTGGGCACACACACACACACACACACACACCTAGAATCTAATGGACATGAGCAATACATCTCAAAGAACAAGTTACGAAAGGTAAGTAACTGTTTTTTGTCAATGTGCGGAAATAAGCATCGACTTACAGATTGGCATTTGTACACCAGTGCTATGGAGAACACATGGTGACTTCTAAGAAGCAAAACAAGAATTTGCAGAGTTGTAGATGGTAATCCTTGTAGAGTTGTAATTTATAAATTACTGTAGCCTACATAATATTTTTAACTGTCCTCCTGTATGTTGAAAACAAATCAGTTGTAATGTTTTATATGACTCTGGAACATTTCCTTTAAAAGTACTGTGAGAGGAAGCGAAGGCTGAGTAAATGATTATTTTTATTGAACTATGCAGATTCCCCAAAATACGGCCTTACTGAAAGCATGCAAATTGGCTTCCTCAGAAAAAGCATCTTGAGAGGTTATTTGACCTAACTAGATTGTCTGAAGCAGGATTCTACTGATCAATCTGTTGTCAAGTTTTCCCATGGCAAAGGTTCCTGCAGAGCAGTGATGATCAATGTTAGTAGGACTAAGGATCCCCTTGGCACCTTGCCATAAGTGCAAGAGTGTGAGAGTGATACAAGTGTAACTCTGCCTTGCTTAGTCCTATGCAGCACAATGTTTATCTTGTTCAATCGTACCATAATGGCAAGGGTGCATCATTAGCCGCTGCTTAAAATCCCGGCAGCACCTCATTTGGATGGGAGGAGAGGGTCTTCCCCTGGGCGAGAACTGAAGAGCTAGCCCTTCGTTGGAGAGCTGAAGATTTCTTTTTTTTTTTCTTTTTAGTATCTCTCAAGAATAAATCACTGGGATCCTGTTAGTTCATTCTCCCTTGTGCAATGGAAACAGGTTGTTATTACCCTATTGGGTCTGTCCCTTGGTGCTCCCTCATGCTGCAGGTCATGCAAATCTAGTGTCAAGAAGAAAAGTTTTAGTCACAGGAACCTGGGCCAGGTCAGGTCTGTTCGGAGGTGCCCACCTTGCACCATCCTTCTCATCTGTCAAGATCCCTCTTCGTCCAACCTGCATACCCAGTGTCCTGCTTCCAGTTCCCTGTCCCCTCCCTTTGACTGAGAATGTTGGTCACCCTTAGAGCTGAGGCCTGAGAAGTGGCAGTATCAGTCGGCAGTCCAGCCCAGATAGATTAGGACTGGGACCAGGAAGCAAGCTGCTCAGGCATTGTTGCGGCATTAGGAAGGTGAGAGGAATCTTGTTCCTTACAAGGGAGAAAGAACAGGAGTTGTGAGAAAGTGGGGCTCCTGCTGGAGAGGAGAAAGGGAGACACTAAAGACGACTGTACTGAGTGTTATTTTGGATGACTGAAGATGAACACTACTCCTCTTTGATGCTCTGAGGTTTATAGTTCCAATAGAGGTACTATATGGCACTTACAGTTCAAGTTATCAATACAAAAATAGTGATTTAGGTTCCACATTGCTATTAGGATATACACATTTTGAAAAATGTGTAAGCAATTGTATTTAATCGAGGTGGTGGCAGCAGGCTGATTTGGATGTGTTCCTGTTGTGACATGAGCTTTAATCCCCATGCATCTACCCCTGCCTGAGTGAAAGCTCCTATAGTCTGATAAGAGTCAATCTAAGCTGCCTGGAATAACTTTTCATATTACTTCATTTGTCGTCATTTTATTTTGAAGGTCTGTAACAATAAAAAAAATTGTCACTGCGAAGCTGACTGGGCCCCTCCCCATTGTGACAAGCCAGGGTTTGGCGGCAGCATGGACAGTGGACCAACCAGACAAGCAGGTTAGTAATAGCTGATGCTTTCCTGCCATTCCATGGTAGAAAGGGAAAATCCAAATGGGTTTTATTGAAATAGGTACTGAGACTGCAAAACTGTCAATAAATTGGGCAAGCTAGTCCAAATGAATTGGCACTAATTAAAATTTAATGAAGCAAAAAACACTGCCAGTTGATTGTAGCAATGTTACTGCATAATTAAGAACACAACAACGCAGAGATTTTGTTTGTTTTTAAGAGTACATTATCCAGTTAGGTAGTTCTGGGATGTGGGGTGATGGTATATTGGTGTGAGCACAAGATTACGAACCAGGAACTCAAGTTTTAACCCTAACTCAGTGGTGGACATGAGCAAGTAACTTAACTTTTCAACTGCTGTAAGGGCTTACAGGGTACCCTGTAACAGTTCCCACGTATTTATTGGTTTCAGAGTAGCAGCCGTGTTAGTCTGTAACCACAAAAAGAACAGGAGTACTTGTGGCACCTTAGAGACTAACAAATGCTCTAATAAATTTGTTAGTCTCTAAGGTGCCACAAGTACTCCTGTTCTTTTCACATATATGGTAATATGATAAGAGACTCAATAAATAAGAGAGAGAGAGAGTGTTTCTGATCTACCTTGAGATACATCAAACTCCAGAACACCCTCCATTGCCTACAGCATCACTGTATCAGCATGGGTTTATGGAAAATAAATCTTCTCAGACTAACTTGATATCTTTTCCGGATGAGATTACAAGTTTGGATGATAAAGGTAACAGTGTTGATGTAATTTACTTAGACTTCTGTAAGGCATTTGACTTGATACCACACAACATTTTGATTAAAAAACTAGAATAAAGAATTATCATCACACACGTTAAATGAATTACAAATTGGCTAACGGAGAGGTCTGAAAATGTAACTGCAAACAGGGAATCATCATTGATCGGGTGTGTTTCTAGTGGGTTTTGGGGATTGTTTCTTGGTTTGACGCTATCTAACATTTTTATCAATGACCTCGAAGAAAACTTAATATTCACTTATGACACACAGACTGTGGGAGTGGTAAGTAATGAAGGTGACAGGTCATGGATACAGAACAAACTGGATTACTTGCAAACCATGTGTATTTTAATATGGTCAAATGTAAACAAAGAATGCAGGCAAAACTTACAGAATGCGGGACTCTGACCTGGAAATAGACTTGGAGGTTATGGTAGATAATCCGCTCTACATGAGCTCCTCGTGTGATACTTTGACCAAAAGGGCTAATGTAATCCTTGGATGCATAAACAAAAAATCTTGAGTAGTATTAAGGATATTACCTCAGTATATGGCATTGGTGTAACTGCTGTTGGAATACTGTGTCCAGTTCTGGGGTTTACAATTCAAGAAGGATGTTGATGATAAATTGGAGAGGGTTAAGAACAGATCCACAAGAATGATTAGTGGATTGGAAAACATGTCTTACAGTGATGGACTCAAGGAGCTCAATCTATTTAACAAACAGAAGGATAACAGATGACTTGGTCACAGTTTGTAAGTGCCTATGTGAGGAACAAAAAATTGACAATGTGCTTTTCAATCTAGCAGACCAAGGATATAACAAGATCTAAAGGCTGGAAGTTTAAACTAGACAAATTCAGACTACAGATAAAGTGCAGATTTTTGACAGTGAGGATAATTAACCCCTGGAACAATTTAGCAAGGATCGTGGTGGATTCTCTATCACTAGCAATTTTTTAAAACAAGATTGGATGTTTTTCTGAAAGATATTCTCTAATTCAAAAAGAAAATAATTCAAGGAAGTTCTTTGGCCTGTGTTATATAGGAAGGCAGACTAGATGGTTACAGTGGTCCTTCTAGCTTTATACTCTATGAATTATGAGACTGATTTTCAATGATATATTTGTACAGTTTGTGCATGCAAAGCCACACCCACAATTGTGTGCCTAATGTAAGTCTGAAATTACTGTCATTACAAGTGCAAATCGGGAATTTGTGCACTCATGTGACCAGACATTCATGCATGCTATTAACTGATTTGCATGCATGCACTTTTAAAAATCGGAACCTCAGAATATGACAAATCCAGAAAAATAAGTAACTGTCATATGGTGGCTTTTATAGTGGGGGAAACTTCTGAATATGTCACAAACATAAATCCATTTAACTTTCACATATTTTGAAAATTTGATGCTAATGGAAGATATATATATTTCCTGTACCCTGTGCCTTCAATTTCCCTATGAGCAATCCCTGAAATACTGGCCGTCGCATCCTATTTCTCCTCTAGCCAGACACAGATTTTTTCGATATGTGTTGATAATCCTTAGATACATGTTACATTTCAGAGTACCATAACGTTAGTGATTTCAATGGAGTTCTAATTTATATCAGTGACAGGAGAATTAGGCCCATAGTCTACTCACATTTGCATATGTGGCCTATGATTTCCTGGGAAGTAATCTGAGCTCTTTTCATGAATAATGCTATTCAAAAATAAATTGGATTGTATTCTCTACATACTGGATCCTGCAGTGAATTGTAATGCTGAACTAGTGACCTCACAATCATTTCCATGGCAACAACATGATTTCACTGCAGGACATAGCAGAAGGAAGGTTCTGAGGGAGAAAGATTTTATTTAAACACCAAACTTCCGACAAAACAGTAAAGAAACTGAGCTCAAGAAGTGAGCAAGTACAGTTATTAATGTGTAAATATTCTCATTTTTCCAGGTGTGCTCTAACATAAGTCCTTCTTAAACTTACCTTGCTATGGCTAAGTAGTTCAGGGAACTACAAAATCTGACTGTACATATCATGTAGAATGTGCTGCAATACACAGAAGGCAAATATAGGGTGTCTTCAATAATTCAATTCTCTACTTTGAAAGGATGCCCTTTAATGTTACTTTTAAAATTAGTTTTCTGCAGTTTTATATATCATGATACTTTTGCCATCTATTTTCAATGCCCATGCTATACTCAGTAGTACTAGGAATAAACAAATATAGAAATTGCTAGGGGAGCTAATTTTTCTTCCCTGACACTTGTGATTTAAATATGAGCAGTTGATACAAGGTTCGGATTATGACCTGAATAGTTTGCACATCTGTAAATCAAACGGTAGAAGGATTAACTCAATAAAAAAAGAAACAAACAGTCATTTACCTTAGTTAAATGAGACACACGGCCTGATTTGTCTTTAGTAACTGATTTCACCCAGCTAACTTTTACTACATCCGTGTACTCAGCACACTATATCTTTATTAAATAGCAGCACTAAATATTTAACAGAATCATTATGTAAAGATAAATTAAATGTAATTGCCTATACTCAGTTTACTCATTTTTATTTAGCTTTTAGGACTGGAAAGAGATTTATTACTGTTACTCTGAGCTAAAGGGCTCTGTGTCACTGTCAGTCAATGCAATCAATACTGTCAATTGCATTGGCCAATGTCTAGTTGAGGTTGGGGTACGTTAAAAATCTAGCTGGCTGAAATTCAGTCAGGATAAGACTGAGATAATGCTGGTAGGTTGCCATTATAAGCATTATAACTGTACCTTTTACTGAGGGTGAGAAATTCCATACATTGTTAAAGTTTGCAGTTCTAGAGTATTATTGCATCTCCAGCTGCTGGTAGATGATCATATAGCAGACCTATCTACCAGAGTTTTTTCCCATCTCTTCCCGACCACAAGACTGTGACTGATTTTGGGGGTTTTTTTAGTTGCAAACCTTGCAGGCATGATTGATTCATGTCTTTGTTACCTTTAGATTAGACTATTGCAATGTACTCTGTGCAAAACTGCACTTTAAATCATTCTGGAAACCTAAGGCAGTGTAGAAGGCAGCAGCCTGCACATTAAATGGTGTGTCTCATCACAAGCACATGATACCAGATTCTTACATTGCTTACTCCTTGATTTCCAAATTGAGATGTTGGCTTTGACGTATAAAGCTCTAAGGGCTTGAGACCTTCCCACCCCCCCTGTCATAATGCCACAGCTGCAGTTAGCAGAGAACCTTGAGCTGGAGCTCCCCATTAGTATAAAAGAGAGAGAGAGAGTGCGCGCTCCTGGCAGGGTTTTCTCCAGATTGGGTTGGATGGAATCTTTGATTAGATCATGTTCTGGTTTTGGAAGAGCAGAAGCTGCCAGCATTATTCATTATTGCATATTACTGTATTTAGAGCAAAGGCCGCCCATTATTCCAATCCATCTGTTGTTACTGAGCTCAAGGAGCATAACCATTGTCACAGCAGTTGCCAACCTGTAATGTAAAGGGCTGACATTTGGACTGTAAAATCCAGAGTAATGCAATCCAAATAACACTGTGAAGTGGGCCACTGGAATACAGTGAATCTGGTAAAGAAATTGCCATTCTGTAGTGTCTTAAATAAATACAACCACGAGTAGTCTTATTACTTCATTTGACCCTTAAATGGTAAGAATTATGTTTTTCCACCATAAGACAACTGATTTTTACACTTTCACTAATATCCATTTGAAGGGGAGAAACCTTTAGTAAATTGAGACACAACCATTTTGCTATCAGCTGTTGAGTTTTGAGTCATAATCTCAAATTGAAGCTAACAGAATATCAACGTTTTTAGTATCTGTATCACTGAGAGTGATATTTAATTGCCTCTTCCATCTTTTATTGCACCCTCTTTATTTTTTTTCCAGTTTTCTGCTTTGGATATTTATACAGTTGAGGAATGGACTGAGTCTATCAGCGTGTATTTAACCATTTTGGTTTTGGAGTTGACAGAAACAAATGATGTGAGAATTAAGTTCAAGCATAATCATAGCAGAAATAGTAATAAATTATTTACTAATTTCATTTTGTATGTTGCTAGAAAGTAGGCCTAGCCAGCAATATCCCGCTCTTGATATCACACAAATTTCATCATAACTGACCCCTACCAGAAGTAAAAAAAATGTGTTTTATTTCAGATAATAGAAGTTTAACCATAGGAATACTCGTAACCATTCTGTGCCTTATTGTTGCTGGTTTAATCATGTATCTCAAAAGGAAGACTTTGATTAGACTGCTATTTACAAATAAAAAGACAACAATAGAGAAACTAAGGTATGATGATTTTCCTTAACTACTCACTCATTTTTATAAACTTCAGTAGAAATTGACTGTACTCATTCCATTTCTCAATACTTGTGATGTGTATATGAGACATTGAGTCAAGTTTACTAAAAGTTCATTCATTCATTAATTGAGTTTTTCAGAAATGTTCTTTCTTCACTTCAACTTCATTGACGTCAGTAAATAAAATGGGGTTTGACCATATGCCTTTTTATTATGCTTTCCATGATCAGCAATTAAAAAGTAAAGGAAACTTTGCCTTGATTTTTGGATTGCTTGAAATATTTTCATTATCTGGTTTGGCCTTTTATCTAAACTCAGTCAAGTGAGCTAAAACTTCCGTATCTGAGGTCATTACTACTTAAATGTTAGACTCATTAGAACAGTCTCTTGGGAGCTATAAAGCTGCATTTCCACAGATTGCAAGAGCTAATTTAACAGACTAGTGGCTTCAAAAAAATCTATATTTTTATTCTTGCAAGATTTTTAGAAAATTTTTACATTTCCTTGTTTTCCATAGAGAGAAAAAATAAGAAAGCCCTTTCAAAGTGTTATTCTGAGAAAGATACTGTGAAAAAAGTAAAGTTGTAAGAACAAAGTTGCATTCAATAAGTGTATACTTGTATTGCAGGTCTGTGAGTCCAGCAAGGCCTTCCAGTTCATTTGAGCCTAACCATGTTCATACCACAACTCTCAGTAAAAATCTAGTCATAAAGCCACAAAATTTAAACATACATCAGGTGGGTTATTAAACAGTCAAAATATCATTACTAGAATTTTATATACATTTCCTGTATGTTTGAAGTAATTATGACACTTAATGATAATAAGCATTAAAATTATATAAAACTATGAACAAGTTAAACAAGAGCAGAAAAGGTGGGCCCAAAATGCACTTTGGCTTCCAAGTTCCAAACAGATGGAGACTTCAAACGTTGAAAGGAAATATAATTAGTCTCTGGGATACAGCCAGCCATCTCAGACAGAAGCGCTACCTTCTGAACAGCCAAGGACTAGTATTTGAATAGGCTTCTGGAAGTTGTTAATTGTTTGTTCTCTGGCTACAGAAAAGGAGTTTAGGGGTACGGTAAAGCAGGGAGGGAAAGAAGGGGAAAGCAAGTGCAGAACAAGGAAGATTACAGTGTTTCAAACAATATTGTTTGTATCCATAATATTCATTGGGAATTTTTAAAATTACAAATGTTATTATTTTATGGCTCTATAGAGAGATGGTACGAGAAGATTGCTACCATATCAGACTACTGATATCAGTAACCCTGTAAAGACATCTGATGTGCTGAGGTTAAAAACACCCCAGCGAGTCCTACCACCCCTTCATCAGCTATCCTGTCATCAGACTGTACCTGCACGACCACTGCCAGCTAACCCAGCTCTTAGGCTTGCTCAGGTAAAGCTACATTTTCTTTTTTTCTGGTATTTACAGATAGTGATGTCAGGCTACAGACTGCAGTATGAATAACGGCATATAATCAATCAGAATAAAATGTTTTATCACTTTTCATATATGGCTTCTCCCACAGCATTTCCTGTGTCATTGATTGTGTAGTGAGTGGATAGCCAGACAGCAGTCATTATGGCTTCACTCCTGAGCTTGTGTAAAGTGGTGTAGCTCCAATTAAGTAAATGGAGCTGTTCTGATTATTCTGAATGAGGATTTGGCCTTAACTATTCCTTGTACTTCAGCCAATTAAAAGACCAACTTAGAACATGGTTGCAATATATAGTACAGGTGGGAACTTTACCATGGAACCTTTCTGTAACTGGTATTTTCCAGTTTAGCATACTTGTCAACACTAAAATTTGCAGTGGAGTTTTCCTCTGTGTTGTAACTGGTTTCCCTTTCTTGGTTATATGTGTTGATGAAAGGGACTTTAAACAAGGGAATGTTGGCCAAGTGACCATCATTATTGCTGCTCCTTCCTATAAGTAAAGATCCTTTTTATCATTAATCATGTGAGAGGAGATCATCTTGTGGCTGAAGTGCAAGACTGAGAATCAAAGGTACCTCTTCTCTGCAGAGTTAATTTGCATGACCACCATCCAGGTTAGCCTAGCCTGGGTGTGTGCAGCCGCACTGCAAATCTCCAGATGAATTACTGTGTGCTCCCTGGCGCTGTACTCACCTATATATAGTGTGACAACTTCTCAGGACATATCCTTTGATAGTTCTTTGTACTGAGGTTAACTGAACCACTCTGATTCTTTCCTGGTGAATTCTGGAAGAATTTTTCTGTCCTTCTGCACTGATACACAAGGAATTGTGGGAAGGCACTGGAAAAGTGTCAGCACTCAAGTGATTTAGCCTTTGTCCTAACTGCAAAGTGGGCAGGTTACTAGCCCGAGTGAAAGCTTCACTTGAGTTTTAGCCTGCAGCCCCAGATAAGCCAGTTAGCTCAGGCTGAAGCACCACAAAACTTAAATGATACAAAGTTTTGTATGTGAACAGAAAGGGAACAAGGGCAACACCTGAGTAAGATCCTGATTTAACTCTGCAATGAAGACATACCACAAGAGATGGCGACAGTGGTCACAGCCCTCTGCTTGCTTCTGACCCCACTGAGCATGTGTGTCAACATGGAGAAATCCGTGCTCCTCCCAATGCAGACAATCCACTTCCTTGGAGTGCGCCTAGACTTCCTTCCGACATACTGCTTTGCCACCTTCCTGGCCCTCATGAAGATCTTGCGCTGCAACCAATGCACAATGGTGGGCGGTTGTCTCTGCCTCCTCAACCACATGGTGGCCTACACCTATGTGACGTCGCACACGTGTCTCCATATATGCTGCCTACAACTGTGGCTCATCTCTGTCTACAGGCTCCATTAAGACCACCTGGAGTCAGCCTTGACCATTCCCATTGTGATGGGTTGGATCACAGAAACCCCCTTGGGACTGCCACCTGATATGCTGAGACTACCTCTGAGCCAGTTTTACCTGGCAGCTTGGGACTGCAGAACCCTGACTGATTGTGCCAGACACACTAGCCTGCTAAAACACAGACCCAGGTCTGAACCACATCCCCCAAAAGCTGCAGGCTTAACTGAAAACAGCTTAAGAAGTGCTCCTGTCTCCAGCACTCAGATACCCAACTCCCAATGGGGTCCAAACCCCAAATAAATCCATTTTACCCTGTATAAAGTTTATACAGGGTAAAGTCATAAATTGTTTGCCCTCAAAAACACTGATAGAAAGGTATGCACAGCTGTTTGCCTCCCCCCCCCCCCCGGTATTAATACATACTGTGGGTTAATTAATAAGTAAAAAAGTGATTTTATTAAATACAAAAAGTAGGATTTAAGTGGTTCCAAGTAATAACAGACAGAACAAAGTGAATTACCAAGCAAAATAAAATAAAACATGTAAGTCTAAGCCTACTACAGTAAGAAAGTGATTATAGATGAGATCTCACCCTCAGAGATGTTCCAGTAAGCTTCTTTTACAGACTAGTCTCCTTCTAGTCTGGGTCCAGCTATCACTCACACCCCTGTGGTTACTGTCCTTTGTTCCAGTTTCTTTCAGGTATCCTTTGTGGGTGGAGAGGCCTCTTGAGCCAGCTGAAGACAAAATGGAGGGGTGTCCCAGGACTTTATATAGTTTCACTCTTGTGGGTGGAAAACCCTCTCTCCCCCTGTGTAGAATCCCAGCTACAAGATGGAGTCTTGGAGTCACATGGGCAGGGACATTCCCAGGAAAGCTCAGATGTGGATTGGTGTCTATCAAGGTCCCTTGTTCACCAAGTACTTCCATTTACTTGAATAAACCCTTCACACTATGTTGATCAAATCTGCCTTAGGTGCCTTCTACAGCAAACATTTTAAATACAAGCATAGAGCCAACACTCATAACTTCAGATATAAAAATGATACATGCATACTAATAGGATGAATACATGCAGTAGAACATAACCTTTGCAAAGATATGTTACATGGCATATCTAGCGTAAAACATATTCCAGTTATGTCATATTTACATTCATAAGCATATTTCTATAAAGCATTATGGGGTGCAACATCACAACTATCTGGGTCTGTGCATCACTCACTTGGTGGACCGATCCTACCCAGGTGCTTGGAGGCACTCCTTTTGCCACCCTCACCCTGGATGCCGCCTTCGCAGGGTGGGGCACATATTTGGGGGGGGGCTGCAATGCACAGGGGAGGTTGACTGCCAGGGAAGCGCATGTGCACATCAACACACTGGAGTTGCATGCAGTCCTCCAGGTTTGCCACGTGTTCTTGCCTCTTCTCCGCGACCGACACATTCAGATCTTCTCAGACACCACCACCACCATGGCAAACAGACAGGGTAGCACCAGATTCCTGTCACTTTGCATGGAGGCTGTCCACCTCTGGAACTGTTGTCTCTGCCACAACATTGTGTCCCATGAGGCGTGACTCCTGGGGACACAGAACTCCCAGGTGGATGCACTAAGCAGAACTTGGTACCTCAACCACAAGTGGGAGCGCCAGAACCCTATGCTCTGCACCCATGTGCTAGGTCTGGGGCACCCCCCTCTGGGATCTCTTTGCAAGTTCCCCCTCTAATTCTCCAGGGAGGGCCAGGGGTCAGGACTCCAAGGTGACACCCTCCTTCTTCCATAGCATAGCAACCTTCTGTACTCTTTTCCCCCATTCCCTCCACAGGACCTACCAAGATCTGGCCAGGGTCATCCTGATAGCCCTGTGCTGGCCCCAGCAGTTCTGATTTCCCGAGCTATTCAGCTGTGAGCCTGCCCACTGATCAACCTCCCCAACAGGCTGGACCTTCTCACACAGGACCACCATAGGGTTTGCCAACCCGGGCCTGTTCCAACTGACGGTCTGATTTTTGGATGGGGCTAATGCACAGACAGTGCCTGTTCATCACCCGTCTGCCGTATGCTTATACGCAGTAGGCAGGAATCTATGAGGGCATGCTATACCACAAAATGTAAGTTCTTCACCTCCTGGGTGCACCACCGGGACCTCCCCTCCACTGTCTCTGTATTCATCATCCTAGACTATCTCCTGGAGCTCAAGAACTCAGGCCTCACACTCAGCTCAGTCCGCATCCAGCTTGTGGCACTCAGCACCTTCCTCCCTCCCTCCCAGGGATGGCTGGTCAATATATTTACCCATCTTACTACTACCTGGTTTCTGAGAGGCCTAACAAACTGCTTCCCACCAGTCCTTACCCCTACTCCCTCCTGGTACCTCAACCTTATGTTGTCTGCCTGAGCTCACCCAGCCTCCATTCAAACCCCTGACCACATGCACCCTGGCCCATCTATTCATGAAAGTCCTCTTCCTGGTGGCCATCACCTCTGCCTGGAGGGTCAGCAAACTAGCAGCCATGGTGGCTGACCCGCTCTCTTCTCCCCCCATCCCCAATACAGTTTTCCATAAAGAGAAAGTCTCCTTACGCCTTCATCCTAAGTTCCAACCACAGGTCGTCTCCAAGTTTTCACTCAACCAATCTATCCATCTCCCAGTCTTCCATCCTAAACAGCACGCCACTCCCGTGGACAGGATACTGCACTCCGTGGACATCTGCAGGGCACTGGCCTTCTACTGGGATAGGACTCGCGCCTGTCACGCCTCCCCACACCTCTTTGTAGGCATTGTGCAGGGGTGGGCAAACTTTTTGGCCTGAGGGCCATATGAGGTTTCTGAAATTATATGGAGGGCCAGTTAGGGGAGGCTGTGCCTCCCCAAACAGCCAGGCATGGCCAGGCCCCCGGCCCCTATCCGACCCCCCCTGCGTCTCACCCCCGAAACCCCCCCCCGGGACTCCTGGCCAATCCAACCCCCCCATTCCCTGTCCCCTGACCACCACCCCCGGACCCTCCGCCCCTGACTGCCCCCCCACTGCCACATCCAATCCAGCCCCTCAATCCTGACTGCCCCATCCAACCACCCCTTCTCCCTGACTGCCCCCCGCCATCCCATCCAACCCCGCTCTCCTGCCTGACTGCCCCCCTGGGATCCCTGCCCCCATTCAACCCCCCTGTTCACTGCCCTCTGACTGCCCCGACCCCTATCCACAACCCTGCCCCTGCCCACCACCATGAATTCCCCTGTCCTCTATCCAACCCTCCCTGCTCCCTTATCCTGCTGCCTCTAGCACTGGTGGTGCTACAGCCATGCCGCCCAGAGCACCAGGACAGGCAGCCGCACCACCCAGCTGGAGCCCGCCACGCTACCGCACAGCACAGAGCACCGGGTCAGGGCATGGCTCTGCAGCTGCACTACCTGGCAAGACCTCACAGCCCCGCCACGCAGAGCATTGTGCCGGCGGGGCAGGGAGCTGAGGCTGCAGGGGAGGGAGAACAGAGTGGGAGGGGCCAGGGGCTGGACTCCTGGGCCAGGAGCTCAGGGGCCTTGCAGGAGGGTCCCGCGGTCCGGAGGTGGCCCGTGGGTCATAGTTTGCCCACCTCTGGCACAGTGGGATGGTTGAGAGGGCAAACCCTCTCAGCGTATGTCCAATTGGATCTCTAAGTGCATTACAGAATGCTATACACACTCCAAAGCAACGCCACCTGGCAGAATCATGGCACACTTCATGCAGGCACATGCGACTATCTCTGCCTCCCTGGCAGATGTCCCTTGGCATGAGATCTGCCATGCGGCAACGTGGTGCTCTGTCCACACTTTCACAGCACACTATGCCGTTGACTAGTAGGCGGCCGCAGAACCCAATATAAGACACGCTGTCCTACAGCAGGTTTTCTCCATTATGTCCTCACACCCACCTCCAAGCTGATCATTACTCCATACTCATCCACATTTGGAATACATATAGGTACCATCACCTGAAGAAGAGGAGGAGGTTACTTACCAGTAACTGGAGGTTCTTCAAGGTGTGTGGTCCCTATTTGTATTCCAGTACCTGCCCACCGTCCCCTCTGCTGCGGAGACTCTATGCTGCGGTAAGAGGGAGACTGAGGGTGTGTCACCCCACACAGCCTCTTATAACCTCACACAGCGCATGTGGCGTCATAAGGAGACCATGCGGGTCAACAGACACTGCTGGTGAAAAAGCTTCCAACTCAGGCACATGGCACGCCTGTGCACCAGTGTTTGGAATACAAATAGGGACCACATATCTCAAAGAACCTCCAGTTACTGGTCAGTAACCTCTTCTTCTAAATGTTTGTCAAGTGTAATAGTTAAAAGTCTGTGTCCAATACAAAATTTTATTTTGTACAGAAGTCTTCATGAAACAGTTTGATTATCCATAAGTTAGATCTTCAGCTGATGTAAATCAGCATAAAGTTATAGCACTTAGTGGATCCAGTCCATAATTTAGGTTAAGTTCATGTATGTTTTTCCTGGTTATTCTGTAATCAGTTGCATGCTATTGCTGTTTTGCCACACCACAATCTCATCTAAATCAACTTGTTATAGGATGTCCTTACTGTAGGACAGTGGTTCTCAAATGTTTGTATTGGTAATCCCTTTCACACAGCAAGACTCTGAGCAAGTATAATTTATTTAATTATAAATTAAAAACACATTTTAAATGCTGGAGGCAAAGTGGGGCTTGGGGGTGGGGTGGAGGCTGACAGCTCACAACCCACTGATGGGTCCCGACTGCCAGTCTGAGAACCCCTGCTGTAGGATATAGTTGGTAAGGCACCAGACCTGTACTTACTGTCTGCATGTTCTGCCACAGTCATCTCAAACTGGGTTTACAGTCAGCTCCCGGATACAGAATCCATTGAAGCACCTTCTTCAAGGCCCCTCTTTCTCACATTGCATTTTAGATTAGAAAACTCTTCCATAAGCATACCAAAAGAGCTTTGGTCAGAACATACCAAAGGAGCAAATTAGAGTTGATATGCATTGTTTATAGCTGCCTAATATATAAGAAATACACTTTTTTCCCCTCCTAAGCACAGCTGTAACAAGAGCTAGTGCCATTATTGAAAACAGCCCTTTCTCCAAATATAGATGAAAACCCGACATGCTGAACTCGACTCCAGGTTACTGATATAAAACTGGAGAAATAAATCTGTCCATAAACACTTTTAGCTGAGGCTCTGTAGTGGGGGAAACAGGGTCAGGGAAAGGGCCTTATTAGCAGAGATAACCTGAGCAGAGAAGCACCACCTTTTCAGTACTGAGGGCCATACTAGCAAGTTGCCAGGAGCTCTAGGGTTACAACTAATTTCCATGTTCATTTCCATAAATTGACATGGCTTGTGTCAATTTGTATTCCCTGTGATACGCTGAGAATATGAAACACAGCTGTAAAGATGCATCTTTTTTGTTTTCTGTTCTCTCAAACATGCATTTCGCTCCTTCTGAGGGCCACTGTTTTCGTATTGCATTTTCTCCCAGTTAGGTGATTTCTTCTTCGGCCTCTCTCTCCTATCACATCACTGTTTTCCAGTCCATTCTTTGTCACCTCATCCTCTGTAACTCCCTCCTTCAATCATCTGCCTCTACCGCCAGTCTCACCTTTTTCCTGTGCCCCTCCTTGCGCTCCTCATTTTTCTCCTCTTCTCCATTCTGTTTTCCCAACTGCCATAATTACCACCCCCTGCCCGTCCCCATTTTTCCTTTGTCCATCTACTTCATTGCACGCTGCTAATACCATGCTTGTCTCCCTGTGGAAGATATTCCAGAATGACAGAGGGTGTGAATTTCAAGTGAAATAGCTATTCCCAAATAGCTCCTAATGTGCATGTTCCTTCCAGTGCAGCTCCCTCCACTTTCAAATTTTCCCATTAAGCTCTATCTCAGGGATGGGCAAACTACAGCCCGCGGGCTGGATCCGGCCCCTCAGGACCCCCAAAAAGACACTTCAGTGGAATGGCTATTCTTGAATAATTTCCCCATGGAGGCAAGTCCAAATGCTAATGATCTGTAACCAAGGTGCTGACGCTTCCTTGTTCTGTGCCTCTCAGCTACACAGTAAGCAGTTCCATTTCCTACTAATGGGCTTGGGGAAAGGAAGGTGCTACTAGCAGAGAGCCATGGGAGAGAAGCTATGAAATAGTAGCTATCTACCATTTAGGATAGGTAAAATGGAGAAAGTAACATTCCTGCACTTTGTTGATCTTGTCTGTAAGATCTTCAGACCAGGGCCTATTTTTTTTTTTTAGCGTGCCTACTCCATTCAGGTCCCCATCTTCATCGTGGGCATCTAGATAGTGCCATAATACAAATAAATAAGAGTAAAAGAATTTTCATTAAGGCCTGATCCTGCAAACACAAGTGAATAAGTAACTTTACTTGTTACTTTACTTTGAGTTAGAATGCTCATCTGAGTAAAGCTACTCACATGCCTAAGTAAATACTTGCAGAAGCAGGTCACTTTCATATTATTGTAGGCAGTCAATGGAACAAAGGTTTTATGATGCAAGAAGACTTATTTCCTTCTAATTTCTTGCCATCGCTGTAATACTGATTTTTATTTATTTGGTCATTAACTCTTTGGCAAAGAAAGACCAACTGCAACCAAATATGATATAATAAAATTGCACAGAATCTCTCATGTGCCAACCATATTGAAAGGTGGTTTAAAAAAAACACCAAAACACCACCATCATTACGTTAGGGAACATAAAATATTTCAGTAAGAAGCAATTCTACATAGATGCATACATGCAAGTTTTATTCCTCAAGAAATCTAGCACATCTGGTTTCTTGGAATAGAAAGGCTGCTTCTCTCTTGCAGATTTCAGGTTGTCCATTTTATATCCACTGAAAATTACCAAATTTTGAACAATTTCATTTGCTAGTATCTATAATTGACTTCATAAGCATCATCATTATATTCCCATCACATAGAAAGATATTTACAAGAAATTGCTGTTTTTTCTCCACCATGGCTGATTACTTCATTACTATTTGCAATATCCCTCATATTTTCCTTGTATGAAGTCTATTCTATACACACAAAACAGCACTGATAAGAAAAATGTTTATTCCTTTATTTTAAAGGAGGAAGTTGATAAGAGCTCAAAATTCTTTTGGATGATGGGCAAGATTGACTTTTATGGAGTCAGAGATTGGCTACTATGATAAGTTAAAATAAACAGAAAAAGAATTTTATTTCATGTTGCCATTCCCCACTTACACACAGCATTAGTACAAGTTATGCAGTGACTGCAAGCAAGGAGAGGAGGGACACAAAACTCTAGTTTTAAAAATTGAAACTGTTCTAAACTTGAGCTGACTGAATCCAAAGTTTACCTAAAGTCCAGCTTTTTACTTCT
Source organism: Lepidochelys kempii (assembly GCF_965140285.1). Lineage (NCBI taxonomy): Eukaryota > Metazoa > Chordata > Testudines > Cheloniidae > Lepidochelys > Lepidochelys kempii. Next base: position 103,418,042 of record NC_136386.1, read on the forward strand.
TTGTGATCAGCAGATTTAGTAGTGGTCATTCCCCATTTCCCTTTGAAAGTGTAATGCTTATGTTGAAAATGAGATGCTTAAACAGATACCTCTTTCTGAAAGAGTAATTAATGTACTTAGTTGTTCTTTGTCAAATCGCTCATTGTTTTCCTACTTATAGTACCCCTTTAAGCTGCTCTTTTTCTTTTTCATCAACTGCACCTTTATTCCGCCCTAATTTTTAGTAGTGGGGAGTTAGATGATGTAACTTTCAGATTCTTTAAATAAAGAATTTGGGGGATTTTGAAGAGGAAGGATGGCCTTTTGGTTAAGAAGAGCCGAGTCCATTTTCTGACTCAAAAATGTCCTGTGACACCTTGAACAACTCATTTAATCTATCTGTAAATTGGGGAGATGCACACATAAATTCATTATTTGGCAGATGCTCAGATGCTCACTAATGAGGTCGATAGTCACATAGCTATTTTTAACACGCGTTAATTTTTCTAGATTAAACAAACATTTAGTGAATTAGTTTGTACAGTTGAAGCCTAGATTGCACAGATCCATTAAGTTTCCATTAACTAAAAATCATTGTTGGAAGTTTCAGATTCTGGAATAACTCTTGAAATTTGGTGTTCAGAAACCTTTTTTTGCTGAGCTGCACACATGCCAAATTGCAAACAATATTAAATGGTGGTAGTTTTTTGGATCACAAACTGATCAACAAAACATCCTTCTCTCTAAGACCAGTGAAACAATGTTACCATGTTTGCAGCAGTTTGAGGACCACACAGTAATGACATTAATTCATGCCTTGCAGCAAGATTAATATTGTTCTCCACTAATGAACTACTTAATTCCTCAGTTCTTTTGGCTGAAATAAATTGCAGCTGCATTTATAACAATTCCATGAATGCTCACCAGTCAAACTGGAATCAGACAGGTTGATTCTAGGGTCATCCAAAATTTGCATTTTGAAGTCATTTCCACTCTTGTCATCTCCTGCAGGAAACCTTGTATGTGTTTACTAATTGTAAATTAACCAGGCCAAAAACACTGCCCGAGGAAACAATGGATGATGGAAACTCATTCTGGAGACCTGGATGTGCTATTGGAATGCAGCTGCATCTAGATTTGCAGAGGGAGAGGGTTGTAAGAAAATAAAAGTTGAGCTTGCGCTTTTTTTTTTGCTCCTTGTAATGTATAAAGATGACCTGAAAGGGTTTCTTTAGATAACTAAAAATTGTTTGCTTTTTTAAATATTTTAAAAATGGTAGAAATTCAGACCCTGAAAGACACTAACTAGTGAAATTATGACATCACATGAGTTAAACAAATTAAAATTGAGCAACTGAAAAAGGAGGGGATGTTTACTCTAGTTGTTTAAAACTGTTTGTTTTGTTTAGTTTTACATTAACACCTGCTAACTTTCAATGATTAATTAAAATTTTGGACAAAAGATGTCTTTTTAACACCACTGCTTCTTCAATAAAGGAGTGAAGTCACAATACACATGCAATGAGACCCATCAGAGGTTCTCCCACAAAGGTAGTGAAGATCAGATTTGTTATTCACAATATTTCTAAAATAAAAACAAAGAGAAGGAAAGAGACTAAAAAGAAATCCTTTGCAGCCCTCTTTATATATCATAAGACAATAAAAAATAGTAGAAGTTCATTTATTTAAAAAAAACCATACTTTACAGATCAACCTTATAAACATATGTGGACACAATGGACTAAATTCATCCTTGATCTAATTGCATTCTTGTTACCCACCCTCCTTTGATTTGCTACTTTCTTTTGTATGGCCTGAGCATAATTGAGGGCAGAATATGTCCCACAGTCCAAAACATGAATTATGGAATTACCACATTTGCAGTAGGAAAGTTAAGAGTGAGTTTTATCTAAAAAGGTCGTTTGGTCTAAGTACACCATAGTTCTGAAAATATGCAATATAAAAGATTTGAAAAACTTACATCAATTACATCTGAAGTGTAAAAATTACATTCTGTAATTTGGACATTGTGTGATATGCTGTAGGCTTAAAATGCACCTCTCCGATGAGCATTTAAAAAAATAAAACGACAACAAACCTTAGTGTTCCATGTGTTCTATCTACTGCATATAAAATAGTCTAAAGCAACTCCATTTAAAATTTATGTTTATTTTTTCATTTTGTTTACAAAGATTACATGGTCTGATATCTTTTTATAGGAAACTCTCAAACCAAACCCTCCTCAAAAGCCTTTGCCAGCAAATCCTCTGAACAAAACCGCTCGGCTTAACAATGCCTCCAGCCCAATACTTGGACATCAGAAACTTGTGCCTCACATTACTCCTGTAAGGTTAGTTTTGCTAATCAAAATGTTTTTATAACCTGTAGCAAATTCTTTACTGGAACTTGTAGACTCTCCCTTACTTGGAGCTGACTTACCATATTTTTGGAAAAACCACCATCCTCTCCATTTAAATGATCTGTCATCATATAAGGTTCCCTGCACCTCCTTTACCTAGATAAATATATTAGCATTGTGTTTGTATCTTACTCGGTAGTAAACAAGTATATCACAGAGGAGATCAAAAATGAAGACATCTATTATATAGCAGTGAGATATTATACCATAGTAAGTTATATTCTAACTGCACATAAAATACCATTGTATAGCACCTTTATTTATTACCAAGATACATAGCAATCATTTTCTCTCTGTTTACCAAATATGTGAAAGATAGGGCCAGATTCTCAGCTACTATAAATAAATGTAGCTCATTTTTTTTTTCAATGGAGGTATGCCATTTTATCCCAGCTCAGGATCTGTCTTTAAACATCTAATTCAATTTATTTTTTAAACTCTTATGTAATGGTAATTTCATATTGTACATTACTCAGACTCTAAGGTCAGAAGGGACCATTATGATCATCTAGTCTGACCTCCTGCACAATGCAGGCCACAGAATCTCACCCACCCACTCCTGCAATAAACCTCTCACCTATGTCTGAGCTATTGAAGTCCTCAAATCATGGTTTAAAGACTTCAAGGTACAGAGAATCCTCCAGCAATTGACCCGGGCCCCATGCTACAGAGGAAGGTGAAAAACCCCCAGGGCCTCTTCCAATCTGCCCTGGAGAAAAATGCCTTCCCGACCCCAAATATGGCGATCAGCTGAACCCTGAGCATATGGGCAAGATTCACCAGCCAGATACCCAGGAAAGAATTCTCTGTAGTAACTCAGATCGCACCCCATCTAACATCCCATCGCAGGACATTAAATATTCATGGTAAATAGGCCCAAAGATCAATTAATTGCCAAAATCATGTTATCCTATCATACCATCTCCTCCATAAACTTATCGAGTTTAATCTTGAAGCCATATAGGTCTTTTGCCCCCACTGCTTCCTATTGTGATCATCTAGTCTGACCGCCTGCAAGGAATGATGAAGAAAGACTGTGGCAAGGAGCACAAGAAAAAGATAGAGAGCCTTACTCTACAGCCCTCAAAGGCAAAACTCATGCAAGAGCTATTTGATCTTATATAATGTATGAAAGACCACATGCAATAACTTTGCACATTGAGATGATATTCTTCTGGATCAACAATGCTTTATTGGCAGGCACCTCCTATAAGGAAGCATGCCATTATTTTATAGTTTCAGCATTACCAGAAAGTAATGTAGTTGGCAGTGGTTCAGAAATTTAGTGTCACAAAGGATGCGAGGATTTCATTACATTACTTGGGAAGAATTCCTGGTGAATAAAACAGAATAAAACTAAAAACATACAAGCAAATAAGTTCAAACAGGCATAGCAAAGATTTGCAGTAAAATCATCCATACTGTAGATACAGAAAACTGTTTTGAAGCTTCAGTGCTTTGCTTTGTGGTTTCTGTGTCAACACACGATTTAAGCTGTGCCCATTAAAAAAAAGCAAATACAGTTTTTCTTTCAAAATCAGGGCATTGCAGTTACTTTTCATTAGGAAAACTGTGTGGCAAGATAAGTGTTTGTTTTTACACACCCCTGCCTCCCGCCAAAAAAGTGAACAAACAAGCAGATAGTGATGTTGCAGCACAAACTGAGATTGTGAAAATTTTTCAGTAGCACAAGAGAGATGTCTCTTACAGCAGCTGCTTCGAAAGAATCCAGTAGCTAGCCTTTTTAGACAGCACAGTACTGCTGCAGACAACTAGAACTGGGGATGATAGCATTGCCACCCTTTTGAAAGATGATAGCAATTTAACAGAGACTCATATTTGATAGAAAGGTGGGGGTTTTTTTAACTAGTGTAGCCCTGTATATTGGAAATGTACACTGAGAATCTTCATTATATTCCTCCCTGAGCCATCTGAACCCCATACCTCCTCCACACACAAACATTTAATCCTTTTAGGTGGTATTTTAAAGGGTACCTCTTAGACCTTATCTTCACTAGGAAGTTTTATCACCCTTTATCTAGAAATTCTCACCCATGTTAACACCAGTTCATCTCCACCAATGGTAGCACCAGTGGGGGATCTAGTATAAATAAGGCTCCATTAACTTCCAAATTTCCATTTTATTATTGTATCATCTAACCCTAAAGTTTAAATCTTCTACGCTTTAAAAAAAAAAAGTCTCAAAGAAATAAAAATAATGGCGTTGGAAGTACATAGCAGTTCTACCCTGAGGCACCTAGTGTGATGCTCAGCTCAGAAAACTGAAAAATAAAACCAAAATAACATTTTACTTTCCTAATAATTCTGTATGTTATGCATAGCTCTTAACTTACCAGTATTACTCTTCCACGTGGAAGATCCATGGGAGGGAGAGAGGAGTTCTTCTAAGACCCTGTATTGCGTCCCGGTAAGATGCTCCTAAGAAGCAGTAACAGTACTTCAAAGTGGCATCTTTGAACTGGTAGCTACAGTACAGGACTAAGAAGCATTTTTTAAAAGTGTCCTAAATTAAGTGACCCCATAGGGAGATAAGGAAGGTTAGAACACACACGTAAAACTTAAACCTAGTTCTGCCACTGGTCAGAGGAAAATGTTTTAACAGCTGAAGGGACTTGTATGAGGGTCACACAAGGAATCTGCTTCTGTCATGAGAGCAAATCTGATGGTGGCTTCAAAAGAAGTTGGACGTCCTATCTTTTTCCAACATAAAAGTTCTGTGCTTCTTCTCCACAAAATGAAGATAAAATTGGTAAACCCCTTTATTGCTGAATGAATTAAGCTATACATCCTAATGCCAAAATTAAAAAACAGAAGAAGTTTAACAATTTTACATTTTCATTTATATATTTCTCATCTTTTTTTAAACAGACCTGCACCTAAACATCCACAAGTGCCCAGATCCAGCAACACTGCCTATGTGAAATGACAAGAAAATCTGACACCTTTCTGAAAAAAGTGAAGACAGAAGTTTGCACTATCTTTAAACTCCAACTAGAGTGGGTTTAAAAATATAACAATACTTAGAATTTTTAATGTTTAAAACACCATTATTTTTAAGAACTCTGAGCTACTGCTTTTGGTGCTGTGCTGTGCTATGGTGCTCGTGTACTTGCTCAGGTACTTGTAAATTATTAATTTATGATTAATATTTATTACAGTGCAGTGCACTGTAGTAGATATTTTTTTTACCATAGCTGAGTTTTCCTAGGAAGGAAGCCTTTTTTATAATATTTTAGTGAACTTGAAACATTCTGCTTTGTGTCTTATGTAGAGTGTTTAGGTTTGATCTATTCTTTATAGAGTATTGATACTCATGGATAAATCAATGAATAAACAACTCTAGTGATTTCAATGGTTTATAACAAACCTTTGAACGATTACATCAGGGTGAGCCATGTTTTCTGGAATCCAGTGAAATGCCCGATATCTGCACACAAATGTATACCATATCTGTTTAACCAAAATAACTGTTACTAGTTGTACTGTAATTTCAAGAGGCCTGGTATCACTGTTGGAAATTGTCAGGAAATCTGTACTTAAAGGGAGCATATTGGTTTTGGACAAATACTATATATCATAAAATTGTATTTTTAGCTCACGGTTTTATCAAACACAACACAATCATTCCATATCAATGCAGATTCAGGCCTTCCAATATAATTACATTTTTTGATGCTTTGGTAATTAGATACATTCAATATCATATAAGATAGTGACATCTTACTATGCAATACAGCTATACAGTCAAATACATTGAAAACACTAAGATGCTATATTTACAAATAATTGTTTTAAAAATAGATTATATGCATTTCTGCTGCCTCACTTCTGCTTATCAACTGTATTTTTCATATTTACTACTGTTTTGTATCTAACTTCTAAAATGTTATTGTCTTCTCTGATGGATTTTTTCCCCCTTTTTAATCTCCAAAATACTCATACTCCTGTGAACGAAGTGTTAAAAAGACATACTTTAGTATAAAGACATGATGTATCTGAAAACATGGACAGGATCTTCATATCTCTTGAGTACCATTCAGTGTAAAAAGAAAAGCTACTTTTGCCCTTCATCTGTATATCTAATCTTCATCAAAAAGCAGAGATCGGAAATCAATAGCTTTCTGATTTTATTTCTTAATTCACACGGCTGAAATTGTTAGAGGAATATTTTAACTCCCGCTTTAGTTCCCTCAAATCACCATGTGGTGGATCATCTCTTTTACAGTGATAAACAATCAAGCTACTACTGACCATTGCTCCACATGTGGGTTAAATTATATTAGGAAAATGGCCATTTTGCGGCAAAGGCTCAGTGACAGCTCCTCCCTACCTTTTCCACCACCCTGACCTAGCCCAACTAATGTTGTAAACACTTCCACTGTGAGCGTAGATGCAACAAATTCATTTTCAACACTGCTACAGGAAACTTGAGTGTGTGCGGTCCCTTCCACACTCTTTCTGTAACACTGCTAAAAATAGTTTGTTTCAGCTACACTATCAACAAACTTTTCTTTTCAATACAAGTTGAAAAAGACTAAGTGGGAGCCATTACTAACATTATTGTTAAAAATGGGTTAGTTTCCTGTTCATAGTTTTGGAGTCTTCAAGCAGAAAGAAATGTACAGAGGCCTTTGGTTCTCATTTCAGTGAGTGTAACTCTAACTTTTTTAGTCTCCACTGTATCAAGACAACAATATAGCAGCCAGATTTATGGATGTACTAGCTAGCTAAATCCACATTACTAACAAAACAAATAAACCAAAACAGAATCCTCCTTGAAGACATTTCAGTTCCTAAAACATGCATGTTTAATAAAATTACCAGTGCTTTAATTTATAAGACATTCTGAATAATGCGAACAAAATATTTATGATAAACATGGAGACATGGTGGCACTCTACTTTTTTTTTTTTATATTGGATTTGGCAAACACCAAAACCAGGTGCTGTTGTGGCTATTTAAACAACCTTTTTATGAATTTTGGATGGGAATTTTTGTTTTTAAAAGCCTCAATTCCTCAGTGGCATCTTGTTCTGTTGCCAGAATTAGGAAAATACATCACTTTTAAAACACACTAGGTTTCATATGGACACGTCATTCCTTTCATAGTCCTTTGTTAGGCTCCCATTGACTATACTGTGTCAAAATATTTCTGTATTTCTGATAACATTTAAAGACTATGTGTGAAACTCTGGCCACATGGAAGTCAATGGCAACACTCCCACTGACTTTAGTGGGGTTAGAATTTTACCTAAGGGTTAGCTTCTCAGCTGGTGCACATCAGAGCAACTTTGTTGACTTCAATGGAGCTGTAATAATTTACAGCATCTTGGGACCTGAACCCTCAGATTATACTGGAGGAAGTTTTCAGTATGATAAGCAGGGACTTAGTCCTAAAACTTCTATTAATATTAAAAGGACACAAAATCTTCTGTATCTTTTTCTTTGTGATAATACCCTTCTGAGGTAGGAAAGTATTCAATATTTTTGCATAGCTTTGCACATGTATTCTATGAAAGTGTTATAGTTTTAGAAAATCCCAACAACCACATCATTTGAAAGTAAATATTTTTTCTTCGTTACCCTTTTGCAAATATTAAACTTTCCCCATGTTTCTTATACAACAGAAGATAATATGGCTTTCCTGTCTATTTCCTTATTTATGTATTAGCTTCCCTGCATAATTGTGTGCAGTGATGGAAATACTGTTTAGTTGCTGCTTCAGACCCTGCAAAGGAAGCATGGCGAGTACTACAAATTATAACTGTAAGCCCGATAAAGGGGTTTTTGAGGGGATTGGGATTTTTTTGTTTTGTTTTTGCAACTCTTTCTTGATTTCTCAATGAAAAGGTTATACTTCACAGATTGTGAATGGGTCAAATTATGGGCCTATATAATAGTGGTCTCAAGAGCTGAGAGGCTAATTTTCCAGTGCCCGCAACTAAAATGTATAACTTAATTCTTTCTGAAAATAAGGTATTTCAAGACTAAGAAGCACCAGGAGACAAATTCTTCCTGGTGTAATTCCATGCAGATGCACCAAGGAGGATTTTTGGCTACTATATAAAAAACGATTCTTTGTCAAAATATATAAACAGAGTGAAGAGTGTACACTGCCTTATAATCTAAATTTCTTCAAGTTCACCATCACATGAACCACACAATCAACAAAATATAAGAAAATAATGGCTACTTACAGAGGGAACCCTTTTATGCCTATTGGGCATTGTGAAACAACAGACAATGGCCTTTAGTTTTAGTAACTGGCAAAATTTTGTGACAAGTGGCACACACTGTAAAAATCAAACTGCTGCAAGGAACCTAATCATTTGAACTGGTACTCTTTAGTGGTGCTAAGGCTTATTAGGTAGATACATGTATGATTCTTTAAGTCTACTTTTGTGAAAGATGTATTAGCAAGAACAGTTTAACATGATATAGAGGAATAGAAGTTGAATGACTGCTCTGAAAGTTTTTTAAACCAGATCAACTTCCCCTCATCATCATCAATGTGTTTAAACACAAAGGTGCACTTCTTAAATAACGTGGACTTAAAAAAGGTTCCGTTTGCATGTGGTATTATAGATGTTACTACTCATGTTTTGAATATGCTTGAGTAACACCAACAGACCCCAGTTTCGAACCTGGGACCTCTAGGAGCTTAGTACATGATCCTCTACTGTATGAGCTAAAAGCCATATGGTTATTAGCTAAGGCTGTAGCGCAGACTCATTAATTTCTCTCTAAGTGGTCTCAGTGCCACTAGATGGGACAGAACACCACACCCAGAAGGTGTATGGGTTACACTTGCATATATTACAGGTGGTTATAGGCACATCAATAGATGGTTGTAAGCCACAAGTAACCTATTAACCTGTTGGATTCTATAACAATTGATTAACCATGTATCAAAGCATCTGTTAATCACCCATTAACCTTTTAAAAACTATTTATAAATGGAACCTTAAAGTGTAACCAGCATTTCTAAGCAATACCCCTTTAACAAGCTGGAATTCCTAGCATAAATATTGCAATGCCAAATCTACAAATGCTTCATGAATCCAGTGAGGTTGTGTGTATGGCTCTTATTACAGGATCAGAGCCTCAGTTAACACCCATGCTGACAAAACAGATTTACAAAGATCATAGATGGGTTAAAACTAATCTGAACCATAACAGTTAAGTCTCGATACTTTAAGATTGACCTCCATATGATCATGCGTTTTGCTTATATGACCTATAGTGAGATGATGCATCATTACTAATAAGACAACACTTGCTATCCTAGGGTTCATCTTAAGTCTGCATGAGAAATCTCTGAAAAACACCTTTAACCAACTTGTAAATTAAAAATTTACAACTACTTAAAACAGCTGACTAAACAGGGGGCCATATATCAACAGTTATGAAACATTTAAACTTCTTAAAGCAAAACAGCTCAAGAACACATAATAATTTTGAGATTAATTTTACAGTTAAAGGCTATGATAGAAGTATGTATGACCTACTTGAAACTTGCTGACTCATGTCCTGGTTGGGGAATGCCAGAGAGATCTGGACCCTTTGAAAGCATTCCCTCATTCAAAAGAGGTAAAAACTTAAAGCGTTGTTGCTCCTGTTACTGGTAAACAACACTCTCCTAGGAAAGAGCACGTCGTACATGGGCTCTTCACAGAGCAATGCATGAAGTTGCATTATGTTAGTGCATGGGACTGGAAGTATAAATGACCATCAACAAACTAGTGAAAATTACTAAATATGCGAAGTACAAAAACTGTATAAAACAGAGACAGATATGGGATTTTCCCATCTAATGTCTTTCAGTTTTAGTAATCATAGGTATTGCTTTTATATAGATAAAAGTGTGATTTCTCCACCTGAGCGTCTTCTTTTAAATGCCTAGTTAGTTCAAAGCTGCTGTACATGGCTTTATTTCCCTGGCAGTTACTTTTTTTAGCATCAGTTCTGTTTGGTTCTGATTATTTGAAAATGTAATGTTATTGCGCTATTTGCTAATGCCCAATAAATGTTACTAGTTATAGTTTGTTTTTAATGCATTTAGACATTTACAATAAGGTTGAAGGAAGATTCATTCGTTAATTATCTTTTAGTACACTAGGAAATTTACTTTTGTAAACTCTTTAGTGCCAGAACTCATTCTACATACAGATTATCCCTTCTGAACAGCAACTAAATAAATCTATCCACAAGAGATTATGCCCCTATGGATCATCATCACATTTCGCAAAATATAGCTAAATATAAATTTAGCTAATAGTAAACAAAATAAAATACTAATCTACTACAGATTTAAGAGAGTGTGGGGTCTAATGGTTTAAATATGGGAGTAGGAATTGGGAGATCCTGAATTTGCATCCTTCTCTTGATACAGATTTCTCTTTTCATCTTGAACAAGTTACTTAACTTCTCAGCATCAGTTTTCCCAATCCGTGAAATGGATACAGTAACACTTAATTACCCAATTCATAGGGTGGTTTTGAAGCTTAATTAGTATTGATAAAGCACTGTAAAAACCATTGAAGTGCTACACGTTATCTAAGTCACCTCATAAACTTTCATCTCGCTGTCAAATTCCTGCTTTCACATACTCTCTTCTGCATGGTGTTTGCTTCTCCAACATGCCTGAATATGCCTTTCCAACATACATTCACATCTATTTCAAAACACCACAAGACTTTTGTATGTATTAATTTAGGCTTTTAAACAAAGCATTAAAAAGTGTGACCAGTGACTGTAAACAGTCATTAACAGAGCAGTCACAGAAAAATATTTTTAAAAGCCCTTTAAGGCAGGATATATAAAAATACAAGGCATGTTTTCATTTGGTTAGACTCTGGAAAAAAAGGTGCTATTGTTCTTTAAAAAAAAAAATGTAGCAACTGATCAGTAATTTTAACTGTTTAAACTGCAGACCATTTAGCACAGTATGATCTGAGATTAAACCTACATAAACCAGCACATTACTTTTTATGAACCATTCATTTATCATGCTTCAGTTAAACTTAAGTGTGCTTACTTTTTCACACACTTAGCTATATAACAGTTTGTGTTACTTTTGTACACATTTCTTATAGAATTTGTTATTTTAAGGTATTACAAGTGGACACAATGTAATGTTGCAATAGCAGGACACTCTATTCATTGTTAAGAATACTATATTCAATAAACAATAAACACATTTGTTTTGTTTTGTCTTATGTAATTACCAAAATTGATTGAAAAAAAAATGCAAGCACCACATCAAGAAAAAAAATATAAGATACTACCTAAGAAATCAGTACGATAGCATCTTTCTTTGCTAGGTATGTCAATATTTTATTTTGATACTCTAAATAACTGTAAAATTTCACCATGCAACAGTATTATTTTTCTTATAAATCAGCATATCACAGGCACTTTTTTGTTATACATGTATGCAGATATTTTCTAAATATGTACTTAAAAATTTGAAAAAAATTTATAGGAGTTTGAACTACCATCTTTATATATGATAAACTAATGGAAAAAACTTGTTTACAAATAGTGTTTTCTTTAGCCATTGGGAGTCGCAGAGCTACAAGCTCCCATTTTTAGAGCTGCATTTGACATAGCTTACTGAGCATATGAAGGAAACATAGATGTCTAACATAAGCTTAATTTCTCATACAACATTCCTTGCTAAAGCGTTTGCAGAACAGAAATTACGTTAATATTGAAGGAGCAGTTTATCTGCTTTTCTATTATCAAAGGTTATGAGCAGCTTTAGGCAGGCTAGATAGCTACTTTTGGTGTCATACCTTTGGGTATCCTGAAATTTCCTTAAAAAACTTGTGTTTCAGCATTATGTGAGTTTGTCATTAGTTTAAGAAGCTTCCAACTCCCTCCCAGCTGCAAAGCAACCCAGTTGCACACCTTGCTCTGTAAGTAGACCTGTACATCTAATATATACATTACTGCTATACTTGTTTTGAACATTATATAGGGGGTACTGTGGAGAAAACAGTATGTAAATGTAATTAAAGACGTTTCCTAATTCATATGGATAAGAGGGCTGAATTAAGGTTGCACAAGCAACTTTAATTCTGGTATTTCTTTTTCAGTGCTTCTGTTTGCAACTTGAGAAACATTCTTCTAACACTTTTGTGTGTAATTTCCTAAATTTTTAAAAAAGCGAACTAAAAACAAGCAAAAAAATTTAACACCTTCTCCCCCTGAAATTCCATGTTGTTCTTCAGCAGGGTTGGAACCTTTAGATTCACCTCATAGATCCCTGGTATTTGAGTAAATTCATTATAAAGTGAAGGAAGATTGTCAAATAAAATATAAAATGACAGAAGAGTAAGAAATAGCCTAGTTTCCCTCCAGCACAAAGTGAGAGATAAAAACATCCTGTGTTAGATGGCAGGTGTGTAAAGAGCCCATCCTTGGAAAAAATGTAGATGCAGAGGATAAACATAAAAACAATCAATTATTTGTTAGTTAATTGCCATGCCTGTGCAGTCTCTTTGTTATCAATCTTCTTCTTGCAGGAATTTCAAGATACTGAGGTTTATTTTTTTTTCCAATTAATAGAATTTTAGCGTACATTTATTTTTTGAATTTTAGTAAATTGCATCCATATTGGCTGTGCTGCTGGGCAACTGGACTGCTTAAAACAACATAGCATCAAGGATAGGAATGTTGGCGGCATTTGGGGTGGGGGGAAATCGACAATGGCAGTCTTGGTACCTTAAAAGGTAAAAAAACAAAACAAAAAAAACAGTCTAGCCCACCCCACAAAATGAAAGTCACTTCTTGTGGAAGCATACTTTGTGTTTCTATATAAAGGTAAATTGAAAGCAAGTCCAGCTTATGCTTTAAAACATATGATAGCATTATCAACAGGACAGAAAGTACAATGATTGACACTTAAAAGTAAACATTTACACCTAAGAGAACTGATGTGCCCCATTGCAATATTTCATTGTAGAAAGGAAAGTATTGCAACGTATCATGATAAAGGAAAACATCTACATTTTAATGTCAATCAGTGTATATTTTAAAAGTGGATGTGTTTTATATAAAAAATGTCAACTATAATTACCATATGAAATATGGTAATTGTCAGTAAATAGTATTGATGTGCACTCTCCCCTCTACAAATTTAAGAGTACTTTAATTACATTTCAATGGTCTTCCCATTGTGCAAATTTAAAGCATTCAAATTGTATATAACTCTGTTACTTGTTTGCTCACTGTTGATAGTAAATCAACATTTATCTCATTATTTGTACAGTTTACATTGGCTGCTACTAAAATTGTGTTGATTTTTAATTTTTATTATTAATGTTTAAAGCTTATCACTATTTAGCTCCAATTACCCATTTCTGGGTTTTCTAATACCTTGTACACTATATTGTGAATGCAAGAGTTACAAGCAATTTTTAAAATAATAAAACATTATTTGGTGACCAGGCCAGGTTAAATGTTACATTAATGCTTTGGAATTCTTTAGCTTTGAACTCCAAAAAGCTGTTAGACTGTACCTTTAGTGACGAGTAGACTGTACCTTTAAGTGATGATTTCCTCTTACCTCCCCAGTATAGGCCTTGTCTTCTCTACTGAAAAAGGTAACTAACACACATGAGCTATCCCAAGGTAAAAACACAGAGAAGACCAGGCACTTTATTTTTACCACAAAGTGAACTTGGTGAGGTCAACCCCTTGAAGTGAGTATAAGGCAGTTTATCTTGTGATAAAACTTAAGTGCTTGGACTTCATTGCGTTTCTACTGCAGGATAGGTTGTGCATGCATGTTAGTTGCCCCTTGATGCTGCAAGACAGTGTATGAGGAGGTCCCTGATTATTTACATCAGATAATAGTTACAGTTAATGTCACAATTCAGCTTCCACCCTGAAATCCACATTTCAACTTAATTTATTACATACACCTTCCTAACCTAACACATTATCCTGGAAGGATATTACAGTTCTTAAGACTTAAACTTAGTCCTTCACTCCTATGGCTGAGTCTGGGCATGCTGCGCAAGCAAGATGCTCATTTCCTCGGGAGAAAGAAGGGACTTCCTGGCTATTTTAAGAGTGACAATAGGCATCAGTGGGAGTTACTGAACATTCTTTAGCCAGAGGGACAGGACTAGGACAAAAAGGAAAAGAAAAAGAGGGAAGTAATAAAAAATATGTGAAAAACAATCTTTGTCATGAGCTCTAAGAAGGGCTTAGAACAGGGAGGGGAATGATATAAAAACTGCATTTATGACAACATTATTTTGTTTTACATCTAACTCTAAATGCAAGTGAATATAAAGTAGCATTAGGGAACAATGACAGTACAACATACATATACATTTAAATACAAGACAACATCCTCAAGAAGAAGCTGAGCTACACATTTTAATGAGCATCCAAGAATCTGTAACAACTGAACAGTATAAAGTAAAACAAGCAAATTCTAGTGCTTAACTGAGGGCCAGTCTTCATGTTTTCACCTTACTGGTAGAAAAAGCACTCCTTTTCTTTTATTTAGTTACCTCACGTGACTGAGAGCCAAGAGCTGGTGGAGGAAAATTGTTTTTCTCAGTTAATTTTCTCTTATTTTCTTCTAACAAAATGACCACGCTCTAAACCAAAAAAAAAGCAGAAAGATTAAGGGAAAGGGAAGGGTTTTAAAAAGCAAAACCAGTAGAAACCAGGAAATCAATATGTAAAATAATTATTCATACATGTCTGTGAAAACCTCTAGCCATTTCTAGGAGACCTTTGCCATACTGAAAGACAAAACAATGGCATATTCAAAATCTTTTAAATATTTTTTAAATCTTTTTTTTTAAATAATATAATTGTTTTTAGCTACCTCATTTTTAACAGTAGAGTCTGCTCCTTTATCCAGCAGCAACTGAATCAACTCTTCATGATTATTTAATACTGCCACCTGCAATATAATACAATACTAGAATACATAGCCTCATATTACAGTGTTGTTATCTGCCACAAGTTAGTGTATGTATGTTACATTACACAGGCCTAAGTCTTATACCGGGATCTGCTAATGTGGACTCCAGTGCCCATGCAGAGTTCCACTGGCTTCACTGAGATTCCAAATGAGAGCAGAGATCATCACTAGCTGAATCTGAGGCAGGATCTGGGTTTTAGACAGCAGAGAGGGCTCTGCAATAATATGTAGACTTACAAAGATCAAAATATCACGTACACGTATTTCTAAATGTTATGAATTTAAAATGTACAGGCTACGTTCCTCTGTGATGACTGAAATGATAACATGATATAGATAGCATTTTATCATCTTTATAGAACATATGAATACAGTACTTCAGAAAGATAAATTCTGAAAGGGTGAGATAATCAGAGGACTCATCCTAATAAAAATACATTTGAGCCTCTGAAGTCTTCTCCAACTAAGTACTGTTATTTTACAAACCAAACCAAGAGTTTTTTTAATGTATTAGTAGAGGAATAGTGGTAGTTTTTTCCCTTGAATAAAAGCCCTCTGGGAGTGAATGCATAACCATTGCTATCCTACTGCACATCTGAGTTAACAAGGATTTTCTAATTGCAGTCAAATTCCTGACCTTAATTGCAAGTACACAACTAAACTGGTTATAGAAAAAGGCATACCATTAAAGGTGTTTTGCCATCTTTATCTTTCATATTCACATCTGCTCCTGCTTCAATTAAAAGAGATGCCACATCCTTATTCCCTGTTACTGCAGAAACTCTCATCAATGGTGTCCATTCTAAGACTGTATCTTTAGTATCTACCTATTGTAGAAAGGAAGACATTTCTTATACTTGAAAAAAAAATCCCTATTTAACTAAACAAAGATTTTTCACATTGCTGAGCAATTGCCGAGTTGAACAACTCACAACCTCTCTGAGGATGCCATATTTTTATAATGTGAAATCAAATTGTGCCATAAACCTAAGGGGAACTAACTCACATATTTAAAATAAATTATATGCTGAAGAGCTTTGCTGGATCAGGGCTACAGTACTCAGTACCTTCCTTGCTGGATGAAGCCCATAGGAGTTAAGATTGTGGCCAGCCTCCCAGAGGATATTAGTAGTAGTACTTTGGGTACATATTTTAACTGGAACCCCAGAAAGTTTCTCCTACAAGCTCCAGTGAGTGCATGCTCCTTTAAGAGGAGGCAATGTATTCCTTGCTCTGCACCCAAGTTACATGGTAACTGCTTTAAGAAAGAAGATATTGGAAGTGACTCCTGTATGTTTTCAGGCCTTTGAAGCTTGTGCATTGAGAATAAATTTCTTCCTCATCCAAAAGAATCATAACATCATTATGTATTTATTATTTATTGCAATTTAAAATAACAAAAATGCAAAGCATTAGGCACCCTAAACATATAATTAATATTACAACAAAACCTCAGCAGTATGCCAATCACTTAAATAAGACCTCTTCTACCAAGTCCCCTACAAAAAAAATCTCCTTTCTACTCCTTGATTTCAGAACCTTTGTACTACTGCTCCAGCAGTAAACCTGAATATGGCTGGATATCTGATAATTTAAGTATTCCAAGTCCATACTCTTTTATGGTGAAATAAAAAAAGATATTTTATGCCAAAGAAGAACATGGTAATAACCTAGATAAAATTATTTTAAATCTGAAAAATAGAAACATGTCATTTCTATGTCAATATTCATATTTTTCAGACTGCAATATGCAAGTTTAGGTCCTGAAAATATACAACTCATTTTCCTTTAGGTTGAAGTCATTGTGGAATGCAACAGGACCAAACTTCACTCCAAGATTTGCAGATTTTTCAGTTATCAGTAACCTCTACTACCCTACTCACTGGGCTAAGAATGCTATGCGACAATAAAGTTATAATGTGAGGTTTAATTTTGACCTATCTAGCACATAATCTCCTTCTCTCTCACTTTGCACTCTTGCAGGAGCCTCTATCAACATGACTTTTCTTAATCTGAATTTGTTTTACAGGTCATTTCTCAATTCTTTACAGTTCTTGTATTCTCAATTAGAATAACATTATACCCATCAATCTTTATCTCCATATCTTTAACTTTTCATTTAGCCTTCCTGCAGTCTTGAACCAGAGCTTTCGAGCATCTTATCAACTGCAACCACTTGATTAAATTATATCCATCAATTTGCTAATATTTGCTGAGCTGTTACTAAGCATATCCCATTTTGTTTGCTAATGCAAGTTTGTGTCTCCAGATGGTGCGAAATCAATAGTAGGCAAGACTGCCTGTCTTCAATTTCATGGTGGCTTGGGAGCAAAACAGAATGCCAGATTTTTATTAAAACTATAAAACCTTCAATTTCAGGGTCTATCTACAAAACAATTACCAAAGTATAGTAATTTAATTATAAAAAAACAACAGAGCTAAAAGGTAGCACTTTCCCCAGCCTCCTATAGCAGATTCTCAATGTTCCCATCAGAACTCTGATGACCTGCACTTTCCCCATTTTTAATTCAGTTTCACAATTCCTAGATGTTCAGGACCTATGTCATGGTCACTATCCTTCCAGCCAAGGGCTTTCCACCCAGCAATAAGATGCACTCCTTTATCCTAAGGGGCTCAGAGATATACTTAGAGAGCACTAACATTCCCAAAGTATCACCAGGTTATCAGACAACCTCTTTATGTCCCATAAAAATGCTGTTTTCTCTTAAAAGCACACAGATAAAATGCATACCTGACAGCCATCATTAATCATCCATTCAATAACATCACAATGTCCTCCATCCACAGCCCAGTGCAAAGCTGAACAACCTCCCAGATCTCTGACTTCCCAAGAAGCTCCTTGTTCTCTGAGGTATTTAACAATATCCAGGTGACCAGCAAAACACGCTAACATTAGGCTGTAACATAAAGAGAATTATTTTGCTGGAAGAACGGGACATCATTATTTTACTTACATTGATGATGTACTTTAATTTGGGCAGCCTTTTCTCATCAACTATTAATTTCGAGCTAACAACCACCAACTTTACTGATATTTAATGTACAGCTAAGCTGTAGCTGTCCCTGGGAAAGGGTGAAAGAAAGGCACAAGACCCTTCACGTACCTTGCTGCACCCCACTTTGCCTCCAGTGCTCCAAAACAGAAGAGAACCATAATGCTAGAGCCAGCATAACCCAAACTACAGAGGAGAGAGCTGCTAGTACTGAACACCATAGTGGCATCTTCCTGCATGCTCACAAGCGAGTGGAGGTCAGGGTGTAGAAATGGCCATCAATGAGTTCATCTTCAGACAGCGACACTGGAAGCATTATGCCTTCTCCAGCCCTACACAGGCATAAGAGGCAGTATGTTTCTCAGCCTCTCTCAGGTTGGCAACCCCTTATTCAAAGTCAAAAATGTTTGAAACTCCTTTACATTTACCATAAATGTTACAGTAAAAAAAGTATCATTAATAATCCTATTAATCTGTGTATCTTTGAGACGCTAACCGAGAATACTAGACCTTAAGACCGTAAGGGTGTACAGAAAGTGAGGGAGAAGATTTTTTTCTTTGCTTTAGATAGTAATATAATTTTCAATGCCTTGTGATCACCCTGACTGCCATTCATGATCCCCACTGTGAAATTCTGATCTAGTGGATGGGAGCACTGGACTAGGAGTCATGGAATATGGCTTCTAGTCCCTGCTCTACCACTGCCCTACTGAGTGACACTGAGCAAATCACTTCACCTTTCTGTCTTGTCTATTTAGACTGTAAGCTGTTCAGGGCAGGAATGGTCTCTTCCTATATTTTACCACCACCTAGTACAATGGGGCATAGGCGCCAACTCCGTAGGTGCTCCAGGGTTGGAGCACCCACAGGGAAAAGATGGTGGGTGCTGAGCACGCACTGGCAACCCCCCTATCAGAACTGGCCCTCCCCACAGTGCCTCCCACCCACCGGCGGACCCATGGATCAGTGCCTCCCCACCCCCCTGCGTCTCCCACCCATCGCAAACAGCTGTTTTGCAGCATGCAGGAATCTGGGAGGGAGGTGGGGAGAAGCAAGGAAGCAGCGTGCTCGGGGGAGGGAGGTGAAACCGGGTGGGAAGAGGCGGGGCAGCGGTGGAGCAGGGGTGGGAAGGGGTGGAGTGGGGGTGGGCCCTGGGATGGAGACAGGGGTCAAACCCCCCCCCCAGTACTTTGGAAAATCGGCACCTGTGCAATGGGGCCCCTGATGTTGGCTGGGGCATGCAGGCGCTACTGTAATATTAACAACAATAACACTGTCAAAGTGATAAGGTGGGTGAGGTAATATCTTTTACTAATAAGATATTACCTCATCCACTTTGTCTCTCTAATACCCTGAGACTGACACAGCTACAAC
Organism: Lepidochelys kempii; assembly: GCF_965140285.1. Taxonomy (NCBI): domain Eukaryota; kingdom Metazoa; phylum Chordata; order Testudines; family Cheloniidae; genus Lepidochelys; species Lepidochelys kempii. The sequence goes on from NC_136386.1 coordinate 103,437,801, forward strand.
TACACCACATACAATAACGCTGTCACTGAGGTGAGGCATTTCCTACACTAACACAGTTCCGGCTCTTAAAGCCTTAACTGAATCCTTAAGGTGAAATGAAAATATAAATATGTTTTTAATCAGAGTATTAAAATTAAAACAAGATTAGCCTGTAATAAATAATAATAATACTATGATGATATTTTAACTGGCCACCTGCCTAGATAATGTCTGTACAATTGTCTCATTAGTGATTAATATCTCTTTCTCACTAATCTCTTTTAAATAAAATAAATATGTAGCTATCAAACTGTACATTCAGCTAATATACTCACACTTTGTATTTCTATTATCCTTGTCTTTTCCCTCCCACAAAATTTGGTTCTATACCCACCTGTCCTGTCTTGTCCCTATTTAGACTGTAAACTATCAAGACAAGGACTTATTTTATTTTTGAATAGCACCTGTCACAAGGGAGCTACTCAAGTACACAAAATGAAATCACACATTTAATTTTTGAGCCCTTAAATTCATTGTCAACCAAAATAAAATTGTTCTATGTTAATCTCACAAGAAACATGAAGCAGTGATCAATTATCAAAGTTTTCCCTTTACAGTACTTTTAAATTGGAAAGAATCTAATTTATATCACAATGTTGTGTATATACACTTGTTAATCTCAGATGATATCCGACAGTCTTCAGATTTTCCCAAAACCATGACCCCTGGCATCAAATGTGTGCATGGATAGAGATGGAAACACACTTTACCAATGCACAGGAAAACAAGACAAATACATTTATTTGGAGCATGTGGAATAAAGTTAATTGAATACTGATGCTCTGTGTATAAGAAAAGTATTGAGCCTGCCAGTTCATTACCAGGCAAAACACATGTATGCGTGCATGCTACAACCCCAGAAAGCCATAACTGGGCCACTGATCATCCAAGGGGGCAGGGAAACAGATTCGTGATCTAACAAATAGAGAAGCAGATGGACAAATATCCTGGGACACTTGAAAAGGTTCATCACTGGGAGCATCTATCTTTTGGATAACGTATGGAACCAGGTAACTCTACCTCTCATTGTCTGATTTACTAAGTACCAAACAGAGTAACCTAGTTATGATGGAGAGGACAAGCAGGATAACGGAACTGCCAGAAAGGGCTGCCTGGAGCTAAGAATGCAATGGGGAAATCAGAGTGACTACACTAGAAACTCAAGTAGCTACAAATGGACTGGGCTTCCTGAATGCTTCAGGGATGACAGCTGTAAGGGATTCCAGCAGATTGGTAGCAGTCTCATCAGAGAAGGAAGTAGGGTGACAGCTGCAAGCAAAGGGACAGGCACAGTAAAGAATATACCAGAAGGAAATCACTGGGGAAGCCAAGTTCAAAGGAAGACGTTTATGTAAAATGCCATGAGGCCAGACTAGAAGGAGCCCAGACAGCATCAAGATAGTAGCCCAGATAAAGACAAGGTCCAGCAGAAACAGAAAGACCTAGCAGGCTTACCTAGATTTTAGGAAGCACTGCCTTATGCAAATCAATTAATTGACTAATTTGCATATTTAAAATTTGCTTATTACCATAAACTTGTTTTTAAAAATTGTGTGCGAAATTAGTGATGACTAAAGGCACTGTCATGATAGTCCTGGTAAATGATACCTTCTGTTTACCTCGAGGGCAGCAGCAGCCTCCATAGCCCATGCACTTATCAGTATCTCTGTTGAGACTGCCCATTATTATACAGCGTTGTGGTGACTTTGTGATGTGGGAGCAGACACACACCAAATTTATCTCATATAGGGGCCACCAAAGAGTCACTAGATGGGATCAACTTTCAGCTGAATATGAATTTTGTATAGCGGCTCTAATATAGAACAGCATACGGTGCCTAACTACATATATATCATAGTTATCAGCCACTTCTCTTATCTTACTACAGTCTGTTCTAGTGTTTATTTGAAGAGAGGGTTGTTCCTTGAAGATATATTTGTAAAGAAAAGAGACAAATAAAAATGAGTGAATTTAGAGATTAGAGCCAAGCAGTGAGAGTAAATACTGTGTAAGCTTCCTCTTCAGACCTCTGCTAATACAGCTGACTCCTGATCTACAATTCTCTTTTCTAATGAAGTCCTGTGTTCTTTCTGAACAAAGATTGCCAGTTTACTGAATTTCGTAGCAATTTTATGATGTGATCAAATGGAAACTAAGATTAAATCAATAAAACTCATTTTCAGTTGTGACCAAAACTAGAATTTGAATATCAGTTTCCAGAACTGAAAAAATAATGATGCAATAATGCATAATACCAGTTCCCCAAAACCTCTGGTGAAGCAATATATCTGTGCAGTACCTGTCCTTTCCACTTCCATTCTTCTGATTTACATCTGTTCCATTCTGTACCAATATTTTCGCAAGCCTACATAGCAATAAATATTTTCATCAAGAACAATGCCCAGTAAACTAACATTTCTCATTAAAATAGAAACTCTGAAAGAGTAAATAAAAACTTTGTTTTGCACACACAGTCTATTACTGATAGTGAAAAAATAAATAAATAATAATCCTAAAAAGGGACTTCTTTGATTTTCAACAATAAGTACACAGAAGAATAAAATAAACACTCTGGATGAATTTTATAAATTGTCAAAGTTGCCTTTATATTACAAAAAAGCAAAACATCAATAATATTCTACTTTTCCTAAACTGACCGTCTATTATTGTGCTCCAAATATATTAAACAAGTGTAAAAATCAATCCTACACAACAAAGAGGTAAAATAAAAGCAGTAATACCTATCATATCCTTTCTGAGAAGCAACCATCAGAGCAGTAAAGCCTAGTTTATCAGGAACATCCACCTTCACATGTCTTACAGAAGGAGAAAAGAAAATGTTACAAACTAGTGTATCTCAAATATTTTCAGAGACAACTATAAATCTTTCCATAACATATTTCTAAAGAGTGTCTTATAAATTCAAAGCATTGTAATCACTGATTAATTTTGCCAACAGCGTGAAAGTAAAAAACATTGATCGTTTTATCAAAAATTCTGACTACTATTCTTGCTGATTTCTATTAGTTTGTTTTTTATTGTTTTTTTCCATAGAAATTCATTTACAAATACTTTTCAAGTTTCATTTTTCCAAGAAAAATAAGCTACTTAAAAAATTATAGCTGCCTAGGTAAAATGATATTTTTAGGGAAAAAAGAACTTCACCATCTCAGAGTTGAGGTTGGAAATATAATGGCAGTCAAAATAATAACTAGAATATTCTAATAAACATTTGAAAAAAATCAGGAAAATTGGACAGTTTCACAACAAGCTTATTCTAACCCTGTTGACTTAACTAGGATACTAATCTATTATACAAATGAAAGCAACTAGAAATTGCATGTTACCAACTGCAACTGAATGGGATGGTAACTTGCTAGTGATTAAAATATATACAGTTTTATATAAATAACTTAATGAGTCTGTGTGCATCTCTATGATTATGTTACTCTATGACATCTGTGGTCAATTTGTGACGAACAGACAAGAGAGATGTGCCTATCATATGGGGAGGATGGATGAGGTTGATACAAAAGGTGAAGTATAATGGATTCCTTTACTCTTACTGGTCTGTTAAACTGGGATGGTATCTCTGTACATGCAAAGAGCTGTGGAGCTAAATCCTGGAATCAGAGTAGCAGCCATGTTAGTCTGTATCCACAAAAAGAAAAGAAGTACTTGTGGCACCTTAAAGACGAGCCTTTCCCTTCCTCTGTGAGATACAGTAGGTTCAGGCCACCAAATTCTGGCCTTATCTCTCAGTTTTCCCAAAAAAACTTTGCTCCTGCTGATACATCCTATACTTTCTACCCTGCACACCTGCCAAAAGTGGTACAACAGCACTTTAAACAGCTAATTACTAACACCCCCTGTCAAGGTTCCTCCCCCACTCTGAACTCTAGGGTACAGATGTGGGGACCTGCATGAAAACCTCCTAAGCTTACTTTCACCAGCTTAGGTTAAACTTCCCCAAAGATACAAATTAATTTTATCCTTTGTCCTTGGATCTCCACTGCCACCACCAAATTCTAACTGGGTTTACTGGGAAACGTAGTTTGGACAAGTCTTTCCCCCCAAAATCCTCCAAACCCTTGCACCCCACTTCCTGGGGAAGGTTTGGTAAAAATCCTCACCAATTTGCATAGGTGACCACAGACCCAAACCCTTGGATCGGAGAACAATGAAAAAGCATTCAGTTTTCTTACAAGAAGACTTTTAATAGAAGTAAAGACATCACCTCTGTAAAATCAGGATGGTAGATACCTTACAGAGTAATTAGATTCAAAACATAGAGAATCCCTCTAGGCAAAACCTTAAGTTACAAAAAGGACACACAGACAGGAATAGTCATTCTATTCAACACAGTTCTTTTCTCAGCCATTTAATGAAATCATAATCTAACACATACCTAGCTAGATTACTTACTAAAGTTCTAAAACTCCATTCCTGGTCTATCCCCAGCAAAAGCAGCATACAGACAGACACAGACCCTTTGTTTCTCTCCCTCCTCCCAGCTTTTGAAAGTATCTTGTCTCCTCATTGGTCATTTTGGTCAGGTGCCAGCGAAGGTTACCTTTAGCTTCTTAACCCTTTACAGGTAAGAAGATTTTTCCTCTGTTCACGAGGGATTTTAAAGGGGTTTACCCTTCCCTTTGTATTTATGACACCACCTAAAACAAACCAAGTTTCTCAGGCGCTAAGTAGAGAGTGATAAACACCTATGGTCCCAGCTATGCATGTGAGGAGTGCAGCCAGCAGAAAGAGTGCCCTGGCTCCGCCACATCACACCCCATGAGGGCCATTCCCTACTTACCAGGTGAGAGCCACAATCCACCATCTAGTATAGGGAGGAGGCAACAGTCTTAGTTCTATATATATAGATGGTAAGGTGAAGGTTGTGGTTACTACTGGAAATGCAAATGAGCATGAAAGTTTGTCATGGATAAGGGTAGCAGACAGAAGTTGATCTGGGTTTAAAGTTCAGATTGTCTTCAGAATCTGAATACTACAGTTCCTAGCTTTAAAATATTTAGAATATTTCACATCTAAAAGTTTTAATAATGAATTTTATATGTATTTAAAAGCTTAACTCTATCTTAACAAAAAGGTTTTGTCTAGGTATTTCCTTTTCAAATATAATATTTAGAATATTGATATGCGCCTACTTGATGTAGTTGGTTATTTTGTTTCAATTTCATAAGTTCCTTGGATCTAATTAGTTCAGCTGAAGAGCTTTCAAACTCTCACAGTAATTACTTTAAAGGGGTGGGGGGAAGACACACCCCAAAACATAACAATTTAGGTTTCAGAGAGATAGCCGTGTTAGTCTATATCAGTAAAAACAATTAGGAGTCCTTGTGGCACCTTAGAGACTAACAAATGTATTTGGGCATAAGCTTTCGTGGGATATAACCCACTTCATCAGATGCATGGAGTGGAAAATACAGTAAGCAAGTATAAATATATAGCACCTGAAAAGATGGGAGTTGCCTTACCAACTGGGGGGTTAGTGTCACCCCTTGTCAACTGTTGGGAATGGGCCACTTCCACCCTAATTGAATTGTCCTCATTAGCATTGACCCCTTTCCCCCTACTTGGTAAGGCAACTCCCATCTTTTTCACATGCTGTATATTTATACCTGTTTCATAAACATACAGCTGAGGGTAGCATAAAATCCCTCCTTTACCTGTAAGGGGTTAAGAAGCTCAAATAACATGGTTGGCACCTCACCAAAAGGACCAATAAGGGAAGAAGATCCTTTCAAATCTGTGGGGGGAGGTTTTGTTTTTCTGCTCTCTTGGTTATTCTCTCCGGGACAGAGAGAGACCAAGGCAGGAAAAACATCTCCTAAAACCCTACCTGAAATAAGCATCTAAGATTACAAATTGTAAGTAATAGCAAGGGAATGCATTAGATTATCTTTTGTTTTAGCTTGTGAATTTCCCCTGTGCTAAGAGGAAGGTTTATTCCTGTTTTTGTAACTTTGAAGTTTTGCTTAGAGGGGAATCCTCTGTGTTTTAAATCTTATTATTCTGTAAAATTACCTTCAATCCTGATTTTACAGAGGTGTTTCTTTTACTTTTTTCTTTATAATAAAATTCTGCTTTTAAGAACCTGATTGGTTTTTAGTGTGCTCAGCTTGTTTACCGATTTGATTGATATATTATTCTCAAGCCTCCCCAGGAAAGGGGGTGAAGGAGCTTGGGGGGATATTTTGTGGAAACAGGATTTGTGCCTTGGGGAAGTTTTTAACCTAAGCTGGTAGAAATAAGTTTAGAGGGACTTTCATGCAGGTCCCCAAATCTGTACCCCAGAGTTCAGAGTGGGGAGGGAACCCTGACAACCCGCTTACTGTATTTTCCACTACATGCATCTCATGAAGTGGATTATAGCCCATGAAAGCTTATGCCCAAATAAATGTGTTAGTCTCTAAGGTGCCACAAGGACTCCTCATTGTTATAACAGTTTAGATTACTCCTGATGCCCAACTTCACCAGGCACAGATGGAATTTTTCCAAAAGCTCTAAGTTTCATATCAGTTAACCCCAAAATTTACCACCTGGCCCTTCTAAAAACATTAGTTCTCAAGGACAATATACTAAAATAAATTTAGAATTTATAGACCAACCTAATATTTGAAATATAACATTCCAAAGTAAATGAGAAAACTTTTCCAAAAGTAAAAAGAAACCTCTATTTTTTCCATATCTCATTCTTCCAATATGTCTTGTCCAATTAGCTTCAAAATTTTGGAGAAAAATATATCTTCTGGCAATGGAATATACATAATAAATTTCAGGGAAAAGATACTTTTTTCCCTAGATAGTTGACAGAGGGAAAAAGAAAAAACAAATATATAGTTTAATGCTAATTTAAAATGTATCAGTGAAGTGACCAGGGTGGCCCTCTAACACAGTAAATCTGGAGTTAGAAGAGTTTCTTCATTTCTGCTTAGCATTACAGAATATTTGGCATTGTGTTCCATCTGGGCAGTATCTTGCAAATTCTTTTTCATAAAAGAATAGATAAAGATTTGAAGACAGACTATATTATGAAATAAAAATGAACTAAACAATATTTTTTCATGTAAGTATAGTAATTACTTAGAACTTTACATCATATATTAGAACACAGAATTGACACACTAGATCAGATCAGTGGTCATTCTAGCCAGTATTCGGTCTGTGACAATGGCTACTATAGACATTCAAGACCTTTTAGAATACCAAAAAGATAATGGTTGGCTTATGCATAAATCATTAGAATTTATATTCTTTCCAAAATTCAGGAATTTTATTTTTGAATCTCTGGATATTCTGATTATCCATAAAGATTATCTTTTTTGAATTCTGCTAAACTCTTGGTCTCAGTGATAGCTTGGGTCAATGAGTTCCACAAGCTAACTGTGCATTGTGAGAAAAGAGTATTTCCTTTCATTCGTTTTGAATGCTCTACCTCAGCGGATCTCAAACTGTGGGTCGGGACCCCAAAGTGAGTCACGACCCCATTTTAATGGGGTTGCCAGGGCTGGCGTTAGACTTGCTGTGGCCCATGGTCAAAGCCTAAGCCCCATAGCCTAGGATCAAAGCAGAAGCCCGAGGGCTTCAGCCCTGGGTAGCGGGACACAGATTACAGGCCCCCTGCCTGGATCTGAAGCCCTTGGGCTTTGGCTTTGGACCCCTCCCTGCTGGGAGACTCGGGCTTTGGCCGCCCCACCTGGGGTGGCGGGACTTGGGGGGTGAAGGTGAGCTTAGGCTTCGATCCCCCTCCTGGGGTCACGTAGTAATTTTTCTTGTCAGAAGGGGGTCATGGTGCAATGAAGTTTGAGAACCCCTGCTCTACCTTTCTGTTTCATCAGAAGTCCCCTCTTTCTTGTGTTATGAGAAGGGATGAATATAGGTGCCCATTTTCTTTATTTTGTACCCTTTTATGATATCCCCTCTGCCTTATTTGTCAACTCTGTAAAATAAACACTACCAGTTTCTTCAATTTCATTTCACATGGAAGTGTTTCCATGCTTCTGATCATTCCCATTGCCTGTATTTGGATCCCATCTATTTCTGATATACACTTTTTAAGGAAGAATGACCAAAACCAAATAGCACATTCAATTTGTAAAATGATATTACACAAAGCAAATTTGTAATTTGTCACTTTATCATAAAATGTAAAATCTAATTTTTAGGACATGGGGAAACTAGCTCATTGAAACAAAACACAATAGCATCAGGCAGTTTACATGATTTCATGTCCACTGTAATACTTTATAGATATTTTATAATCAGAATATTTTCTCACCCTCCCTGAAGAATGTTAAGAACTGCCTCTACATCATTCATACTGACAGCTCGATGAAGTTGTTCTCCACTCATCGGCTCTCCTGTAGAAAACAAAATAGGGAAGTACAGTAACTCCTCACTTAACATCCTCCCACTTAACGTTGTTTCAAAGTTACCTTGCTGCTCAATTAGGGAACAGCCTCATTTAAAGTTGTGCAATGCTCCCTTATAACGTCGTTTGGCTGCCTGCTCTGTCCACTGCTTGTAAGATTTTGTGGAAGAGCAGCAACTTTACAAGGGAGCACTGCACAAGTTCCTCTTCTCCACCTCCTCTCCCTCCCTCCCAGCGCTTCCCCCCACCACCAAACAGCTGTTTGGCGGCACTTAGGACTTTCTGGGGGTGGGGGGGGAGGAAGGAATGGGGATGCGGCGTGCTCCAGAAAGGAGGTGGAGTGGGGGTGGGAAGAGGTGGGCCTGAAGTGGAGCGGGGACAGGAAGAGGGGGGCCTGGAGCATCCCCCGACAAAGTCGGCGCCTGTTCTTCTCCAGGTAAGCTGCCACTGCTGCTGCAAAGGTGCTTCCTAGCGTCCTTGCCTGCAGTGGGCTGTGCCTGTGTGGGGTAAGCCAGGGGCACTTCCCAACCACAGTACAGTACGGTATTGTATAGTATATAATGCCTTTTGTCTGCCCCAAAAAAATTTCCTTGGAACCTAACCCCCCACATTTACATTAAATCTTATGGGAAAATTGGATTAGTTTAACATCGTTTCACTTAAAGGTGCATTCTTCAGGAACATAACTACAATGTTAAGTAAGGAGTTACTGTATTTGCAAAAAAGTTCAAAGATTCATTCTAGTAGTGTTGGCAAGTATTGAAATACTGCAAATAAATGATTAGCTTTCATATTTTTCAGTACCACTTTCTGGATATTTTCTAGATTACTAAATTAAACAACAGAATCTGTATCATTGTTACATAGTTTTTATTTAAGAGGTGATTCTTGAAGTGTGGTTACACTCACTGGTATCATTCTCACAATACAGTATGCTCATTACTAAATCTTTGTCTTTTTTCATTACCATTTTTAAAAATCAATTATTTTGGTGGAAGACTAATCCCTTTATATACTTCTGTACTGGAGGTGAGCCTGTATCTGGGAACTATCATGTTAGAGATTAAACATGAGCAGGACCTACTGCTCAGTCAACATAGTATGGTCCCTTGAATGCTGTGGTGATTGGGAGAGATCTGGCTTCCAGTTCTCTCTTCATTTTGTCTTGAAGGGCAAAACTGCTGTGTCTGACCATGACTCCCTCCTGACTAGGGTTTGGACTATGATTAGCCTACCTTTACTCACTAAGATATTTTCCTACAGCCCTTTGCCAAAATAAAAATAAGAACCAGACACTGCCCAGAACTGGATTAACAGCTGTTCTAGATATCTTCTCTCATAACAAAAGCCAGTTGTAAAATGGTATTTCCTAAACAAATCAAATTTATTGTTCCTCGTGCCCATAAATGTTCCCAGTTTCAGTGGGCCATCTCTAAAACACATCAGTTCCTGTGGCCATTGGTAACGACCACATTTCTAGTCCATATGCCACATCTTGTGTGTTAGTCTAATGATGAACATGGGCATTAATGAACCAAAAAATAACAACCTTCTTTTGGATGCAGAATGATCTTTTTCCTATTTACAGAGAACACAGCTACAGTTGTAGTTGTTGCTATCTACCCAAGCCATACGAAAGACGATGAGTAGAACACAGCAAATAGATTTGACTGCTCAGTCTCTAGGTCCAGCACAAAGTGTTGCAGGTCTCTCTCATGAAAATTAACCCTTGAAATATCTGGTTGTGCTCTGAAAAAGTAAGGGCAAGGATGAAAAGGGCATGTAAAGCCCGTGTTGTGGAAATAAACTTCAAAAAGTGGAAGATCTTAATTTGATTATTGGATAGGCACCTGATGACAGCATGCCAAGTGAGGCAAATCCTGTTGCAAAACAAGCAACTAGTGGTTAGCCACATTTCAGTTTAAGAAGCTTCAGACTGCATATTTTCTAGAACCTGTATGCCTCTGCATTTTTGGAAACTACATGTTAAAATGCAGTATTGACTCAAAGCAAGATTAAAATTATTCTAATGAGAGAGTGTGGAAGTATTTAAAGAAAGAAAATGTGGAGGGTTCATGTGAAAATACTGCAGTTGTCATCCTTTGAGATTTTACAAGATAGCTACAGAGTTGATGACTTAACTTGCTTGTAGGAGACATTTGTTAACATTTTTCAATTGCCAGAATATGCTTATTTTATTTGCCTGAGAACCAGCTTCAATAAAAATTATAGAATTTGGCATACTACTTTAAATCTTAATTCTGCAATGTTTATATTGTTTGAAGTTCTTATTAGCTAGGTATCCCAAAGATGGTACTTTTTAGGGCAGGGCATCTATATTTGAAAAGTACCACAAGTCATTCAACAAGACTCTAAAGTCAGCCATTGCATCAGGAAGACCAAACAAAAGCAAAGAGAGAGGACACTACAAAAAGGGAGTGATGCTGTTGTAGCTGCTAAAACAGTTTACCATGAAAGAAAAGGAGCCAAGGGAACAAGAGAGAAAAAGAAAAAATTAGAAAGAAAAAGGAGAAATCAAAAGAAGATAAAGATAAAGAGGAAAAGACATAATAGCATGTTGGTGAGTCAGATTTAATTCATGCATTTTACTTCCTACATTTCACTGTACTTCTTTGGAAAACACTTCACAGTTCTATTAGGGATAGAGTGTGACATTTAGCCACAACCCTGCATTATGGGTAGTGAAGAGACATACCACTCCTGTAGAGTGGCATTGTGAGGAAGAAGTTTCCCTGGTATACTTCAGATTCTCTCTCTTGGGTTCTTGGTTGGCTGCCTGAATCTCCTATTTTTCAGGCAGCTTCTTGGGAGGCCATGCAAATGTGCCTGACATCAGCTCAGAGGCTCTGTGCTCTCCACTCATCTCTCCCTGCATACCCATTGAGCAGGTGTTGAATTGCTGTTCAGCAACACAAATAAAGGCAGCTTTGCAGATGCAGCAAAAGGAGCAACAGGCTACAACCCAGACCGGGATTTAGGGAGGAAACTTTCTTAGCAGTCTGTCCCTTTCCAGCACATAACCAACAGATTGACAGAACCAGAAGAGTACCCAGATGTCACCTACTATAGGACAGGCCCAACAAAGAAAATAACAGAATGCCACTAGTCATCACCTTCAGCCCCCAACTAAAACCTCTCCAACGCATCATCAAGGATCTACAACCTATCCTGAAGGACAACCCATCACTCTCACAGATCTTGGGAGACAGGCCTTGCTTACAGACAGCCCCCCAACCTGAAGCAAATACTCACCAGCAACCACACACCACACAACAAAAACACAAACCCAGGAACCTATCCTTGCAACAAAGCCCATTGCCAACTGTATCCACATATCTATTCAGGGGACACCATCATAGGGCCTAATCACATCAGCCACACTATCAGGGGCTCGTTCACCTGCACATCTACCAATGTGATGTATGCCATCATGTGCCAGCAATGCCCCTCTGCCATGGACATTGGCCAAACTAGACAGTCTCTACGTAAAAAAATAAATGGACACAAATCAGACGTCAGGAATTATAACATTCAAAAACCAGTCGGAGAACACTTCAATCTCTCTGGTCACTCGATTACAGACCTAAAAGTTGCAATTCTTCAACAAAAAAACTTCAAAAACAGACTCCAACGAGAGACTGCTGAATTGGAATTAATTTGCAAACTGGACACCATTAAATTAGGCTTGAATAAAGACTGGGAGTGGATGTGTCATTACACAAAGTAAAACTCTTTCCCCATGTTTATTCCCCCCCCCCAACTGTTCCTCACATGTTCTTGTCAACTGCTGGAAATGGCCCACCTTGATTATCACTACAAAAGGTTTTTTTTCTCTCCTGCTGGTAATAGCTCACCTTACCCGATCACTCTCATTACAGCGTGTATGGTAACACCCATTGTTTCACATTCTCTGTGTATATAAAATCTCCCCACTGTATTTCCCACTGCATGCATCCGATGAAGTGAGCTGTAGCTCACGAAAGCTTATGCTCAAATAAATTTGTTAGTCTCTAAGCTATCACAAGTACTCCTTTTCTTTAAACAGTTCCTTGGGTTCCTCTAGCATTCAGGGGGGAAAAGCACTTCAGCCAGGGGAGAGAGGGGCAAAAATGCGGGGTGGGGGGACAAGCATACTCAAGAGAGGAAGGGGAAGCCTTAGAAAGGGAGGGACCTGGGAAAAGCCCAAGGGAAAAATCAAACAGAAGCGGGATAGGAACCTCAAGAAGAGAAAGATAGGAGGACATCTAAACTCAAGGGAAAGGGGAAGGCAGAGGGAAACCAGAGAGAAGAAGGGCTGGGGGAATACTTAGGGCAGGGTATGGGATATGGAAGACAGATACAGAAGGAGAGACTGGGGAAAACCTCAAGGGAATTGATGGATGACTTGGAAGAGGAGAATTGGTACAAGTTGATGGCTTGGGGAAAAACTGAAGGAGTTGACAGTGAAGGGGAACTGCACCATCCTGAAATATGCAAATTTAAGCAAAATATAATTTGCATAAAAGCTCCAAATTTCTAGACCTTCCAAGCTTTAACAGTTACTAAGAAAGGAAATGAAAGTGATGGCAGGATATTGTTGATGATGACTGATGATAAACAGACATATCCGAAACAAAAGACCCAATAGTAATGGGGACTTTAACTACCCACACATCTGTTGGAAAAGTAATATGGCAAAACACAAAATGTCCAGTAAGTTCTTGGACTGTATTGGGAACAACTTTTTCTTTTAGAAGGAAGTAACCAGCAGGGCAACCATTCTAGACATGATTCTAATGAACAGAAAGAAATTGGTTGCAAATCTGAAGATTGAAGGCAATTTGGGTGAAAGTAACCATGAAATGATGATTTCATGATTCTAAGGAAAGGAAGGAGTTAGAGCAGCAAAACAGGACAATGGATTTAAATAAAACAGAAAAAACAAAACACAGAGAACTGGTAGGTAAGGTCCTATAGGAAGACAATCTAAGGGAACAAGTCGTTCAGGAGAGTTGGCAGTTTCTCAAAGAGACAATATAGGTGCAACAGCGAACAATCTCAGTGCAAAGGAGAGACAGATATGGCTGCATCAGGAGATCACTAAAGACCTGAAAATCAAAAAGTGCAAACATGGGCAAATTGCTAAGGATGAATACAAAAGTATACCACACACATGTAGGGAAAACATCAGAAAGGCTAAAGCATAAAATGAGTTACATCTAGCAAGGGACATAAAAGGCAATAAGAAGAGGTTCTATAAATTCATTAGGAGAAAGAGAAAGATGAAAGAAACTGTAGGTCCTCTGCTTGGCGTGGAAGGAGAGCTAATAACGGATGACACCAAGAAAGCTGAAGCTTTTAATGCCTATGTTGCTTCAGTCTTCACTAAAAAAGCTAATAGTAATCAGATACTTAGCACAATATTAACAACAATATTAAGGGGGAAGAAACGCAAGCCAAAATAGGGAAACAACCTCAGGCAGAGGTTATGGGTCTATTACAGGAGTAGCTGGGTGAGGTTCTGTGGCCTGCAATGTGCAGAAGGCCAGACTAGATGATCACGATGGTCCCTTCTGGCCTTAAAGTCAATAAGCCTGAGAGATAAGATAGATATATTCACGTTGACAGGGCCTGTTGAAATTCACCCTAGGGTTCTTAAGAAACTAGCTGAAGTAATCTCAGAACGGTCAATGATTATCTCTGAGAAGTCATGTAGGAGGGGTGAAGTCCCAGAGGACTGGAGAAGGGCAAACATAGTACCTCTCTTTAAAAAGGGAAACAAAAGTAGAATTACAGGGAATTATATACCAGTCAGCCTAACTTCAATATCTAGAAAAATACTGGAACAAATTACTAAACCATCAGTTTGGACAAGCACCTACAGCAGGGTAATAAGTAATAGCAAATATGGAATTGTCAAGAACAAATCATGCCAAACCAAACTAATTTTCTTCTTTGACATGGTAACTGCCCTAGGGAATGGGGGCGGGGGTGCTGCACACTTGATATACCTTGATTTTAGTAAGGCTTTTTACACCATCCCACATGACATTCGCATAAGCAAATTAGGGAAATGTGGTCTTGTAGAAGAAATCAAATCCTCTCTGTCAAGGTTCCTCCCCCACTCTGAACTCTAGGGTACAGATGTGCGGACCTGCATGAAAACCTCCAAAGCTTACTTTTACCAGCTTAGGTTAAAACTTCCCCAAGGTACAAATTAATTTTATCCTTTGTCCTTGGAATATCCACTGCCACTACCAAACTCTAACTGGGTTTACTGGGAAACGTAGTTTGGACACGTCTTACCCCCTAAAATCCTCCCAACCCTTGCACCCCACTTCCTGGGGTAAAAATCCTCACCAATTTGCATAGGTGACCACAGACCCAAACCCTGGGATCCAAGAACAATGAAAAAGCATTCAGTTTTCTTACAAAAAGAATTTTAATAGAAATAGAAGTACATAGAAGTAAAGGAATCACCCCTGTAAAATCAGGATGGTAGATACCTTACAGGGTAATTAGATTCAAAACATAGAGAATCCCTCTAGGCAAAACCTTAAGTTACAAAAAAGACACACAGACAGAAATAGTCATTCTATTCAGCACAGTTCTTTTCTCAGCCATTTAAAGAAATCATAATCTAACACATACCTAGCTAGATTACTTACTAAAGTTCTAAGACTCCATTCCTGGTCTATCCCCAGCAAAAGCAGCATACAGACAGACACAGACCCTTTGTTTCTCTCCCTCCTCCCAGCTTTTGAAAGTATCTTGTCTCCTCATTGGTCATTTTGGTCAGGTGCCAGCGAGGTTACCTTTAGCTTCTTAACCCTTTACAGGTGAGAGGAGCTTTCCCCTGACCAGGAGGGATTTCAAAGGGGTTTACCCTTCCCTTTATATTTATGACAGTCTCTCTCTGTTTGGATGCAGTAAGTCAGAGACAATTTTTATTTCAAGCAATTGCAAGGGGAGACTGCAAGGCAGGAGTTACCCTAACCTTAGACAAGTCTCCGAACAACAAGCAATTTATCACAAATATTTATAGTTTTTGTTACATGCATTGATGAATAGCAATTGCACTTTGTTCATACATTTTCCTTCCTGATATATTATTATTATTATTATTAATGATTTTCTGCTACCACTACATTCTATGTGCACACCCGGTTGAAAGACCATATCCAAAAAGCAGGTATCAGTTGTTCACTGTCAAACTGGAGGGACGTTATCTAGAGGGATTCCACAGGTGTCTGTCTTGGGTTCAGTACTATTAGTTACTTTCATTAATGACTTGGAAAATGGAGTGGTGAGTACACTTATAAAATCTGCAGATGACACCAAACAGAGGGATTGCTAGTGCTTGGAGGACAAGATTCAAAATAACCTCGACAAATTAGAGAACTGAAATCATCTACATGAAATTCAACAAAAATAATGCAAAGTACTACAATTAGAAAGAAAAAAAAAATCAAATGCACAACTACAAAATGGGGAATAACTGACTAAGGACTGAAAAGGATCCAGGGGTTACAGTGGGTCACAAATTGAATATGAGTCAATGAAGTGATGTAGTTATGAAAAGGACTAACATCACTCTGGGGTGTATGGACAAGAGTTCATACGTAAGATATGAGAGAGATAGCTGTCCTGCTGTAATCTGCACTGGGGAGGCCTCAGACGGACGGTGTCCAGTTCTTGATGCCACACTTCATGAAAGACATGGACAAACTGGAGAAAGTTCATAGGACAACAATAAAAAATGACAAAAAGTTCAGAAAACCTAACCTATGAGGAAAGATTAAAAAGAACTGGACATGTTTAGTCCTGACAAAAGATGACTGAGGGGGGAACTGATAATACTCTTCAAATATGTTAAAGGCTGTTAGAAGAGAACAGTGATCAATTGTTCTTGTCCGCTAAGGTAGAACAAGTAGTAATCAGCTTAATCTGTAGCAAGAAAAATTTATGTTAAATATTAGGAAAAACTACCTAACTATACAGATAATTAAAGACTGAAATAGACTTCCAAGAGAGGTTGTGGAATCCCTGTCATTGAAGGTTTTTAAGAACAGGTTAGACAAACACCTTTCAGGGATGATCTAGGTATACTTGTCCCTGCCTCTGCCCAGTGGGGCTGGACTAGATGACTTCTCAAGGTCCCTTCCAGACCTCAATTTCTATGACATTATAGTTAACCACAGAACAAAGATAAAAGGTCAGGAATTTTTAAAATGGTATGCCATAGTAGCAGGTAATTTCTCCCTGAATTTCAAGACCAAAGCACCAGTTATCCATTAGTATGTACGCCAACAATACAGTGAGAGTTATTTAGTCTACAAACAACATATATCACAAACATTTTCAGGACACTCTACTTCAATTAAAAATAAGATAAAGTTTCTAAATTGCATATTAAAATGAAATATATTAAAAATAATATATAATTTTGACCAGTAAATAATCAAATAGTGGGAACGTTCAAATATATTTTAATCCATAATTTGGAATGAGTGTTTGCAGGGGTACAGAATTCTTATGCCCTTTTTCCACTTAGATTTCCTGAAAAAATATGAACGTGGTTAATTATGCATATTAATGTCTAATAAAACAAAGATATAAACATAAATCTAATTATTTACAGTCTTGCATAACTGGCATAAATAACTGGAGAATTAACTACCATTAATGTTGTCTACCTGGATTCATCATTGCAAATATCCGGTCCACACTACTGAAACATACATATTTTAAAATAATCTTCAAAACTCTAAATTCTTCCTGAGCATTGCCACTGCAAAACCTCCCTGTCAAGGTTACATAGCCACATGGCAGGGCATCTAGTTCCCAAAGTAACCACAATGTGACTCTTCAGGGGTAATTTATTTGGAAAAGAACAGTTATCTGGTTGTGCAGGGGGCCAAAGTAAGAGTCAGGGGAAATAAAAGTGAAATTAAGGAAATTTTTTAGTGCTGTTCCAAAATTTAATGTCAATATTTTTAAAAATTAACATTTCATACGGTGAATTTAAGCATGCATGCCTGTGCTTTCATATGAAAGTTCTGTCCACTCACTATAAAACATAATAATTACACAAGCACAATGAATCTGCACAGGTGAAAGTCATAAATTTCTCTTTTTAAATGAATCCTTCCTGTATTATAAATGAGTCATTTGGTTACAGATGTGCAGGCAGTCATACCATAATGTGGTGATAACACCTTTATTTATGGAATTTAAGGCTCCATTGAAAGTAGTGAATAAATGATGAGCTCATTGGTGAAGACATTCACCAATTAACAAGCAGCAGCTGTTTGTTTCTCTTTTTTTAGGGCCCAATTGATTAAAATTGCATGCCTCATTTAAGCAGTATTTTCTTGTATTTTTCCTGGAGGAAAAAAAAAAGGCAGAACACCCTTTTATTCAAACAGAGTAGTTGCTTTTCTGATTTATTAAACCACTATACAACTGAAAGCAAATTAGAAACGTAGAGACAGTCTGTTTTCATGTGCACAGCCTATTTTATAAATGAGTTAATGGAAAATAGGTTAAGTGAGCATGTACCACTTGTGGCTCTGTCTCTGTCACTCACAAATTTGGAAGACATCTTTCACTGATTAAAGTATTTTTGATATCACACTCAGTGACATGTTTTTTTTCTAAACACAGAAAACAAGAGATAGATTATGTCATGAGTGTTTGCTGTCCCTTCTCCCATTAAACCGTCTTTCAAATCTCCAGATCTACTCTCCCCGTTTCAAACCACAATTCATACCATCTCTGCTCTTAAGGCCATCCCCTGTGACCATACCTCCTCCACACTGAACTTCAAACTCACCACTTGAGATACCTACTTATACCACCCTCTCTTAAACAGAACCCCAAGCCACCTATATCCTTCCATCCTTGAGTCAGCTCTCCCACACAAAACCCTCCTCCTGCCGATTCTTTCCCTTGTGCTACTCCCCAATGAGACAATCCAAACCACAGAGTCCCATGACCCACTCTCTCTGGCACAGAAAGATTCTCTAGCCTTTCTTGAAACATGTGGCTGACAGACTCAGACGTATTTTCTGTTCTTCCTCTTTAAGGGACAGACCTTTATTTCAGTTTGAGAATAAGCTTTGTTTCGAATTTAATTGAAGTGAGTAAAAAAAGAAATCACAGTAGCATTTGGTGGAACTAGTAACACTTCTGGCCTATTCTCTACTCCAACAGTTGGGGTCTGAATAACATGAAGAGAAAATTGAAATAGCCCACTATATTTTGTAAAATGACACTACTATTTTAGAAAATACAGAACTACTCAGCCTGTAGGTGACTCATAACCCATAATACTCTTAGAATAAGTAGTAAACATATGCAATATATTTATGTTTACAAAATATACATTTCAATTTTTGTGAATTCCTAATACAGTTTTCAATTCAACAGCTATTTTATATCAATTTTTTAAAAAATAGTAAGAAATTTTTTAATTTTTGTCACTTTATAATAAATTAAAGTCTATACTTACTAATAGTGGATACAGAGACAGCTGGACTATAAACACACTCCCCTGTAGGACTAGTGATCTTTAGTCGAAATCTGTAGGTTGTTCTCGGCTCAAGACCTTCCACGACATGTTGTCTAGCATATCCCCTAAAAAATTTCTTATATAATAATTCAGATAGTATTTTTCAAACATTTTGGCAAACAACATTTAAGCATAATGTCCTGATGCATAACTGCTCAAGCAAAAATGCACATACAATTTTACACCACTGCTCCCATGCTGATCTATCTACAGGATCTAGACCTTATGGCTGTGTCTACATAGGGAAAGTTTTTGCAGTATAAGCTAAGTTGTGAATTTAAACCAATAAAGTTATACTGATATAAATCCAGTGAGGATCCACTTATTCCAGGATAAGAATGACTTTTTTCAGTTTATTTTATGTCACTTGGGAAAGGATTTAAGCTAAACTGAAAAAAAACACTCTTATCCTGGACCAAAAGCATCCACACAGGGGATGACTACACCTATAGAACTATATCAATATAACTGGTAAAACTTTCCCATGTTGACAAAAGCCTAATTTATACACCCACTTAAGGTTAAGTGCACATGTAAATTAGATATTTTCAGATGGAAACTGCTCATTAGAAGCATAAACAGCCATTTGCCTATACAAATGCCTAACCTGTGCACGCAGTTGCTGCAATTGTATCCGAAAATTAGGCACAGATCTGTGTGCATCTTTAAAAGCCAGACACTGAATATATACAGTTTTGTCATCATTTATAGCTTAAATACATTTTGCAGCAGTAATACCCCAATGGAAAAAAACAGGTGTCTAATAAGTTTCTTTTACATAACAAATACAAAGTGAAAGTGCTAATTAACTATTCACAAGAATTCTAGAGAGTCTGCCCTTTGACACCTACTGCATCCAAGATGCAAAATTTCTACTTCTAAAAAATGCTATAATTATTAGAATTTTTTCCCCAAAACCCAGTGTCTTAAAAACATTTTAAATATGAAAGAAACTGCTTCAGCGGAGCATAAAAGGTCAGTATTAACACAGTCTAATTCTGCCACCTAGTGACAAATCTTACACCGCAAAGTTTTCTAAAGATTGGGAACTATATTATATGTCACTGAAGAATCTGGAGTCAGTGCAGCATGCCATACAACAGTGCAATGCAACAGGCTTGAGTTAAGAAGTGACTAATCTTAAGAAGTTTAATCTCCTGGGGCTTTAGGGGAAGGCAAGTTGTACTGTGAAGAGCAGCACAAAACATCAGTCCTTGGACTGCTTTACAAACAAGCTGCTCATCTTACAGATCTTATGTTGGTGTCCATTGATATACAAATATGAGCAAAAGTGAAGGGATGGAGCAGCTCCTACGTCCTCTGCCCTCTAACCCTAACATCCCTAATCACTCTTAGCATCATCTTAGCCCCTTACTCCTATAGAGGCAAGTTCTGCAGTTTGCTAACTAATCATTATTCAAGTTAGGTGCAATGTGGAAGGGAAATAAAGGGATTCAGTGCTCATTTTGTGGGAGTAGGGTATGAAGCCACTTTTGGGAGGTGGCTAGTGCCCCGCTCTCCCACATTTTGCCTATACAGACCATAACCCAAGGAAAGAAAAGAAAAAAGAGGTCATCCCTAATAATATTAAATATAGTCTCATGGGCATTGGCCATCTTCTCCCAGATGATTGCACCACTTTGGAGCTGTCAGCCAGCAGGTTGCACGGTAGGTTTAGTTTTATTTCAGCTATTAGTCAGCCAAGCAGAATCCACACCTCTCAAACACACACACAACGTGAAATTCTGGCCCCAGTGGAGCCAATGGAAGTTTTGCCACTGACTTCACGGGGGGCCAGGATTTCAACCATTGTCTCTGGACATCACCTAACATACTGACAGCCATATATAGCAGTTAAGGGGACAGTCACTAATTGTGACCAAGGGAAGTGAATGGAAATTCATAGATTCATAGATACTAAGGTCAGAAGGGACCATTATGATAATCTAGTCTGACCTCCTGCACAACGCAGGCCACAGAATCTCACCCACCCACTTCTGCGAAAAAACCTCACCTATGTCTGAGCTATTGAAGTCCTCAAATCATGGTTTAAAGACTTCAAGGAGCAGTGAATCCTCCAGCAATTTGTACCTGCCCTGTACAAATTAACAGCCATGTAGGTGTTACTCAGTTGCTTCAGGTATGCACCCCTCATGATCAAAGCAAGGTGGAGCAGAGTAACAACATACCCTTTTTTTACAAAAAATTATAGGTCATAAGTGGTATTACCTCAAAAATTGTGCTTATATTAAGTAATTTAATTCAAAAGAAATTATATTTTAAAAATTGAATGAAAAATGTAATAGTTTTCAGAACATAACAAAACCAACATTGCCACCATAATAAATATTTAGCATTTCTTCACCACTTTTCATCTTCAAAATGCTTTGCAACCCATAACTTATTAAGATAAAACTTCATTAACATTTCACCTACGTATAAATGGTACCATAGGTATGTAATTTGGGGTCCTCTTCTTCAATTGACATCTTTAGCCATTGCTCTTGAGGTCCTTTTCTTTGTGTTATATTTTCCAAATCCCAAGAGAGTTGAATGCTGTGATGGGTCACCTCACCTACAACTGGAGGATGTGGTTTTGGGATAGTACGTTTTCCTAAAAAATATTTCAAAATGTTATTTCTACAACATAGAATGTAAAAAGATCTTCATATGTGTGAAACTTCGTTTCAGGTGTTCATTGATTAGTTTTGTTATTTCTATTTTGATTAAGATCTTGCATTTTTCAAATATTTTTGACATATATCCAATTACCCAAGAGTACACACTCATATATAGAGAAAAACACTCTTAAATTTTGCATCCCTTCATCTTGCAAGTAAGATCATATTTTAATTCATCACTTGACAGGGAAATAATACACAATTATTGTGCAAAGATTATTTTAGAAACATAATGCTGAGTTGGTGCAGTGGACATATGTGTAGTTTGAAGTGTGTACTGAACGTGTTTTAAGTACACTACAGTTTGTACATGAAAATAAACTCAAGAAGGAGAGTTCTCTACAACATCCAAGATGCCACAAGTTCTGGAACACATTTTAGGAAGCCTACAATGTTACAGTTTATCAATAGTGAAGTTTCCCAAGTCACAAAACAAAAAAGTCTAGGAATAAAAATATAATAATCAATAATTAGGCTAAGATTTCAGAAGTTACATACTTTTAGTTAACATTATGCTCAGTTAAACTAATCAGTGAAAGTGCCCTTATAATTTGTTTCTGTTCCATTTTAAATGCCCGTCACATATATAGTCTAAGGAACATACTGATACTATTTCAAATTGTTTATTAAATGTTCAAGGGATGATGTCTCTCATTCTGTCTGGAGTGGCTCAAAACTGTGAGTGCCTATCTCAGGGCAGACGGTCAGAAAACAGGGTAGACACCCCAAGCTGGTATGTTCTATAATTAGATTTCATCAAACCAGTAACAAATATGAATTCCTGGGTCACTATACCAGTTTTATCATGGAGTCACAGACTTAGACTCTACAGTCTATCTTGCCAAGCAAACTGAACTTTGTGATAAAAGTTTACTTAAACCAAAAATCAAACCACATCAGGCTGCTCCCAGTCTCAAGAGACCAATCACTTCCCCAGATCTTACACAAAAGACAACACTGGTAGCCAATTTTACAGTTAACTAACTGAAGGTTTATTAGCTAAGAAAAGGAAGTGAGAGTTATTTAGAGGTTAAAGCAGGTAAAATATATATATAAAAGGTGAGTCACAGTTTGAGATTCCAAATGGTGGCAGTGACATTATAACTGCCAGACTCCCAAAAATCTTTCAAGGCTACCCAGAATAACTCTGGGAATCTCTGTCTTCTTGTTCAGTTTTCCTGCCCTGTTAGAATACAAATCCATATTTCATATCCATATTTCGATTTCCTCGAATCCATATTTAAAGTTCCTTCTGACAGAACGCAAGCTGACAGTGTCTCTCCCCACATGGGCTTTTCCTTTGATGACAGTGAGTGAAGAAAGCACTTTGAGTCTCTGACCTTCAGTCATCACACACCATGGCCACTTGCTTTGAAATTAGCCTTTTTGCTGTTAAAGTTCTTTATCTGCATTTCATAAGGCTTCTTTCTTGTCTGACGATTTATTCAGTTATAGGGATACTTGCAATGTAAATGTTTGCTATTACATTATAACATGACACACAAGCAAAACAATACATGAAAGATCCCATTAGTTTTCATGTAGTTTAAACACCAAATACACTCTTTTTATACATTTAACAATTACTTTGATCTATACTAATACACAAGTGAATTGACCTGATTACACTCTGGCATGACCTGGTCTACTAGCATCACAATGTCAATCATCTCTTCAGCACTATGAGTAAGCAACTGCTGAATAAACCAATACCAGTTTTTTCTCAAGTTTTGAGTTTTTCAGTTGTGTAAAGGTAGGTTCTTGTCCTGAAGAGAGACTAGCTGCAGCAAAAAGAGAGAGAGAGAGAGAGATGGGGGCTTGAGACTATTTTAGTCATACATCTGAACCTAGCCCAACTGTGGGAAGCAATGTATAACAAAGAACCAAAGGTACATAAAAATTATTTATGCAGGAAACTTAAAATTACGTGGGATTCATTCCTTTACTGTAAATGAGTTTATCACCTGTTTCTTAATTATTTGGTTTTGATGAAGATAATTTCCAAAAATAAAGATGAGGGACACTAAATTTGTGCAGATCATAGGTGATCCTGGATCTAAAATGAATGACATCCCTTGAAATGTGGGATATTTAAGAGATAAGGACCTGGTACCCGAGACTAAAAATACAAAATAAAACTGGTTCAAGTCCTTGCCTCTGACCACCAGCAATCACTGCTCCAGCTGAGCAACCAGAGAGTTCCATTTTGCTACTGTCATTGCTCTCCTCATTGCTTTCCATAAGCCGGAGACAGCTACAAACAGCAGCAGCTTCAGCTAGCCTCCACATTAACGGAGCTGTAATCGTATCACGTATCCCACAATGTGGAGAACGACAATGAGATTCCTCAGCGAAATGGGAGAAAAGGGGGAACAGTTAAACCCTGTGTGGAGGAGGAAAGAGGACAACAGGATTCGGAGACGGGAGGAGGGCGAAAAACAGGGAGAGAAGATGAACATTATACTGGGGATAGGCAAAGATAAAAGGGGACCCAGCAAAGGTGGCAGAGGGAGAGTGAAAAGAGGGAAAAACTATACTGTGGGATAATTTGGGAGAGGGAGGTGATTAGCGCCCCCATAAAGTTGCCAAAATGAGAGAGCAAAAGTTATTGGCTGCCCCAATCACACTAGATAGGATAGCAGGTTGCTAGGTTTTTCCCCAGTAAGTTAAGGCCTAAACGGGGAAAGGTGATTTTGTGGGAGATGATCACAAAATATTAGGGGGAATCTATGGATTCAGATTCACATTTTGGAATGTTTATTTCATCTCAGAACTTTTGAAGTTCTCCCAACAGTAGTTTTACATGTGCTATATGAATGTCAAAGTCTATAGTGCCAGCAGTATATCACTGTGATGAAACAACACACACTGAGGCAATATCAAAAGTCTACATACATTCAGTGTAAGATTTAGTGGATTTCTGCCTTGGTAGAAGAGCAGCTCTTTAAGAAAACTGTATTAGTTTTGAAGTTTTAAATGACAAAATATTTTTATTTTTAAAACCCGTATTCACCAGAATACACACTTGACCCTCTAGTAGCTTAGGGACCAGTTATATGGAAATTGTTCCTAGCAAAAATATTAATATGCTGGCAATTATGAATGTGAAATGAACTCAACTTCAGCATGAGATTTTCTTGGAATATTTTCAATACCACCATTATGAACAAATAGTTTCTCCATAACTAAGACTGCAAACAGAATTTCATTACAATAAGGTGATTTTCATATGCATTACTCTTAAAATTCAAGACTCTGTTATGTAGGGTAAGTCCCAGGCTGTAACAGTTTTTTCCACTAAATCTGAAGGAAATTCAGAGAGACACTTTTGGAGTTAAACAGCTAAAATGGATCTAGGGGATCGAGGGGTGCAGGAGGTTGGGGCTTGTCAGGGTGGAGGTTTTGACTGGAGCTCAGTGGGGGTGGTCTGGGTGCAACGGTGTGGGTCAGAAGGCAGGGGGTCTGGGTGCAGGGGGCTCCAGATGCAGGGGTTGAGGTTCAATGGGGTGGGGTTCAGATATGGAGGGTCGAGGTGGGTTCTGGATGTACTGGGTGAGGCTTGCCGAGGGTGTCTGGGTACCGGAGGTCCAGATGCATGGGGCCTGGGCAGATGGGGGAGCAGCTCCCCATACAGTGACCCCTCCCCCACATATAAGAAGCGATGGGGGCAGGAAGCAGGGGAGGATGCTGAGCTTCCTGCAGCTGGGGGAGGTTTCTTGTGGTGGTTCTGACAGCCCCAGCCACTCCTTGCAGGGGAAATGGAAATCCCATCCTCTCCTGCCTCCAGCCCAGCCAGGACTGGCAGCTAATCCCAGGGTAGGAGCCACTGGCTGGGGGTGTCCTCAGCCCTGCAGTTATTTATCTCTCCATGGCTGCTCCAGGTGCCTGAAATGATGTACCTGCGCAACTAGGGAGTGGTGCGTGACTGCTCTTGCAGATTCCTTTTGCTTCCCTGTCAGAAAGTCATTTTTCTGCAGGGAAGCAAAGAAATCTGCAGGGGACATGAATTCTGCATGTAAATTATTGTGCATATAATACTTTATTTATAAAATAAAATGGAAAAAATTCTCACTCTTAGCCATTAATAAATGTACATCACAGAAGTCAATAGCAAAAAGTTTATAAAAAGCCTACACATTGATGATGTTCTCAGTGTCAAAACTCTTGTAGAAAATTATGTGTGAGGTCTTTTGACAAAAAAAGAGACAGTTACTTACCTGTACTGTAACTGTTGTTCTTCAAGATGTGGGTGCACACAAGTATTCCACTTAGGTGTGTGTGTTCCCAGCACACCAAAGTCAGAGAATTTTGCCAAGCAGTACCCATACAGGCAGTGCATGTGCCAATACCTTGGCTATATAACGGTGGAGCTGTCCCCCACCCCCCCAGTTCCTTTGCACCGAAATCCCCAGCTGGAGACTCTAATGCAAAGGGACAGAGGGTGGATCACAGAGTATATGTCTGTACCACATATAAAAGAACAGCAGTTACAATACAGGTAAGTAACAATCTTTTCTTAGAGTGGTTGCAGACATGCATTCCACTCAGGTGCACAAGCAGTTCCAGCAGGAGGTGGGCTTAGGTCTATTTGAACAGTGAGTGCAGGACTGCCTTCCCAAGGTTTGCATCCGATCTTCATGTTATGGTGACAGCATAATGTCTAGCACAGAGGACCACATTGCAGCCCTGCAGATATCTGCTATGGAGACATCGCTAAGGTATGCAGCTGATGTTGCCTGAGCTCTCGTTCAATAAGCCTGCAATGACTGTGGAGGTATCAGCTGAGCCACTCCATAAGACATGGTAATAGAGGCGGTTATCCATTTGGAAATGGTCTGAACAGAGACAGGTTGTCCCTTCATCCACTCAGTGTAGGACTCAGAGTCAAGGTGACGAACAAAACAACTTGGTCCTTTCTAAATAAAATGCTAAACATCACCTCACATCTAAATTATGTAAGAGCTGCTCCTCTGCACTTGAATGTGGTTTGGGAAAACATACAGATAAGTAAATAACCTGGTTAAGGTGAAACTAAGATACCACTTTGGACAAAAAAATTTGAGTGTGGTTTTAAAGCCACCTTGTCCTTGAAGAACTGAGTGCAAGAAGGATCTCCCATTAAGGCCTACAATTCCCTAATTCTTCTTGTAGATGTTACAACCAAAAGGAAGGCTATCTTGAATTAGGAGAGCCCATGAACATGTCACAATTGGCTCAACCAGTGGTCCTATCAGTGCTCCTAAAACTGTATTAAGGTCCCTTGATTGCACCATTTCCTTCACTGGTGGAAAAAGATGGATAATCCCCTTGAAAAACCTCACCATCAAAGGGCTTGAGAATACCAACATCCTTTGAATGGGAGGGTGAAAAGCAGAGACTGCCACCAAGTGAACCCTCAAGGAGCTCAGAGTAAGGCCTGAAGTTTTCAAAAGCAGCTAACAATCCAAACTGTCCTAAATCCACGCTAACATGGCCTGAATTTGCTTAGACGTTGCCCAAATCAAAAAAGATTTCCTTAGACAAGCAGGTGGCTCTCGTGGCCGGTTTTCTACTATTAAGGAGAATAATTCTGTTTCCAAGAACTGCTCCTCTTCATCTAGCCATGCAGCATCCAGACACTGAGGTACAGACTGCTCAAAGCGATGATGTTGAGTGAGTAGATCACGAAGAAGAGGGAGAGGCTTGGGAAGTTGAGCCAATAGACAGAGGAGGCTGAAAAACCAACATTGTCTTGACCATGTTGGCGAAATCAGAATTAGTTTGGCATGATCCAATTTGAGCTTGAGGGTAACCTGAGAGGAATGGGGGGTGGAGGGACGGCATATATCAGGCTCCCTTCCCAGTTCAGATGGATGGCACTGGTAAAAGACCCAGAGCTTAGTCCAAGGGTGGCCAACCTGTGGCTCCAGAGCCACATGCGGCTCTTCAGAAGTTAATATGCGGCTCCTTGTATAGGCACCGACTCTGGGGCTGGAGCTACAGATGCCAGCTTTCCAATGTGCCGGGGGGTGCTCACTGCTCAACCCCTAGCTCTGCAATAGGCCCTGTCCCCACTCCACCTCTTCCCACCCCCACCCCTGAGCCTGCCGTGCCCTCGCTCCTCCCCTCCAGAGCCTCCTGCACACCACAAAACAGCTGATCGGGAGGGAGGGGAAGACACTGATCGGCGGGACTGCCGGTGGGTGGGAGGTGCTGGGAGCAGGGAAGATGATGGGGGGCTGCCGATGTATTACTGTGGCTCTTTGGCAATGTACATTGGTAAATTCTGGCTCCTTCTCAGGCTCAGGGTGGCCACCATGGCTTAGTCCTACTTTAGGACAGAACTGATGACATTTTCTTTGGCCCTCTGTTGAAAACAAGTCTATGGAAGGGATGTCCCATCATAGACAAATGGACTTAAATAAACTGTTCTTTAGAGACCACTTGTGGTTGATCGAAAACAACCTGCCAAGTGGGTATCTCATCTTCCTTGGTGCAGAGATGCAACATCTTTATTGCTACCTGACAAAGCTGATTAGAATAGGCACCCTCCTTCTTGTTCACGTAATACACTGCAGTGGTATCATCAGTGAGAATATGGATTGCCATTCCCTAGATGTGATCCTAAAAAAACCAACAGGCATTGTATATTACTCAAAATTCCAGCAGGCTGATATAAGCTTCTGACCACAAGCTCTGAATTTTTAATGTTCCCAGATGTTCTCCCAACCTATCGTGGAGGCATCAGTAACCACTGTTTTGGTTGGTGGAAGGTGGGAAAAGGAGACATCCTGACACACATTGTTGTATTCCATCCACCACTGTAAATAATACAGTTTCTCTGGACACCGAAACAAGGGTGTTCAGTAGCTGGCAACTCGGGCAATAGACTAACTTCAGCCACTACAGAAGAAGGCGAAGGCACAATCTCGCGTACTGCACTATGTACATGCATGCGACCATATGGCCCAGTAACCTCAAGCATACACAGATTGTGGTCAAAGGGTGCAAATGGAGGCCCTGACAAAATTTCTGAATTATCTGGAACTGTTCATATGGAAGAAAGACTCTACAAATTCGAGGGCCTATCAGGGACCCAATGAACTCTATTTTTTGAGTTGGCTGCATAAAGTTGATTTGCCCCCGTTTAAGATTAGACCTAGTTGATCAAAAAACGTCTAGCATGAACTTGACATGACTGAGAACTCATTTCTTGGATGAGCCTCTCAGTAGCCAATTGTCCAGGTATGGGAAAACATGAATTCCCCTTCTCCAGCCACCACTGGCATACACATGGTAAAGACATGGGGCTGATGACAGGCCAAAGGAGAGGAGCGTTAATGGTGGCCGATGACGATGAATCTGAGGAACTTCCTGTGGCCTGAGAAGATTGTCACATGAAAATAAGCATCCTGGAAATTGAGAGCAGCAAACCAACTGCTGTGTTTCAAAGCGGGGAGAACAGTAGCCAGGGTAACAATGTGGAATCTCATATGCTTAAAGTATTGAGTGCAGAGATAGAGGATGAGTCTTATTCTTCCCTTGGATTTTGGGATCAGGAAGTAGCAGAAATAAAACTTCTTTCCACAAAGGTGATGAGGAACCTCCTCTATAGTCCCCAGAGTACCCAGCGTCTATACCACCTGCAAAAGCAGTGACTCATGAGAGGAGTGCCTGAAGAGGGCCTAATAGGGTAGGGGGATGGGAGTGAGGAATGGGTAGGAATGGAATGGCATAATCCAACCCCATGGTACTTAGGACCCATCTGTCTATAGTTATTGTCTCCCAAGCACCATAGAAGCAAGACAGCCTGTTCCCAAATAGCTGGTGCATGGATATGACACTGACAACTACAGTGCTGCTCTCGAAATGATCATCAAACAGACTGTCTAGCAGAAGCAGGAGGAGGAGGACAGGCCATTGGACTAAAACTAGACACAGAAGATTTCCTTCCGCATGATTTGTGCCCCTTTCTGGGGAAATCTTGCTGCCTCACAGAGTAGGAGGATTGATGGAATTATCACTGAGGATACTACTGCTGTTGGTTCACACAATACAATCTCTTTATGGCTTGTGTATAAATCCCCGATGAGCATAAGGTGACCTGGGATGAAAGAATGTAATGTCTCCTCAGTTTTCCCTGTGAATAGGAGGCAATCAAATGGCAAGCCCTCTATGCTTCCCTAGATCTCAGGAGCTATGCTGAATTCTGGGACCATGAGATTCCTCTCATTATTACAGTCAAGGCCATGAGCCTGGATGAAGCATCTGCTATAACCAGGGCTAACTATAAGGATGTCTTGAGCGCTAAATGGCCTTCCATAACAAAGGCCATAATTTCCTCTGGTTCACAAATTTGGACGTGGCATCCAGTTCACAAAATCCTATTTCAATAACAGAGCTTGCTGGCTTGCAAAGCACATCTGCAAGGAGAAAATCAAGTAAACCTTTCTTCCCATTATATCTAGCCTTTTGAACTCCTTTTCTTTAGGCGCAGATTTATATCTTCCCTGTCTTGCTTGCTCATTTGCCACTGTCACAACCAGGGAATTTGGAGCTGGATGAGAGAAGAAAAAAAAAGGACTCAAAACCCTGCACTGGCACATAGTATGCTTTGCTGTGGGCTTTAACAAAGCTGGGGTATCCCATACAGATTTAGCAAGTTCTAGTATTCCTTCATTTATAGGAAAAGCAACTTCCCCAGGAGCCAATAGCTGGAACATATCCACCAGTTTATGGATCTTCTCCCATAGAAACTCAGCCTGAATACTTCAGGCTGATGCCATGTGCCAGAACAGAAAGTATCACCAGTTGTGGTTTCTTTAGGACTGTGTGTCATTGTTTATGCTTCTGTAAGTTAGAAATTTAACACTAAAAAAAATGAACTTATTTTGTGTAGTTTAAAAAAAAACACTCTAAAAATGGTAACTCACAGTTAGTGGTATAACATATGTTCACTTTTGTCGGTGCTGTCTAAATATCCATTAATACAATTTATGGACTACACAGGCCATATCATCCACATATTAGAAGTACAGTAGAAATACACATGGGGAAAAACAGGGTGGATTATTTTCCCCCCACAAAAAAAAATATATATATGGTTTCAGTGTAGTAAGGCAGTTGGTTACAATGCTCAGGCCAAACACAAGATTAGGGGATACAAAAATCCAGTGACCTATTGCTTTTCACATTAAATTTCTATTTGTTAATTTTCCAAGAAAAAGGTTTGCATGTCTCATTTTACAGAGCAAAAGCACTTTTAGGCCTTAAAGCTTGTCTTTGCTTATATTTTCCTTTGTTGGAGAATAATTTCCACAGTGTTTGCACTAATTTGTTTATTCGAGCTCTGTACAAACAGTGGAAGGTGATTTAAGAGTTTGGGGTTTACCGAGGCAATGAATCATTTACTGTTTGGTCAATATGTCAGTCTGTAAGAGACTGGTTGTAAATAAATACATTTCATATGAAATATTGATTCAACAGTTTAGGCACATAGCTTTATGAAGCTAGCCCAAAATTAAAATCAATTTTCATTTATATTTTCAATGTTGTGAGATATTCTTGTGGTTATGAAACAATGATCAGAAAATAAGTACCATTTTCTGACAGTCATTCATATGGCACCATAGTAAAGGAATAAAGAATAGGATTCCTTTCTTTATTCGATGAGTAAACATAACTCATTAAGTTCAACAAGAATTACACATACAAATCAAGGGAAGACTACATTATACCCTTGCACTCTTTTTATACAAGCCTTTTTAAAT
Source organism: Lepidochelys kempii (assembly GCF_965140285.1). Lineage (NCBI taxonomy): Eukaryota > Metazoa > Chordata > Testudines > Cheloniidae > Lepidochelys > Lepidochelys kempii. The sequence continues at coordinate 103,469,235 of NC_136386.1, forward strand.
TGTATCAATTAATTAAACTACTTCTCTCAGAATATTTTCACAATCAGTAAATGTTAATTCCAGACTATCTCAGTTTAAAATGATGATATGGTAACTAGAATGCTAGTTTTAATGAAACTATTTGTTTTAAATGAAACAAATGAAACATTTAATGAAACATTTGTTTTAAAATTAATACAGAATAAAAAGAAACCCAGGCTGTAATTAGATATTTTACAAGCCGGTAAAAGTAAGAGGGGTGGGAAGCAAGCAGTTCTTCCCCATATTCACAACTACTATTTCTCTAACCTATCAGCAAATGTTAAGAAAGAAAGGTAGCTAGGCACCTTCATCAAATAGTACAGAATCATAAAGAAGAAGCCATTATTTCTTGCTCAAATAAATTGTTTTGACTAAAACTGAATCTTATACATTTTCACCCTAAGAATCTGGTACAGAAACTTAGAAAAAGTTTGACATTCTGAAAGACAATTTATCTCCTCTCACTTCTTTCAGTAACAATCCCAATCCAGCTATCCATATCCTCTGAACAAAGTAATTCTGCACAAGGTTTAATGTAATAAAAATACTTGATAACACAAAACTCTTTCGCTCTATTCGATGAAACTGTACAAAATGTTGTCTATCAGGGAGCTCAAAGTTAGCATACCAAACATTTTATACTCTATTGTCTTTGAAGAGCTATGCCTATTTTCAAATTACGAACAGTTAAAACATTATTCTTGTTTCAGTCTAGTAGCAACTTGGCATGGAGCAAATACTGGCCATTGATCCTGGGCGTGCCATGTAAAAGTTTCAAATTAGTCCTGTGAAATTACCATTGGCAACTAACAAAAGCAACTTTATTGCTTATTTGCTGCCTAAAAGAACATTATCTGTCAGTATGACAGCAAGTGATACTATAGTTTCACTGGATGGATTTGTTGGAATATTTAAAAAAATCTCAAGCCAAATAAACGGTAATATAATCTAAGTTTTACTGTCCCATCTTTTGAGAAATCTATATTGAATGAGGAGCTCAGCCAGAAACAGGATTTGTAATATGCATGACAAGTACTGATTTGTTAAATGCTTATCACTTCCATGGATAAAGTACAATCTACAATACAGTTATTCTCCATATACTGATTTACTTTGGGCTCATTTAACACCTGATGATATGTTTCTATTTTTATATACATATATATACACACATATAATAAAAATACACAGACATATATATAGTTATGCATATAAATACGTATCTCATCTTCATGAACATTAGATGCGTTGTACAGTAGGTCAGCCAGCCAGAGGCCAGAAAGACCAAACAGCCTTACACAATTAATACAAAACTCAATCTCTTGGTTTAAATTTATTTTTTAGGTCTTTGTGTGTGTGTCACGAATACTACTGCCACAGAAACTTGAAGTAGGATTTTCTAGGCCACAAGCAGAAACTAAACTAGAAACCTACTCCACATAGGAGTTTTCTTAAATCCTCAGATGGAAGTTGCTTTAACAAAAAGTTACTAAATTCTCTCAATTTCCTCAGACACATACTGTGAACGACAAAAAGACAGAAACAACAGACCTTATGAAACACTGTATTTGCTAGGGAGAGCTGTACTAGGAAGCATCAGATCAGCTTTTTAAAAGATATTTTTTAAATCTGTCAGCCAGAATCTAAAGTTACTCACTCTTATAATCCCTTGCTACAAATTCAATTTTGGAGTTTACTTTAACTTCTCTGGAGACAGCTGAAACTCATAAATAACCTAAAATAAAATAGACGTGAGCCTCCCTTTTAGTGTAAATCTTTTTAATTACTTAAACTACTTTAGCAGAATACTCAACGTTTAAGGATTTCCTTGCTTTGCATTATCAGTTATTCCTTCTTTGAATCTGATATCTGAATCAGGAAAGGAAAAATAAGAGGGGGAAAAAAAATCAAGATTAAGGGCTAGACTTTCCTATACTTACTTACTGTGGCAAATTTCTGCCATCCTTACTCAAGCTAATTTCAATGGGACTCTTGCAGAGTATTGTGATACACATTGCAAGTAAGGGAGCCAGAATTTGGCCCTAAAAGAATAAAATCATGAAAAGTGATAAGAATAAAAAAAGATATTCATATGAAGGGTTTAACCTTAAATTCCTATATATACAAACACATACTTATACAGAAAAAATATTTCTAGAACAGAAAACTATTCCCACAGTTTAAAAAAAAAAGTGATGTATTCTGGAATAAAAAGTTCAAAGCTGCAGGTGCTGAAAGCATTGTTGCCCTCTAGAGTAACCGTTTTGACCCAAGAGGAAACAGTTTTGTTCATATACTGAAAAATTTATTTTTGGGGTAAATGTGCTGCTTCAGTTTGCTACTCCTGAGGGAATTCTGCACCTAAAAATTCTGCACACAGTATTTTCAAATTCTGCAAAATTCTGCACATTTTATTTGTCAAAATCACACAATATAATCACACCAGCTTCAATTATTTTTGGTCATTTATTTAGAAAAACCTGTCAGCAAGTATGTCTGTAAGAATACAGACAACAAAAAAGATTCAGGAAATGTCTGACAAATAAATAGATTCCTTACTAGGCATATTAATACAGAACATCCAAGTAATAATTAATTTAAATTACAATACAGAACCGTATTTTCCACACCCCTCAGAAGCACTGCAAAGGCTTGGGGGAGTCAGGAATAACAGAAGAGCTGAGGGAGAGGAAAGTAATTGCTGGGAAGGAGCCTGGGTGTGAAATTGGAGGGTTGTTAGGTATGGGTGGGAAAAGTATGGAACAGGGTTTTTTGGGGGGGTGGGGAGAGATTGTGAGGGAGCTTCCCCCCATGCAGACCTGGCTGATCCCTAGACACTCCCATTCAGTCAAGCACATCTGTTCCTGTCCCCATGTGTCCCTGTACCCCATATGTCTTTGCACCCACTGTCCATGTGTCCCTCCACTCCCACTCAGACACCCACTCCACCCATCCCCATGTAGCCCTGCACCCCCTCCCCATGACTCTGTGCACCCACTCAGCCACCTCCCATTCCTATGTGGCCCTGCACCCCCGCCCGCATCCCCATGTGGCCCTGCACCTGCCTCCCCCATTCATCCCCTGCTCCAGTTTGTCCTTCCCCACTAGCCCTTATGAGCCCGTCTGACCCCCCCACTAGCCCCACGCTGTCTGTCTTCCCATATCCCCTGTCTCCTGACCTGGCCCGACAGATGTTGTGAAAAAGGCAGCCTGTTTCTCTTCCCTAGCTGCTCCTCTGTTCTAGCACCATAGTGCCTTCTAGTGGGCAAAAGGTGGAACTGCAGCAACTTTCCAGCAGAAACTCTTTTCTGCACAAAACATTAAAAATATGCACAGCTCATTAATTATGCACGCACAGTGGCACAGAATTCCCCCGGGGTAGTTTTCCTGTTGCAAGTTTTTTCTGTTTTAAGTCACAGGATGTCTCAACCATAGCACCAAGACCAGCTGGGGGACAACAGTAAAAACTTTTACATCACAGATTGCATTCGGAAATCCAAGGTTGGAATATATTTATTAACATGAAAATTATCAATCAGTTCTATAAGCTTCATCAGACCTGTGAAGTTTCCTGATTGGTTAGGAGACTCCCGTTTGAGGCTGTGTCTACACTTCAGAGGCTCTATTGGCATAGCCACCTAGCGTAGACACAGCCTTCACCAAAAAAATCCATTTGTTTTTCAAGACAAAAGCACTCTTCCATCAACATAGCTGTGCCTACACTGGGGGTTTCATTGGCAGAACTATGTCAGTCAAGGGTGCGCTTTTTTATACCCCTGACCAACATAGCTATGCTGATATAACTTTGCAGCACAAAACAAGCCTTAGCTGTTTTCTGCACAATTGCTGCCTACCTGCTTAAAGCTCCTGATGTGAAGAGGTGAGGAAATACTCCATGCCAGTAGTAGGCAACCTGCAGGCCGCACGCAGCCCATTAGAGCAAGCCGCTGGCAGGCCGCCAGACTGTTTACATTTGCACAGCCGCCTGCAGCTCCCAGCCAGTAACATAGAAATTTCTGTTAGTAAAAGTCAGGCCATACTGCAGCCTTATCACAGTGTTATATTTGCTGCAATTTATTGAAATAAAGAAATGCATATTTACCTATGCAAATTAGGTTACTGGTTCTTTGCATTAAATCTCCAGACTTCTTAAATTTCAGCCATAACAGGTATGCCCCAGAGCCAGTGAGATGCATCTTTTACCACATGAAGAAGGGAAGCAAAGATTTTTAGATTTACAACTCAGCAGATTTATCTATCTGTGTATGTTTTATATAAATATACACAGATACATTTTATAAAAATAAAAAGATCATATAATTATTTTGGATTATCTTCATAGTTAACATGGATATTAAAGCAAGAGATGAGACAAGTCTGGAAGGTCAAGAAAAGACAACATTTAAAAAATGTTTTGCAGCTTTAGACAACAGCTCCAATCACCATGGATTTGTTGTGGACATCTATTTACAACCAAGGCATAAATAACTAAATTAAAGAATGTCATCTTAAAAGGACGAGAGTCTTTCTAAATACATTAGAGTTTTTGTTCAGTTAGAGTTTAAGCTTATTTTCTATACTGTCTTCCAAGACTCAGACGACACTGACAACTCTCCTTTAATTTCATTCATTATGCCCACATACTAGGGATTGCTGATTTCCTGTGCTTCCTAAGAGATGTCCTTAAAAAATAGGCTCTCTTAAAGGAGCTGTCTGGGATACTGTTTTAACATGGTGACAAAATTTCCAAGCTGCCAACATCTGATACAGTGCCTGAAAACCTCTTCTCCACATTTTCCATACTCTGTTTCTCACAGGTAATCTCTGGTCTCACACACAGAGCTGGTCACCACTGAGTTCTTCACTCGAGGAAGTAGTAGGAAAATACAGGCGCTAATTCCTATTTTATGGTATTGAGTTTCTTTGGCTACCAATCTAATTAACTAGGATCTTTATTTAGATTACTATCCAAAAAGAACTCAGAAATACAACTACTTACTGAAACTTTTAAAATTCCCCATCACACTTAATAAGATGTGTTTGTAGAAAATTTCCCATCGCCCAAATGCAAAAAAAAAAAAAAAAGGATTCTCCCTTCATAGGAATATACACTCTCTACAGTTATGCTACAATTAGGAACTGCTACATTTTCCTGAAAAGAGTCAGGCACTTCTCCTGAAAAGTTAAGCTAAGTTTCAATGTCTCAAAATGGAGAACTAGTCTGAAATATATGTATATACACACACAACCCAATGTTTTCCATTTAATGAACAATAAGATTTGCTTTCACTAATTCTCAACAGGTTGTCTCATATCTGTGGCTACACTCAGGCTTATTTTACTTTTTTGTGGGTGAAAAATATTTTCCCCCTTGCACTGGCTCTGATGCATTGGCTGGTGTGTTAAGGGGTAAACCAAAGCTCCACCCCCCCTGCCCACCTACACAGAATGGGGAATAACAGCCCAGAAATGGCTGTTCTCATTCCTGTGCAGGCTCCAGCAATGTGGATACCCCACACAGGGAAGCAAGGTGGTTCCATGCACACAACCCAACTCCCTCTGTGTATGCACAAATGAGGGCTCACAAGTGAGCCCTTAGGCCCAGGTCTTTGGCACCTAAATAGTTTTGAGGATCTGGGCCCTAGTGCTAGAAGTTTTTTGCTTAATAGAAATTCCTCCATTGCAATTAGCATTCAATTTCTTTTCCTTTTCTTTTCTTAAAGGGCCTTTAAAATGCATCTTTTAAACAAAATCTCCTTACTATGTTACCAATACACTAGCTTATTGACATTTAGAACATTTTAAAATCCATCCACTTTTCACTTTGCTGTATATTATTTCCTGTATTTCTCTCAATTTAGGCAATGAAAATAAATTAAGTAATTTTCAATTTTGTTTCAGTTTAAACTTTCAAGTTTTCAATGCTTGGGCTGCAAATACTGCTGGGAAAATATTAATTTAGAACAACTGTTTTCACAGGAATATTGTAATTTCACATATGTGACTGATCCACGCTCCCCGCTAATGGCTGAATCAAGACTGAAGATGAGCTGGGTCACAAGGAATATCCTTTCTCCCAAGCACCGAATAATAGCAGAGCAGCTGTAACCTGTAAATTTAAGCCACATCCCTCCACAGGGATGCAGAAGAAGAGAAAAAGACCAGAGAATCCGCACAGTGACAGCCCACAAACCCCTCTGCACAAAAAAAAAGGAAGCACATGCAGAGTTGGGGGAGGGGTAGTCTAACATAAGAGGGCCTCACTTTGTACAATGGAGCCACAACTGTTGCATTTCAAACCCTTCAATGAAAAGGAAGCATATGCTCCTTTAACAATACAAAACAGCAGATAAACAACAGATCAAGAGCATAATATTTACTAGATTTTACACAATATTTACTTTCTTTCATTAACTGATTGTTAACATAGTTAGTTCTAGAAGTGAATTATATTTTCCAGGAAACAATTGGAACTGCTTTTTGCACTACATTCACATCTCCCACTGTTCCCATCACACCATAACTATTTGCATTTGCTTCAGGAATTGCCATTTTCTGGCTTGTTTTTTTCCTTCCCAAATTCAGACTATGGCAGTGAGAGTTATTATCTAATTCTGGATGCACAATTAAGTCATCTTGCAAACAGTTCACTAATCACGCTAATACTAAAATCACTGCTGATGAAGCTGAAGTAGATGAAGATTCTAACAAGAAAGAATGACAAGGAGGAGCACATGCAGTTTAGGAAAACTATAAAAATACTGCATTACAGATCATGGAAGATTTTTCCCACCCAAAACAAATTAGTTTAGTAATTTTATTCCTAACATTTATATAAACATATTTAAACTTGACGATCCGGCAATAATTAGTTTGGCTATCCCCTTCCAGGACTTCAGACTAGGATCTTGTGGGACATTTCCAAGGTTTATTTCTATCATTAAAACTTGTAAACACAAATCACTTGTAGTAAAAATAAAGCCTTGATTCTCCATTGTGTCCAAGCACTTCCATGTGGAGAAGTGGGTTGTAAGGGAGCTGGCCACGTCTCCTTGATGCTTATTCACCAGGCTGCAGTGCAAATTAAAGCTGCCGAGGGACAACTTTAACGTATGCCACTGACATACACGAGTGGAGAAAATCAGGCATAGTCCATGCTTGTCCATGCTCCCTTCACCTCATTTCTCTCCCTCATTACACTAACTTGGGTTCCTGCACAGGAAGAAACAGAGCTGCCTCCACCAGCTTTACACTAGCATAGATTCCTTTTACATATTGGGTGTTCTCATGTAAGAATGTCCAGCTACTTTAGGTTCACCATGTGCCACATAAACAGCACCATGCTGGGTTTTTTTTTTTAAATTTGCATTGTCACTCTATTTGCAATCTGAAAAAAATGCCTTAAAATCAGTGCTGACGCACAACGAATTTTCTTTGTATTGATTAGGCAGATCCTGTTGATAATGACAGTTTAAATCCCAGTTACCTACAGAAGGAGCTCAGAATAAATACCTTCAGATGATTCCCCAAGGTCTGCAAGTTTAAATGTGGTCTGTACAATCTCAGTATCATTCCAGTTGCCTCAGGTCAATAGAATATCATAGGAAATAAGTCCATGCTGAGATATTGTCTATCACGACTGTAACAATTTATGGCTACTGTGTCCATTAGTCACATAGAGAAGCAAAGCATTTACTCAACCTCTGCCAATATTAACCATAACACAACATTTGCACTTGTTACTAAAAATCAGTATGTACAAGGAAAACTGTCCTTTAAATTAAGAAGAAAAAAAATCACGTTTTTCACAGATAACACACAGCTTCCCTGAATTTTTTACAGTTTAAATCCACTGAATAATGAGCACAAAGGAAAATATGGCAAATCAGGTTAGACATATTACTTACTCATTCGTGTACAACTCTGAATTGGCTCCTTGATTCCATATCCAAGGACCCAAAACAAATTAGAAATAATATTCTTCAAATATTGTTGCTCCAATCTCATTACAAATCAGAAGTTCCTTTGTCCCTATACCTGTTCTGTAAATATACAGGGAATTTCAGTTTCCCATACTGTCAATCCAGCACCTCTCTCAAACAAAAGTTATAGCTAATATAAATAAATCTGAAAAGGGCTAAATTTGAAAATGTAAGACCTTAGAAAGCTATCTTCATAAACTGAAAAGTTATTAGAATCTAACTGAATCACAAAAAAAACCAATAGCAGGTCAATTTTTCATTAATTGTTTTCAGATATTGATAATAAAAATACTATTGACGTAATGTTCAAATATTTTGGGAGTAATTCCCATTTTATAAAAGGGTATTTATCTAGTTATATATTGCTCCTCATTAAGCAGGCAAGGCATACATTACAGTTGCTTGGCCCGGACTGCAGGAGACAGAGCCTTAGGAGGGCTTTATTCTTGCTACCTTAGGGAAGTTTGCTAACAAGTTAATCTCTTTTTTTGCACAAAAAATGTCCACACTAATAATGCATCATGTTATTTACAGACTCATTTACAATTAGCAGCAGCCATGACAAGCAAACAATTAAAAAAATAAATACCAAAAGCACAGTCAAAAACAAAGCAAACACACAAGTCGTTTTTGTAGAAGCTGTGGGAGGATTATGATTTGCTGTGACCTTAAACATCTGAAGTGACTTCCAGCATAATTCACAATGGGGAATCACCACAAAAATCTAGGACATACTTTAGTTACAAAATTACAGGCAACATTTAAACAAGAACAATAAAATGTGTGTGTATTTTATTATCACCACTGTATGAACTCTGTTCATCTGAAAAGATACACAAGCTTTTGTGTTGTAGAACTCTCTTGAAGTTACTAATTCGGCTTGAGGCATACTAGCTATTTTCAGCCAAGCACAAGACAAAGGCATCTTTAACATTGTTCCTGCTCCGTGTCACACATGGCCAGAGCAGATTGGTGAGGCTGTGAAGCTGTTTGCCAAATCTAACTTTCCACTGACTTTTCCATCCAGGATGAACCAGAGATAACATGTATACCATCACTACACTATTATTTATCAGCTCAGGTTTTCAGCTGACACCATAACATTTCAATGGTATATCTGACTTCTAGGAGAGATGAGATCTTTCTTATATTCATCTCAAATCACTGCACAATGTATAGGCCACATCCTGTGGTATTTCAATGGGACCGCTGCCAAAGTAGAAAGAGAGAGAGAGATTTGAAATGTCATTTCACTCAACACTATAGCCCTGATCCTGCAAAGACTTATTCATGTATTTAATTCTAGGCATTGGAGTACTTCCATTGACTTCAATAATAAACCAGTGGGGCTACCCACATGCTCAAGAGCAAGAATATGCATAAGTCTTCACAGGATTGAGGACACAGTTTATCCTAGACATCATATTGTGCAACTGGTTCTACACATTATACATTGCTAGTGCCCTGATTAGCTGTCAGACTTTGCACAATTTGTGTGTATTTTTTAACGATTTAGTTAACAAAGGTTATGCCTAAAAGGAATAGAAAACTAAATATGCGGAATTGATGGATCAGCCTGATTTGAATACTATTTCTAATTATTTCATGGTATTGTACAATATGTTAAATTTTTAAAAACTTATAGCATACTCAGATTAATCAACTTCCTGTTACAGTACTGTGCTTGTAAAAAAACATTTGCAATCACCTAAACAGGCCAAAGATACTATATTTACTTCGTACTCTGGAGCCATGTAAATTAAAGCTTTGTTAAATAAGAAAAAATACATTTTCATTTTAAAACAACTGTTCTTTAATATATACCAGATTTGATTATTTTAATAACATTACAAATGTTTACTAACATATACTATGAAATGGTTCCATACATTGAGGTCTGTTTTAACAGTCTCCTAAAGGAAGTGGAAACCGTCCCATTTCTGGAGTCTTTCAGATTTATAATGGGAAAAAAAAGCATTTGCTAATATATCAGAGAGTACAATTCTAACCACCTTGGGGATGTCAGAATGACAAAATTACCAAATAGGTATTTTCCATTTTTAATATCTAAAATTTCTAGGTAGTGGTTGATGTTTCTCTAACAGAGGTGAACAGAACTATATAAAGAATGAAAAAGTGTACACTCAAGAACACTATTATTAAAAGCCAAGAATATTATTTTATTATTTAACATTTACACTGCAGTAGCACCTAAAAGCAACTACCAGATTTGACCCCCTAGATTATAATAAATTATCTTCTTAACCAAAAATTCTACTAAATATAACTATACTTCTGCAAAACTTTTAGCCATAAATTTTCTATAGACATTTTAATTACACTTTCTGGGTGAAAACTTGGCTTATTTGAAACGGTAAAACTCCCATTGACTTCAACGGGGCCAAGATTTCACTCTGTTTTTGTTATTAATTAGAAATTTCAATTTGAGAAGATAGCCATTTCTTTATACTGAATATCATCTACACAAATTGTTAAAAATTTAAAACAAAGAGGGCCTGACTCTGCACATCACTGCCTAATATGCTGACCAATATAGTCTCATTGTTTCCTTGTACTCTCCCGTCTGCCTATATCTTATATGCCCTGTTTTATACTTGGATTGTAAATTCCTTGGGGCAGGAATTGTCTTTTTGTTCTGTGTTTGTGCCTAGCACAATGGGATCTCACTCCACAACTGGGCTCCTATGCAGTATAATCATACAAATAATAATCAACTTCTCTAAAAGTTCGGTGTGGATAAGGCCACAAGGGTGAAATCCTGGCCACACTAATGTCAATAGCAAAGATCTCACTGACTTCAGTGGGGCCATGATTTAAGTCCAAGGGTTCGTCTTCACTACCCGCCGGCTCAGCCGAGAGTGATAGATCTATTGGGGATCGATTTATCGTGTCTCATCTAGACATGATAAATCGATCCCCGAATCAACGCCTGTACTCCACCTCAGCAGGAGGAGTAAGCGGAGTCGACGGGGGAGCCACCGCGGTCGACTTGCCGCTGTGAGGACAGTCAGGTAACTCGAACTAAGATACTTTGACTTCAGTTACACGAATAGCATAGCGGAAGTTGCATATCTTAGTTCGAACCCTCCCCTAGTGTAGCCCAGGCCCAAGTGTTCAAAAATTAATCCAAAATGGTGGCTGTAGTAAAGGTGGGATTTTCTGGGTTCCAACAGGCTACCACATCATTAAAGTAATACCATTGTAAAGAAATACAACACTGTCCAAATGTAGTTGAAAGTCAGTATACTAGAACATTGTCCCAAGATAACAGTCTCCTGCTGCCAAAGCAAAACTAAGACTTCTTTTCAAAGCATAAGACATTGACCACATTCAGTTACAGTAACTGTGATTAAAGGAAACCAACCATGACAATTTCAGCTGCAGTCAAATCACAAGGGAAATAGTGCCAAACAAAAAAGGACTAACTGGTGAGAGAAAATATTTTACTTGTGTGCTTCCCAGAAGATTACAAACAATAAAGAGAAAAACATTTTAAAAGCAATTAAATAATTTGACTTTTTTTTCAAATATCTGATTGCAGGGTAGGTTAATTTAATAGAAAGCAATTTAAATCAGTTGTTTGAATCCAAATTTAAAATACCTGCTTTAAAGCATTTTAATCATTTTTTTCTTTTCTAAACTATTTTAGAGCACAGGGTTCATCCCCCATGGTACCCCGCCCCCGCACGCGCGCACACACACACACACTATCTAGTAACTTTACACAAAACCAATGAAGCCTGAATATTTTTGTATTAGTTGAAAATAAATTATTTTTCATCTCTTGATACATAAAACTAAGAGATAAATCAAATAACCATCACATGTATATACCTTTCATTCTGGAAGATCCAAAACTTTACTAGCCATTTACAAACTTTATAAAGCAGTGGTCTCCAACCTTTTTACGCCCAAGATCACTTTCTGAATTTAAGGGAAACCCAGGACCTACCCCGCCCCTTCCCCAAGGCCCTGCCCCTTCCCCAAAGCCCCACCCTGCTCACTCCATGCCCACCCCCTGTTGCTCGCTCTCCCGCACCCTCACTCACTTTCACTGGGCTGGGGCAGAGGGTTGGGGTTCAGGACAGGGTACAGGCTCTGGGCTAGGGCAGACGGGTTTGCAGTGTGGGAGGGGGTTCCTGCTGAGCCTGGGACAGGGGGTTGGGGTGCAGGCTCCTGTCAGGAGACACTTACATCGGGTGGCTCCTGGTTGGCGGCACAGCAGGACTAAGGCAGGCTCACTGCCTGCCCCGGCCCCACACCACTCCCAGAAGGGGCCAAAGTGCCCCTGCGGCGCCTGGGGGGGCACGTAGCGCCACGCATTTCCCCTCCCTGCAAGCACTGCCCCCACAGCTCCCATTGTCCACAGTTCCCAGTTTCCAGCCAATGGGAGCTGCGGTGGCCATGCTTGCAGGCAGGAGCAGCACGCAGAGACCCATACCCTCCCCCGCCCTCCTGAGCCACTGGGGCGTGCTCGCCGCTTCCGGGAGGGGCATGGGTCTGGAGCAAGCATGGAGCCTGCCTTAGCTGCTACCCCACTGCACTGCCAGAGATCACAATCAACCGGAAGAGTCTCCTGGATCGACCGGTTGGTGACCACTGTTATAGAGATTACTCAACCCCTATTCAGAAAGAATAGACACCTATGGAGAGGAATGTGGCACCTATTCTACATGAGCAACACTGGGATTTGATTTTGCTGGATGAGACATGAAAAATAATCTCTTCAATTAACACTAGATGGAGAGGTTGGAATACCCCTATTGAAATTTGGTCATTAAAACAGGAAGTTCTATACAGATTGATGTTTCTTACCTGACAAATTTCCTTTCCACTAACAGTGTCTCCCACAATTCTGATACATATGGGCTATTTCCCTCCTGTCTGCAGTTTCCAGAAGCAGTTCAAAGCAGCCCAGTGCTAGCCTACCCCACTCTGCTATCAGATGTTTCATTCCAAGCTGTGTAAAAAAACTCACAGAATAGGATTAACAACAATACCTTCAGTACCAACCAATAAACTATGTACAGTATGCTTGTAGGCCCATAGCCTATCAAAATGGAATACTGTCCCTCGGCTAGGAAGCCATGCAGAGAGGGTAGAATTGTGGGAGAGACTGCTATCAGAAAGGAAATCATCATCAGGTAAGAAATTTACCATTCTGCAGCACAGCGTGGGAAGTAGCAGGCAGTGAACAGAAGTAAGGAGGAATAAGAAAAACAAAATAAGAAGGAAAGACACACACACCCAAAATGGTAATGCTATTACCGGGCCACCACCTGCAGCAACTTCCTGCTAAATGAGGCCTTGGCAGAGGACTGAATGTCCATTCTATAGTAGCTAATAAAGGTGTTAACTGATTACCATGTTGTAGATTTCTGTGGTAGTAGCACAAGCTCTTTCCACCCCACAAAGTCACCATAAATAAATGTAGAGGGGTTTTATACCACATGAAATAGGAGCACCTGACACCTTGCATACCTCGATGATGCACAGTTTGATCCATCTAGCTAGTGATAGCTTGGATACTCTGCGTGCTTGGCACTTCAAATGAAAAGAGACAAACAAGGAGCCTGACCTTCTTGTCAATTTGGTGTGTTTGATATAAATCTTTAGTGCTCTTCAAATTTCGAAAGCATGCTACAGCTTTTCTGTTGAGTGCTGATGCTCTGGACAGAATGAATGTAAAGTGATCTCCTGTAAGGCATGGAAAGATGATTTCACCTTAGACAAACAATTCTGGGATTCTTAGCAGCACCTGGTCATCATGGAACACACAGCGGGGTTCTGCATGTACAAAGCTGCCAGTTCAGAAACTCATCTAGCAGATGAATGAATACAAGAAAACAGGTTTGGATGAATACATAGAATGGAGATACTGTACTGATGTCAAAAGAAAAGGAGTACTTGTGGCACCTTAGAGACTAACAAATTTATTTAAGCATAAGCTTTTGTGAGCTACAGCTCACTTCATCGGATGCATTTCAGTGGCTCAAAAGGGTGTATAGTTAGGGTTTTTAACACCCATGGTAAGTCCCACTTAAGTGCCACAAGATTAGGCAGTCTGACTGTTCTGGTTCCTTGACAGAGGACCCTCAGGTATCCAGATTCCTCCAGGCGAGCTTCAACACTAAAGGCCTACCTCTCCATTTGGAGAACTTGGTGTCAAGAACACAACAAAAATTCCAAGAAACCTGGACATTCCAGATATTCTGGACTTTCATCAGAAAGGTGTAGACAAGGGACTTCAGTCTTGTACTAGCAGCAGGTACCAGCTATAAATAGCATCCTATTTGCAGGCTCTTCTGAGTAAAGGAGAGTTCCAGTCACTTTGTGGGACAGTCCTAGTGCAGTTAACATTTCTGTCAATAGCCAGGCTGTCGGTTGTAGACAGTCTGAGTCCAGATGGAGGAACGGCCCTTGTAAAGGATGTCTGGACTCACTGATAGCTGCAAAGGTGGTTCCAATTTCAGTTCTATCAGATTGGAGAACCATGGTCTCCTTGTCCCTCGGGGGACTAGCACTGTCACCTTTGCGTCTTCTCGCCTGATCTGCTGCATGACCTTTCCTAGACTCAGAAAGGGTCGGAATGCATATGGCCATTTTGTGCCCCAGAACATCTGTTCCCAGGAATTTCAGGAGTTTCTTTGGTGAAGGACTTCAGCCACATTTTGTTCTTGCAACTGGAAACAGGTCAACTGCTGGGAAGTCAAACTTTAGAGTGAAGACTTTCTGCTTCAGGCACCATTCTGAGTTGTTCACTATGTATCTGCTAAGCCAGTCTTTTGGTTGAGCTCTCCTTTTATGTGCATTATGTGCATTTTATGCGCATCTCTTCCCATTCCATTATCTCTTCCACATCTGCATGTAGAATTACCCTCCTTCTTACCCCTTGGTTGTTGATATACATCACAGTGGCTGAGTTGTCTCACTGAACCAGAACACATTCTCCCTCTAGGTAGCTCTGGAACCTTTGTTCAGATAACTTGACAGCTCTGACCTCCAATAGGTTGATGCTCAGACTCCTTTCCTTGGATTTCCAGGTGCCTTGCACATTCCTGTGCCCAAGATGCGCTCCCCATCCCATTAGGCTGGCATCAACTGTGAGTACCTGTGGGTCTAACAGGCATATGGGAAGACCCTTGCAGACATTTTATGTGTTTGTCCATCATGTTAGAGAGTTCAGAACCAGTACCTGATCCTGCAAGTGTTCTGGGGAACGGTTCCATACTTTCAGGAGACAGGCCCGAAGGCACCTGATATGGGACCTCACCCATGGGGTGAGTCCTATAGACAAAACCAGGAGGCTCAGTAGAAATAGACTTGAGCTAGGGTCAGCCTCGCATACTTTACCAACATGGATATTAGGTTCTGGATCTTGTGGAATATATCCAGTGATGCGTAGACCATTGCAACACATGTGACTATTTCCACTACCACATGAACTGTCTTTGTTAAGGGAGTCAAAGAGCTCTTCTTGGTGTTTATCACAAATCTGTGTGCTTGAAGCAGATCCAGCATCCTGACTGTGGCACGGTGTGACACTGCCTGGGTCAGAGCGCTGATGAAGATGTCATCAGGAAGAGATACACATCCGAGTCTGGCTGATATTGCCACCAGAAACTTGGTAAAGACCTTGAGGGCCAACAAAAAATGTTTGGCACTGATAGTGGACCATGCCTATCAATGCAAGGACTGGCTGACTGAGAACAGGCAGGGCACAATTCACCCTCTGAAGAGCCTGTAAAAGCTGTTTCATAGATAGAGCACCACTTGGATTCATGTTGGTGTTTCTGCAACAGCTCTTCCGGAGGTAAGAGGGCTGTGGGGGTAGCAAAAGCGTCTGGTAGGTAGGCACTGCAGTGCTGAGTCCATACCCCACTACCTGATACCCAATCCAAGACAGGGAGAAGAAATAAAGGCAGCTCACTACTGTCAAACATACACACAAAATAGTTTAAATAGTAAGATGGAAAAGAAAAGTCAGGAGCAAAGTGAACTGCCACTTTGCTGCTGCAAAGGCAGAAGGTCTGGCAACAAGCCGCAAAGGGGATAAGATTAGCACAGGCTGTGCTACAACTTTGAACTGCCTCTGGAAACTGCAGACAGGAATGGAGTAGCCCATGTGTATCAGAATTGTGGAGAGACACTGAACTGCAGAAATTATTACAACTCTGGCACCCAATCATCATTCACTTTTCACATCCACAATAATTATTGCAAAGTTGTATATTTGCTGCTAAAATCCTAAAGAAAACTAAAGTAGTGATTTAATAGAGCTGTTTGTCAACTACTTAGACACACTGTTTGTTAAAGTGGCAAATGTTTTTTGTTTGCAGTAACCTCTTCTGCAGCTGTAGAGAGAATATTTTCTTCATTTGGACTATATAACTCTAATTTGAAAAACCAATGAGAAGTCAGTATAACTCCATCGCCTCTACCACCTTTCTTAACTCTGACTTCCAATTTGTTTGCACTGTCTGTAACTGTAGTGTCAACTTTGCCTTTCAAGCTCTGTGGATGAAATCCTGGCTCCATTGATATTAATGGCTAAATGCCCATTGACTTCAACAGGGTCAGAATTCCATATTTCATTTCCTCCAACAACTCCTGGGTCTGCAAATCTAACATAACCTCTCTGTACCACTATCCATGTAGACAAGTGCCTCACTGCCACCTCTGTTGAAATCCTCATCTATGCTACACTCCTCCCTCTGACTGTTGCCAGTCCCTTCTATATTTTCTTGCCTCCCTCGACGGCCCCCTCCCCCAGCAATTCCTAGCAACACAAATTCCAGCATGAGAGAAACACTTCTTCCTACAAGTGAGAAGACAGAAGCATGATCACATCACCCCACACAATTCAACTGGCTCCCCATTTATTTCAGGATCCTTTTCAAAACTGGCACCTCCTTCTTTAAGCTTGGGCTTTATTCAGCTGAGCTCACAGATCTGGTGTCTGTCCGCTCATTTACCATTAGCCTTCTCACTATCCCATTAGACTTTCTGGTCCCCACCCAACCTTCTCATCTGCAGCTTCTTCCATCTGGTACAGATTGTACTAACACTGTCTAACTGACTCTCCATCTAATTTCAAATCTCAACCGAAAGTGTATCTTTTCTCCCTTGCCTACAGGGTACTTCAATTTCTCTCTTGTCCTGCTGTTGGTTAATCTCTGTGGTTGGGTTAACACGTTAACACTCCAAAATGTTTGGGAATCAGTATGTATGAATGACTACATAAAAACTCAGTTATATTATTGACTACGGAACAGAAAAAGGAGGTCTTGTGTTTTCTAACAAACAGAACAAGCAACAGATTTATCAGGGGCGCACTTCACCTTTCTACCATCAATTATCTCAACGTGTGGACAGTTAGACAGGACTAACAGGCATTCTACAGTCCGACTTTGAAATTCTACTCAACCAAGACAAAAATATTTGTGATGGCCAAATCTTCATCACAGTGGTAAACGGTGGGCAAACACATTTGGTGCCTGGACAGCCAATTTGCATGTTGCTGCTATATGGCTGCCACAGTGCAAGTTATAGGTGGCTTATTTAATAAATCAGACAACCGACACATGTTATGAACACTATTGTGATGGTATAGATATACAACAAAGAAGATCAGTCAACACTTTGAATTGTTTTTTTAAATCATGTAAATTATTAAAATTCCGTATACTAGTGACCTTTTGAAACAGGTGGATAGCAGCATTCTTTCCGCTAATATATCTAAAATACATTCTAAGAAGAGCAATATTCTAATAGAAATATTTTATTAATTAACAAAACAATGTGGAAAATTACATACTTGAAATTATAGTTTTTGTATATTGCTATACAACTTACATAGTGGAAATGCAGTTTGTGCCTCACCATTCAAACCGACACATAGTTACAACATATGCTTATGTAGTTATAACATACATGGAGTGAAATCCTCGCTTCACTGCAAAACTCCCATTGGCAAAGCTCCCACTGACCTTAAAGGGGCAGGATTTCACTCATAATATTTATATGCTGTTTGCAGACCAAATATCAGGCCAAAACTCCACCATTTTCACAAAATTGCAACAAAGAAAAAGATTAAAACGAGAGAGAAAAATATTACAATGTCCTTTTTCAGACTATACAGTAACAATGCTCCACAAATAATTTAAATGTTTTTTTAAACTTGAGAGGCTCCACTCACAGAACCCAAAGTCTTCACCTATGATCAAGTACATTCTTTTTACAAGTATGAATTATTATTTCTGTCCCTGTTCTATGTAGAAAAATAAACAAGAAGATTTTTAGCTCCCTGGAATGCATGAATCCAATGTCGCTGAAAGGCTCTGAACTGGGGGTTTACTATAGGATTTACACCAACCTGTCACCAGGCTCCATTTTGAATTCTCTGGCTCATTTAAGCATTGAAAGATAGACCTCCAGTGACTGAGGCCTCTTTAAAGAGTTTCAATGCCAATGTTCCTTCTCTCACTTCTTTTACACACACAAACACACCGTCCTCACATCCCCAGTGCCCTCTGCCACCCCACTACCTCACCCCCCACCAGCACCCTTTTCTCTCTCAGGGGTCACATCCCCAGTGCAAACTGCCATCCCACTACTTCAACCACCGCCAGCACCCTCCTCTCTCCACCAGAGTCACATCCCCAGTATCTCCTGCCATACCACTACTCCATCCCTTTCTACAACTCCCCTCCTCTCTCCAGGGTCAATCCTCAGCAGCCCCTGCCATCCCACTACTTCATCCCTGACAGCCCCCTCCACCTCTCTCCAAATCACTCTCCAGCACCCCCTACCACCCCACTACTTCACCCCCTGACAGTCCCTGCACCCTCCTGGGCCATTCCCCAGCACCCTTGCAAGCCCCCCCATCCTCTCTCCAGGATCACATCCCCAGGACCCCTGCCATCCCACTACTTCAATCACAGCCAGCACCCACCTCTCTCTGCCAGGGTCAGATCCCCAGTACCTTCTGCCATCCCACTACTCCACCCCCTTGCTACCACCCCCTTCCTCTCTCCAGGGTCACTCCCCAGCACCCCCTGCCATCTCACTACTTCACCTCTGCCAGACCCCTCCCGGTCCCTCACAGCACCCTGTTACCCCATTATTTCACCTCTGCCAGCCCCCCCGCCGGTAACTCCCCAGTGCCCTGAGCCATCCCCCTACTTTACCTCTACGAGCCTCCCTGTCACTCCCCAGCGCCCCCAGCCACCCCACCACTTCACCTCTGCCAGCCCCCAACCCCATCACTCCCCAGCCACCCCACCACTTCACCTCTGCCAGCCCCCCAACCCCATCACTCCCCAGCCACCCCACCACTTCACCTCTGCCAGCCCCCAACCCCATCACTCCCCAGCCACCCCACCACTTCACCTCTGCCAGCCCCCAACCCCATCACTCCCCAGCCACCCCACCACTTCACCTCTGCCAGCCCCCCAACCCCATCACTCCCCAGCCACCCCACCACTTCACCTCTGCCAGCCCCCAACCCCATCACTCCCCAGCCACCCCACCACTTCACCTCTGCCAGCCCCCAACCCCATCACTCCCCAGCCACCCCACCACTTCACCTCTGCCAGCCCCCAACCCCATCACTCCCCAGCGCCCCCAGCCACCCCACCACTTCACCTCTGCCAGCCCCCAACCCCATCACTCCCCAGCCACCCCACCACTTCACCTCTGCCAGCCCCCAACCCCATCACTCCCCAGCGCCCCCAGCCACCCCACCTCTGCCAGCCCCCAAACCCATCACTCCCCAGCGCCCCCAGCCACCCCACCACTTCACCTCTGACAGCCCCCAAACCCATCACTCCCCAGTGCCCCCAGACACCCCAACACTTCACCTCTGCCAGCCCCCAACCCCATCACTCCCCAGCGCCCCCAGCCACCCCAACACTTCACCTCTGCCAGCCCCCCAACCCCATCACTCCCCAGCCACCCCACCACTTCACCTCTGCCAGCCCCCAACCCCATCACTCCCCAGCGCCCCCAGCCACCCCACCTCTGCCAGCCCCCAAACCCATCACTCCCCAGCGCCCCCAGCCACCCCACCACTTCACCTCTGACAGCCCCCAAACCCATCACTCCCCAGTGCCCCCAGACACCCCAACACTTCACCTCTGCCAGCCCCCAACCCCATCACTCCCCAGCGCCCCCAGCCACCCCAACACTTCACCTCTGCCAGCCCCCCAACCCCATCACTCCCCAGCCACCCCACCACTTCACCTCTGCCAGCCCCCAAACCCATCACTCCCCAGCGCCCCCAGCCACCCCACCTCTGCCAGCCCCCAAACCCATCACTCCCCAGCCACCCCACCACTTCACCTCTGCCAGCCCCCAACCCCATCACTCCCAGCCACCCCACCACTTCACCTCTGCCAGCCCCCCAACCCCATCACTCCCCAGCGCCCCCAGCCACCCCACCACTTCACCTCTGCCAGCCCCCAAACCCATCACTCCCCAGCGCCCCCAGCCACCCCACCTCTGCCAGCCCCCAACCCCATCACTCCTCAGCCACCCCACCACTTCACCTCTGCCAGCCCCCAACCCCATCACTCCCCAGCGCCCCCAGCCACCCCACCACTTCACCTCTGCCAGCCCCCAACCCCATCACTCCCCAGCGCCCCCAGCCACCCCACCACTTCACCTCTGACAGCCCCCAAACCCATCACTCCCCAGCGCCCCCAGCCACCCCACCTCTGCCAGCCCCCCAACCCCATCACTCCCCAGCGCCCCCAGCCACCCCACCTCTGCCAGCCCCCAACCCCATCACTCCCCAGCGCCCCCAGCCACCCCACCACTTCACCTCTGACAGCCCCCAAACCCATCACTCCCCAGCGCCCCCAGCCACCCCACCTCTGCCAGCCCCCCAACCCCATCACTCCCCAGCGCCCCCAGCCACCCCACCACTTCACCTCTGCCAGCCCCCAACCCCATCACTCCCCAGCGCCCCCAGCCACACCAACACTTCACCTCTGCCAGCCCCCAAACCCATCACTCCCCAGCACCCCCAGCCACCCCACCTCTGCCAGCCCCCAAACCCCATCACTCCCCAGCCACCCCACCACTTCACCTCTGCCAGCCCCCAACCCCATCACTCCCCAGCGCCCCCAGCCACCCCACCTCTGCCAGCCCCCCAACCCCGTCACTCCCCAGCCACCCCACCACTTCACCTCTGCCAGCCCCCCAACCCCATCACTCCCCAGCGCCCCCAGCCACCCCACCACTTCACCTCTGCCAGCCCCCAACCCCATCACTCCCCAGCGCCCCCAGCCACCCCACCACTTCACCTCTGCCAGCCCCCAACCCCATCACTCCCCAGCGCCCCCAGCCACCCCACCTCTGCCAGCCCCCCAACCCCATCACTCCCAGCCACCCCACCACTTCACCTCTGCCAGCCCCCCAACCGCATCACTCCCCAGCGCCCCCAGCCACCCCACCACTTCACCTCTGCCAGCCCCCCAACCGCATCACTCCCTAGCGCCCCCAGCCACCCCACCACTTCACCTCTGACAGCCCCCAAACCCATCACTCCCCAGCGCCCCCAGCCACCCCACCTCTGCCAGCCCCCAAACCCATCACTCCCCAGCACCCCCAGCCACCCCACCTCTGCCAGCCCCCCAACCCCATCACTCCCCAGCCACCCCACCACTTCACCTCTGCCAGCCCCCAACCCCATCACTCCCCAGCGCCCCCAGCCACCCCACCTCTGCCAGCCCCCAAACCCCATCACTCCCAGCCACCCCACCACTTCACCTCTGACAGCCCCGAAACCCATCACTCCCCAGTGCCCCCAGCCACCCCAACACTTCACCTCTGCCAGCCCCCAACCCCATCACTCCTCAGCCACCCCACCACTTCACCTCTGCCAGCCCCCCAACCCCATCACTCCCCAGCGCCCCCAGCCACCCCACCACTTCACCTCTGCCAGCCCCCAAACCCATCACTTCCCAGCCACCCCACCACTTCACCTCTGCCAGCCCCCAACCCCATCACTCCCCAGCGCCCCCAGCCACCCCACCTCTGCCAGCCCCCAAACCCATCACTCCCCAGCACCCCCAGCCACCCCACCTCTGCCAGCCCCCCAACCCCATCACTCCCCAGCCACCCCACCACTTCACCTCTGCCAGCCCCCCAACCCCATCACTCCCCAGCGCCCCCAGCCACCCCACCACTTCACCTCTGCCAGCCCCCAACCCCATCACTCCCCAGCCACCCCACCACTTCACCTCTGCCAGCCCCCAAACCCATCACTCCCCAGCGCCCCCAGCCACCCCACCTCTGCCAGCCCCCAAACCCATCACTCCCCAGCCACCCCACCACTTCACCTCTGCCAGCCCCCAACCCCATCACTCCCCAGCGCCCCCAGCCACCCCACCTCTGCCAGCCCCCCAACCCCATCACTCCCCAGCCACCCCACCACTTCACCTCTGACAGCCCCCAAACCCATCACTCCCCAGTGCCCCCAGCCACCCCACCTCTGCCAGCCCCCAACCCCATCACTCCCCAGCCACCCCACCACTTCACCTCTGCCAGCCCCCAACCCCATCACTCCCCAGCCACCCCACCACTTCACCTCTGCCAGCCCCCAACCCCATCACTCCCCAGCGCCCCCAGCCACCCCAACACTTCACCTCTGCCAGCCCCCAACCCCATCACTCCCCAGCGCCCCCAGCCACCCCACCACTTCACCTCTGCCAGCCCCCCAACCGCATCACTCCCCAGCGCCCCCAGCCACCCCACCACTTCACCTCTGCCAGCCCCCCAACCGCATCACTCCCTAGCGCCCCCAGCCACCCCACCACCCCACCTCTGCCAGCCCCCAAACCCATCACTCCCCAGCACCCCCAGCCACCCCACCTCTGCCAGCCCCCCAACCCCATCACTCCCCAGCCACCCCACCACTTCACCTCTGCCAGCCCCCAACCCCATCACTCCCCAGCGCCCCCAGCCACCCCACCACTTCACCTCTGCCAGCCCCCAAACCCATCACTCCCCAGCGCCCCCAGCCACCCCACCACTTCACCTCTGACAGCCCCGAAACCCATCACTCCCCAGTGCCCCCAGCCACCCCAACACTTCACCTCTGCCAGCCCCCAACCCCATCACTCCTCAGCCACCCCACCACTTCACCTCTGCCAGCCCCCCAACCCCATCACTCCCCAGCGCCCCCAGCCACCCCACCACTTCACCTCTGCCAGCCCCCAACCCCATCACTCCCCAGCGCCCCCAGCCACCCCACCTCTGCCAGCCCCCAAACCCATCACTCCCCAGCACCCCCAGCCACCCCACCTCTGCCAGCCCCCCAACCCCATCACTCCCCAGCCACCCCACCACTTCACCTCTGCCAGCCCCCAACCCCATCACTCCCCAGCGCCCCCAGCCACCCCACCTCTGCCAGCCCCCCAACCCCATCACTCCCCAGCCACCCCACCACTTCACCTCTGCCAGCCCCCAACCCCATCACTCCCCAGCCACCCCACCACTTCACCTCTGCCAGCCCCCAAACCCATCACTCCCCAGCGCCCCCAGCCACCCCACCTCTGCCAGCCCCCAAACCCATCACTCCCCAGCACCCCCAGCCACCCCACCTCTGCCAGCCCCCCAACCCCATCACTCCCAGCCACCCCACCACTTCACCTCTGCCAGCCCCCAACCCCATCACTCCCCAGCGCCCCCAGCCACCCCACCTCTGCCAGCCCCCCAACCCCGTCACTCCCCAGCCACCCCACCACTTCACCTCTGCCAGCCCCCCAACCCCATCACTCCCCAGCGCCCCCAGCCACCCCACCACTTCACCTCTGCCAGCCCCCCAACCGCATCACTCCCTAGCGCCCCCAGCCACCCCACCACTTCACCTCTGACAGCCCCCAAACCCATCACTCCCCAGTGCCCCCAGCCACCCCACCTCTGCCAGCCCCCAACCCCATCACTCCCCAGCCACCCCACCACTTCACCTCTGCCAGCCCCCAACCCCATCACTCCCCAGCGCCCCCAGCCACCCCACCACTTCACCTCTGCCAGCCCCCAACCCCATCACTCCCCAGCGCCCCCAGCCACCCCACCACTTCACCTCTGCCAGCCCCCAACCCCATCACTCCCCAGCGCCCCCAGCCACCCCAACACTTCACCTCTGCCAGCCCCCAACCCCATCACTCCCCAGCGCCCCCAGCCACCCCACCACTTCACCTCTGCCAGCCCCCCAACCGCATCACTCCCCAGCGCCCCCAGCCACCCCACCACTTCACCTCTGACAGCCCCCAAACCCATCACTCCCCAGCGCCCCCAGCCACCCCACCTCTGCCAGCCCCCAACCCCATCACTCCTCAGCCACCCCACCACTTCACCTCTGCCAGCCCCCAACCCCATCACTCCCCAGCGCCCCCAGCCACCCCACCTCTGCCAGCCCCCCAACCCCATCACTCCCCAGCGCCCCCAGCCACCCCAACACTTCACCTCTGCCAGCCCCCAACCCCATCACTCCCGGCGCCCCCAGCCACCCCACCACTTCACCTCTGCCAGCCCCCAACCCCATCACTCCCCAGCGCCCCCAGCCACCCCACTACTTCACCTCTGACAGCCCCCAAACCCATCACCCCCCAGCGCCCCCAGCCACCCCACCTCTGCCAGCCCCCAAACCCATCACTCCCCAGCACCCCCAGCCACCCCACCTCTGCCAGCCCCGCACCCCCATCACTCCCCAGCCACCCCACCACTTCACCTCTGCCAGCCCCCAACCCCATCACTCCCCAGCGCCCCCAGCCACCCCACCACTTCACCTCTGCCAGCCCCCAACCCCATCACTCCCCAGCCACCCCACCACTTCACCTCTGCCAGCCCCCAACCCCATCACTCCCCAGCGCCCCCAGCCACCCCACCTCTGCCAGCCCCCAAACCCATCACTCCCCAGCACCCCCAGCCACCCCACCTCTGCCAGCCCCCCAACCCCATCACTCCCCAGCCACCCCACCACTTCACCTCTGCCAGCCCCCAACCCCATCACTCCCCAGCCACCCCACCACTTCACCTCTGCCAGCCCCCAACCCCATCACTCCCAGCCACCCCACCACTTCACCTCTGCCAGCCCCCCGCTCAGGTCACTCCCCAGCGCCCCCACCACTTCACCTCTGCCAGCCCCCCAACCCCATCACTCCCCAGCGCCCCCAGCCACCCCACCACTTCACCTCTGCCAGCCCCCCAACCGCATCACTCCCCAGCGCCCCCAGCCACCCCACCTCTGCCAGCCCCCAAACCCATCACTCCCCAGCGCCCCCAGCCACCCCACCACTTCACCTCTGACAGCCCCCAAACCCATCACTCCCCAGCGCCCCCAGCCACCCCAACACTTCACCTCTGCCAGCCCCCAACCCCATCACTCCCAGCCACCCCACCACTTCACCTCTGCCAGCCCCCCGCTCAGGTCACTCCCCAGCGCCCCCAGCCACCCCACCACTTCACCTCTGCCAGCCCCCAAACCCATCACTCCCCAGCGCCCCCAGCCACCCCACCTCTGCCAGCCCCCAACCCCATCACTCCTCAGCCACCCCACCACTTCACCTCTGCCAGCCCCCAACCCCATCACTCCCCAGCACCCCCAGCCACCCCACCACTTCACCTCTGCCAGCCCCCAAACCCATCACTCCCCAGCGCCCCCAGCCACCCCACCTCTGCCAGCCCCCCAACCCCATCACTCCCCAGCGCCCCCAGCCACCCCAACACTTCACCTCTGCCAGCCCCCAAACCCATCACTCCCAGCGCCCCCAGCCACCCCACCACTTCACCTCTGCCAGCCCCCAAACCCATCACTCCCCAGCGCCCCCAGCCACCCCACCTCTGCCAGCCCCCAAACCCATCACTCCCCAGCACCCCCAGCCACCCCACCTCTGCCAGCCCCCAAACCCCATCACTCCCCAGCCACCCCACCACTTCACCTCTGCCAGCCCCCAACCCCATCACTCCCCAGCCACCCCACCACTTCACCTCTGACAGCCCCCAACCCCATCACTCCCCAGCGCCCCCAGCCACCCCACCTCTGCCAGCCCCCAAACCCATCACTCCCCAGCACCCCCAGCCACCCCACCTCTGCCAGCCCCCCAACCCCATCACTCCCCAGCCACCCCACCACTTCACCTCTGCCAGCCCCCAACCCCATCACTCCCCAGCGCCCCCAGCCACCCCACCTCTGCCAGCCCCCAAACCCATCACTCCCCAGCGCCCCCAGCCACCCCACCACTTCACCTCTGCCAGCCCCCAACCCCATCACTCCTCAGCCACCCCACCACTTCACCTCTGCCAGCCCCCCAACCCCATCACTCCCCAGCGCCCCCAGCCACCCCACCACTTCACCTCTGCCAGCCCCCAAACCCATCACTTCCCAGCCACCCCACCACTTCACCTCTGCCAGCCCCCAACCCCATCACTCCCCAGCGCCCCCAGCCACCCCACCTCTGCCAGCCCCCAAACCCATCACTCCCCAGCACCCCCAGCCACCCCACCTCTGCCAGCCCCCCAACCCCATCACTCCCCAGCCACCCCACCACTTCACCTCTGCCAGCCCCCAACCCCATCACTCCCCAGCGCCCCCAGCCACCCCACCTCTGCCAGCCCCCAAACCCCATCACTCCCAGCCACCCCACCACTTCACCTCTGCCAGCCCCCCGCTCAGGTCACTCCCCAGCGCCCCCAGGCACTCCACCACTTGCCCGCCCCCCGCGCCCCCTCTTCCACGGCTGTTGTCCCGGCTCTTCCTCTCCAAGCTCGCTCACCCTTGCTCGACTCCATGGCGGGCGGCGGCTGCCCTAGGATCTCTTACGCCGCCTCTGTTCACTTCTGGGCGGAGCGCGGCGTCCCGTCTCCACGGCAACGCTGAGGCGGGGCTGGTCGGCCCACAGCTAAGCGGAGACAGGCCCAGAGGGCTCCTCACACATCGATGGGGCGCGGCAGCGCGCCTGCTCCAAGAGAGAGAGCGAAAAGCTTTCGAACTACGGGTATCCCTCCGCCCGCTACTTCTAGAACCGAACTTCCTGGCCGGCTGACCCACCCAGTGTATGTCCATGCGCCAGGCGCCTCCAAAGAGCCATCACCCACAATAGGGTTCTGTCGTAGGTCCCCATCAACCAGCAGTGCCCCAGCCCCCTGACCCGCACACCTCATCGGTCCCCTTTAACCACCCTGAATGTGTTTGCTAATGGTCTCAAGGCTCCTGCCCAGCCCTGTATCCCTCCACTCCTCCTTGATGAAGGGTTACATACTAGCTATGGGCCCTTTGGGTCCAGTGGTTAACACCTGTTGGGTGCAGGTTCTCAGTGACTCTGAGAGGAGGTGGCTACAGGGTGTGAGTTGCTCCCTATGGAAGGATTCGCTGTCCCTAATGGAGAGGGGTCTTTATGTTCCTGGGAAAGGCTAAGAGTTCCTGTTTCCCCTGGTGAGTAGGAGGGGGAAGTGCTGATGTCATAAAGATGTTTCTCTGTAACCCATAAGGCACACCTGGAGGCTACATGGATTTTTCCCTCCTACTGTTAGGTCTGCAGATGCTTTCTCAGGGTCTTCACTCTGGATAAGTGTCCCTTCTGGGGTTTACCAGGATTTATAGACTGCTGAAATTGCATACTTCCTTTTTCAGAACGCTATGGACTTGTCTGCACTAAAAAGTTTTGACACTTCAGTTATACCATCGTGCCTAGTTTATACAAGTATAAATTAATAGTCTGCTACAAACTATACCCCTATAGTGTGGATGCATTTATACCGGTATAGAAGTGCTTATACCAGTATAGCTTATTCCAGTTCAAGAAGTGAAATAAGTTAAACCAGTATAACCGTGTCCACAGAAGAGCTTATGCTGGTATAACTGTATTGTTAAAACATCAGCCCCCCAAACCTAAATAGTTATACAAGGACAACTTTACTAACATAGAGCAGGCCTAATTCAGGGCATCAGGGTCCAACTGCAGCTGTCCCACCTTCACTGTTTCAGTCTTGAGTTGATCTTAACTCCCACTGTTGTTTCTCAGTCAGATAGTTTTTCCATGTGGATCTTCTAGAATATTTTCCAAAATGGGCCTAAAACTCATATTACTGCTAACTGAACACCTGGGGACAGGTGCTAGTACATCACATCACTGCATGTAGTCTCATTTTGAGACCTGTTTTATTTAACATATATGTACATAAACATACCAAAACATATACACATAGGGCATACTAATAAATATGTTATACAACACACTGTTTGATCTTCCTGTTTCAGTGATTCTCAAATCACTGGTATATCGTATAATACTGTAACGATGCTGCCTTTGGTGGGACACTTCTGAGAGTACCAATTCAGGACAAATTGCTTAGAGCAGGGCAATTACAGCCCAAGGCTGGGGTCCTTTGCACACCAAACCAGCCAAACAGAGAGGACTTTGGTTTTACCCCACTGGCCAACCAATAAATCATACAAGCAATTCCCTTAGACACTCCAGTTTCCCAGTATCACCACCAGCGCCACTCAGTATATGGATGAATGATTATGAAAACCAATATCCCAGTAAAAGAAAAAGAGGTTCTCCTGATCCCAAAGAGCCAAGCCCCAGATCCAGGTCAATATACAAGTCAGATCTTACCCACAAATTACACTGTTGCCAATCCTTTAGAAAATAAAATCTAAAGGTTTATGCATAAAAAAAAAAGAAATATTGATGAGAGCTAGAATTGGATAAATGGAATCAATTACATACAGTATGCGGGCAAACTATGGCCCGCGAGCCACATCTGGCCCTCAGGACCATCCTGCCCGGCCCCTGAGCTCCTGGCTAGGGAGGCTAGCCCCGGCCCCTCCCCCGCAGCCATGCCACCATGCAGGCAGCGCTCTGGGCGGCAGGGCTGCGCACTCATGCAGGGCAGTGCAGCAGCGTGTTTGGCTCCGGCTGGGCAGCGCAGCTGCCAGACATGCTGCTCTGAGCGGCATGGTAAGGGGGCTGGGGGTCCCAGGGGGCAGGCAGGAGACAGGGAGCAGTTGGATGGGGCAGAGGTTCTGCGGGGTGGTGGTCAGGGAATGGGGAACGGGAGGGGGCTAGGTAGGCGGTGGGGTCCCAGGAGGCGGTTAGTGTTGGAAGTCCCAGGGGTGATCAGGGGACGGGGTCGGGGTGGTTGGATGGATGGGATGTTCTGAGGGGGGCAGTCAGGGGGCAGGAAGTGGGAGGGGTCAGATAGGGGCAGGGGCCAGGCTGTTTGGGGGGGCACTGCCTTCCCTACCCGGCCCTCCATACAGTTTCACAACCCGACGTGACCCTCGAGCCAAAAAGTTTGCCCACCCCTGGTTTAGGGTGACCAGACAGCACGTGTGAAAAATTGGGACAGGGTGTGTGTGTGTTGGGGGGGGGGGATATAGGCACCTATATAAGACAAAGCCCCAAATATGGGGACTGTCTCTATAAAATCGCGACATCTGGTCACCCTACCACTGTTATTCTATAGGTCCCTGCTTTTCCTGTTGCTATGGCTTATGAAACTGTACCCTGATTTCAGAGGATCTGCCAAAAGAAGGTTCAACTACACACTCAGTAGCTGTAGGACAGGGGTAAAATGTTTATTTGGTAGATTGAAATCCCATTGGCACTACTTTCAAAACTATTTGGATGCCAGTGTCATTAACACAGTCTACATTACTGGGGCTTGCTTTGCTCTGCACAATGCCTGCAAGGAGAAGGGGGAACCTTTTCACCAGGAGTGGACTCAGGACACTGCTAAATATCTGAACTGGTACACAGAGCCAGACCACACACCTGTCCAGACTGGTGCTAGATTCAGACACACAAATCAGGGATGCTTTGGGAGCCCACATAATGAATTTGCACAATCTCTGCACGAGGAGGAATGAAATTGCATACGAGGTTGTTCTGTGTGTGAAATTTTTGTAAATGTGTAGGTATCGTGCATCATGAAATCTGCAAACACTTTCATGAAATGTATGGGGATGTGTTATGTATTTTATCCATCCTGGCAATGTACTGCCATTTACAGTTTCTGGAATAGTGTGATGACAGTTCGTAAATTTTTATTCTGTAAGGTTGACATTCGGCATGGAATGACCTTCATTAAAGTTGGTGCCACTTTGATGATTACATATAATAAAATTTGTTATTGTACCCTGATGTGCAAATCCAACATTTTATTTTACAGAGGTAATTATATATTGTCATAACCAATAATGAAGACCAGCTGCCATCATGGCATGCAGTGCAATAATATAAACTAACAATCCAAAAAAAAAAAAATAGTCAAAGGTCCATATTGCCCTCGGCCTTGCTGGCAAGTTTTGCACATACAAGCCATACCTGGACCAGAGTGAATTAACGCACAGGGTACATTTGTCCAGTCCACGTACTAGTGTTTGCCTGTGATATGCTCCAGCCACCCCCTGAGTTGTCCAAAGAATGGATGCTCTGCAGGACTTGATAGTGGTGAGGGGACTGAGGTCCTGGGTCAGGAGCAGGAGATGAAGCTTGCACTGGAGCCTGCAGTCCGGTAGCCATCAGCTCCAGAAATTGCTCAAACGTCTACTTCTGCTATGCTGTTTTCCTCCCTCAACCTGGTGGTCATGCTTCATGAATCTGTCTGCCAGTTTCTCCTCACAGTGTCCAGCCTGTTTTTTTCTCCACCCAGTGGTCATCCTTATCCTTTTGGTAGCTGAGCTGGGCTTTCTGGAATTGGATCTGCCAATTTGTTTTATCAAACAGGTCTCCCTTCAGCTCATCTGAGACTCTCTTTTTTCTTCCTCTGCAGTAGGATGGTCTGCACATCCAGGCCATGTGCTTGCCCTGTGGAGATGAAAGGACCTCAAAAGGAGGGAGACAGAGAACGTTATTGTCTGAGCATGGTATAAAATACATTTTACAGTTTATGAAAGGGGTGCCATTAATACAAGGTCAAAAGATTATACTTTTTATCAGTGGGCTGTATTCTATTCTATTCACACAAAAACCAGCATCCACTTCAGACATCTTTGGAGCAACATTGAAAACCAGACATCATGGTAAGAAACACATAGAAAATTAAATTAAAATTATTTCTATACCCTCTTTTTGGGGGGAAGGAAGTTTATTGGAGGTGTGGAACTTATGAGTGGTCTAGTTACAAGCCATGACTGTTCGTTCATGTTAAGCAGGCAAGCTCTGGAGAACATTGATATTCTGGAGGTCCCCAAGTGGAACCGTGAACTTCTGGTCCAGGCCAGCAGAGGAGAGCCATCTGTGTATGCTAAGGAGCTATTTTGGCAACTGGAATGGATGGGGCTCATAAGATAAAAAGGCAGCCCAAATAAGTATGCTCTGTCCTGGAACATAACAGACTGTCTGGAGTTCCTGCTCTGTGAGAGGTTTGCTTTCATCACCAGCCGGCAGTGGGTGAAAATTCATGGTGAAATTCCAAAAGGTTCCCAAAGGTGCTGTTAGCTGTTACTTTTCTACAATAAGGTTTTCTGAATGGACCTTTTCACATTATATTTATTAATAGTTCAAGCCAGTAGCAAAACTTGCATTGACACCAATGGGAACAGGAGCAGGCTCTAATTTGTCACTCATCTGCAATGGATCTTCCATTCATTTATTTAAACTAGTGAGGTTCTGTTCTATACTAATTTTAAAGGATACCCAGTCAATGTTTCTGAGCCTAGTATAAAGATGGCCATCTTGCTAAAAAAATTAATGACTTGTGGAATTAGTAAAGAAAGAGAATGTAAACTGATTGTCGCCTTGTTTTATTAAAGGCTTAACAGTCATAACAATTATTATTTAATTAATATTTCATTTTCAAATTTTTCTGGCTTTTTAAACCATTATTCAAGAGATATGGAAACTTGTTTAAACTTACTGTTGCCTTTTAATGATAGAATTTTTTTTAATTTACTTGCCAAGGCAAAACCTGACTTTCAAATTTGAATGAGCAACAAGAAAATATGGTGGTCTCAAAACTTATATTGTAGTCAGGGTCTGAGCCCCTTCCCCTCAACATACTATAAAAGCTCCATGGCCCAGGTGTGCCAAAACAACTGCATATAAAAGCCAGGGCCAGCGTTACGGCGTGGCAAGTGGGGCAACTGCCTGGGGCACCATGCCACAGGGAGCACAATGAAGCTAAATTGCTCAGGCTTCAGCTTCAGCCCTGGGTGGTGGAGCTCGGGGCCCCTTGTTGCAGTCCTGTGTGGTGGGGCTTCAGCTTTCTGCACTGGGCCCTACCAAGTCTAATGTCAGCCATGCTTGGCAGCCCCGGACTCCTTGTTGAGAACCACTGCTCCATCGCACTCATAGCTTTAGTATATGAGTGCTTTATAAACATTAAATAATTAATCTTCACAACAACCCTATGAGATGAGGAGGTGTTATAATACCCATTTTATGGAACTAAGGTCAAAGATTAAGGTCAAAAGTTTCCACTAATTTTGGATGCTCAATTTCAGACAACTAGGACCTGATTCTTCCAGGTACTTGGCTTTATAAAGCCCGTCATATGTTCAAAGCACAGCTCCCATTAACTTCAGTTGCAGCTGTAAGTGCTCAGCACTTCCGCAAATCAGACCACAGGGCATCAAGTCAGGCAAACAGTGACCTGACTAACTTACTAAATTAGATCCCTCATGTCAGATAGGCTTTTTAAAATTTCCTCTATTTGGAGACCTTTTTCATGAGTATTAAAATAAACTCAATTTGCTAATTTTGGATCTAATGATTATTTTTAAATGGATTTTAATTATAAAAAATAGTGACATATACTTATCATGTGGATGATATTGATTAAAGGAGAAAAGAAAATAGAACTGAATTATATGAGAGAGTTTAACACACTGTAAACACTGATAAGCATAGTATCTGAGGACATTTGTTTCCCTCTAGTCCAGGAACAGTTGTGCTTTTTTAATGTACTTTTCTTTCATGTAATTTCCAAGCACATTTCTCCAGCCTGACAGTTAAGCATATCTGAACCAATCTCTGGGTGAAAGTAGTTACTCTAATCTCCATTACAATATATCAACATGCTACTGAAATAGCAATACAGAAAAATTATGAGACAGCCACTTAGACTTTACATATCAGTGTTCATATAGGGATGAAATAGTTATAGTAAGGATGAAATTAGCAGGTTCACTATCTAAGTCACTTTGGAACTTACTATTATGATCTTAGCCCAGTTAGAATTTAAAATATTAAAAATGTCATGAATTGTGTCTATTTAAAAAGCTTCCTTCCTATTTATAACTATTATATTGAAAGAGGCATGGACATTTTAAATTTATTTATTGAGGTTTTTTCCCCTCCAGTGTTAGGGTAATCATATTTCCCTGCATGTAGGGCTGGTCTGTTCCCTGCCCCTCTTCCCTCCCCCCGCGCACGGGGCTGGCATTGCCACTCACCCAAACTCTGCCTACCCTTCCACGTGGGGCTGATGTCACCACTTGGCTCCCCCCCACATGTTCCTCTGCAGTCTGCTAGAGGTGCATGCCCCACTTTTTTGGCAAAAGTGGGCATTTGTCAAAAAAAGACAGGATAGCCGAGATAGAGCTTAAAAAAGGAACTGTCCTAGCTAAAACGGAATGTATGGTCACTTTATCCAGTGTCAGACTCTGTGAAGGGAACTAAAATAATGAAATGCTAAAAAGCTATGTTGTTGGCACATTAAAGTTAAGAATTTAAATGCATAAAAGTCCAAAAGTTAAAGGTGAACTGCAAAGGTTTTCGGGATAGAGGGGATTCTTTTAATCAAGCAATCTCCTTTCACTTCCACAAAAAGTCTGCTTGCAAGATATTTTTAAGCGAGTATATAGATATTGTTTTAAAATGTCTTTAGTGCTGTGTGTTTTAAAAAAACCCTGACAATTATTACATTCTTAAAATCCTGAGAGATCTGATCTGCACTTCCTGGTTTCTATGTGACACTGAGTGATATCAACCATCAGTTTGAAAGAGCCATTCTATCTAATACAGGTGTGAAAGAGCTATTCTGTTTAAATCCTTATTTCACTCCTACTTTCTTAAAGTACTTCCTTGAGAGCTAAAATATTGGACTAGTTTATAATACAAATCCAGTTACAAATTTTATGTCTGGCCTTGAACTTTGAACCACTAAATGCAGCCTGCTCGGTCTCTGCTTACAGTCAAAGTGCTTACAAGAGCAAGAGAATTTAGGTCTAGGGTGGTATATTTTCACTTTAGTGTGCAGGAAATTACCCAAGTATTGCGTGTGTGTGTATGTATGTGCATATATATATACATAAAATATGTATGCAAATCACTATGAAGTTATACCCCTAAAGCTCAAAACACAAAGCAGAGTCAGGGTAACAGTGTTGACAAAATGTCTCCTTGAAGGTGCTCCAATGGCATCTAAGTTGACATTTTGAGGCTAGTTTAGCAACTTGGCCGGATACACCATAAAAGCTAAACTTTTCCTCTTAACTTATTCTATGTTTATGTTCAGGTTAAAAGACACTTAGAATCATAGAAGGTTAGGGTTGGAAGGGACCTCAGGAGGCCATCTAGTCCAACCCCCTGCTTGAAGCAGGACCAATCCCCAATTTTTGCCCAGATCCCTAAATGGCCCCCTCAAGGATTGAACTCACAACCCTAGGCTTATCAGGCCAATGCTCAAACCACTGAGCTATCCCTCCCCCTGCTTAATTGTTAAGGAACCATACACCAAATCTTAAACTTTAATTAACCAATAAAACCTACAATGGAATGTGAGTTATGGTGTAATAATTCATGCTAGATGTGGTGTTCAGTGTGAAGGTGAAGATTAAGTGATCTCTTTTCAATTAGGAAGGAATTATCACACCAGTATGCAAGCTCCTCCACCCCCCTCCATAAACACTGAAAAGTTTATGCTTTTCTCTGATTTTATATATTTTTCAATGCAGGCATTGATACATGCATTGGAAGGATTCATTAATGTTTGTAAATCACTTTGAAGATATAAAGCATTCTGTAAAAGCTAAGTATCATCATTATTAACAAAATTACATAGCCATGTCTTTCTGTATATAGCATGAAAAATAATTAGGGCTGTCAAGCGATTAAAAAAATTAATCGCAATTAATCACACTGTTAAACAATAATAGAATACCATTTATTTAAATATTTTTGGATGTTTTCTACATTTTCAAATATATTGATTTCAATTACAACACAGAATATAAAGTGTACAGTGCTCACTTTATATTTATATTTTATTACAAATATTTGCACGGTAAAAAACAAAAGAAATAGTATTTTTCAATTCACCTAATACAAGTACTATAGCGCAATCTCTTTATCATGAAAGTTGAAGTTACAAATGTAGAATTATGTACAAAAAATAACGGTATTCAAAAATAAAACAATGTAAAACTTTAGAGCCTTGAAGTTCATTCAGTCCTACTTCTTCAGTCCTACTTCAGTCCTTCTTCAGTCCTACTTCAGCCAATTGCTCGGACAAACAAGTTTGTTTACATTTGCAGGAGATAACGCTGCACACTTCTTGTTTACAGTGTCACCTGAAAGTGATAACAGGCATTTTCATGGCACTCTTGTAGCTGGTTGTGACATTCCCCTGGTGTTATCTGGACCGGTGATCTGCTAGGTTGCTCCAATCCTTGACTCTGGGAGCCAGCGTTACCCTGCTTTGCTGTGAGAACTCCCAATCCTGGCCTGTTCACACACAGCCTCTGGCACGTAAGCTGCTCCCAGCTATGTGAGTGAGCACTTTCGGCCAGCCACTGCTTGGATTGTGCAACCAAATGATACTAGCCAATATGATCAGTTTCAGACACAACCCTAGGAACCTCCGTCTTGCAGTGTCCAGTTATGCCCACTGGATGCTGCAAGCTTGTATGAGTTCATCAATTTAACAAAGAAATTGATATGTACCAGGCCTATCCCAATGGGAATCTCTGACATGCTTCAAACCAAACACACTGCTTCAGGTAGAATAAACAAACAAAACAACAAACAAACAAAAGAAAGATTTTAAGTGATTATAAGTCAAAGCACAACAAGTCAGATTTGGTCAAATGAAATAAAAGCAAAACTCATTCTAAACTGACCTTAATACTTTCAGTGCCCTTACAAACTTAGATGCTTCTCACCACAGGCTGGCTGGTTGCCTATCAGCAAGGTTCTCCCCTTTGATCAGCGCTTCAGTCTCTTCGTGGTGGTGTCTGTACATGGAGGTGGAAGAGAGAGAGTATGGCACCCATCTCTCCCTTTTATCATGTTCTTTCTTCCCTCTTGGCTTTGCCTCCCACTTCGGAATCAGGTGAGCATTACCCCATCATAGTCCCAGACTGACAAAGGGAAGGGGGGTGACTCACTCGAGAGTCCAACAGATCCTTTGTTGCTGTGAGGCTGGGCTGGGTTTGTCCCATACATGCCCTGATGAGGTGTGAACTGCCCCTCTGCTCCTGGAGCGTTTTGCCTGGGCTTGTTTTAAGCTATGAGGACACATTTTGAGCCTCATAACTATATGCATGAAATTAAACCTATAACATGACTATAACAACAATGCTCAGTGCATCGTGAGCCTTCCAAAGACACCTGACATGATAAACTTTGCATTGGATGCCACACAATCGTATTATAAGGATGAACATGGGAGTGCAGGGCGTTACCCCGAGGTACAGAGTGTCACACCGGTGTAGCAAGATATTTACATGCCAGATGCACTAAAGATTCATATGTCCCTTCATTCTTCAACCACCATTCCAAGGGTCATGCTGATGATGAGTTCTGCTAATTAACAATCCAAAGCAGCCTTCTTTTTTGGTGGTTTGGGTTCTGTAGTTTCTGCATCAGAGTGTTGCTCTTTTAAGACTTCTGAAAGCATGCTCCACACCTCGTCACTCTCAGATTTTGGAAGGCACTGCAGATTCTTAAACCTTAGCTACAGCACTTGACCAATCTTTAGAAATCTCACATTGGTACCTTCCTTGTGTTTTGTCAAATCTGCAGTGAAAGTGTTCTTAAAGTGAACAACATGTGCTGAGTCATCATCTGAGACTGCTATAACATCAAATATATGGCAGAATGCTGGTAAAACCGAGCATGGGACATACAATTCTCCCCGCAAGGAGTTCAATCACAAATTTAATTAATGCATTTTTTTAATGAGAGTCGTCAGCATGGAAGCATGTCCTCTGGAATGATGGTTGAAGTATGAAGAGGTATAGAAATGTTTAGCATATCTGACACGTAAATACATTGCAATGCCAGCTATAAAAGTGCCATGCAAATGCCTGTTCTCACTTTCTGTGTGACATTGTAAATAAAAAGAGGGCAGCATTGTCTCCTGTAAATGTAAACAAAGTTGTTTGTCTTAGCGGGATTGGCTGAACAAGAAGTAGGACTGAGTGGACTTATAGGCTCTGAAGTTTTACATTGTTTTGTTTTTGAGTGCAGTTATGTAACAAAAAAATTCTACATTTGTAAGTTGCACTTTCACGACAAAGAGATTGCACTACAGTACTTGTATGAGGTGAATTGAAAAATACTATTTATTTTGTTTATAATTTTTACAGTGCAAATATACACTGATTTCAATTACAACACAGAATACAATATATATGAAAATGTAGAAAATCATCCAAAATATTTAATAAATTTCAATTGGTATTCTATTGTTTAACAGTGCGATTAAAACTGTGATTAATTGCGATTAATTTTTTTAGTTAATCGCGTGAGTTAACTGTGATTAATCGACAGCCCTAAAAATAATACTAGTAGGGTGGCTTATATATATTTATCTTCTACGCGAAGACAATATATTGAATGCAATGGTGAATTCAGTTCCCTTTGCTGCAGCTACCACAGAAATCAACTCCTATAAGCGGAATTAGTGATACATAGTAGGAGGATGGTGCTGATCAGCAGGAAGAATAGTTTATTTTTATTTACTTAATTTCTTTTAAAATAATCATCCTGAAATATTGGTTCCTTGGAAACAGACAACCAGTTCGGTTTGTCTAATATGCAGCTTTTATTGAGAGGTCTGCTGGATATACTGGGTACTGTTAGAGAGACAAGGTGTGTGAGGTAATATCTTTTATTGGACCAACTTCTGTTGGTGTGAAGGACAAGCTTTTGACCTACATAGAGCTCTTTTTCAGGTCTGGGAAAGATACTAAGAGTGCTGCAGCTAAATACAAGATTGAACAGATAGTTTAGCATAAGTAGTTAGCACATATTCTAAGGGACAAAATGTTTATATATTGTTGTAATGAGCCCTAAATCCATTGTCTTTAATAAGGCCATACATTTTAGTGTCTAGCAAAGTTATGTATTTAAGCTCCCAGGCTTATCTTTCAAAAGTGTTGTGCAGGTTTCCTTTGACAATGAGGACTGATTTGTTAGATATAGAGCGATCGGTTTGTGAAGTGTTCGCTCACAGGTGACAGGGTGGTTTTTTATCTTTCATTATTTTCCTGAGTGAGTTCATTTGAGAACATAGTGATTGTCTGGTTTAACTTGAAACCAGGTACTGATGTAGCTCAAAAGCGTGTCTCTCTCACCAATGGAAGTTGGTCCAATAAAAGATATCACCTCACCCACCTTGTCTCTCTTATATCCTGGGACCGCTGTGGCTACAACAACTGAACACTGTTAGACATTCCTGGCAGAGGCGTGACGTCCTGACATGGATTCTAGAGTTTTGCTGTGGGTATTAGCAGAGATGAAAGGAAATTAGATGATCAAAAACATGAGTGTGTGCTAAAGGGAATTGCCAAACAGACTGATGCCTTAACCCCTGTTCAGAAATAGTTCAGTCTTTTTAATGTGAAAAAAGTGTTATTCTATATCCAATCCATATATTTATAAATAGCAGGACGAAGTCAAATGCAACTTTGAAAAAGTCCATGAGTTGTTTTTTTTAAATGAACTTAATACAAACTGTTGTGAAGCACCAACCACACCTTTGGACACTAATCATTAGTTTTCATTAGTTTATAAAATCTATACAATGAATTTGGTAAAGGATACATATCCCTTTTGTGCCATTTTGACTCTCTGTTTTATAAGTTGCTTTGGGGAAGTGAACAAAATCTAAAAATATGAAGAGATTCTAAAACGTTACTGGAGGTAGATCACCCAGTCAATAGGACTTTCTATTATGCTTTCTGTTTAAATTAGAGCAGCTTTCTATTCATCAGCAGCCACTTCAAAGCAAAAGTAAGTATTGTTTTAAGAAACACATTTTCAGGGATTCAAAAACGGATTCTATATTTAAGACTGAAATAGGAGCATTTTCATCACCAGCTGGACAGATCTTCTCTGAAGGCAAGAATGAGTCCGAGAAGATATTCAGTCCCTTTAAAACTTCAAAATGGTTCATCTTCAAGGGCAATATACTTCCCTTTTGTGGGAAAAGTCTGAGTGAGTGGCAGGTAACTCAGCAAGTTTCCATTTATGCAATTTCTTCCAAATCATTTTGTTTGGATGTCCAGATTTTCTGCACCCTAACTAGCAAGAGCTTTTAGGCCAAACTCATAGATGTCATGATAGCTGCACAGATGTCAATCACTCAGAGAACAGGTATATCCATGCAGATGGCCAAGATGACCTCATCTATCATGCCATATGGTTTGTGTCAGTGGGTTCACTGACCAGACTTAGAGAGTTTTCAACCATAAAGGGAAGTGCAACCAGAAATAACTTCCAGGAAGACTTCAGCTAGAAATCAATGCAGATCAGGAAACATGCCGTAGAAAGCAGCTATTTCCTACCTCCATCCCCAGCCATCCCTGCTACAAAGCTGATGTTATATGGAGTGGCAACAGTAAGGCCTCTGCAGTATCCACTCCTATGCAGCTGTGGTCTTGGGCCCTAGTGTGCCACTTTTTGCTACGCTCCATGCAACATAGCAGAGGGGCATGTATGGCTATTCACAATAAATGATACTTCGTGTGCTTGTCTATGCTGCCTA
Source organism: Lepidochelys kempii (assembly GCF_965140285.1). Classification (NCBI taxonomy): domain Eukaryota; kingdom Metazoa; phylum Chordata; order Testudines; family Cheloniidae; genus Lepidochelys; species Lepidochelys kempii. The sequence goes on from NC_136386.1 coordinate 103,509,209, forward strand.
TAGAGTATAGCAGCAGGTGCAGCCAAGCTTATCTGTAGGAACATGATATGGGGGAGGAGGGGAGCTGTAATGGTAAATGCAGTGTGGGAATGTTCAATGCCTCAGCTAAATCATGGTAACAGTATGCTTATAATTCATGTAAAGGCCTAGAAAAATGGATTATAGATTGAATCAACCATCTCTGATTTCTTCTCTGTTCACATGCTGGAGAGATCACAATATCATCCCTCTCTTTTGTATGATGTATCTCAAAGAGCAATCTTAAAGCAAACAGGAAATGGTCTTTTTGAATGCTGCAGGTGTATACAACTTCTGCACAGTGTTTGTTTTCCACTCTTATGAGGGGGATGCTACCATAAGTCTGACATTTGCTGGACATGTGAAGAGATATAACTATTACCAGCTTCAGTCCTGGTATTGATATGAAAACATCTTTAAGAACTCCAAGTAATATATCAGTTGCAACTGTTCTTTCATGCGCTTCATCTAAGATGACTCCATAGCAGCTCAGAAGAACGGTGGACGTCATTTCTCTCTGTAGTATATCATGTGTACAATATCTGTAACACACAAACACAGAAAACTCGCTATACAAAATTTATCTTTGGTGAATATATAGACTTCACTATCTATAAGAAATTATTTCATGGTCCTGGTGACAGCAGAATCCTTACATGCTGACAAGAAAAAAATTGGTAAAGAAGAAACTTAATGTAACACATCTATTTGGTAATTATAGTCCCTGTGAGGCTGTAACATAGAACATGTTTCCAGATCTAATTAAAAAAGGATAAATCTTGGAAATCACTTAAAGTAAACTGTAATACATAGTTAAACTTCTCTGAAAAGAGATGTGGTGGACAAAAAGAGGAATACTTTGTGTAATATAAGATCAGAATACTTATTGCTTTTCAATTTCAAATTTTTAAATATACATTACAGTAATTATCACAATATCTTTGTGAGGCAGGTAAGATACTACCCACATTTTAGATGAGGTCATTGAGACTGAGTCCATCTCAGAGCCCAGCTTAGAGCACAACTTATTCCCAGTGTATTACTCAGATTGTATCACACTCTGAGACTTGTCTACTCTAGTTACTGCACGGCAACCCAGGGTGTGAACTACAGTCTATTAGAATGCCACACGCTAACTGGCTGTGTGGACCCTGCAACCACGCACTAATATGTCAAAGCACATTAAGGAACTGTTAGTGTGTGGTAGCAGAGTCCACACAGCCAGTTAGGGCTTGTAGCTTGTCATTGTATTTAGTTATTTTTTTCTATTACTCAAAAACTCTTTTTTTCAATATTATTTTTAATTATGCCACAGTTCAGTAGACTCTCTCTCTCTCTCTTTCTCTCTCTCTTTTCTTGGACCAGATTTTTACAAATGTTTTGTGCGTGAACTTCAGGGCTAGGAGCCAACTCTGTCTTATCCTCTCCAGGGAGAGGCACTGAGCATCCTGCCTATCAAGCCACTGAAAGGTGTGCTATAAAATGGAGGGAATATTGCACAATTACATATCCGGGGAAGGGGCCTCCAAATTAAGAGGTAAGTACTAGTCCCACTGGGACTGATTTTTAGAAGTGCTGAGGACCCCAACTCCAACTGAAGTCAATGGGAGCTGTGGTGATTGAAAATCTGAACCAAGATCTGAAATTTGAGGCTTGTTCCTATCTCTTTAAAGAACCAGAGTAAGCCCCCTGTTCTGAACCTTCCCAAATGGTGGTTTTGTTCAAAATCTGAATCTAAATTTTATTGCCGAGGCCTATCTACACTTAATATTTTCTTGTTTTCTCAATCTTAAAATTAACTCCTAAATCCAACTCCGGTTTCTCCCTACTGACTGCCTCCCTTGCTAACCTTCTTTTTTTTTTTCTCATTTTGACTAGGATGCAATCTTCACTGCTTTTTAATTTTCAACTTTATTTCCTTTGCTCTACTCCATCTTTGTATAGAATTTTTCCTTTTCCTGCCTCTACAAGCATTGCTGAAACTACATCCATAAATGATTCACTTTAATTGACCATATCTCTCTTCCAAGCATGATGTGGCACTTTTGTACAAATATTGCTTTGTGGAATAAAATGTGTTCCGTTTTATGTCCATTTCCAAAGTCTGGGTCTCCATCACAAAAAAATAGAATTTCAGGTTGGAGAACAAGGAGAAAAAGAAAGGAAATTAAAAAAATGCCCTCCCCCCACAACCAATAACCCTTTAGTATACAAATATTGAGATTTCAGACACAATTTTGAACTGACACCTAAAATAACCCTACTTAAATCAATGAGTTTGCATGGAATGTACTATAATTCAGCACAGACTCAGACTATGGCCCTCTGTCTTTCATAGGTTACTAATTAATCATGAAATCTCAACTAATTTGAAATATTGGAAATATTTTACTTGCTAAAACCATGATATTGTGTGATACACATTCTTATTCACTTTCAAAGGATACAGTAAAAATATTTCAAAATACAATTTTTTCCACACACCAATGGTCAATTTCATCCCTAGTTGTTGAGGGTGTGGGGGGTGTTTGGATTGTGTGTGGGTTTTGGGTTTTTTTTTATTTTATTTTGTTTTTGTTTTGGGGAGTTGTGCTACAGTTCAGTGATTGGCAAAGGATACCAGAGCTGCCATTTACCTACGTCTAGTGCTTCATTTCAAGGAATGACATTCATACAATGTTAGAGGGATTAAAGACAAATCCTCAGACCTCTGAACTGTTTCAGCCCTGGTCTACACTAGGACTTTAGGTCGAATTTAGCAACGTTAAATCGATTTAAACCTGCACCTGTCCACACAGTGAAGCCCTTTATTTCGACTTAAAGGGCTCTTAAAATCAATTTCCTTACTCCACCCCTGACAAGTGGATTAGCGCTTAAATCGACGTTCCCAGCTCGAATTTGGGGTACTGTGGACACAATTCGATGGTATTGGCCTCCGGGAGCTATCCCAGAGTGCTCCATTCTGACCGCTCTGGACAGCACTCTCAACTCAGATGCACTGGCCAGGTAGACAGGAAAAGAACCGCGAACTTTTGAATCTCATTTCCTGTTTGGCCAGCGTGGCAAGCTGCAGGTGACCATGCAGAGCTCATCAGCACAGGTGACCATGATGGAGTCCCAGAATCGCAAAAGAGCTCCAGCATGGACCGAACGGGAGGTACGGGATCTGATCGCTGTTTGGGGAGAGGAATCCGTGCTTTCAGAACTCCGTTCCAGTTTTCGAAATGCCAAAACCTTTGTGAAAATCTCCCAGGGCATGAAGGACAGAGGCCATAACAGGGACCCGAAGCAGTGCCGCGTGAAACTGAAGGAGCTGAGGCAAGCCTACCAGAAAACCAGAGAGGCGAACAGCCGCTCTGGGTCAGAGCCCCAAACATGCCGCTTCTATGATGAGCTGCATGCCATTTTAGGGGGTTCAGCCACCACTACCCCAGCCGTGTTGTTTGACTCCTTCAATGGAGATGGAGGCAATACGGAAGCAGGTTTTGGGGACGAAGAAGATGAGGAGGAGGAGGAGGTTGTAGATAGCTCACAGCAAGCAAGCGGAGAAACCGGTTTTCCCGACAGCCAGGAACTGTTTCTCACCCTAGACCTGGAGCCAGTACCCCCCGAACCCACCCAAGGCTGCCTCCTGGACCCAGCAGGCGGAGAAGGGACCTCTGGTGAGTGTACCTTTTAAAATGCTATACATGGTTTAAAAGCAAGCATGTGAAAGGATTACTTTGCCCTGGCATTTGCGGTTCTCCTAGATGTAGTCCTAAAGCCTTTGCAAAAGGTTTCTGGGGAGGGCAGCCTTATTTCGTCCTTCATGGTAGGACACTTTATCACTCCAGGCCAGTAACACATACTCGGGAATCACTGTAGAACAAAGCATTGCAGTGTATGTTTGCTGGCATTCAACCAAAATCCGTTCTTTCTCTCTCTGTGTTATCCTCAGGAGAGTGAGATATAATTCATGGTCACCTGGTTGAAATAGGGTGCTTTTCTTCAGGGACACTCAGTATAGCCCATTCCTGCTGGGCTGTTTGCCTGTGGCTGAACAGAAATGTTCCCCGCTGTTAGCCACAGGGAGGGGGGAAGGTTGAGGGGGTAGTCACGCGGTGGGAGGAGGCAAAATGCGACCTTGTAACGAAAGCACATGTGCTATGTATGTAATGTTAACAGCAAGGTTTACCCTGAAAGAGTGTAGCCACTGTTTTATACAATGTGTCTTTTTAAATACCGCTGTCCCTTTTTTTTTCTCCACCAGCTGCATGTGTTTCAATGATCACAGGATCTTCTCCTTCCCAGAGGCTAGTGAAGCTTAGAAAGAAAAAAAAAACGCACTCACGATGAAATGTTCTCCGAGCTCATGCTGTCCTCCCACACCGACAGAGCACAGATGAATGCGTGGAGGCAAATAATGTCAGAGTGCAGGAAAGCACAAAATGACCGGGAGGAGAGGTGGAGGGCTGAAGAGAGTAAGTGGCGGGCTGAAGAGAGTAAGTGGCGGGCTGAAGACAGGGCTGAAGCTCAAATGTGGCGGCAGCGTGATGAGAGGAGGCAGGATTCAATGCTGAGGCTGCTGCAGGACCAAACCAGAATGCTCCAGTGTATGGTTGAGCTGCAGCAAAGGCAGCTGGAGCACAGACTGCCACTGCTGCCCCTCTGTAACCAACCGCCCTCCTCCCCAAGTTCCATAGCCTCCACACCCAGACGCCCAAGAACGCGGTGGGGGGGCCTCCGGCCAACCAGCCACCCCACAACAGAGGATTGCCCAAAAAAAAGAAGGCTGTCATTCAATAAATTTTAAAGTTGTAAACTTTTGAAGTGCTGTGCTTAAAGTGCTGTGTGGCATTTTCCTTCCCTCCTCCACCACCCCTCCTGGGATACCTTGGTAGTCATCTCCCTATTTGTGTGATGAATGAATAACGAATGCATGACTGTGAAGCAGCAATGACTTTATTGCCTCTGCAAGCGGTGATTAAAGGGAGGAGGGGAGGGTGGTTAGCTTACAGGGAAGTAGAGTGAACCAAGGGGCGGGGGGGTTTCATCAAGGAGAAACAAACAGAACTTTCACACTGTAGCCTGGCCAGTCATGAAACTGGTTTTCAAAGCTTCTCTGATGCGTACCGCGCCCTCCTGAGCTCTTCTAACCGCCCTGGTGTCTGGCTGCGCGTAACCAGCAGCTAGGCGATTTGCCTCAGCCTCCCACCCCGCCATAAACGTCTCCCCCTTACTCTCACAGATATTGTGGAGCACACAGCAAGCAGTAATAACAGTGGGAATATTGGTTTCGCTGAGGTCTAAGCGAGTCAGTAAACTGCGCCAGCGCGCCTTTAAACGTCCAAATGCACATTCTACCACCATTCTGCACTTGCTCAGCCTGTAGTTGAACAGCTCCTGACCACTGTCCAGGCTGCCTGTGTACGGCTTCATGAGCCATGGCATTAAGGGGTAGGCTGGGTCCCCAAGGATACATATAGGCATTTCAACATCCCCAACAGTTATTTTCTGGTCTGGGAAGAAAGTCCCTTCCTGCAGCTTTTGAAACAGACCAGAGTTCCTGAAGATGCGAGCATCATGCACCTTTCCCGGCCATCCCACGTTGATGTTGGTGAAACGTCCCTTGTGATCCACCAGAGCTTGCAGCACTATCGAAAAGTACCCCTTGCGGTTTATGTACTCGCCGGCTTGGTGCTCTGGTGCCAAGATAGGGATATGGGTTCTGTCTATAGCCCCACCACAGTTAGGGAATCCCATTGCAGCAAAGCCATCCACTATGACCTGCACATTTCCCAGGGTCACTACCCTTGATATCAGCAGATCTTTGATTGCGTGAGCTACTTGCATCACAGCAGCCCCCACAGTAGATTTGCCCACTCCAAATTGATTCCCAACTGACCGGTAGCTGTCTGGCGTTGCAAGCTTCCACAGGGCTATCGCCACTCGCTTCTCAACTGTGAGGGCTGCTCTCATCCTGGTATTCATGCGCTTCAGGGCAGGGGAAAGCAAGTCACAAAGTTCCATGAAAGTGCCCTTACGCATGCGAAAGTTTCGCAGCCACTGGGAATCGTCCCAGACCTGCAACACTATGCGGTCCCACCAGTCTGTGCTTGTTTCCCGAGCCCAGAATCGGCGTTCCACAGCATGAACCTGCCCCATTAGCACCATGATGCATGCATTGGCAGGGCCCATGCTTTCAGAGAAATCTGTGTCCATGTCCTGATCACTCACGGGACCGCGCTGACGTCGCCTCCTCGCCCGGTATCGCGTTGCCATGTTCTGGTGCTGCATATACTGCTGGATAATGCGTGTGGTGGTTGATGTGCTCCTAATTGCCAAAATGAGCTCAGCGGCCTCCATGCTTGCCTTGGTATGGCGTCCGCACAGAAAAAAGGCGCGGACCGATTGTCTGCCGTTGCTCTGACAGAGGGAGGGGCGACTGACGACACGGCTTACAGGGTTGGCTTCAGGGAGCTAAAATCAACAAAGGGTGTGCCTGTACATCAAGGAGTATTTCAGGCAGGACTGCACGGAGGGTTCCAATAAGAAATGGTGCACCAAAGTTATCGTTGTTATTGGAACAAGGAGGTTAGCCTGGCCTCTGATTGATACATGGCTAGATTAACCTCGCTGCGCCTTCTCTGTGACTGACTGCAGTGTGATCTAGACAGGGGAGGAGGAAAATGAGTACAAAACAAATCTGGTCTATTTCTTGTTCTGACCCACTCCATCTATCCTTTACATCTTTGGCTGGCAGCAGACAAAAAAGGCGCGAAATGATTGTCTGCCCTTGCTTTCACGGGGGGAGGGAGGGTGGGAACGGGGTCCTGACGATATGTACCCAGAACCACCCGCGACAATGTTTTAGCCCCATCAGGCATTGGGATATCAACCCAGAATTCCAATGGGCAGCGGAGACTGCGGGAACTGTGGGATAGCTACCCACAGTGCAACGCTCCGGAAGTCGACGCTTGCCTCGGTACTGTGGAAGCGCTCCGCCGAGTTAATGCACTTAATGCACTTAGAGCATTTTCTGTGGGGACACACACACTCGAATATATAAAACCGATTTAAAAAAAACCGACTTCTATAAATTCGACCTAATTTCGTAGTGTAGACATACCCTTAGGGGTAGAGCAGCTCTCAAATGGGACAACATAACCCACTTCATGGCAAGTATTGACATCCATCTCATCAGCTACATGTAGTGCCAGCCGCATTGCTGTCTGCTTGTACACACCACTGTCTCCTGTTGATAATGGGAAGAAAGACAGTACTTAGAACACCACTGGGGAAGAGAAGAATACACTCTGTATTTAACATGTATAGTACATAATATAAAATGAGCATACAATCTAGTATTTATACTGTAAAAGTTATACCAGCAAACCATCTCTTGCTTACTAGCTGTCTGGTTACTGGCAACTGAACTGCATACTAAACAGAAATTATCTGCCTGAATAAATGTTAAGATACTGAATCTGTTAAATGGTCAAGAGTTGTAGGCACATGAACTGAAAGGCAGGTTTGGGAATTTCTTGTCTTAAAACAGATTAGGATATTACAGAAGTGACAGAACTGGTTTCTAGAGAGGAGGGAAGAGTGACCCCTCTATTCTTGATCCAGCAACATTAGAGCTGTTCCTGGTGAGGGCCTTCCATTTGGCTTCAGATAATTGTAGTAAATAATCCATTCCAGGAAGAAGACGACCTCAAAATTATAAATAAAAAGTGATAATTACTTAATTTCAAATTAAGTTCTGTAAATAAACCTAGTTGTATATGAATTGTCCCAGAAAGGTACGTAATCTTTTTAACTGATAAAAGAAAAAATTCTAATAAATATTGAAACTATATTATCACATTTACAATGGAAAATAAGTACAACAAAATTGTAAAGCAGTGTTCCATTATCTTCAGAATCTAAAAGCATTTTGAGAAAATCACTTTAGTGAAAGTATTAATCAATTTCTAACTCAACCTACTTAATTTAACTCTGGAACTCTGGTAACAACTTACAACTAACTTACAAATTTCACCTTACTGGTTAAAATTCTGACTTAAGTCAAAGGACTAAAGGAAGGGCCATGCAAAATATGACTAAAGTTGCTTAATTCAGATTTTAATATGTCCTACCATATGCTATGAAAGCTGTTGGATAGCCCTGACTGGTCATACAGGAAGCCCAATCAGCTTCTTATTTGACCAAAGTGAAGGGAACAGACTTTTTTTTTTTTTTAAACGGTACCGTATCCACTTTTTTTTTTTCAGTCTACACACACATGCTGCACTGATTGTTATCAGTGAGCCAAAGACCTAGAGTTGCAATGGAGCAGAACATTATCTAACAATGTTGTGATTCTATCATTGGAAAAAAGGTGGAAAAATACTCCTCTGAGAATGCCTTTCCATTATATGGCATAAGGATATGTTTTGTGCTTTAGTAAGGTGCATTTCATCAATAAATGAGATTTATTTTAGCAGAGAATACAGAAATGCCAACAGAAAATAAATTGTTTGAGACACTGTCAATTCTCATCGAAGTGCTTGCAGGTCTCATTTTAAGAGCAATGAGACAATAGTGTGTCCAGGAAAAGAATCTATAGCAAAGTATTTTATGAAAAAACTACCAAACAAAATTTCAGTGCAAACCCGTTTAGTATTTGTAGAGTCTTCATTTATTGAATACTGAATGTCTCTCTTTCACTTCAAAGGTATGCAGTCCTAGAATCAGGCTGCATTACAAGAGAGTCTGCTCTACCAATAAAAGCCAAGAAGATATGTGCAAGCAAATTCTGGGCACGTCTTCATCAGAGAGAATCACTGACACAAAATTAAATAATAAAATTAATATATACAATACTATAAAAAGCAAGAGAATTTTCTGAAATCTCTTACAGGCAAACTCTTCTGCCTGTACCCTGGATAATTTACATACAAGGAAATGAAATCATGCCTCTCAGCTGGAATACTGGAATCAAATCATGGTTCTTTTTCTGAAGAGGATGGATTTAGCAGGCTTAGGCCATCGGCTTCATAAAGAGGCCAGGTTATACCTTACATACCAATTTTCTTTACACGTCTTATTACATAGGCTATTGCATTTTCCTTAAGATTAATTTTATTTTTCACTGTTATTCACAAAGCTGATTTAACAAATAGGAGTTCCCCATCTCTGCTACTGAAGATATAATTTTATGGAGCAATTTGCCTTTAGAACTAAAACACTGTGATACTTTCATTTATAAATAGTTGTGGTTGGTGAATTGCTTGCTCCAAGAAAGAGAATAAAATCTCAGAAAAACAGAATGAATGGCATAATCAACTCAAAATCAATATTCAAAAACATCCTATCTGGGGTTCTTCAGTATTTGTACTAAGTAGGGATGAGAGGCCCCAACAAAGCTTGGGGTTCCCTTGTGCTAGGCACTGCAAAGGCATAGCAAGATTCACTCCTTAACCCCAAGAGTTTACAGTTTAAATAGACAAATACGTTAATTAATGGGTACATTTTCAGGTGATCAGTTTTGTCCTTAGCTCTGTGATGCATGAAAGGACATTGCTTAGGGCTTGTCTACACTACCACGTGGGGTCGATCTAAGATACGCAACTTCAGCTACGTGAATAGCACAGCTGAAGTCGACGTACTTAGATCTACTTACCGTGGTGTCTTCACTGTGGTAAATTGACAGCTGACACTCTCCCGTTGACTCTGCTTGCGCTCCTTGTTCTGATGGAGTACCGGAGTCGACGGAGGAGCGCTCAGTGGTTGATTTATCATGTCTATACTAGATGTGATAAATCAACCCCAGTGGGATCGATCACTGCCCGCTACTTTCAACATTTATTTAGTTCACTTATTCTGGAGTTATATCTTTCTTCAGTACCTACTAGGGTAATACAGAAGGAATTTTGTCTCTTTCATTTTAAAGAGCAGCAAGTCAGCTGCAGAGGAAAGAGCATGGTAACAGTGCAGCGTTAACACTATTATATTTTCACACCTGTCCTCTCATCATTTCCACAGCCAGTCATTTTAGAAATATAGGACCATACCCTCAAAATATTTTAAGGGACTCCCATTGGTTCCCCTTTCAATGACTGGGGCTTCTTCAGGTATTTTCTTCAAATGGACAAGATCAGTCCCTAGATGAGAGGGGGTTTTGCTATAGGCACAAGTTTTTAATGCCAACCCATGCTACCCTGAGGAACCTAATATCTTTCCAGATACCAGAACAAATGGTCAGCTCTCACTAGAACTGGACTGAGGTGAGCTAGTGTTTGGCTTTTGACCCACACAAGGTTCAAAGCAGGGTCTGGAGTTCAAGTTCAAAGCTGACAGCACTGCAGTTTCATAAATTATTCTCAGGGGACTTTAGCAAATAGTGAAGATCTCAGCTAATTTCATGAGATTTTGGTAACTCACTACTGTAACCTAATCTCTTGAAGGAAAGTCCTCACTGTGAAATGATCAACCTCATCTGTCTGTCAGACGGCAAGTCACTCAACGTGCTCTACAATGTGCTTTTATGTTGTCTCTATAAGTAATTCTTCTGTACTTTGCAGTAAACAAGGTAGCCCTTGACCCTAACTAATGTGCTGCTGGCTGTTTTTTTCCCCATTAGTTATACTGGAGTTTTTACTCTCTTAATGTATAGTAGCTTGACCTCCATTGTGTTTTTAGAGTTAGAAAATAAATAAGCTATTTACTTTATTATACAGATTTTAGTTTATTGCACTAACAGCTTGCTTCCTTCAGTATCAAACTCCCAAACAGTCTGAATTCCTTAGTGCTCATTCTGGGCCTGATCAAAAGCCCACTGACACCAATAGGATCCTTTTCACAGCAATGAATTTTGGATTAGGTCCTCTGGTACTAAACTGAGAATGCTGGTCAGGGAAATAATCCACTTCATTCCTTCCCTGATGAACCAAGGGACGCACCCCACTCATGTACTTATTCGCTACGCCAATACTGAGTTGGACTCTAAATACATTCTATGGGTGGTGTACCAGAGATCACTTATCCACTGATGTCTTAAAAACTCCCGCCCCGCAATCTGGGTCTATGCTGGTTATGTGCTATGTATATATCTTATGAACCCTGTAACCGACACTTGTAATCCCTCATAACCCAAGCCTGACCCCAAATGTAGAGTACCTTCCTTCTTAGCTTGTGTACATTTGATTTTAAACATTAACTTTTTAAATCTACTTCTGTGCTAATTTCTGAGCAAAAAGGGGAAAGATTTTGTCCCTTCTATACATTCAATTACAATTCACTAGCCACGCATCTACTCAGTGCTTATCCCACAGAATAGTGGTTAATTCTCACTGTTGGGTGCTATCATGGGGAGCAGAAAGAATTTGTCTGCTGAGAGTGGATTAGGTCTCATGCATGCAATAGCATCCCATTTCCCCCCTACTAGATACCTGCCTGACAGAAGCAAGGCACATGGGGCAGTCAGAGGCTCAGGCAGGAGGAAGTAGCACATTAACAGCAATGTGAGAAAGTGGGGCCAGTTTGGTGGTAGATGAGAAGCATAAAGCTCCTGGGCTCTTGAGGGGAATCATCTGACACACAATCCAGAATACCTTGTTTGACAGAAGTAGTCACTGAGTATACTTAGCTTCCATCCCTCAGTTTAGGCACATTCTAGTAAAAAGAAAATTATAGGATAATTCTAGGCCTTGTGTGAATGCAAAAGAAGTTATGCTTGTGCAGTAGGTGGAATCAGTAGAGTTATATTAGGGAAAATGCTCTGTACTGCTAGACCTAGTATAAAAGTAGCATTATAGAAATGGAGAGGTTATCAAGGATGAATCATAGAATCATAGAATAGAATCATAGAATCATAGAATATCAGGGTTGGAAGGGACCCCAGAAGGTCATCTAGTCCAACCCCCTGCTCAAAGCAGGACCAATTCCCAGTTAAATAATCCCAGCCAGGGCTTTGTCAAGCCTGACCTTAAAAACCTCTAAGGAAGGAGATTCTACCACCTCCCTAGGTAACGCATTCCAGTGTTTCACCACCCTCTTAGTGAAAAAGTTTTTCCTAATATCCAATCTAAACCTCCCCCACTGCAACTTGAGACCATTACTCCTCGTTCTGCCATCTGCTACCATTGAGAACAGTCTAGAGCCATCCTCTTTGGAACCCCCTTTCAGGTAGTTGAAAGCAGCTATCAAATCCCCCCTCATTCTTCTCTTCTGCAGGCTAAACAATCCCAGCTCCCTCAGCCTCTCCTCATAACTCATGTGTTCCAGTCCCCTAATCATTTTTGTTGCCCTTCGCTGGACTCTCTCCAATTTATCCACATCCTTCTTGAAGTGTGGAGCCCAAAACTGGACACAGTACTCCAGATGAGGCCTCACCAATGTCGAATAGAGGGGAACGATCACGTCCCTCGATCTGCTCGCTATGCCCCTACTTATACATCCCAAAATGCCATTGGCCTTCTTGGCAACAAGGGCACACTGCTGACTCATATCCAGCTTCTCGTCCACTGTCACCCCTAGGTCCTTTTCCGCAGAACTGCTGCCTAGCCATTCGGTCCCTAGTCTGTAGCTGTGCATTGGGTTCTTCCGTCCTAAGTGCAGGACCCTGCACTTATCCTTATTGAACCTCATCAGATTCCTTTTGGCCCAATCTTCCAATTGGTCTAGGTCCTTCTGTATCCTATCCCTCCCCTCCAGCGTATCTACCACTCCTCCCAGTTTAGTATCATCCGCAAATTTGCTGAGAGTGCAATCCACACCATCCTCCAGATCATTTATGAAGATATTGAATAAAACCGGCCCCAGGACCGACCCTTGGGGCACTCCACTTGATACCGGCTGCCAACTAGACATGGAGCCATTGATCATTACCCGTTGAGCCCGACAATCTAGCCAGCTTTCTACCCACCTTATAGTGCATTCATCCAGCCCATACTTCCTTAACTTGCTGACAAGAATACTATGGGAGACCGTGTCAAAAGCTTTGCTAAAGTCAAGAAACAATACATCCACTGCTTTCCCTTCATCCACAGAACCAGTAATCTCATCATAAAAGGCGATTAGATTAGTCAGGCATGACCTTCCCTTGGTGAATCCATGCTGGCTGTTCCTGATCACTTTCCTCTCATGCAAGTGCTTCAGGATTGATTCTTTGAGGACCTGCTCCATGATTTTTCCAGGGACTGAGGTGAGGCTGACTGGCCTGTAGTTCCCAGGATCTTCCTTCTTCCCTTTTTTAAAGATTGGCACTACATTAGCCTTTTTCCAGTCATCCGGGACTTCCCCGGTTCGCCACGAGTTTTCAAAGATAATGGCCAGTGGCTCTGCAATCACAGCCGCCAATTCCTTCAGCACTCTCGGATGCAACTCGTCCGGCCCCATGGACTTGTGCACGTCCAGCTTTTCTAAATAGTCCCTAACCGCCTCTATCTCCACAGAGGGCTGGCCATCTCTTCCGCATTTTGTGATGCCCAGCGCAGCAGTCTGAGAGCTGACCTTGTTAGTGAAAACAGAGGCAAAAAAAGCATTGAGTACATTAGCTTTTTCCACATCCTCTGTCACTAGGTTGCCTCCCTCATTCAGTAAGGGGCCCACACATTCCTTGGCTTTCTTCTTGTTGCCAACATACCTGAAGAAACCCTTCTTGTTACTCTTGACATCTCTGGCTAAATAAAATGCTATAGGGATTTTAGGATCTTCCATATAGGAATTGAGAGAAAAATTTGGTCTGTGTTTATGGAAAGATAGAAGATAAAAAGGGAATTTTGCTAATATTTACAAGATTGTGAAATAAACAGAGACTAGGTGTTTCAAGGCTATTTGGGATAAGGTCAGATACAAGATAGCTACTGCCAGCTAAGAGAACACAAGTGTGTAAACTCAGGGTAAAGAAGAGTTTGAGGCATTTTTGGGGGTGGGGAGTGGGAAACAAGACTGTGGAACAAATAAAAACTGTGGAGTAAATAAAAGAAGAGATTTATAGATTCCCAGGCCACTACGATCATGTAGCGTGACCTAGTGTATAACACAAACCATAGAACTTCCCCAAAATAATTCCCAGAGCATATTTTATAGAAGAACATTCAATCTTGATTTAAAAATTGTCAGTGATGGAGACTCTACCACAACCCTTGGTAAATTTTTCTCTCAATATTAAAAATTAGCTCCAGTCTGAATTTGTCTAGCTTCTACATCCAACCATTGGATATTGTTAGATCGTTCTCTGCTAATTGAAGAAACCACTATCAAATATTTGTTCCCCATGTAGGTACTTATAGACTATGATCCAGTCACCTCTTCACCTTTTCTTTGTTAAGATAAATTATTTAATCTCTTTGAATCTTTCATTATAAAGGCAGGTTTACTAATCCTTTAACCATATTCATGACTCTTCTCTGAACCCTCTCAAATTTATCAACATCCTTTTTTGATGATACCAGAACTGCAAACAGTATTCCAACAGCAGTTGCTCAAGTGCCAAATAAAGAGGTAAAATAACCTGTCTACCTCTATGTGAGAATCCCCTGTTTATGCATCCCGGGATTGCATTAGCCCTTTTGGCCACAGCATTGCACTGGGAGTTCATGTTCAGCTCATTATCTGCCACCAACCCCAAATATTTTTCAGTTACTGCTTCCCAGGATAGTCCCCCATCCTGTAAGTATGGCCTACATGCTTTGTTCCTTGATATACACATTTACATTTAGCCATATTAGAAAACACGTTGTTTGCCTGCACCCAGTTTACCAAGGAATCAAGGTAGCTCGGTATTAGTGACCTGTCCTCTTCATTATTTACCACTCCCCCAATTTTTGGGTCATCTGTGAACTATCATCCATGATTTTATGTTTTCTCCCAGGTCACTGATAAAAAATGTTAAATAGCATAGGGACAAGAACAGCTCCCTGCAGGACCCCTCTAGGAATGCACCCACTTGATAATGATTCCTTGAGATTACCTGGATGACCCTATGAGATTACCTGGATGAGAATCTGGCTAAGAACTTTGGCCCTCCAAATCCTCTGCTGGACCCTCTATCCTGTTAGTTAAAAAGGAGGATGGAACATTGCGCCTCTGTGGTGATGATCAGGCCTTGAGTAGTATTACCATCAAGAACAAATGCCTTCTCCCTCTGATCAATGAGTTTCTAGAATGGGTTGGTGAAGCAACAGTCTTCACAAAAGTCAATCTGCGCGGTGCTTATAACTTGGTCCATATCCTGGAAGTTGATGAGTGGAAGACAGCTGTCCACACAAGAGATAGCCACTATGAGTACCTGGTTATGCCCTTCGATATCACCGGTGCCTTGGCCACATTTCAATATTTCATGAATGATATCTTCGAAAATATCCTAGACCAGTTCATTCTGATCCACTTAGATGACATTCTCATCTTCTCAGAAAACTAGACTTTGCATAACCAGCACATCTACAAGTGCTGGAATGCTGAAGGAAAAATGTGAGTTCAACCACACCACCACTGATTTCCTGGTTTATGTCATGTCACCTGATGGGATCAGTATGAACCCACAGAAGGTTTCCACCACTGTGGACTTGGCTACGCCAAATACCACGCAGAACATCCAGTGGTTCCCACTCCTCTCAAGTGCAGCATTTGTCTGCAACTGAGGACTGAGCCTAAATGTAAATAATCTATTATAATTTAAATTTTAAATTAATAGTTTTGGTACTGGTAGCACTGGAGCATGACGTACACATAAAAAAACACCCACTAGAAGGGTGATAAGGGGATGGAGAGAAATGAGTAGCAGACTGAGGGAACTGAGACAAACGGTCCAGAGAAAGGAGGATCCCAGAGTAACTTGGCTTAAAAAACAAAACAAAACAAAAAAGCTTTCAAACACATGTAGCATCTCTGTGGCTTTAGTTTCCTACACAAGAAGTAGTGTAGAAAAACCTCATGTTCTGGAACTATGATTAGTCTAGCAGTTCTACATTACTGAAAAAATTGCTAAGGTAAAGTGTAACACCGACAGACCCTGGTCATCGGTGGGTGAGATTGAACCTGGGACCTCCGGAGTTTAATGCATGAGCCTCTACTGCATAAGCTAAAAGCCTCATGCCTGTTAGCTAAGGCTGTAGAGCAGACTCATTAATCTCTCTCTCTCTAAGTGGTCTCAGTGCCACTACACAGGACAGAACATCACACCCAGAAAGTGTGTGGGTTACCAAAGCAATGTTTTGATTCATTGTCTGGCAAACCCCAGCTGCTTATCTCTGTTCAAAACCCATGTCCCTCCAGCAAAAGCTCCTATCGGCTCTAAAACGATTATAGGTACTTTTGCAGAAGTAAAAGCTCTATCAAGGAACAGGTATTGTATATGCACCTCAGAAATTTTCAAAACATGGGAAGAAAGAACAGGACCCAGCATTGTGAAACTGAAATCGGTACTGTCAAATCTGATCCTCTAAATAGGCAGCAATTAAAACTGGTGGACTGGAATTGAGAGACCTAGCTTTCATTCCCAGCGCTGATACTTATTTACTATGTAACCTCAGGTAAATCACTTAACCTATTTGTCTCAGTTTCACCATCTATGAAACAGAAATAATCATACTTTTCTACCTCATAGGAAGGTTGTGATGTTCAATCATTTAGGCCATGATGCTGCAAAGACTTATACATTTTAGGTATACGTGATATACCTGAATACTACTTGAGGTGTGTAGGTTCACTTTAGATATGTGAGTTAGTTCAGCTGAAGTCAATAAAGTTAAGCACATGTATAAATCTTTGTAAGACAAGGGACGTAGGGTTAGATCAACAAAAGAACACAAACACTTAACTGCCATCTTAGGTGCACTATCTAGGCACCATCAGGATCCTCAAAACTCACACTCAGCTGCTGCCTGAAGTCCCCTAGGTGCCTAAAAATCTGCCAGTGAGCATGTGCACAGCCACCTCAGAAAAGGCATCCAGGTGCCTATCTCAGGCCTAAGCCCTACTGGTGTCCTCAAATGAGGCATTCCCCCACTCTCACACTTGCAGGGTCCAATTTGGTAGGATGCTCAGAGCATGCCTAAACCAACACAAAAGAGCCACTGATGGAGGAGGTGCTGCCACCTCTCACCTCCTTTTAACTTTTAGCCCAGTGGTTAGAAGACTCAACCAGGACTTGGTAGACCCAGGTTCAGCTCTCCTCCCACCTCTGGCTGATCTGGAGAAGGGATGTGCACTTTGGTCTCCCCCTGAAAGAGAGTCCTAACCAAAGGACTATGGGGAGTTCTAGGGAGCAGGCTTTCTCAGTCTCTCTTGAAGCAGTTCCACTGTGTATAAATAAAATAAATATGCATTGGCACAGAGGCATTAGAATGTGCCTAATGAATATTTATGTATTTATAAACAGTAGAACCACTTTAATGGGAGAGATTGAGAGAGACCTGCCCTAGAAAACCCCACAGCCCAGTGCTTACACAAAGCAGAGAGAGAGAACTAGAACTCAGGTCTCCCACACCCTGGGGAATGCCAAACCACTGGACTAAAAGTTATAAATGGGGAGGGGAGCACCTACTCCTCCTCACTTTTGTGTGAGAAAGGACACAGATGCTTAGCTCCAGGAGGTTCATGGCTCTGTATCCCAAGTGGAGATAGACACCTAACTGTCTTTGAGGGGTGGGGCTTAGGTCACACCTGTCTCCTCAGCTTTTCACATAGAGTAGCTTAGGCAGCTCCCCCTGGAGCATGCTGGCTTTTTGGGTCCCATTCTTAGCTGCCTAACCCCCGCCCCACCATTGCACTGAAAAAGGGAGATTAGGCACCTAACTAAGGAGCCTAAGTACCTTTGTGGATATCTAGCCCATAATGCTTGTGAAGCACTTTGAAATCCTCACATAGAAGGTGCTATTGAAATGCTAAGCATTATACATAATTACATTTTTAGGTTGCAAAGTCCACCTACTTACTTATACATTATTTTCCAAAACAACTGCTTCCTTCCTGTTTTTCCTTTAAAAATGATCTATGACCAATTCAGTATGAAGTAGTTAATGTGCACAGGCAATAGAAGAAAAATATCTGATAAGGAAACACTTTGCATTTTCAAACTTCCAGAGATTTAACAAGGAAAAATATGTAAACAACTACAGAAGTCTCAAGTTTCCTTTTAGATTTGTTTTTGTAGAAGTAGAAGTTGAGTCACAAAGCCTCGCAAGTTTGCCTTTAGGATAGCAATAGAACTAGCTTTGGCAGGCAGCCCTGATAATGACATTTTTCTCAGTGTTAAAAATCTTTTTTATAAAACAATGCAGATCCCTATTCCTTTAAAGAAAGCCTTTCAAATATAAGCATTTATGCTGCTCTTGTTTGCCTTATTTATGATGGGTTGTATTTAATAGGAACAATGCCATAAAGAATTCTCAAATGAACATTTGCCATTTTTACAATGGCTTTTTTATTAGCTGCATTTGTGTCTGAAAATTCAAACTAATATCTAAAAATCCCTTCAATTTTTTATTGTATTACTGTTCCTTCACCTGAATAATCTGCATTTATTAACTTGCCCTTTCTAATATAATATTTTTTTCGGTTTTTGTTTCTATAACACTGCTAGCAAAATCACAAAGCCATTCCTGCTTCTAAACTTCATGGCAACTAACTCTGTGGCATAAAAATGCAAAGCACTTAAGACTATCCAGGGACTGAAATTGGCTGACAACCCAGATGCTTATAAGGATGTCAGCCATATATTTTGTTTCTTATAATGCAAACTGCTTTTTTGATTTATAGAAATTAGTTTTTCCATGATTCCCCGGTAATTACTTTAAGTCTGAATAGCTATTCCCCGCCTGATCTTTTTAATCTTGTGTCAGTATTTTCTGTCACTGACTCTTGTTCTCCTCCCTGTTCATCAGCTATTACTTTTCATTTCATGGCTCAGTGGTAAAACTCAAACTTTTTTTCCTTATTATATATCCAACCTATTTTCTTCTCAGATGCTTTGACTTTCTCAAGGTCTCATCTATTATCATGTTAAATCTTGTATGCCCAGTAATAAATGCTCCCTAATACTAGAAATCTTTAATATTGTACAGGCAGGGATGTGAATTCTAATATTAAATACAAAACAGATCCAAAATACTGCTCTCTACATAAACACATAGCAGCTGAGTGGAATAAAGTTGTTCATTTGCAATAAAATGCTGTTCATGCTTTTAATTTAACTATGGGCACAACACTATGGTGAAGTTATGCATCACATTATTTCTGGGTGAGCCTTGTAAAAGGAAAAGTAAGGGGAATTAATAATCAATGAAGACTTAAAAATAGACCTTTTTTAACTTGCTTTCTATTTTACTAATTGATTTTCTTTGACTCATTGCAGCCGGCTCCTCTCTGTTCAGAGTCCACTGTTAGCATGGTTGCACTATATGAACCATCAATGTAAACAAATAAAACTTTTCTGTTTCTTCCTCCTGGCTCAGTTGGTGGATCAGAAGCAGTATTGCAAGTGATTTTTAGTCATCTATCAGGGAAGATGTAAGTACTCGGCACTGGTGAGGCCACATCTGGAGTATTGTGTCCAGTTTTGGGGCCCCCACTACAAAAAGGATATGGACAAATTGGAGAGAGTCCAGCACAGGGCAATGAAAATGATGAGGGGACTGGGGCATATGACTTTCGAGGAGAGGTTGAGGGAATGGGGCTTGTTTAGTCTGCAGAAGAGAAGAGTAAGGGGAGATTTGATAGCAGTCTTCAACTACCTGAAGTGGGGTTCCAAAGGGGATGGAGCTCAGCTGTTCTCAATGGTAGCAGATGACAGAACAAGGAGCAATGGTCTCAAGTTGCAGTGGTGGAGGTCTAGGTTGGATATAAGGAAACGCTATTTCACTAGGAGGGTGGTAAAACACTGGAATGGGTTACCTAGGGAGGCGGTGGAATCTCCATCCTAGGAGGTTTTTAAGGCCCAGCTTGACAAAGCCCTGGCTGGGATGATTTAGTTCATGTTGGTCCTGTTTTGAGCAGGGGATTGGACTAGATGACCTCCTGAGGTCTCTTCCAACCCTAATCTTCTAGGATTCTATGACTCTAGGATTATGTATGTGTGCATTTATTTCTGATTAAGTGATTCATGGAAATTTGTATGCAAATTGGGAGCAGGCCTTGGACACCTGGAAAGTTGTCAGTACAGCCACTGTTGTCTTGTAGTTTCCACAATGAGGAAAGAGGGCCAAATTCTGTTCCTGCTGAATTCAGTGGGATTTGCCACTGACTTCAATGGGACCAAGATTTAGTCCAGTACCTGAAAGACACAGAGAATCAAAGGCTCTCAGATTTGAAAGATGAGTATATTGTTGTGATGATAATAGAACAATTGTGAATTTGAATGATCTGGAAGTCGGAAAGACATATTGGCACAGCCTAGATCTTTCTTTTCTGAAGACTAAACAGACTCAGTTTTCTTAATCTTTCCTCATAGGTCAGGTTTTCTAAACCTTTTTCGTTGCTATCCACTGAACTCTCTCCAATTCTTTCTTAAAGTATGGCACCCAGAACTCTAGCTGATGTCTCACCAATGCTGAGAAGCGTGGGGCAGTTACCTCCTGTGTCTCACATATGAAACACCTGTTAAAAAAACAACAACCCAGAATATTAAGCTTCTTTGAAACTGTGTCACATTGTTGTCTCATATTTAATTTGTGATTCACTATAACCCCAAGTGCATTTTCTGCAGTGCTATTGCCTAGTCAGTTATTCCCCATTTTATATTAGGGCATTTGATTTTTTCCTTCCTACGTGTAGTACTTTGCACCCGCCTTTATTGAATTTCATCTTGTTGATTTTTGACCAACTCTCGAATTTGCAAAGGTAATTTTGCTCTCTAATCCTGTCCTACAAAATAATTCTGACCCTTTCCAGTTTGCTGTTATTTGCAAATTTTATAAGCATAGTCTCAACTTCATTATCCAATCATTAAAGAAAATACTGAATAGTACTGGATCCAGGACAGCCCCCTGCAGCACCCCACTAGATATCTGTTTCCAGTCTGACAGTGAACCATTGGTAACTATTCTTTGCACATCGTCTTTCAACCAGTTATGCACCCACCTTATAATAATTTCATCTAGACCACATTTCCCTTGTTAGCTTATGAGAATGTCATATAGGACTGTGTCAAAAGCCTTATTAAAATCAAGATATATCTATAAGCTTGCCACCATCCACTAGGCCAGTAACCTTGTCAAAGAAGAAATTAGATTGGTTTGGCATGATCTGTTCTTGACAAATCCATGTTGGCTATTACTTATTATCCTATTACCCTCTGGGTGCTTACAAACTGATTGTTTACGAATTTGTTCCAGTATCTTTCCCAGTATTGAAGTTAGGCTGACTGGTCTATAATTCTCCAAATCCTCTTTGCTCTCCTTTTTAAACATAGGTACTATGTTTACAATCTGAAAACACTCTCAAGAAAAAACCCAGTTTCCTGCTGGTCTGGCCAGTCTCGTTTGTATTGTCAAGGCAAAGTCATTCCAAGTTAACAAATTCTTTGATTGTCCTGCAGCTGCTTCCAAATTGGGTGTGTGATATATGATATGGTCCCTGTCAGCAAATTGCTAATTTAATACACATTGAGGGTTAGAGTTATAGAGTTCATCAAATCAATCAATTTTTAAGTTGTTCATAGACAGATTCTGCATATGGTCTGAGGTGCATAGAAAGAACTTTGTTCTAGCAACACCTCTAACAGCAAATGAGAAATAAAATGAGTTCACCCAGCAGAAAAGAGGCAGTGGAAGGTACCTAGCATAGTGGAATCGTGGCAATTCCATTGCATTCAGGGAAGGTGAATGCAGATGAAGTACATCCAAAGCCTATTTACTCGTGCTTTACTCGAGGGTATTGAACTTCACCCCTACTAGGGGGATTCCCAGCTTTTCATTTTCGTTTACTGAATTTAAGTTCTTACCTGTCGTCTTTGAGTCATGTTTCCTTAGCATGTCACCTGAAGGATGGAACCACCATCTAATGTGATAAAAGTCTGAGTTACGACTCAATTTTTCACTGAGAAAAATTGTGGTTGACAAGACTTCTTATAACCTGGTTATCAGATTTTGAAAAATGTAACAGAAATGTACTCACCAGTACCTGCATTTGTTGACAGAGTAATTCCTGTTCTCCAGTTGCAGGAATCAGAATAGCTACTTATTATGGCATAATCTACAGGAAGCAAAAAACACAATATCAGTGAAAGACCTATGGTATACATATAGACTGACTTCACTTCCCACCCAGTTAGGTAGTTTGGAAGCAGAAACCCATGAGGACAGAGTTAAGGAGAAGAGGATCACTTGAAGTCTTTACATCTAGACTGGATGTGTTTCTAAAAGATACACTATAACTCAAATAGCAATTATGGGCTTGTTGCAGGAGTCACTGTGTGAGGTTCAATGGCCTGTGCTATGCAGAAGGTCAGACTAGATGATCATAATGGTTCCCTTTTGATCTCAAAATCTATGAAACTATGAGAGGGATACATGATGGGAAAAGAGAATGGTCTCTGACAAACTCCTTCATCAGTGAAATGATCATCATCTACTCCCATCCAAGCAGAATTATCAGAACAGCTAGTGCAAATAATATGCTAAGTCAGAAGGTGATCTTACTTGAGAGATAGATTGGATTACCTTATGCCTAAAATCTGGCTCTGGATTTGAAGTCTATTCAGAAGTGTTTAATGAAGGTACAATCTTGAGGGTGATACTCTCAGCTACCTCCATGCTTGAAATAGAAAGGCATTTTGCTGAGTATGCTTTTGCTGGCAGTGGTGGAGTCCTACCCTCCTGTCAATAAATCATGTTATGAAAGGATTTTAGTGAGCCACTAATGGAGGCCATACACCATAGCAATTCTTTCTTCAGACCGTGTAAGTATTTAGGTGAAAATACATGTGATCATTTCAGCTTTAAAATCCAGTGTCAAATGCGCACCCAAACATAGACCTCCCAAATGACTGCTCATGGCGGGAACTCAGCTTACTCTCTTCTAACCCCTGGGGTGAGGAAACTGCCATTCTAGTCTCCATCCCCCTCACCTACCATTGTTCTGACTCTCTCCCTATCCAACCAGCCCTTCGCCTCAGTCTCCTCCACTCCCCTCTCCCTTTCTTCTAACTCAGTTCCTACCCCAGCCCATGTCACTCCCTGCTACCCACAGTCTCCTGCCATATTCTCCCTCCTTTTCCCCCTCAGCTTTCTGTATCTTACATTCCTCTGACCCACTAGTCATCCTCCCTACCCTGCACATATCCTGTCTCTACACATTCCCCTGTTCCCACATTGCCTCCTGCCTAGGTCAAACATAATAAATAGGGAATGGCTATCTTGAAAACAATGGGAGTCCGTGACTATCTTTACTAGAAACAGCCTCACTCCCACCTGCAAAGGCTATAGGGAGATGGCAGCTGTCTGTGGTGAGAGCAACCTGTGCTTCAGGTCTGTGGAAACAATAGGGAAGGGCGGCCATTTTTGGTGAGCGTAAGATCATCCTAATAGTTCTTTCGACACTTGAGCAGTTATTAAAAAAACAAATACAATCACAAGGTTCACAAAAAAACTGGAAAAGTTGGCAGCTCTGTAAGAGCTTGCCCTTGGCTTTCCTCTTCGTTGTCTTCTCCCTGCATTCAATCCTCTTCTTGGAATCGTCCCAGTATCTTTTGTCCACTTCCACTGAAAAGGAAGCAAGCAAAACATGAATGAAGGGGTGAAGGAATATTCCTATTCCTCTCTTCACTGTCAGGCACCACAAGAGGTCCCAGACTGGAGGCCAGTGTGGAGGGTTGTCAAGGTTCCTCCCCCACTCTGAACTCTAGGGTACAGATGTGGGGACCTGCATGAAAAACCTCCTAAGCTTATCTTTACCAGCTTAGGTCAAAACTTCCCCAAGGTACAAAATATTACACCCGTTATCCTTGGACTGGCCGCTACCACCACCAAACTAATACTGGTTACTGGGGAAGAGCTGTTTGGACGCGTTCTTCCCCCCAAAATACTTCCCAAAACCTTGCACCCCACTTCCTGGACAAGGTTTGGTAAAAAGCCTCACCAATTTGCCTAGGTGACTACAGACCCAGACCCTTGGATCTTAAGAACAATGAACAATCCTCCCAACACTTGCACCCCCCCTTTCCTGGGAAATGTTGGATAAAAAGCCTCACCAATTTGCATAGGTGACCACAGACCCAAACCCTTGGATCTGAGAACAATGAAAAAGCATTCAGTGTTTTACAAGAAGACTTTTAATAAAAAATAGAAGTAAATAGAAATAAAGAAATCCCCCCTGTAAAATCAGGATGGTAGATATCTTACAGGGTAATTAGATTCAAAAACATAGAGAACCCCTCTAGGCAAAACCTTAAGTTACAAAAAAGATACACAGACAGAAATAGTTATTCTATTCAGCACAATTCTTTTCTCAGCCATTTAAAGAAATCATAATCTAACACATACCTAGCTAGATTACTTACTAAAAGTTCTAAGACTCCATTCCTGTTCTGTCCCTGGCCAAGACGACTACAGACAGACACAGACCCTTTGTTTCTCTCCCTCCTCCCAGCTTTTGAAAGTATCTTGTCTCCTCATTGGTCATTTTGGTCAGGTGCCAGCGAGGTTACCTTTAGCTTCTTAACCCTTTACAGGTGAGAGGAGCTTTCCCCTGGCCAGGAGGGATTTCAAAGGGGTTTACCCTTCCCTTTATATTTATGACAAGGGTACTATCAGAAAAAAGTTAATGGACTTGTTGCCCACTGTACATTGTGACAGGCACCTAGTGGTTTGAATTATTGTTGGCTTGATTTGTTTTCCCCTTTTCTAAAAGCACCTAACATCCATCCCCTGGAACAGAGGAGGTTACTCTTACCTGCTGGCAAAAAATCTTCCACCGCACAGGAGATCACTATACTCTTACCAATGTCTACAAGGCCTACAAAGAAACGAGCACAAACTCCACAAGCCAATGTAAATGTGTACACCACACAAAAATACAGCATAGGTCACAAAGAGACACAAAATTCACTGCTAAAGGTTGGTTCATTCTAGAGTATTTGTGAATAATTCTTTCAAGTTGTTGTTAGACCCATTTCAATCCACAGGGGAGTAAAAAATTAAAAAATGACCCATAGTAGGTAGATTTGACAATTTTAGCTTGTAAGGTCTATTTGTTTGTACAGAAGCCAGGACAAATTATCTCATTCTGACTGAGCTTTCTAGGCACTAGCACAATAATAATTAATTTGTACTACCATTGCACCTAAGAGCCTCCATCATGCACCATGGCTCTGTACAAACACAGAACTAAAAGACTGTCTCTGCCCAAAGCAGCTTACAATCTAAGTATAAGGCAAGGGATAACAGATAGATAGACACTGAGATGCAAGAATACAAGGTACCAGAGCATCAGTGACTTAACTGTTGTCATTTTTTTTGTAGACCTCACAGCAAAGGAGGGTTTTGAAGGAGTGCAGTTGAGCCTCTCACCTCCAGAGCAACCCTCCTGTCAAGATAGGGTGTTGCAGGTGTTCTTTCAGTCTAAGGCCCCCTTTATCCATCCTCCAACCAGGTCACCTCTCAATTCATTTTGCTTCCAGGGTTAGCAGAAAAGTCCAAAACAAGAAAACCCAAAAGTCTAATGGCCTCTAAGCCCATTCCTTGGCTTCTGTTTGGAACTCATAGTTCTTGACTTTTTTTACTCTTGATGCCTGTACTTCCCCTATTGGTCTGGGGGAAGTGATAAGGATTCTAGCCCAGGGACCCTGTTTAGCAATATTCCTTGCTAATTAATTTGCATGTGTTAACACAAGGTTCTTGCTCTGTCGTCCCTGTGCTTGGTTCCTTGTCACACATTTCTACAAGCTTTTCAGTGCCATGGTTGTGTATTTCTATTAGGTTCTGGAGTTGTTTTCTCAATGCCCCATGTGCTTCTGCAAATATGTGTCTTCTACCAACCTCACTGGCCAACTCAGCAACCTGTTGCTGAAGGGTACGCTGAATCATCCCTAACTCCAGCTATGGCCTGTTCCGATTTCTTCTTGTAGTGGGATGGGATTGGGGGGTGGCAAGGGAAGACTATTCTTCTGTAGCATGAACAGATATCTTGCTTCCTTCTATCTGTCCTCCAGAGGAACAATCTCCTTTTCCAGGCCTTTGTTCTGCTCAGCTTCTTTACGTATGTGTTCTTTGACATAGCTCTTCTCGGTTTCTGCAAGCTCCAACCTAGCATCGAGACATAGCCTTTGGCATTTCTCTTCTTGCAGCAACCCCTGAGCTCCTTCCAAGCATGAGGGACAGCATGGGAGAAAGTATGAAAGTGCTTGTTTGAATTTTAGCAAATCAGTAATAACTGGCCAATTGGAAGCTGGAGTTGACATTTCAATAGTGAATGTGAGATGATAGGTAGGGTAGGGATAGACTGTGAAGGGCCTGAAAAGTGAAGCCCAGCAGTTAATGTTTGATGTGATAGAGAAAAGGGAACCAGTGGAGGGATGCAAAGAGAGGCGTGCCTCCCTCACAAACCCACACAGCCCAATCTAGGTGGCAGTTAGATTCTAAAAATGTTGATGCATATTTTATGCTGGGGGTTATTTTGTTATAATTAAGGACTAAAGGAATGATCTGGTCACTGAATGCGGGAGAGGGATTTAATGGGTACTTATCAATTTTTCCCCCTTTATTATTTTTTGTGGCCTCTGTTTTACCCTAGTCTTCAGTATTTAGTCTATATGTGAGTTTGTGCCATCTAATTGTAAAGAGACACAAACCTGAAATGGTTAGGCAGCCTCAGCAGGCTAAATTCAGGATAATTTTATAGATATCTTTTGAACAATAGATCTGGATATTTGGATTTTCTGTTCTGAGTAACTTTCATTTTGGAAGATGTAACTGAAAAATTCTATAAAATAAAAAAATATATAAAACACTAAGTAAAGACTCAGGAGTTGGCCCACTATGTACTTTAGATGCAAGCTAAATGAGGATAAGTTTTCCACGTGGCTCTTGGCCTCAAAATTTGGGCAGTTCTGTCAGAGACAGCTGCTCATCCCCACTCTTCTTTCAAGCTCTTGCACAGATAGAACAGTATTTTATCCTGGAGCTATGTCTCTGTGGGTAAGAGCAAGTGCCAAAGGGATCATCTACTTATTCTGCTACATCACATTAATGTACTTCCTACCCCCAATCTGAATTGTACGTCATAGCAAAGCAATATGCCAGGGGTGGCTAAACTTACTGGACCTCTGAGCCACATACCACAATCTTCAGAAGTTCGAGAGCTGGGGCACACCTGCTGGGAGCTGGGGCTCCAGCCCCACGGGAGGTACCTGACAGGGCTCAGGGCTTCAGCCCCACTCCTGCTGAAGCCCTAAGTACTGGCAGGTGCACCCGCAGGACTGAAGCCCCAAGACCCACCTCCCCACTTCCCTGCTGCAAAGCAGAGTTCCTGAGCTTCCCTCCCCCCCAGTCTAGTAGGGGGAGAATGGGGAGGCGCGGGGGGCTCAGCAAGCCGCACTTTAATGGTAAAAAAGCCGCATGTGGCTCGTGAGCCACAGTTTGGCCACCCGTGCAACATGCTGTCACTTCTTCTCCCTCAGACTACGATGTTGAGAAATGGTGTCATGTTTATTTCTTAAGCTGTTCTGCACTGAGGAGGGCAGAAGTTATCAGAGCTGAACTGGCAGAGATTGTGAAATGTATTGAACTTACCATTTCAGAACCTGACTTTGAATCAAAAGAAAACACGTTAAGCATAAAGAAAGCTCTCTTATCTGGTTACTTTATACAAGTAAGGAAAAAATATGGTTTAGTTTAATTCAATAGATATGAATAAAAGACAGCACAGTATTTAAGTTAAACAAATTGATTTTAGAGATCTCGAAATTAAAACAGATAATGGTATTCCCTTGATTCCTGCAAAGGATTACTGGTACACTTTTCTTCCATTTATTCAAATACTTATGATTTATACAACAAATTTCTCTTATAGTGTCAGCCAAGTTCACTTTTGTTACAAAGCTGTCATTAATTAGTATATTTTTAAAATTTTTCTACCCACTGTACTGGAAACATTTGTACGCCATTAATTCTTTAGATGATGTGACCAATACTCCCACATACTCTAGCCTCCTCCTCTGGTATTCATCTACCACAGCCTGAAGGCTCGCTAGGAAAGGGAACCTCTGTCCATACATCCATGTTAGAGGCTGAGAGGTGGTGTAGGCTTCCAGAAACGTGTTACCCTTCAGCACCTCTCGTTACAGGGTTGTTTTCTCTTTGGGGTTGTCTGTGTGAAATTACCCAAAGAATAATCTTAATTCCAACCAAATTTACAACAGAAAGACAACACAAAAGCAGCAGTTTGTTGAACATTTTTAGATTTACATTCCTCCTATTGTAAACTAGAGGAATCATTCTCAGTTTAGCTACAGAAAAAACAAGACGGAGAGTGGCTTATATCTGGGCCCCTACCAAATTCATGGTCCATTTCAGTGAAGAATCGTAAATTTCATGATTTCAGCTATTTAAATCTGAAATTTCAGTGTTGTAATTGAAGGGATCCTGACCCAAAAAGGAGTGGGGGTGGTCACAAGGTTATTGCAGGAAGAAAGTACTGCTGTCCTTACTTCTGCGCTGCTGCTGGCAACAGCACTGCCTTCAGAGCTAGGCAGCTGGAGTGTGGCAGCTGCTGGCCGGGAGCTCAGTTCTGAAGGCAGGTGCCTTGCCAGCAACAGCGCAGAAGTAAGGATGGCACAGTATGGTATTGCCACCCTTATTTCAGCCCTACTGCATGCAGAGCTGGGCCCTCAGTCAGCAGGCGCTGCTCTCCAGCTGCCCAGCTCTGAAGGCAGCGCAGAAGTAAGTGTGGCAATAACTCAATGCCCCTAAAATAACCTTGTGACCCCCGCCCTGCAACTCCCTTTTGGGTCAGGAACCCCAATTTGAGAAACACTGGTCTCTCTATGAAATCTGTATAGTATAGGGTAAAAGCACACCAAAAAAACCCCCAGATTTCACGGACGGAGACCAGATTTCACAGTCCGTGATGTGTTTTTCCATGGCCGTGAATTTGGTAGGGCTATTTTTATATCCCCCTTCAAAACATTTGTTCTTCTCTGACCGCTCTGGTCTTCCTGTCAGCATAGCATTGCTTTCTAGCAAGAAATGACTCCCTCACTCACTCTGCTTATCAAGACTACCTCTTAACCGTCCCTAATCCATGGTAGCCAGCCCCAATTCCAAACTATGTCCATCTGCATCCATACCACTCCCCAATCACCAAATCAACTGCTGGGACTCTGACCTGTACCTCTCTTGAGCTGGATCCTTGAAGGATGGCAGAGCACGTGCATGTGGAGGGGAAGTGAAGTGTTCTATCAAGTAGATGGTACTCTACCTTTAAGCCTGCCCCACTGGGCCTATCAGCTCAGGAACCTTCCCCACCTTGCTCTCCAAACCCAGACATGCCAAATCAGAAAGTGAAGGCAACATCTGACAGAAGCTCATAGAATCATAGAAATATAGGCCTGGAAAGGACCTTGGTAGCTCCTCTAATTCAGTCCCCTGCATTGAGGCAGGACAGATACAATGAATGAAGCTGATAAACTGAATTAAAAGCACCCCTTCAAGCTGTGCATTAACTACATACAATGCACATGAAGAGATGAGGCAGAATACTTTGACAGTAGTGCAAGAAAGTTAGGATCTGGACAATGGTCTACAATTATTTCTATGACAGTAGCTTTCCTAGTATGCACTAGATCCTGTTCAGCTATACAGTATTGGTAAACCAACTCCTACCACTCTGAGTTCATGATCTAAAAAGGCAAACAATAAACAAAGGGTTGGATGAAAGACAAAACAGTCAGCTGATATTTATAGAAGGGGAAAAAAGTTAATTTAAAATGGTCCTTGACCTAGCCAGTAGTACTTGGGTAGTTTCTTTCAGGGATTTATGATAGAAATGGGTTTTCAGGAGGAGGAGAAAGGATCTCACCATATGAGGTTTCAGTTTGTTTTTGTTCTGATGCACAGGGGAGGAAGGACCAGACTCTATAGCCTGGTAGTTAAGTCACTGGTCTGGAGATGCAGGTTCAAAGTTCCTGATCTGCATTTATTAGGAGCAGAGACCGGAACCTGGATCTCCCACATCCCAACAACCAGATTACAAGAGACAGTCAACTCCTGCTCTCTTGTTCTGACCCAAGAATCCATCCTGGACTTCAGAAACCTTCCTGACTAAAAAGATGTCAAAACGGAAGTTTCCAAAACATTTTGGTTTTGATAAAATAGCATTTTTCAACAAAAGAAAATTTAATCAGAAATATTTCTGCCTGCTTTCCTTATGGTTTTGTTTGAGAGAGGGGTCCAAGCATAACCAGTGCCCCTCTTGGTGGTGTGAAAAAGTGTGAAGATGGTCATGAGAGGACAAACTGCGTGCATAAGTTCACGTAGTGGGACAATACTGGCATGGTGAGGAGTTATTTTCACTCAGATTTCATAATCTGTTTACGAACATATGTGAAAGTGCTTGGAATTTTCAGCTTTTTCTGGGCCCAGTTCTGTTTTGTTTATATTTACTGGTCTATGCTGTGTCTTTCCATAACACGGTACGGTATATTGTATGTATACCAACCTTTTATTATGTTTTTCACTAAAAAAAAATACAGGAAATCAGACTGTACATTCCCTAAATCAGAGTGTACATTCTGTAAGCCACACTGCACCTTCCTGTACATTCAATACATCTCCAAGTCTGTCATTGTAATTGTACTCAATCCATTTAAAAAAGAATGTTCCTAAAATGATTAAACATGCATTTCTAAAAACCGAAAATGTATTTTAGCATTAAGACCAAAGGGGAGCTAAAGCAGCAAGATTCCTCTAGTAAAATAATTTAATTGAGAAAGTTAACCAGTTTTTTCCCCCCAAAATGACACTTCCAGCAAATGCTTTTTTTAATATGCCTATGCAACCGAATCATCTCATACAACTACCTGCATCTACAAACACCTCTGCCTGTTCTGACATCTGCTCTGTACTGGGCATACACATTTCACCAGGAAAGTTTCCCTCTGACTTCTTCCCAGGGCTCTACAGAATGCACCCTTTCTCTGTATTTTGTTGAGCATGCTGTGCACTCAAATACAGAAAAACTCCGTAATTAATATTTAATGTGATTTGCAGCATTGGGAACTGAACCCAATCACGCCAAGTGCAAGCTGAGCATGTTAATTTGCAAGTCTGCTTAGAGCACAAACATACAGCTACATTTTGGTGGAAGTTCTTCTTTTTGAACTAAACCTAATACTAACTGTTGATGCGTTAAATATGCAGTTGCACATATCACTGGCTTCAAGCACTTTTTTGCACAAGCCATGAAGTCTATATATAAAGCATTTAAAGATTCACCTTTTAAAAAATATATTTTTTTAAACTGGCACCTCAATAATATTTTAGCAATCTGCCTCATAGTGAAAGCAAGGAGATTCTGCAGGAAGTAATCAATCATTTATTACCTGTTTCAACAATGAAAGAGGAACACTGAATAAAACAGTAAGACAAAGAATATGAAAAATATCCCCGAACTCCTGCTGAACAAAGATGAATTATTCAGTGACTTTTATATCCAACTACTTTCAACCAAACAGAACCAGTATGTGCAATATGTCCCAAAATTAATCCATTCAATGTTTTTTCAACTTGAAGTATACAGGTATTTAACAGGAAAGAGAAGAAAAATTAACTTCTTTAGAAGTCTTAGGGATGTAGGAATTTTTTATTGCATTCTTAATGGTGACTCCAAAGTCTACTAGGATATAGTATTTTATAGTAACAGTATGATTGACATTGTTAGTTGTACAACCTAGACGTTTCACCAGAATACAAAGGTGATACCTGAGGAACATAAAACTGATGACATAATAAAACTTTTGGGAAGCTATTCAAAAGGCATATAGTTTTGCATGGTTGCTTTATAAAAACATTATCCAAGGAAACTGTCTAGACTGAGAGATATTCTTTCAGTTTATCCATGATTGCATTCATCCTTTCAGATGGAATCAACATAACAGTTCGCAAAGGTTTCATTGGTACGTCATCAAAGGACCATCTGCCTCCCAAACACGTGTCACACTCCTCTTGCACAGAATAGCTGAACTTCAGAAGGGCTTTCTACAATAGAAATAAATAAATCTTGATTTTAGTAAGGCTTCTGACACAGTCCCACATGACATTCTCATAAATAAACTGGGAAAATGTGTTTTAGATGAAACTACTATATGGTGAGTGCACAACTGGTTGAAAGACCATACTCAAAGAGTAGTTATTAATGGTTCTCTGACAAACTGGGAGGACTTATCTAGTGGGGTCCCACAGGGGTCACTCCTGGGTCTGGTACTATTTAATATTTTCTTTAATGACTTAGATAATGGAGGGAAGAGTATCCTTACAAAATTTGTAGATGACGCAAAGCTGGGAAAGGTTGCAAGCACTTCGGAGGACAGGATTAGAATTCAAACCAAGCTTAACAAATTACAGAATTGGTCTGAAGTCAACAAGATGAAATACAATTAAGATAAGCACAAAGTATTTCACTTAGGAAAGAAAAATCAAATGCACAAATACAAAATACGGAATAACTGGCTAAGTGATAGTACTGCTGAAAAGGATCTGAAGAACACAGTAGATCACAAATTGAATATAAGTCAACAATGTGATGCAGTTGTGAAAAAGGCTAATATTCTGGGGTGTATTAACAGGAATATCATATGTAGGACCTGGAAGGGAGCTGCCCCACTCTTCTCAGCTCTGGTGAGGCCTCAGTTGGAGTACTGTCTAATTCTGGACACCACACTTTAGGAAACATGTGGATAAACTAGAGAGAGTCCAGAGAAGAGCAACAAAAATGATAGAAGGTTTAGAAAACCTGACCTAAGGGAAAAGGTTAAAAAAACTGGGCATATTTAAAGCTGAGAAAAGAAAACTGAGGGAAGACCAGATAAATCTTCAAATATGTTAAGGGCTGTTATAAAAAGGACACTGATAAATTGTTCTCCATGTCCACTGGAGACAGGACAAGAAGTAATGGACTTAATCTGCAACAAGGGAGATTTAGTTTAGATATGAGGAAAACCTTTCTAACTATAAGGGTAGTTATGCTCTGGGATATGCTACCAGGGAGGTTGTGTAATCCCCATCACTGGAGATTTTTAAGAACAGGTTGGACAAACACTAGTCAGTGATGGTCTCAGTTTACTTGGTCCTGCCTAGCATAGGGGAAAAGACTTGCTGACCTCGCAAGGTCCCTCCAGCCCTACATTTCAATGATTCTACGAATTATGTTTCAAAAATCAGTTTTAAGCTACTATGCATATCATTTTAATTGAAGTAAAAAGAGAAAATTTTGTTTTGTGGAAGTGCAGGTTAAACAGAAAAAATCCCAATGAAAAATCCAATGAAAACTAAAATAGTTTCAGTATCACTATTTAAATTATAAAATAGTTTTCAGTATCACTAGTTTTCAGTATCCTGTTTCACAAGCCAACACTTAGCATTTCATATTATAAATTCAAAACAAACTGAATTCATTGAGTAATGTGCATTATCATTAATGTAGGGGGACAAATGAGAGCATGAAACAAAGAAGAATGACTCCTTGGTCTACCAGTCACTAGTTGTGGATGGCCTTGGACAAATTACTTAGTTTTTAAAATCACAGATAATTCCTCAGGTGTTACAATCAGGTATTATAGCCAGGCTCTTAGGAGATACTGTGGCAGGGAGTGGGGATTTCTGGCCCGTGATGGGAAGGACACGTTCAGTCTCCTGCCAAGAATACTACCCACTGCTTGCTAATGAACCCCTAGCTCCCTAAAGCCAGAAAGCAGCAGACCCTAGGCATGGGGGGAAGAAGTTGACTCCTAACAAGAGCTGAAGCAGGGCAAGGGGAGCTGGCATGCATCCCGGAGAGGATCTGTGTGGGGATGCAGGGCCAACAGTGCAAGGATGTCAGCTTGATCCCGGGAGGGGGGCGGTGCTGGGTGGGGTGGGGGCCTAGTGTGTGGAGGGACTGTAGCAAAGTATACTCTTCTCCAATCACTGCTAAAGAATCATTTCATTCGCAGCCTTACCGGTTCAAAGGTTAACATCTTTGTGACCCAATATACCCAGGTTTAAAAAAAGATGTAGTAATTCCCTTTCTCTAAGGCCACGTACACTACCCGCAGGATCGGCAGGTAGTGATCGATCTATCGGGGATCGATTTATCGCGTCTAGTGTAGACGCAATAAGTCGATCCCCGATCGCTCTGCCGTCAACTCCGGAACTCCACCAGAGCGAGAGGCGGAAGCGGAGTCAACGGGGAAACGGCGGCCGTCAATCCCGCGCTGCGAGGACGCGAAGTAAGTGATTCTAAGTCGATCTAAGATACATCGACTTCAGCTACGCTATTCTTGTAGCGGAAGTTGCGTATCTTAGATCGATTCCCCCCCGTGCAGACCAGGCCACAGTGGCATTAGGAATCTTTATGTTAAAATACCTAGATACCAAGGTGAGAGGCACTAAATAAAAACCTTACATACACCTTACATGGACAGAATCTTCATAGAGCCCTGAGAAATCCTGGAAGTGCAAGTTATTTATAGAGGACACTTTTTCCAAATACTGTAATTAGGTTTTCATAATGTTTCTATTTCTATTTATTGACTCAATTTGTATGTAATATATATCACAGAGTAGTGTGCTTTTACAGAAAATGCAGCCTTAATTTTTCTTCCCCAGAGCTCACACAAATTAGAGAAGTACTATCCTAAACCACTTAGGGGAAAAACAATCTAATTTCCCATGGCTTCCTACAGATTTCCTATGTAGCACACATGTCTCAAGAATGTAAATTTCCACTGTGGGAGAGCCATATAACTAATCCAGAGATGATGTTCAAGAATGAACACAGTGAAGAATGGGGGCCTAAACGTTTAATTGATTCTAAGTCTGGGTATAGCTTTTCTTCCACTCCCTCAGTTACATTTTAAGGACCACAATGTAGCACAGTGAGTTGATGACTGGGGGTTGGCTCCTCCATACTTATTAAATTCTCAGCCGCTCATTATACTTAACAGTAGTTTGTAGCAATCTGAAACCTAACATTATGTGTGATCAGGGAAGGATACATACTCAGACTATTTATTTTGTGCATATACATTATTAAATGCATCTAAGTTAATGTAACTTTCCTGATCTTACTTAAAATGACACTTGTATAACAAATGCCAGAAAGACTAGTTTACAAGCAAATAGTGTGTCCTGACTGGGGGGACGGATAGCTCAGTGGTTTGAGCATTGGCCTGTTAAACCCAGGGTTGTGAGTTTAATCCTTGAGGGGACCATTTAGGGATCTGGGGCAAAAATTGGGGATTGGTCCTGCTTTGAGCAGGGGGTTGGACTAGATGACCTCCTGAGGTCCCTTCCAACCCTGATATTCTATGATTGAGACGTTCAAAACAATTATAATTTGGAACAAACACAATTACTAAGTCTTGAAAAAATGCAATTTAAAATGACAGAACATTTGAGTGTACAAAAAGCCCTTTTAGAACACAAGACCCATGGTGACCCCAACTTGGAATTGAAAGTCCCTTTACTACATGCTGGTTTTTGGTCATTTGGTGTGCACAGAGTTCAAATTCAGGTGCTGGAGCCCCTGCTACAAAAACATAAAAAGAAAAACCCTTAGCTCCTTGTTACTTTTACATCCCACAGCAGTATTTCTTGCAGGCTCATAATGAATGTGCCCAGACTTTGAATTTAAAGTTTTCCTCTTCTTAAATGACCACTATTAGAATGATAGCCATTTCATAGACTGCACTAGGGAGAGGTGTCACATGCCAACATTTTACCCTGTGTGCACTGCCATCAGAGAGGAAGAACAGGGAGCTCTTGATATAGCAGCAGTGCTGTGGAATAATGTTTTTAAAGCTCTGAAAAAATTAAAGAACGCTGAAAAATTCCATGCATTTCAAATTATATTTTAAATTTAATTTTCTGCATCCTCCCCCTTCTATATGGATTGGGACCAGCAGAACTGAGTGGCAGGGTTCCCTCAGGAAATTATAAGTAATAGTTCCAGTTCACTATTTTAGTGCTTTTTATTAATGTACTTGTCCCAGATAGAACATACAAAACAATGGGATAATGACATCCGTACATTTGGCTCTTCAGAAGATTTGTTCTGAACAGTCCTTTTAAATAAAAAGAACAAAAAATAATGGACAGTTCGGGGAAGAGTACAACACCAAAAGCAGCACAGATTCAGAGCTTTAAATCTGCCAAGTTTCTTGGGAAGAATTCTCAGAGCATAAATTTGATGCCCGTTTGTGAGAAGGTGATTTATTTTTTGGGGATTCAGAGGGGAAAATATTTATGTTTTATATGAATCATGCATGCAGCAATTTGATTTGGTCCTTCATAACACCACAGATTTATTTTTTCCTAGAAGCCTGAAAGATGCAATTGCTCTGATTCTTTGAATCATGTTCTGCCAAATAGTTATAACTTTTTATGCAGATTCAAATAGAAGACTAGAGAGAGGGTACAACTGCCTCTGAACTAAGAGGGTTTTTTCCACCCCTAGGATTAAAAACCTTGAAGGGCCAATTCATACGGTTAAACTCTGTGCTTCTGCTCTCTTCAGTCCACTTTTTTCAAAACCTTGGAAATTTCATTCACAGACCCTCAACCAGATGTCTCACTTAGTTCCGAATCCTTTGTTAAATCCCTTCAGCATTACCCTCAAGATAACCAGTTAATTCTTTGTGACCAAGACACTGAAGGTAAGTCTACATCAGGCATTTTTGGGAAGTCTCCCACCCGTCTTTAAACTATGATTTGAGGATTTCTATAGCTCAGGCACAAGTTAGGGGTTTGTCGCAGGAGTGGCTGGGTGAGATTCCGTGGCCTGCGTTGTGCAGGAGGTCGGACTAGACGATCATAATGGTCCCTTCTGGCCTTAAAGTCTAGGACTCTATGATTGCACGGCCACTGGTGCAGCTCCAATGGTGGTAGCAATAGTGGGAGGGCTACTGAAAACAGAGGCTAGGCACATGCCCGTGCTTTCATCAGCATGCCACTGAGACTTGCTGTAAATAATATCAAGAAACTACTACAAAAAAGCCAAGTGCCGTTTTATACTCTGCATCTGTAGTAGTGCAGCTCTCAGGAGTTCCCCCAAGGCAAAACATTGTTTACTTTCGTCAAGAGTGAGTGAGTATAAATATTCTACAATAGCAAAAATTGATTGTTTGTGCATTTTTCAATAGTAATTACACAAAAAACAGCTGGATTTAAATAAAAAGATCATTTTACCACCTTTTCATAATCACTGCAAGTCAGATTTCTAAAGTGGCTCAGTAAGAAAGGCCATTGTTATTATGAAAAAAAAGTAGAGTCAGAACCTTCATTTCCCTGCTCTATAAAAAAAGAATCAAACAATTGGATTTAACGGTATCAGAAGTCTGTTACCTCATAAAAGAATTCTTCCTCTGCATTTGCAAACATTAATTCCTCTTTCTGCTGTCTGCTCTCTCCTCTCTTCTTAGAGCTGCGCTTTGCTGTCTCTGTAAAGGTCTTGCTGATGAGAAGGTAGTAGTAGCACTTTCCACATGGCTTATTTGTTCTTTGAGTTTCAGCCAATTCTTTCCTAAAGACAAATATTATTTACATAAAGAATATTTTAACGCCCCATCAAATGCACACAAATCTCATAATGCAATAACATACTGATGCTTTGCCCAGTCTTCATAGTTGTCACTCAAATAGCAATATTGACTTTGTATATGCATTTATGGCAGTAATTTTCTTTGAAGAGTTCTCTGCAGTCAGTTACTCTTCAAATCACCACCAACAAAACCAATTCCCTACTCCTCATAATACACTTCTCCTGTTATGGAACCCTCACTAAGGACACACTATGTTCTTGGGGTTGTAAATGCTTAGAACCCAATTAAACACTCACCATTAACTACCATTCATAGGACCGGCTTCCTCCCCAGCCAAAAACTAGCTCATTTCTTTTACCCTGGGTTTTATTTATTTATTGCCCCTTTCCAGAAGCCCTTAAAAATGACAAACTTCTGTCTGGCAAAGAAGACTGGATGCTCTCATCCCTCCCTTCAGTTGAGTGTGTTGCCACTGCAGTGCTGCAAGCCCCATCCAGTAAAAAAGCCCAAGACCCGAATTCTGACTGTGTGTGTCACGTTCCACTGGAAATAAACCTCAAATCTCCCCCAGCCCCTCCTCTGACAAGCCATTTAAAAGTTTATCAAACAAAAAAGCAGAGACAGTTTAGGTTTTATCCTATCCCAAAGTATTCATTTCTTAGAGATCGATATTACTACATAAAAGAGCAGATGAAAGCTCCCTAACAGCAATGGCAGATTAAGATTAAATGAGGCCTGGATCCAAGTCAAACAAATTCCCTGCTTCTTTCAATCCAAACAAATGAAAGGCCCCTTCCTTTACAAGCGTGCTCATAGTTCCCCTAGCTCCTGAACCTGTAAAGTCACACTGTGCTCCCTAGTCCCCAGTGTGGGCAATAGCACTCTATGTCAGTGCACCCCAGCATATTCAGCCTCCGTGGGTTCAAAGACCCCTCCTAACCTAGAGCTAGGATTTATTAATCCTACCTGCTTAATTCTGGATGTGTTAATAGTCTATTGATTATTCCCTCTTCAGTAGGGCATGGATTCACCTGTGTAAATTCCTCTTCCACTGATGGAAGAATAAATGTGTGGTTCCATCTACTATTCAGGAAACTGACTATTTCTGACTAGTCTTAGCGAAGGTGGGGAGAGGAAGAGGCTCTGACCACTGCTAATTTTCAAGTCCTGCAAACCTTCATCTTCTTATAAATCTCATTATTTTACTGAAAGTCACTCAACATTACCTAAAGACCCAGCTCATGAAGCCATGTCTGAGCATCTCATCCTTCATTTAAAAAAAGGTATGTGTCTAGCCTTTATGTCTGCAGATAAAAGCTAGAAAATATGAACTATAAATGCTCAAATACTAGAAGGCAAACAAAAAGAACCCCAAATCTATTGTTAAAAGCCCCATGATTTTTAAGCCAAACTTATAATTTCTGAATGCTTGATGTTTGCAAGAACGATCTCCACTAATGCACAATTAGCTGCAATTGAGCCACTAAACCAGTAATGGAACAGTGATGGCTGAGAATTTGTATTTCTCAGTTTGTTATAGAGTAATAAGGAAAAAACAAAGTAGATACTGCACCTTCATTGTGAGGCTCTCCCCTTTTACATTCTCACTGACATAAAGCTCATGTTTCCTGGCTCTTAACTACATGTATCCCTAGCATAATCACTATTCTATTCTACTCAAAATACTTGGATCCCACATTTGGTGTTAAAAATTAATTCTATAGCTAAAAATTAAAACTATAGGGTGAAAATAAAGTGGGGTCTAAACCAGTGTAAACTTTTGGAATCCTCAATTCTCTCCCAATTTGATACATCGGATTAAGAGACTAACCAGCTGATCTCTTACTTTCGGTTTCCCCCTCCCAATTCAGAGCAGAGTAGACCAAGCAGAAGGCCAGGAGAGTTTCTTCTGTGAGGAGACCTTCTCAGGATCCAGAGATAGGAACTCTATACTCCCAGATCAAGGACACTTAATTCTGCCAAGGGAAGGGGCTCAGTGTCTGGATAGTCTGGTGGTGCATCCCCATCCATCCCAACACACGTCTTAAATCCTTCAGAGGCAGCCCGACAAAGTCCTCTTAAGCACTTGGGACTCAATATGTTGGGCCACTCCCACCAATCAGGGGTAAGTCCAATAATATCCCCACAAACCCACCAATCCATCTCAGGAGAAAAAGCTCAAAGATCTCCCCTCAGGTTCTGAAGTGGGCAAGAGAGCTATCTGGCTAGGCATCTTTTACATCTCCTTTTCTTCCCAAGATAGATCTTGGCTCATTCAAGGACATACTCCTAACTCTTCCTCCCCTGTCACATAGTGGAAAATAAAGAACACAGGGGTTAAAGACCTACCAATCTCCTGAGATAAATCCCGCCAAAAAGAGAGACACAATGAAGAGTAGAGAGACCAGAACCCCCATCGTGGGGATAATCATCCTCTCTCAAAAGGCATAAGAAAAAGAAAGTCCAAAGGCCAGAAGACACAAAAAACACACTTTCTTCAAACACTTCTTACAATCTTTTCCCACAAGCTCCAGTGCCTCTGCTGAAGTGTCTGCTCCAGATCATGATAACTCCAAGCCAGAGGAGCAGTAGAAATTAATTCCTGCAGACTTCAAAGGGGTTATTAATAAGGAATGAGAAACTCCAAAGGGAAAGGGGGAAAAGCACTGAAACTCCAAAGTGTCCTAGAACAAAAAAAAAAAATTCTCTCCTGAGTAATAAGAGGAGGAGATGAGACAAATAGGAATGGAAAGGCAAACCTCAATGAGAGAAAACCCATCCCTGTGGGAGATTAGATAGTATTTAATAGGACTAGAAGGCAATGCTTCAAAGAAAACCTAATTTGGCATTTGGAAGTGGACAAATTAGAAGGGCCAGCAAGTGATGTGACCTGTAATAGGAAGAGAGGAAAAAAACAGAAGAGCAAAGGGTGTCCATTTTCCCATTAAAATACTACCAGATTACCAGAAAGTTGTTTAAAAAAAAACAAACCCCACACACACGAAACCTGAAAGGATTTCCTGTCCTCTCTCTCATCTTTCTACACCCTATTTCAGTCAAAGCCACAAGCAAATTTACATTCCCTTCCTTGACATCTCTGCTTACTCTTTCTTTGCTCATGTCTTTCCAAATCATCTATCTTGATATCCCTGACAGGGCCTTAACACTGAACCCGGTTGGGAGACAAAGTAGTGCCTAACCCTCTACACTCATTTCAGACACTGATTTAAAAAATATTTCAATGGCTCATCCAGAGATCATGCACTTACAAATCTGCTGAAGCCAAGATTTCCATCCCAAAGCCTGAGTTAAGCACAATAAGCAAGAATACCTCAGATAGCCATTATTAAAATGCTGTAAGTTGTTTAATTTTTAATAAGCTTGCTCAATTTTCAAAACAAAGATCAACTACAAGTCATGCACTTATCCTGTTCTAGTAGTATGTGGCATAATTTTAAAGTGACTTCCTATTTCTCCAAGAGACAATGATTAGGAATTTTAATGCATAAGGAAGTAATATCAAATAAAGAAATTAAAAGTCAATTCAAGGACCTTATATAAAACAATTGTATTTTTTCTTTTAATCTATTTCTTACTTAAATCTGTGGTTTCATTCCCTCTCCTTCAACACATTTCCATTTAAATAAGGTTTCTGAAGACATCTGAAGGGAAAAAGTTACTGTTCAAAATCATGTTTAGAATGACTTTCTTACTGAAGCTGCTGGTGCATGGGCAGAGCGATCTGTGGTGGTACGTTAATGAATCTTTCGTTTAGTAGGAAGCCCACAGGCTTGGTGGTGTCATTTAGGAGCTTATCCAGCTGTTCAACCATATTCTGTTCACAGTTCTTCTCACACAGGCTTAGAATCAGCTCTTTTATTTGTTCAGCACATTGAGTACCCTAGGAATCAAAGGGTACATTTTCTTTACATTCCAGAACGATTATTTACATAAGAAAACCTGAAAGTGAACTTCAAGAGAGTATTCAACAGGCCTGTGGGCAATTTCCTGCAATGGTCTCTAAAGTATTGTAGTATTTGTTTGATAGTTATATTCACCAATCCTCAAGATGATGGCAGGCTGAGGTTCCTAAATGATAACAATGCAGCTATGAGTTACAACTCCACTCTTCATAATAACCACAAAAACAGGGTACAACCCCAGCAACTGAGAAACATGAAACATGAGATGACGGATGGCCCAGTTGCTAGGGCACTAGCCTGGCAGTTGCGTGACCTGGACTGAATTTCCTATTCCATCACAGACTTCATGTGTGACTTTGGGCAAGTCATTTAGTCTCTAATGTCTGGTCTACACTGTGGGGGAAATCGATCTAAGTTACGCAACTTCAACTACATGAATAACATAGCTGAAGTTGATGTACTTAGATCTACTCACCGCGGTGTCTTACTGTGGTGAGTCGACTGCTGACGCTCCCCCGTTGACTCTGCCTTTGCCTCTCGCTCCAGTGGAGTACCGGAGTTGACGGGAGAGCGCTCAGAGGTCAATTTATCATGTCTACAGTAGACGCGATAAATCAACCCCCGCTGGATTGATCGCTGCCCGTCGATCCAGCGGGTAATGTAGGCAAACACCCAGTTCTCCATCTGTAAAATGGGAATAACAGTTCCCTACCTAACATAGCAGCCACACTAAAGACCATGGGGCACTCAGATACCATGCTAATGGGGGCCCCATAAGCACTTACACCGTGGCTTTCATTACCATTTTCACCTAAATATTTTAATAAATTCTATATGCAAAAGTATCAAGTTAGCAAAAAAATTTAATTCAAAGCACTAAAACAAACTAGTGATATAAATCACGAAATTAGATTAATCCAAAACCTAAGATGAGTTTATAGAATAATGAAGGGAATATAGCTGGAAATATTAAACACAGGATTTTGTATTTACTGGCCTCTCTTCATCCCTATTCTCTGCACATATTTTATCCCTTTTGACTGGTGGTGAAGTTTGCCAGAGAATCATGGGTAAGTCATTGTACCAGATCTAGTTCAGGTTGTCTGTATATTTGACATGGTAACTTTTATTTTATGGTACAGGTGACAGGAATGCCTTTCTAGTTGCCTTACAAATGCATTAAATACATTTTTAGAAGACTGTACTGCATTGTGACATGACCTGCACAATGGTAAGGTCTAACAGAAATATGAGCTTTATTTACAAATTCTTAGTGGCCTGTCTAAAACATACAGTGCTTCAGTGGCGTAGCCAAGTGGAGAAACCAAGGGGAGCGGAGATTAAAAAAAGGCGCCACCCGCTAGTACTCACCCGGCGCGCTCTGGGTCTTAGGTGGCGGGTCAGGCCGTGCTCTGGTTCTTCAGCAGCCCTTCGGCGTCGGGTCCTTCACTCGCACTGAAGGACCCCCCCCACCCCACCCGCACTGCAATGCCACCGAAGACCAGAGCGAGTGAAGGACCTGATGCCAAAGTGCTGCTGAAGACCTGGAGAGCCGCCTGACCCGCCGCCCAAGACCCGGAGCGCCGCCGGGTGAGTAAAAATTTAAAAGGCGCCAAAGAATTTAAAAGGTGCCACTTCTGCTCGGTGGGGGAGCGGCCGCTGCCCCGCTCCCCCACTAGCTATGCTACTGCAGTGCCTGTCCATTATTACCATAAAAATGCAACCTAACTGCTTGGCCACACAATGTTCAGATACTTTACAGTGTAACCTTATAGATGCAGAACACAATGTCAGAACAATTACATTATTCGTAGTATAAAAGGCATTTGAGTAGACTGTGACAGGGAAAAAAAGAGGGACAACCATCTGGCACTTGCCTTAATGTCTACAATGTAATTTTCAGCAAGACAGGATGAATAGAGTGTTTTAATTTCTAGAAATTACCATCCAGAAGTTAACCTGTATTACTGACCTTCCTTTCAGTTAAGTTTAAGAGGCTTATGAAGCCAAAGACTTCATCTTCTTCATCATCATCATCATCATCACCACTTTCTTCTTGAACTTCGCCTTGCTATTTAACAAAAGTTAAAAAGGACAACTAATACCAAGCTGCTTTTTAAAAAACAAACAAACAAAAAAAAACCCCATAGCCATTATTCAATGTCCAGGATGTTTTACGCACATCTAAAAGCCATTCTGCAAGTCTATGGAACTGCTTAAGAGACAAGAACATTAAAAGGGTGAAAAATTGTAGGTTGTCTAAATAATTTATTCTGTTAAACCTTTATAAGAATATGTTACAACCTCCAATTTTTACTTACTTCCAAGAAGAACCTCACTAATTCACACCAATAACTGGGAGACTTCCATATTCAGCTACTTGCAATGGAATTGTTGTGTAAAAACAAATTTTAAGAAAGCAAGAACATGCATAATCTAGGTACTTTATTTATC
The DNA here is from genome assembly GCF_965140285.1 of Lepidochelys kempii. NCBI lineage: Eukaryota > Metazoa > Chordata > Testudines > Cheloniidae > Lepidochelys > Lepidochelys kempii. Next base: position 103,553,300 of record NC_136386.1, read on the forward strand.
TGACCAGAGTAATTTAGTTTTATTCATAATACTTCACAATAATAAATAGTAATAATAATAAATGTTCTGGGACATATTTTGTAAAAGTAATGAAGTCTTTGAAATGAGACCATCTGACAGTTATCTACTATTAAAACTCTCCTGAGCACTGGAGAGAGACTTGGGGGGGTGTGAATTATGGGGTGGGCAGATTAACCAACTACAAATTACAAGGCTCTAGATTTAAATCATTAAGAAACAAAATCTAATAGACAGCTAGCAGTTTCTTGGAGGAAGGAACCACAGGACTAAAAATATGTTGGTATGACATAACCATGTATTGTAATGGTCTAAGGAGATACCACAGTTCACGCTTGGAGTTTTATGGGTTGGGGAGGGGCAAGTTTTCATGTTACCATTTGCCTGACATGAGACAGCTTTGCAAGGCAGGGTCAAAGATAAAAGTAGTAGTAATCCCGGTCTGCACTAGAAATAGAAATGTTTTAAAAAGTATATTATTTAGATTTAGAAGAACATAGCAGAATGCAGACCATAAAAATCAAAGTGTTTTTGCAGGGAGCAGGGCATTTTTGGGCAATTTATTTTCTTTTGGAAATTGTTAATGTGTTTCAGTGAGCCATTTACATTCTCCCTAACCCAAGTAGTCCAAACAGAAGCATTTATCCATACCCAACCCTCTAGTCTGGATAGGAAGAAAGAATACGCAATTCTCTCTGCCCGTTACATCATCTCACAAGTGGGTTAGGGGATGGGTTTTCATTAAGCTATGCTAAGTTCTTAGGAGATGTCCAATGAATGTGCACAGAAACCATTTTTCACTTGCTTATAATCATTTTCTTCCAAACAGAAACTCAAGACAGAAATTTGTTGGGTTCGGAGATTTAGCCAATTTTAAATTCGGTGGGGGGCGGGGGGAGACGACAAAAAATTTTTAAATTAAAGCTCTCTCTTCTACCCCACTTACTTAACACTATTTCTAAGCTACTCCAGAATATCCCTCAATATCCTAACCTCTCCCCGCCAAAAAATAACCCCAAAACAAAAAACCTCCTCATTTGTTTGAAATGAAGAATGGAAAATTTCAGCCTCAAAAGGAGAATTTTTAACGTTATAAAGAAGAGAAAAGAGGGATTTGTAATAGGATATGATAAATAATGTTCGCTACTGTAAGTGCTATACCACCACCACAACTCTTCTAGTCAGTTACTCACAGAGACACAGGAACATAGATAGTCTGCAACAGTTTGACTTCAGCTCAGACTCGATAAAGGAAATAAGATTTAACTTACTATATCAAGAGCTGAGGTGACCCAAAAACTCCACTTTGCCCTCTGAAAGCAGTGGTTCTCAACCTATTTATAATTGTGGGCCGCAGGTTGAAAACCACAGTACTGACCCTGCTAACCCCCTCTCCCCCACTCCCACCCCGGACTCCTATGCCCAGTGCTCCCTGCCCAGAGACCCCTCCACAGTGCACGGCCAAAAGCAGAGCCCTGGGCCCTGGCCAGACCCTGCCATGCGCAGGGCTGGGACCTGGGCCGCAGGTTGAGAACCACTGCTCTAAAGAGGGGATTAGAACATGAAAATACAAGTGACATCCAAGTGCTTTATGTTGCAACAGCCTGAGCTCTAGAACTCTTAGTTACATGTATATTACGAAGGGGACCTCAATTATTCCATTCCAATTTAAAATTATACTGTGCTGAATTAGGAAGAATGGAAGCCCTTACCTTGATAACACTCCCAATATGATTCTGTTGTATTAATATGTCAGTTAACTCAGCAGTGTCAACTGGAGCTTTTAGAAACAGCTACAAAAAATTAAAAAGAACAAGTACTGTGAAAACAGTCTAAAATTTTCCTGTTGTGAACTACTTGTTAAAACTTGGATCCTGCTGTGAACCTCCTCCCAGCCTGCTCCCACATATTTTCTCAGGCAGCTATAGTGCTCAGTTACATGAAAATGTTAGGACAGCATTAAGAAGACAAGATCAAAATATATTCTCTTTAAAATAATCTATTTAGATTCTTGTACCATGCTCTTAACCCCCACTCCCATTCAGTACATTTATCGTTTATTTCCTGACCCTGGGTGTAGGACTTCAAGCACTAATAAACCTAATCTCCTGTAGCTGCCTGCAGCACCAACTACACTAATGTCTCCAAAGTACTTTGCATTTGGTTTGTCCTCTTCTGTATTTTCCAATTGTGGCAGAGTCTGCAACTTTGTTTGACACGGAATTTGAAAAAAGAGAAACCACTGATCAAGAGAGGCATGAAGCAGCCAAACAGGCTGCAGATAGGTACTTTTTAAAGTTGCAGTTGGTCAAAAAACCTCTAGAAACCCAATGCACTGGGATACAAATCTCAGGAACCACCACTGCTTGACGATTGAGAATAATGAGAAAGAAGGGACTATGGTCTATCTGGGTGTGCATTGGGGTCACAGGTTGGAACCACTGCATTTAGTCAAGTGCATGTTGTAGCTGTAATTATTCATGTCGTCATCTACTGAGGCATAGTAAAACATTAAATCAATACTAGTAATGGTGACTGATGACAGTTTAAGGCTGTAGAAGCTATTTCTTAATGGAAGAAATCCGGATAGGAGCAAGAAAGAATATTCTGAGTCTACCTGTTGCAGTAATTTCTTTATCCCATCGTAGTCATTATCTGATATCGAATGTGCTTCAAATTCAACATTCACTTCCTGTGAATAAGCAGAAGACAGCAAGTATCACACATATGGTTGGCAAGCGGAATATATCTTAAAACAAAGTTAAAGCAAAACTGTATGACATGAAGTAGAGAAAAAAAGTCAACCAGCTTAATCTAAAGTTTTATTTCTATCACTCATTGATATCAGCCATTTTTGAAGCATTTTTACAAATGCTTTTTTGTAAAATTCAGAGAGACTTTGTCAAGTTAACATTTGAGACAAACTATTTTCCATGTTTGTGTTGCCAGCACCACCTTAAAGCCTTGATCCTGCAATCTGGTCCACACAGGTGCACTACTACAGCCATACAGAGCTGGGCTCCATGTAGCTTTAGGAGTTCACCTGTATGGATCAGATAGGAGTCTAATTTTTTTAAATGACAAGTTCAAAGTCTATTTTTCCTCCACTTTTGCTCTTTTTTATACTTAATTCAGCTTATAAAATAAAACAAAGACTACTGTTAGTGCCCACCCACTAGCAAAATGCTTTAATGTTTATTTTGCCAACTCTATGGAAGTCCACCTACCAGTTAAAAAAAAAATATTCCTCACTGGTATTTAAAAACAAGATTAAAACATTTATATTACTAGGCTCCCCTCAGATTTCACAACCACCAGGCTGTGTATGACATAATTTTGAATACATTAGCCTGAACCTTAATGAGGATTAAGAGTATGTCTACACAGAAAAGAAAAAAAAAAGACCTCAGTGAGCCTGAGAGCCCAGGTTTACAGACTCTGTCTTGTACTATGGTGTTAAAAATAACAGTGTAGACATTCCTGCTTGGGCTGGAGGTCAGATTTTGAAACCCGGAGAGAGGAGTGGGTCTCAGAGCACAAGTGGGAACATCTACACTGCTATTTTTAATACTTAGTGAAGGCCCCACAAGCACAAGTCTGTAGACCTGGTCTCTGAGACTTGCTGCCGCAGGGATTTCTTTTCTTTTTTTTTTGGCAGTGTAGATATACCCAAGAGGTCTATACCATCATGTAAAGCTAACTCAGTGTTACCATGATTCAGGGTGGATTTGATTTAAATCACTAGTCAGGAAGATTCGATTTAATGATGGATTTCTACATAAAAGTGCATTCTTGTAGGTTATTATAACCTTTAATACATATTCTTCACAACTCAGAGATATAGATTTCATTTTTAGAAGGTACATACTATACATTTTAAAGTGATTTATTTTGAAAACTTTTGAGATTAGTTTTATAGCTATATCAGAAAATGAATGATTGGGTCTCTCATTTACCAAAGGTAATTGAAGCAGATATTTATGAAGTCATTGGGAGGTGAACTATCTCCAATTCAACAGGTTAATCATTAATATTTGAAGGATTTTCTTGTCATGATGTATTAGGAGGAGAACATCACCAGACAGACATTTACATTGTTTTATTTAACTAAAACAACAACGTTATGTATTCTGGATTTTTTTCTTCAGCAGCAAACATATAATATTTTAAAAAAAAGAAGCATATGATTTTTTAAATTTAGTTAAACATTCAAGTTTTTTAAAATCAGGTTTGTTTGGTTTTTTTAAATTGTTTTAAACTCAAATAGTTAATGAAATATTTAAAAAAAAAAACTAAATTGACTATGTCAGCCAGGTCAATCTGAGAAACTTAAAATATTGGCTTCTGCAGCTAACTCAGTCATCTTCACCTTCATTTTCCTGTTTGTTCATAATTTGGAAAAGAAAAACAAGCTTTCCTGCTTTTTCAGGATTATCACTTCAGCAGTCTCTGGATCCAAGTGCTTAAGTGACTTCCACCAGTTCACTGGTGTGACTTTCCTTAAAACATCATCATCAAACATATATTTCTTGAACGGTTCTTATTCTCAAACTGGGGGTCTTTTACAGCCTGCTGCCATTATAGGTTTTCCCTTCTAGTGAGAGAATGGTATAGTAGATCTCAAATCAATGAAGGCTACACTCAAAGACCTCAAAGCTTCTGGAATATGTTGCTCAAACAGTTTCACTTCTGTTTCTACTGCCTATCCCTCCCTTCTCACATTTATCTCCAGACTTCTCCTTGTCCAGATCTAGTCCACCCCCAACAATTTTCTATTCATTGAGCTTTTGGAAACTTTGCACTTTTAGAGAGAGGTAAGGGATTGACTCTGTGTACACAAATTTGCAGAGGGACAATAGGGTTGAGATCTGTTATTTCTCACCTCTATATATTTATTTATTTTAAAATATTTTTGCTGTTAACAAGCATGTTATTTCTCGAAAAACAAATCCACAGTTTGAGAACTGCAAAACTAAGCATTTCTGATGGTATCTTCTAAACTGAGCCCTATTGGGTAGATAGAAAGATTAACCTAAATAATCTATACAGAAGCCCCTGGAACTCCATAAAATTGGATCCCTAATCCATGAACTATTGGAACTCATTTACAAAACTTTTCTTAAACATTACATGAATATATTGTCTCATACTATAGAATTAGAATTTATAAACCCTATTCCATGATGAGATATCTTTAAACTATAATGTATCTTAATTAAAACTATCTTTAGATTTGATTTTTTTTGATAAAATGCTTTTTGAGCAAAAAACCTATTTAAATTAAAAAAATCCGTTTTTTTTTTAAAATAATTATTTTTATCCACTCTGCCACGATTGAAACATACTTCTCCCCCCCCAACCAAAACAGGGCGTTAGGCTGTGTCTTCACCAGGAAAACGGGTGTGTTCTTAACTGGAAGTAAAATCCCAGAAGTCAAGGCAGTTCGTAGTTTTCACATGCATTAGTGTCACCCACACACCTTCTAAGTGTGGTGTTTTGTCCCATCTAGTGGCATCAAGACCACTTAGGGCATGTCTACGCTTCCCTGCGGAGCAATTGATCCAGCAGGGGTCAATTTATTGCGTCTAGTGAAAATGCGATAAATCTACCGCTGAGCGCTCTCCTGTCGACTCTGGTACTCCACCGGAGCGAGAGGCACAGGTGGAGTCAATGTGGGAGCGTTAGCAGTCGACTTACTGCAGTGAAGACACTGTGGTAAGGAGATCTGAGTACATCAACTTCAGCTATGTTATTCACATAGCTGAAGTTGCGTAACTTGGATCGAACCTCCCCTCTCCCAGCGTAGACCAGGCTTTAGAGAGAGATAATGAGTCTGCTCTACAGCCTTAGCTAACAGCGATATGGCTTTTAGCTCATGCAGTAGAGTTTCATGTATTTAGCTCCAGAAGTCCCAGGTTCAATCCTGCCTGCTGACAACCAGGGTCTGTCAGCGTTACAAGTGGGGGCTCATCCAGGATTTCAACTGAGAAGTCTTTAAAGCTTGGGATGTGCTTCTTCAGCTAGGGGAAGTATGTAACCCACACACCTTCTGGGTGTGGTGTTCTGTCCCATCTAATGGCACCGAGACCACTTAGAGAGAAATTAATTAGTCTGCTCTACAGCCTGAGCTGACAGCAATATGGCTTTTAGCTCATGTATTTAGTTCCTGAGATCCCAGGTTCGATCCCACCCACTGACGACCAGGGTCTGTTGGCATTACTTTAGCAGGTCTAGCTGAAGACTTCAGGGGAGTCTTCTCTGTAACTTGACCTACTAACTCACATGAAAACTACAAGCTGCTTTGTCTTCTAGGATTTTACTTTGAGTTAATTAGCTTTAGTTAAAAACACCTTTTTTCCCTACTGAAGACAAGAAGTGTATTTTCACTATGGTGTTCAGTGAGCACACTGTCAACTTCACACAGCTCTGGAGGTACACACTGCAATCACTGCAGAAATAATGACAGGTTTCAGAGGAACAGCCGTGTTAGTCTGTATTCGCAAAAAGAAAAGGAGTACTTGTGGCACCTTAGAGACTAACCAATTTATTTGAGCATGAGCTTTCGTGAGCTACAGCTCACTTCATCAGATGTTTACCGTGGAAACTGCAGCAGACTTTATATACACACAGAAATCATGAAACAATACCTCCTCCCACCCCACTGTCCTGCTGGTAATAGCTTATCTAAAGTGATCAACAGGTGGGCCATTTCCAGCACAAATCCAGGTTTTCTCACCCTCCACCCCCCCACACAAATTCACTCTCCTGCTGGTGCTAGCCCATCCAAAGTGACAACTCTTTACATAATCAAGTCGGGCTATTTCCTGCATAGATCAAGGTTTTCTCACATCCCCCCCACCCCCATACACACACAAACTCACTCTCCTGCTGGTAATAGCTCATCTAAACTGACCATTCTCCAGGTTTAAATCCAAGTTAAACCAGAACATCTGGGGGGGGGGGGGTAGGAAAAAACAAGAGGAAACAGGCTACCTTGCATAATGACTTAGCCACTCCCAGTCTCTATTTAAGCCTAAATTAATAGTATCCAATTTGCAAATGAATTCCAATTCAGCAGTTTCTCGCTGGAGTCTGGATTTGAAGTTTTTTTGTTTTAAGATAGCGACCTTCATGTCTGTGATTGCGTGACCAGAGAGATTGAAGTGTTCTCCGACTGGTTTATGAATGTTATAATTCTTGACATCTGATTTGTGTCCATTTATTCTTTTACGTAGAGACTGTCCAGTTTGACCAATGTACATGGCAGAGGGGCATTGCTGGCACATGATGGCATAGATCACATTGGTGGATGTGCAGGTGAACGAGCCTCTGATAGTGTGGCTGATGTTATTAGGCCCTGTGATGGTGTCCCCTGAATAGATATGTGGGCACAATTGGCAACGGGCTTTGTTGCAAGGATAAGTTCCTGGGTTAGTGGTTCTGTTGTGTGGTATGTGGTTGTTGGTGAGTATTTGCTTCAGGTTGCGGGGCTGTCTGTAGGCAAGGACTGGCCTGTCTCCCAAGACTTGTGAGAGTGTTGGGTCATCCTTTAGGATAGGTTGTAGATCCTTAATAATGCGTTGGAGGGGTTTTAGTTGGGGGCTGAAGGTGACGGCTAGTGGCGTTCTGTTATTTTCTTTGTTAGGCCTGTCCTGTAGTAGGTAACTTCTGGGAACTCTTCTGGCTCTATCAATCTGTTTCTTTACTTCTGCAGGTGGGTATTGTAGTTGTAAGAAAGCTTGACAGAGATCTTGTAGGTGTTTGTCTCTGTCTGAGGGGTTGGAGCAAATGCGGTTGTATCGCAGAGCTTGGCTGTAGACGATGGATCGTGTGGTGTGGTCAGGGTGAAAGCTGGAGGCATGCAGGTAGGAATAGCGGTCAGTAGGTTTACGGTATAGGGTGGTGTTTATGTGGCCATTGTTTATTAGCACTGTAGTGTCCAGGAAGTGGATCTCTTGTGTGGACTGGACCAGGCTGAGGTTGGTGGTGGGATGGAAATTGTTGAAATCATGGTGGAATTCCTCAAGGGCTTCTTTTCCATGGGTCCAGATGATGAAGATGTCATCAATAGCACCCATAGCAGTGCCGCTGATCTGAAGGTATACATTGTCCCCAAATGTGAAATAGTTATGGGTAAGGATCCTTACCCATAACTATTTCACATTTGGGGACAATGTATACCTTCAGATCAGCGGCACTGCTATGGGTACCCGCATGGCCCCACAGTATGCCAACATTTTTATGGCTGATTTAGAACAACGCTTCCTCAGCTCTCGTCCCCTAAAGCCCCTACTCTACTTGCGCTATATTGATGACATCTTCATCATCTGGACCCATGGAAAAGAAGCCCTTGAGGAATTCCACCATGATTTCAACAATTTCCATCCCACCACCAACCTCAGCCTGGTCCAGTCCACACAAGAGATCCACTTCCTGGACACTACAGTGCTAATAAACAATGGCCACATAAACACCACCCTATACCGTAAACCTACTGACCGCTATTCCTACCTGCATGCCTCCAGCTTTCACCCTGACCACACCACACGATCCATCGTCTACAGCCAAGCTCTGCGATACAACCGCATTTGCTCCAACCCCTCAGACAGAGACAAACACCTACAAGATCTCTGTCAAGCTTTCTTACAACTACAATACCCACCTGCAGAAGTAAAGAAACAGATTGATAGAGCCAGAAGAGTTCCCAGAAGTTACCTACTACAGGACAGGCCTAACAAAGAAAATAACAGAACGCCACTAGCCGTCACCTTCAGCCCCCAACTAAAACCCCTCCAACGCATTATTAAGGATCTACAACCTATCCTAAAGGATGACCCAACACTCTCACAAGTCTTGGGAGACAGGCCAGTCCTTGCCTACAGACAGCCCCGCAACCTGAAGCAAATACTCACCAACAACCACATACCACACAACAGAACCACTAACCCAGGAACTTATCCTTGCAACAAAGCCCGTTGCCAATTGTGCCCACATATCTATTCAGGGGACACCATCACAGGGCCTAATAACATCAGCCACACTATCAGAGGCTCGTTCACCTGCACATCCACCAATGTGATCTATGCCATCATGTGCCAGCAATGCCCCTCTGCCATGTACATTGGTCAAACTGGACAGTCTCTACGTAAAAGAATAAATGGACACAAATCAGATGTCAAGAATTATAACATTCATAAACCAGTCGGAGAACACTTCAATCTCTCTGGTCACGCAATCACAGACATGAAGGTCGCTATCTTAAAACAAAAAAACTTCAAATCCAGACTCCAGCGAGAAACTGCTGAATTGGAATTCATTTGCAAATTGGATACTATTAATTTAGGCTTAAATAGAGACTGGGAGTGGCTAAGTCATTATGCAAGGTAGCCTGTTTCCTCTTGTTTTTTCCTACCCCCCCCCCCCAGATGTTCTGGTTTAACTTGGATTTAAACCTGGAGAATGGTCAGTTTAGATGAGCTATTACCAGCAGGAGAGTGAGTTTGTGTGTGTATGGGGGTGGGGGGGATGTGAGAAAACCTTGATCTATGCAGGAAATAGCCCGACTTGATTATGTAAAGAGTTGTCACTTTGGATGGGCTAGCACCAGCAGGAGAGTGAATTTGTGTGGGGGGGTGGAGGGTGAGAAAACCTGGATTTGTGCTGGAAATGGCCCACCTGTTGATCACTTTAGATAAGCTATTACCAGCAGGACAGTGGGGTGGGAGGAGGTATTGTTTCATGATTTCTGTGTGTATATAAAGTCTGCTGCAGTTTCCACGGTAAACATCTGATGAAGTGAGCTGTAGCTCACGAAAGCTCATGCTCAAATAAATTGGTTAGTCTCTAAGGTGCCACAAGTACTCCTTTTCTTTTTGCAGAAATAATAAATTTTCTGGTATCCTGTGTGGTTTTCTCTCTTCCCTGTTTCTTCCAGGACTGAAGAAATTCTTTTCTCAACAAGTTGTCATCAATGGTCCTACAATTTGAATCCACCTAGGCAGACCCTTATTCCTACATGGTTTCAACGGGCTCCATATATGTGTAGGGGTTTGCCCATGTGGAACTGATTGCAGGTTTGGCAATATAAACATTAAAAAGTAAAAATATACAGAAGTTAAGGCTCTAGCAGTAACCAACTCATTATACACACATTGCATTGTGCATTGCTATTTAGGCTGTTAAATGTATACTTTAATATAGAGGTCCTAAAGGAGGCCTCCTTGAGACTACAGCTTGTTCTACATTGCAGGTTTGGGGCCACAGAAAACAGGTGTTTTCTTGAATTGGGTGCAATAAGACCCAGTATATGCCACAAGGGCAAACAAATGTTGGTACTATAATCTTAATATTATGATGAGATGGCTTACATTTCCTAACTTTGAACTGTTCAATTTTTTAACTTTAACTTTGCATTTAAGCTTTCACGATTAGTGTTATTTTAATTCTGTAAAAATCAGTACATCAAATATAGAGAAAATACTAGTACATTATTAGTATCAACACTGACATCACCCTCTCTCGGCATAAGCACTTGAGCCTGTTAGCTGGCCTTTCTTGATTTTCTAGTTTTGCTCAATTAACTTTGCTTTGCTCCAACAAAAATATTAGCCTAAAAATACTGTATGTTGCCTGAAAACTGCATTTAATTCCGAGTCTAGGAGTGCTTTTGTTTTGTTTTTTTTTTTCCAGGAAGGGCAGAGATAATAAATCAAAAGTTACTCTTCGGGAAACAAAAACGGGGAGGAGATGAACATGTAGAAAGATAGACTGGAGAAAGGAAGGGTGAGACAATATAAGAGGAACACACAGGGATAGCATAATAATACCTCCTAGCTGCCATGTAGTACTTTCACCTGCAGATCTCAACGCACTTTCCAGAGGACTTAAATGTAGCACCCCCCATGTTTACAGCCCAGGAAACTGAGGCACAGGCTGGTGAAGAGTGTAACTGGGAATAAGGGGCTGACATTACGAAGGGGACCGGGAGAAGAAAGGCGTAGCCCCGGTGCTGTAAGAAGCGGGGGCAAGGGGGAAGAGAGGCGCAGCAAGAGGGAGGGCGGCCACCCGCAGGAGGGGGCGGCAGGGGCCCTGGCAAGGGGACAGAAGGGGAGAAGGGCTCCGGGACCAGCGGGAGGGGAAGGCAGAGCGGGCCCCGCTGCCCACGCGGCTCTAGCTGGACCGGGGCCTCCGGCCCTCTCTCCAGTCACCTTGTTGATCTCTTCCTCCTCGGAGGCCGAATCCCCCTGCTCCGAGTCCGAGTCCTGCTCTTCCCCGTCCGGCTCCCGCCGCTCGGGCGGCCCCGGCGCCCTCCGCTTGGCCCAGGTAGCCATGCCGCCGTCCCGCCGCTGCCGCCGCCGCGCGCAGGCGCCCCGGAGCCGGAAGGCCGCAGCGCGGAGGAGGAGCGGGCAAAGGGCCGGGGCGGCCCCCGCGGGTCCCCCGCACGCAGGTGAGCGGCGGGAGGGGCCCGGCCGCTGCCCAGCCTGGGGGCTGTGACTGAGAGCGGGCCGGGGAGCCGTGCGCTGCAGCCGCCGCCGCCGCCTGTGTGAGCGCGGCCTGGGGCCGCGGCGGGGCCCAGAGCCGGGGGCAGCCGGGGGCGGCCGAGGGACGTGGAGATGGGGTGGCCGGGGCTCCTGGTGCACAGGGTCTCGGAGCACGGAAACATGGCAGGGTGGGGGCGAGGGCACGGTCTGCGGGACACGGCAGGAAAAATACCGGCTCTGCGTCTTTGTGTGACGCCCAGGAGCTTGACAGCAGGTGGACTCCGCAGAAGAGCCCGGCCTCCCTGTGCAGAGTCTGAACAGCAGCCACTCTGTTCCCCGGTGTTTGCAAAAGCAAAGGGGTTTAAAGGGTATGAGTTAAAAAAAAAAACAACAGCTCTCCTTTGTGTTTGTTTCTGTAATTTCGTAATCCTGGGAGGTTTCTAGTGATACGTGGCATCTTACATGGTAGATAAAACCTGAATTTCTAATGTAAAAATCAAGCACAACCCTCCTATCCTTCGCTTTTTAGGCCTCCTTTATACATCATAAAGAAGCAAAAAAAAAAAAAAGGGGGGGGGGCAAAAGCCCCTTCCTTTGCAGATCACCTTATACAATTTACATTAGCACTGAAAGACAATCATTGTAATGATGGCATTTTGGAAGATTGGCTTTAGTTACTTGTTTTAAGGCAGGGGTAGTCAACTACTTTTTGTCAAGGTCCAAATTTCTTGATCAAGGTCCAGACTCCAGAGAAAATAACAAAAAAAAGATAAGTAAATAAAAAGATTTTGGAGTCTGTTCAAAAAGCATCTGGCAGTCCAGATTTGGCCCACGGTCTGTTTTAAGCATTTGACTTTTAGGCAAAGAATTGGCAGTGGGAACATTTCTGCTTCATTTCCGATTTCCAGATGTAAATCAACAGCTGCTGAGTAAATGGACTTCATTTTCCATTGATTCTTCTTTACAGAAACTTTTTTTAATGTTGGTCACAAGTTTGTGTATATCTCTTGAGAAATATGTAAAGGAGCGTAATGTTTAAGTATATGTGGGAACAGACTGAATATATTGCCAAGGAAGTTGTCTGTATTATTCATGTATTTCCACCATTTCTAGGGTACATAGGACTCTTCTATACACCAGAAATGTCTCATGGGGTTCTATACTTTTTCAGTTTATTCAGCAGGAATCCAGCAGTTCAGAATAATAATTCATTAGCCAATTTCAAGGGCTCCTTCTCAGAGTCTCAAGGGCTTGAAGATTCCATTATAAATACAGATTATTATTCCTGTGTCTGTGGCACCTATAACACATTGTAATAAGCCGCAAAAGATGTTACTTTTAAAAAGTATTATTTCTAAAGAAAATCCCAATTTATAGTTTAAGTACTGATGGTATATTCCCTTAGTCATGGGACTACAACTTCAGCAATAACAGCTGTTTCAACATTTCTGGTTTGGGAATACCATGTTCAACATGCATATTTGCCCACATTCAGCTTCTTGGCTGTCTATACTCATCCCCGTCTGTTACGGTGGCATTGTGCCTACACTTATGGTGATGTCAGTTGTCCTAGGGCATAATTGCTAAGAAAAATGAGTTTGGATAGGCTGTATCCAAAACAATGCAAGGTTTGTCTCTTCTATGGGACATCCCTGCTGCGAGAGAGCATTGCCATACTGGTGTATTATATCACTTCATATTTTATCATACATGTCAATATATTTGCCAAATAAACCTGCCTGAACTGTGAAAGAAAAGACGACACAAGGTTCAGAGAGGTTTGTAGCTGCTTTTACAGCAGATGTACTAAAGCCCCTCAAAGGACACTAGCATGGCATGACAAATATTACAGGAGTGCACAAAGCCGCAGCAACTCTTGCGCAAATTCTGTTTTCAGTCACACACTTTGCAATCCCTTTGAAGTCAATAAAGTAGCTGCTTTCTGGCAGAAATTAAAGCAAGCCAAAGACATTCTTGGTATCAGGAGCAAGCAGGCTTACTCAAAGTAAACCAGGTGGCTGAGTCCAAAACATAAGTTGTGTGTTTTCTGTGTAAAGTGGGCATTCAGCTAATTGCATATTAGAGTAGTTTGTGATATAAGACTTTTCCCAATAATTTTTCTATAGTTTTAATATATATTTTGCCCACAAGAACTAAACAGTGGAATTCATTTGATAGTTGGAAGCCTGTAATAAGCTTATAAGTATGGATGCTTACCTGTTTATTATTATTCGGTATTTGACAGACAACAGGCTACATGACAGGGAGATAATTTGGTTTTGACTACATCCAAAACATCCGTGACAACTCCCCTCCTTCCAGAATGCACCTGAATCAACTTTATGATTTCATTCTGGGGTTTTATAGCTCTAGTTTGGCTTTTTTACTCTTTCCTAGTAGAATTATTGCCTTGGGAGGATTTTCATTTTTTCTTAGATTTACATTTTTGATGATTTCATTCTTAGTATTATTAAACATTATGTCTTCAAAGAGGTGAAAGGATTTTTTAAAATGTCATTGTATGTATGTCATCTATTATTTAAAGTATGTAATTAGTGATGTATATTTTGGAAAAGTTTGTAAGTTCATATTGTGGTCAGAGTTTAGGTAATTTATGAAGTGTGTGTGTCACTATTGTTAAGAGAATGTGTGAACTGTAAGGATATTGGAGTACATATGTATTTCCTTAATAAATATTTCAATACTCTCTAAGGCTTAGACTGTTGGATTTTTTAATTGTAATGTTCTTTTTATGTAATTTATATAACAGTTGTAGTAACTACTGGAACAACTTTTAAGAGTAAGTTAAAGATTTTGTGTGTGTATTTCCTATGTTTAAAAAAAAAAGAAATATGAAAGAAAAACCCAGCAACATGTATACTCACAGACAGACAGAGAGGCACATACCCTCCCGAGGGCTTGATGAAGTCTGCCAAAGTTGAGACCTACTTCATTAGTCTATGTAAGAGAATTTGGAGCAGAGCTGTTCTCCTGTGTATCTTATTTGGTCTGTCAGCAAACTTGGGCTTAGATCTTCCCCTGATATACTGCCTCCTGTGGACTTGCTAATGTCTGCAAGAGGAGAGCTGTGCTATAGGAAATTTAATAAATTATTCCAAAAATGGATTCTCCTTCAGGGAACTTTAACAACTCTGCCAGTTCCACACTGCATTGCAGTGCTTTAAGTTCATTATTATTAAGTGTTAATCTGTAACTGGTTGAAGTTTTGAAATGCTTAAATTTTTTATGGTGGGGTGGCTAGTGGAGATCGAGTCAATAGCAGGAAAGATTGTTAATGCCTTTAGTTTCAAAATCAAAATTCTAATAACCTATACTCTGCAGAGGGGTATACAAAACTTTGTTTATTTTGACTTTGGGGTTTATGGAATTTTTTTTCAAAGTTATATATGGATGAAAAATCACAAGAACACTTATTTTTCAAGAAAAAAAGTTCTGTGTTTGACACTCCCCAAAATATTTGCTCTCTCCTCTAAATTAAGCATAAAAATGTTCATGGGAATACCTTCTTCCTATGAAAAGTTAAAAGGATGTGTGTGTCAAAATTAGACTTCTTATCATGCAACTGTCATCACAACCTTATCTCAGGAGACATGATTAGCACCTAAACAATAGGAAGTGTTATTATGAGTTCCAGTCATGGCTCTGATATTGAATCCTCCTGTAGGAGAGAATCACTTAGGCCCCAATTCAGCAAAGTATCTAAGCTCATGCCTACATTTAAGCACGACTAGCTGGTCTCATTGACTTCAATGGGGTCTGATTTTCAGACATTGAGCTCCCATAGCTTCTGTTGACTTCATTTGGAAGTGTGTGCTCTGAAATACACATATTATAAAAATAAATTCCAAGATAAAACACTACTACATACACTTTTCTTCCTGGGGAGAGGATGAAAGAATAAATGTGACAGATGTTAGTTATGTAACTTAGTGCAGGGGTTCTCACAACACATTTTTTGGAGTCCTCAGAGTGTGGCCACCAACTCTTGCTGACGGCCACTATGACAATTTTTCCGAAAAACTTAATTAACTTCAGGAAAAAGAAATAAATATGCACACATACCTGTCCAAATCATTGTAATGTATTTATGTAGGGTTGTTGGGTTTTTTGCAGATTCAGGAACAACAACAATGTACAGTTCTTTACTGGACCTAAACAGAATAGAAACACAAATAAGGTGCTCTGCATGTTCTTGTCTTTTTTCGTAGTTGTTGCTTTTGCTTTTTTTGTTTCTGTTTTTTTCTTTTGAATAGAATTGCTAGCTAGTAAGTCTGCTTCTGCGAAAAATTATATTTGTATATTTGTTAATATCACTTTTCACAGCAGCAGACTTGTTAGCCAGCTGTGAAGCAGTGAAAAGTGATATTAACAAACATACAAATATCACTTTTCACAGCAGACTTACACAGCCTTGGCAAGCCAGGGGACAAATTAAGTCTTGGATAGGATGGTGGGTAGTGAGGCATTGGGGGCCAGGGGTGATGGGGTGGATGGGTCAGGGGCCGAGAGAGGCAGCGGGGGCCAGAGGCAATGAGGCAGGTGGTGAGCCTGAACCCCAGTTTCCAGACGCTGCCGCCACGTGGCCGAAGCTTGCTGCCTGCCACCCGGGGCTGAAGCTGGAAGCCTGAGTCCCACTGCCCGTGGGAAGGTGGGGAACTCGCACCGGCTGTCAGCTCCTCCTGTGTTTGTGGCTCCAGAGTGGGACAGGGCCCAGCCTCTACTTGCAAGCCCAGAGGAGGGGCTCAAATACCATGTGATGAGGTCAGTATAAGAAACAATATAGAATAGAATAGCAAAGCTGTCAGAGGATGCTCATTATATTACTATGTTAATATGTTACTGAAATCATTATTCCTTTTTAAAAGTGTTTTCTTTCAAAGTTCTTTCTTTTTGTTGGTTTTCATTGTCGTTTGTTTCTCTGTAAGTGGTATCATTAAAAACCAACATGCTTTTTGCTGGCCTTATCAGGGTGGGTGTTCACTCCCAGAGAATGTTCGTTAATTGCTTACTCATTGTGTAAACGGTAGTGCATCTGTCAATTATCCTGTTTCTTGTGATGCATAACTTTTACTGGCATTGTACAGGGAGAAGTCCTCTAGATCTAATTTAGATATTCCTTTGTTGTGTTTCAGTGATCTGTGGCCATTTTTGGTAAACAATGAAAGTTCTGTTACTGAAGGACCCCAAAGACAGAGACTCAGGACCAGATCCATATATTCAAGTAAGTAACATAAGGGTGGGGGAAGCTATCCTTTGCCTTGTTTCATTATTAAATTAATAATAATAATAATTACCAATTAAACAAGATTAATGTGATTGGGTGTTACAAAACTAGGAAAAAGTGTTTCAAATGTTAGTATCCATTGAGAAAACTAACTTTCCAGTGTAATTTGCACTATTACAAAGAGTAGTTTTAGATATGACAGTTAATGTTCTTAGCTAAGTAATAATCCATTGTTATTGAAGTTAGTTTTAAACTGCGTAAATGACTAAATATCAGTTTGCTTTCATATAGATCAGAATTAGGATTACAGTATTTTGTAATTGTTACAAACAATTGTTAGCAGTCTCCAGTGAGAGTCCAAGAACATAAATGGATACTTAAATACCTTTTACCCCTATAATTGGCCTTATCTCTGCAAACCATATTCATGTGGGCAGTTCTTACTTGTGCAGATAGTCCCACTGGCTTTAATGAACTTCATATACATGTAACAATTTGCAGGATTGGGCCCTTAGTAGTAAGGCACATCGGTAGTGAGAGACCGCTTATATCAGGGGTGGGCAAACTACGGCCCGCCGGCTGGATCCAGCCCATCAGCCATTTTAAACTGGCCCTCAAGCTCCCGCTGGAAACTGGGGTCTGGGGCTTTCCCCGCTTCAGTGCTGCAGGAGGGTCGGGGCCGCTCCATGTGGCTCCCGGAAGTAGCGGCATGGCCCCTCTCTGGCTCCTACATGCTCCAATGGCCCTGTTCCAATGGCCCCGTTCCAATGGCCCCCTCCGGTGCTCCAATGGGAGCTGCAGGGGTGGTGCCTGCGGATGGGGCAACATGCAGAGCTGCCTGGCTGTGCCTCGGCATAGGAGCTGGATCAGGGACATGCTGCTGCTTCTGGGAGCTGCTTGAGGTAAGTGCTGCCTGGAGCCTGCACTCCTGAGCCTCTTCCCAACCCCCTGCCCGATCCCCCTCCCACCCTCTGAACCCCTCAGTCCTAGCCCATAGCACCCTACTACACCCCAAACTCCTCATTCCGAGCCCCACCCCAGATCCCACACCCCAACCAGAGTCTGCACCCCTGTCCGCACCCCAACCCCCCACCCCAATCCAGAGCCCTCTCCCGCACCCTGGACTCCTCATTTTTGGCCCCACCCCAGAGCCCTCACCCCCTCCCACACTCCAACCCCAATTTTGTCAGCATTCATAGCCCACCATACAATTTCTATTCCCAGATGTGGCCCTCAGGCCAAAAAGTTTGCCCATCCCTGGCTTATATTGTACCTGTTTAATGGATAAATAGAGGGCCTCAGTCTCCAGGGCTGTAAGTACAATATCTTTCAGCAGCACTAAATTAATCAACAACAAAAAAAACGAAAATTCCATAGATAGTTTTGGATTTTAGTTCAGAAAAGTAGTTGAATAGTTCTGTTGCCAAATAGCCCATTCTTATAAATATAAATAGACACTATTTGTGATGCATTCCAATGACTAGATATACTTTTTATCCATAGGAATTAGGATTATACGGATTTGAAGCAGCTTTAATCCCTGTTTTGTCATTTGAATTTGTGTCTCTTCAGACTTTCTTTGAAAAGGTAAGCTTTCAACCTTGTAGTAGTCCTGTTGGAGAAATTATGCCCTATGACTGCCAAGCTACAAAGACTAATCCTGATTCAATAATACCTTCTCACTGCTTTCTGTATTGCTGTTTCTCTCCTGAATTGATAGGGAGTTAAAGAACTTTTCCACAACTCCAGTCCCCTCCTTAGGTATATACCTTGTTAGTCTCATCCCTCATTGCCTAATTGGACCAAAAAGCTGCTACTAACGATGGTGAAGAACTTCACTGAGCATACCAAACTTGTCTCCCTGACATCCTTAGATGATGTAGTCCCTTCTCATGTAACTAACCTGACAGATTCAGCTGGGATGAGCTATATCCAGTCTTGCAGTGACTATAATACTAGGTCAGTTGCCTAGAAAACTTTGCCATGGAAGTGTATCTGCTGCCTAGTTAGAAAACAGGCTTGAATTTAGAACTCTCTTTCTTGCTCTCCAAACGAGTGGGGGCTAGGACAGGGGTTCTCAACCTTTTTCTTTCTGAGCCTCCACCCCAACATGCTATAAAAACTCCATGGCCCACAACAACTATTTTACTGTATGTAAAAGCCAGGACCAGCATTAGGGGGTAACAAGCAGGTCAGTTGCCTTCGGCCCTACAAAGCTAAGTTGCTCCGGCTTTGGCTTCAGCCCTGGGTTGTGGGACTTGGGGCCCCGGGCTTCAGCCCCATGTGGTGGGTGTTTGGCTTTCTGCCCTGGGTCCCAGCAAGTCTAATGCCGGCCCTGCTTGGTGGACCCCCTGAAACCAGCTTGCGGGCCCCCCAGGACACCCTGGCCCCTGGTTGAAAACCATTGGGCAAGGAGATGGCACACTTAGTGGTTTGAGCTGCTCATCAGTGACCTCTGTTTGTTAAGATCTGACTGTGCTTTCTTCTATGCTCCTGCCTACGGCATAGTGTGCTGTAACACCAGGATTTACATAAAGGAAGGTATATGTAGGAAGGTGGATTTATGCAAGAAAAAGATAGGCCTTCGTAAGAACTTGTTTGTATGATATGAACCACCTGTCGCCTAGATTCTAAGGACAGTGTTTTCTGTTCTAGTTTCCCTACCTGACGGGTGCCCAATGGTGTGTTCCACAGAATGCTCTAAATAATGGGGATTTTATGGACTTGAGAGAGGAGGGAAGGACCATGTGAGCTGGAGAAAGAAACAGAAAAGAAATGTGTTTAGTAGGGCTGGTTGACATTTTTCGTTTTGAAACATTTTGCGGACAAAAGATGGTCCTTTTCCTAAACTGAAAACTTTCACAAAAAGCTTTTGGGTTTTTTTAAGATTTTCCGTTTTACTTTATTTTTTTGTTGAAATTGAAAGTTTCAAAAATTTTAATTATTCATTGTTGCTCCCTCTTGCCCCTCCATTTTGTCATTAAATTAATCATAGCTAGGTTTTTGGGGGAGGGAGAGTGTCACTTTTTCATTTTTCTCTTAGCCACTCTAACTTTTTAAAACTTCTTTATCTTGGAGAAGCTAGAGTGGCAAAAGGAAAAATGAAAATTCAGACTCTTCAAAAACTGGAGACGTTTGAGTAATTACTGTGGCAGAATTAGTTTCATTTTTTCTTTCGCTATTTTACAACTTTTCAAAGGTTAGGAAAGAAGAAAAGTTAATGACAAATGCACATAATTTATTTTATGGCACCTGGTGGCAAAAAGTGAGAGGAGGAAAACAAATATTCAGACATTTTTAAAAGGTATTTCCTGAAAATTTGTGGGGAGGGAAGTGAGAAATGGATCCAGTTTGAACCCTGCAAGCTAGAAACAACTTCAAAATTTTCAGTTCATTCTCATAAAATGGATTTTCTTTCCGGTATTTTTTTTAAACCCTCTACTCTTATGTTTGTTTAGAAATTCTTATTGAGTCAGTTGCCAAGCACCTGGGCCTGTTACATGATTATTAAAACTAAAAAATAAATATAAACTTTTTAATTAAACTGTAATGGAAACCACCTCTTTGTAACAAAGCCCCTGAATCCCTAATGACAGCCAAAAAGTTTTCAAAACCTAGAGCTAAAACTCAGTCTTTTACTTTATTCTGTAAAGTTGGTTAAGTTCTGGCTGTGGTGAAGTACTTAAGGGGAAAGTTCTTGAGGAATGGATAAAAATAAAGTGAAAAACATCTGGGCATGAGTTCTGAAACACATTGGAAGAGCTGTTCATCCCACAGAGGAAGACTCCCCTTAGAATGCATTTGTTAAATTAGAGGATCATCTCATGCAGAAGCAATCCACTTTTCAATATACTTGAGGCAGATAGGCAACTTTCTGCAATATCTTTGGGAGACCCTTTTGTATTAAATGTATGAATGGTACCTCTCTGGGCCAGAGATTGTATGCTTTCCGAGAGGTGAGGGTTACCACGGCTCCTTCAGGAACTGAAATCAGTAAGGGATGATGAGCACAAATCATTCAGTTTATAACACCTCCAGAAAGGTACTACCACCAAGGGAGGCTTGCATATTCTGGTTCTAACTGGATTTTCCAGAGGCCAACAGACAAGAAAGTACTTTTGGATAAACAGCCCCATCTTAAAATAACTCAGGGCCTTCATTCTGGTTCTTGATCTAAAGACTGAACTTGCACCCATGTGGAAAACCTAGTTGTCAGGTTTGAAAGACTGACATTACCAGTGACCTATGTTGAAATTGGGGGTGACCCTGGTAAACTTTATAGCATGTGTGTACGTTTTTTTTGTTGTTGTTTTTATATGCTTTCTTTTTGATGATTTTACCTTAATAATAAATGTACTGGCTTAGAAGGAGCTGTGGGGTAATTTGTAAGTGCTGGCAGTACACTGGCCATATCCCTCAAAGAGGAAGCAAAGGACAGGCACTGACCTTTTAGGCAGACTGGCTTACTGAGGTATTGCAATATAAAGCTGGGAGCTGTTCAGCCTTAAAACCCCCAGGTCAGAAAGGAGTGAGACACTGGTTTCCATCCAGGAGAGGTGATGGCTGGAAGCCAGAAACTCTTGAGGGAGCATGGTGGAGAAATGTAGCTGCAGTTACCCTGAAACTTTGAAATACGGCTTCATAGTTTTCCAACCTGATGCTGGATTTAGACTTATACATTATGAGAGTTTACATCTAAAATGTTGTGACACTCTGTACCTCGAGGAGCACCCTGTAGCCCGCAGATTCATCATCTATATATAATTGTGATATTGCATATAAAGCATGCCACGTGAGGTATCAGAGGAAAGGTTATGATCTTCTGAAACCCACTGTTGCATCTAAATATGTATATCATCAATGCATATGAAGTTATGAGAATTGTGTTGTATGATTGTCACTAAAATATGCTGTGGGTTTGGGAAGCGTCCAGATACTAGCTCCCCAAAGACAAGGAGGGGATAACCAAAGCCCAGGCGGGTATCCAACAACCATCAACAGCCATTGTCAGGCAAGGCAGTTACAATTCAATGGCTCACTTGCACAAGGCCACACCAGGGGAATTACTTAACCTTGCCTGGGGACTCAGCAATGCCCACCGACATGGCTGGATTAGTGTTCTCCAAGCACATGGATTAAGGGTATAAAACAGAACACAGGGGCCCCATGCTTTGCCCTCTCTCCTCCCTGCACCTATGCTGCAAGCAGCAAGGAAAGACACTCAGAAGACTGAAGATTCCAACAGAGGAAACTGGCCCAGGTTTCAAGGGTGAAACCTTTGTCATATGAACTGTAATATCCAGTGAGGTGAGAAAAACTGCTTAATCTAGATGTTGCCCAGTCTAATAGAGTTGAGAGTTTAGATTACGTGCTTGTATTTTCTTTTCTTATGGTAACCACTCTGACTTTTTGCCTATCACTTATAATCTTTTATAATTAATAAACTTGTTTTACTGTTTATCTTTACCATTGAGTTTGCCTGAAGTGCTTGATAAATCGGCACAGGTTTACAGGCTGATGTATTTCCACTTTCCATTGATGAAGTGGTGAACCAATTAATACACTTACATTGCTCAAGAAAGGGTGTAAACAGTGCAAGACGGTATATTCCTGGGGTACAAGGCTGGGAGCTGGGGGGGATTTGCCAGGTGCCTTTCTCTTTGTGATTCATGAGTGGCTCTGGGAGCATTCATGCAGTCTAGCTGGGTGTGGGGCTCCACATGTGGTTGTGCTGAGTGATAGTGCCTGGAGGGGTTTGCTGGTTGTCACTAGCAAAGCACTGTGAGGGATAGCCCAGGCTTGAGAGTTAAGGGGGCACAGGGGTCCCACAGTCCCAGGCTGCACCCTGTCACAAATGTATAAAGTTGCAGTAGAGTGAGTAGCTTAAACTGAGCAGCAGAGTTGAAAATGATGAAAAACCATATAGAAGGAGTGTATTGGTCCTGTATACATTATGTTACTGTCACTTAAGTCTTAGTGAATGCATTAAATACAGAGCCTTTTTCTATAGAATAGCTCTTTCAATGTGCTTTGAGAAATCATGCTCAGGCTTAGACAGTATTCACATCTGTTCCCCATCTGAACTCTGGCAGGGCCTGTTAGTCAGCTGAAGAGAGCTTTAAATGCTAGCTGGTTCAAAGAAAACAATGAAAGGAGACTCGTGATGGATGTTCTGGTTATATAGCTCTCAATTTGACAAGGGGGATTTCTCCTTCCCTCTCCTCTGCCCCTGGGCTGGAGGCAAAGATATTTTTAAATTACAATTGTTTTAAAGTTTGGGAAACCAGGTTGCTGAGGGTCATCCCTAGCTGTGTGAGAATTTCTCTAGCGCCAGGCAAGTGATCTTACTGTCCATGAACATATTGAGGCTGCAGCACCTCTCGTTCCAAATGCTTGCTGTACATGCACAGTGTGTTTTCTAAATGTTTATGGAAGTTACTGTGGGGCAGCTCATTAGCACAAGTTCTGCACTTACACATACTTTACCATATCCTGCAGCTGCAGAACTAAAGACTTGAAAAAAACAAACCCCTTACTATGATACAAACTAATTAGCAGTGAATGAGTTGGCCAGTTATGAATCTAATATACACAGCCAGGGTTATGAGGCATGGGTGATCCCAGTTATATTCTACTTGAAAAAGCCCTAAGCTAGTGCTTTCTTTGCAGCTTCAGTAATATTAAATACACTTTATGAGGGGGTTAAATGAAACAAACAGCTTTTGTGAAATCCTGGTTTCACTGAAGTAAATGGGAGTTTTGCCATGGACTTTAGTGGGGCCAGTATTTAACCCTACTTTAAATCCTATCCCTTTTTATTCTCAGAGTATGCAATATACATGCGTTTGTTATTAGTATTTTGTGTTGTAGATCTTTATATGATCTCTGATTGCTAACCCAAATTTATCTATAAGCCTCAGACATCCGACAGTCCTAATTTTTATTTTATCATCTGTAAAGAAATCATATAACTGAGATGATAGAAAATGCTATTTATGCTAAAGAAGTTTTCCCACATTATTTGAATATTCGTTATTTGTGTGTTCTATATTAGGGTTATACACCTGCAGTAGGTTCCATACAGAGCCATTTTCAGGATTGGGCGCTTAGTTGTTAAAACATATCTTAAACAATTGCCCTGTACTCCTATATAAGATGAGTATTTTACACTTTTAATGCCAGGTTTTGAAAAGAGCTCAGCACCCAAAAGCTCCCATGCAGGAACCTAAATAAAGAAGTGAGATTTTCAAAAGTGCTCAGTACTTTTCAGCCCCCCATTACGCTAGAACCAGAAGGGGGAAAAAGTGTCTTTAACAGCTGTCTTGCCCTGGGCTTCAAATTTTGTGCTGCACCCACAAAATTGCACACTTGATGTTCTCTCTACCATTTTAAAAATTATTTTGTTTAAAATTTGAGATACATAGTTTTGTGTTTTCCTTGTTCTTACAAATATCCAGGGATATTTACTTAAATGCTGAGTTTAAATTTGTAATCTGTTACTTTGTTCAGACAAGGCCTACAATTATTAGGGTCCACCAGAAATTTTTTGGTTGGTGTTGTTTTTTGCATAGACAGTCAGTAATCTGAACTATTCTTCACCCTGGCAGTGAGGCAAGCACCTGCCCTCATGATACTTTCTGAGTTACTGCTAACAATAATTATTAGCTTCCCCTGTAAGAATTTTAAATCCATCATATACTTTTCTCACATTCCAGTCTGGTGAGAAGAATTTATGTCTGTTCCTATATTCAGATTTCAGAATTAACGTTGTCTTGTGTGAAAGTTTGAGTTAACCTGAATTCAGTGTTATAAATCTCATTAATATTTCTGCTACTTTTATTAAGTGATCAAAATATTTGACACTTTGGACTGTAATTTTCATATTGTAAAATTGTAACATTCACTGTATGTTTTTTGAACTTCCCAGAGTTTATCTAAATATATTTTCTAAATTGTTTTTTGGTAGCTCTCTCATCCAGATAGTTATGAGGGTTTAATTTTTACCAGTCCAAGAGCAGTAGAAGCTGCCAAGTTATGTTTGGGAGAGAATAGTAAAAATGAAGGTAAGTGCAGATTTATATCTTTGGTTCTGTCTTTTTAAATGAAGTTTTATAAATTTCATTCTCTCGCCCACCAGAAGCTACTTAGTGTGCATGTATGGGTATATTTAAAAA
This sequence comes from Lepidochelys kempii, assembly GCF_965140285.1. Taxonomy (NCBI): domain Eukaryota; kingdom Metazoa; phylum Chordata; order Testudines; family Cheloniidae; genus Lepidochelys; species Lepidochelys kempii. Next base: position 103,578,217 of record NC_136386.1, read on the forward strand.
AAAAAAAATCTAATAATTGACTTTGAATATTTAAAGGCACCACGCTGCTTTATGCTTAGGTGAGCTTTCACATGTAGAGATTGTTTGTTTGTTCCCCCCCATAATAATATTTTTCTAGTTATTATAACAAAAATAACTGAGTGCAAATAACTCTAATTAGACTTCATTTTTTCCCATGAAGTGAATGAAAGTTATTCTTCTTAGTAATGCTAGGACAGTAGTAAGCACCAACTAAGGAATCTGTTTCAGTTTTTAATATATAAAGGTATATTCTGGGACTGTACATAGGAGTTTGCTGAAAACTCTCTAGCCCACTAGAAACTGGCCATCCCATCATCATGCATGTATGATTCTCATGAAATCTTACTTGAAACAGTTTTTTCAAATCTTGAATATAAAATCTGTCATGTGGATTGAAAAGTAGCAAAAAGACAGTGAACAAATGATAATGAATAAACAGCAATGTACCAGGTTGGGTGGAAAAGTCTTGTGGAACATTATATAGAAATTGTCATACCAGATTAGATCAATAGTCTGTCTAGTTGGGTATTCTGGCTTTAACAGTGGCTAGTACAAGGTGCTTCAGAGGAAGGTGCAAGAAAGCATATAAATGGACAATTATTGAATAGCCTGCATATAGAGAGAGTTTCTTTCTATTCCCAGACAGTTAATAATTGGTTTACTCTCCATAGAACAAGGATATATACCCTTTAATATTTTTATCTAACTGTCCTGGGGTGCTCTACTCACTCCTGCAGATTAGCTCTGCCAGGCCAACTCCCCTTCCTGCAGTGTCACTCTATCACTCTCTCTGTGCCTCAGTCTCTCAGGACTCAACTGCTCTCCCTTTGTGGCTTGGCCCTCCAGCCAGGTCACTTTAGTATTCCCCTTCCCGGGTATCAGAGTCTCTCTGGTCTCACTGTCCCAGGCAGTCTTCCCATTCACTACCCCTTAACAGTGCCACTTCTCCAGCGGCTGGTAGGGGAACCCAGGCCCTCCCTCTATACTGGGTTCCAGCCCAGGGACCCTACAACAAGCTGTCAAGGTCTGCACAGTCCTGAACCTTACTGCTGTATCCCTGGGCTACATCCTACCTTACCCTACCCTGAGAGTGACTGTCGCCTCACTCTCTATATCCCCCATCTGCCCTCAGCTTCTGGGCTTTATACAGACCCAGTCTGTTCCTGTCCAGCTCAGCCTCATTTCTAATTAGTCCTTGCCACCTCCTTCAGGTGCCGCCTATGTGTTTAATTGGCCCACCTCGCCACCTTAACCCCTTCAGGCCTTGTGTGGAGTGGACATCCCTTCCCATTAACATAACTCTGATAGTTTTATAGTTAATGAGAACAATCTTATCCTTTTTTAAAATCATACTAAACTCTAGAACTCAATGTTTTATCTTCTGGCAATGAGTTCCACAGGTTAAGTATGTATTGTTTAAAAAGTATTTCCTTTCACAAGTTTTAAATGTATTTATCTTTTCATTTCAAATTATATCCCCCTTGTTCTTGTATTATGAGCAAGGGTAATTAGAAACACCTGACCTTCTCCATATTTAGGCTTTGATCATGCAAACATGAGTAATTTTACACATGTAAGTAGTACCAGCTCAGTGAAACTGTTCCTGTGTTTAAATGTTTGCAGGATTAGCATCTTAGATTTTAAGGTTTTTTGGGAAAAGACCATATCTTTATTTGTATTTGTACAATACTTATTACAGTTGGGCCCCAATTCTGATTCGGGCTTTTGAGCACTACTGGAATACATACATATTTTAAATAATTACATATACCTCTATCATGTTATCGGTCAGGGTGCAGTCCAGAGAAGTGAGGGGGTTGTATCACTATTTGCCCTGCAAACTGTGCGTCTTACAATGCTTTACTACTGTAGCTCCCAGTCTGGTATACTCGCAGCCAGCCTACAAGAATGCAGGTCACACCCTGAAGTGTCTGTGTTCTAGACAGCCCTGGTTCAGCAGCTCTGATCCCAGCAGCCTGATTACAGCCCCTCTCTGGCTTCCACCAGCCTTGGTTACAACCAGCAATGTGACCCCAACACACGTCCAATCCCAAATTTTCCCAGACCCATGTGCTGTGCACTGTCCTGCCCTCTCCTGGACAATTTAGAGGAACAAACAAACTTTCTTATTTCTTTGAAGACACAAAATCACATCACAGCTTATTTACTTAAATGAGGTAAATACACCTTTCCATTTAAACGCAACACTTAAGTTGGTTTATAGTAAAAATAAAACAAATTTATTAACATAGGACGTAGGCCAAGTGATGCCAAGTAAATGAATAAAGTTAGAAAGGGTTACAAGCAAATAAAAGTGAAAACACACAGCTAAAAGTCTAAAACTTAATCTAGAAAGGTACAGGCCTTGTTCAACATGGTTTCTCACCTATATTCAGTTTCCAGAGACTTCCACCCTTCCTTCCTCCCACCCCCCGTCTTTGGTGGAAGGATCCATGTTCTCAGCTTGCAGGAGCGCTGTTCCCTTCTGTCTGTCTAGTGATGGATGCCAAAGATGACTTCTGCCCTTGCTTATATTTTCCTAAATTCAATTAACTTGTTTCAAGAGGCAGGATGACCTCATGCTGTTTTTCCTTTCCTGTGGTCTTCCCTTCCTCTTGCTGATATCTAGGTAAATAGAACTTCCAGTATATCTGGTCACACCTTGCATAATTTAATTGGAGACAGGTAGACAGCTGTCTGCATTCCTATCTGGGGGAAAGGATGTTTCTCCCTTTGGTCACAGACAGGAAAGCCTAATATCAATGAGTATCCATAATTTCTTTTGTACTGTTAACACGTACAGTTCACATTGATATTAATCACTGTTGTGTCATGGGGTTTCATAAAAAGACCTCACTCTATACACTTTTATAATATAGTAATATTGTATACAATCAGTTAATTCAATTGCTTATCACTTGAGGTTCAGACCCCTGTCTTGATAGACTAATAAACCTTTTAAATGAATTCTTCTGAGGGTTACCCCTCAAAATAAAGTTTTTTCAAACTACAAGGAAGGCAACATGAAGTCTGGTCATAAAGGAAGCTCCATGCTCTTTCTTCCCCGTCTTGTTAGTTTAACAGCTTTGTTTACCTAATATGTAAAAGTGGACCTTCATTGTCTTTGCCTGAAGAACAGGCTGGTCAGAGAATCAAATACACATTCCTTTGTCTAAGGCAGACCTGTTTACCATCTCCCTCGACATACTTGGTTTAAACACACTTTAGTCATATTTCCAGCATATATTCATAACTTTTTGTACACACTCTGTGCATACATCATGCAAAAATGTTAATGATCAATGTGTTATTAGTTTTGAAATGAAACCTCACAAAGATATTTGTACAAAGATTGTTACAATAGTGTGTAGGGTCTGAATACAAGGTGTGTAGCATCAAACATGTCTCCTTTTATTCGGACTCCCGTGTAAGCTAATCAGTCTCAATCTTTTCAATATCACCTTATATGGAAGGCTTTCCTTTCTTCTGATTATTATTATTATTATTTTTTTTTTTTGCACAACTCTCTCTGGATCTTTTCTATTTCTATTAAGCCATTTTTTAAAAAAACTGAAGGGCAGAAATGAACTCAATATATTTCATGTGAGTCTGTACTGTTGTTTTATATAAGGCATTATAATAGGAGACCTATCAGATCTATCTCTGCTCAATCAGTTTTTCAGGAATTGGGAAGAGGAGGCTGGAGCCGAACAACATTGCTCAGTGTGAAGCTATAATTTAACTCACATATTTAGAAAGAAAAGCTATTTCCTAGCCACTTTATTTTGGGGTCTGCTTCTCTAGGATATTTTTTTTCCATATTGATAGATCTCTTTTTCTTTTTATTCAAAGCACAATCAGCGTATACATTTGTCGTCTTATTTTTATAAAATAATAGAGCTGTATACTGAAGTATTCCAGTGCATGAATATGGGATTTATTTACCATTCTTTGATTTGTTGGCATGAAATCTTCGATTTATTCTATGTCTAAGCTTTCAGTTTTATGACCGAATCTATACTGGATATCCTTATTGCGCAATTTGAAATTCATCAGTTTATCATGCACTTTTTGCTTTGGAATTCTTTTTCTTCTGCAAGTTTAACTGAGTTTTTATTCCTAGTTAATGTCAAAATATAAATGAGCATTACAAGTTACAGTTGATCTGGTACCATGCAAGTATCCATTAAAAATACTACTTAACACAAGTAATTGAAAACAGTTTTTGTTCAACCAAAGCTTTTTGAAGCATGTTATAGACTGTTTTTAGAGTGAACCATATATCTGATTTAAAATCTTTATTTTGTACACGTAGAATTGCTGACATTTATAGTGTAGTATTGGTTATTAGTATTTTGGTGTGCTCACAGATTTCTCAAGATAAATAAGCAATCTTTTGGGCAGAAGTCCAAATACTCTAGTGTTTATGCTGTATTGCCAAATGCTTACACATAATGTAATGTTTTACAGCCTGGAGAAATTCTCTACAAGAAAAATGGAATACCAAATCAGTGTATGTTGTAGGAAAAGCTACAGCTTCTCTAGGTAAGCCAGATTAAAGAAGAAACCCGTATACAAAGCAACCTCTTCAGTACAATTCTTGAAGCATTAACCTTAGCTCAAGGTTGCACAGAACAAAGGCATGAGAAGCTCCTTTTCATTAACAAGTGAAAGTTTCTAAAAAGTCAGCTTTATACATATCATCAGAACAACACCAGCTAAGGATATGGCCCTGGGGTGCACGTTATTTTCCCTATTATAATGCAATTGCGATTACATTAACGGTGATTTAAAAGATTAGTCAAAAAAAAAACCAGGTATTGAATTTATATATATATTTTGTATGGATGAAATGCTGGTGCCATTGAAATCAGTGACAGAATTCTCATTGACTTCAAGGGGGTAGGATTTCACCCATTGTTTCTATGTTGTGATCCACCATCAGAGAGTTTAAAGAAATTGTATACATTGTTTTAATTATGTTGTACAAATAACTCATGCTGTGGACAAAGAATCCTTCTACCATATGTTGAAATCCTATTAATTGATAGCTAAGTTGTTTGCCTTTTGTTTTTGTTTTGAGAGCATTTCAAAGCAGCGGTAGGCTGGTAGCACAAATCAGCTATTATATAGTTCTCTTAATTGGAGTTTACTGCACTTTTTCAGTTTTATTAATATCAGTTTTATTTATTTACTTTATCTTTATTTTATAAATGACTTATTCAGTATACGGTTAGCTGAATTAATTTTAACCACTTTATCTAATGTGTAGATTCACTGTTTGTTCGTTGGCCTGATACGTTGGTTATAACTCTTTAACTCAGTGTTTATGTTTAAGTCTGACCTCGGTGTCCCATGCAAGTTCTACATTTCTTCTATTAAGATACTACATCACATAGGTAAACAAGATGCAACATAGGCCTATAAAGAGACAAGCAGCACAGTTTGATTATCAGTTTTTTCTGCTACTGTTAGTTATTGTGTGTGTGGTTTTTAGTGTTATGGGTAACCAAAGTCTAAATCAGAAAGTGTAGAACATTTGACATTTAGCTGGGGTACTGCTGGATAAATCAATATTGTGTTGTTTAAAGTGTACAGGACTGTGGGTTTTTTTCCTCCTGTTAGTTTGGCACATTTTAAATGATATGTTAATTTCATTTAAACCCGGTCTGCTTGTAAACTTCAGTGTGCTAGATGACATTTTGTTGTTTGAATTAGAAGATGAATTTATATGGCAACTGTTTTGTTACAAGTTGCATGATGTTCTTCATTAGCAGGTGTCAATAGCTATGTGATGTGATTGCTTGCACCTATCTCATTGCCTATACCACCTCAATTTGGTTTAAGTACATAGCCTGAGCAATTGTTCAGTTCCCTGCAAAAAATATCTTATAATCGCATGCCCATGAGGACAAGCAAGACTCCAAAGCTAGATACGGGGTTTCATTCCCCTCAGTATGACTGTATAAATCTCACTAAGTCTACCAGGATGTATATGAGAGCCTCAAGGAGAGAAAAGATAGCTTAGCTTTGCATCAGATGTTTTGCTTTTGTGCAAGAGACCTAAAATGTTTAGTGATATTTAGCATATATGGATTAAATAAAAAGACTGATTCAATCTGATCCTGAATGGCTGCTTAGCATGGGGCTAATCTGGATTTAATTTCTAGAAGTGCAGAAGAAATTAATTTAACTGCACATAGAAGGTCACAGTTCACAGTACCAGTCAAGATAAAGAAAATAATATGGACCGAAAGGAAGCTTGAGCCAGTCGCATCTGACCCTTTTTAGTTAATTTGGGATTTCCACCATATATGCCTTTATGGTAAATAAGAGACATATTGTACTCTTGGTTTTCAGTTTTTTATCCTGCATTGCAGAGGGGAGCTACACACCTGATGAGCTATGTCTATATGCTCCGCAGGAGCACAGGTGCAATCACAGGGAGTGCACTCTGTTTTGTGCAGCAAGCCAACATGGGCACCTTTGCCCTCTGTAAATTTGGGGACCATGATTAAGGGTACGTTTTAGTCACAGGTATTTTTGGTAAAAGTCATGGACAGGTCACGGGCACTAAACAAAAATTCACGGCCTGTGATCTGTCCATGACTTACTAAAAATACCTTTGTCAAGATTCCTTCCGTGACCTCCATGATAGACTTGCAGCTTTACCCACAAACAGGCTCCAGAGTGAAGTTTAGATACTCAATAATCCCCCATGTTGCTCTCCTAAAGCAGTTCCCTCTGTGTGATCAAGGATCAAATCCTTAGGTGGTATGTTACTTAAAAAAATGATTCAAGAAAATCTAAAGGAAGTTCAGAAAAAGATGGATCAAGTTGGATCTCCTTTTTCCATTCAAGTGTTTCTGAAAATAAATTCAGATTGGTTGTCACATTCTGTCAAACAATATATTTCTTTGTTACTTTTCTTACAGTGGAGGAGATTGGCCTTGCTCCACAAGGAGAAAAGTGTGGAAATGCTGAAAAACTAGCTGGATACATTTGCGCAAGTATGCAGAAATATTTCAATTAAGGCAAATTTATTTTAAACTTATTTAAATTTGTTTTAAAGTACTGCACATAGTCTGTGTAGAGGTGTTCAGTAGAATCCTGAAACACCATTTGTTGGAATGCTTCAGATGTCCCCAACATGTTTTGGAGAAATAGGTTTGTGCTATACAGAATCCAATCAGTATATTAGTTTATAGGAAGTAAATGGTAATAATAATTATAAAATATTTTATGGTCCAACAGATAAAGTGGCATTTACTGACCCTATTAGCCATGACTTTCATAACATAATGAAAGGCAGAGCTGCAGATGTCGCCTGTTTATGTATCTTGGTGCAACTGGTATTCCATGTCCCCTTGATACTGACTTTCCTTGCTGCAGAATTAGACATTACCCCAAACCAAATGCGGCTGGCATTCCGCCCCTCACCCCATTGTCCAATGATTCAAAAGTAGATAAAGGGATAACCCTTTCTCCCTCACAATTAACCAGACAAGTCCCAAACGAGAATTGTTTTGAGAAAGTTATGAAAGCCGGGATGGGAGGAAGGTTCCAATGGAAAGTTGAACTTCGCTTTTGTTATGGTGAAAGCTGTAATGCGGGACTACTAACTACTTCTAACAGTATCAAACTCTTGTCTGTTCTATGTGATTTCAAGACAGCTGGTGCAAAAGCCAGTGCAAAATGCTAATTTAGAAAGCTTAGGTATTGTGTTTATTAGTTTTTGTTATACTGACCTGCATTGCATATAGCCATGATGTTAAATTGTTATGTATTGTATGCACAAATAGTGGGGAACCAACCAGCTCCATAATCAGAAATTTAAAGTATCAATTTTCCCTGTAGTAGTGTTTTTGAGAAACATGTTTAGGCCTGGTGGCTGATTATTGTTTATTGGGCAGCTGTAAGATAGAACAACTACAAGCTGTACAGAGATGTTTCATGATCAAACAGCTGGGATTCTAGACTTAGGAGAAACCTATGCCATAAGAGATAATTGCTAAGGAAGTGAGACTGGCATCAGAACTTCTGATAATATAGTGTTTAGGAGAGTTCATAATTGATGTTCATACTGACTTTAAAGTGTGTGCAAATTCAGATTGATATCTGCTTGATGAGATACTTAACAAAAGAAGATCAACAGATTTAGGCAGGAATTAATGTTAAAAAGGCTTTGAGATTTATTGCTAAATTGAGCTCTGTGTGTGTGCGCCAGCTGTAGAAGCTCTATAAGGTTGTACACCCAGTGTCTAGGTGCTCTGTACCCTAAGTCCACTGAATACTGAGTTTGTCCCTCTGCCGGCAATGCAAGGTATCAGGGAGTTAAGGAAACTGCACTGCAGAGTCTCAAAGAGATAGTGAAATTGAAGATTGGGGGAGATAGCCATTCAGCTGAAGAATTGCTTTTTACAGGCCAGGGAGATGAGAGCTTTCTGCTCCAAACATTGTGGGAGAGGGGAGAAAACATTGGTTTCGGTACACAGGCAGCATCCATCAATAGAACTGAGAATGACCCAGGCTTTGAAGTGTCATTTTATCTAACCAATAAAATGAAAATGGTCCACCTTTGGGCAGCCAGATGCAGAAACACAGATGGTGATTAGTGCAGTTATTCTAGCTGTTAGGTGAATTACTGTAGCTGCTGTCTTAAATACTTCATTACTTGACCACACCTTATCATCCTGCTGACTACATGTATCTTCTAGCGAGGTGCTACAATACTGTAGTGATGGACACGGGGTCAGAACCTAGACAGATTATTTTTTGGCCATTGGACATAACATTTGTTGTGGGTGGAGGGTTATTAGTACAGTCTTTCATGCACAACAGAAATTTATGTAGCTAAATGAAAAAGTGGGATTAGAGCTGTCAAACTTTTATTTACAGAGAGGCTACAATATTTTTGTTAAATTGCATAAGCAGCTTTTTAAATAAATTGAATCATCTTAATAATCAAGAAAAATAGCTGTGGACTTAAATAAAAAAAATTCTGGAAATGAAAAATGTAGTAATATTTTGGCCTATACAAGACTGCACAAGGCATAAAAGAACAACTCATGGTCCCTGTCCTAAAGATCATGCAATAGGTTTTCTATTTTTATTTAAGGTTTTCTCTGAGATTATTTTTTTAAAATGTGTGGGTAACTGTAATTTTGGATTATAGGTTAGTATTTGTGGATTTTGCAGAAAAGGTGCATTTTGAAGAGAATTTGAAAGAATTGAGGACAGATGTCTGGGCCATGTGATCTGAGAATGTGGGAAAAAATCATAGATTTAGGATATATGCAAGATAAGAAAAAAAAAAAAAAGATCTGTAATACCACAGATTACTCTCCAGTGCCTGGAATTGTGACATTTTTAGGAAATCCAATAATAAGAAAAGACCTGAACTGCACAAAAGAAAAATGACCTTTAAGAGCTCTATTGATTGCTCCAAGACAGTGCTGTATTACAGAAAAGGAAGTCTTTATCTGACCCCAATAAATGACTGTACCATTGCAATGAGTACAACAGCAGCCCTGGAAAAAATAGAAGATTGACTACCATGCTGGTTCAAAAGTGATGAAAAGGAGGGAGGGCAAACTAGACCTTTGTTTTAAATTAAATCTAAAGAGATTTTTGGTTTGGCTGCTGCTTATATTTACTTTTAGGAAGATAACCTGCCCCCACCTGGGTGTGTCCATTAAAAGCACTGCCCTCTCCCCAATAGACTTTGTCTCACTCCCCCCTCTGTAAGCCCCTTCTCTTCCTCCCTGTGTGTTCTCTGTGGGTTGGAGGGACAGTGGATTGCTCTGCTGATACACTTATCCCAGCTTATTGTTCACTCTTCTTGGCCCGGCAGCTGCTTCCCTGTTCTGCACACACTTGGGCAGTGCAGAGCAGGGAGCTGGTACTGATAGAGGCAGCCAGATACAAAACAGTACCTTCTGGTGAGAGCAAGTGAACTACCTCCAGAACCAACAGCAGCCTCTGGAAGCCACCAGCAGGAAAGCAGGAACTGCATCTTTTACACCAATTTGGGAAAAATTCCTGGGCTGAGGGCAGCTTCTTGTTAAATCACAAGCAACATTTTAGAATACTACAAAATTGCAGGACTCTCAGTACACTTGCAAGAAATGCAATCCTGAATGTATCGTAACAATATAGAAAATTTCAATCAGTGGGGACTCCTGTTGCTGATGTAAACATAACCAAACTCAGTCTTATCAGGTTGGGTATAAATAGGGGCAATCAATTTATTAAATTGTTTATAACAACCTCTGAGGTAAGAGTTAAATTATAATAATGTCCTGAATCAATGTTTTCCATTATGCACTTATTAGTCAACTATTTCTTTTTGCTTATACATAAAATTACAAATAAGGAATTAATTGAGAAGACTAAATCTAGATAGAGCAGAAGATTGTATGTCATAAATATATGCTGTCAGCTCAGAAAAAAAACCTCTGAAGTGGTTACATTTCTTTTGTTATTCACTTTCTATGTCTTTGGTGCTGACTTTGGCTTAGCTAATCAGGAGAATAGATCAAATGGCTCCTTAATTAAATAGGTAGTTTCAGTCTGTTTTCAAGACAAATCTTTTTAGCTTTATTAGAATTTAATGTCTTTGTAGTGTTGATTATGTAAGTTAGAGGATGCTTCTGGGGCCAGTGTTTGTTACATTGTATATTGATACAGAGCTATCGAACTATTATTCTTTGCTTTGTAAACACAAGTCAAAAAGGATTAGTGTTACTTTACAGATATCACATTGGCATTTCAATTAACTGACATGAGCTTTGGTTGGAGTGATATTAATGTATTTTGCCTTTATCTCACAGAATACTCTTCTGCATTTCATCTCAATTTTTTGCTTCCTGTAATTTATTACAAACATGTCTCTGGGTCCTAATAAAACTTCAGTTTTCAATTAGGATATTCAGATCAATCTGTGTTGACTGCTAATAAGGTCCTTCGATTTGATTTTTACTATGGTGTCTGTTTTTTCCCCAGAGGCAACTCTGGTGCTTAATGCTGAAAACCAAGAATCTCCTTTCAGTGCTTAAAATAAACAACCCAATCTGTGGTTTATTGTTCTGATAGACTCCTGAAGAAAATTCTCTTTAAGGACCTCACTTATTTAAAAAAGAGTAATGTAGTTGTGCAGAATTTTGCCTCAGACCGTTGTGTGCCTCAGTATATTTTTTACACTAAGTATCCTATAAAAAAGCAAATGTGTGCACAATCTTTATTAGAATATGTCCACTGCTCAGATGTTGTTTAGTGCTGAAAAAAATCACAAGGAGTTTGTTGTTCCATTTAGGAAAAAAGGAAGATGGGTAATTTCCATAGTTTCATTTGCTTCTGACATGGACCCCCATTTCATTAAAATATTAATTCCCCAATTGGGATCTCTTTTCAGCGGTAAAAATAACAATTGCAAAACCATTATTTAGAAACAGATACTACAGGAAGTTTGGTTAGAATATCGAGTATGGTGTAGTATTTCAAGTCGTAATATGGTGGAGGGAGCTATGTTACTACTTTTGTTAAAAGCACTCAAAATGTTAACCAAACGCCCGCCAAACCACTGTCTTGTTTTAAGCAGAAAGCAGTGATGGGCAGTAGCATAGAAAAAGACTGGGAAGACTGCCCATATACACCTGGCCTTCTGGTGAACCTTGAAATAAATAGTGATCCAGATTTTTTACACACACACGCACAAACACACATACACACTTACTTACTTACTTTTCCCCCAGCATCTAGCTCAGTGAGGCCCTGATCTTGATTCGGGCTTCTGCACGCTACCATTTTACAGAGAAATATAATCATATCCCTCCTTCCTCTGTTATCTTTCACCTCTTTTTTATAAGTACACAATCCACTTGCAATAAACAGCAACAGTTTTCTGAAGCAATGACCTAAATTTAAATTAATTAAATTAATGTTATCTCATTCCCATCCAGTGGGGAGCTTCTATTCACAAACACTGCCGTCATTCTTGTTGGAATGAGTCTTCACTTTCATGCCTGCCATATCAGATAGAGTTTGTGGGTACATAGATTCCAGTAATAGACAGTTAAAAATGCCAACATAGAGATCTGAAAAACCATCTGATAGTGCCTTATAGGATCTTATAGCTGTGTGGGTAACGATCTTAGAGAGATTGGAGTCCAAATGTATCATCTCCTTTTGAGCTGATGTCTTCATTTAACTGATCAGTCATGAAGAAGCAAGCATCAGAAACATACAAATCAAAGATTGTCCCCTTTCCAAAAATCAACCAGGAAAGACCAGCCTTCCTGCTCTTTCAACTGATGTAAGCAAGCTCTTCCCAGCATAGCAACAATTAGGGATGGGGGCCCTCCACCTCAAAGGGTAAGGATGGTTGGGGAGACTCCTTTGAGACACCATGGTAAAGGGAGTAGGAGTTGCTAGAGGTAGTTTTGGAATGCCTTTGCAAAGCATTCTGTCTCTTTCTTCGATTGCCTGTTCTATCCTCTACATAGCATGATCTATCATGGAGTTATCCACGGCTCAGATGGCTGCAGCTACATTCTGTTGGATTAAGCCTTTGAATAGCAAATCAAGTATATTTCTGAAAATTGGGGAGTGACTGTCGAGAAGGAGATAACTTAGATTTTACTTGGTATTCTCTATTGAAAGGCAAAGGAAATAGAATATAGGAATGCAATTTATCTTTTCGCCAGATCTTTTTAGCCAATGTATTCACACTACAGCAATGGAATCATTTTTAATTTACATGCTAAATAGCCTCTGCCTTCTGAATTGCAGACGTGGCTTGAACTACAAATGTTTTCAGTGATCTTAGTTTTGTATGCACTTATGATGAAGCATACTGCATTTTCAGTATATATTCAAAATTTGACATTTTAAAGTGTCATTTGTGCCAACTGTTAAAAATGTAACCATGATTTAAATTTGCTAATGTGCTTGTTTACAGGGGAAACACCTAATTCATCACCTCTTCTTTTTCCTTGTGGATCTCTCAAAAGAGAAGTTCTTCCAACAATACTCAAAGAAAAAGGTTGTTGCAGCCTTTAGAGCTTTATTTTAATTTGTTAACTTATTGTGGAAACCCCCACCCTTCCTCAAAGTAATAGTAAAAGATTAAAGGCTTATTCTTTATTGTGAACCATCCATGGATTTGTATATATTGGATTTGTACTGTCTGGAGATTAGAGGACAGGACTGAGAATCAGGAGATCTCAGTTCTCCTTCCAGCAATGCTATTGAGTCCATCTCTGACATTGGGAAGCTAATTTGATCCTTCTTTTTAGCTCAGTGCCCCATTAGTAAAATGGCAATTACTATGTTTATTTTATTCACAGTGACGTTGCAAGGCTTAAATGGTGTTTGTAAAGTGCTTTGAGATCCTCAGATTAAAAATGCTCTAGACATGTAAAGTACTGTAGTTGCATCTTGTAACACGAAGTGCCCAGGAATTTTTTAAAAGAAATATTCCTACATCTTAGGCTTTAAAGTAATATATTTTAATGCAATCAATATTATAATAGTGTTGTATTGGAATAATGGGAGCTATTAAAATCCTGTTTAGTTGCTGATGTATTTTCTCTCTTCTAATTACAGGTATTTCACTGGAAAGCCTTACCGTTTATCAAACTGCTCAACATCCCAGTCTCCAAGAATCCTTGAAGAATTATTTCTCACAACAGGTATGGCATAGTCAGTGGTCACCAGTGTAAATGTAAAGCTTTCTGATATATATATGAAACCTGATGAAAAACGTACTACTTTCTCCCTCAGTTATCTGTACGAGATATTATTGTGAGAAGAATCCCTTGGCTATAGCTTTAATCTTTTGAATATAGTGAATCGGTCCTTAAATTTGGAGAAATAACCCAGAAAATTTCAGTAAATACAATGGCACTTAAATACTATGGTAACAGACATTATAGAAAGTCCTAAAATATATAGATAATAATGCCTCTGTGGGAGGGAAAAAATACAACAACCTTTGATGGACCTTTCAAATTTTTGCCCAGTTTCCAAGCTATATTTTGTATCAGTATTACTGGGGAAAACTATTTTATAAACAATTACATATTCACCTTGTTCTTTTTGATCTGCTTAATAAAACTGAAATTTTGAAAAAGTCTGGTTTTAGATCATGTCACATCAGAGACAAATTTACTAACGGTATTTAATGATTTACTTACTTATGGCCATAGATATACGATCTCTGTCACTGAATGTGTTTGCTACAACTTTTTATGAATCTGAATTCAGCACTAATTATCAGCTCTCCATGGTGGCTGAGCCATGTTCGTACGCTGATTATTCTATTTGAGAATGTGTTACTGATTCCATTTTAAGTGTAAAAATTTTGGATGATACCCTATCCTCACATAGATCTGTTTCTTAAAATCCATACTAAAGCTTCTTTTTGCCATCTAATAAAGGTGATTAGGTTGAGATCAGTGGATAGCAAAATAGATTTGGAGCCACTGATACACATTTTTGTTTTCTCAAGATTAGATTATTGGAATGTTTTTATTTGCAGGAACCTGCATTATATCTATGATTCAGCATATTTTGAATGCAGCCTTGCATCCTTATAGACACTCGCTTGCCTGAGCACGTTATTTGCATTGACTTCCTGTTAAATTACATATTGATTTTGAAATTCTTCTTACATTCAAAGTCCTGAATGGCTGTGGTCCCCCCAGCCTTGCTGCTATGTTGTGCTAATTATATGTTCCAGATGAATATTAAAGTCATAATTATCAAATCATATGGTTTCTACAGGTCATAAATGTGAGTAAGTAGCAGCCAGGACATCTTGTAATTTTGTATCCTTGTTATGGAATTCATTTCCTGTTGCAATTAGAGGTGTTCATTCTTGTCATTCAAGGCTAAGCTAATACAATGTTTATTATAAGCTTCTAGCTCCTAAATTTTGATATTTCTATTGTGGTTAAATGTGCAGTGCCCTGCATAAATATAAGGTGGTGGTGGTGGGACTCTATCCCAAAGTGTACAAAGGGGACTTAGGCATTGTGATGCCTAATTTTTAGGCTCTCTGCCTCTTACTGGAGTTCAAAACCCTGAGTTAGGCATCCAGGCTCCCTATGCAATACATGGGGAGAGTTAAATGCCTAATAAGGAATTCACTGAAGTCAGCATGCTGAATGGGGAGTTGCCTACGCTAGTAAATAGGAAATGCTGAGGAGAGGGGTGTGGCCTAAGCCCCACCCCTCAAAGGGAATTAGGTGTCTATCTGTGCTCAGGATTCACAGCTGTGAACTCTTCTCTGGAGTTAAGCACCTAAGCCAAGTCAGCCCTTCTGCATGAAAAATAGAGGAGGTGGTAGTCTCCTTATAGCAGTAGCCCAGTGGTCACACCTTCCAGGAGAGTGCCCTAACCACTGGGCTATAGATATTCTAGGGTGGGTCTCTCTCAATCTCTCCTGTTGAAGCTATTCCAGTTTGTTGGTCGTGAGAGAGAAAATGAGTGACTGGGAGAGTTTAGGGTGAACAGGGAGGACATGCAGGGTGGGAGGCATCAGGAATATGTCCAGAACGGACATGTTTGTGAAGGGAGTTAGGAAAATAACGTATCAAAGTTTTCTGTTTAACGGGAGTAAGAGAATCCAAAGGGTACCCCATCTGGGTCATTAATAAAGAAAGAAACATCCTGATCCCCGTATTGTTATCACCAAAGAGCTCACAATCGTCTCATGACCTTGGAAAATGGATGGTTTAAAAAAAAACAAACGAACACACAACACTTGAATTTCAGTTGGTCCATTGTGTAGTGCAGTTTTGGCAGACTATCAGCATCAGGTCAGGCACCACAGACTGTCTTCAGTAAATCTCTCCTGTTGGCTGACTTCAGCACTTCTCAGCTGACAGCATGGTGCCTACATAGAGAGACTGCTGAAGAGATTGATATGAAAACATGTTATGATATGCAGCTAGAGTCAAGAGAAACATGTTCCAAGCTGCTGTTCCTTCTTTACTTTTATACAGGGTATTCCAGCAAGCATCACATTCTTCAGTCCATCGGGTGTCAGATTTTGTCTCCAGCACATTCAGAAGTTTTCTGGTGATCTTATTAATCAAATTAAGGTAAAGTATCCAATAAGTGTTAAAACATAGCGGGGAGGCATGTGGTCTAGTGGTTAGATCAGGGGATTGGGAATCAGAAGAGGTAAATTCTATTCCTTCCTACCACTCGATTACTCTGGGACCTTGGACAAGTCACCACGCTTTTCTGCCTGTGTTTACCTGTCTGTAAAATACAGATTATAATGTTTACTGGCCATTGTAAAGGGCTTTGAGATCTTACATTGAAAGTGGCTAATTAGTGCAAAGACAATGTTTCTTTTTTTTAAAATATCTTAGATTCCTTGTGCGAGTTAAAATGAGTTGTTTACCTCTTTCTTTTGTAAATCCCTTGTTGAAATCTGTGTATTTAACAGTATTAGAAATGAGTAATTCATTAATAGATTTTTAAACTTTGACCTCTTCAGTTTGAAAATTCCTTCTACCACAGCACTTTAAGTGAATGATAATGAATTAGGGTTTTTTTGTCTTCTTTTAAAAAAAAATTAAAAGTTCTACCATCACATTTCCTTTATGCATTTAAGATCATTGCACAAATTAAACTAACTGTACAACATAGGTCCGTTCTTAGAGTATAAATTACATAAGGTTGGTACCTTCAGAAAATAATGGAAATGGTCGCAAGGTGCACCTATTATGGAGATGGTCCTCCATCATGGGGTTAGGGAGAAATGAAGTGCAACTGACTACAAAGATAAAGCTACTTCTGTTTGACTTGCTGCAATATGAATTTGAGCTGCCTCTCTGTGGTAATCTATTATCAAATGAATCATTTCTTCACATTCAGGATGATAATTGACAAACAGGGATACATACTTTTCTGGTCCACTTTCTGACCTAAGGTGAAAATTTCCCTTCAGCTCAAGTGTATCTTTTCTTCAGTCCCCCAAATTATCATATAGTTTTTCCTCATGACACAAGAAATGTCTTCCTATAGGAATTTACATTCACACTAGAGATGAGCTGTAAAGTTCAGATCAGAATACGAACTTTTCCAAAATGTATGGGGTTTGAATCAGCTCATTATTCAAACAGGGACCAGCTATAGAGGTTGGATCTGGAGTCATAGTTTGCCAAAAGTGGGGGCTGTTTGGATTTGGATTACCCTCTAGTTTAGACCTTTTATAACTAAAGAAATAAATCTACTTGACCATATAGAAAGACTTTGGCCTAAGTCCTGATTCTGGGTACACATACTTTTATGGTCCAAAAGATAAACTAGTAACTTCAAAGTCCAAAGCTCCAGGCTGAGGACTGTGGTCGACAGCACCAGGGCTCCTTCTCACTCTTCCTGCTTCTGGCAGCACTACCTCATCAGAGGTCCTGCAAGGTCCCTCAGCCAACCACACACCATCCACGCTCCTCTAACTCTAGCAAAGAACTGGAATTTACTCTGGCCCTGCAGCTCTTCTTATGAAAAAAAGAAAAAAAACGAAAAAAAGAAATCTGATGAGGTTCAATAAGGATAAGTGCAGGGTCCTGCACTTAGGACAGAAGAACCCAATGCACAGCTACAGACTAGGGACTGAATGGCTAGGCAGCAGTTCTGCGGAAAAGGACCTAGGGGTGACAGTGGACGAGAAGCAGGATATGAGTCAGCAGTGTGCCCTTGTTGCCAAGAAGGCCAATGGCATTTTGGGATGTATAAGTAGGGGCATAGCGAGCAGATGGAGGGACGTGATCGTTCCCCTCTATTCGACATTGGTGAGGCCTCATCTGGAGTACTGTGTCCAGTTTTGGGCCCCACACTACAAGAAGGATGTGGATAAATTGGAGAGAGTCCAGCAAAGGGCAACAAAAATGATTAGGGGTCTGGAACACATGACTTATGAGGAGAGGCTGAGGGAGCTGGGATTGTTTAGCCTGCAGAAGAGAAGAATGAGGGGGGATTTGATAGCTGCTTTCAACTACCTGAAAGGGGGTTCCAAAGAGGATGGCTCTAGACTGTTCTCAATGGTAGCAGATGACAGAACGAGGAGTAATGGTCTCAAGTTGCAGTGCGGGAGGTTTAGATTGGATATTAGGAAAAACTTTTTCACTAAGAGGGTGGTGAAACACTGGAATGCGTTACCTAGGGAGGTGGTAGAATCTCCTTCCTTAGCGGTTTTTAAGGTCAGGCTTGACAAAGCCCTGGCTGGGATGATTTAACTGGGAATTGGTCCTGCTTTGAGCAGGGGGTTGGACTAGATGACCTTCTGGGGTCCCTTCCAACCCTGATATTCTATGATTCTATGTTGACCTGGTGTGCACTGATTGGCTGTATCCCACACAGCCACGCTAGACAGCTCGGAGGACCCTCTCCACTGCCCTTTACTGGGGCAAGGTGTGGCAGGGCCACGAGGCCTCCAGCAAGGGGCCTCAGAGGGTCTTATATACCCTGTCACAGGCCCCAACATATCTCTAGTGTTGCCACGCTTGCAGTGCGGACTAACAAAATCATACCATGTGAAATTTGACAGTGAAAATTAAGTTGTTTGCTGTATTGTTTTTCCTCTTCAGGGAGACAAACCTTTGTACACTCTTTCATGGTGTTAGGTGGTGGTATTTGCATTTAGCAGAGAGTAAGAGGGATAGGAATTCATATTTGTGTAGGCTAAAAGAATCAGTAGGCTGTATCCCGGGATCAGAAGCAGCTTGTGGGATGAGTTCAACAGCAGGGAAGTATGCACTGGATCATCATTTTTATGTATCATATCAGTTGCTGGGAATTACTACAGAGTTTCCAGGGAATGTGGAAATAAATCATCCACCAATAAACAGATGAAATTATGAATTTAAAAAGCAACTGAAGGGGAAACCAGCGTGAAGTAAACAATTCTTTCAGCATCTCATGTGCATTATTGTTGTGAATATATCAACACATTTCTTATTGTGGCATGAAGACGACGAGAGATACATTAGATGAACTCTAGGTGCTGCTGGACTTGGAGTTAGTAACTACAAAATTACTTACAGGGTTTCTGGGCTTTAAATTTAAGGAAGTACAAATACTCTTACATATAACCTTAAACTCTGTGCTCCCTGTTGAGATTTTAAATTTTTCTTTGCATTCAGTGAAGATTCTACTAAAGCTGGCGCTGGCAGTTTCTGAAGATGTACCTTAGGGATTTGTTGGTGAATGACTGACTTGATGATTCAGTATATCTAGGAGAAACTTGAACTTGCTCAAAAGGGCCCCATAACTTTCTCTCTAGCAAAGTTTACAGCATTCTGGAATGTATGCACAAAGTGAGTTACTCAGCATATAGTAGGATTCTCCTTATGGGTGTGTGTGGGACAAACACAAAGTTGTAAATGATTCAGAAGCAGCAATCTGTACCCATTGCATTCCTGTATAACTACCCAACATTACTACAATCAGCGTTGTCCTTCTTCCCTCTGATTGACTGATACTGACTTGTTGCATCTTACTGGTAAGCCAAGCACCTGCAACAGGATCACCTAACATGAATTAGGGTGATGTAGCCTTTGCAGGGACATTTTTCCTGAGAAGGAGGTGTTTTTTTCTGACTTCCCCAATCCATTTCCTCCTTTGGATAGAATTTGATTTTCTCATGATTATTATAAGCCAAGAATAAGTGCCTGCTTGAATTGGCACTGACAAGGCTGATGCATGTTCGAATCTATCTTCTTTGAGTATGAAAACAATAGGATTTTTAACTGTTTGGACCAGTGAACTAAGCCATAAGCTTTACTAAGTCATTACAAAGCAGCTAAATTTGGTCGTGTTCATTAAGTTTGATTAGAGGCAGGGCAGAATGATAGAAGACACTGAGGTAATGTAGCAAGAGCTGATGCTAATACCACATCTGATCATATTAGAGTAGAAATGTTATTTGTCATTTCAGTTTGCTGCTATAGGTCCAACAACAGCTGAAGCAATGGAAGCTGAAGGAATCCCAGTGAGCTGCACCGCAGAGAACCCTACTCCCCAAGATCTCGCTGCTGGTATCAAAAAAGCCCTTCACCTGTAGAATTGCCATTTACCTGAGTAGAAGCACCACACATGTTGCTGTAATAGTCCTCCAGAAATTTAAGACAATTCATCAGTGTTTAACCACGATACTAACATTCATTTGGATTTTTTTAAAAAAGTCATGCTCTCTGCCTTATCATTCAAGCCTTCCTTGACTATCCATCTACTAACAGCACTGTGTGGTGGGAATGGAAAAGCTAGATTGATCAGTCCAGATCAAATATATGGCTAATTTTGATGACCCATTGTAATAATGGTCATTAAGAAAAGACCGTGATTTTCACCATACGTCAGCCAGCAGAAGTCCAAAATGTAAGAAGTCAGTAACTAATACCACCCAGCATGTTTAAGAAATCAGATTATTAAACAAGTATTTGGGTAGTGTTATATCTGCTATTTTTCATATTCAAGATATACTTTTACATTATGGCATAATATCTTTCAAAAATATGGCTCAGAGTGACTTGGAATAAGTGAAATTGTTTCATTCAGTCAGTGGTCAGGTTTATAGAGGACACTTTTGTATTCTAAATTGCCTCTTTCTTCAATACTCAAGAACGGCTGCATCTAAAACTTCACGGGTCAGATTCCACCCTCATACGCACACTCTCATTGGAAATAATAAGAGCTGCACTTTAGTAGCTGAAAGCAGAATTTGGCCACATAGGTAGCATGAAACAAGTTAGGTTTTTTTCCCTTTAATTTCAACCAGGGCTGGAGTATGGATAATTTGGTATCCATTAAAGTCCTTAAAAGTCAGTTGTTTACAAGTTGTGAAAGGCTAGTATTGGACTTACTTGCGTGCGTGCACACACAAAACCACATTGGGTAGCCGATAGCATATAAAACAGCGTTTTATGCTTTGGCTTCAATGTCATGTTGTTTGTGAGCACGTTTTGGGGTTTAAAACAGATCATGGTAAATAATTGTAATTACAATAAAAACAATCTGTTGTGAAGGTTGCTTTGCAATTCTGTTGCCTCTTTACCTCAATAAGCACAAATATTTGCTTAGATAATGGTTGGAGAGCATGGTAGTAAAATATTATGAAGCATTTATATAAATAAATATTGCAAAAATTGTAGCAGTCATGGAGCTAAAAGTAGAATAATCCGTGCTACTATATACAATTTTCATGCTGTACCTTTCGACTCCTATGTCACCAGATCTAAATTTTTTGGTTTCTGTCCTTCAAAGAAAGGAGGTTTATTTGTAATAAGAAATACTAGTTTATTAGTGTTAATGAAGAAACATTATAAAGATACTCCTGTGGTTATATAGTTGTCCATGTTAGATAGGGTTTATAGTTTATCTGAGGCAGGAGAAAATTTAGCACTATAGGTACTTTCAGCTGATGTTAACATACATTCTTTTTCAAAGAAAATTTAAATCAAGATGTGCCCAATTATAATCCTCATGATTAAGATTTAAGTAATTAATCTTTAATGCGGGTAAAGGGACATGACATCACAGCACACCACATAAATGTCTCATTTGATTTATGTTTCTGTTGATTTAATTCAAAGTGTCTGAACTGAATGACATTATTTAAACAAGAAATTCCTTACCCAAAATAGTAGTTAAAATCAGATTCCAATTCTGCTCTACAATTCATTTGGGTCAATGGACGTTGTACATATGTATGTCACTATGACTCAGCCCAGTAAACATATAAGGGTTGTGACAAAGTTCCTCCTCCGCCTTGGTGGGATCTGCGCTTATTGACGGATTTGCTCGCCTCAGAGGTTCATGGCAACCCTCAGTTTGGCCACTTTCGTGGCTCAAATCTGCCGTTCACTCAGTTAGCCTCATCACTGGCCAGCATGGGGAAAGGAAGAACAACAATCCCCACAGTCTCTGCTGATCCACCTAGTGGATCAGGGAACAGGCCAGAGACCTTCACCTCTGGTGGAACCCACAGTCTAGTTCAACTCCTCTGGTATCAAGTAGGGAGTTGGGGGAGGGAATGGGGGGAACCTGGGCCCACCCTCTACTCTGGGTTCCAGCCTAGGGCCTTGTGGATTGCAGCTGTCTACAGTGGCTCCTGTAACAGCTGCATGACAGCTACAACTCCCTGGGGTACTTCCCCATGGCCTCCTCCCAACACCTTCTTTATTCTCACCATAGGACCTTCCTCCTGATGTCTGATAATGCTTGTACTTCTCAGTCTTCCAGCAGTACGCCTTCTCACTCTCAGCTTCTTGCGCCTCTTGCTCCCAGCTCCTCACACACATGCCACAAACTGAAGTGAGCTCCTTTTTAAACCCAGGTGCCCTGATTAGCCTGCCTTAATTGATTCTAGCAGCTTCTTGATTGGCTGCAGGTGTTCTAAGCAGCCTGTCTGCCTTAATTGTTTCCAGAAAGTTCTTGATTGTTCTGGAAACTTCCCTGTTACCTTACCCAGGGAAAGGGACCTACTCAACCTGGGGCTAGTATATCTGCCTTCTATCACTCTCCTGTAGCCATCTGGCCTGACCCTGTCACAGGGTCCATAGTGGCTTGACTCCTTAGTCTGAGATAGACTTGCAGAAGTATAACAGCTGAGGGAATTACTTTGTATCAGTTTTTGCTTAAGTGCATTGAAAATCCTCACAAGGTGAAATCTTTAATTACTCTTCTCAAGAATAGTGGTCAATGCTGGTAGCAGAACTTCATCATAAAAATATGCTAAAACTCTCTGGTGTTGCTGTGCTCTTTGGATGTAGGTGCAAGACTGTGTATAGACATGTCCCAAAGGAAAAGTGGAAGAGAATGATTAGAAAACAATTGTTGACCTTCTCTGTCACAATTTTCTCTAGCATGATTGAGTATACACTAAGCCAAGCTGTATAGCGTTCAGATTCAACTATGTAATATCATTATGCCATAGAAAATATGCAGTTCAGCTCGTTCCTTCTTTCAAAAATAAAACTACGGCTGCTTGAGGATTTGGAAATCTGCTCAGGTTCCCTGCAGTATACCACTCAGAAAGCTTTAAACTTTAAGCACGTTCGTAGTGTGAAATATGTCAGACATCTGAAAGCAGATTTATATGAAACTTACTGTTCAAGGGGGGAAAAGGCAGAAAAATCGACTGGGAATAGAGAGATGAGCATAAGTTTCTCTGATGGTTGCGTTTATTCCCTCGACAGCATTAGTATAAGATGAATTCAACTATTTGCCAGTTACTAAATTTAGACCCCTCTTTTAAACTATTTGTCTTTCTGGCAGACACCAACGTCTATAATCCAATCTGAGTAACATATTTAGCGTACACAATGGTATAAAAGAAGTAGGGGGAGTGTAGTCCAGAAACATCATCCATTGCTTGCTGATAAACAGGAAATACTGACCGAATCACTTAAAGTTGCATCCTGTATACTACAGTTATTAATGCTACTGCATGATGTTTGTTGCAGGATACCTTTTAAAAAGACAATGAATAAAACTGAAACAGGTTCTGTTCTTGAGGATCTTATACTCCAAAGACAACAAGCACCTAATAATTTACAAAATAACCCTTTAATTGTCTATTGGCAAGTAACTTAGGACTCAATTACACCTTCCTGCAAGAAAACCCAGGGATGTAAACACTACCAGATTCTCCTCAAGGAAGTTTGTCCTCAGTCATTCTGTTAGGGGATTTGCTCTCCCCATTGTTCAAGCCCTAGAGTTGACCTCCAAGCCCTGTGGATCACAGGAAATCAGCAGGCCAGGGGTCATCAGCATGGAGGCCCTGCACCTTTTACGAGTTATGTAGCCATGGCCTTGCTTATCAGGGCTGCTGCAATCAGCAGCTGCTCTGAGGTCCCCAGCATTGGAGGGAGGACACTATGGAAAGACAGCAGTCTGGGGCTAAGTTATCTTGCTCCCTGTAGGACTAGTGGGGGATGATGCACTCTCCTCCTAGTTTCTGGGATTTCTTAACATGGTTGTAACCTTGTGTTTAGTGTCATGAC
Organism: Lepidochelys kempii; assembly: GCF_965140285.1. Classification (NCBI taxonomy): domain Eukaryota; kingdom Metazoa; phylum Chordata; order Testudines; family Cheloniidae; genus Lepidochelys; species Lepidochelys kempii. The sequence continues at coordinate 103,602,255 of NC_136386.1, forward strand.
AATGGTGCCTAAAACAAGGGAACTGGGTAGTCTGGAACTTTATCAAGGGCTGGTCAGCACACTTTAGCTTTTGCTGAAAAGTATTTTGCGAATCCTTATTTGAAGGCCTGTTTGCGGGTGCATGGTCTGACAGGGTCGATGTTGCAAGTCAGTAACATGGCACTAGCAGGGCACACTCAGATGTGCATGAAGCACATGGATCATCTGGTCACCACTAAGGGAAGAAGTACTGCAGCAGATGGATTAGCCTCTCTTCCAGCAGACTCTGCTGGCTTACAAGTCCCAGCTAGGGGTGGTCTAACCAACTTTTCCTCAGGTGAGATCTCAGCAATGGAGATTTCTGTTGTTATTGAATCCTATTCTGTCCAGGTAAGAGGAAATCACACCTTTTTGTCTTCATAAAACCTCCCACCAGTCTAACATGAAGCACTTCAGCTATTTTTTTTTTAGTTTCAAAGGGATCAATTCAGCCAAACTTGCCTTCTCAGCTTCTGGGGCACAGAAGCACCTCACCCCACCTCTGGTCTTCCACAGCCATGAAAGCTAATCCAAGGGCGAATTCCGTCTCCCAGCTGATAACCACGTCACTGTCTTCCCCAGAGCTCTCACAGAATTACCAAACTTGACAGGTGTGCTCTTGGGTGTGAAAGTGACAGGGATCCCTCTAAAGTAGAGGCTGGTGCTTCTCAGACTGGTACCATTCCTGTATTGGGGACAAGGTTCAGGGCTATTACTAATTAACAACAATGAAGCACTTATTGAGATATTTGGAACTGCTGAGGCTGTATACTCCTAAAAGCCTGGCTGTGTGGGATGGGAGAGGTCATTTACTAGCTGCCTTTCCATGCAACCCTGCTGCAGCGTCTCTTCACTCCAGAGGCTGCTGGGTCCACATTACAGGGCCAGTCCTGTAGTGCTTTCTGCAAGAATCTGTCTGTGCTTCACAAACATTAAATTATATTTACGTTAGAAATACCACAAACCACACCACTACCACACAGAGGCCTCCTTAAGTATTAATGCCGTCACCCCCTGCTCTAAGACTGCTGGAAACTGCTCAGAAAGAGGCATCGTTACTGAGTTGCAGTAGTCGTACTCCATTATCCCTTGCTTTTACTCCAGGCAGGATTTTTTTTATTGACTTCCATTTTTCCCCATTTTTCTCCTGCCTTTTTCTGTAACTCATAAAAACATAAGGTCGGCGATACTAGATCAGACCAATGGTCCACCTAGGCCAGTATCCCGACTTCCAACAATGACTGGTGCCAGATGCTTCAGAGGAGTAAACAGAACAGGGTAATTTATTGAGTCATCCTGTCCCAGATTCTAGCAGTTGGAATTTCAGGACAGCAGAGTATAGAGTTGCAGCCCTGGCCATCCTGACTAATAGCCATTGAAGGCCCTATCCTTCAGAAACTTATCCAATTATTATTTGTATCCAGTTATACTTTGGGCCTCCACAACATTTCCTGGCAACGAGTTCCACAGATTGTGCATTGTGTAAAGAAATACTGCCTTTTGGTTTAAACCTGCTGCTTATAATTTTATTAGGTGACCTCTGGTTCGTGTGTTTTGTAAAGGGGTAAATAACACATCTTTATTCATTTAGGCATTTCAAATTAGAGGCCAATTATGAAAATTTAGCCCCTATGTGTTGAAAAAAAGATGCTTAATACACCTGTCACCCTTCCTCCCACCTTCCCTCCGACCCCCTGCAATACTTAGTACAATAAGATTAGTTTCTGCTCTGTTTAGGTCAGAACTTGGGTTGTACTTGTGAAGTACACTGGATCAACAGCTCAGGGGTTTATACATGCTTGGTTTCAGGCACTTTTTTTGAGCACTGGGTGAGTTACGAGGGAAAATTTACTTAGCCTAAGCCGAGAACATTTGGTTCCCACCGCCGCCCCGCCCCGCCCCCATGTATTCATAAAATCTCAGGCATTGAAAGAGTTAAAATATTTCTGTATCTATTAATGGGAAGGCATCTAAAAACTGAGCTAATGCTGGTTAATTTGAGTTCAGCTTGGTGAGAGCAGTTCATGTCCTAGAATTGTTGCCTAGCTGGAGCACTGCTTGAATATATTCCCCGTTAGATGGCGTTTGAAGTGTATTTTAGAAATAAAGTACAGAAACGGCGTGACAAGGGAGTCTGAGAGATCAGGTATCAATGTGGAGGTTCCTCATAAAAAATGCTTATTATTTCACAGAGGAGAAATGTTTCACTTAACTTCCCTAAGTCTGTACTTTGAATTGCACCAAGACCATACTACCCAGCTACCAGTCCATTAGTAGCTGCTCCTAAGCCTCAGACAAGAGATGAGCTGCCTGGCCACCTCACTACAGAGCAAAAGACAAGGTACATCACCCAGGTTATTTAGCGTTCTGGCTTGTGTCCTGACAGTCCCTGCTGTGTAATTTTGCTCAGATGCCGAAGTGCATTAACTGTGAGAAGACAAGAGAGTGAATTGCTGCTTATAAAACACAGGGAACAGAGTTATAGGTACTATAGCCATTCAGCTGTTTTTACAATGACTGGTCCACATGACCAACAGTGTCCACATAAACCACGTGAATCAGACCTTGATGGAGGAAGTTGGTCCCTATCCCAACAGGCAAAAATACATGGCTTAAGTTATGTTTATATTCCTGCAACAGCCATCTATAATTTACTAAGGGAGAATGCTCACAGGACGTACTAATTTAATTAAAATGACAAAAATAGAGACCCATACATTGGAATGGCAGTTGGGTTAGTGATGGATTCCACTAACCTCACTTGGGGGAAGAGTGGTAATGAGATGAAACACAGGCCCCATTACAGTAACCTGGTCTGACAACAACAGGTAACCTAACCACGTCATCTGCTATTGCGATAAACAACAAGGAGAAAAAGTCACAGGTGCTTTTTCTAGAGGCATCGAGCCACATGCATAGTGCTTTGCTCCAAGTTTCATTCATCTCTCCGTGCCCAAAGAGTGGCCAACACCCGCTTCTGAAAAACCCCAAATGCCGCAGAACAATTTGGGCTTGCTCCTGTTCCAACTGACATCTTATGGCAAAGTGACCTTCAAGTTTTGGGGGTTCTAAGGTACAACTGATGGGGGTTGTCATTCCAATTTTCATTTATGTGGGCTAACAAGAGTCAGCCAAAAATCGGTTCCTCGGCTGTTGCCCAGCTTCCTTGTTTACAGCAAACAAAATCTGAGCACAGCAAGCAGTCAGCCTGGCTTTAATTTCAAGTGTTATTAATTCTGATTTAAAAGAATTCAAGTATCTAAAGATGCTAGATGTAGAAAGGTGCTTTAGCGGACAGCCTGCAACATTATTCTCCAGGAAAGAAAAGGTGATACGGGGAGTTAGAGATTTAATATTTACTTCTTTTGTGGCAGTTGGTACTGGCTTCATGAGAACTACAATCACAGAACACTCTGAAGTGGCCCAACTCTAGCCAAAATAGCAACATGGAATCGCAGCATGACACTGGTGCCTTTGTGCATGTCTGGATACACAGAAAAATAAAGGAATAAGTGTCCACTTCAAGGAACAAAGGAGAATTTTGCAGTGTTGCCAATGCTCACTGTTTTAACATGAATATCGTATTTGGTGCTTTTCTTAAAGGCCGAGTTCCTAGAGTCACATTATACTTAAGACACTCAGCTTTCATTTAAAGTAAGGGCTTGTCTACAGTTACTGAGGGATTGACCAGTGGTGGTCGATTTAGCGCTGGAGTGGGCAAACTTTTTGGCCTGAGGGCCACATCTGGGAATAGAAATTGTATGGCGGGCCATGAATGCTCACAAACTTAGGGTTGGGTGCGGGAGGGGTTGAGGGCTGTGGTTGGGGGTGCAGGCTCCAGGGTGGGGCTAGAAATGAGGAGTTCAGGGTGTGGGAGGGGGCTCTGGGCTGGGGTAGGGGAGTGGGGTGCAGGGGGGGAATGAGGGCTCCAGCTGGGGGTGGGGGCTCTGGGGTGGGGATGGGGATGAGGAGTTTGGGGTGTAGGAGGGTGCTCTGGGCTGGGACTGAGGGCGGGAGGGGGAGCAGGGCTAGGGCAGTGGACTGGGGTGCAGGAAGGGGTGCAGACTCTGGCTGTGAGTGCAGGCTCTGGGATGGGGCCGGGGATGAGGGGTTTGAGTAGCAGGAGGGTGCTCCGGGCAGGGATTGAGGGATTTGGAGGGCAGGAGGGGGATCAGGCCTGGGGCGGTGGGGTTGAGGCATGGGTGCAGGTTCCGGGCGGCACTTACCTCAAGTGGCTCCCAGAAGCAGCTCCCTTCTCCAGCTCCTATGCGGAGGCATGGCCAGGTGGCTCTACACACTGCCCCCATCCACAGGCACCGCCCTGTCCACAGGCACCACCCCTGCAGCTTCCATTGGAGCATCTGAGGGGGCCATTGGAGTGTGTAGGAGCTGGAGGGGGGGCCATGCCACTGCTTCCGGGAGGCGCATGGAGCGGCCCCCAACTCTGCTCCCCAGCGGGAGCTCGAGGGCCGGCTTAAAATGGCTGGGCCATAGTTTGCCCACCCCTGATTTAGCAGGTCTAGTGAAGACCCGCTAAATCGACCGCAGATAGCTCTCCCATTGACTCCTGTATTCCACCTGACTGAGGACCCTACCTACTGTGGGGTCCACACTACGCGTTATCGATGGGAGACGCTCTCCTGTCGACATTGCATAGTGTGGACCCCGCAGTAAGTAGATCTAAGCTACGTCGATTTGAGTTACGCTATTCACCTAACTCAAATTGTGTAGCGGAGATCGAATTTCCCCTGTAATGTAGACAAGGCCTAAGTTTCTACCTTTCATGGGTTCAGAGAACAGCTTGCAGACATGAACCCTAAATACACAAAAACTAGAAGACAAAAACAGTTATTCTTTTAATGCATGATTTTGTAGCTGCCTGACTTTCGACTGGTTCAGGTTAGCCATACCGCATTTTGTAATTTGAAGGGAAAAAAACAACAATAATCATTAGGGATATTGTGACACATATTGCAACCCTGCACATTATCTCTTGGAACCACTGTATTATATTCGTTAATGTTTTCTGTATGAACTGTGTTCTACTTCATGAGGGAGGGTTACCACAACTCCTCTGAGAACTGAAAACAGTGTGTGGGGGTGGGTGTGAATACCCTGGGATTGTAAACGGATCTAGAGCAAAACCACCTGCTGGAATGGTTTGCATGTACTCATTCAGGCTGGGTGTTCCAGACACTACGAATCAAAGAAAGGGCTTATGGTATAAAAGGATGAACTAAATGACATGAGGTCTTCCTTTTGATTCAACAAACAGACAGGAGTTGGTCCTAGGGAAACCCCCAACCTGGAGGGAAGAGTTGGAAGGCATTGGCCTACCAAGGTCTGAAAGACTGATGGGCAATTTCTGATGTTTATTAGTAAGTGTATAGGAACTTTTTTTCAAATAGGTTTTCCCTCTAATGCTTTTGCCTTAAGAATAAACATGCTTGCTGAGAAAGCAGTATGGATTATTGATACAAATGTCATTGTCCTCAGAGAAAGCACAGCTTAGCTGCTGTCATTAGACAAACTGGCTTGCTGGGATATCACAATGTACAGCAGGAAATGTGCAGCCTTAAAAACCTCTGGCCAGAAAGGAGTAGGACACAAATCCCTGCCAAGAGACAGGTGATGGCTGGACTCCTGAAACCCTACTGGGCACTCCTGGAGTGGATAATGGAAGGGGAATATATGTGCAGTTACCCCTCAAACTGTGACAGACACATCGGTGAAGGCGTAAACCCCAAAAGAAACATTGCCTCATCAAACATTGTTAGAACATGCATTAGGAAGGGAATGGGCTGGCTTTATGGATTTAACATCTTCACGTAGAGGACTCATATGGCCATATCCACTGTGCTATGTTCTAATTAGCTGGTGCAAGCTAAACAGGGTCAGGGTGGGTCACACCTGGATAGGAGACTTCCTGGGAACATGTGGAGGAGCTGGTGCTTATGATTCAGCAGTTAGTACTGTTATGGTGGAGGTCCTGATCCTGCAAAGACTTACACACATGAATAACTTCATACCTGTGAACTCCTAGGGATGCTATTTATGCATAATTTTTTGTTGGATCAGGACCCAAATTAGTACTGAATTAATGGCCTCGTGTTAGAGTGTACCATGCTGCCTTGCAGATCAAGGCTTAAAAATGAGATCTCAACCACTTGTAGCAACTATTGCACAAGTACTGGGAGGTGGATTTAAATCCTGATGCCCTGCTGAAATTCCAGTTGAGATAGTCAAAAATCAAAGTGATAAGCTCAACCAGTTGCTAAATAGCTGAAAATACCTGACCCTGCTCTTATAAATTCTGCAAATATTTAAAACTTTTTAAAAATTGCATTAGTTTACAGTACTAGATTGGGCTTCTAGCAGTTAGAGACCAATGCAACAACCAACGACAACTGGCCATTAGTTTCAAAGTTTTATACTTGGTCATCAATGGATGGTTGTGAGCGCATTTCCTGGCATTCCAGTATCAGCACCAGTTGAGGAGCCAAAGAAAAGCTTGTTCACATTACTATGCATTTATTTGCATAGTTAGAGATTGTACACAGATGAAATGATAGCTATGTGGGGTTTTTTTTTCTCTCATCAGCTATTCAGTATTAAAGATAGGATCATGAAAGATTAGATATCCAAAAGGTGAGGCAGTGAGCAAGTCACGATGACGCCCACAGAATAGGGATGTTAACAGATGAGGTTATGTATATCAATGGGATTATTATTCCAAACTCTGACTGCAGCAAGACAAAGTTGTTTCCCAGCACTTCACAGAAGATGAGTTTTCATGCTTGAGGAAAAAGTTGTAGCTTGCTAACCACAAATGCCTGGTGAACACGTCAAAGAAGAACTTCTGTTTTCCAATCTAGTTTCCACTGCAGTGTGGAATTGTATCATGATTAGCCATTAAGAAACTTCAGAAGTTACCATTTTTATAGGGAAGCAAACTCAAAGGATTAGATTAGAAGTCTTTAGTCTCCTAGTTTACTTTTTGGCTCTCTAACTATAGCTCTTAAAAAAGAAAAAAACCAAAAACTCCAGAAGAATCTTACCCTTTCTTACTTCACAGATGTTTGCTTTTGATGTAAACAGGAAAATTAAAAAAAACCCAAAACAAAACACTGACGTTGCTAATCGTCCTCAGTTGATACTTTCCAAGCAATTGTATGGCCATCCTAGCAGAAATCTAGATTCAACATATTATTCATATGCATGCACCTCTGATTAAATGGCAAGGTCCAAAGTGAGCCATGACAATTCCAGAAACACTTGGGTGGCTGCATAATAATAGGTATGATTTGAAGACAAGGAGGCTGTAAAAGGATGTTCCTTTGGTGATACATTTGGTTTGTTCAATTGATGGGTCCTGATGTCTAATGAAAAAGATCTACCTTGACCTGCTGAGTCCAGGTCAGGTTTGCAGGGCTGATGAAAAAAAATGTCATTCATAATACGAGCAAATTTAATATTAAAAGCAGCGAGATACTCTAAAAAATTATATGGCTTTTCATATCACTTTTCAGAGTAGAACTACAATCTAACATGATGATAATCAGGATTTCATGATGAGACCTACTTTTTTCCCCCCTAATATAGGATCTTCCAGAATAAATACTGTTCAACTCTCTCCCTTACCCTCCCCAGTTCTCAAAAGAAAGGCAATGAAATATGTACCAGTCTTAAGCACAAAACACTGCTTTGATTTTGCACTAGTATTCAGAGAATTTCTAAACAACTTCAGACACAATTTCTTGCTTGATGTGAATATGGAGCAGACAATTAAAAATAGTAATGGAAGGTGCTGCCCAAGACTAACACCACTAGTAGATAGATTGCAGGGAATCCAGATTAGTGACGAACACATATATAGTACTGTTTAACTTGTGGCTTCCAATCCTATTTTGATTCAGGAGAGTTAGGAACAGGATAGCTATTCACCAAAATAAAAACTTGCATTTAAGAACTTCTGACAAATCAGATGACAGATCATTGTTGTACATACATAGTTGTAATACTTCTAATTTTTAGAGCAACACTAGTAAAAAGACTTCATATCTCATGCTTCTGAATTCCTCACTGACACTTGGGGAGAGATAGGACTTAAAACATGTAGCTAACATATTGAGATGAGACTAAAGCCTGATTTTCAGATTTCCGAGTGAAATTAATTAGAGCTGTGGATGCTCAGCACATATGAAAACGAGGCCTGTGGTTTTTAAACCTGTTTTCAATGTGATTGGGCAGTTTGTGTCTCTTGGACAGAAACATTAAATGATAGCAAAAATTTAAAAAAAAAAACTTAGATTTGTATGTTCTAGTTTTAATAAATAAAATTTATTTAAAATATGCTTTATTATTTATTCACAGTTTCAAGTTTGAAGAGAGGATAATACTATTCCTGATAAAAAAATCAAAATACAGCTAACTCCATTTCACTCTGTGGTGAAAATGACATTCCAGCAAAGGCTAATATCCATGGAAAGTCTTGTATTGAAGCTAAAAAGGCACACATTTATATTTATGCATGGTATTAACTGTAGTTAAAAAGGAAATATGTTTGCATATAAGGGAAATTTCTTTATACAGTTTCAGTTAACATTACTGGAAAAAGTCTTCCAATACCGCTTTGCTTATGAAATAACATTTTATACAAAAATATCAAACTGATCCAACTGTAACAGATTACATTTTTATGCTAAATATTTTATTTTGCATCACTGCAAAGCCCACGGCTTTTCAGAGAAATCAACTGTATTTCTTAAATGTAAAAGATTGGAAGTTTTACCTATAGATTTCCATTTTAGCACTTCACAAATGTAAAAACATTAATAACCAAATCATAATGGAGTTGTCATGGGATAGCAATGAACTCCTGTTTTTTCCCCAGCTGTACTATGTTATAAATAGGCAATGCTTACCTCAACTTCAATAAAACTAAGCACCACATGGGACAAAGCTACTGACCCCCATGTTTAACAAGGCACTGATATTTCTGCAATCTGTAGCAGTTTTATATTTAGCAAGTCACCGAATTCCTGTCTTATCAGCTTCACTGTTGAGTCAGCTGCTCCAGCAAATTTAAAATGACTTCTATTCTTGCTAGCAGAGTCACACTTTTGTTGGCAGTTGCACGCAATAAAAGGGAGTAAACTTGCTTGTTGGTCTTAAGAACTTCCTCCTCTTCATTACTGCCACTGAAAAAGGAACCATAGGTATCCTGAACTATTACATTGTATCAAAGCATAAACAATTACATTGTGCAAATACTGATTAAAACAGTGACTACCCATCAAAAATCTTCTTGTCCCTGGGATTCCATGACTCCTGGTTCTCCCACTACCTCTCTAATCACTCCTTCAGTGTTTCATTCCAAGTATCCACCTCACCCCTAACTCCAGCTTTCAGAAAGAGTCCTATGGGGCCCTGAGCCTCACCCTGTCATCTTCCTTTACAGTTTCTGGGCAGCATATGCACAAACATGACTTCAAAGTACCATCTCTATGTTAACTCCCAGAGCTATTTCTCCATGCTATACCGGTCTCCAAATTGAAATCTCAGCCTGCCTTTCTGACAGCTCTTCATGACTATTGAGCCACCAGTTTAAGCTCAATGGGGCCAACACAAAACTCAGTCTTTCCCTACACAAGCCCTTCTGCTTTCTCTGTCACCGTGGGCACCACCACCATTCTCCCTGTCACTGTTATCTGGGCATCATCTTTGACCTGGCCCTTTCTCTAGCTCACACCTAAGAAATGTCTAAATCTTGCAGATTTTTCCTGCATAACATCTTTAGAATCTTGCCTTTCCTCTCCATACACAGCTAAATGTGTCATTCAGTCCCTTGTCATCTTGTGTCTTGGCTACAGCAGCCTTCTCCTTTCCAGCCTTGACAACTGCCATCTTGCCCCACTTATCCATTCAAAACATTGATGCGAAGGTAATTTTGCTGGCTCATCGCTTCAACTGTATTACCTTTCTCTCTGAATTCCTAAACTGGCTTCCCCTTCTCCAGTACATTTATGCCACTTTAGGAAATAAAACTCCAAAAGCCAGTTTTTAAAATCTCAGAAAAATAACAATGTTGCCACTGATATTACAGGTAATATATGTGACTAGTTGGTTTAATTGTAAATCCATCAAAAATTGCTAAGAAACAAAGCAGCAATTAGTTCATAACATTTGGCACAAAGCGGTGGAAGGTTTATTTAACACAGAGAACAGGTATACAATAAAAAAAAGCCACTGAAATGCAAGCTATTGCCAGGATAAATTACAAAAATGTCTGGGACAAAACATCACTTTGAATTACTATTCCCCTGCTTACAATTTTACACAGCCAAATTCAGTTCTGCTTAAGCACTTAATTTTTAAAGAAGTCTTGCTTTTATGCAGGTTTATAGCCAGATTGTAACTTTTGTGGCTTGAGCACTGCAATTTCAAAGATGGGGTAAAAATTTCCCTTCTGCATTCTCCTTGAATGACTGCATCAATAACCATGGATCAGCAAGAGGAATTACTCAATTCCCACTCTGACCAAGCTAACCATTGCTGTGGAGGCATGGGGGAGGGTAGGCATTCCCCCCAACCCTATAGACAGAAAATGAACTGGGCATATACTATTTGCACATTACATGTAAAACGGTTAGAGAGAAGTGAATTTAACTTACCCTCAATGCACTTCTACAGTTTTTGAATGACACACATTAGCTGTATTAAGTTTGTATGACAATAGCATTCTGCTTTTATTTTGCAGACCTTGAAAAATTAAACACTATAACATAATTAAATTGAAGTGTATGTATCATATATAGCCTATTAATTTAAACAGAATATTAGTGATTAGAACGGTAGATGGGAAAAGAAAGTCTAAATATTCTACTCTGACATCACACCCTCTTCAAGGCTATGAAGTATGATCGCACAAAACCAACACAATTACTAGTGTTAGTCAATTACCATACATGTCAATTTGTTTAAAAAAAGATTGATTATACTCTGGTCCTTGGCATTTTGTATATTTACACTGCCACCCTGTGGAAGCTTTTTTAAAAATTAAAGGCACCTTACTGCTGCTACACAAGAAAAAGTCAGACTCTTTTCTAGTCTTTTGTCCTTCCACACACCCACCCACCCACCCCTCTTTCCCCCCTCTGCTTTATGGTCCTTGTATACAGGAGGATGGATGCTTCTCTAAATGGCATTTAGCCAAACAGCATCCAACATAATAGTACGTCAGCTGCTTAAAACCTGGCCAGCGACTGTATTCCAATGTGAAAATACAGACAACTGTACTTCGATCTTAATGCCAACTGTGCAGCTAATACAGCATTCAGCAATAAAGAAAAAAAACTGTCAATGTACATGACCCTGGAACTAGCTAGAAGAAAAGGTTTTGTAAACATGACTCCAAAAAGGTGATTTTTGCTATTTATGCTATTTCTGATGCTCTACAAGCTGCCATAGTATCTACATAGTCTCAGCTGATGGGGTCACCACATATTTGCAGCTGATGAGATAAAATGTATTTTCTGGGTCCCCCTAGGAAAAATTTAAAATAATTACATCCAAGAGGAGTGATACTGGTGTCGGCAATTATTACACTGCCATGACTCTATTCAAGAGAGCCCTTGAAGGTCAACACAAAAAGAAAAAGAAAAAAAAAGAAAGAGGCCATGTTTTTGTTTTGAATTAAATCCTAGCAGTTAGATACTGTTTGAGAACATAAGGAAATGCTTACACAAAAAAAAGATAATCCTTTAGGCTGCCACACCAATACGTATTTTAGAAAATATTACAGTTCAACCTTACTAAGCATTAGCCCAAAATTTGCACATAAAAACATCACTTCATAATTTTTTAGCTATAGTGGGAACTTCAGCATACCCTAAATGTCATACTTCAAACTACATAGCCATCTGCTAAGTTCAGTAATTTGCAGTGGGTCTCCCAGTGTCTGTTCGCAACGTTCGGTCATAGGTGGAAACGTAAGGTAGACCCACCCATGTCAAAGGAAAGCACATCCACCCAACTTGCGGCACAAACAATATATCACTATAGAAAGATGATGCCAAAGTCGGAGAGATTTTAGGCTACCTGCCAACAGCTGATTGCTGTGCAAGTTAGAGATGATCTCTGTACATGTGTATGCACATCCCTCCCTCCCCCCTGCACACACAAAACACACAGCTCGGGATGAGGGGCAGACAGAAGGAATGTCTGTTTCACCATGTTTCATAATCTGCCAGGGACAATATAAAGTTTTGATCATTTTTCTTTTTGTTATGGCCTTTATTTTCTCTTCTCAAAATCTTACACAGCTCTTTGGAAATAACAGATACAAGAAGCTGCCCATACACAAGGAGCAGACAAGTTTTTTGTCATTCCCTCAGTTACACAAATCACAAAACAGTAAATTCTCAGAAGAGTAGGTCAGAGTTGACATGTAGCTTGATCATTTACACACACACACACACACACACACACTCTTTCCAAAAAATACAAATTGCATATACAATTGCATTTTCTTGTGTGTATATAATATGTATAGATGCATCCTGGATTATATACATTGTAATTTTGCATTTTACCAAAGGTTAACAAGTCTCGACTTACCCAATTTTCTTTTTTGTTGATGTTAGCAATTTAATTGATTGGAGGAGGAGGAATGACAATCGAGATTCATATATAGTGAGAAGTTTTATTACTTCATCTTTATTAAGGTTAGAAGAGGAGTCACCAGGTGGTGTCTTCTGATCACTACTTTTGACATCCTCATTTATCTAAAAAACAGAAAGGCATTTCACCTCACCCAGCTAGCAAACTATATTTTTTAAATCAGGTTCAAATAGTACAATTTCAATTTAATTCACTTGTTAAAATATACAATGTTAATGTCAAGACTATTATTCCATGCTGTTTATGGAAATTGTTTTGGTAATAACTTATATCAGCACTGACAGGTTTCAGAGTAGCAGCCGTGTTAGTCTGTATTCGCAAAAAGAAAAGGAATACTTGTGGCACCTTAGAGACTAACAAATTTATTTGAGCATAAGCTTTTGTGAACTACAGCTCACTTCATCGGATGCATTCAGCATTGTTCACCAGTTACATAAGGCTGGCTGTGAAATTTTTCAAAGTTGCTTTAATATGTTCTATGTACTCCATCAAATTTAGTTATGAAAATAATGGGAAAGCATGGATTTTGGTAACTGGTTGTCAGATGGCACTGGCAATCTGAGCATGACAAACGTATCTCTGAATAAGTAAATATTGCTGCTTATGCTACCATCAGGATCCCTGTGATAGGGCTTAACTGCAAATGACCTTCCAAATTTTTAATACTTCAGTGACATGGTGAATCTTAGTGGACAAATATCAGCCTTGTTCAAAAGAAGTGTACATGCAACTCTCAGAGACTTCAGGGGATCCATAAGTGTACTATAGATGACGACTACTACTACTGGAAAGGAAAAACACGTCCCATTATACAGAAATACATCGGTCCTAATCAATCTCTGCAGAACTATGAGAATTCAGAACTACATTTCTCTTTGAAATTTTGGCAATTAGCTTTAATAAAACTACAGTTATGTCCAGTATTACTAGGATTACATTAAAACTTGTCTTATAAACTTGAATTCATCTGGCCGAGTTACAATATGTCACGCTAATAATATATAATGATGTTTGCATATACTATTTTTGTCCTCAACATTTTAATGCAGAACTTCAGTTCTACTTAGATCTCCAACTATTCCGGTGCTGTCTGACAAGGCAGAACTTGACAGGATTCTAGAATGGGTTTAGCTTCAAAACATAAGATAGTTTAACTTTTGCCTTCTCTTTGTGCCCATAGAAGGAAACATCAATTAGAACTGGTCAGAGAGGAGTATTTCTGGCATATATATGCTTATCCAGACACAATGAAGAGAATTTAACAAAAACCTGAAGATGAACTGTAATAACTTAATATTTAAAGAATAGTTCAATTACAATTTCAAAACCAGTATTTTATTCCCAAATGAACAGGTATAAGTGACTACACAAGGTTCAAAGCAATAGACAATCAGATCACTTGTCCTTTTGCTTACCTGTTCACATTCAGCTAAAAGCTCCTTTCTGATCAGCTGGAATGCACACTGGGTCTTTATCAATATGTCTAGAGCCCCAAACAGAGTCTTTAGTTTTCCAGCACTACTGTTTTGACCTAAAATTAGAAAGACATGAGCTCTGGACTAATACAGCTAATTTCATGCAAGGATTTCAGAGTGTCTTACAAAGGTATTACTATTTGTATTACTGTGGTGCCTAGGAGCCCTAGTCATTAACCAGGGTCCCAGGCATTGTACACACACAATACAGACAGCCCCTGCTCAAAGGAGCTTACAGTCCGAAGTATAAGACAAGAGACAACAGATGGATACAGACAGGGGAGTACAAGTACACAATATAACAAGACTGGTCAGCATGACAGGCAGCGGTCTCAGCACTCCAGCAGCCTAGCTGTTGTCAAGATTGAGGTTTTTTTTTTTTTTTTGGGCAGGCATTGTGGAAAGAGGAGACTGCTAAGGAGGCATTTTAAAAGGTGGCTAATACTTATGGGGAGTGCCTCGCAAATGGGTGGGGACAACATAGGAGAAAGCACAAAGGTGCTTGCTTGAAAATTTCACAAGTGGGTAATGGACTAAAATAGGTCTTTCCCAGAATGTGGTTGTGTCCCAAAGCAGTGGAAGATTATTACTTTCTCAAAAAAATGGAGAAGTGGACAGTAACAATTTTAGTGTTGTTGTGGCCATGTTTGTCCCAGGATATTAGAAAGAAAAGATAGTTAAGGAATATCTTTTACTGGACCATCTTCTATTGGTGAAAGAGATAAGCTTTCGAGCTTACACAGAGGTCTTCCTTCAGGTCTGGGCTTGAAAGCTTGTCTCCTTCACCAACAGAAGATGGTCCAGCAAAAGATATTACATTACCCACCTTGTCTCAGTAACAATTTTACTCTTTTTTGAGATTCTCCCACAGAGATTCTTTATTTGTAGTCCAACTTACTTGCCATCTGAAACTCTGCAAATGCTACTCTTTCCAACTGCACACGAAGGAGCTCACAGGGTGCATCCTTTAGGAGTTGAAAAAGCTTTACTGCTTTACTGTAATGAAGTTCAGCTAGTACTCGATGCTGTTTCCTTTGATGCTCATCGCCAACCTGTAACAGAAGTACATTATGTAGTAAGTGTTTAGGCATTCAGGTAACAGATGCAGTGAAAAAACTGCTTATGGGGGCAGATCACAGCCACAATCATTCCCCTGCTCAATCCACAATTATGAAATTTGGAAGAAAAAAAAATACAGGGTTGGCAATTTCCCAGGAAAAGCTAGTTTAAGAGAGTGTGCTGGTAAATACTCATTTAAACTAGGAAAAAAATCTTAGAATATACTAATGAAAATTACTGAAAAATACTTAGCCATTTGATAACAGTTTTGCAGTAACAGAGTCTGTAATTTCAATTAAAGGAAATAAAACAAATAGCATACAACTTTAGATTGATGCTATTATCTTTGCTACCTCAAAGAAAAACTTCTGAATCTGGGAATTCCCCTTCTTTGTCCGGCAATGAAAATTATGTGTTTGTTTAGCAAATTAAGAAGGGAAATTCCCAGATTCAGAAATTTCAGTTTCTGTTTGAGATAAACTGCCCAGTCTAGTACTCTGCCTCTTGATTGGCTGGCTGGAGTGCAACTACTTCACCTGAACTCAGTGAGGACTCAAGTCAGAATATTCCAACAGGAGCAAAGATGGAAGACCACTTGACCCAATTCATGGCTATTCTGAGAAAGTTCATGAAGATGGCAAAAAGAGTCTTAGATACAGAAATTAAAAGGAAAAGTGTGTGGAAAGGCAGACAACATGAAGAAATGTTATAGCAAAATGCAGTTGAAAGAATAAAGACACCAGAACCACTGACTTTGGCTGAAACGTATGCGAGTATCAGAATCAGACTGAGGATGAAAGTACAACTACACTGCCATTGCCAAGTACATCAAAAGAAAACCAGATCCACGTCGCCCAAAGACAATGAGGGTGAAGTATCACTTTTCAAACATATCCATATGTGATTTTAAAAACAAAAAACTCTTTCAGAACCAAAACAGAAAGAAACTTGGGGGGGGGAGAATCATTTATCTATCTATTTTTACGGCTATATAAATAAAACAGGAAACGCTCCGCTCCTGCTCTCTGGTAACACAGAAACCTGCTCAGACTCTGCCAGTTAGGTAGCAATATTATGTAGTTTATGTTCATGTTCCCTCCAGCAATACCTTTACAGTTCCATGCAGCAATGCTATTTACAATGTCCTTTGTATCTTAATCCCTTACCTCAGGGTCTGAGAGGAGCAGACATCCAACTTCTCTGAGATAGCTGAGCCTAGACTGATGGCAATCCCTGTTCCTCTCCTCTCCCTCCCCCACCCCTTAGCATTTCCTTCCTGTCTCTTTTTATCAATCTTTAGCTGGTGTGCTAATTAATTCTTTAGCTCCCCCATGCTTCCCCACATTAATGGGTGCCAAAGCGATCAGAGTGCTGGCTTATCTGCTAGCGCCCAGCACTCTATCACACTGTAATATTTCCTTTTCTGTTACTGACCTTTTCTGTTTTCAAGGAATGATCAGCTGTCTCAGGCCAGGCTACAAAGCACTCAATTGAAAGCAGGTAGTAGATGAACGGTTAGACGCAGTTACTGACAACTTGAGTGTGGAAACACTCAATGAAATACATGAAAAAGCAGTTACATTATTACAAGATAGCTGGAGTAATGTTCACAATGACCCGGTGATAGCTAACTGTGTGCAGATAGGGAATACTGTGGTTTCTGCATCAGTGGTTGATAGTGGAAGCAATAAGACTGGGAAGTACTGTGCGACACTGACAAGAGAAGCCAAGGCATTAACAAATGACTGCATGATTGTGATGCAAAGAGCTACTTGACAGACACAGAAAAAGATGCAAAGTATGGGAAGCGATTTGGAACAAGACATATGGGTTACGTACTGATGTGCATCACAATGGCTAAATCCACTTGGACAAGACTCATCAAATCATTTGGTGTAAATGTTGTAGATTTACAAAAAAATAAAAATCTGTAATCACCATCAGCCTGTAGCCTAGTTAAAAGGCCAAGCATCTGTAAAACCCCAAATTCCTGGTGACACATGATGAAACAGTCAAACGACATGCCTGGAAACACATTAAAAACTGGCTGCATTATTTCAGGATTAGGAGTGATTATGAGGCAGACCGTGAAGACAAAGTGGACAGTATAATTAATAATTAAGGAATTTACCAAGAAGCAAAGACCTCGGTCAATTGAAACCAGTTGCTGTGGCACTTGACACATCCCAAAGAGACATATCAACAATTGCTGTTGTATGTGAACAATGATTGATCTACTGATGAATGAAGATCTTGCACCACACAAAGCAAAAGTACAAGAGATTGCATGAGGCAATTACTCCTCCACACATCTTGCCCATCCTCCTTCATCCAATACACACAGGAAAGAAATGCTCAGCTGAACAAGAAGAAATTGCAAAGCAGTGGCTGCTCAACAAAAATTATAACTTTCTCCCTTTACTTGAATTAAAGTAGAAGCTCTGAATCCAAAAACAAATGTTCTCACCCATTATCAAGGAAAAAAGTTTCCGCTGTAACAAAGGTGGAAAAATCTGAAGAATGATGATAATCCATCTGACTTCATAGCACTAGTTTAGGACAAATCTTTTCAAACTTTGGATACATTCATTCAAAACTGAGCAATAGGTTTGGTCTATCCACTACACCAGAGTTGGTCTTCTGCTCCAGAATGCTGCGTGGCAAAACGGACCTGGACTAGTAGTCTGCAACTCTGCATGCTTCTGACTGCTTAATGTTTCAAGCCTACAACTCTGCGTTGTTGTTGTTTTCATATAATGAAATTGGCTTTTCTTTATATAATATTGAAAAACTGAAATGAGTCATGACATTTAACTTCTTTGAGAAAACATCAAACCAAAAGTATACAGACATTCCCATGTTTAACATTATAATTATATATTAGTATGTCCACTGAAGATTTATGTGTACAATCCTAAATTAATCTCTGAATCTACTGCTTTATGTAACCACAATTTGAATCCATATGTAAAACAGTGTAGTGTGTGTGCAAAAGCAAAATAAAGTTAGAAAGCAACAAGCACTTTTTAAACCACCATTTCTTTATGTGATAAGCAAAACAACCCACTGCTATGAATACCAACCTTCAGCAAAAATAAATAAATAAATAAAATTGGATAAATGCCATAGAAGGCAAAGAAACTGCCAGTCTTCAAAGAGATCAGAATGTGTCTTATTAAACTTTTATACCGTGGTAATGCTAGAGGCCATGACCAGGTTGGGCCTCATTGAATTAGGCAGCATGCAAACACCGTGACAGCCCTTGCTTCAAAGAGCTAGTAAATGTCATAGGTCAGGATTTGTAAACAAAAATCCACTTCAGATTACAATCATTAAAAATATCACACACATGTATATATACACACACACACACAGCATACTCTCCATTATCTGACTAGCATGGAGGGCACGGATTATTAGGTTAATCAGGTGTTCAGATAATCGAGAGAGCAGAAGCCATTCAGCAGCGAGGCGGCCTTCCCTGTAACCAGGGGCTCATCCTCCTCCTTGCAGTCTTACCCTGGATTTTCTGCTCTACCCAGCTCACTCACTTCCATAACAGCATGGCTGCAGAGGGATCCCTGCACTGTCACGAGATCCCTACATTCATCAGATGTGGGCAGAACAGAATTCTCCTACCCCCAGCCAGGACTCTGCTCTCCCTTCCAAGACCACAGCTTCCCCCTACCGCATCTTAGCTATCACTAGCCCTGTGGCAGGACACGAAGCCCTCTACAGCTCTGCTGTCATGCCCCTGCTGACACTCCTATGACAGGGGCTGCAGAGCGCTCTCTGCACTGCTGCAGGAGCCATTCAGCAGCAGGGGGCCTCCCTCATGGCCAGGTTCACCGTCCTCCTCTTGGTCCTGGCCAGGGGTTTCTGCTCTATTATCCGAAATGCTGCATTATCCAAATCCCTTCCTTGTCCCCCAGCATGAGATACATGATGAACAAGGAAGGGATTTGATAATGCAGATGTTTGGATAATAGGGTTTCAGATAAACAGGAGTATAATGGACACACTGTATTTATATTTGTGTACACACACACACAGCACTCCTAGTCAGTACCCAGCCTAAGCCGGGGAAGCTAATGAGTGGACCAAATCTGATGACGACTCCTGGTGATGTGCCACCTGAGACATGTTGCGCATATGCTAAGAAGATACAGAGCATAAATTACAGCATACAAGAAAAAAAAAAATCTATAATGCAACTCAATATTCTGGACTATTACCTGGTTTCTCAAGCAACTGTGATACATGGAAGCCAGTCTGTGGTGAATAGTTGCAGCCCGATACTGGCAGAGGGGTTGTCGTGCAGACTCTGTATCAACATCACAGTATTTCAAAGATTTCATCATGGCCTCACTAACTTCCTTCTCTATCTACAAAAACAAGATTTCACGATGCAGTGTCAAAACATTTACTTTGAAATCATGAAGACCCAATATAAAAGAACAGGTTGTAGATGTTTACATAGCACTTTATATTTTAGTTTCTACAAAAGAAAAAAAAGATACGACAATATAACCATTTTACAGTGTACTCTTCTTAATGTGCCATATTCTGTTAGCAATAACTGCTACACAACAGTTTTTAATCATATAAAGATTTACAAGTTATGTATCTACTTTGGCTCAGAGCAGGAGTTCTCTACCATTCTGCTTGTTCTCCACAAAAAACTGAAGAATGGTTTGTTTCAGTGGATGTTGTTACAAATCCTCCTTCATTACCTGTTCCTGAGCCTTTCTAGATAATGGTGCATAATCCTGCTGCAAAGTTGCCATAGTAAAATGGGTAGTGGACAGTTCCCAGTTCACAGAATCCCAAACTGCTGGATGCATCTCTCTTTTGCCCAGTGATCTTAAAGCCTTCAGATAGTAATCAATAGCCTATAAACATGTTGTAAAGTAGTAGTTATTGACATGGATTTATAGTATAGTGAGTGGCAACAATCCAGTATGCTTTATTCATTCTAATACGGAAGCATTTCACAACTCATCTGGACATTTTCTTAGCATTTTCCTCAGAACCATTTTTGTAATCTATTTAAATCATGCATCTCCTACATCTAACAACGGGCAATACCATGCAAATACAAAATTGGAGTTTAATTCAGACTAAAAATATACACAACACAAATTACGTTTACATTACAGTGTGCAGGTATGGAAATGGAAGCAAAATTAAGCAATAAGGATGAAATCCTTATCTCCTGTGTAGAAGGGAGGCCTTGGTACAAGGTAGCTACACACGGGAAGGGACAGAATCCACCCAATCCTGGAAGCAGAGTACATTATACAATGAGCAACTAGCCCCCACAAACATGGGACATGTGGTGTACTTTAGACACTCCCTAGTCATGGTCCATCCAGCTTCCCTGTCCACCCATAAGCCTACCTCCAACATGATACTGCAAAGACACTGCTTCAGAGCCAAGCTTTATGTACAGGAGGCTGCAAAGGCTATCCAGCTCTTTTTCCTGCAAAAATGAACTGTCCAGTTCAGATATTTTGAGCTCTGAGGCCAGGAGGATTTCTGCCCAAGACCTAACACACTGAGGACTTGTTTATACAGATACTAAAGATTCCATAGCATTATTCACAAGAGTTGGAGGGTTCAGTCCCAGTGTTCAGGACAAAAAGGTCCCTCTATCTTAAAAAGTGCTGTCAAGTTCTACTTTAACAGTATATCAGTGGTCTTCTATGTACTTTAGGAAGCCCTGAGAATCCTTTTGAATTAAAAGTGCTACTTAAGATATTTTCTTCTGAGATCTTTACCAATCAGTTAGCAATGAGATGGAGAAGACTGAATGTCCCCAGCTTCTCCTAGTAGCTTCGGGATCTGTCCAATCATTAAATGAATGATGCAAAATCTAAAAAGGACAATATTTAACTATAGCAAGGGTGATCTTTAAGTTCATTGGTTATAGTGTTTCCATCAGATATGTTCACAATTTTTGCTCTCCTTTCACTGAGGTCCTAAAATCCATTAAGGACTGTTTTATAGCTAATCTGAAAACTCATTTTTGAATGCATTTTTTGAATGTTTAAAATATAAAATTTTTGGTTCCTAAAAAGAGGGAAAAAAAGTAGTTTAAAGAGTTAAATAAAAAGAAAAGGAGTACTTGTGGCACCTTAGAGACTAACCAATTTATTTGAGCATAAGCTTTCGTGAGCTACAGCTCACTTCATCGGATGCAACTCACGAAAGCTTATGCTCAAATAAATTGGTTAGTCTCCAAGGTGCCACAAGTACTCCTTTTCTTTTTGCAAATACAGACTAACACGGCTGTTACTCTGAAAAGAGTTAAATGTTAGTTTAAGGTCATCTGTTAAATACCACTTTCCAAGTCCCAATACTACTGCTGCATGTAATAATTCAAAAACACTGCACAAGGGGCATTGTAGGCCTAGGACAAACAGAAATACATATGTTGAGAAATATCAAAATTATTTACCTCTGATAAATTGTGTGTATAACGTAAGGTAAGCAAGGAAACGGCAATCTTTTTAAAGATGATCAGATCTGGAAAAAGTACTACTAATCAAAATACTACGGGCCTGATTTTCTAAACTCGGACATGCCTCTTCATGCTTAATTTGAATGCGTAACTGCAAATGTAAATGTCTATGTGTAAGTGACTGTATGCATATACTGAAATCGGCACATTGCTTCACAGAAATTGCTCTCACAAATTAAGTGTGCATTTGTGAGAGCAACTCCCTGCTTGTCAGGGGAAGGGGGGAAAAAAAAAAATCAATCATCAACTTTACTTTTTGTAACTGACAAAACACATACCTGTTATTTTTCATAGTGAGCATTTTTACATAGTTATGTTTATTCTTGGTATTTTCCTATACACTTTCAATTAATATGAAATCAATACACAAAATATTTTTAGTTTCTACATTTAAAGCTTCACCTGAAATAGTCATAATGTGTCTGCTAGTTGACCCAGAGGCCAATCCACCACTCCCCCACAATAAAGATTAGTTTGAAAATGCTGAACTACAGAAAATGATCCATCCAGAGAAATCTATTTTACGCACATGCTTAGTGGGAAATCACTGCAAAATAGCAAGGCCCATTCTTTTAAGCGAGGAACTGCGAGCTGATCAACAAGCCTTTTACCTTATTATAGTAAAGGGCCTCTTCTGGGGAAAATTCTCGCTTAAAATCTCCTCCGGCAGCACAATGTGCTTGAGCACAAATTCGCATCAGTCTTCCAGTGTTACATAAAAGAAGGGCAGAATTGGTTGCATCATCAATTGATTCAAAGTTATGAATCCCTTCTTCAAAGCAAGAGAAGCTTTTCTTCCACAGTTGCTGCTCTGCTGTAGATACACTTTTGCTCACTAGATCAAAAGAGGGGGAGGGGGCAAAAGGTCTTACAATTTCATTCAAGCTTCTTAAAGATTTTTAAACCATCAACATCTATATTAAATTATTGTTCTCATGTTTCTATAGTGTTAAATTCCAGAAAAGCATACAAGTCAAGACTGAAGACTTAATAGTTCACCAAGAGGGCTCGGTCTTGGCCAGAGCAAAGGAAAACTTAATCCATTATCTTTTGGCAACTAGCAATGATGTAGGCTTTGTGGTTAGTGTCACAAAGTGGTTGAAATTCTGAATAAGTCAACAGATGCTACCCTGTACTGCCTTGCTGAAAACAGTCAGTGCCTTCTGATAACATTAAGTCGAAAACCACTGAAAGTTAACAAAGACCTGGTAAGACAATGACCATTAAAAAGACAATTTTCTCAGCTACCTCAAAGTACTCAGATACCACTTCTTTCCTACTGTAAGTAGACAGAAATAACTCAGATACTATGCTATGAAGTAACCATGAGTAATTTGTTTAAATAACCAGTTGCTTACAGTTTAACATTAAGGTTCGATTTCAGCTAAATATTATTTTGTTAAAGAAAAAGAAAGGACAGCAAAATAATCATCAAATCAGAAATTTGGCAATAATATCCTACCTATAGTAATAGCCTGACTATAATTGGGCATTTTTGTGAGGACAATTGTGCTAGTATTCATATTTTTTCCAGGGAATTATAACTACTATAAAGTTTCTCCAGAGTCTTATATTCCATATTTTAGTACAAACTAAGGTGTTCACGTGTAAGGTGGAGTACCCTGAAAAACATTGCTTATAATGGAAGCACTAATATGCCATTAACTACAGGAGAGCGCATCTGTTACAAAGAAGTTCTTTGAAATTCCCTTTCTTCCTGGAATAAAGAATTCAGGTGACATCTCTCAAATACTGTTGCTGAAGATAATTACTGTTACACTGTTTGATGTAAACCCCTGAATAGAATAGTGTATAACAAGTGAAAAAAAAAATACTTGCCCACTCTCTCACTCTGCACTGCAGCAGCCTGGTTCATGTAAAATACTCCAATTTCATTTCTGATGTTACCCATCCTCTTCAGTACTTGTGTATGCTGCTCTGGATTTTGTTTTTTTAAGTTACTAAAAAGCAAGATTTCATTAGCTGCCTCATAGCACTTGCAGCTAACCGAAAGCTGACATTCCAAGTCTGTAGACAAGTCAGTGGCCCATGCAAATACTGGAAAAACAAACAGCAAAAACTGCATGTCAATTATAAATTCTTTCTAAACAAATGTTATTTATTTTAGGGACTATGAAAAAAGTGTAATAGTAAAGGTTTGATAAAAATGACTGAGTTGTGCCCAAAAATCAAAGGGGTTCCACAGAGCCTAAAGAAAGGCAGAATTTGGCCATTACTTGAAAGATGTGAAGAATTTTTTTTAAACTCTAGATATATTTAAAGTACATGATTTTATCATATACTCTCCAGAAAAGCCATATGCCTAAAAAGCTATTTTAATTTCTATGTTCAGCTTTCTTTTTGACAAGAAAGAAACAGCACCAAAGCACCATAAGGTTCCCCCACCCTCAGGAGTGATATACTATACTGTTTTGCCAAAATCTGAGGAAACACTGTGGGATAAGTATTGGCAGATAGGACCACACTAATTCAGCCAAATATATTATTATTTTGATGTTATACCTTGACAGCTGGATTCTCTATGAAGACTGTGCAATATTTCGTGATCTTCTTTTGTTTGGTAGTTATATTCTTCAAGATACGCAGCTCTGTTGTTTGCATTCTGGGCAAGCATTAGCTGGATATCACCACAAAGGGTTAAACATTGACAAAGAAACAGTAGCACTTCAGCAGGCATATTGGTGCAGAGGCAGCAGTAAGTATCTGGTGGGGGGGAACCCAAGAAAGCAAAATTAAGCACTAAGATATTTGAGACATGTAGAACCCAAATTTTACTATTCGTAGAAGAGTGACCATGTAAGACTGGTGACATCTTACACAACAGTTCTGATCCCTGTATGTGTAGTTTGAGTCAGGTACTACTTTTTATCCCTGTTACAACTGCACAGCAATTACAGATAAGGAGGATAGACTGAATTCTATCCCTGCTCACACAGAACTGTTAACTAACCTACAAATGCAAGGTCTAAACCTGCCCTCAGTGTAAAACCACTGAAGACTGGTTTCAGTCTAAAACCACTGGTTTCAGTGTAAAACCACTGAAGACAATAGGATTTTCACAGGTATAACTGAAGGCAGGATTTGGCCTACAGAATTTTTTATTACTAACGATGATGTACGAGGAAGAAGAGTTTGACTTTCAAATCTCAGACTGATTTTTTAGGGATGACAATGAGAAACTATTCCCCTCACATATTTTTACTAACAAATAGAGCTTGATCTCAATTCACTGAACAACAATGAATTTGGCAAAGCACAATGCACTTTTTTTTTTTAAAAACCAGAATAGAATTTCACTTTAAAGCTATTATATTTTCTGATTATTCAAACTCTCAGTGTTATAACCAGGAAACAGAATCAGAATATTCTCCATCATTCTACTCAAAGTCTCAGTATTAGTTGGAAACGCACTCCACTCTATGGGTATCTACTTAAAGTTTCTGAGTGAATATAGCACTTCTGAAAATGAGGAATATGTAAGAATAGCTCAAACCAAATATAATGAATAAAGGTGCTATTTTAGCCTTTCTACACATTCCAGGCACCAGACTTCAAGTCCCAGTCTATACGCTGATTCCTGCCCCTCTGCCTTCAAAGTGAAACTGCCACTTGTGCAAATTGTTATCATTTTGTAATGGGGACAAAGGGAATGAGACAGAAGAAACCTATGATCTAAACTAAAAGGCTTCCCTGCGTCCAACTAGCCCAAGCCAGTTCTTTATTATAATATATTTGTTAAAAGCATGGGATTTATGTGCCTAATTCAGTCCTCCGATGCCACAGACTTTTTCAATGTGCGGCAGAAGTATTTGCCATTGTCTATGTGCACTGTTTAAGAACTCCAATTACTTACCATGGCACTGTAAAGCTAACTTAATGTATCGTAATGCTCTTCCGTATTTCTGAAGACTCATAGCAGCATCAGATAGAACATAATAAGCCTTCGATGACTTCAGAATCAGCTGGAGTTTCATTTTATACTGCCAGGATCCAGGAATCATTCCTGATTGACTGGAATGTTTATCCTTTTGAAATGAGCCCACTATAAATACAAAAATAAAATAAGTAAATCTTAAATCTAATCCATAAGAATACGATTTAGTCAGAGAGGTCACGGCAGTCACGGATTCCATGACTTGACTAGAACCTCAGTGACTTCTTTGGCTTCAGTTGACAACTGCTGAAGCAGGGAATGGAGCTGGGACTGTGCGCCCTGCCCCACAGCTGGGGCTCCAGCGAGATCCACAAATGTGACCTTTTTGGTTTGTACTGAATCCTTGCAACCCTAATATTAGCTCAGAATCGACAAACTGTACTGTCCAATTTCAGCCTGGAAGAAGGAACTGTTGAAATCTTCCACCCTGTTAGTGCCAGGACATCCTTAGCCTCATCAGAAGAGTCTGTTTCCTTGATGCTGGAGTAGCCCTGCTACCAGACCGAATGCGCCACTGCTTTGGGCCAAAGGCCCTGGTCCTCGCACCAAAGGCTTCTGCCGCACCAGTTCAGGGGGCTTTGAAGCAGATAAAGTTCTACAATATTCAGGCCAGAGACTCATTTCTGTACAGGAAGGCAGACCCCAGGGTCTGGCTTATAGGATCACATCGTTAAGTCAGCCTGGAGAAGAGCACACCTCTCTTTCTGGACAAGTATGATACATCATACAGACAACCTAAACAGTCAGACACAGTGCAGTGGGTGTCAGCAAAGGTTCTTTTTAAAACATTAAATTTGAGGGAAAACTACTGTTAATCCTGCCTCCCCCAACTCTTTCTTCATGTATGGGAAAGATTTCAGGAGGAGCATGATACTACACGTTTTGCACAACAAAAGCATAGGTACAATAAAGGGAGAAACTTTGTTTCTCACATATCTTCGAAATTTCTTGGTCTAGTTTAAATTCAATCTCTATTATTCAAACACTAGCTGGTACTCTGAAAGACTTGAGTCAGTTCCTTTTGCTGCTATCAAAAGTTGAAAAGGGAGACTTAAATCAGAGGTACTGCTTAGGTGTTTATCCTAGCTCAGATTGTAATGCAGCTATTTGGTGGTATATTTAGTCTTAAATTCTGGACCGATTATGGGGAAAAAACCGCTCACTATGTCCTTTGCAGATCTACAAGTCACCGACTTCCAAGTGACACCATCGGCTGTAAATTAAAGTTGGAGGAGAAATAGTAGACCTTTCCCGTGATTATTCATTAAGACAGACTTGGGAAATTTTATTATACATTTTTGGTTTGAGAGTTGGCAAAGCATAGCAGTATTATTTTATATCTTGGAAGCAATAGTCACTACCTACCTTCATGGCAATAATCTTCTTAGTATTTCATCTACCACAATATAGGTATTTAAAGCTAGATTTCAATGTTTAATATATATTCTAAAAAGTTAACTCTTAAATACCTTGTCATTTTCAGCTCCCAGAAAAAAAAATTTAGCAGCCAATTCAGCTTTCAACTAAACTACTGGATTAATGGAAGGAAACTCCAACTAAAAGTTAAATTTTAATTACACATCTAAGAACCCCTACATTTGTTTTTTGAATTATAGTTATAGGACAACTGTGTCTTATTGCTCTTTTACATAGAGCCAGAACACTATAGTAAGGTGCTCCGATACTATGGTGAAGCAGTAAATGCAGGCTATTGCAGCTTTAGTGATTTAAAACACACTCAACAGACATTTTTATTCAAATATTTCCTACAGTTCTTGCATAAAAGGCAGAATTATAACTGCAAGGCAAGCAAATAATATCCTTGTTAATGTTTTATACGTTGGCAACATGCGCATGTGTAGCACAGCAATGAGCACGATGTTGACACTAAAATTATTGCCAAAATCCATAGTCTTATAAAGATAATATCTAAGTGACAAAACCTAAAGCTGCCAAAAAAAAAATCTAAAGGGGGCACTACATCACAATCTATGAACAAAATGAAATCTTTATGGAAGCCAGTGGCAAGCCACATCTAAATAAAATGCAGTAACCTTATGTACTTACTATAAAAGGATCTTTAATATGCTAAAAGAATCCCTACTGTCCTGTTTCTTTTCATATTTAAAAGGAGAGGCCTATATTCTCCACTTCTGTTTGTGTGCAATATCCTTTTTTGCTTTTTCAGTGCATGGCGTAATTGATGATTTACAAGTACATTGTTTAGACGATCAAAATAAAATAGCAGCAGTGTGCTGTGCCATTGAAAAGGTCCTATTTGCAAAACAATTCAGCTTACTTTTGTCTAAAAACAAAGCCATCTGTTTTTCCAGACACTCAGGACCACCACTCGTGGATTCATCTTCGTATTTTAATGGGATTGGGGTGGTGGGGTCGGCTGCAGGGAGGTCACCATCTTTTTTAATGCTGCTGTCAACAGATTTCAAGCCCTTTAAAAAGAAAAAGCCTTTCATTAAGTATTTACTTGGAAGGTGAACTAAATATAAACATACCAAAACACAACAGCATTAGGAAACTTACCTCTAGAACATAGCTGAGCACAAGTCTACACCGTTCCTCAGTGTCATGGCAAACAGGAAATGCACAACTAGGCTTAATTAAAAAAAAAAATTTTAGGAAGGCAGAGCTACTTAAAAAAAAATACAAGCAAACTAACTACGAAGCTTTAAAAGATAGACAGCAAAATCCAGTTTATTGGGATATGTTAAACTATAATGAAGGCCATTCATGAAATATGTTAAACTTCATACTATATCTAGACCTCAACATTTCTTTCCTTTACTTCAGGAACTGAAGATACTGTCATTGTAGGGTTTAACTAGATTTACCAAAACTGACCAAAATTCATAACCAGTTTGTTTTAGTGACCCAAAATCCTAAAATAAGGGCCACAGAAGGAAAGCAGCCTTTTTCCAGAAAAGCAGCCATACAGTGACTGCAATGAAGCCCCACACCCTAGAAGGAGGTAAGGGAGGGAGCAGGCGGGCAGGTGTGTAAATTCTATTTCCTTCCACATAACCCATTACTCTAACTGTGCAACGAGGGATGAATTTCACCCTAACCATCTTTTCTAAATGACAGGAACAATCTTCATTGACCAACTTTTAGTATGAGAGAAAGATGAAATCCTGCCAGTGTAATATCAATCCAAACCCTGCAAATAGAAGTGCAGTACTCTCCAGTTATGAATCTGAGTTTTAAGAAGAAAAATCAGTGTAGGGCTTCTACCACCAACAGGGTGCTACATTTTCAGCAGTGGGGCCTTGAAGTACTAAAGCTTGCAGCATATCAACCACCATGGGTGATTGATTTTGCAGAATATCAGTCTCTTTCGGTTATTTGGCATAGGGACTTGTAAGAAAAGTCAACCTTTTTGATATGATATACATGTTGCAGAAGGATAACTAAGCATGAAGGAGAAATAGAGCTTCAGAATAGGTTTGCAGAGTTGGAAAATGAAGAAGGGGCTCAGCAGGTAGTCACTGAAGGTGACAGGGCAAGGAAGAAGAGAAGAGCGGTTAGTCCTATAGGAAAAGGGGAAGAGTTAATGGAGATTACACCAAATATGAGCCCCAGGAGGATACAGGATGGGTTAAAAAGGATTACAAGGGAGAATGGGAATGGAAAAAACTTGCAGCCAGAGGGAACAGGGGATAGACTGGAGAATAGCACCGTCACTAGGAAAAGGCAGGTCTATGTGATTGGGGACTCTTTATTGAGAAGAATAGATAGGCCTGTAACCAGAGCTGATCCAGAAAATAGGAGGGTGTGCTGTCTTCCAGGTGCTAAGATACGGGATGTAGACCTGAGGTTAAAAAGGATTCTAAAGGGAGCGGGAAAGAATCCCCTAATTATCCTTCATGTGGGAACAAATGATACGGCTAGATTCTCACTGGAAAGTATTAAGGGAGACTATGTTAGGCTGGGGAGGACGCTTAAGGAAATTGAGGCTCAGGTGATCTTTAGTGGGATTTTGCCTGTTCCTAGAGAAGGGCAACAAAGGTGTGACAAGATTATGACTATCAATAGATGGCTTAGGCAGTGGTGCTATAAGGAGGGCTTTGGGATGTATGGCCATTGGGAGGCATTCATGGATAGAGGACAGTTCTCTCGGGATGGACTTCATCTGAGTAGGGAAGGAAATAGACTTCTAGGATGGAGGCTGGCACAACTGATTAAGAGAGCTTTAAACTAGGAATTTGGGGGAGATGGTTGGGAGATGTCCAGGTAATCTCCACGCCAGAATTTAGCATAGAGTGGAAAGAAAATGAAGTAAGAGTGGATACAGCTGTAGGTAGGAGGAAGGGCAGTGTAGATACAAGTCTAATAGGTTATACTGGTAGTAAAATAACCGTGCCTAATAGGGTACAGAATGTGAGTGAGGCCAAACAGCAAAAATTAAGATGTTTGTACACTAATGCAAGGAGCCTAGGTAACAAAATGGAGGAACTAGAGTTACTGGTGCAGGAAGTGAAACCAGATATTATAGGTATAACAGAGACCTGGTGGAATAGTAGTCATGATTGGGCTACAGGTATTGAAGGGTATGTGCTGTTTAGGAAAGACCGAAATAAAGGTAAAGGTGGTGGAGTAGCACTGTATATCAATGATGAGATAGAATGTAAAGAAATAAGAAGCGATGAAATGGATATGACTGAGTCTGTCTGGGCAATAATTAAATTGGGGAAGAAAACTATTAGAGCCTCCCCTAGGATAGTGCTTGGGGTGTGCTATAGACCACCGGGATCTAATTTGGATATGGATAGAGCCCTTTTTAATGTTTTTAATAAAGTAAATACTAATGGAAACTGTGTGATCATGGGAGACTTTAACTTCCCAGATATAGACTGGAGGATGAGTGCTAGTAATAATAATAGGGCTCAGATTTTCCTAGATGCGATAGCTGATGGATTCCTTCAACAAGTAGTTGCTGAACCGACTAGAGGGGATGCCATTTTAGATCTGGTCTTGGCGAGTAATGAGGATCTCATAGAGGAAATGGTTGTAGGGGATAATCTTGGCTCAAGTGATCATGAGCTAATTCAGTTCAAATTGAATGGAAGGATTAACAAAAATAAATCTGCAACTAGGGTTTTTGATTTCAAAAGGGCTGACTTTCAAAAATTAAGGAAATTAGTTAGGGAAGTGGATTGGACTGAAGAATTTATGGGTTTAAAGGTAGAGGAGGCCTGGGATTATTTTAAATTAAAGCTGCAGAAGCTATCGGAAGCCTGCATCCCAAGAAAGGGGAAAAAATTCATAGGCAGGAGTTGTAGACCAAGCTGGATGAGCAAGCATCTTAGAGAGGTAATTAAGAAAAAGCAGAAAGCATATAGGGAGTGGAAGAAGGGAGGGATCAGTAAGGAAAGCTACCTTATTGAGGTCAGAATATGTAGGGATAAAGTGAGACAGGCTAAAAGTCAAGTAGAGTTGGACCTTGCAAAGGGAATTAAAACCAATAGTAAAAGGTTCTATAGTCATATAAATAGGAAGAAAACAAAGAAAGAAGAAGTGGGACCGCTAAAAACTGAGGATGGAGTGGAGGTCAAGGATAATCTAGGCATGGCCCAATATCTAAACAAATACTTTGCCTCAGTCTTTAATAAGACTAAAGAGGATCTTAGGGATAATGGTAGCATGATAAATGGGAATGAGGATATGGAGGTAGACATCACCATATCTGAGGTAGAAGCGAAACTCAAACAGCTTAATGGGGCTAAATCGGGGGGCCCAGATAATCTTCATCCAAGAATATTAAAAGAATTGGCACAAGAAATTGCAAGCCCATTAGCAAGAATTTTTAATGAATCTGTAAATTCAGGGGTTGTACCATATGATTGGAGAATTGCTAACATAGTTCCTATTTTTAAGAAAGGGAAAAAAAGTGATCCAAGTAATTATAGGCCTGTTAGTTTGACATCTGTAGTATGCAAGGTCTTGGAAAAAATTTTGAAGGAGAAGGTAGTTAAGGACATTGAAGTCAATGGTAAATGGGACAAAATACAACATGGTTTTACAAAAGGTAGATCGTGCCAAACCAACCTGATTTCCTTCTTTGAGAGAGTAACAGATTTTTTAGATAAAGGAAACGCAGTGGATCTAATTTATTTAGATTTTAGTAAGGCGTTTGATACTGTGCCACATGGGGAATTATTAGTTAAATTGGATAAGATGGGCATCAATAGGAAAATTGAAAGGTGGATAGGGAATTGGTTAAAGGGGAGACTACAACGGGTCCTACTGAAAGGTGAACTGTCAAGTTGGAGGGAGGTTACCAGTGGAGTTCCTCAAGGATCAGTTTTGGGACCAATCTTATTTAATCTTTTTATTACTGACCTGGGCACAAAAAGTGGGAGTGTGCTAATAAAGTTTGCAGATGATACAAAGCTGGGAGGTATTGCTAATTTAGAGAAGGACAGGGATACCCTACAGGAGGATCTGGATGACCTTGTAAACTGGAGTAATAGGAATAGGATGAAATTTAATAGTGAGAAGTGTAAGGTCATGCATTTAGGGATTAATAACAAGAATTTTAGTTATAAGCTAGGGACGCATCAACTAGAAGTAACGGAGGAGGAAAAGGACCTTGGAGTATTGGTTGATCATAGGTTGACTATGAGCTGCCAATGTGATATGGCTGTGAAAAAAGCTAATGTCGTCTTGGGATGCATCAGGAGAGGTATTTCCAGTAGGGATAAGGAGGTTTTAGTACCGTTATATAAGGCACTGGTGAGACCTCACCTGGAATACTGTGTGCAGTTCTGGTCTCCCATGTTTAAGAAGGATGAATTCAAACTGGAACAGGTACAGAGAAGGGCTACTAGGATGATCCGAGGAATGGAAAACTTGTCTTATGAAAGGAGACTCAGGGAGCTTGGCTTGTTTAGCCTAACTAAAAGAAGGTTGAGGGGAGATATGATTGCTCTCTATAAATATATCAGAGGGATAAATACCAGAGAGGGAGAGGAATTATTTAAACTCCATACCAATGTGGACACAAGAACAAATGGATATAAACTGGCCACTAGGAAATTTAGATTAGAAATTAGACGAAGGTTTCTAACCATCAGAGGAGTGAAGTTTTGGAATAGCCTTCCGAGGGAAGTAGTGGGGGCAAAAGATCTATCTTGCTTTAAGATTAAACTCGATAAGTTTATGGAGGAGATGGTATGATGGGATAACATGGTTTTGGTAATTAAATATTCATGGTAAATAGGCCCAATGGCCTGTGATGGGTTTTTAGATGGGGTAAGATCCAAGTTACCCGGGAAAGAATTTTCTGTAGTATCTGGCTGATGAATCTTGCCCATATGCTCAGGGTTTAGCTGATCGCCATATTTGGGGTCGGGAAGGAATTTTCCTCCAGGGCAGATTGGAAGGCCCTGGAGGTTTTTCGCCTTCCTCTGTAGCATGGGGCACGGGTCACTTGCTGGAGGATTCTCTGCTCCTTGAGGTCTTCAAACTACAATTTGAGGACTTCAATAGCACAGATATAGGTGTGAGGTCTTTTTTAGGAGTGGTGGGTGAAATTCTGTGGCCTGCATTGTGCAGGAGGTCAGACTAGATGATCATAATGGTCCCTTCTGACCTAAATATCTATGAATCTATGAATCTATGAGGCAATCAAGCGCTTCACTGCTACAGATATGGCTTAATTAACTGTCAAGAGGCAAAGTGAAACCTTGTTAACATTTGGGAGCTAAATGACAAAACTCAGTTTCACATTATTTGGTTGTTTTAGATATTGTACTAATGAAAAGCGGCTTTGGTGAAGTCTGACAGATGGTAATTGCATTATATTTTTGTTCATCTACATATTATGGAAGCATATACCAGACAAGTTTTTGGAAAATTTATGACTGAGGTGCATGCAGACAGCATTATGGCTTACACTAACGCTGCCTAATTCATCTTTTCATACCCGTAAGTGGGGCAGAAGGTAAGATTTCTTCCCTCAGAATGGCTTCAACACAACCAAACTTTTAAACAAAGATTCCTAAATTCTGAGAGCGGACAAGGAGGGAGCTGAGGAGTAACTCCATGGTTTTGTGGGGAGGTAACACTCAGATTCTCTGCATGTCAAGCTGTTAAGGTACATTCCAGAGATATGCTGGTAAACCACATGTTTTAGTATGGACCGCCCTTAATTCTCAACAGCTGTTAAGTACCATTCCATATTCAGAATATTCCTACAACAAGGATGAGTAATTTCTCTATAGGTGGCTATGCAGAAATTAACAGGCAAGTAGAATACACACACAAGATAATAAAACAAAAACAATATTCATTTGCATCTGCAATAGGATAAAACTCAGAGAGCCACAATTCGGCCCAAAGTTTTTATTTCCTTTCTGCCAATATTCCAATTCATCTGAGGTACACAAATAACTGGTGACATAAAGGTCTTTAGACAGTTCCTTTTTTAATAAAAGGAACTGCTCCCAGTTAACTATATTTTGACAATACAAGTCGCACTATGTTCATTTCAAGTTTCCCCCTCCCACCCTCTTAAATTCAGCACAGCTTGTTAGTAACTTACCCGTATTTGGTGAATAGATTTATATTTTTCTGGTACTGATAACTCTCCAACAGATTTGATTACAGCTACTGCTTTATTGTCATCTGGTGGATCGGAGCTGGTGCTGTAGGAACCATTTTCATCACTATCTGGCATTTCTTCTTCCTCTTCACTATAACTTTCATCAGAGTTCCCATTTAAAGGAAACTCTGCACCTTCTTTTTTAGGCTCATCTAACTGGAAGAGTTCTGAGAGCATGTAATTTGCTGAAGCAATAATCTTATTTAAAAAAAAAAAAAGTATTTTAGTGTACCCCACTACTACAAGTTACTAACAAGTTTTTAAATAGGCTACTCAAATAGAAGTTTGCATCTTTCCACTCTGAGACAAAGAACAAGTTTAGAAAAGGGTCCAATAAATGCACACACAAGACTGTACAGGTACCTGCAAAATCCCTAACCAGTGCATGCAAATAGATATTAATATGCTTAAAATGTCATAGCCAATTTAAAAAAAGACTGCCACTACAGTAAAAGAATAATGGTCTGTGGGGTTTTTTAAAGTGTATTAATACATTTAAATTTACAGCTGTTTAGTGGTCAAAACTAAACTGCTCTTCCAGGATCACTCTCCCTTAACAACTTTTAGTCATTTTTAATAGTATTTGACTTCTACTAAGATACAGTCCACATGGACTGTACAGATATGGATGTTACACCTTTTGCACTGTAGAAGTCCTGTAATGGAACATTTAACGTTAGGTTAAGAAGTGACTCTACAATTGAAAGGTAGCAAGACGAACAGCTGATCAGAGCAGTGTCTGCGGGGGGGTGTGGGGGAGTAGGAGGGAGGGGGAGAAGATGACTTCTGGATTTTATTTCTGACTGCTTCAGATTAGCTGCACGATAGCGTTCAGCTCAAGGTCTCAGTTTATTCATCTACAAAAACAGGCATAATATATTTGAAAAGGTTAATTAATATGGTCACAAGCTTTCAAATACTTGGATGAAAGGCACTATTGATATACAAGGTATTATATTCTGATTATCCAAAGGTATTATTCATCAATGTGAAGGTTACTAATGAAGAATAAGTTTAAATCTGCTTAAATTTACAAGAACATCCTCCAACCTTAGCTCCATTATCAAGAAAAATCAAGCTCAAATACATCCATCACTGCGAACACTAAAACTTGAAATTAGAATTTTAAAGATAAACACACCACTGGTGCACAAAGCAGAAACTGGCTCTGCAGATATGCGTGACAAAAACAACTTACAGGAAACTAAGAAGTTACAACCCTATAAAGGGTCAAGATCCCAACCCTACTCTCAATGCAATGCACATATAACAGGTTGTGGTCAAAATTTATCCCATTTTGGAGGTTTGCCTTTATTCTTTATAAAGTAACAAAACCCCTGAGGTAGGAATGTAGTAACAAACTTTAGCTTCAGCTCCCTCCTAAGTAGACTGTTCCTGGCGATCCTCTCCATATTACTTTGTATCCGTCTTGCCACATTTCTTGACACAGAAAGTAACTCGGTCATTTGAGATCAAGCCTGACTACCAGCAAAACAGCACTACACTTCTACAGAGTTTCAAAGCTAGCTTCAGGCTGCAGGCCTTTACTTCTACCTCTCTACTCCAGACCCATCTCTTTCTGTTCAAACTACAGTCTCATTCTCTTTCTCCAACAGCTCCTTGTGGATATCTAACCATCAGCTTGAGCTCAATATAGCTAAACAGAGCTCTTAATCTTGCCTCTCCAAACCTTCCCTGCTACCTCCTTTCTCAACGACTGTGGACATGATCATCATTCTACCGGTTATTCAGACCTGTAACCTGGGTGTTATCTTCAAGTCGGCCCATTTTCTGGGTCCTCACACGCAGGCTATATTCAGTATTGCCAGCCTGAAGTTATCCAAAAAAAAAAAAAAAATCACAAACCAGATCCCCCAAAATCATGAGATTGGCCCCAGACAGCATGAGGATATCATCATGCCACGTATTTTGGTACTTCTTGACTTAACTTCCCTTTATTCTTCTGTGAGTGTGTGAATTTTAGGTGAAAAGTCAACCTTTAATGCACACAAAAATGCATGCCTCGACTTGGCTGCTCAGATGGAGACACCACTTACTATCTTAGGAGTGAGCAGAGGATAACAGGGAAACTGCCATATATTTTCCTATCTTGACACTCCCTTCTCCTCAGTCTGGATCGCAAGTAGAGAAGTCATCCCAGGCAGTGGGAGACAAGAAAGCGTAGCTGCTGGGTCCGGACTTTCCCCTGACTTCCCGCTCCACATCTCTCCAAGGACCATCCTCTCTGCTATAGGGCTATTCAAGGCAGAGCTCAGTGGCAAGACCCATCTGTGTCCTGTGCTCCAAGGCTCTCACAAAGCTTTGCCCATGTGCTCAGCCCTGAAAAAAAAATCACAGGATCAGAGGAGCTGCTTGCATCATTGTGAGAGCTCCTCCTGCAGCTGCCAAAAATCTCATGACTCGTGATCTATTTGCAAGAGCTGGCAACACAGCACTGCCTTCCCCTGGCTGCTCAGACAGGACTGCCCACACCCACCACTAACGCCAGGCTGAGGGGGCTCCCATTCTATGGTCTTTGTCTCCCACCCCATTGCTGTTCTCTGAACCCCCATTCTGCCTCCCATATGCCGCCACAGCCCCTGCTCCCCATTCCCTTATAATTCCAAAATCTGCCTCTTGGGCCCCCTAGCATCCCACTCCTACTCATTCTGTTTCATCCATCTTGCACAGTGTCTCAGCTGATCTCATAGTCCCGGTGTCCTGTCTAGCCCTCCTGAACCATAGCATGTCAGCCATTTTGCCTCTCAGTGCAGCTTCAGCCTCACTGAGAACAGTGCCAGGTATCAACCAACTTCATTAAGGGCACTTCCACATGTAGATAGACTGTAGGGAAATAGAGGCCATCTTACCGGTTTCAGCCCCATTGACAACAGAGATGGTAGCCATTTTGAATAAGAGAAAATTCATGAATTGGCAGCCTCTCATGTTTTCATGAGACAGGTTAAAAACTCTCAACATTGCTAGAGTTGCGATAAAAAAAATATCACAGGAGCTCACAATACTGCATATCTACAGAAACATGTATTGCATGGCAAGGTGAAGTGTTAATCTACAGCCCTCTAATAGGGACATACTAGGGACCCTTTAGCGCACAGGAGTAGCATCCTCACGGTCAGGGCATAACACAGTGGAGTGCTATAGATTTAGAGCACAGTTTCATATGCAGGAAGTTTCGTGTAGACATGCCCAACAATATGTTCTCTCTTAACCATCCACACAGCTAAGACTCGTGTCCAGGCTCTCCTCATCTCATATCTTGATTACTGCAACACCCTTCTTTGTGGGCCTGACAAACGTAATTGTGCCCCACTGATACCCATTTGGCATGCAGCTGCAAAGATAATTTTCTTAGCCTGTAGCTTTGACTATGTCATCCCTTTCTTTGGGTACCTTCTATGGCACCTTCTTTATCATATGAAACAAACTACCTGTCTTCACTTTCAAGGCCCATCATGATCTATTCCCACCCGATCTATCTCACATTCAGTATTGAAAGGTCAATTCTCACCTCCAGTTGGCCCATTCCGCACTTGTTAATATTTCATACTGGCACCTTCATTCTTTTTGCTATGCTGCCCTCGTGCTTAGGAGACGCTCCCCATGAAATCATTATCCTCCTTCAAAACCCTCCTTTCCTGTGTGATCTAGATGGCTAGTGTGCTGAGAACACAGTCTATTATATTTACTACTACTATCTCATTGTTCCATTATATTCCATCGGTCTGTCTCTATCCATCTATTGTCTCTTGTCTTATACGTAGATTGTAAGCTTTTTGGGACAGGGACTGGCTTCTTGTTCTGTGTTTTTTGCAGTGCCTAACAGGTTCACGACAGGGATTCTTTGTAGAATACTACAAATAAATAATAAAATACTACATTTGTCTTCTCTCTTATTTAACCTTCTGTTTAAAAAAAGGTTTTCTGATCATAGCCACACTTGAAGATTAGTTTAATACAATTCCACACACAGTATATCCAGATTTTCTCAGGCATGTAAATAAGTCCATGACTATGGTGAGGCAAACCTCTGGATAAATCAATGAACTTTTTGGCTAACCATCTGGCTTTATAAAAGTTCATTTCACATATTGGCATAAGTCAGCTGCAAACTACTGTGGTGGATGGTAGTATAAAACCAGAGAGAGATAGACTACAAGTTATTTTTGAGGTGATGTATGTATGTACTGTTAGTTATCTCGATTTAAAAAAAACAATTTTTAAAAGCCAGTGAGTGTTCATGCAAAAAGCTTATATCAGCTCCTATGGTTTATTATATTTTGGTCTTTAGTTGTATTTTGTCTGTTCAGCAGTCTAAACTCCTCATTTGGAGGAAGACTGTAAAAAAAGTCATTAACACCACTGCTATGAAGTCTCTTGTGAAAAACAGTCTGAAAGTCTCACCTATTATATCTACTTTTTCTGCTCTTCTCCCACCCCCACCATAAATTTTTTTACTGTTCAAGGAAGGCTTTGTATTTAGTGGACGTCTTTGAAAACTGAAGCCCTCTATGTATCTATGAAACAGGTACTTCAGGAAATAGCAGTAGCTGTTTTGAGGTCACAATGCATGAATAAGAGCAACCAGTGATGAGAACCAGGAGGTGGAGGTGGTCACCACCTAGGTGCAAGGAGGAGCAACAATACATTTGGAACTAGAAGTCACTAGATTAGTGATTATAGAATCATAGAATATCAGGGTTGGAAGGGACCTCAGGAGGTCATCTAGTCCAACCCCCTGCTCAAAGCAGGGCCAATCCCCAATTAAATCATCCCAGCCAGGGCTTTGTCAAGCCTGACCTTAAAAACTTCTAAAGAAGGAGATTCTACCACCTCCCTAGGTAACGCATTCCAGTGTTTTACCACCCTCCTAGTGAAAGTTTTTCCTAATATCCAACCTAAATCTCCCCCACTGCAACTTGAGACCATTACTCCTTGTCCTGTCCTCTTCTACCACTGAGAATAGTCTAGAACCATCCTCTCTGGAACCACCTCTCAGGTAGTTGAAAGCAGCTATCAAATCCCCCCTCATTCTTCTCTTCTGTAGACTAAAAATCCCAGTTCCCTCAGCCTCTCCTCATAAGTCATGTGTTCCAGTCCCCTAATCATTTTTGTTGCCCTTCGCTGGACTCTCTCCAATTTATCCACATCCTTCTTGTAGTGTGGGGCCCAAAACTGGACACAGTACTCCAGATGAGGCCTCACCAACGTCGAATAGAAGGGTACGATCACGTCCCTCGATCTGCTCGCTATGCCCCTACTTATACATCCCAAAATGCCATTGGCCTTCTTGGCAACAAGAGCACACTGTTGACTCA
Organism: Lepidochelys kempii; assembly: GCF_965140285.1. Classification (NCBI taxonomy): domain Eukaryota; kingdom Metazoa; phylum Chordata; order Testudines; family Cheloniidae; genus Lepidochelys; species Lepidochelys kempii. The sequence goes on from NC_136386.1 coordinate 103,641,922, forward strand.
TATCCAGGTTCTCGTTCACTGTCACCCCTAGGTCCTTTTCCGCAGAACTGCTGCCTAGCCATTCGGTCCCTAGTCTGTAGCTGTGCATTGGGTTCTTCCGTCCTAAGTGCAGGACCCTGCACTTATCCTTATTGAACCTCATCAGATTTCTTTTGGCCCAATCCTCCAATTTGTCTAGGTCCCTCTGTATCCTATACCTGCCCTCCAGCGTATCTACCACTCCTCCCAGTTTAGTATCATCTGGGAATTTGCTGAGAGTGCAATTCACACCATCCTCCAGATCATTTATGAAGATATTGAACAAAACTGGCCCCAGGACCGACCACTGGGGCACTCCACTTGACACCGGCTGCCAACTAGACATGGAGCCATTGATCACTACCCGTTGAGCCCGACAATCTAGCCAACTTTCTACCCACCTTATAGTGCATTTATCCAGCCCATACTTCTTTAACTTGCTGACAAGAATACTGTGGGAGACCGTGTCAAAAGCTTTGCTAAAGTCAAGAAACAATACATACACTGCTTTCCCTTCATCCACAGAACCAGTAATCTCATCATAGAAGGCGATTAGATTAGTCAGGCATGGTAAGGATTACCTTAGATTAGGTAAGGAATGGAAGACAGTTCAGGATCCCTTCCCTTACCGCCCCCCACAACACAATGTTTAATACCAAAATACAGATGTAATGAAGTAGACAGTGAAAGCTAACATTATGGTCTTTACCATGGTAATACACCATTTAAAAAGTGATCCATGAGCTGTAATACTATATTTTAAGATTATTTTTATGTCACTTCACAACTCTGATCCAGAGCATCCTACTGATAATTTAATTCAGTATGTTCTAAGCTATACACCGAGTCCAGATGACAACCACCATTTGGTTGTTTCATGATCTGCCTTTCACATATATGGAGTCAGTTTTCAGTTGACAACAGTAACAGTCTGAAGAAAATGTTTTAAATCTAGGTTAGGAAACCACCTGTAATGATAAATAATAATAATAGTGTGTAATAAGCATGTCATAAAAAACAAATTTCCAGGATCACTGCTTTTATAAATTGACACTCAGGTTAAGGAGAAAATCCCTGGAAATATTCATTTTTAGGAGGGGGTTTGCGAGACTTGACATTTTATTGAAAGGGGTTCACAGGTTGTTTAAGTTAGGGAACCACTGCTTTAGACATTTCTACTGCCTTTCATACTGCTGCTGGATATGCAAGATGCCAAATCAGTAACTTGGGAGGCATCACAGTCTAGTGTATAGAAGTCAAGAGATTTTGGTTCTATTCCTGGCCCTGTCACTGACCTGCCATTCAAGTCTGATTCTCCCTCCTACCTTCTGGCTGTCTTGTCTATTTAGATTGGATGCTCTTCAGTACAGAGTCTGGTTTCTTAATGTGTGTTTGTAAAGCGTTAAGCATGAAAGAGCCTTGATCTCGGTTACAGAACTTCCCCCAAGGAAAAGTTCATGTGAAGTTTTAATTTAATCATAAGGAGGGATTTTAGACCCATACTGGTGATTTGAGCTTCAAAATAAGAAAAGTGAGGTTCTGCCAAAAAAAAAAAAAAAAAGCACGCTCATGCAGGGACATTTGAATTGTCACTTTTCAGTCCAGGGAACTTTTATAACCAAGATCCACTGCCACTGCATAAGAGGATGAGATTAGCTCACTAACATGTTGCAATCACACTGTAATTAATATAGCATTTGGTTACCTTATTGGTGCTTTTAGTTGAAGGTACATCATCAATATCCGTATTTTCATTATATACAAGCTACACATCTCTCTGTAGTAAAAAAATGTATTAAAATAGAATTCTTACTTGTGGATGTCTGGCTTTGTCCAATAACTTAACACAATTAAGGAGTAATGTTCTGATAGTGCCATAGTGTTTCTTGTTCTGGTTTTTTTTCATCATCATATTGCAGGCAACTCTAAAAAAAAGTTGATCAGAATAGACATAGAAATGTCATTGAAGTGTCTATTACCATTTTTTTCTTATTATTTCCTGCACATCTAAGCATTCTGCAAAGCCCATCTTTTTGAGTAGGCTTCTAGGGAAGCACTCAGGTGACAGAGAAATGTGAGGAATGGAGAGACTGATTCAGTTAATATCATGATTTGGTTGGCTGATTGTTGTATGTATAAGGGGAATGTGGTGATGTTTTGGTTTTATGATTTTTGGATTGCATTTTTAACTGGTGGCCAGAGTACCTAGTACCCAAGTCAGACATTTAATGTCTTACATTTAAATCTAAGTAAATTAAATATTGCAACAGTTTTGCTTCTGTAAGACACGCTTACTTGTACAAGAGAATTGCCACAGGCATTGTGAAAGGGTTTTGGTATTTATCTTCAGTTTCTTCACAAAGAGTGGTGAGGTCATAGAGCTTTACTATATCGCTTCCACTTGCTGAAAGAGAAGATTTTTCCATTAGCCAATCTGACAATATATAGGTCTCAAACATCATTTATTAACCCAACCAAGGAATTGCTTACCTTTAAATAGCCAGTAAGTATGCCCTTCTTTGGTGCAGTTAGATTTCAGAAAAGATAAGATATTTTGAGCAATATCCTTTATCACTTTGGTAGAAAAATTGGAGTTTTCCAAATTGGGAATATCTTCAGTCTTGATCATTTCATATTTCTGTATAGAATGTATTTTAAACATATTGAAAAATCCTCATAATATATACTGAGGTTGGCTATACAAACAGAGAAGCCTTTCATCATCCATTAAATTGAAAACAGGAGTTCCATTATTAATGTTTATTAATACTGAAAGCCCTCAAAATTGTGAGTTATGAATTTAGTGCTGCATCCAATTATGTTTGTGTAATTTTACCGCTTATACCCCTTTGTTTTAATATAAGGACTCATCAGGGCCAAACTTAAAGCGAAATTCTGTAGACTGGCATTTAACACATACAGTAATCTCAATAAAATGATGCAGAATGAATGTGGTTATGCTGAACAGATTGGCTTAAACTATACGGTTTACAGTTAATTAACAACTCTGTTGTCTCAGTATATATTAATAAATTTAAATAAAGTATGGATCTGCCCTCCAGTCAGTACAGACTTTTACTACACACTAGTTTATAACCACATTTCTGTATTTTCTTTACAAATTTCAAGACTGCTATATAATTTAAGATTTTTCAAATCTGCAAAATTAAGTTTACAGAGAGTTTAGAATTGTACACTTCTTAAAATTTGGAGGGAGTTACAAGATACACCTATAAATATCAACAAATGATAGTTCAAAATGGAAATGCTGACACTGGGCCCTTTCATGTTTACAGAGCACTTCACACAACAGGCTTCCACCTAGCTTGCTTCTAGGTGCTACCACAATATATATCCTAAATACAAAGATTATGTTAAAAGAACATTGTTTAGATTACAAAAATCAAGCACTCAAAAGTAAAAAAAAAAAAAAAAAAAAAAAAAATCCAAGAGTTACAGTTGCCCAGGCATCCTTAATTCTACCTCCTTGTGCATCCAGTTGTACACTAAATGAGGCAGGAGTCCTGTGGAAACAAACTACATATGCAATCATGTAATTAAAGACACTATCACAATACACAAGGAGAGAGAATATTAAGGTTTCACCTGAAAGTTAGGACATTCCAGATTTACAAGTGCTTGACTTTTCAACATTGATAACATTCTTTTAATGTCTGATTTGTAATTTCCTAGGTTTCTGTATTTGTAAGGAAACAAAGCGAACTAAATGTCCCCTTCATGCATCTTCAGCAGGGCTTGAATTCTGAATACCTTCAGCACTAAACCACACAGTCCTGTATTTCAAATGGTAGAAGTATGTACATTAGCTAGCAGCAGGACGTGGCTGTTAACCCATTTTCGGGTGGCGGGGGGGGGGGGGAAAGAGGGGGCTCTTTTTAAATTGTTCATCAGTTCAGCCACATCTGAACAGAATTTCATGGAACTAACAAGAGTGACATCTCTAGCCCCAGGACTTTGTTTGAAAATAAGGCAGGGACAAACAATGGAAGTATTAAGAGTTTCTCAAAAAAAGGTTTATAAGAACTTTTCTAGTGCAATGTTGCTACCAGTTCCCACATAACCATTCATAACGGTGAAGTTGGTAATTAATCAAAGAATTGGTAAAGTGGACATAAATGTAAGACGTCAGGACTTACCTGAACAATTCCATTAACATGAAAACACATCACAAGCTCTGGGACGTTACATATTAAGTTGTCCAACCAATAGTCAATTCCTGTTAGCACGTTTATTGGCTTGTTGTTATCCCTACAACAAAAATATTTTTGGTATTGCTTGGAGCAAATAAAGATATTTAAGTCATCAGGGTACATCTAGTAGAGGTTTTGTTTGCTTTTTTTAAATTGCCACTTACAATAAATGTCTGTTGAGACTTTAGCTATGTGTGTGTCAGTACGAGGAGAACAGAGCAACCTTAAAATTGAGGTAAAAAAAAGCTTTCATTTGTGACTAAGGTTATATTTTAAACTAGCACATGTGGGGAGCTATACTAACCACTATGATGATATCAAGTTTCAGAGTAACAGCCGTGTTAGTCTGTATTCGCAAAAAGAAAAGGAGTACTTGTGGCACCTTAGAGACTAACCAATTTATTTGGGCATAAGCTTTCGTGAGCTACAGCTCACTTCATCGGATGCATACTGTGGAAACTGCAGAAGACATTATATACACAGAGACCATGAAACAATACCTCCTTTCATGGTCTCTGTGTATATAATGTCTTCTGCAGTTTCCACAGTATGCATCCGATGAAGTGAGCTGTAGCTCACGAAAGCTTATGCCCAAATAAATTGGTTAGTCTAAGGTGCCACAAGTACTCCTTTTCTTTTTATGATATTAGCATCTGTTACTGCTAATGGAATGCATGCTATTACTGCCCTCACCACTTTAAAATTACAGCCCACATTATTACTGAGATCACCCATAGTTTTCTAAACACTTTTTAAGGGAAAAATTAAGGGATTAATAGAATTAGCTGGAACCAAGCATATTGCAAACTTTCTTACACAGTTCTTCCAAAGGCACCTCAGTTCTGGGCTGCATTTACAGTGCCCAGCTACGTGAACCTTGAGTGTCTTTTGAGCAAAGATGGCCCAGTATGCCAAGCTGACTTCAACTTTTTAAGTTTGCCTCCATCTTTCCCACCCTATGAAAGGCATACTGGTCTTTCCTCCCACCCTTGCTGTGGGAGACCAGGCTCCTTCACCTCTGCATGGGCAAGAACCCCCCACAGCAAGAACAAAAGAGTCAGAGAACAGAGTAACCACAACATCAAGTACACATTTTCAGTTATATATGGACAGTAATCCGTAACTGTATTTTACATGGCATCCAATACTAGCATTTGAGCATCTCACGAATATTAATGTATTTATCCTTACAACATCTGTGCAAAGCAGAGACGTGATACTCCCATTCTACAAATTGGGGATTAGAACAGAGATTAAGGGCCCTAATTTTCAGAAGTGTTGAACACCTACAACTCCAAAGGCAATGGGTTGCAGATAGTTGGCACCTCCAACCATCAGGCCCTAAGTGTTTTGCCAACAGTTACACCAGAAGTCTGAGGAAGAGCCAGAAAGAGAACCAAGACATCCTGAGTCCAAATCCAGTGCCTTAATCACAAAAAACACCCTTCTACTACTTCATGAAATCATTACCACTTCAATACTAGAGTATAAAATTAATCTTTAAATGCAGATTAAGAATTAAATTATCCTACAAACTTATATATACACAAAACTGAATATGAAACTGAAGCAACAAGAGAGCCAGGTTTGGGATACACATCACATTAGTTTAAGAATTCACCTGAGACGCAAGCTCACAGCAGGGTATCTTCCACCTCCAAATATAGGCATATTTGATCCTACTAACATGTGAATGTCTTCAAAGGTCCACAAGATGTTCCGAACAAAGTCATTTTTAAGTCCCTTTGTTTAAAAAAAGAAAGTGTCTAAATAATCCACTCTGTTAATTTTTTCTCCATCACAATCTGCAGAATTACTATGAGAAAGCAAGATGCAAAAAAGGCAAATAAAGGACAGCACATAAAGACTATGCTATGCGTTCACAGTAACTTAAAAGACCAAGATCACTGATGTCACAAGAGCTATTGCTACAGAAGGATTTAATTTTTCTCCCCTCGCCACCAACCCGAATCCAATTTAGACCAAATTTAAAATGATTTGTTAAACTGGGGATTGTTGTTTCCGCTCAGATTCCACAAAAAGCATACCTGACTGTTTTCCCCGTCATTGAACAAAGTACTCAGGTTTTGTTCTTTGGGGGCTGAGGCCACATGCCCCACTACATATGAGGGTTCAAGAGGCACACTTCCCTGTGAAAAGCACAAGGACATAAGGAGTGATTCTATTGCTGAGGTAAAGTCAGGCCATTTTCAAAAGTGTATATATATCCTGAACAGCAGAAGCATAAAAAGTGAAAACCTTAATTCCATCCTTATTTTGTTTAATGTATACAACTTTCTTCAGCCAGTGGCTTACCTCAATTCTTTCTTACTGTAGCTACTGCATTGGAATTCTAGTATGATTTGTTCAAAGTCAGTCTTCATTTACATATAAAAATAGTTTAATTTCTCAAACTTTGCAAAATTAAATACAATAGGAAAGTGAAGAGAATTAAAAAAATAATAATTTGGTATCCAAGAAAAGTAACACATTCACAATCCTGGAGATTTAAATTTTCTATCCTGAAGTTTTATTTATCCACAGTAAAAGCACAGAATGTGCCGCAGCAGTGCAAGGTTTTCTGCACCACCTTGCAACACACCTGAATCACAACTTGGAAACAGTGCCTCCGTGGAGGAGAGAGAGCAGCAGTTTTCTCTTTCTTTCTCCATGCCTAATCAGGCATCGAGGTGGCTTTCTGCTGTGAAAGAATGGCATTTATGGTTCCACCTCAAAGCACATAGAATTGTTACAACTTTACCAATGCAATCTAGATTCTATGTGGTGATCTAGAGCAGAGAATCTTCATAATCCTTTATCAATCTGAGTCATCTAGTGTCCCTATTAATGGTAGAGTCTTCACAAAGGTGGGTGATCATTACCATCTAAATGTAAATAGAATGCTGGAGTTTAAATGTATTAAACTTACATTAATTAGGAGGCTACTCTACATGCACAAGAAATACTACTTTTCATAATGTATTTAAACATCCATTGCACAGACTGAACTCTTAAGATGTTGTACAAAGTCCCTTTAACTTCAGAAAACCTTAATATTCACCTCTACTGTCTGATAAGATAAAGAAAGAAAAACCTGGCTCCTATGCATATTTTCAGCCACAAGTCAATCTCTTTTGGCCCCTTTGTAAGCATTTATACTGAGGTCTGGAGCAATACTAACCAATCAAAATGCACACGCAATTGCTTGTATTATATTGTATGAGTTCAGTGGTACCTATTCTACTCAGGGTAGCAGATACCATATGATCTCTGCTTACTTTGATATATAATCACAAAATAGATATTTGCTTAACTTTCTCTCCTTCATTAGTGTAAAATCTATTACACTTAATAAATTCATGACCATAATGAAGAAAATTCCAGGTATGTTCAAAAAATACATTCTGAATGACTGATTTAAAAACTAACTACCTGTCTACAGACACTCTTTTGGTGAGCATCTTAAACATAAATACAGTTTGACCAAGATTTTGCTTCAGTAAGTCTGGATGGTTGCTTCAACATCAATAAATATTGGAATAATATTAACATGCACTGTGGAAAGAAAGTATTCTGAAATTCTTCCAGATTTCAGGTTCATCCATTTCAGCCCATGTCAATGCTACAAAAGATGATGATCACCACGCCTTAGCACATCCTCACAGTACCAGAAAAAAGACTAAAATAGAAGCTCAGTGGAATCAACACAGGAAACAGAATAAGGAAAGAGTCATCTTTTTTCAGTACGACTGTTGAAGAAACAAATTGTCAAAATACAGTGTATTTTCCTTTAAGATTGCGATTGACAAACCAACAAAGAGCAAAAATGTGCAAATACGATTTTTCACACTAATTCAGTATTGCAACACAATGTATGAAAAAATCACTTTTCTCAGACCCTCCCATACTTTCGTGTTCTAGGAGCACGCAGGACATTCAAGTTACATTTATATGGCTATATTTTTATTCCAGTTTTTTTATGACCAAGTATACTAAAATGGAGCCACAAATGGAAGGCAATGGCTCATTCTGGAATGAAACCCAACATTAGAATTATATATAGAAAACACATTAATCCTATTTAAGGAAAATCAATTATAAGCAAAATTAGTTTCTGATGTCTATCTGTATACAGCTCATAAAGCATTAGGTACCATATATTACTGCTCAAGGAAAGCCAAAAATGGTGCTTTTAGAGTCTAGTTGAGCAAGGCTTCTTCAATACGTTAGATTCTGCTTCTTTAGCTAAAAGGAGGACTCTTGACTACTACATTTTTATAGCTTATATCAGACACCAAATACCTCTCTCCTATAAAAATTAAAGGTCTGTTAAGATTTAATCCATACTAACCTGGTTAGAAGAACCTGGATCTTCAGATACTGACGAAGGCATTTCAAAAGGGGCTGGCCAGGAAGCCCTTCCTACTTCATCACTCTCATCAGGAAGTGGATCTTCATGATGCTGTTCTGCAGTGGAAGACACTGGCTGAGCCGCTCCATCACCATTAATGCTGACAGAAAGACACATTCAAAGAGACTGAATTTGAGATTGTTATATTTAATGCCTAACCGATATTAACGCATTTTATTTTCACAAAAGAGACACAAATGCGGATTTAGTTAAAAACTACTCAGCAACACCCATCTTGTAAATTCATCAGTTAGAGCAGAAAGACAGGTGTCCAGGATCATGTTAAAAATCCTTGAAAATTACGTGTTTTTCCGAGAGAGCAGTACTGCAACGTGTTTTCAACTAAATCATGCTCCAATACTAAAATATTTTAAATAAAGAACTTACTTGTATCAGCGTTATGTTCTTAAAACTACATCCTCTGGATTTTGTTTTAGGATAAAGAGACAGTTTCATATCTTTAACTTTTATTTCAATATAATGAACCAGAGAAAAGTAAATTGGGGTAGAACTCACAAGTTATGCAAATAAAAATATATAATCAAACTACCTGTAATACAAAAACTTGGAAAGTATAGCCTTCTGGTACCAGTGTTCTTTACTCTTCTTCTTTCTTTGCCACTTCTGATCTATTAGTCTTTGATAGAACTCTTTAAGCCACGTCCAGTCCCCCGTCTAAGCAGCATAAATAAGCATGAAATTAATGTGAAATAACTTAGATTCTTTTGTTCATGTGTTAAGCATTTAGCAGATACAATATACCCATCCCACATGAAATGGCACAAAATAAAATAAAATGTTAAAAGATAAGTTTTTACAACAGTGCCTTGACATCTGAACTCTGAAATCAGTTATACTTAACATATTTCAGTGAAATCGACTCTTCAAAAAACAGATTATAGTTTCATGCAGTGTTAAAAGACTGAGTAATAGATTTGTAAAACTGTCCAGCAATATCAAAGACATTAAATGAAAAGGTGAGAAGGGGTATTTTAAGCATACAATACCCTCAGTTAAAAAGATGCCTGATCTATTAGTGCAACCTGTAGTTCTATAGGAACTAGAGAGAATCCACGATAACTAAGTGCTTTGTGAACCCCTTTTTCGCCTTTGTATACAATTCTCAACAATTTTGCTACATTTGCTATACCTTTGTGCTGATAACACTGCACTTGAAATACATATGCCAGGTGGCCAAAGACATTAACAAAACAAATGGTTAACCTGAGATGATCTCATGAAGAGCTCCTGAATATCTAGCTCATCCAGTAAAAGGGTTCGTCCAATACGGTGTACTGCCATGCTCACATGTGACTTGCTGTAAGGTATCTTCAGAAGTTTTTTAATGTTCTTGCAAAAAGACAAAACAGAAAAGTTATATTCCCCACAATTACACTGAATTATAAAGAGAAGATTTACTAATTAGAATGTTCAGAAATGAAAGAATCTATCATGAGTGAAAAAAAAAATAGTACATTTTTTTTTTAAAAGGACTAGTCACTTTTTTTTTTTTTTAAATATCTTCATTCAGCCATCTAATACTCCTGAACCAAGTATGCCTCAACTAGGTTTTCAGAAAGCTTCGTTTCTCATCTGACAATCACAAAAGGCACCATTTATGACAGCAAAAAGACCATCTTGTATCTCCACCTGTTTTCCACGTTCTGTGTTTCGCCCTCTGGCTTTCCTCCCCTTCCTCTTGCTCCTCTGGCCAAGCCTTGCTGCTTTTGATTTTAGCTGTAGTTCTAATAGTCCCCTCTGAGGGAGTACACCATGCTGCCCCAATGGGTTATCAATAAGGCTACGTTTTAGTCCTGGGTATTTTTAGTCAAAGACATGTACAGGACACAGGCAGTAAACAATTATTCATGACCCGTGACCTGTCCATGACTTGTACTATACACTCAACTAAATCTTAGGGAGTGGGGGCAGCCCAGGGTGCCGTGGGTGCTTGGGGGCCTCAGGCAGAGGCATGGCCAGGCAGCTCTGTGCACTGCCTCCACCCAGAGTGCTCCGCAGCTCCCATTGGCCAGAAACCACGGCCAATAGGAGCTGTGGGGGCGATGCCTGCAGGCGGGAAGCAGCACGCAGAGCCACTGGCCATGCCTTCACCTAGGAGCCGAGGGATGTCACCGCTTCCGAGGAGCCTCCCGGATATAAGCGCCACCCAGAGCCCTCACCTCCTCCCATACCCAAACTCCTGCTGCTGTCGGGTGCAGCTGGCCCAGGGGCTGCTTGAGTTGCTCAGGGAGCCCCCAGGCCAGCCATACCAGCTGCTGAAGAAGTCACAGCATCTGTGACTTCCATGACAAACTTGCAGCCTTAGTTATTAAGCACAAGAGATCAGGATTGCTTGTCTATGAAGTTAAATCAAATGTATGTTCTCATCATTAGTCTAAGCAGAGCCCAATCCTATAGAAGTATATCTGGAAAAAAAAAAAATACCCAAGCCTTTGATATCAGTTGTCAGCGCTCAAGAGATTACCACTCAGTATGCTACTACTTAAACTGCAGAGATTCTACTTATTATGTGTATTACCACAGGGCCTAAGGGTCCTAGTCTTGGTCCCATTGTGCTAAGTGCTGTACAAACAAAACAAAAAAAGACAGTACCTGCTCTAAGACGCTTACAATCTAGGTATAGGACAAGAGACAACCGATGGATACAAACCAATAGACAGAGGAGTAAAAGGAAGAAATGAGACAAAATTGGTAGCATGATGAGCAGTGGTCTCAGCAATCTAGCCATCATCAAGCGTTTAGTAGACTTCACAGAAACGGAAAGTTTAAAGTAGGGTTTTGAAGGATGTTGATGTATTAGTTTTCTAGATGTTTACAAGTAGCTATCTCCCATGCACCTCCTCCATGGTTGGGAGAAAGATGCTTGTTTGAAACTTTAGCAAATAAGAGATGATGGCACCATGGGGCCCATCAGAGGCTGGAGTCAACATCTCAGGAGTGAATGAGAGATAAGCAGGGGGGGATAGGCCATGAAAGGCCCTGAAAGCGAAGAGAAGCAGCTTATGTCTGATTTGATAGAGAAACAGGAGCCAGTGAAGGGATGACATGGTCAAAGCATGGTGGATAGGAAAATTATCTTTGCAGCAGCACTCTGAATGGATATGAGCAAGACCAGAGAGAAGGATGATGAATTAACTGACATCATGAGAACCTAGACCAGAATTTAATTGTAGATGGATAGGAGAGTCTGTACATTGCATATTTTTTCAGTCTGACATCTCTAAGATTTAGACATAGCCTAGATGTGAGGGAGGGAGGCCCGAGTAGAAGCGGACACCCAGTTTAAGAGCCTAAATGATAGGCAGAATGGAGATGATGTCCACGGTGATTGAAAAATGAGATAGTTGGAAAGGGGGAGTTTAAGAACTCTGTTTTAGCTGCTTTGAACTTGAGCCCACAGCTAGACATCCATAAGGAGATGTCAGAGAGACACCAAGATTTTAGATTGGACAGAAGGAGACAGGTCTGGAGTACGGAGGTAGATCTCAGAATTGTCAACATAGAGATGGCAGTTGAATTTGTTTGCAGATGAGATTACCCAGAGATAAGGTGTAGAAAGAGAAGAGAAGGGGACCAAGGATGGATCCCTGTGGAACCCCCATAGAAAGTTGTTGGGGGGAGAGGACATGCTAAAGGAGTAATGCGAGAAGTAGGAATAGAATCATGAGAGGACAGAATCACAAAAGACAAGATTTCAAGAAGAGGAGCATGGTTGACAATGCTGAAGGTGGCTGACAGGTCAAGGAGCTTGAGGATGCAGTACTGCTTTGGCTAAGAAAAAGGCCAACAGTGACTTGAGACACACAAGGTGGTCCAATAAAAGGTATTCCCTCACCCACCTTGTCTCTCTAATATTCTGAGACCAACACAGCTACAATTACAATGCACACAACAATTAATGACTTTGGCAAGGACAGTTTCAGTGAGTGGTCACACAATGAAATTAATAGGCAACAGGTTTAAGACCAACAAAATGAAGTAATTCTTCACACAATGCACAGGCAACCTGTGGAACTCCTTGCCAGCGGTTGTTGTGAAGGCCAAAACTATAACTGGATTCAAAAATGAATTAGATAAGTTCATGAAAGATAGGTCCATCTATGGCTATTAGCCAAGATTATTAGGGATGCAACCCTATGCTCTGGGTGTCCCTAAATCTCTGACTGCCAGAAGCTGGGAGCGGATAACAGGGGATGGATCACTTGATATTGCCCTATTCTATTAATTCCCTTTGAAAGATCTGGCATTGGCCACTGTCGGAAGACAGGATACTAGGCTAGATTGACCATTGGTGTGACCCAGTATGGTCATTCTTATGTTTTGTTGAGTGCAAGAGGGGGAAACCAGATTGGAGAGGATCTAGGCTGGAACTGGAAGAGAGGAACGCCAGACTGCAATCGTAAACAATGTATTCAATGAGCTTTGAGATGAAAGGAAGCGGGTGGTAGTTGGAGATGCAAATAGGATCAAAGGGAGGGGGTGTTTTTTTCCTGTTTTGTTTGGTTTTGAAGATGGAAGAGACTAAAGCATGCTTGTATTGTGAGGGGAAAGAGCCAGAGGAGAGTGCGAAGTTCAGGCAAAGAGTAAGGGAGGAGATGAGAGTAGGCACAAGGGAGATCAGCAGATGGAATAGGGCCACTGGAATGTTAGAGGAGCAGCGCAGACAAGAATCTTCTGTGTCTGTGATCGGGAAGGAAGAGAAGAGAGTTATTGAAAAGGAATGGAAGGCAAGCTGAGTAGGAGAAAGATCATTTATTTTGTCAATTTTCTTTTTGACTAAATTTACAAGATCCTGTATGGAGAGAAGCGGAGACAAGATGGCAAAAAGGTGGCTGAGACTACAGACATGGGATTCTCTTCCAATTCGCTCCCCAGATTTCCTAGTGGGAATCTTACACAAAAATAAAAATATTCCTAAACAGCACTTGCAAAGGACTTGTGGGTTTCCCAATTTGTCTAAGTTTCATCCATTAGCAAATTATTGCAAATGGATTAAATATTATAGAGCTATTTCAATTAGCATGTGCTAACTTAGAGCTCACATAAGTCCCTTTTAGTTGATGTTAACTGAAAAGAAAACCTCCAACGCTTTTAAAACAAGAGAGGGATTTTTAAGTGAAAAAAGTTTGTACAAATATGGTGACAGCAAGTTGATAGAGTTCTTGTTACTCAGGATCATGAAAATGAAAGTAGAGGAAAGAAGTTGAAAACATAAGGTAGATGTTGAATATGCTACAGTAAACCAAATTCTCATAATGAAAACATTAAAGAGAAATTGTGGATTCATGTTTAAATGTTATTGCATAATGCCACCACAGAAAATACAAGGTTATAGAATATTAATTATGAAAAGAAATGTTTTAAATGCTTGAATTTAATACAAGAGATTTTCAAAGCAAAAAAGAAACCCAACCCCTCCCCCCCTCAAGAAGTTATACCAAAATATTGTATTTCTGCAAGCCCTACAAATATCTTTATTTGGAGATAATGGTCATCTTATGCCAATACTTTTGAGAGTATATATGACAGCTATCTTATCTGTTAAGCAAACAGTAAATGTTTGAGTATTTACCAGAATGTTTAATTATCAAGGTAAAACAGGAGGCTCTATTTTTAAAGCAGGAAAGGTTGGTCCCATAACAATGTTATTCCACTGATAGTGTTTTGGGTATAAAACGCCTCACTTAGATGCAATTATTTTGTTGGAGGGTCGTTGGCATAGCAGATAAACGGTAGTCCCCATACCATTACTGACCTACTGAGTTCCAAATAAGAGTATTAGGGAACAGACCTCTTGTAGGAGCTTTGAGACAGCAAGTCAGGGAACAGCTTGGCAATGGGTCTTCCTCACAACTATAACCTAGATACTAATATTTGACTAGGCGTGGGTATAAGCTACTAGAATGCTCTTCCCCTATTGCTAACGTGAGTTAGATATAGTAAAATTTACTGTAATGCATTCAAATAGGCTACTGAAGTGGTCCTCATCATGCTCTCATTCAGGTCAATAGCAAAACTCCGACTGACTTTATGGAGACAATATCATGAATGCTTGATTTTAGCAGCTCACCATTTCAATTTTTTCCCCAAATGTAAAATTATTTGGGGTGCCCCAATTTTCTTTTTCCATCCTCTTTGTTTCTCACTTTTCCTCAGTGCTCTTCTGTCTATCTGTATCTTTGGGTATGTCTACACTGCAAATAAAAACTCGACGCTATTTGTACTTTATTCATTCAGTTGTCACAACTTCCTTTGAACTATAAGCAAATAGCCAAAGTGAAATGAAGTTTTCTTAAATAATTTAATAAAAGGTTAGTAAAACAAAATCACGGTAGCATAAGCCATTTTCTTAATCAAGATACCATCACAAAACTGAAGAATTATTGAACTATAAACGGCACATACCTCAGAATCAGACACAACATCCACATCATTTCCAACTGAGTCAATGAAGTCATATGCCATGCCAAAGCTATTTTAAAAAAATATTAGAAGTTTAAACCATTGCATTTTGACATTTAAAACATAACTGCTTGTTCCTCAAAGAACTTAGTGCCTCTTTAAGAAAACCCATTCTTTCATTAAAAAAAAAAAAAAAAAAAGAGTTTGTGCATTTCCATCTGTGAACAATTCCAAAATAAAAAAAAAGGCAGAGAAAGTAAAAACAGGAATTCACTAACCTACCTAATTAAAACACATGTATTAATTCTGCCCACTGTTTAATGTTTTTTTTAAAAATTCCCTGCTGCGCACAGGGTCCACAAGAGTAATGTGCCACTTCAGCCCTAATTTGGCAATTTAAGAGGTGTAAGCCCTGTGCATAGTGATTTTCATCCCAGATGCCAATCTGCTTTGAGTGATTTGCACACATTCAGCAGATCATCCCAGACTTGACACTGGCTGTGATACCAGAGATGCCTTTTTTCATTGCTGAACTTTCCTTGTCCAATTTCCAAAATATCAAACCACCACGTTTTACTAATTATTTTCCTTAGGTATTTGCCACCTATTTTTATTTTTAAAACATACATTTATTGTAGGCACTGCAAGAAAATTTCCATAAACGTGTCCATTCTTATTCCTGAATTTCCAAGCCCGCAGCCAATTCCAGACTAACAGTAAGTAGGCTACAGATTTGTTTCAGAATACTATTCCATTTCCTTATATGATCAAAGAGCAGAATTCCTATTACTACCTCAGTCAATCTAGCCTGACCAACTGATGCCATCCAATTGCAGGTAGTCAACATGAAGTGAGTTTGATTGTCTCAGTCCATTTGCCAGCATACACATCGCAAAAGCTACCATCATAACTGGAATTCTTAATCACCTTCTAAGCAAGACGGGATTAAAGCATACTGGGTGAGGGAAGGCAAGGGAGAGTGCAAAGACAGAGAAAGAAGGAGAAACAGAAGGGATAACAGAGAATAGGACAATTTGTAGTGATGTCAGTGTTACCTTGAAAATAGTTTGCTTTTCTTGCTGTTGCCAAGAATGGTTGTTCCTGCTGGCCCCAGTTTGGCGCTTTCACGTAACCAATTGGCAGGTGGAAGTTTCAAATCAGTCTTCTCTTGAAGACGGGCAAATGCTGCTTGTGGTGGGGCAGATGAATATTTCACCACAGCACTGCTTTTTACTTCATTGCCGCCAAGAAATAAAACCGATCCCTAGTTTGCAGAACAGAAATTAGAGTCCTTCATTCATAAATTAGTTTCTTAAAAAGTTATTAGACTTTACTTGATGTCAATTCAATTCCATTAACTGACGATACTAGGAATACAATTTAATTAAGGCCTAATCCTGTAAAGATTAACACGTTTAACTTCCCACATTGTGATGAGTTCCACTGACTTCAGTAGTATTCTTAAGCTTATGCTTAACTTTATGTACTGTGAGAAACGCTACTTAAGTCAGTAGAACTTACCACAGGGCATAAAATGAAGCACATGCTTTATAAATCTTTGTATGATTTAGACTAAGAAAACATACTGCAGAACACTGGTCTCATTACAGATTAAGTATAATGCTTTTCACTATTATGTGCTGACAGAAATAAGGGTTCATAATTACATTTTTAACTAGCATACCTCAGTCCTGGTGTAAATATACAATTACTAACACAATTGAAGACAGGGTATTACACGTCAGACAACCTTAACTACATGTGCTGCTATGTGCTCTGCTTAAACTAGCGCCTTTCATTTTAAGCCTCCCAAAGAGTTTTATATCTATATTCAGAATATGTATCATTCCCATAAGATTAGTAATAACCAACCTGTATCAGCATATCACAGAACATCTGAACATCAGAAGAACAAACAGCAACATAAATGCATTTTAAGTATTACCACGTAGAAAACTGAAACAAGCCCTCATTCTGGTGTTCAGCTGTTTTGCAATGTGCCAGTTGCTCATTTTCTACCCCAGAGGTTACTGCTTTGTAGCAGTAATGTGCACGCTGCGTGTAGGAAAGGTCCTGATTCTGCAAATGAATCTGAGTGAACAGATCCGTAAGCCCAGGCAGACCCCCAAAGACCTGAAGTGGGGCCTATCCAGGGTCTCTTTACTAGAACTTCTGGTTTCCCAACGCTGCATACAATAGGTGTAAAGTCTGAATATGCAACAGTCATGCATAGCAAAAGTAACCAGTACTCTCTTATATGACAACAAACATGCAAATTCTTTTAGACGAATGCCTTAGGGCAGCTTCATCTGGTCTACACTAGGATTTCTGACACTCTGGACATAGCTACACTGGAAACTTCAAAGCGCTGTTGCGGGAATGCTCCCACAGCAGCGCTTTGAAGAAGTGAGAGTGTGGTCGCGCGCGAGCGCTGGGAGAGCTCTCCCAGCACTCCTGGTAATCCACCTCCATGAGGGAATTAGCTCCCAGCACTTGGAGCCTGCCTACACTAGCACTTTAAAGCGCTCAGACTTGCTGCGCTCAGGGGGGTGATTTTTCACACCCTTAAGCCAGCAAGTTACAGCACTATAAAATGTAAGTGTAGACAAGCCCTTAGTGTAACTACACCATGCAAATCCCTACTCTAGACAATTTATACTGGTACAGTTTACTTTAATTTGAAACTGAAGCGAACTTCCCCAGATCAGATCTACACTAAGGATCTGCACCAATGAAGCTATACTAGAAGCTGACATCCTAATTTAACAAGGCTATTTTTGTCTGTCTTGTACAGAACCAAATACTCTGTCAGTGCACAGCAAATAAATAATAAAAACTGATTACCCTGTAGAACCAATCATTTGTAATATTCCTTTTTATTAGAAAGGTTAGCAACCCTGAGTTTAGTGAGACCAGAGGGACTCCTATATTTCATTTCTAATGACTATTTTCAGAGGGCTAGGCTTTGCAACCCAATGGGGCACACAAGCATAGATACCAACAGTTACACTATGGCTAAACACAACAAAGATTCAATAGCCATGCCCCAAACCCTAGTTTTGGCTACTGCATTAAAATTCCAAAGAAATATTAAGGAGAGTAGGATTTGGGGAGCGTGGGGGGAGGAAGAGGGAAAGGCAGAGTGAGGAGAAGGAAGACAGGCAAGAAGGGGAAACGGTTTGAGGGGGTGGGGAGGGAGGGAGAGAATTTAAAGCTATGCTGATTTCTTCATTGAAAAACATCCAAATGGTGGCTTTGGAGAGCTCCTCTTCTTTCCCCTGCAGCTCAGGCACCACACCACTACACAGAGTAATTTGGCATACTAGGAAGTTTGCACTGTGGTAGTGTTGGATCATATTAAAGAAGTTCTGTATTAAAATCACAAATGAGTTTGATTCCCCAGAGTTTAAATTCCAGGGTATTACTAATTAAGAGGTCTCTTGGTTTTTGGTACTGTTTCTCTCCCTCTGTGTGTGAAACTTGCAAGCTGCTAATTGCCTTAGTACATTCTAAGACAGAGTCTGTTCTCAAAGCAATTCACAGAGAGAGAGACTCAAAGCAATACTCTAACAACAGAAACAGCACCCAGAGACTCCCCACCCTTTTGTTGTATTAACAATTGTGATTAAAATAGAGATAGAGGATGTATGTGGATGGATGCTTGGTGTGGATAATAACTGAATCATCAGGGAGGTGCCAGCCTAAGAATCCAGTGTCCATCGGCTGAAGAAGGCGTCAAGTGGAAATAACCAGAGGACCCCCCGGAGGGCAGACTGGAATCCACCCAACAGCCTCAAGAATGGGAGAACCAAAGAACAAGATAACATCTTGGAGCCGTCAGGAATGTGCTATCTGCTGATTGATTCAGCAACAGCATGATGAAGCAATTCCCATAGACTGGCATAGGAAGAAATTCCTATAAAAATAGACTCTAAAAAGTGAGAACTTTGGGGTCTGATTCTGCAAACCAACTTCCAGGAGCATCAGATGAGCATCTGACAAGGCCCTGCTCCCTCCTCATGTCCAGGCCACCTGGCCAGTGGCTTGGCATGAGCAACTCTAAGGCTGGTAACTATGATAACAACCTTGCAGAACCTCTGTGTGTGTGTGTTTGTATGAATGAATGTGTGAATAAATATGAGATTGAATGGAATGTTATAACTAACTGCTTACTATGATTCTTTCTGTATTCACAATAAATGTGGTATTTTGCCTTTTTCCCTTTAATAAGATCCTGCTGGGTTTTATTTTATTGGTATAACAGTAGCAGTTCATTATTATCCTCACAGGGTATGTCAGTTTACTACATGTTTGCACTGTTGTTTTAGCTGTGTTAGTCCAAGGACACAAGGAGGTGAGGTAATATCTTTTATTGGCTCAACCTCTGTTGGTGAAAGAGACAAGCTTTCAAGCTATACAGAGCTCTTTACGGGTCTGGAAAAGGCACTCAGAGTATCACAGCTAAATACAAGGTGGAACAGATGTCAAACTGCAGTGTAGGCAGCAATGCACCCCACCTACTAAACTGACGAAACTGTACCTAATGGGTGTTCTCTAGAAGCCATTCTTACTGTGATAGAAGAGAAAGTGAAGCTAGATGTGTGGTATTATAAGTTTCGTTGAAAGAGGATGGCTAATGAACCCTAATTGCATAGAGGACGCTTATTAATAACTGCCAATATTTAAAAGGTCACCTTTACATGTTTACCCTGAAACCAGGTCACCTCTATGAAGCAGAATCCAATGAAAGAAATTGAACTCAGTAGTGATCATCGCAAGGTGCAACGTTGACAAGATAAATAGATGTCTATTTTATCTAAATTTAGCACATTTTATGGAAGTACTTTACAAGCTCTCCCTCATCCTAGAGAAATATATTCCCAGCAGCTCCTCTGGAGTAGGCCTATATTTGTTTCCCCTCTTCAAGACAGGAGAGGGGTGGCTTATTCACACTCCTGCGGGCCATAAATTATATCAACATAAGTGGTAGTGTGTATGAGCCCTAAGTGCAAAGTAGGGAAGAGGAGCATAGTCTGAGCACACTCAAATTCATTCTAGACACTGACCCTCTGACTTTGGGAAACAGACTTAACCACTCTTGTTTTCCTGTCTTGAAGAGGGGAAGGGCCTGTGGCAGAGCCAAGGGTTGAGCAGTGAGCACCCCCCAGCACAGTGGAAAGTTGGCACCTGTAGCTCCAGCCACGAGTCGGTGCCTATACAAGGAGCTGCATATTAACTTCTGAAGAGCCCCATGTGGCTCGGGAGCCGCAGGTTGGCCACCCCTGGCGTACACTATCCCGAAGCGGCAGCCCACTCCACCTGTCCAAAGAAACCGGCGGGACGGGGCGGGGCAGCCACCTCAGGGCGCTCTCTTTCTAACTATAAGTCTGGGCGATGAAGGCTGACGCCGAGGCAACGGGAAACTGCCACCCTGTCAGCGTGCCGGAGTGACACCTGGTAATCCCACCGGTGCGGAGCGGGTGCCCAGGCCCCCTGGCTTGCTGACACCCCCTGCCCCGCACCTCCGGGGGAAACCGTGGACGGTACCCCGGCTACGGACACCGGTGCGAGTCCGCAGGGCAGACACCCCGGCGTATGTGTAGACGGGGGAAAGGAGCGGGCGCCCCGGGTCCAGGACATCGGGTGAGGGAGCGGAGCCCACAAGCGGACCGGGCCGCAGCGAACCGCGAGCTGCAGGCTCGGAGCCCGGGGGGAGGCTGCCGCTCACCTGCTTGAGCTCCTCAGGGTCTCCCTTCAGCGCGACGGGCCCCCCTAAGTCGCTTTCCGCGGCGGGGCCCGCTTCAGCGCAGGCTCCCCACGGCGGGGGAGCTCCTGTGCCCTCCATTGGCTCTGTCCTCACAGCCAGCCAGCCCAGCCCCGGCGGGGGCAGAACCGGAAGAACCGTGAGGCCGCGGCTGCCACCAGCGGCCCCAGAAGCGGAGGGGAAGGAGGAACGGAAATCTCGCGGAGAAGGCTTCTTCTCGCGGGACTTGCCGAGCGCGGCTGGCTGCCGGCGCAGCCCTTGTGTACGCTCGCGGCTCGCAAATGTGCTTCGGCACGTGCGTCTTTGGCAGGGTCTGGGCGCGCGCCGGGCGCTGAGGCGTCAGCGAAGGCTGCACTGTGGGGAGGGGCTTGTTTCGTGTCCGTGCCTGTGGCCCTCATAAAAGTAACAGCAACGAGTCCGTTGCATGTTGGAGTGCGCGGAAGTGGCGCCCGTGTGTGCAAAGCGCAGCAGCCAGTAAGAGGATATCATAATGCCATAAATCCATGGTATGCCCACACCTTGACTACTGTGTGGCGTTCTGGTCGCCCCATCTAGAAAGAGCTATATTAGAACTGCGACAAGTAGAGAGAGGGGCTAGACAAATGATTGGGGTATGGAACAGCTTCTGTGTGAGGTGAGTTTAAAAAGACTGGGACTGTTCAGTTTAGGAAAGAGGTGACTAAGGGGGAGGTATGATGGCTATGCAGTCATGACGGGTGTGGAGAAAGTGAATAGGGAATTGTTTTTTTACCTCTTTGCATATCACAAGAACAAGGTGTCACCCAATAAAATTAATAGGCAGCAGGTTTAAAACAAACAAAAAGTACTTCTTGAACTCATTGATGGGGGTGTTGTGAAAGCCAAAAGTATAACTGGGTTCAAAAAATCAAGTATTGGGTAGCCATGTTAGTCTGTATCTACAAAAACAACAGGGTGCCACCAGACTCCTTGTTTTGGGGTTCAAAAAAAGAATTAGATAAGTTAATGGAGGGTAGGTCCATCAATGGCTACTAGCCAGGATGGTTAGAGATACAACCCCATGCTCTGAGTCTTCCTAAACCTCTGGCTGCCAGCAGCAGGGACTGGACAACAGGGGATGGATCATTTGATAATTGCCCTGTTCAGTTCATTCCCTATGGGTATGTCTACACTACGAAATTAGGTCGAATTTATAGAAGTCGGTTTTTTAGAAATTGGTTTTATATATTCGAGTGTGTGTGTCCCCACAGAAAATGCTCTAAGTGCATTAAGTGCATTAACTCGGCGGAGCGCTTCCACAGTACCGAGGCAAGCGTCGACTTCCGGAGCGTTGCACTGTGGGTAGCTATCCCACAGTTCCCGCAGTCTCCGCTGCCCATTGGAATTCTGGGTTGAGATCCCAATGCCTGATGGGGCTAAAACATTGTCGCGGGTGGTTCTGGGTACATATCGTCAGGCCCCCGTTCCCTCCCTCCCTCCATGAAAGCAAAGGCAGACAATCATTTCGCGCCTTTTTTCCTGAGTTACCTGTGCAGACGCCATACCACGGCAAGCATGGAGCCCGCTCAGGTAACCGTCACCCTATGTCTCCTGGGTGCTGGCAGACGCGGTACGGCATTGCTACACAGTAGCAGCAACCCCTTGCCTTGTGGCAGCAGATGGTACAGTGAAGGGTTAATGTCTAGCTATTCCACCTGGAAGCAGGCGGGGCACACCCTGACTGTTTCCTAGGAGCAATGCACATATTGCTCTATCCAAGGACAAGGGCTAGATATGAACCCTGAGAACTTGATTGTTTGGACAGCAACTGTGGGAGGTTTCTTTAGCCTGGGCTCAAGGCCTGAGAACCAGGATTGTAGTAGATAGAGGATGGTAACTAAGCATATGAATCAACGTCATACATTCCTTTGTGTAGCAGTGTGTAATGCTTAGGGGGAGAAATATAATAAAAGGAGAAGGTGGAAGGCAGGGGGGGGCAGAACAGCCCATCTTCGCTGACCAGCCTGTTTGCTTGCATAAAGCTGTGTTCTGTCTCATCACTGAACCGCAACAACTGGCGCCCAACGTGGGGCCCTCAGCACTCACCTCGCCCGGCAAGGGTTTCAGACGCGTCACTCATCCACTTCGTGGATCCCGGACCGTTGTGGGTTCCAGCCCGGTGCGTGCGACCAGCACTTAAACAACATGGCATGGCACCAGGGGCTGTCGAATCCCATACCAGAGTTTCAGCTGACCTTGGGGGAGACCGCGTTGCCCCCCGAGTCGACAACGGCGGGACGGAAACGGAGGAGGCGTAACGTCCCAAGCCAGCCCGTGACAGGGGGAGCAGTAAAAGCATTGGTCGCCACGGCTCAACGAAAACTGGCAGCAGATCAGCAGCCAGAAACTCCTAAGACTTTGTTTGTGGCGATTCTCGCCCAAATCACTGCTAATTCTGTGATGATTGTGTGCCTTTTGTGCCTGCTATTTTCTGTAGGGGTTGGCTCGGAAGCGCCTCCCCCGTTACAAGCCCGAAGGAGAATAAGATACTGCTCTTTGCTTATGCTAATCTTTTCTCCCAGTACTCTAGCATGGCTAATTGGGGCCCGGCCAACTATATTCTGCCTCGCACGGCTATATCCCTTCACACACCGCACCCGGCCGGGGCTCACAATGTCACCTGTGCGCGTGTAGTTAACTGCACTAGTACAAAGGTGCCATTGGGCTGTCAAAAAATTTCTCAATCCCTTTTAAATTGTTCCCATGCTGTTAATGTTTTATATAATTATGGCCATATCATCCTACCATCAGGATGGGTTTTTACTTGTGGTTCATGCACCTTTAATTATATTCCTGCAAATTTAAGTGATGGCACCCTTTGCTGTCTTAGTAGAATGATACTTATATTGCCTTTTGCTGGTTACAATTGTAGTAAAAGAAGTGTATCCCTTTTAGATGATTATATTGCAGATGTTAAGCTTTTGGTTATTTTGTGTTTGTAATTATTGGGCTTATTTTTTGTTGTTGCTGTGTACAATGTATTCCTTCCTTGTTAAGACTTTGTAAAATTTTTGCCCTGGAAAGCTCCCCAGGTTATGTCCTTGTCTGTCTGGGAGTTAAATAGCATGATAAAACAAATTGGCGGCTACCATGAGATGGCCAATTATCAATAAACAAAAAAGGGGAGATGAAGGGTTAATGTCTAGCTATTCCACCTGGAAGCAGGCGGGGCACACCCTGACTGTTTCCTAGGAGCAATGCACACATTGCTCTATCCAAGGACAAGGGCTAGATATGAACCCTGAGAACTTGATTGTTTGGACAGCAACTGTGGGAGGTTTCTTTAGCCTGGGCTCAAGGCCTGAGAACCAGGATTGTAGTAGATAGAGGATGGTAACTAAGCATATGAATCAACGTCATACATTCCTTTGTGTAGCAGTGTGTAATGCTTAGGGGGAGAAATATAATAAAAGGAGAAGGTGGAAGGCAGGGGGGGGCAGAACAGCCCATCTTCGCTGACCAGCCTGTTTGCTTGCATAAAGCTGTGTTCTGTCTCATCACTGAACCGCAACAGTACAGTACGACTGGTAGCCGTCATCGTCATGTCTGAGGTGCTCCTGGTCGCCTCTGTGAGGTCAATCAGGAGCGCCTGGGCAGACATGGGCGCAGGGACTAAATTTGGAGTGACTTGAGCAGGTCATTCTCTTTAGTCCTGCAGTCAGTCCTATTGAACCGTCTTATGGTGAGCGGGCAGGCGATACGGACTGCTAGCAGTCGTACTGTACCATCTTCTGCCGAGCAGCCATGAGATGTGGATGGCATGCAGTTCTTCTGCACCGTCTGCTGCCAGCCAAAGATGTAAAAGATAGATGGAGTGGATCAAAACAAAAAATAGACCAGATTTGTTTTGTACTCATTTGCTTCCCCCCCTCCCCTGTCTAGGGGACTCATTCTTCTAGATCACACTGCAGTCACTTACAGAGAAGGTGCAGCGAGGTAAATCTAGCCATGTATCAATCAGAGGCCAGGCTAACCTCCTTGTTCCAATAACGACGATAACTTTGGTGCACCATTTCTTATTGGAACCCTCCGTGCAGTCCTGCCTGAAATACTCCTTGATGTACAGGCACACCCTTTGTTGATTTTAGCTCCCTGAAGCCAACCCTGTAAGCCGTGTCGTCAGTCGCCCCACCCTCCGTCAGAGCAACGGCAGACAATCGTTCCGCGCCTTTTTTCTGTGCGGACGCCATACCAAGGCAAGCATGGAGGCCGCTGAGCTCATTTTGGCAATTAGGAGCACATTAACCACCACACGCATTATCCAGCAGTATATGCAGCACCAGAACATGGCAACGCGATACCGGGCGAGGAGGCGACGTCAGCGCGGTCCCGTGAGTGATCAGGACATGGACACAGATTTCTCTGAAAGCATGGGCCCTGACAATGCATGCATCATGGTGCTAATGGGGCAGGTTCATGCTGTGGAAAGCCGATTCTGGGCTCGGGAAACAAGCACAGACTGGTGGGACCGCATAGTGTTGCAGGTCTGGGACGATTCCCAGTGGCTGCAAAACTTTCGCATGCGTAAGGGCACTTTCATGGAACTTTGTGACTTGCTTTCCCCTGCCCTGAAGCGCATGAATACCAGGATGAGAGCGGCCCTCACAGTTGAGAAGCGAGTGGCGATAGCCCTGTGGAAGCTTGCAACGCCAGACAGCTACCGGTCAGTTGGGAATCAATTTGGAGTGGGCAAATCTACTGTGGGGGCTGCTGTTATGCAAGTAGCTCACGCAATCAAAGATCTGCTGATATCAAGGGTAGTGACCCTGGGAAATGTGCAGGTCATAGTGGATGGCTTTGCTGCAATGGGATTCCCTAACTGTGGTGGGGCTATAGACGGAACCCATATCCCTATCTTGGCACCGGAGCACCAAGCCGCCGAGTACATAAACCGCAAGGGGTACTTTTCGATAGAGCTGCAAGCTCTGGTGGATCACAAGGGACGTTTCACCAACGGCCGGGAAAGGTGCATGATGCTCGCATCTTCAGGAACTCTGGTCTGTTTCAAAAGCTGCAGGAAGGGACTTTATTCCCAGACCAGAAAATAACTGTTGGGGATGTTGAAATGCCTATATGTATCCTTGGGGACCCAGCCTACCCCTTAATGCCATGGCTTATGAAGCCGTACACAGGCAGCCTGGACAGTAGTCAGGAGCTGTTCAACTACAGGCTGAGCAAGTGCAGAATGGTGGTAGAATGTGCATTTGGACGTTTAAAGGCGCGCTGGCGCAGTTTACTGACTCGCTTAGACCTCAGCGAAACCAATATTCCCACTGTTATTACTGCTTGCTGTGTGCTCCACAATATCTGTGAGAGTAAGGGGGAGACGTTTATGGCGGGGTGGGAGGCTGAGGCAAATCGCCTAGCTGCTGGTTACGCACAGCCAGACACCAGGGTGGTTAGAAGAGCACAGGAGGGCGCGGTACGCATCAGAGAAGCTTTGAAAACCAGTTTCATGACTGGCCAGGCTACGGTGTGAAAGTTCTGTTTGTTTCTCCTTGATGAAACCCCCCGCCCCTTGGTTCACTCTACTTCCCTGTAAGCTAACCACCCTCCCCTCCTCCCTTTAATCACTGCTTGCAGAGGCAATAAAGTCATTGCTGCTTCACAGTCATGCATTCGTTATTCATTCATCACACAAATAGGGAGATGACTACCAAGGTATCCCAGGAGGGGTGGTGGAGGAGGGAAGGAAAATGCCACACAGCACTTTAAGCACAGCACTTTAAAAGTTTACAACTTTAAAATTTATTGAATGACAGCCTTCTTTTTTTTGGGCAATCCTCTGTGGTGGAGTGGCTGGTTGGCCGGAGGCCCCCCCACCGCGTTCTTGGGCGTCTGGGTGTGGAGGCTATGGAACTTGGGGAGGAGGGCGGTTGGTTACAGAGGGGCAGCAGTGGCAGTCTGTGCTCCAGCTGCCTTTGCTGCAGCTCAACCATACACTGGAGCATACTGGTTTGGTCCTGCAGCAGCCTCAGCATTGAATCCTGCCTCCTCTCATCACGCTGCCGCCACATTTGAGCTTCAGCCCTGTCTTCAGCCCACCACTTACTCTCTTCAGCCCTCCACCTCTCCTCCCGGTCATTTTGTGCTTTCCTGCACTCTGACATTATTTACCTCCACGCATTCGTCTGTGCTCTGTCAGTGTGGGAGGACAGCATGAGCTCGGAGAACATTTCATCGCGAGTGCGTTGTTTTTTTTCTTTCTAAGCTTCACTAGCCTCTGGGAAGGAGAAGATCCTGTGATCATTGAAACACATGCAGCTGGTGGAGAAAAAAAAAGGGACAGCGGTATTTAAAAAGACACATTTTATAAAACAGTCGCTACACTCTTTCAGGGTAAACCTTGCTGTTAACATTACATACATAGCACATGTGCTTTCGTTACAAGGTCGCATTTTGCCTCCTCCCACCACGTGACTACCCCCTCAACCTTCCCCCCTCCCTGTGGCTAACAGCGGGGAACATTTCTGTTTAGCCACAGGCAAACAGCCCAGCAGGAATGGGCTCCTCTGAGTGTCCCCTGAAGAAAAGCACTCTATTTCAACCAGGTGACCATGAATTATATCTCACTCTCCTGAGGATAACACAGAGAGATAAAGAACGTATTTTGGTTGAATGCCAGCAAACATACACTGCAATGCTTTGTTCTACAGTGATTCCCGAGTACGTGTTACTGGCCTGGAGTGGTAAAGTGTCCTACCATGAAGGACGAAATAAGGCTGCCCTCCCCAGAAACCTTTTGCAAAGGCTTTAGGACTACATCTAGGAGAACCGCAAATGCCAGGGCAAAGTAATCCTTTCACATGCTTGCTTTTAAACCATGTATAGCATTTTAAAAGGTACACTCACCAGAGGTCCCTTCTCCGCCTGCTGGGTCCAGGAGGCAGCCTTGGGTGGGTTCGGGGGGTACTGGCTCCAGGTCTAGGGTGAGAAACAGTTCCTGGCTGTCGGGAAAACCGGTTTCTCCGCTTGCTTGCTGTGAGCTATCTACAACCTCCTCCTCCTCCTCATCTTCTTCGTCCCCAAAACCTGCTTCCGTATTGCCTCCATCTCCATTGAAGGAGTCAAACAACACGGCTGGGGTACTGGTGGCTGAACCCCCTAAAATGGCATGCAGCTCATCATAGAAGCGGCATGTTTGGGGCTCTGACCCAGAGCGGCTGTTCGCCTCTCTGGTTTTCTGGTAGGCTTGCCTCAGCTCCTTCAGTTTCACGCGGCACTGCTTCGGGTCCCTGTTATGGCCTCTGTCCTTCATGCCCTGGGAGATTTTCACAAAGGTTTTGGCATTTCGAAAACTGGAACGGAGTTCTGATAGCACGGATTCCTCTCCCCAAACAGCGATCAGATCCCGTACCTCCCGTTCGGTCCATGCTGGAGCTCTTTTGCGATTCTGGGACTCCATCATGGTCACCTGTGCTGATGAGCTCTGCATGGTCACCTGCAGCTTGCCACGCTGGCCAAACAGGAAATGAGATTCAAAAGTTTGCGGTTCTTTTCCTGTCTACCTGGTCAGTGCATCTGAGTTGAGAGTGCTGTCCAGAGCGATCAGAATGGAGCACTCTGGGATAGCTCCCGGAGGCCAATACCATCAAATTGTGTCCACAGTACCCCAAATTTGAGCCGGGAACGTCGATTTAAGCGCTAATCCACTTGTCAGGGGTGGAGTAAGGAAATCGATTTTAAGAGCCCTTTAAGTTGAAATAAAGGGCTTCACTGTGTGGACGGGTGCAGGTTTAAATCGATTTAACGCTGCTAAATTCGACCTAAAGTCCTAGTGTAGACCAGGGCTATGAAACATCGGGCACTGGCTACTCCTGGAAGACAGGATATTGGGATAGTTGGTCTATTGATCTGACCCAATATAATTATTCTTGTGTTCTTACAGTAAGCGATCTCCATGAGCTTCCTTAATATTAAGACTAATGGCATCCAAATTATTGCTTTGATCTGTAATTACCAGACATTCTTTAGCTGATGCTTACAGAAGTTACAGCACTCTGACTAGTCAGTTTAGCTTGTGTTGGGAACTAAAGCCTGGAGGTATATTGGGTAGTATAATTTAAAATTGAATGACAGCTTCTTGACACCTGGATGAGGTTAGGTAGTTACCTACACATGACAGATCTTTGCACTTTTATTTACATTTTCTTTTTAGTTAATGCAGTTGTCATTCACAGATCTCACTATCCATGTGTGTTCTTTTGTTAGCTAATTAGTAAGATGAGATGTAGAATATTAAAACACCAGGAGCTTTGGCCCAGAATCTCAAAGGCACGCAACTCTCATTAAAATAAATGGTAGTTAGCCGTATAAATACCTTTGAGGAGCTGGACATTTGTACTTGCCTGCAGTAAATGGCTTGCAATGCTCCAAACCATTCATATTTAGTGTCAGTTTTTTCTTGCTGCATTTTCCACTATGGCATTTGGTTCCCTTTAAAGTTAGACTAACCCATCCACATTTTATAAAACAAGCCAGCATCATCTAAAACGCAAATGTCATTCTCTGAACAGTTTATAAGAAGATAAAGACAAGTGTTGTTTAGTCTCTAGATTAGTCAGGACTTTTGGGTTCTACCTACAGTAGTGCCAAGACTCACTGTGGGACCTTTAGTAAATACTTCACCTCTCTATGCCTCCTTTCTCTGTCTGTAAAATGGGCAAAGCAGCCCTAGTATTCTGTTGACTGTTACTCTTCACTTACCTTCACAAAAATGTTTGTGAAGTGTTGCTAAAAAAAGAAAATGGCTGCCATGTCCACCTCAGATGAAGTGATCCCACTGTTTACAGATTCCTTCCAGAGAGAGATGTTGCAGATTATATCCCACTGTCATCTGACAATTTCACCATTTGTTACCTTGAATTTCTCATTGACAGCTCTTTCCTTGTAGCCTGATTTGTGCCCTGTGATCTCATGGGGCTATTTTCAGCAGACAGAGCCAACTAGTGACAAGTTTGCTACATTTGTTCACTAGTACAATTCCCCAAGGATTTACTGGGGAGGATTTAATAGACTTCTGAAGTATTAGTGAAAGAAAGAAATATCTAATACCTATCTTGATATCTCTTTACCTAATTAGATGTTTAATTGCTTGGGGAACTAGTGTTCTTCATTTAAAATAAAAATAATGGAAATTTTAATTATTTATAAAAATGAGAATTTTAAACAAAGCATTTATTTATTGTTAGTTTTAGAGACTGTTTATCATATCTAATGTTAACAACAGTTGCTCCACTATTTGTGAGGTTCTGTCAGCCCTTCCACTGTAAGTCCCATCTTGAATGCATATAAAATATTTGCCATAAAAATTAATTCCAGGATGAATCTTGCAAATAGATCTTATATGATAGGCACAGTTTCTAGTTACATAGTTCAGAGGGCAAATCCTGATATTCCCCATTCACCCAGTTTTATTAGGTCTCGCTACAGTTTCTGTGGCATCATCTCTAGCCTTGACTAACCTAAATGATTTTATATTTGCAAATTTTACCACTCCATGATCACTCCCTTCTTCAGCTCATCTAAAGCAATTTAATTAGGTCAAGAAGATATTACGGATTTCATGTTATGGGAACCCTTGAACATATTATGGGGTATATATATGTAAACCTTCACACATGGGGGAGGGGAGGGAGAGGAGGAGGGGAAAGGGAAAGAAGTGGTTCAGAGGAGCTCAGTGCCAAATGGAAAATGTGGAGGAAGGTTAGTTTTGTGGCTACGGCACCAAACTAGGATCAATTCCTGGCTCTGCCACAGACTTAGTTAATTATCTTTAATGATCAGACATTCTGCAGCAGAATCAGAATGTAGCCCAGGCTGCAACTTCAAAGTGCTGTCTATATAGCTATTTTCAGAGAGCTAACGCAAGCCCACTAACCCAAATCTTTTAGCCTTCCATCTGGGAGGCTTACTCCAAATGTTGTGTAGACATACCCTTAGGGCAGGGGTTTCAAACTCGCGGCCCGTGGGCCATCTACGGCCCGCAAACCTCCCCAATGTGGCCCGCAGGGCTCCAGCAATTTTGGGGCCACCTCTCTCCCTTGGCCCCACCTGCCGCCCCCAGCACTCCCCACCCCAGGGGCCCCAGCAGCACAGGGGAGCAGAGCAGCATCTGCCTGCTCGCTCCACTGGCTGCCAGCTCCTCCCTGTGGCTCCGGGGTGGGGCAGGACTGTGCTTCCCCGCTCTGCCCCCGCCCCGAGTGCCCCTGCAGCCAGTGGGAAGCTGCGGGGGCGGTGCCTGGGGGCCACAGCGCACGGAGGCCCCCCCGGCCCGCCCCTCTTTGGAGCCCCAGGTAAGCACTGTATCCCCACCCCCTCCAAGAGCCTGCACCCCTACCCACACCCCCAAACTCCCTCCCAGAGCCTGCACCCCCACCTCCTCCCCACATACTCCCTCCTGCCCCAAACTCCTTCCCAGAGCCTGCGCCCCCTCCCCACGCCCCCCAACCTCCCTCTCAGAGCCTGCACCCCTTCCCACACACCTCTTCCAAACCCCCAAACTCCCAGAGCCAGCATCCCCCTTCCCACATACCCACTCCTGCCCCCTAAGTCCCTCCCAGAGCCTGCACCCTCTCCCGCTCAAACTCCCAGAGCCTGCACCCCCCCCTTTCCTACACACTCCCTCCCACCCCCAAACTCCCTCCCAAAGCCTGCACCTGTCCCCCCTCCTCCCTCCCAGAGCCCGCAACCCACCCCCTCCTCCTGCGCCCCCACTTCCTGCCCCAGCCCAGAGCCTGCACCCAACACCCAAACTCCATCCCAGAGCCTGCACCCCAATCCCGTACCCCAGACCTCCTCCCCCATCCAAACTCCCTCGCAGAGCCTTGGGCAAGTGTGGGGCAGAGTTTGGGGGGGCGGGTTCTGGGTGGCATGAGTGACATTATTGGCCTGCTGGGAGGATCTGAGGACTGGCACTGGTCCTAAGGTAAATTGAGTTTGAAACCCCTGCCTTAGGGGAAGATTCTGCTATCCTTATTCAAGGTGCTACTCAACAAGAATAAGAGGAGCAGATCTAGCACTCACTACTGTGCTTCACTGCCCCATTTGTAAAATGGGAGAAAATACTTCTTTGCTTCATTGGGATTGTAAGGATAAATTCATTAGTGTTTGGGAGGTGCTCAGATACTGGCAAGATGGAGCCAGTATAAGTTATCTAGATAGGGAGAGCATTCTTACTGCCTCTGCCAGATTACTGGTGGGAGAGTACACAGCAGGATCTGTGTTAACCTTTAACAGGGGGCCATGTGTTTTCCTCCCAACTCTGGTTCAGCTCCCTTAGCTGGTGTTACTGAATAGGCACGCCCGTGATACACCCTTGTGTTCCCTACATCTTTGACGGTCTAATACTGCTGCCAGTAGACGTTTCTTGTCCTTGCACGGGTGCAGAGACTGAGATTGTAACTCACACCATCCATCAAGGTTGTGAGCAGCAGGGAGAAGGTTCCTTTCACCCATCCACTCTTTGTGCACCTGTGCAGGCCAGCAACAGTCCTGCCTTCAGTATTCTCACTACAGTTGGGCAAATGTATTTTTTGCTTTTTTTTGGCTATGACATGTAGGAAATTTATTTTAATGTATGTATTTATTTTGCAATGGAAAAGAACCTAAATGAATATCTTGTGTTTCCATTACCTGGCTGGAATTAAGGCATGTTAATGATGATAATCATAGAATCCTAGAATATCAGGGTTGGAAGGGACCTCAGGAGGTCCTCTAGTCCAACCCCCTGCTCAAAGCAGGACCAATCCCCAACTAAATCATCCCAGCCAGGGCTTTGTCAAGCCTGACCTTAAAAACTCCTAAGGAAGGAGATTCCACCACCTTCCTAGGTAACGCATTCCAGTGCTTCACCACCCTCCTAGTGAAAAAGTTTTTCCTAATATCCAAGCTAAACCTCCCCCACTGCAACTTAAGACCATTACTGCTTGTTCTGTCATCAGCTACCACTGAGAACAGTCTAGATCCATCCTCTTTGGAACCCCCTTTCAGGTAGTTGAAAGCAGCTATCAAATCCCCCCTCATTCTTCTCTTCTGCAGACTAAACAATCCCAGTTCCCACAGCCTCTCCTCATAAGTCATGTGTTCCAGTCCCCTAATTATTTTTGTTGCGCTCCACTGGATGTTTTCTGATTTTTTCACATCCTTCTTGTAGTGTGGGGCCCAAAACTGGACACAGTACTCCAGATGAGGCCTCACCAATGTCGAATAGAGGGGAACAATCACGTCCCTCGATCTGCTGGCAATGGCCCTACATATACATCCCAAAATGCCATTGGCCTTCTTGGCAACAAGGGCACACTGTTGACTCATATCCAGCATCTCATCCTCTGTAACCCCTAGGTCCTTTTCTGCAGAACTGCTGCCGAGCCATTCGGTCCCTAGTCTGTAGCGGTGCATGGGATTCTTCCGTCCTAAGTGCAGGACTCTGCACTTGTCCTTGTTGAACCTCATCAGATTTATTTTGGCCCAATCCTCTAATTTGTCTAGGGCCCTCTGTATTCTATCCCTACCCTCCAGCGTATCTACCTCTCTTCCCAGTTTAGTGTCACCTGCAAACTTGCTAAGGGTGCAATCCATGCCATCCTCCAGATCATTAATGAAGATATTGAACAAAACCGGCCCCAGGACCAAACCTTGGGGCACTGCACTTGAGACCGGCTGCCAACTAGACATGGAGCCATTGATCACTAGCTGTTGAACCCGACAGTCTAGCCAGCTGTCTATCCACCTTATAGTCCATTCATCCAACCCATACTACTTTAACTTGCTGAAAAGAATACTGTGGGAGACTGTCAAAAGCTTTGCTAAAGTCAAGGAATAACATGTCCACCGCTTTCCCCTCATCCACAGAGCCAGTTATCTCATCATAGAAGGCAATTAAATTAGTCACGCATGACTTGCCCCTGGTGAATCCATGCTGACTGTTCCTGATCACTTTCCTCTCCTCTAAGTGCTTCAGAATTGATTCCTTGAGGACCTGCTCCATGATTTTTCCAGGGACTGAGGTGAGGCTGACTGGCCCGTAGTTCCCCAGATCCTCCTCCTTCCCTTTTTTAAAGATGGGTACTACATTAGCCTTTTTCCAGTCATCCAGGACCTCCCCCAGTCACCATGAGTTTTCAAAGATAATGGCCAATGGCTCTGCAATCACATCCACCAACTCTCCGATGCAGTGCATCCAGCCTCATGGACTTGTGCTCGTCCAGCTTTTCTAAATAGTCCCAAACCACTTCTTTCTCCACAGAGGGCTGGCCACCTCCTCCCCATGCTGTGCTTCCTAGTGCAGCAGTCTGGGAGCTGACCTTGTTTGTGAAGACAGAGGCAAAAAAAGCATTAAGTACATTAGCTTTTTCCACATCCTCTGTCACTAGGTTGCCTCCCTCATTCAGTAAGGGGCCCGCACTTTCCTTGACTTTCTTCTTGTTGCTAACATACCTGAAGAAACCCTTCTTGTTAGTCTTAACGTCTCTTGCTAGCTGCAACTCCAGGTGTGATTTGGCCTTCCTGATTTCACTCCTGCATGCCTGAGCAATATTTTTATACTCTTCCCTGGTCATTTGTCCAATCTTCCACTTCTTGTAAGCTTCTTTTTTGTGTTTAAGATCAGCAAGGATTTCACTGTTAAGCCACGCTGGTCGCCTGCCATATTTACTATTCTTTCTACACGTCGGAATGGTTTGTCCCTGTAACCTCAATAAGGATTCTTTAAAATACAGCCAGCTCTCCTGGACTCCTTTCTCCTTCATATTATTCTCCCAGGAGATCCTGCCCATCAGTTCCCTGAGGGAGTCAAAGTCTGCTTTTCTGAAGTCCAGGGTCCGTCAAAGCTCTCCTTTCTTCCTTGTGTCAGGATCCTGAACTCAACCATCTCATGGCAACTGCCTCCCAGGTTCCCATCTACTTTAGCTTCCCCTACTAATTCTTCCCGGTTTGTGAGCAGCAGGTCAAGAAGAGCTCTGCCCCTAGTTGGTTCCTCCAGCACTTGCACCAGGAAATTGTCCCCTACACTTTCCAAAAACTTCCTGGATTGTCTGTGCACCGCTGTATTGCTCTCCCAGCAGATATCAGGGTGATTGAAGTCTCCCATGAGAACCAGGGCCTGCGATCTAGTAACTTCCGTTAGTCGCTGGAAGAAAGCATCGTCCACCTCATCCCCCTGGTCCGGTGGTCTATAGCAGACTCCCACCACGACATCACCCTTGTTGCTCACACTTCTAAACTTAATCCAGAGACTCTCAGGTTTTTCTGCAGTTTTGTACCGGAGCTCTGAGCAGTCATACTGCTCTCTTACATACAATGCAACTCCCCCACCTTTTCTGCCCTGCCTGTCCTTCCTGAACAGTTTATATCCATCCATGACAGTAGTCCAGTCATGTGAGTTATCCCACCAAGTCTCTGTTATTCCAATCACATCATAATTCCTTGACTGTGCCAGGACTTCCATTTCTCCCTGCTTGTTTCCCAGGCTTCTTGCATTTGTGTATAGGCACTTGAGATAACTCGCTGATCGTCCCTCTTTCTCAGTATGAGGCAGGAGCCCTCCCCTCTCGCGCTCTTCTGCTTGTGCTTCCTCCCCGTATCCCACGTCCCCACTTACCTCAGGGCTTTGGTCTCCTTCCCCCGGTGAACCTAGTTTAAAGCCCTCCTCACTAGGTTAGCCAGCCTGCTTGCGAAGATGCTCTTCCCTCTGTTCGTTAGGTGGAGCCTGTCTCTGCCTAGCACTCCTCCTTCTTGGAACACCATTCCATGGTCAAAGAATCCAAAGCCTTCTCT
Organism: Lepidochelys kempii; assembly: GCF_965140285.1. Lineage (NCBI taxonomy): Eukaryota > Metazoa > Chordata > Testudines > Cheloniidae > Lepidochelys > Lepidochelys kempii. The sequence goes on from NC_136386.1 coordinate 103,677,542, forward strand.
CCGACACCACCTGCGTAGCCATTCGTTGACTTCCATAATTCGACGGTCTTTACCCAGGCCTTTTCTTTCCACAGGGAGGATGGACGAGAACACCACTTGCTCCTCAAACTCCTTTATCCTTCTTCCCAGAGCCACATAGTCTGCAGTGATCTGCTCAAGGTCATTCTTGGCAGTATCATTGGGGCCCGCATGGAGAAGCAGGAAGGGGTAGCGATCCAGGGGCTTGATGAGTCTCGGCAGTCTCTCCGTCACTTCATGAATCCTAGCTCCTGGCAAACAGCAGACTTCTCGGTTTTCCTGGTCGGGGCGGCAGATAGATGACTCAGTCCCCCTGAGGATAGAGTCCCCAACCACCACTACCTGCCTCCTTCTCTTGGGAGCGGTGGTCGTGGAACCCCCATCCCTAGGACATTAATGACATGATGATTATTAATATAAAACTATCATATTTTCAATGGGTGATTTCTCTTTTTTTAACTGCTGTGGAACATGTTAAACTTATTATCTTGTTTTCTTAGGATTCTTGTAATTTTCTGGTTGCCTAGTTGAATCTTTTACTTTAACAACTGATAATATATATTTCAGAGGAACAGCCGTGTTAGTCTGTATTCGCAAAAAGAAAAGGAGTACTTGTGGCACCTTAGTATATATATATATATTGATTCCTGTATTCCTTTTAATACACAGGTGGTGCTCAGCATTGGCCTAACACACTCCCATTAAAATCTGATTTAAATGGGAGCAGAATTACGCCCAGAATAAGTGCCTTTGAAAACCTACATTTGTATCTCATTGGCTGGCACTATTGTTTTAATCATTCCTGTATTTCAGAAGCGAGCTGTACAATATACTAATTTTGTTAGATGAACTGGCTTCCAACCAGCTTGTTTTAGGAAATGGTTGGGATCCTAAGGATTATTTAAGATCTGTCAAATGTAACTAGCTTCTTAGAAGGTTTTTCATGGACAGATGTTTCAAGATTGAGTGTAAGCAATAAATACCAGTAGGTGGTGCAAACTGACACAGTTTAAGCTCAAAATGTAATTTAAAATTGTATCGTGAATAGCTTCACATAAAAACAATATTGTAACTTGTTTGCTCATTTTATACAGTTTAGGTTTAACTTCACAGAAATTGCATTTCATACACAAACGTAATTTTGTTGGCCTCTCCTTCCTTTTGTGCTAATGTGGTCATCTCAGAGGTTACAAAATACATGGGGACACAGGGAGAGAGGTTAGAGAAATGATGGGTCATTGTGAAGCGTGTGAGGAAATATTGCTCTATGTTTGGTTAGATGTTTTCTGGAAAAGATATGTATTTTAACTGAATACTCAAAAATAGCATTGTTTAAATACGTTTGAGTACAGTGAGTTTATTAATGAAAATGAAATTATTATTCATATTAAATTAATATACTAGCTTTTCTCCTGCAGCGACCTGCATTGTATTGCTTTTAGATTGTGTGTAATTGACTTTTGTGATCTCCTTGTTTCTTAGAGTAGACATTTGTCAGCATAATGAAATCATAATTGAGCACATCTGCAGTCTCTGCTTAGGGGAGGCCTGTAAAGTTTAGAAAGAAGCCTCCGTATCCATAACTAGGATGCTGGCGGGGGGAGGGTACAAAGAATAAACAGGCCTTAAGATATCTCTGCTAGGTTTTACACAGGGCCCACTGACTGATTGCTGTAGAGGTGGAGAATATTAGGGCTTGATCCAAAGCCCAATTAAGTCAATGGTAGTCTTTCTGTTGACTTCATTGGGTATTGGAGTTGGCCCTTATGGAATTATATGGCATTGTCAAGCTAGAGTGAATGAGTTCAATAAGCTAGAGAGTTCTTTATGTTGAGTCTGGGGATAGATTCTTGATAGTCTTTTGTGAGTGTATTAGAACTATATGAGGAAATAGGGAGTCTTTTCCCCACAGTAAAAAGAAGAGGAGTACTTGTGGCAGCTTAGAGACTAACCAATTTATTTGAGCATAAGCTTTCATGAGCTACAGCTCACTTCATCGGATGCATACTGTGGAAACTGCAGAAGACATATATACAGAGACCATGAAACAATACCTCCTCCCACCCCACTCTCCTGCTGGTAATAGCTTATCCAAAGTGACCACTCTCCTTACAATGTGTATGAAAATCAAGGTGGGCCATTTCCAGCACAAATCCAGGTTTTCTCACCCCCCCCCCACACACACACACACTCACTCTCCTGCTGGTAATAGCTCATCCAAACTGACCACTCTCCTTACAATGTGTATGATAATCAAGGTGGGCCATTTCCAGCATAAATCCAAGTTTAACCAGAACGTCTGGGGGGGTGGGGGGTAGGAAAAAACAAGGGGAAATAGGCTACCTTGCATAATGACTTAGCCACTCCCAGTCTCTATTTAAGCCTATTTTCCCACAGTACATTCATATGTATGACAAAAGGACCGTGTTGCTGATAGTGCTTCCTGAGTACAAAAGGAAATGTGGCTAGTGCACTTAATGAACCTCCAAGGCCCGTAAATTGGTGAGGTCAACCTCCCTTGTGTGCCTGGAGACAGGTGTAGAAAGGAGCCCACATTGCACTGTTCTGCAGCAGGCATAAGCTGTGCTGTTTGAGTCATCCTGACTGCATTTGTCTTGTGTAGACAGAATTTCTCAAAGTACCACCCTCATCAACACAACTTCAAGGAACAAGAGCATAATTTTGCCATATATTTCATGTTATAGCAGTCTCGGATGATGACCCAGCACATGTTCTTTTTAAGAACACTTTTGCTGCAGATTTGACAAAACGCAAAGAAGGTACCAATGTGAGATTTCTAAAAATAGCTGTAGCACTCGACCCAAGGTTTAAGAATCTGAAGTGCCATCCAAAATCTGAGAAGGACGAGGTGTGGATGGAGCATGCTTTCGGAAATCTTAAAAGAGCAACACTCTGTTGCAGAAACTACAGAATCTGAACCACCAAAAAAGAAAATCAACCTTCTGCTGGTGGCATCTGATTCAGATGATGAAAATGAACATGCATCAGTCCACACTGATTTGGATCAGTATCGAGCATGGACGCATGTCCTCGGGAATGGTGGTTGAAGCATGAAGGGACATATGAATCTTTAGCGCATCTAGCATGTAAATATCTTGCGATGCTGGCTACAACAGTGCCATGTGAACGCCTATTCTCACTCTCAAGTGATGTTGTAAACAAGAAGCAGGCAGCATTATCGCCTGCCAATTGTAACCACACTTGTTTGTCTGAGCAATTGGCTGAACGAGAAGTAGGACTGAGTGGATTTGTAGGCTCTAAAGTTTTGTATTGTTTTATTTTTGAATGCAGTTATCTGTTTGCACATAATTCTACAGTTTTAAGTTCAACTTCCATGATAAAGAGATTGCACTATAGTACTTGTATGAGGTGAATTGAAAAATACTATTTCTTTTGTTTTTTACAGTGAAAATATTTGTAATAAAAATAAATAGAAAGTGAGCACTGTACATTTTGTATTCTGTGTTATAATTGAAATCAATATATTTGAAAATGTAGAAAACATCTAAAAATATTTAATTAAATTCTGTTCTATTATTAACAGCGCGATTAATCACGATTAATTTTTTTAATCCTGTGATTAATTGCGATTAATTTTTTTAATCGCTTGCTAGCCCTACTTAAAAATATAGTTTTCCTGATTTCAGCGATTCATGGATTCTAAAGCCAGAAGGGACCATTGTGATCATCTAATCTGCCCTCCTGTACAACACAGACCATAGAACTTCTGAATTCCTAGAGAATATCTTTGAGAAAAACATCCAGTCTTGATTTAAATATTGTTGTCAAGGTTCTTTCCCCACTCTGAACTCTAAAGTACAAATGTGGGGACCTGCATGAAAACCTCCTAAGCTTACTTTTAGCAGCTTAGGTTAAAACTTCCCCAGTATACAAACTATTTTACCCTTGGTTTTCCACTGCCATCACCAAACGTTTCTCTGGGTTCCTGAGAAAGCGTTGTTTGGAAACGTCTTTCCCCCCAAAAATCCTCCCAACCGTTTACCCTACTTCTTGGGGAAGATTTGGTAAAAATCCTCACCAATTTGCATAGGTGACCACAGACCCAAACTCTTGGATCTTAGAATAATAAAAAAAGCATTCAGTTCTTGAAAAGAAACATTTTAATAGAAGAAACAGTAAGAAGAATCACCTCTGTAAAATCAGGATGGTAAATACCTTACAGGGTAATTAGATTTAAAACATAGAGAATCCCTCTAGGCAAAACCTTAAGTTACAAAAAAGACACACAGACAGGAATATTCATTCTATTCAACGCTATTTTCTCAGCCATTTAAAGAAATCATAATCTAACACACATCTAGCTAGATTACTTACTAAATTCTAAGACTCCATTCCTGTTCTGTCCCTGGCAAAAGCATCACACAGGCGGACCCAGACCCTTTGTTTTTCTCCCTCCTCCCAGCTTTTGAAAGTATCTTGTCTCCTCATTGGTCATTTTGGTCAGGTGCCAGCGAGGTTACCTTTAGCTTCTTAACCCTTTACAGGTGAAAGGATTTTTCCTCTGGCCAGGAGGGATTTAAAGGTGATTACCCTTCCCTTTATATTTATGACAATTGTCAATGATAGAGAATCTATCATAACCCTTGGTAAATTGTTCCAGTTATTAATTACCCTCACTGTCAAAAATTTACACCTTATTTCCAGTCTGAATTTGTCTAGCTTCAACATCCAGCCATTGGATCATGTTATACCTTTTTCTTCGAGACTGAAGAGTACATTATTAAATATCTAAAAGAAGTCTAGATTCTTTTAGACTGTAATCAAGTCACCCCTTAACCTTCTCTTTGTTAAACTAATTAGAAAGAGCTCTTCGAGACTATCACGGTGTGCAGCATGTTTTCTAATCCTTTAATCATTCTCGTAGCTCTTCTCTGAACTCTCTCCAATTTATTTCCTTGCTCAGTGTCTTGTTTTCATGACATACTGTGTCTAATGTGTAATGTGTTACCAATAATACAGCACTAATGGATAAGTGAACTCTAATTGCTCCCCTATAAAGGATAGAGCTAAACAAGTATTACAAATATTTCAGAAAGATACTGAGACAACATAAGTGAACTTAGACCTATTAAGACTGAAAATCTCATCCACAGCTATAGTGTAGAGCCTTCCCTGACTCTGTTTTCTTTATTACTATTATTTATATTTCCTATAATATAAACCACAATGTTTCCCAACATTCATCCTTCAACATTCAAGCCCCCTATCTACAAAATCTAAATCTTGCTGTGCCAGTGTGTGGTAGCAAGAAGATAGAGAAAGAAGCATTAATATAGAAATGGTGTTATCATGTCTCCTTAGACACTATAAATATAATAGAATCACACTTACTGGCTAAACTAGCCAAATGATTTTTAACAGCTTCTTCTTCGTTCTTACATTAACTGCTGCAATAGAAGCATGGAGCAGGGAAAGAGCTGTCAAAACCCTAGAACAGCCTGAAGATATGGGGCCAGTTCTCTTATTTACACCCAGGTAAATTGAGAGTGACTCTACTGAAGTTAATGGAATTACACTAGTGTAAATCAGATGTGATTGAGAGGAGGAACAAGCCTATGGTTTGAGCACAAGCAAATCCACTATAGGCACAGTGTGAAGGAATATAGGAGAAACAATTTCTAATGTTCTAAAGCAGAGGTGGGCAAACTACGGCCCGCAGGCCACATCTGGCCTGCGGGACCATCCTGCCTGGCCCCTGAGCTCCTGGTCCGGGAGGCTAGCCCTATCCTCTGCTGTGCCCCCTCCCCCACAGCCTCACCTCACCACACCACCGGCGCAATGCTCTGGGCGGGGGGGATGCAGAGCCCGGACTGACCCAGTGCTCTGTGCTGCGCTGCACGGCTGCCTGTCCTGGTGCAGCTGCGCTGCCAGCCACCAGTGCTCCAGGCAGCTCGGTAAGGGGGCAGGGGGCAGTGGGGGTTGGATAGAGGGCAGGGGAGTTTGGGGGGTGGTCAGGGGTGTGGATATGGGTTGGGGCGGTCAGAGGGCGGGGAACAGGGGGGTTCAATGGGGGCAGGAGTCTGGGGGGGCAGTCAGGAAGGAGAGAAGGGATTGGATGGGGTGGGGGGGCAGTTAGGAGCAGAGGGTCTGGGGCAGTCAGGGAGAAGGGATGGTTGGATGGGGCAGGGGTCCCGGGGAGGCAGTCAGGAAGGAGAGGAGGGGTTGGATGGGGCGGCGGGTGGCGGTTAGGAAACGGGGAGCAAGGGGGGTGGATGGGGCAGGGGTCCCCGGGGGGGCAATCAGGAAGGAGAGGGGGGTTGGATGGGGTGATGAGGGGCAGTTAGGGGCAGGGGATCTGGGGGTGGTCAGGGAGAAGGGGTGGTTGGATGGGGCAGGGATCCCGGGGGGCAGTCAGGAAGAGGGGGGGTTAGATGGGGCCACGGGGAGCAGTTAGGGGCAGAGGGTCCGGGGGCGGTCAGGGGACTGAGAGCAGGGGGGGAGGTGGATGCAGCAGGGGTCCCCAGGGGCACAGCCTCCCCTTACCGGCCCTCCATACAATTTCAGAAACCCGATGCAGCTCTCAAGCCAAAAAGTTTGCCTGCCCCTGTCCTAAAGGACTGAGTGGAAAGTCCAACCCCAGCTCCCTTAAAACAAAACAAAACATGATTTAAACTTTAGCAATAAAACTGTAAGAGTGGTCTGGCACAAATTGTATGCACACCCCTTCAAAGTACTAAATGAAAAAATTAATGTCATAATCTGCAACAACAAAATGATAGAAAAGAGACAAATCAACGTACAAAAGGGAAATGCTTGATTCATCACAAATGGTTTTGATTTCTACTTGCTAGTTTGCCTTCCAAAAGATCCCTTGGTAGACTTTATGAAATATAAGAAGCTTCATTCAGACCAATATAATAACAATAAAATAACCCAGCTCATGGATAGGCCTTGACAACATTTGGAAGGAGAGTAGTAAAGAAAGCTAAGCAAAAGAGAACTCAAAGAAAGAGGGTATTGTGTGATACAAAGGATGTCATAAGCTGGTCTAGCTGTGGTGCGCAGCATAAAAATGTCATGGTAAGAAGAAGAGAAAAGGCAAAAGATGATATTCAGATCTCAGGTACTCCAGCGTAACTCTGGAGTAGCTACCTTAAAATCAGTAGAGCCACACCCAAATTACACCAGTTTAATTAAAATCATATAGGTTTTTTCATTTAATTTCTTTGGTTTTAGTTGGAATATGGTCTAAACTTAGATACGATCACCTAACACACCACTATTTTCTTTCTCTCTGTATTTAGTAACATAATAATTCAATAATTTAAAAGACTGATGAAAGATGTACATCCAATATAGAATTCTTATTTACCTGTTACCTTGCATTGTAGTTGTTATAATGTTTGGACCATATTCTGCCATCAGCGAGTCACATATAATTCTCTGTGTGCCAAATCCTGGGCTCCTTAATGCTAACAGCAAACTCTCAAGATTTGATTATTGACTTCAGTGAGAGTTACACAGATGTATTTGAGGACTGAACTGGACCCTTTGTGTACATTTACATCTCTAATTATGAAGGATTTTCCTTTAGAGTATAATTTTAGAATTGAAGGTGTTGGTGCCAAAAATCACCAATTTCACAAGAGGGAGCTTCATGTTGCATAAATTCTGCTATATGAGATGAATAATTTGTTTTTAAAAGTAAATATAGTGCCCATGAAAGGTTTCGTTCCAAAAGGACAAGAAACTGAGGTCCTTTCTGTTTCCACTTTTAACACATACAGCACAGGCAGTGGTAGTAATGTGCCACAACCCTATTTTTCATAGATTACTAGTGATGAGTGTTCGTTGATTATCCTTAGCCTCCAAGACTGGCATTGTCACAAGGGTGCCATCTCTGGGGTGAGTTTTGTAATGAGTATATAACTTAATCATGGGCAGACCAGCTTTGCCAGAGTTGTAGTTTTCTAGTAAATTGAGTGACATTTTAAAGGCAGCTGCAGGCTTTTGTTTTGAATCACAGGTTTAAAAGCAGATGGCATGATATGGACCTATGGATTTTTGGGATGCCAGCCTCAAGTTGCCTAAACAGAAATAATGAGCTAATCAGGACATCCTGAGTCATCCATGGCAGAGTTTGCTTCAAGGACTCACATTGCGTGGTGGAACTACGGACTGGATGGGGAAGCCAATCATTGCCTACTATTGTTAAGTTCTTTTACCATTTCAGCAGGGTTTTTTCTACACTTTTAGCAACATTACCAAGGTACATATTCACAAGAAGTAATGCAATTGTTTGTTATAGCTTTCAACATAGAATGGCAGGCTAATATGTTAACTAAGGAACAAATGTCATACAGTAATGAAAGGATATTGTATTTTGACTATAACTTTAAAACTATGTATCACATAAATTAAGTTTTATGAAGAGCACAATAAAATTTCATTCTGTCAAAATCAATGGTGGAAAACAAGATGTGTTTGTACATTGCAGATCTATTTTAAATAAATTTGCACTAATGAAAAAGAAAATAGGAAAGTAGATTGGGGAAGGTTTAAATTTGTGGTGCATAAAGTATTCTTAAAAGTTACAAATAAATGGGAGAATGTTTAGATAAATCTTTTAAACAGATGGTTAAACAGTAAATAAATCTTCACATACATAAACAAGTGTTGTTGGAGAACAGTCAAAGAAAATTTTCAGATCAAAGATGTGATGTCATCTAAATAAGATAAAGCTGCATCTCCCCATCTGACTCATGGTTATAATAATAGTTATCTCAAAATCACTAAAATCCTATTAATGTTAATTTTCACAGTGTGGATCTCTGTTTATCTGCTCACCTGCACTTAACTTAATTGTTAGATTCATAACTTAATTATGCCATTGTTCATATGGACATTTATAATCTAACTTGAAAACTTTCCCTAAAATTGTTCTAAAAGCAGTGGTGGTTCAAAATATTGTTTACTTCCTTCCTATTCACTTGAACTGGTAAGATGTTGAGTATGATGAAAACGTCCTTACTGGGTGCTGAGTATTTATTTAGGTCCTGATCTTGCAAAAATGTATGCACATGCTTGACTATGCACGATGACATAATCTCACTATTTTAATCACAAGATTTGTGATATTTGATGTCTTTCTTAAAATACCAGCTCTTGGAGTCCTGTTATTTTTTGAAACTCTCAGCTTTTATTTTATTTATTTATTTAAAAAAATAAGTTTCTAGCCCTCATAGTTACAGAGAAAAGCTTGAAAATGTTAACTTTACAGGCTCAAAGCTAGAAGGTAAATAAATACAAGGCCCTTAAATTTATTATTTTTTTAAATCTTGTGATTTATTTTAAGTCAATACCATGATTTTTTTTTGGACCTTACTCATGATTTTTGAACACTTGGATTTGGTGATGCTGGAGTTGTCCCACTGAACTTTATCAGACTACTCACAGTGCATTAAGTTAAGCATGTGCATAAATTCTTGCAGAATTGGGGCTGTAGTATGTAATATTTTCCTTCACTTCTGTTAATATTGAAATTTGGTAGGTCATCTTTTACACTTCCTTAATCTCTTGCTTTTTTTTCCAGCAAGTAGCCTTGCATATTCATCTGCATTATAAACTGGTTTTCCATTTTTTTTGCACATCTAAGAAACTGAGATTTTTTAAAATGAACACTGTATACAATGTATTCAATTAAGATGTGTGTAAGTCTAAAACAATTCAATATAAGTACACAGAAATTTATCTCACAGACAATACATTGGTGAGAAAACAGCACCTGTTTTATACACAGCACTATCCTATGGCAACAATTAGTATAACAAAATTTAATTGTGGAAGTAGCCACAGCTGAGTGCACAAACACTCTCATAGGGGGAAAAAATAGCAAGAAAAAAAAGGCAGGGAGAGAGAGCTTATTTCCACGGCTAATGTTCTGCTTATAAATAATTTTTACTTATAAAAAAGCTAGATGTTGACTTTTTAACATTAATCACTGTTATAGCTATATTTTTTCTAAATCAAGTAATATTTTATCTGATTGGAATTTTTGTATTGTTTCTGTTTCAGTCATTAGAATGGCCATACTGGGTCAGACCAAAGGTCCATCCAGCCCAGTATCCTGTCTACTGACACTGGCCAATGCCAGGTGCCCCAGAGGGAGTGAACCTTAACAGGTAATGGTAAAGTGATCTCTCTCCTGCCATCCATCTCCACCGTCTGACAAACAGAGGCTAGGGACACCATTCCTTACCCATCCGGGCTAATAGCCATTAATAGACTTAACCTCCATGAATTTATCCAGTTCTCTTTTAAAGTCTGTTATAGTCCTAGCCCTCACAACCTCCTCAGGCAAGGAGTTCCACAGGATGACTAACATGATATCCTAACATTGTGACAGCCATACTGCTTTCAAGTGTCCTTGTTTTTAGGGTTAGAATTCTTTCTTTTTTCTACAGATATTATCATCCAGATTGTAAAATGTTATTGAAATGCTTGTTTTAAAATACTTTATTGGTTCTAAACAAATTAAACATGTTTCAGAGTCTCTATTGCCTTTTTCAAGAGACTGTCCAAGATTTTGTTTTTTTATCTCATTTTTGTGCAGCTGCGTTGGAACACAGGAAAAAATGGTTTTGTCTTCACTTGTGTGTTGACCTGGACCTCACTGAAATATCAGAACCCCATGACAGCTTGATTTACATAAATGAACATGCAGGAGATTCATAATATAACTTGGTTGATGTTACACAAAGCTTCTTGGTGTACATACAGCCTGAACCACTTAAAGTGTTGCACAGACTCATATCACAAAGTACATAGAAGGACAAAGGAAAATGACCCCACTGATGTTTTCTTAGCTGATTCCTGAATTTTAAAATAGCTTCCTTTAAATAAGGTATAGGACCTTTCCTTTCCCAAAGGAGAGGAGTTTAGAACAAATGTATCCTCCTTGTATGGGGATAAGCCCCCCCATTCTCCCTGATCCTTCACTTTGGGGAAGGCATCCACACAATGGGGGGGGGTCTCTCCTACCCCCAGAAGATGGAGTCTTCACCCCCACAGGTACCCCCCCTCAGAATAAGGGGTCCTACAGGTGATGAATAGCAAGGTCTCACCAACCATAAAAGGGGTCTCTCTCCCTGTGCCAGAATGAGGGAGGGGGGTCTCCTGCACCCACAAGGATCTCCACCTCCTCCCTGAGGTCTCCCCAACCATAACTTACGATTATGGGGGAGGCTGTCACTTATGGTCTATAAGTGAGAGTCGCCCCCATCCCCTGATGCAGGGCTTCCTCAATCCCCTTAAATGGGAACCTCTCTCATCCGCTGGGGATCTCCTCCGTCCCTTTTAAGGCGTGGGGTCCCCCTAATCCAGGGCGTTTTCCTTCCCCCGTAGCAGGGCCTCCCCAGCCTTTAACATGGGGGGTCTCGCTCAGCCCGCGGGGGGGGCGTTCCGCTGGCGGGGGAACTGCGGGCCCCCGGAGTTCCAGGGGTCGCGGGGCGGGCCGGTGTCTATGGCAACCACTGTCCGGCGGCTGAGGCCGCAGGCTGGCGGCGCAGCACTGCGGGGAGCGGCGGCAGCCCGGGCCCAGCGATGCCCAAAGGCAGGTTGGCCAATCCCAGCACTGCGCGGGACGGCGCTTGGGTGAGAGACCGGCGGGGGGGCGCGGGGGCGACCCGGCGTCTGTCCCCGGCCAAGCAGGACCCGAACCAGCCCCCTTCGCGCCGGGCAGGAATAACCGCCCGTGGGGAGCGGGCGCAGAGCCCAGCCCGGTGCCGTGGCACCAGCAGCGGCACGCGCTGGTCCCGGCGGGGGCAGCTCATCGCTGGGAAGCGGGCGAGCAACCGCCCCGGTTGCTCCAGGCTCGCAGCAGCCCCGGGGCTGGCAGAGCGCCCCATCAGCGGGCGGGAGGGTTTGGCCCCGGTCAGCCAGCGTGCTGGCTTTAAAGAGCGCGGGCCAGCATCCGGCTGGCTCACGGCCCTGAGCCCCACCGGCCTCCCTGCCCCTGAGCAGCTCGGCGGCCGTGGGCACGTTTCTTAACCGGGCCCCGCAAAGAGGAAGCGTGGCGGTGAGGCTGCGTTCTCCCTGGGACAGGGGAAGAAGGCCCGTGAGGATGCTTTTGTCTTTGTCCTTTATAGAAATCCATCCAGGCCTTGTCTACCCTGGCAGGCATCTGTTAAAACTGGTCCGACTATGTCCCCTCCTGTCCACCCCCTGACAATTTTTGATGGAAGCAAACAAAAACAAGCCTTTCGTTTTCATTGACAGATCCCCTGGAATTTTCCAGTTTTCAGCAGAAAACTCACTAACCAAAAGGTTTTGGCCAAAATATTTGAATGATACAACAAAATCTTCTTTGGAAAGAATGCAAAATGTTTTATTTTATTCCATTTAAAAAACAGTTTTGTTGAGAATTTTTCAACCAAACCTACTCTGTGGTCTGAGATATTGACATTACCAATACCAAGAAAAGGAAACCTAGTTACTTGAGTTAGTTTGACTAAAATTGTGCCCTATCTCTAACTTTGTTTTTGTTAATACTTGTTTAACTGAAACTTTTCAATGAAAAAGATATTGGAGGATTCAATTCCTCTACTCCTACTAAGGACCAAGACAGCTAACAGTATACATTTCAGAGTCAAACAAATTTTTCAACCAAAAAAGGAAGAGTCTGGGAAGTCTTGACATTACTGATATTTCTGGTGTGCTCAGATCTTTTTTATAGGTGATAAAGAAACAGAAAGAAACACAACACCAGTGTTTTCTTTATAGAGCACCTTTAATCTCTCTCTTTCCACTTCTCTGAATGGAGATAATCATGATTATTTCCTTACATCACAGCATGTGGATTAATTAGTTTACATTTTCAAAAAGTTGCCCCAAAGTGAAGTGATTTGGAAAGGAGGGATAGCTCCGTGGTTTGAGCATTAGCCTGCTAAACCCAGGGTTGAGTGTTCAATTTGTGAGGGGGCCATTTAGGGATCTGGGCCAAAAATTGGGGATTGGTCCTGCTTTGAGCAGGGGGTTGGACTAGATGACTTCCTGAGGTCCCTTCCAACCCTGATATTCTATGATTATTATTAATTTCTATTTGTAATTAGTTTGTGATGACAAGGGTATTATCAAGTTACATGCTGGAGCTGTTGATGTTAAATCCACATGAAACATTTTTTAAAAGTGCTTCCCCTTTCCCACTGGAAGCTTTTTGCAACATTTTCATGAATAGGACAGCAACATAGAAAGAAGTGAGATTAATTTTACAGTTATTGAAATTGATTGAATAACTTTTAATATCACAATCTCATCACCCTCTGGTGTGCTGTTCCATATGGGTTTAGAAATCAATCTGTAAAGACATACTAAACATCACTTTATAAACCTAGATCCATTTTTCCTTTGCAACTTTCTTAGACTTTCACAAAAAATCTCTACGTTCAGAGCACATTTTCAACAGATTTTTTTCCATGTTTCTAAGCTGCCTTGAATCCTCATCTTTCTTTTTACTTATAGGTAATTTTCTATTTCTCCTCCAGGAGAATTCTACCTTATACTTGTCTCAATTATAGGTTACACAAGAGGAGCAGCAGCAGCAGCTTGATCTTACTGTTGCTGAGGTCTAGGCTCCTCAGCACTGTGAATGTATGTACACACACTTTCCACGAGTGCTTTGCTTCCTCATGCAGGTTCTAAGATCCTGAACCTATAATGTGCTAGTATCTCCTGCAAGGTGCTTAGTGCCATCATGTCCAGTATCTTTCCATATAGCAGCAAGAGCAGCAGTAATAGTAAAGATAACAACCTTGCAGCTGTGGCTGTGTAAAGGATGCTCCTGCAACATTAACTACCACTACATAATCGACTTTCAGAAAAACCCCTGCAGAACTAACAGGATGTTTGCAACCCATCATTCTAAATATGCTCTTTGTATGTTACATCCCTTTCTCCTTCCTTCATCTATTTTATGTATCTACATCAGAAGCTCCTCAAGGCAAGGATTGTGCTCTCTTCTGTGTTTTGTATGGTGGTAGCACAGTGGGATCCCGATCCTGACTGGGGCCCCAAGTGCTACTTAATACAAATAATAAAAATAAATGAAAATAAAAATAATAAAAATAACTGCTTCTCTGATGCTGATGTGTTTGTTTTCTGGATCAAAACATTTATATTTTCTAGTTCCCGCACCTTGGATTATTCCATAGTCAACCCGAATCGATCACAGACTATATGCTAAAACAGGTACAAAATCCAGAAGAGGTTCAGTATATTGAGAAGAGATTGCCACTAGTATACAAAATTCGGGAGCAGGTTAGTTATTGTGGATATATAATTGACTTATGGAACTCCTTGCTGCGGGATGTTATTGAGTAAATGCTTACTAAATTATCTGAATAAGAACTAACATAAAAAGTGTAATGGCTTTCAGTCTTCATGCTTAAGGGAATAAGTTGTTTGTCATTTGTGATAAGGAAAAATTTATCCCAAGATATACTGTTGTTCAAATTATTGCTATTTTTGTTAGTGATGATAACTTTCTGAAACAAATTCTTTATGTGCTGAAATGTACTATAATTGGTCTCAGTCCAACAAATGTGGATAAAATATGTATGGATGAAGGTTTGATTGAAATCTGGTAAGCAATTTTGAATTGTGTAGGAAATATGTATTCCCTTGAGGAAGTTTGTTTTGCTAACTGAAACCCTTAAAGCCAGAAATTTCAAACTTGACTTATTTTTTTTAAATACTTCACTGAGAGTAAGAAATCAAACCAAGTTTCAAAATAATCAGTGCAATGTTTTTCAAGTTATGAACATTTAAAGGTGACAGTTTCATGCATGCACATGATCCTACAATTGAATCCATGCATGCAGACCCTTGCTTTTTTCCCTTCTTTTAAAAGACCAGTGGAACCTGAATGCACTCCAAATGCAGGAAATTTCAAAGTTAAAGTTGTACCCACAACATTAATTGTGCGACATTGCTCATGTAGAGTATTTTCTGTTTATGCTTTTTGTAAGGGCAACACTTAGTACATACCATAAAATATATAGAATGTGCTTTGGGGCCACATTTACTTTGTGTCAACAATCTTAATTTTTAGAATGTCCTGATTTCTGAGTCCATAAAGGCAGAATTAATGGTAGTTGTGTTCATATTAATTATTTATAGATTGCTCTTAATATCTGGTGAATGTTATCATTTTAACAAGATATCATACTAAAGCAAAAGAAAGCCATAATTAGCTCACATAGTGCCAGTTTTGGATAACTTTACTCCTCAACTAGACTAATGTTCTACTTAGTGTAAAGTTTCAGAATCTGCAGCATACATAGCACACTGGGCTCCAGTTCTAGAAGGCAGGCTGTCTTATACTCAGATCCCTGTCCCTCAGAAAGTAGGGAACTTAGCCCACTTTCCTAAAGCGTTGAATGTCTTGGTTTCATTGAACACCACTGTTTGGGTTTATCCAGTATGCTTTTTTGGAAGCTGGCATATTTAATCTGAGAGAGACAACCAACTGCATCCTTTGTTGCAGTTTGTCATCAGTTTGTCTCTGGCTCTCCGTAGGGCAAAATTCCTTCCCCTCCACCGAACAACTCTGTAGTTTTCTTGATGATTTCTCTTGTCCTCCCTGAGGAGGTGGCATCTTCATATTACATGAGACCAGAGGCCAAATTCTACTTCATTTATACTTGTTTAAAACCAGAGTAACTTCACTGACCTCAGTGTATTAAGAGCAGAATTTGACTAAAAGGGAGTAGTTAGGAGGGGAGTTTGGGAATAGTGAGGAGAGGACTAGAAGGTTACAGTGCATTATGGGGATTTTATACCTTTCTCTGGAGCATCTGGCATTGGCTACTGTTGGAGAAAGAATACCAGGATAGCTGGGCCATTGGTCCATACTCATATGACCTTTCATATGTTGTTGTGACATCCATTTATTTTGTGTAGCTGTTTTCACTGTCCCGAAGAATTAATGATGGCCCTTTCATCCATTTATGATGGATTAGAACAATGTCAGTAGAAAGATATATTAAAGAGACTGGAATGTGAAGTCATAAAAACACAGTTTGAGAAAGTTTGTGTTGCTTTGACTTTTAAAAAAAACCCTGCAGATGAAAACTGTTTCAGTTTGAAAGGAGTTGGAAGGTCACTGTGTGCCAGAGCTGACTGTCTCTAATCTCTCTGTGTAAGGGAACTTCCTGGCTGTGAGGTTAATTACTTTTTTCAGAGGCAGGAATACAGTTCGTACTTAGATTATATTATTCATTGTTCTTACTTTGCTGTAATCTTAAAACTATTTTTACTATAGCTTTTTTTTGCTGTAGTTAATTTGTTAAATAGTTCCCAGAGACATTATTCAATATATATGTATCTTTTGTTTTTCAATTTTCCCACACCATATAAAAACTATAAATAAACTCACTATTCCTTTGTAAAGGTGTTAATGACTGGGTCTTAACCACACTGATGTGTTTCAGTGGTAGCTCTGTGCATTTTATCCATCCAGGAGACATTACCTAGGGCCCTGATCCTGTAAGCAAGTACACGTGAGTAGTCCCACTGAACTCAGTGGGAGTACTCACAGGCATAACACAACTCCGGTGCATAACTATTTGCAAAATTGGGCTTAGAGGGATATTCATGGTGTAGCTGATCTGTTTATGAAAATCCCATTGACTTCACTAGGAGTTCTATGCATGGAGTAGCTATAGAATTGGACCCTTGAAAAGTACTATAGATCTATAATTAAGCAAAAAGCATGTGTGGCTACAGACTAGTTGAATTTATATAAGAGATTATATGGTCATGAGGCACACAGCACAAGACCAAACCAAGATCTATAAAGTGTACCAAATGGAGATCTTCAGTTATAATCTAGGCTCTGATCCTGCAGCTGATTCCATGCAGGTAGACTCTGGCATCTGCCTGTTCTTCAAGATTGGGACCATAATTATATTTTTCTTTATAATTGATTTATATTTTCTGTTACAAACCACAATTTATTTCAAATAGCTTTTGTATTATAGCACAGTAAAACTCGATACGCCCTCTGGAGATGAAGATCTACAGTTATAAACTGGAATATTCCTGCCTCCGTATTAAGTGTAAAAATCATTAGAGAAGTTGTAAAAATGAACAGAAAGTTACCAACACAAAACCGAAAGATGGTGCTTAGGGAAACAAAAAGGACAAGTCTAGTAGTCCAGAATAGTTTTTGAAATTTCATATTTTAACCATTTTATACACATAGGACTGAAACTTTATATAATGCACAATTAATTTGTAAATTATTAAATTTATTACTTTCCTACAATTCTGTTCATGCATTTTCAGATGCTTTTTTAGTCATTTTTTTTTTGTAGTGGTTTACAAAATGGATAAAAAGTATGCGCAAAAGGTGAGTTTAAAAACTAATTCTGTGTTTAATGGGCTCCCAGAGCCTGGTTACTGGATGACATTCAACACATAAATCTCAGATTAACTCAGTTTTGAGTTCCCTTGTGTAGTTCAACTTTCATTTATTGTGGGCTCACTAATGAGCCACACAAAAAAGTTTTTACATTTCTGTAATATCTTGATGCTTCTATAGAGAATATGGTTTCTCTGATTTGGAAGTTTGCAATTAATCGTGTGCATGTTCAGAATATTAAATTCTGATATTTTGGAGAAAAATACAGAGAGCCAGTTTTGCAGGAATAAAGCCATGTGGAAGAAGATTTAACAGATAATGCCTTTGTTAATAAAAACATAATTTTTGCATCTGTCAGAAAATGCGAACTAAGATTATAGCACACACAGATGGCATAAGGTATATTATAACTTATCTTTTCTTTATCTCTTTTTCAGAAAGCTGTAAAAAATCACTTTCCATTTTCAACCCATGACAACAGGAATTGTTTACAGAATGTGGGAGAGTACTTTGATTTTGTGAGTATCCAGCACTGAGAAAATCAGCAAGTTCATATCTCTCAACCTGCCAGAGATTAAACACAATATTCTTGCAAAATTCATGGATGCTCAAAAAGGTGAAGACAGAAAATGCACAGTAAACACCAATGATAACATGCACAGATTGTTGGGACATAACTTCTTATGTGTAATGACATATGGGTATGTCTTCTGAATCCTCATAACAATATAATATGACATTTACAGATACCCGGAATAACATGTATCTGGCCGGAGTGATACATACATAATTGACTTCTTGTGGAGCATAGCAGCCCAAATCATGTCACTTTCTCTTAGTCTACAGGTTTATGAGTTAACCACTTGCAAAAGTGTTTTTATACTGATTTTTAATCTGGACACAGTGATTGCTTGGTGTGCAAATGCAAATCTGGCATTCTGTTTTGGAAGCAAGAATTTTGGAAGTATTCTCACACTGCTGTGTTGGTGAAATTCATCTCTTCTCACAAAAAGTTAGAATAAATGGTCTTTTTGTAGGCAATTAAGTAGGGATTGTAAGAAACAACCTATGAACAAGCTTCAGGACTGCAGCACAGCCTCTCTGGACATGTCTATACGAACAGTTAGTGCATGGCAAGCTAGGGTGTAAATCTACAGCGCACTAGCCTGCTATGCACTAACTGTCCATGTGGACCCTGCTACCATGCACTAAAAGTTCCATATTGTGTTTTAATGTACTCTGCTTTGATAGTAGCATACCTTGTTACAGTCTGTGGGGCTGTAATAAAGGCTGCTTTGCTATTCCAGACTCTAGATCTGCACAAGCATAGATCATGTGCCCCTCTGGCACAACCCCATTTCTCCCAGCTTATTTGGAGCTAACATGGAGCTTACCTCTGTGGTGAGCAAGAGTTATAGGGGCCTCTCTATGTAGCTGCTCTGCCTGGAAGTTTAGTAGACTAGAGAAGCTTATAGGATATGTGTTTAAAGGTATCTTAAGGCAGTGGTTCTGACCTTTCAGGGGTCTGATTTGTCTTGCATACCCCAAGTTTCATCTCACTTAAAAAGCTACTTGTTTACAAAATCAGACATAACAATACAAAGTGTCACAGCAAAATGGCTTACTTTCTCATTTTGTTTCTATGAAATTGTAGTTTGTACTGACTTCATTCGTGCTTTTTATGTAGCCTGCTGTAAAACTAAGCAAATATCTAGATGAGTTAATGTACCCCCTGGAAGACCTCTGCGTACCCATGGTTGAGAACCACTGTGTTAAGGGAACCACCATTCTGAGTGAATTTTTAAAGTTTCCTCTTTTTTCTTTTATGTTTGCATGTGTAATAATTTTAATTTTGATTTTTTTTCCTTTTTGGAATGTTGATATGTTTCTATGACAACAAAAAAGACAGCATGATCTACTAGATAGTGTACAGAGTAGGGAGTCAGAAACTCCTGTGTTCTGATTCCTGCTCTGCTACTGAAATTACTGAAGTTGTGAGCTTCGGCAACTCTTTGGCCCAGATTTCCAAAAGCATTCATTAATGTTGAAAATCTTTAATTCTTTTGCCCAGTGTGCTATAATCAATGCCTGATAATTTTAAGAGACGCTGATCACAAGGAACTCTAGTGGGAGTTCAGTGTGAGTTGTGGGTTCATCACATAAGAAGAATCAGACTCTCTGGTCTCAAGTTTGGCACACAAAAGTAAGGGACACTTTTGAAAAACTTGGTTTTACACTTTGTATGTTTATCTGTAAGCCAGAAATAATGTTATTTACCTGACTCAGTGGGCTGTTATGAGGATTCATTGATTTAGTACTGCACTTTGAATAGATAAAGTGCTATAGGAATGTAAATAATTATTATTTTATTCATAATAATAGATCAAAAGTCAAGATGTCTGTTTCTGGTTTTCCTTTGTCTGTGCACCAGCATAGTTAATCATGCTACCAGAAAGGTATATATTGGTACGTCTGAGAATATTATTTATAACCTAACTGCTTGCAGCAGATCAGTAGTGGTTCTCATAATCACTTTGGTAAGTTCTTCTTTAATTTTTAACTGCTCCATGACAAAGTAGAGGATTTCTTTCCTAACATTCCAAACTTTAACAGTGAAACTGTGATCCTGAAATGTACATTTTCATCAGTTTTTCCTTCAATCTTTTTCCTAGAACGTAGGACGAAAGAAGGTTGAACCAGAAAGAAGGCAACAGAATTCACAAAACTTCTGTCTATGGGCACATGAGTACATTCCTAGCAGTCATGATGGTTTTACCATTTATCAAACATCATTCATAGGTGATCAAGATACCAGACGTCCTTTTTGTAGACGATATCCAAAACAGCACTTGAAAATGTGCTACACTTATACATCTATTCCTGAGAATGAAAAACACATGTAGTCAAACCACCATGTTAATTGCAGAACTCCTTATTTAGTAACTACTGAGACTGATCAATATCCTTTCTCTGGGTCTGAACTATTCTTACCCCTCAAACACACGATGGAATAAATATCTATGTAAAATGGATACTGCGGAACATGTTGCAAATATTTACAGTTGGCAGGTTCATTGAAATTAGCAATTATCTTGCTGTTTGAAAATTCTTCAGTTTTGCTGGAAACTAAAATTACTATGAAACATAAGTCACAATAAAGTAATGAATCACAACATTGGGAGGTAAAATATAGCTGTCTTTGTATAGTTACATTTTTTAAAATAGCAATATTGGAAGAAGAGAGGCAGGCCCAGAACCACAAGGGGACTTAAATGTTACTCTGAGCTCACCTACCAGATTGGTCGAGATAGGCTTCCCTCCACCTATCTTCACCTGGTTTGAGGATCATCTGGGGCTTAGGCATGAGATATTCACTCAGATGGCTAGGGTGTAAGGCAGAAACGTAGGCACCAAGGGGAAAAAATTTAGGCACTGAGGGATTTTAGGCACCTACTGGGTTAGGCAGCAGCCAAGCAGGGGTTTTGAGGTTCTCTGGTGCCTAAATTTTGGACGTAGGTGCCTAAAGTGGAGTTAGGTGCCTAAGTCCTTTTGTGGATATGGGCCACAGTAAATATACTTGTACAGTATAATTTGAAATTGATTTATGCCTTTTGGGCACAAATCATGGTCCCTGTCTCTGCTGCTGCAGAAGCTCCTCCAGCAATGGAACCAGTAACATAGGGGGCAATCAGGGCTGTCCCCAGCCATTTTTGTGCCCTACGCAGCCCCCCCCACTGGGGGGCTGTGTGGGGCCCCAGGCCTCCGTAGGGAGGGGCTGGGGGCAGGGTGGAAACCACCCTCTGGCCCCAGCCCACAGCCTGCTCCACTCCTCTGGCTCCCAGCCCTGCTGCCGGTGAGTGCTGGGGGGAGGTTCTCCCCCCCCCCCAGCACTCCCAAGGCTGGGAGCCAGAGGAGTGGATCAGGCTGGGGCTGGGGCGCTCCACTTACCACGTGGTGAGTGCAGGCCTGACCCCTGCAGCAGTCCTCAGGGGAGTGGGGGCAGGGCTGGGGCGGAGGCCGGGGGGAAGAGGCAGAGCAGAGGCCGGAGCAGCATGCAGCTGTGCAGGGCACCAGGAAATGTGATGCCCCAAATTTCCTGGTGCCCTACACAGCTGCATACTTTGCGTATGGGTAGGGACGGCCCTGGGGACAATGTGCAGGAGCTGATGGGAGCTGGGCAGTCTGGTGGGTACAATGAAGCTGGATTCTTGGGACCCACCCCCACACAGGAACCATGTCAGGATTATGCACTGTAGTTTCAGACATGCAGATGAACTTTGCTGTGTTGTATCATGGGTGTGAAAGGGGGATTCCTTTCTTTACTTTCCCCGCAACACACACACCTCCGCCCAGGTTTTAATTATGGTGGATATGGCCCATGAGAGAAACTATGTAATAAAGCAACTGAAGTCTATATTATGGTGTAAAATAAGTGTAAGCATAACAAAGAAGGAGATGGACAGAAAGGGATGTCACAATGTGTGTATGTGAATACATATAACATTGATAGTGGTACATAAGAATGACCCTACTGGGTCAGACCAAAGGTCCATCTAGCCCAGTATCCTGTCTTCCAACAGTGGCCAGTAGGACAAGGACCACATAATTTAGGAAAAGGTTTAGAATGGTAAGCTGTGTGAAGGCTTTTATAGAGCTTAGCATGGATGGGGTCTGGAAAGAACTCTTCTTATGGTTAAACACCACCACCAGCAAAATAAACTAAAAGCTGATCCTACAAGCCTTCTGCACAAGGACCTCCTATGGATTGCAACGTGTGGAAGAATTGTAAGATTAGTTCCAAAAACAACATGCTTTCCTTCTGCAGAGCATTTTAACTCATATATTTAACTCATAAATCATCGTTCCAAAACCAAAATGTACACATCTTTGAACAATCTGTAAACAAACACATCACCATGCAAAATAGTGAAAAACAGGCAACTAAAGCACAAACTTCTAGGAAAGGTTGACTTGACTACTAAATACATTTATTTCCACCTTGAATTCACTGAGTTGGAAAGATGCAACAAGAGTTATTTTTGATCTATGGATGCCAACATGCAATGGACAATCTCCTCACATCACATCAAAATATATTGGAAGATTTCCAGAAGCATGTAGTAATTTCCTTAGCACATGTTGAAATAAATAATAATATAATAATGATTTTATTTCTAAAGTGCCCCCCTACTGAGGTACTGCACAACATTTTGAAATACAAAATATCATTAAACCATAGGAAAAAAACAGATAAAAGGCCAAGTAACATAGGGTCATTAAAAAAGAATAATTTTGTTTGTTTGTTTCAGAGTGAATAGAACCAGTCTGACAGCTCTAAAATCAGATTTTCCAAAGCTTTAGCCAACAAATTTCACCCCCAAACTGATTCAAAGCCAATGTACATGCCAATTATATGATATGAGAAGTACCCCACACTGTTACCCAAGAGGGATAATCTCAGGCCTTCACCAGAAGGAAGAAAAACATTACAAATACAGAAAGAATGTGTATCTGTGGTTTACTATTACAAATGAATATAGTGAAATGAGTCTCTGGGTTGATATGCTTTTCTCCAACAATCAAAAGATTTCAAATTTGTTTCTCTAACTTATTTTTGCTTTGCTTAAATTTTGATTTAAACTATTTAAAAATAAAAAGTAGTTTAGTGTGTCAGTAAGTTCTCAAACAGGATTGTAATAGATGCCAGAGGAAAAAGTGGAGGAAACATGTTCTCTATCCAAACTGGAATTTAAATGGTCTTAGTTGGGCTGAGTAAAACAGGTGATTTCCCAACTCCCACTGATACTCTAAAGAACATGTTTATATGTTTATAGATGAGACAATATATGCAACTATATGTAATTTTTAAATGACTGGTGAGAAGCCCAATCTATTGGAATGTTTGGTCTTCTGAGACCAGATCCGCAAAGGGATTTAGGTATCTAACAACCAATTGTAGGTGGTACTGCAATCCACAAACCCCTGAAATAGGGAACTCACTGTTCAAATCCCTTCTCATCAAGCTGTGGGAGGAATTGAACTGAGGTCTCCTGCATTCTGGATGAATTTAGCCTGGATGCAGTTATAAATGTGGTTAATATTAATATAGCTTATTCCCAGTATAAGACACTTCTACACAGGTATGGCTGTGTCCACACTAGGGTTTGTACTGGTATTTTTTTATTTTAAAATCTCTCTCTCACATCCCTAAGTGACACAGTTATACCAGTGCAAGATATGTGTGTAGCTCAGGCCTTGGACCAAGTTAGTATTAGTTTGGTCAAGTCAGAATTCCTAAAATAAGTAGAAACCTCAGAGAAAGTATTTGTGTGTTTACACCTGAGCTACCTGTGAACTTTCTCTTGTTGTTCAGACACTCCCTGTCTGCTGCATTGCCCAGGAAGCACTAGCTGGCAAATTGTGGGAAACCATTCTACTGTGGAGCAAGAAAGGAGTCCATACAGTTACCTCCTCCCAGATTTGTTATTTTATTCCTACCTTCCCTACAAAGTATTAAAATAGTGAGATGTTCCAATGCTTTATCTCTAGAACATCTAATTAAAGGGAAATCTATTCATCAGGGTAGTAATCCTGCCTGACCTTAATTTGGATGCATGGCAATTGTGGGTGTGGATGAAGCATAAAAAAATACCCAGCTTATGATTCATTCAGGCAGCTGTGTAATATTTATGACAAGTCAGCAGAGGTGGTCAACTCTATCTTTCCTCCGATCAATGTTTTCTAAATTTCTTATATCTGAGTAATACAGATTTGTAAGTGAAATTTCTAGTTTATATTTAAAAATTCTTGAGTATGCTGAGCAGTGAGATTTCAAATGAGAAAATATCAAGAGAATATTTTTTGGTTTGGGGGAGAATTCCATTCCAATGCAAAAGAGCCCCAAATCTCTAGGTTCCACTTAAGCCCATAGGGTGAAATCAACTTGTCATTACACCATCTTTGGGAGAGGTGCAAACAGGTTGGGTAAGGTGAATCCAGCCTGCTATGTAGGCCCCTCTCTCTTCCTTTTCTACCTGTGGGAGACATACTGCTAACTGAGATGGAAAGCTTTTGGGGGTACCCCTCGCTAAAAGTTTGGCAGCACTGAACTGAAGTAGTATTGTGCATCCTTCTAAACAATGCCAGTTATTTCTGCTCCATATTGCAAGTGATATCTTGTAATGCTTTTCTCCAGCAATGATATTTCTTGAAATAGCAAATGTTCATCGTCCCCTTTAATATTCTCTAAAAATGCAAGGCAGTTTTTACAAGTGCAAACTTGCTATTTCCTTAGGTGAAAGTAAATACTGTTTAATTTTTTCATTTTAAAAAAATCAGAAATAAAGATCTGTGTTATGGGTCCAGACTGACAAACCATAACTGCCATAGAGCACAGGGCCTGCTACTGTGAGCAGTGCAGCTAGGCTTGCCACCTGTCCAGGTTTTTGCAAGATTATCCCTTTTTGAGGTAGCTGTGCTGAGAAGATCTGTAAGGGTGCTTATTATACACTTTCAGCTGTCCAGTTTTATGGGCACAGGATCTTCTCAGATGCCCTGATTTTTCATAGCTCAGAGGTGGCAACTCCAAGTCCAACACTAGTGAATGGTTGGAGGATTGGTTCTATAACAGTTGCAGGTCATTCATACCTCGAAAGGCATCATAGGCATGCATTAATGGCCCTATACACAGAGCTTCTCATCTTATTGGATGATTAATCAATGCCCCAGTGGCACTTTGGCAGTGCTTTTTTTTCATTCTGGGCTTTCCCTTACATGGTAGTCAGATGGTGTATGGCTGTATCCATTTATGGGGAAAGTCAAAAGACAATAAAGTTTAATTTCCTGATTCTCATAGGATACAGTGGTTCTTTAACAATGATTCTTCAGTGGAGGAGAAATTAAAAAGCAGCATGATCAACATATTGCATAATATTTCATGCTTCGGGTTAAGTACCAGGTTTAAAGACTAATTTTTAACAAGACTGTAGTATTACTGAGCAAAACCTTTTATCAAAGGTGTCTAAAGCTAATAACAAAAGTAAGAGTAGACAAAGCACCATATCCTTAAACGGTCATCTTAAAAATATTTTGTAGCTGGTAATAGTTACATACCACAAGAAGACAAATAGCTGTACATACCACAGTTCTAAGTAATAAGGAAAGAAGAGCTTGATTTGAGTCTCACACCAGTTGTACGTTAGTGTAACTCCACTGTTGCCAGTGGAGTTAGTCCTGGTTTACATTGGTGTAAATCAGACTAGGAATGCAAGTAAATTGATTCAGACTCAGATTAAGAGACTTATAGACTTTAAGGTGTTTTTAAATTGAGTTTTCATGTTGTTACAGGGTTCAAAATCTTTCATTTCGCTATTGTTTCTCTTTTGTCTTTATGAAGCTCTGTAACCCGGCCCCATCTATTTAACTGAATCAGAATGAGAAAATCCTATAAAGTAGATAACATTTAAAATAAGTTACCTATGAATTTAGTTTTAATTCAACATTAAATTATGTTTCTGCAAGTTTTGGATGTGTGCTAACCATGGGAACTAATAGGATCCCCTTTAGAACATACACATATTGATTTTTGGAGAAAGCTATGGATAATAACTCCAATTTCAGTGTTAGCTTAAATTTTTGATTTCCATATGGGTTCAGTAAAACATTACGCGTCTAAAGCTGCTACAGTGTGTCTTTATATTACAGATTATAGACTTTCTAAAGTATCTAAATACCCTATTTTAAGTCAAGGGTTAACTAACTACCTGTGAAATTTGGAATTCTTGTTAAGCATCATTTTCCTTTTCACAAACAAGCAAGAAAACTAGAGTCTTTTTTGCTTTAATTCTGGTTTTGTACTTCTTTATTTAGAAAAAAATATCTATGCATATTCATGGGCTATATGATCCCCTCTCACAGAGAAATGTGCATACTATGGAGATGGATGCCAGTATGAAAACCTAAGCATTGATCTGCAACTGGGTCCATGTGGGGAGACCCTTACCTCCCATGTACAGCCTCACTGAAGTCAATTGGGCTTCACATGCTCTGTCGATATGGATTCAATTCCAGAATCAGGGTCTTTGTTAGCTGGGTAACTCCACAAGAGAATAAAACCTTTTTTTTTTTTAAAAAAAAGGGGGGGGGGTTGGGGGAAGGATCAAAAGAATAAGATGACCCTTGCCAAGATCTCAAGTAATTAAGTCCCTCAGGTGGAAGGGGAGTGTTAGGGGAGTGAAGACAGTAAGAGCTACACTGCCTCCCAACCTTGAGGATTTGAAAGATCTACATTGAAGACAAACCCTAGTTTCCCAGATACAGAAGCATCTGTGTGAAGGACTGGGGTCCTTGCTGTTCTGCTGGCTCTGCCTTTCCCCTCCTGAGAGTACAGTTCTATATTGGCTGATTCCCTACCCAGCTATGCAGAGTTAGTGCAGCCTTAACTCCTGAGCAGCTATGTAAGTGGGTATTCATGGGGTGTGATTCAGCAGAATGACATTCTACCCCTTCCCTGCTACTGGCTCTACCCTCAAAGTACCACAAAAGAGAGACTCTGCTGAGATATGGCAAGGAGACACCCCCACTTCCTCCTTTGTCACCAGAATCATGGTCACCCTCCTTGGTGGAGGGGGTGATACCATTCTAGGTCATTGTATCATGATACAGTCTAGGACTACCAAATTCTGCTAAAAGCCATTTGTGAATTAGGTCAGCAGTGGAAACAGTCTCTTCACCTGAATTATCTAGTTTATTTCATCTTGTTCTTAAATTTAAAAATGTCTAGACTCTGATCTCGTTGCCAAAATATAAAAATGTAGGCCCAGATCCACAAGTATATTTAGGTGCCTATCTTCCATTGATTTCAACAGTCCCAAACTTGCTAGGGTGACTGGATGTCCCTATTTTATAGGGACAGTCCCGATATTTGGGGCATTTTCTTCTATAGGTGCCTATTACCCCCCACCCCTGTCCCGATTTTTCACACTTGCTGTCTGGTAACCCTAAAACTTGCTCACCACTCTGTGATCTGTACACTAGTACTTACAACGTGAAAAAATGTATGTCACGACTACTGACATCCTCCAAAATATTCTACCCCCATATCAAGCTTATCTTAACATATTTGTTCTGCATCAAAAGTGCAGAGAATGTATAAAGTGTACTTGTGAAAACCTTTGCTAATGAAAACTTCCATTACGTTTTCCTAAACAGCTTTACTCCAGAGCTAACATGCTGATTATAAAAATGAAATAACTTCTAAAACCAGCTATATTTTGCTATTTTTCCCCTGTAGGTTTTTTGCAATATGTTTCTAGAAATATTTTATGCACTCTGACACAAAACAATATCTACAGCTGTAATAATAAATTAGATGCAGTGGGAATTTAAGCTTGTTCTTTTGTTCAAGATGATATAGTGGAAATCATTCATAATGAAGAAAAAGTCATTATTATGCAGAATTCTTTTATTAAACATGCTACCAAATTATCCTGAGTATATAACAGAATGTTTCTAGGGCTTTGTTACAACCATGGTCTAGTAAAATCCATATGAATAACCCCATATTTGCATAACTGAGATTTCTAAGAATATAAACCTTTCATATTTTAAGCTCTGCCAAGCCTTTCTCCTTCTCTACATATCTGTCAGTTTTATCATGAAAAAAAAACAACCCCAGAATCAATAACATGCATAATCAGGCTCCTTCTGATTCCAGTATGCAAATGTACTACATATTGATGAAAATTTTCTGAGTCTAAAGTTGTTTTGTTCTTTTTCCTCTCAGCAGTCCCTATGTCTTTTAATTTTAATATTTCATGCACTGGTGCACAAACAATATAAACATGAAATCATGTATCAAATAACTAGTTAAAATATATTTGTTAGATGGTTCACTTAATAGATTTCTTTTCTTGACTAACTTTAAAGACAGGTTATGGATTCTGAAAGGCCAATAACAAATAGATCACAACGGCCCAAATCCTGCAATTGGAAAGGGGATTGCTTCACCTGTGTACATGCTATCAATTGGAGGATCAAGGCTATCCCAATACCAGCAGTTGGTTGATCAGTGAAATTCAGTCATTTGATCACCAGCTGCATGGCACAGAGCTAATCACAAATGCCTGTTAAATTGTGAGGTGATGAAGTTGATACTCTACCAAGACACAGTTATGTCCTTGATGCACCCAAATGAGTGAACTTACATTAATTAGTCACCTAAGCAGGGGCAATGTTCAGATGGGATATGGATTAATTACTGTAAAATGTTCAGGAGATGGTTTTCCATTACACAAAGTCAAAAATTATCAGATCATGATTATTGCAATATATTGTAGTACTGTTCTGTGTATTCTTAGACTGCCCACCATGCACACACAATATGCTATAGGAGATATATTATTGTTTTCTAAGGACATACCTCTTTTTATTCTTGTGTGTCTTTCCAGCCATCTTGGTGCCCCCGACAAAGAAACAAAACAAAGTAAACACTAAAAATGAGCTTTGTAATAGTTCATATAAGCAGCAGATAAAGATATTTGACTTCACAATCCAACACCCAACAGTAACAATCATGCTGAGTGTGAGAGAAACCTGTCCCCATGTCTGAGATATGGGCCTTTGTATACAAATGCATGATTTAGGTATTAAATGCAAAGGCGATATTGGCTATGGAAGGGGATGGAAAGATGGTACAACTACCCTTGTTGCTCAAAAGGCAAAAAAATACGACCTGATCCTGCAAAGTGCCAAGCACCCATAACCCAAAAATGAGCCTGTTACAGGTCCTCCTCTGCGCTTGAACAACAAAGGATATGAGCCTGTTACAGCGCTACGTAAAGAGAGTTGTGTTTTTAGTTCAAGCTGTAGCAGCTGATAGTTTTAGTTCTGAAGGTTGCTGGTTCAATCCCTGAACTGTCAACTAAGATGGTGACTTTCATGCAACCTCAACTTCCATTGAAAGAATGGGCCTTTAATGAATAGTCTGAAAACTGACAGCACTAATTCAATAGGCAATGAGCACTCGGTACATGAAAAATGCCAAACAGAAGATGTTAGCTTTAAAATCCACTCTGTTCAGGATACCTTCTATGACCCCCTGAAAGCTCAGGTTTGCAAAGAATGGAGCTGCTTGCCTCCTACACAGGTTAGGATCTCCGCTATTCTCATTGCAATCCTATGGGTGTCCACTGGAATTTGGCCCCCTCATGCTTTTGTGCATGCAGCTTCTCCATAGCCCCCATTTTTCCATCTCTCATATTGTCACTGAGGTTAGTATTAACTCTCATCAGTGTAAGACACATGACAAAAATCAGGTCTGAATGTTATAGGGTCTGGATGGTTCAAGGGTTTGGTAATAGGATACAGAGTCCTTTTTACCTCTCCATCACTGGTGGGGATCCACAAGCCATTATCCTATTAAATAGTGCAGGTACAAGCAATGATTTATGTTACTTATATATTTATTACTTGTGTTATAGAGTCCACAAACAGGATCCAGGTGCCATTGTAATAAGTCTGCATCAATACAGTGTCTCACCCAAGGAGCCACTAACAACATGTACTAATCCATGTAATAATCCTAGTCTTTACATACACTTCAGCTGCTTTGTGTGCCATTGCTACCTTCCACACAAAGGCAAAGATCACACTAATGCAGTAATTAAAGTACAGGATGGGGAAGATACTAGCTTCTCTGCACATTTTTGCAAACCTACTTTAGGTGAATTGCTTTCAAGCCTTCACACAAAAAAACATCCTCCTCACAGTTGCCAAATTCAGAGACACCATAAATGGAATGGAGACTGATCCAGTCTCAGGATGGACCTCTGAAGTTTCTTCCCCATTGTCATAAATATAAAGGGAAGGGTAAACCCCTTTGAAATCCCTCCTGGCCAGGGGAAAGCTCCTCTCACCTGTAAAGGGTTAAGAAGCTGAAGGTAACCTCGCTGGCACCTGACCAAAATGACCAATGAGGAGACAAGATACTTTCAAAAGCTGGGAGGAGGGAGAGAAACAAAGGGTCTGTGTGTCTGTCTATAGTCTGTCTTTGTTGGGGATAGACCAGGAATGGAGTCTTAGAACTTTTAGTAAGTAATCTCGCTAGGTACGTGTTAGATTATGATTTCTTTAAATGGCTGAGAAAAGAATTGTGCTGAATAGAATAACTATTTCTGTCTGTGTATCTTTTTTGTAACTTAAGGTTTTGCCTAGAGGGGTTCTCTATGTTTTTGAATCTAATTACCCTGTAAGATATCTACCATCCTGATTTTACAGGGGGGATTTCTTTATTTCTATTTACTTCTATTTTTATTAAAAGTCTTCTTGTAAGAAAACTGAATGCTTTTTCATTGTTCTCAGATCCAAGAGTTTGGGTCTGTGGTCACCTATGCAAATTGGTGAGGCTTTTTATCCAACATTTCCCAGGAAAGGGGGGGTGCAAGTGTTGGGAGGATTGTTCATTGTTCTTAAGATCCAAGGGTCTGGGTCTGTAGTCACCTAGGCAAATTGGTGAGGCTTTTTACCAAACCTTGTCCAGGAAGTGGGGTGCAAGGTTTTGGGAAGTATTTT
This sequence comes from Lepidochelys kempii, assembly GCF_965140285.1. Taxonomy (NCBI): domain Eukaryota; kingdom Metazoa; phylum Chordata; order Testudines; family Cheloniidae; genus Lepidochelys; species Lepidochelys kempii. The sequence continues at coordinate 103,708,530 of NC_136386.1, forward strand.
GGGGGGAAATATGCGTCCAAACAGCTCTTCCCCAGTAACCAGTATTAGTTTGGTGGTGGTAGTGGCCAATCCAAGGATGACGGGTGGAATATTTTGTACCTTGGGGAAGTTTTGACCTAAGCTGGTAAAGATAAGCTTAGGAGGTTTTTCATGCAGGTCCCCACATCTGTACCCTAGAGTTCAGAGTGGGGGAGGAACCTTGACACCCATAAAAGCACATGGAGGGAGCAAGGGGAAGGTTCTACAGCTGTTGCTTATACTGTGCTGTATCTGTTCCATGGGCTGGGAAAGGAGGAGGGAGTTGTAATGTTTACAGCAGGAGTCTCAGGACTCATGGATTCTATTCTCTCATCCTCTACTGACTTGCTAGGTAACCTTGAATAGGTCACAACCTCTGTGCCTTGGTTCCCCATCTGTAAAATGGGTATAGTGTTACTTTTCCTTCTCCAAGCAATACCCTCGCTTTCATGTTTACATATGTCCAAATAACAGGAGAAAGAGGGGGAAAAAATCTATCAACCCCCCCAAAAAATTACCATCAAGCCTGTTTGTTTCTGGCAGGGAAGGAAGAGAAAGTTATCACTGCTATTTTATTATTACTCATGGGAGCTGCTCAGATACAGTGAGTAAGAATAGAGCGTGGGGGGGGGGAGGATGGTGACAGTGATTAATGTTTTTAAAGCACTTTGAAATCTTTGGATGAAAAGATCTAAGTGCACAGCATTATTAATCATAAGCAAAGGATTTCTGTTTCCAGGACTGTCGGTCTGGCACCTTCTATGACCATTACATTAAAAAGAGAAGAGAACAAGAAGAGAACTAACCTACACCCTGGTAAGATCAAAAACCATTGTAGAGAGCTATAACCAGGGAGATCTTCCCTTCCAGGCAAGGGGGTTGTGAATTCCAGCATAAAGCCCCTAATGTGACTCTAATGAATCAGACTCATTGAGTTTATTTATCTCTCAATATCACACATTGTCTGTGTAGTTAAACCTTTACAATAATGCTTTGCATTTCTATAATACTTTTTATGAGGATCTCAAAGTGCTTTTGCAAACAATAATTAAGCCTCTCAGCACCCCATGAAGTATTAACTCAGCTATTTGGCAGAAGTGGGAATAGAACCTAGGAATTCCCTTGCTTTTATCACCTTACCCCCATGTGAACAATTCTGTGACCTCTTTTGGAACAATTTTAATTAAGCAGTATGGAACAGCAAACCTTTTTGCTCCTCTCCCTACTGCACACTGTGGTTTGTTTTAAATAAGCTCAACAGTAAAGTCATTTAAGGAAATTAAGATATTTCATAGCACTTTTTAAGCATTTGCATCTGAATATAGGCCACCCTGCTGTTTGATTAAACTGAAATTTAAGAAAACTATAAGAATCCAGGTTCATATACAGTACAGTACTTTACATTCACATTGCAAAGGTTGTTGGAGAAAAAATGATAATATCCTTGGAAGCACATGACTAATGAGAATATATATAGCACTTCTGAGACAGCTCAAATGTATAATTATTGTGAAGATTTCACAGACACATAAATATAATGATCTTCAGCTAAGCAAATTGCTAGCTACCAATTAAATAAATACTGTCCCTTCAGATTTTGAAATAATTTGGTACTGTAGGTTGTGGGAAATGATTCACCTTAGTGGTTATCTCTGGAACAGTAATATAGAAATATATCTGCCAGCACTGTTGCATTTACATTGTTCTTCATATCCTGTGGAGTTTGTCAGAAGATCTCTGGTCCCTGCTGATTTCCAACCCCTTATTTTGATAAGCCGCTGCACAGCATGACTCAACAATGGGTTGGAGCAGCTAATATTGTTTACCACAGTAGGCATCACAGCCATAATATTTTTCCAAGAAACACTGATGTGTTTAAAGGTCAGGTTGTTACTGATTTGACTGCTTAACATGAATTCATCCTTCTAGGAGTAAAATGGTGTACATGCCTTGGGATAAAGGTTAAACTGTTTGTGCACTGGATTGGTGGAATACACAAGACTTCTGCACAGAAACAGCCTATTCTGGTCAGTCAAGGAGATGTAGTGCTTTACATTGTAATATAAGTTTTGAAACCACTGGCATCCTCTGACTATATTTAGTTGCAGAAGAAAAATGATTGAAAACTTGCTCCCATAAGACATTGTCACACGTACACACCAGGAATCCACACTTGGCAAATCCCCCCTCCCTCCAGCTGCTGTTGTTCCTTCTTGGGCACCAGACTTCAAAGGCAGGACATGTTCTGGCTGTTTGAAAGACAGCAGTCAAGGGTGCCCTAGGCTGGAAGAGGGTCTCACAAGGAGGCAGAGAGAGACTTTGGCTCCTGCTTGCTCAGTTCCACATTCCTCCATGTGGCATGTTAGGAATGAGCATGATGAGTTCCCTACACTGAGCCTCACCTGACCCTCAATCCCGTCTAGGGCTTGCCCAGAAATTGGAACCTCTCAGAGCTGAGAAGCAGCTCCCTCCCACAGACATTAGGGGAACGGATATGTGTGGGTACGGGTTGGTGTTCTCTCCCCTCCTGGATCTCATTTCTAGGCATGCATGTTCCTGCTCCAGACAAAGTTTCCTCCAGCCTCTGAGTAATGTCCTGAGCCCATCTGGGACTTAAACTGGACTCCTGCCTGCTTTCTAATGGCTGCTCCAACACCCTCAGAGGATTTCCTTACCTCTTCATGCTGCCTCCTGGCCTGCCAACCCACCTCTCTTGCAGCCTCCTTATGTTTTCCAGTCCTTGTCTCCTCTCAGATTCTGTGTCTGATGTTCCCCCTATTCAGACAACCTGCCTTTCTGTGCATCTTCTCCCAGCCTCTGGGAAAATTGTATTTTTAAAGGTTGTTTTTTTTTAGTTTGTCCAGCAAGGCCTGATGTGTGATAGCTGGGGCCATTGTGTCAGATTAAAAACAAGTAGACAATGGGCTAATAGGTACAATTTTAAAAAGGGACCAACAGTAGCTAAAAAGAAGGCAACTGAATAGAGCTGATACATATTAATAACGTAACTAACCTGAGCTTATCCCCCTGATGTTTATCCCCTTTCCCTAACCTTTTGTTTGGGGGTAGGGGTTAATCTATTTAGGTTGTATGTTATTCAGAGAAGGTGCAGTTTTAGATATCTGTATAGGTAGGGTTGCCAAGTGTCTGGTTTTTGACTGGAAAGTCCAGTCAAAAAGGGAACTTGGCTGTGTCTGCTCAGCAATGCTGACCGAACACTGAAAGTCCCGTTACCTGCAGTAAGAGGCCTCCACCATCGGAAGGCAGGAAGAGCGGCAACCGCGGCTGGAGCCTGGATGAGCAGTGGAGCACTCAGGAATGGCTCCAGAGAAGAGAGATACCAGCAGCTCCCCATCCTGCCTAGGGTGACCAGACAGCAAGTGTGAAAAATTGGGACAGAGGGTGGGGGGGTAATAGGAGCCTATATAAGAAAAAGACCCCAAAATCGAGACTGTCCCTATAAAATCGGGACATCTGGTCACCTTAGTCCCGTCCGAAGTGCGGCTCTCCTTGCCCCAGTCACCCTCCACTCCCGGAGCACAGCTCTCCCTCCCTCCCCCGCCCTGCCCCAGTCACCCCCCAACCCGGAGCGCAGCTCTTCCTCCCCCATCCTGCCCCAGTCATCCCACCCCGCCCCCAGAGCCTGGCTCTCCCTCTCTCATCTTGTCCCAGTTACTCACCCCCGGAGGCTGGCTCTCTCTCCAATGTCCTGCCCCAGTCATCCCTCCACCCCTAGAGCCCTGCTCAGCTGGCAGGGGGAGGGTGGTGGAGAGAGCAGTGAGTGACGTTGTGGGGGAAGAGGAACGGGGGGCAGGACCTTGAAAGAAAGAGTTGGAGCAAGGGGCGGGGCCTTGGGGAAAGAGGCAGAGCAGGGGATAGGGGAGGTTCTGGTGCTCAGTGTCCAGTTTTCACAAATGAGAAAGTTGACCACCTTATGTACAGGGCCTAGCACAATGGGGTCTCTACCTTGACTGAGGCCCTTGGGTGCTACCACAATGTAAGTAATAACAAAATGGGAAGAATATTTTTAAACCTAAATTTACTTTTCATCATTGAGGCTGTCTAACTGTTGCATTTGCCTGTACATAGTATGTGGACAAATCAGTTTAGCTTTTGTTTTGAGTTAGGGCTTATTGACACAGTGCAGCAATGGTTACCAAAGCACTGTAAATTGTAGAGTGGTCTATAGCATAGCACTAACTGCCCCATACAGACCCTGTTGATGCACTCTAAATGGTACCTAGTGCACACTGATTTGAAATGGTACTATGTTATTGTGCTCTAGCAACCTTTTAGAACACATAAGAAGAGTCTACATGGGTCAGGTACAGTGCAACATTTTAGAGAACTCTCCAGTTATACCCCCATTGACACACTATGTATACAAGCCCTTAATTTCACTTTCTGGTTTAGTAACATACTGCTGCAATGGTTGGGTTGCAAATACCACAGGAAAGTGTTTAAATGCAAACAAAATAAAGATTTTAATTGAAACTAAAAAAATCTAGAAGACATTTGTTCGTATTTTATTTATCCAAATTTTGTAACTCAAGAACTCCAGTTCTGGCACCACAGTTCAAGTCAATCCTTTGATCTTGTTTTCGGGGGCATATGTTAATACCTTGATCATCTTGGCATTTGCTTTAGGAACAGATGGAGAAAGTAGTCCATAACGTTCCTGTTGGCCTAAAAGCAGAGTGAGTGTCTACTAGAGTCACGAGTAGCCTGCTGGCTATCTTCAATAGCACATGACTGGTAGCTGACGAGTTTTGCTTTCACAAGAAAGAAATGCTGCATTGGTTTGAAGAATTTGTTCAACTGTATTAGCAAAACTTAAAAGTACCATGCAGGTACATAAAGAGAACAAAAGTGAAATAGTGAAGATGTCGTGAATAAAAAGGCTTGCACTAGAATTTGAATATCAAGCACACCTTGAACCTGTTTGAGGTTCAGAAAAGCTTTTGGATTTTTTCTGACAGACCCATCTAGAAACTCTACAGAAGAAGGATGTGTGATTTAAAAAAAAAATCATGCTATAGTTTGGTTTGATGTTTTAACTCAGAATTACAGATATTCTCACATCAAGGATCTTAGCCTGAATCCTGGAATTATTTCAAATACTGTAGTGTGATAGTAACAAAAGAAATCCCCTCTAGGATGTCGCTCCTAGTTGTTGTTTTTGCCAGGTTGCCTCCATTCCTCACTCTGAGCACGGCAGGTCAAAAAGGTGATGCTGTTTTCTTTAGGTTTCAACTAGATTTCTCAGAGGAAGGACTCCATGCATCTGAAGAAGTCGTGCTTTACCCACAAAAGCTTATGCCCAAATAAATCTGTTAGTCTTTAAGGTGCCACCAGACTCCTTGTTTTTGTGGATACAGACTAACATGGCTACCCCCTGATATCAGCGGAAGGAGTATTTCATGAAAGATATACAAGTGGGGGGGGAGGGGTTTGATTTTGTTTAAGCACCAGGGGAGCAGGCCCCTCTTGCAGAAGCAGCATGAATGTAAAATGAGGATTTTCATTTCTTGTGTACACTATAGCTTCTTCCAAGCCAAAGCCCCTATCCCTGGCTTTATAAGTATTCCTTCTCGCCTTGCTATCTGCTAACTGCCTTCATAGAAAGGCATCTTTCTGACTTCCTCATAACTGGTAACTTATCAGTTAAATGTGAAGCAGTGGTGACAGCCACTTGTTAGATTAATTCCAAATATGTATTTTGCAGGGTTAAGTCTATGTATCTTGAACACTTTAAACAACTATTAAGAGTACAGTACTGACAAAAAATGGATCTTTCTACAGACTTCTAGCAAAGATTTTCATTGGGTTGTTATCTTAAATCTATAATCTTACAGATATTTCTGTAAACCAGAACACTGAAAAATGAAACAAATATCAGTTCATGTAGTTAGGAATAGTTTCAAGTCTTTTCATCCAGAACAGTGGAGTTGGGGGTGGAGTTGAGGGTGGGCGCAGGAGGAGGACACTTCTCTTAAAAATGTGAGCAGAGAGAAATTCTAGATTTTTTTTTAAAATAGGAAAAGAGACTTGCCAGAATGCAAGGTTTGAAATATTCATTTGAATAAAAGGTAGAGAATTATATTTTCTTTTCTATTCCATAGAGATGCTTATACTGCCTTCATCACTGTAGTATCTGAGCACTTTCCAGTAGTGCATTAAGTGATGTGATTAACATCTGACATGTATGTGGGGGAAAACTGATGGGAAAACCCAAGACTTGCAGATGCAAGGTGAACTGGAGAACTCTAAGGGGAGACTGCTGACTGAGAAAAGTGGCCAGTAGAAATATGTGACTACAAGAACCAGGCTGCGGGGCGGGGCGGGGCGGGGGGGGGGGGGGAAGACCTGCTAGTGAAGGAGAAATAGAGCTGAGAAACAGGTTTGCTGAGTTGGAAAATTAAGGGCCACAGCAGGCAGTAACAGAAGGTAGGAAAGCAAGAATGGGATAAGAGGGAAGGTTCTCTCATGGATTGGTAACTGGTAAAAGATAGGAAATAAAGTGTAGGAATAAATGGTCAGTTTTCAGAATGGAAAGAGTTAAATAGTGGTGTCCCCCAGGGGTCTGTACTGTGACCAGTCATATTCAACATATTCTTAAGTGATCTAGAAAAAGGGGTAAACAGTGAGGTGGCAAAATTTGCAGATGATACAAAACTAATCAAGATAGTTAAGTCCCAGGCCGACTGGGAAGAGCTACAGAAGGATATCACAAAACTGGCTAACTGGGCAACAAAATGGCAGATGAAATTCAATATTGATAAATGCAAAGTAATGCACATTGGAAAACGTAATCCCAACTATACATATAAAATGATGGGGCCTAAATTAGCTGTTACCACTGAAGAAAGATCTTGGAGTCATTGTGGTTAGTTCTCTGAAAATATCCACTCAATAAGCAGCAGCAGTCAAAAAAGTGAACAGAATGTTGGGAATCATTAAGAAAAGGATAGATAATAAGACAGAAAATATCATATTGCCTCTATATAAATCCATGGTATGCCCACATCTCAATACTGCATGCAGATGTGGTCACCTCATCTCAAAAAAGGTATTTTGGAATTGAAAAAGGTTCAGAAAAGGGCAACAAAAATTATTAGGGGTATGGAATGGCTTCCATATGAGAAGAGACTAGTAAGACTGGGACTTTTCAGCTTGGAAAAGAGAGGACTAAGGGGGGATATGATAGAGGTCTATAAAATCATGACTGGTGTGGAGAAAGTAAATAAGGAAGTGTTATTTATTCCTTCTCATAACACAAGAGCTAGGGGTCACCAAATGAAATTAATAGGCAGCAGATTTAAAACAAACTAAAGGAAGTATTTTTTCACACAATGCACAGTCAACTGTGGAACTCCTTGCCAGAGGATGTCGTGAAGGCTAAGACTATCACAGGGTTCAAAAAAGAACTAGATAAATTCATGGAGGATAGGTCCATCAATGGCTATTAGCCAGGATGGGCAGTAATGGTGTCCCTAGCCTCTGTCAGAAACTGGGAATGGGCAACGGGGATGGATCACTTGATGATTACCAGTTCTGTTCATTCCTTCTGGGGCACCTGGCATTGGCCAGTCAGAAGACAGGATACTGGGCTAGACTGACCTTTGGTCTAACCCAGTATGGCCATTCTTATGTTAAGAGCAGCTAGTCCTACAAGAAGAAGGGAAGAGTCAATGGAGATAGCCAGAGTTTAGAGCTCTAAAGGATGACTCGCAGAAGATTGCAAGGAAGAACAAAAGACAAGAGGACTTGCAGCCCAAAAGAACAGAAGGGGGAAGTCTGGAGAATTGCACCAACACCAGGAAGAGTCAGGTCTATGTGGCTGCGGAATCCGTACTAAGAAGAACAGATAGGCCTGTCACCGGAGCTAAGCCAGTCAACAGAAGGATGTGCTGTCTGTTGGGAACAAAGATATAAAATGTGGACCTGAGGAGGATCCTAATGGGAGCAGAAAAGAATCCATTGATTGTCCTTCATGGGGGAAGGACTGACACAGCTAGATTCTCACTGGAACACATCAAGGGAGACTATGCCAGGCTGAGAAAAATGCTGAGGGAAATGGAAGCTCAGGTGATCTTCAGTGGGCTTCTACCTGTCCCTAGAGGAGGAGAACAAAGGCAAGACAAGTTTATGATGATCAACAGATGGCTCAGGCAGTGGTGCTATAAGGAGGGCTTTAGGATGTTTGACCACTGGGAGGCATTCATGAACAAAGGGCTGTTCTTATGGGATGGACTCCACCTGAATAGGGAGGGAAATAGATTTCTGGGATGGAGGACAACTTATTAAGAAATAGCTTTAAACTAGGAATTTCGAGGAAACAGTTGGGAGATTTTCATGTAATCTCCACACCTGATTCCAACATTGAGCAGGAGGATAAAATCAAGTAGAGATGATACTTTCTCCATTTACTGTAACAGAGGGTAGGAGAATGGACAACAAGAGGAAAGATAGTGCCAATACCAATGACACTAACAGCTGGGTAGGCAATACTGGGAGTAGAATGACTGTACCTAATTAGGCAAGGAATCTGGGCAAAAACTACTAAGATGTCTGTACCCCAATGCAAGGATCCTGGGTAACAAAATGGAGGAACTAGAACTACTGGTGCAGGAAGTGAAACCAGATATTATAGGGATAACAGAAACATGGTGGAATAGTCGTCATGACTGAAGCACAGATATTGAAGAGTATATTTTGGTCTTACCTGAACAACACGAAAGGTGGTGGAGTAGCATTGTATATTAATGACGAGGTAGACTGTACAGATATTAGAAGTGATGGAATGGATAAAACAGAATCACTTTGGGGAAGAAAGATAACAGAGGCTCCATTGGGATAGTGCTTGGGGTCTGCTACAGCCCCCTGGGATCCAATTTGGATATGGATAGAGATCTAATATTTTTAATTATATTAAACAATACTGGGAATTGGGAAATTAGTCTCCCGTAATCACATAAATATAGATTGCAAGACAAGTGCTGCTAATAATGGTAAGGCCCAGATATTCCTGGATGTGACAGGATTTCATCACCAAAACAAGAAGAGGTGATGTCATTTTACATTTAGTATTGGTAAGAAGCAAGGACCTCATAGAAGAGCTGCCTTGTAGAGGACAGCCTTGGTTTGAGTGATCATGAGCTTGTTCAGTTTAAATTAAATGGAAGGAAAACAAAAATAGGTCTGCAACTAAGGTCCTTGATTTCAAAAGGGCAAACTTTTTAAAAATTAAGGAAATTAGTCAGGGAAATGGATTGTACTGAAGAACTCAAGGAGCAGAATGTGGTGGTGGCTTGAAATTAGCACCTGCACCTTTGACTTAAAGAATCTGAAGCATGCATCACACGCAAGGGGGAAAAAATCACAGGGAAGGGTTGCAGAGCAAACTGGATGAGCAAGTCATCTCAGACAAGTTATTAAGAGAAAGCAGAAAGCCTATAAGGAATGGGAAGGATCAGCAAGGAAATCTACCTCTTGGAAGTCAGAAAACATATGGGAAGAGTGAGAACTGCCAAAAGCCAAGCAGAATTGGAACTTGCAAAGGGTATTAAAACCAAGAGCTAAAGGTTCTATAACCATATAAATAAAAAGAAAGTCAGGAAAGAAGAAGGGGGACTGCTAAACACTGTGGATGGAATGGAGATTAAAGATAACCTAGGCATGTGCCAACACGTAAATAAATACTTTGCCTTGGTTTTTAATGAATAATGAGGAGCTTAGGGGTAGTGGCAGGGTGGCTAATGAAAATGAAGATATGGAAATAGAAATTTCCATGTCTGAGGTGGAAGTCAAATTCAAACAGTTTAGTGGGACCAAATCAAGGGGCCCAGATAATCTCCATCCAAAATATTAAAAGAACTGACACAGGATATTGCAAGTCCAATAACAAGGATTTTTAATGAATCCATAAACTCAGGGGTCATACCCTATGACTTGCTAATATAGTACCTATTTTTTAAGAAAGGGGAAAGAGTGATCCAGGAAGCTACAGACCTGTTAGTCTGACCTCAATTCAGTGCAAGATCTTGAAACAAATTTTGAGAGAAAGTAGTTAAGGATATAGAGGTAAACAGTAATTGGGATAAAATACAACATGGTTTTTACAAAATCCCTCGATCATGCCAGACCAACCTGATCTCCTTCTTTGAGAAGATAACTGATTTTTTAGACAAAGGAAATGCAGTAGGTCTAATCTACCTAGATTTCAGTAAGGCCTTTCATACAGGTCTACATGGGAAATTATTAGTTCTATTTGAGAAGATAGGGATTAATATAAGAAATGAAAGGTGGATAAGGAACTGGTTAAAGGGGAGACTACAACAGGTCATACTGAAAGGTGAACTGTCAGGCTAGAGAGAGGTTACTAGTGGAGTTCCCCAGGGAGCGGTTTTGGGACCAATCTTATTTAATAATTTTATTCGTGACCTCAGCACAAAAAGTGGGAGTGTGCTAATAAACTTGGCAGATGATAAAGTTGGGAGGTATTGCCAATATGGAGGAGGACTGGACTATCAAACAAGAAGATCTGGAGGATCTTGAAAACTAGAAATGGGATGAAATTAAACAGTGGAGAGTGCAAGGTCATGAACTGAGGGACTAACAACAAGAATTTTTGCTGTAAGCTGGGGATGTATCGGTTGGAAGTGACAGAGGAGGAGAAAGACATAGGTGTATGGGTGGATGACAGTATGACTATGAACCACCAATGTAAGGAGGCTGTTGAAAAGGCTAATGCAATCCTAGGATGCATCAGGTGATGTAGTTCCAGTAGAGATAGAGAAGTGTTATTTGCCACTATACAAGGCACTGGTGAGACCTCATCGGGAATACTGTGTGCAGTTCTGGTCTCCTATGTTTAAGACAGATAATTCAAAGTGGAACAAGTACAAAGAATGATTACTAGGTTGATCAGAGGAATGGAAAACCTACCTTACCAGAGGAGACTCAAGAAGTTTGGCTCACAGGTGCCAATTTCCCATTATTCCCTGGCACTGCTCTAGGCCCCACCCCACTCCACCCCTCCCTCAAGGCCACACCCTGCCCCTCCCCCACCCCACCTATTCCCACCCCCACTCCACCCCTGCCCTGCTTCTTCACGCCCCCTCCCCCGAGTGCGCCACACCCTCGATCTTCCCCCCTCTCTCTCCAGCCTCCTGCATGCTGCGAAACAGCTGAGTGCGGTGGGCAGGAGGCACAGAGAGGGAGAGGAAGGCGCTGATTGGCTGGGCTTGCCAGCGGGCAGGAGGCACTGGGGGGAGGGGAAGGTGCTGATGTGGAGCTGCCGGTGGGTGCTCAGCACCCACCCTATGGCTTGGCTTGTTTAGCCTAACCAAACAAAGGCTGAGGAGAGATATGATTACTCTATAAATACATCAGAGAGATAAATATCAGGGAGGGAGAGGAGTTATTTAAGTGAAGTGCCAATGTTGACACAAGAACAAAAGGATAACTGGCCATTGTCAAGTTTATGCTTTCTAACCAGAGGATTGAAGTTCTGGGACAGCCTTCCAAGGAGAGCAGTGGGGGCAAAAAACCTAACTGGCTTCAAGACTGAGCTTGATAAGGTTATGGAGGGGATGGTATGATGAGACTGCCTACTAGGGTGACCAGATAGCAAGTGTGAAAAATTGGGATGGGGGGGGAAATAGGAGCCTATATAAGGAAAAAAACCCAAATATCGGGACAGTCCCTATAAAATGAGGACATCTGGTCACCCTACTGCCTACAGTGGCATGTAGCTTACCTGTGACTGCCAGTAGCAAAAATCCCCAATGGCAGGAGATGGGGCACTAGATGGGGAGGGCACAAGTTACTACAGAGAATTCTTTCCCAGATGCCTGGCTGGTGGATCTTGCCCACATGCTCAGGATCTAATTGATCACCATGTTTGGGGTCTGGAAGGAATTTTCCCTCAGGTCAGATTGGCAGGAACCCTGGGGTTTTTTGCTTTCTTCTGCAGCATGGGACATGTGTCACTTGCTGGTATAAACTACAGTAAATGGTGGATTCTCTGTAACTTGATGTCTTTAAATCATGATTTGAGGACTTCAGTAACTCAGCGAGAGGTTATGCATCTTCTGTGGCCTACAATATGCATGTGGTCAGACTAGATGATCACGATGGTCCCTTTGGGCCTTTGAGTCTGAGTCTTTTTATTTTCTCTCCTCCTCTCCCCAGAGGTAGATTTGTGTGTGCAGTGTAGTGTTTTGGCATGAGGACTTTTGTTTTTTAAAAATGTACACACTGTTCTGTGTTTATATTGGAGAAGGCAAATCGAAGAGATGAGCCTTGCGTTTGGAGCAGAAGGTGATGAAGTTTGTGATAGTCTCAGATGCCAAATTAGCAGCTGGCCAAAGTAAAGGGCTGAGCCAACAACCCACATCTGAACACCTTCAAACTTTGGAAAAGGGAGGTTCCAAAATTGGATCCACACTCTGTAGCTTCAGACCACCTCTACTTAAGGATGCAGCATGCTTTATATTGCCAACCAACTAAAGGTAAGTTACCTTTTCAAGACGCGCCCACCAAGCCTCACTCACAAGAATAATGATTTGGGAGGATATTTCTAGCCCTTTATTGTCCTTTTGCTCAGTCTTGTGACCTGAGAGTATAAATGGTGAGACTTCAAGAAAGCCTACCTGATTTTTCTTGAAACTGAATTTGACTGATGTAAATGGGAATTTTTCCTGAGTAAGGATTGTAGATTCAGGCCTATTACTGGTTAATGGTCTTATAACAATGAAGAATTCTTGGAAACTTTTGCGGGAAATAAAACATTTCCTCTCCATTTCTACATAGTTGTGTATAGTACCTTTTGAGTTTTCAGTTTGTTGTATGTTAAATTATTTCAAGTTAGGTGACAAAGTTACAAACCCTATTACTATTCACACCCTCTATGGCAAATAAAATTTCATAATGGAGTAAAAATGGACCTGAGAAAGAATCATCTTAAATTCTAAATGACAACATGTAAAGATGGAAATAAATCTGTAACAGTTGCTGTATAATTCAGAATCAACGGGGCCATATTCTGTGCTTATTTACACCCCTAGCCCCGCATCTGCACTGAGATCATCAGAATTTCAGGTGTGTAAGTCAGAGCAGAATTTGTCCCATATCAGTTATATAGAAGGAACTCTATCCTAGGCCAAACTGGCTAGTTACATATTAGTTACATTAAACAGTCAGCTCTCTTGTCAAACAAACTATATTGGGCTAAATTCATTCCTGGTGCAAGCTTACTAAATTTAGAAGAGTTACATTAATGATATTTAGGCCCAATGATTTTTCAATTAATAATGCCAACATTTGCTATTGTGCAGTAAGAACAAGAGCTTGGTCATATACCAAAATGTAACTTTTAAGCCAAAGGTAAGGAATAATTGTCATGGTATATTTATCTAAACACTGGATCTCCAGTGTATGGTATGTTTATTTTAGTTCTCTGTTCCCTGTGGACATGTACTTTTTTTTTTTTTTTTTTTTAAAGAAGCCCCTGAAAAAATAATCTAATGCTGCATAGTACAAGCTGACACACAGTAATGTAGAAACACCAATAAACTGCACTGCAAGGAACTGGGAAAGCCAGCACTTCCTCAGTGATAACACGATATACACAAATAGGGCTAAGATTAATATTAAACTGAGTGGATGTAGTTTTTGTTAATAGTTAGTATAAGGCCAGGGTTGTGGACATATTCAGACTAAAAAAAGTTTCTCAGTACTTATTCTACATCCAGCTAGCATGCTAGTTAGGACTGTGCTGTTCTCCTTCCCTGGTATTCCAGCCCAGGGAGATAAGAAAGTGAGTGAACCCACTGGAAAGTTCATTGCTTCAGAGTTCTGGTGCTCATCTCAGTAGTCACATAGGGACTATTCAGAGAACCCAAGTGACCTGATGAGAAGTTCAGACTAGCTCAGACTTGGCTAATGGGGCTTAGAAGAAAAATCTGATGTTACTGAATTTACTTAGCCAGATTTCTGGTGACACTTTTTGAAAAGGCCATAAGTCAGTCACTTGTCAGTGTACTTTGATTAGCTTGCCCTGAAAAATCTTAATTGCCCAATCAGAGCAGAATAACAGATTTTTCCCCTACTGGCAAAGAGTAAAAGGTTATTCAAGCCAAACAAGGATTCTTCAGGAAATGGAAATCCAGCCCAAATTGAGCCAGTAGAAAATAAAACTAGGGCCAGCAGAAATAAGAGGAAAATTAAGTGGGGTTAAGAGGGAATTTAAAGATCAAATTACCAGAGAGAAAAAAAAGAAATTCTTTCAAGTATACCAAAAGCAGAAAGATTATGAGTCTTCAAGTCTGCTGGACTACCAGAGAGATAATGGAACAGTTAAGGAAGATAAGGATATGTCAGAGAAGCTAAATGGTTTCTTTCAATCAGTTTTCACCATTAAGGATGTTGGGAAGATGCCAGACAACAGTAGTTCAGAGGTAATTGATCAAGGTGAGGCAGCATAACATACCTATGTACAAAGAGAGGAAAGGCTGGAACTGAAACTAAAGAACAAGCCACCTAGACCAAATGGTATCTTTGTGATAAAGTTCCTCCTCTACCTTGTGGGTCTTGCGCTTATTGGCAGATTTGCTCCAACAGTATGCATTCTCACTCTCAGCTCCTAACACTTCTTGCTCCCAGCTCCTTACAGGCACACCACAAACTGAAGTGAGAGCCTTTTTAAACCCAGGTGCCCTGATTAGCCTGCCTTAATTGATTCTAACAGCTTCTTGATTGGCTGCAGGTGTTCTAATCAGCCTGTCTTAATTGTCTCCAGAAGGTTCTTGATTCTGCTGGAACCTTCCCTGTTCCCTTACCCAGGGAAAAGGAACCTGCTTAACCTAGGACCAATATCGCTCCGTCACATCCTCTCGTTCCACCAGCAAGTGCAGCTTCAGCTGCCGCCGGTGTCACGTGACGGAGAGGTGCTCGAGGGGTCATTCCTGGTCCCCTAGCAGGGGGCCCATTACCAGGTGCATTATTCCACAGGGGAGGCCCGGTGCTACCTCTGCCAGGCGAGGGGGCATGTCAGGAGGGACTGACCCCTGGCCCAGCAAGGAGGGGCATCCGGGACCCCCGAGCCCCGCCAGGATGCCAGCCCCGTCATTGCCGGTGCCCCTGGCTGCCCGGCGCCCAGAGCCACCCTTCCTCCTCCTCTGTCCACCAGTGCTCCCACTCGGGCCCAAGGGGTACTTCCCCCAGCGCGCCCAGACGAGTGGGAGAGCCCCGCCTCTGCTGCCTGCAATCCGGCGGGGCCCCTAGAGGAGGGTGCAGCAGGGATACCACCAAACATAGGAGAGGTCCCGCCCCAGGGGGAATCTTCCCTCCCTCATGCCGCCCCACCGCTGCCTCCCACAGTTCCTGAGCCATCGCCCCTGCCCCCCGACCCGACCCCTGTTAACCGGCCCCCAGATGATGCCATGGAGGGCTGGGCCCTAGTCCAGGGGAAACGGGGCAAGCGGAAGGCTTGAGCTCCGCTCCTTTCCACCGATGTGGAAGCCCCCCGGAAGACAAGAAAGGGGGGCACTGATGCCGAGCCTTCTGTCTTGCCTGCGGGTGCATTCCATCAATTGATACCAGCTGGGGAAGATGTGGCAGCACGGGAGGGCAGTACCGCCCCTCCATTGTAGTCCCTTCCCTCCAAGGCCCCTGATGGAGCCCCTCCTGCCCCGTTACCATCTGGAGCCCCTGTGAGCCCCGAGGCGGGTGTCGCTTCAGGCACGGCGGGGAGAACTCTGGAATGGTGGAAGGAGAGCTCCCTTCCATCTATGAGGAGATTGAGGCCCTGGGTCTGACCCCGGTCACCCAGGGGGAGGATGACCCTCTGCCAGTGGGCCTCGATCTGAGCGACCTCACCCAGGCCCCCCCTTCTCCATGCTCCCTCCCCCTAACCGCTGTTTCTGCTCCCGCCTCTGAGGGTTCCCTGGGCTCCTCCATCTGCCCGGCCGTGGGTGGCACCCTGCTGACGGCCGCCGAGCCCACTGAGGAGACGGCCGGTGCCATGCGGCTGGGACCCAAGCCCAATGGGATGTCCCTCATGGGCGTGGGGCAACCAACCTCCTTCCCCGGCGGGGACCCCACTGAAGGCTGTCCACCTTTCAATGCCGTGGCTATTGCACTGGCCATGGAGCCAGAGCCCGGCATCACGGAGGGCCCCCTTCCCTGTCCCGACTCATCAGGGGCTGCTATCTTCCCTCCGCTGCCCCCAATTGAGCCGGGGTTTGAGGGAGGCCGCATGGTACCAGCCCATTGGGCACCCTTGCCTGCCTGTCTCAGTGGGCCACAGGGCTGTGTCAGTGGTCCCTCCGGAGGAAAGCAGGGGGCTAGTGACCCCGGCCCCCCATATGCTGCGAGAGGAGCTGTGGGAGTTCCTTGAGGACGTCTGTGGCTCCCGTAACAAGGTGCAGCTCGCTCTCCAGCAATGGGGGGACTTCCATCAAATCCTCCGGGCCACGAGGGCCTTCATGGGGGAGGGTAAAAGGACTGGGAAACAGGCTGCCGTGGCCTACCAGCGGGTCCGCCTCTTCCATGATGCCTTACTCACCCACGGGGTAGGTCACAGACTGTTGCGCAGCCCGTTGGGAGCCGCGAGCGTCCCTGCCAGCGAGAATCCCCCCCAGCCCTCCTCATGGCACCTCTCACCGTCACAATGTTGAACACCCGAGGCTGTAGGATGGGTCTCCGCAGGTGCCAGGTGCTCTCCTTCCTTTGGGAGGGGAGTACTCTGCGGTTTTCCTGCAGGAGACCCACATGGATCCGGCCTCCAAAGACAGCTGGCAGCTGGAATGGGGGGACAGGGTCTACTTTAGCTATCTCACAGTTCATACGGCTGGAGTGGCGATCCTGTTCTCCCCGACCTACGGCCTGAGGTGCTGGGGGTCGCCGAGGCTGTGCCGGGCTATCTGCTGCACATCCAGGTCCGTCTGGAGGGGCTTGTTAACGTCTATGCCCCGACATCGGGCCCGGAGCGGCTGCAATTCTATCAGCAGGCATCCGCCTTCCTTTGCACCTTGGATCCTCATGAGTGCCTGGTCCTGGGTGGAGACTTTAACACCACCCTCGAGGAGCGGGACCACTCGGGGACCGAGCAGTGCCCAGCCACCGTGGACGTCCTCCGGGAGATAGTTGAACACCACTCCCTGGTGGACGTCTGGCGCGATCACCACCTGGATGACATTTCCACATTCACCTTTGTCCGGGTGGAGGCCCATCAGTCGTGCCACTCCCGGTTGGACCGCATTTAATTATCACGCTTCCACTTTTCACGAGCCCACTCCTCCAGCATCCGGCTGGCCCTATTTTCTGACCATCATTTAGTCATCATGACGGACTCCCTCTGCGTGGAGAGGCCGGGGCTGGCCTATTGGCATTTCAACAATAGCTTGTTGGAGGATGTGGGCTTCATGATGTCCTTCCGGGAGTTCTGGCTGGCCTGGCGAGGGCAGTGGTGTGCCTTTCCCTCAGCGCAATGGTGGTGGGACCTGGGGAAGGTGTGTGCCCAGCTCTTCTGCCGTGACTACACCCAGGGCACCAGCTGACGAAGGGATGCGGCGATAGAGGAGTTGGAACAGGAGGTCTTAGAGCTGGAGAGGTGTCTGGCTGCCAGCGCCAAGGATCTGCCCCTCTGCGGAGTGTGCCGGGAGAAGTGGGAGGAGCTCCGGGCCCTCGAGGACCATCGGGCCCGGGGTGCCTTTGTTCTATCCCGCATCCATCTCCTTCGGGAGATGGATCGTGGCTCCTGCTTCTTCTACACCGTGGAGAAAAGGAGGGGGGCCAAGAAACACGTCACCTACCTTCTGGCAGAAGATGGCACCCCTCTCATGGATCCGGTGGAGATATGCGGGAGGGTGAGAGCCTTCTACGCAAGCCTTTTCTCCCCTGATCCGACCGATCCTAACGCTTGCAGAGTGCTCTGGGAGGAGCTCCCTACAGTCAGCGAGGGCGACCGAGACCGGCTAGAGCTGCCTCTCACTCTGGCCGAGTTCTTGAAAGCCCTCTGTCGCATGCCCACCAATAAATCTCCGGGCATGGACGGGCTGACCATGGAGTTCTACCACGTGTTCTGGGACGTCCTCGGCCCAGACCTAGCTACCATCTGGGCCAAATCTTTGCAGAGTGGGTTCCTCCCTCTTTCGTGCAGGCGAGCCGTGCTTGCCTTATTTCCGAAGAAGGGGGACCTCTGCGATTTACGAAATTGGCATCCCGTCTCACTCCTCAGCATGGACTACAAAGTCATGGCAAAAGCAATCTCGCTGCGGCTAGGCTCCGTGCTGGCGGACATGGTCCACCCAGACCAGACCTACACCGTCCCGGGCCGCGGCATCTTTGACAACCTATATCTAGTCCGGGACCTTTTGGAACTTGGGTGTAGGGATGGTTTATTGTTCGCCCTCCTGTCCTTAGATCAGGAGAAGGCGTTCGACAGGGTGGACCATGGGTATCTCCTAAGCACTCTACAAGTGTTTTGCTTTGGACACCAGTTTATGGGTTTTCTCCGGGTGCTGTACACCTCCACAGAGTGTCTGGTCAGGCTCAACTGGACCCTGACCGAACCAGTCAGCTTCGGGCGAGGAGTACGGCAGGGGTGCCCCCTCTCAGGCCAGCTGTATGCTCTGGCGATCGAGCCCTTCCTCTGTTTCCTCCACAGGAGGTTGATGGGGTTGGTGCTGCGGGAGCCGGAGCTGCAGCTGGTCCTGTCAGCGTACGCCGACAACATGCTCCTCGTGGTCCAGGACCCGGGCAACTTGGCGCAGGTGGAGGCTTGCCAGGCCATCTATTCGGCAGCCTCTTCCGCACGGGTCAACTGGGTCAAGAGCTCTGATCTGGTGATCGGGGACGGCTGGCAGGCAAGCTCCCTCCCACCCACACTTCAGGCCATCCAGTGGAGCGCAGGTCCGCTGCTCTATCTCGGCATTTACCTTTCTGCCACGCATCCCTCTCCACCAGAGAACTGGCACAATTTAGAGGGTGGGGTGATAGAGCAGCTCCGGAAATGGACAGGGCTACTCCGGTGCCTCTCCCTTCGAGGAAGAGCGCTGGTGCTTAATCAACTAGTCCTGTCCACGCTCTGGTACTGGCTCAACACCCTGGTCCCAGCCCCAGGTTTCCTGGCCAACTTCTGGATGTCAATTCTGGAATTCTTTTGGTCAGGACTGCACTGGGTCCCTCCAGGGGTTCTCCATCTACCCCTGGAGGATGGAGTGCAGGGCCTGAAGTGTCTGCACACTCGGGTCCATGTCTTCCACCTACAGGCCCTGCAGAGGCTCCTTTATGGTGCAGGTAGTCCAGCATGGAGCATACTGGCACACGCCTTCCTGCACCGCTTCCGAGGGCTCCAATATGACCGGCAGCTCCTTTATCTCCATCCGAGAGGTCTTCCGCAAGACCTCTGCGGGCTGCCGGTCTTCTACCAGGACCTCCTCCAGACCTGGAAACTGCTTTCAACGACCAGGTCTGTGACGGCCACCGAGGGGGCAGATCTCCTCGCGGAGCCCCTGCTACACAACCCCCAGCTTCGTGTGCAGGTGGCGGAGTCCCCCTCGGTGTGCCAGAGGTTGGTCCTGGCAGAAGTCACAAGAGTCGGAGACCTCCTGGACTACGACCAGGGAGACTGGCTGGATCCCTTGACACTCGCTCAGCACATGGGGCTCTCCAGACCTCGTACTCCCCAGCACGTACTTCAGGAGGTGAGGGCCACTTTGCCGCCCGCTGCTCGGGTTTACCTCGACCGGGTCCTGCACAAGGGCATGCCCCGCCCACCCTCCACCCCAGGCCCACAGGACCTTTTCATCTGAAAAAACCCTGCCCCGTGGACCCAACCGACCCCCCCTACCTCTTCACCGTGAGGTGGCTGCTTCCAAACTGTGCCAAGGAAACATCTATACACGCTCGTGCTCCATACCCTTCACACCCTCACCCTTCTGTCCTGCCCCGATACAAAATGGCGGGACCTCCTGCCACCTTTGGAGGGTGAGGAGCCCCAGTGGGTCAGCCTATATTCCACCTTGGTCCCAAGTCCTGCCGGGGATATCAGTTGGTGGCTCCCTCACAGAGCCATTAGCACGGGCATGTACTTGGTGTGGTTCACCCCATCCCAGATACCTGCCCCTTTTGTGGCGTGAGGGAAACTCTGGCACACATATATTTGGAGTGTGCCAGGCTGCAGCCCCTATTACGGCTCCTCACCAATATTTTATTACGCTTTTGGTTGCACTTTTCCCCTCACCTTCTTATTTATACACTCCCTATCTGTGGCCCCACAAAGTCACGGGATCTCCTGGTCAACCTCCTCCTGGCCCTAGCTAAAATGGCCATCTATAAAACCAGAGTGAGGAGGTTGGCTGATGGAATCTCCTGTGACTGTGGGGCCTATTTCCGATCCTCGGTCCGTTTATGTATCTGGGCAGAGTTCCTCTGGGTGGCGTCCACTGACTCCCTTGACACCTTTGAGGAGCAGTGGGTGCTGTCCGGGGTTCTCTGCTCGGTGTCCCCGTCCGGTTCCCTTCGTTTGACCCTTTGTCCGCACTCCTGTCCCTGTTATTTCATTAGTTGTCTCCCGTATTTATTTCATGTCCAGGTCCTGTGGATCCCCCTCTTAGGCTGGGGGCGGATCCTTTAGCAGTGGAATCCCAAAAGGATTACTCTCCTGTGGCCCGGATCCCAATAGGATTGCTCTCCTGTAGCCATCTGGCCTGACCCTGTCACATCTGAAGGTATTTTAAAATAAAATGGCTGAGCTGCTACCAAAAATATGCAACCTTTCATTAAAATTAGCTAGCATGCCAAAGTATTGGAGGGTAGCAAATGTATCTATCTTTAAATATGGTACTGGGGGTGATCTAGAGTGTGTTACTTTGGTATCAGAATAATTGTTTGAAATGATAATTATGGTGGGCCAAAATTTTCCATAAAAATCGAGTTGGATGGAAAATTGGGTTATTAAACAGAAACATTAGTTTTTTTGTGGGGAAAAAACAGTTTTCCATAGAAAACACTTTTTTTCTCAAAAACAAAAAAGACACAGTTCTGAAAAAACCCGTATTTTTCTTTTTCAGCTGGAAGTGTTCCCTATTTTGATGAAAGATTTCCACAGAAATATCCCCTTTTCCAACCAGCTCTAGTGATAACAGAATTATAGGACACCTGTATCAAGTTCATATAATGTTGGGGCAAACCAGTACAGCCTCTTTAAAGGACAATCATGCCTCTCTAGTTCACTAGAATTCTTTTTGATACCAGAGAACCAGCTGATGTAGTTCATTTGGACTTTTCAAAAGCATTTGAAAGATGATTAAGAAAGCTAAAATTGTTATGGGGAAGAAGCGAAGTTCTGTCATGGATTAGAAACTGGTTAAGAGACAGAAAACAACATCTCAGAAAAAGGGTCAATTTTTGGCATACTATGTTTATTAAGGATCTGACAAAGGGGCAAGGATAGTGGAACCAGGGTTCAGGGGATGAGGGCCTAACACCCCCCCAACAGAAATATCAGGGGGGCAAATCTATGCATGTGCAGAGGGTAGAGATGAGAACAGGATCCAGAGGAGAGTCTAGAGTGGCTGCTGCAGGGTACAACATTGGGCCTGCTGCTGGGAAGCTGGTAGGAGGAACATAAAGGCATAAGGCGCCTGCTACCCAGGGGTGAAAGTAACTTAAAGGACTTACTAGTACACTGGCGTCCTGGGCGGGGGCGTGGCCTCAAATGTAAGAGGCGTGGTCTCAACCGGAAGAGGTGGGGCCTTTAAAGATTTAAAGGCTCCGGGGCTCCGGCTGCGACTGGGAGTCCCAGGGCCTTTAAATTACCCCTGGAGCTCCTAGCTGCAGAGGTGGCTGGGAGCCCCGGGGCAATTTAAAGGGCCCGGGGCTCTGACCACTGCAGGGAGCCCTGGGTCCTTTAAAGCATCAGCCTGGGGAAGCCGGTTTAGTCTGGCACGGCGTACCGGCTCTTGCCATATGCCATACTGGACCGTACCAGCTTACTTTCACCTCAGCTGCTGCTGCTGCTGCTGCCCAGGGAACTACCACTGGGCACGAGCCACCAAGGAACTGCTGTGGGAACCACTAGTGGGATAGTCCCCCTCACTCTACCTCCTATCTCTCCACCACCCGCATTCAGAGGGATTTTCCACCCACCCCCCTGCTTTTCCCCCGCCCTGCAAACAAGTGAACAATGAGGTGGCAAAGTTTGCCAGTGACACCAGGTTACTTAGCAAGTCAAGACTAGAGAAGATGTAGGGACTTCCAAGGGACCCAGGGTAGTTAGGTGTATAGCCACCATGATGGCAGATGAAATTCAGCATTGACAAAACACATTAATGAATACTGAAAGGAAACATCTGAACTACTCAGACACATTGACAGGTTCTAAATTAAATGCAGCCCCTCAGGACAAAGATCTGTGGTCTCTGTGAGAATCTTAATGGAAAACCTCTACTCAGTGAGCACAAGCAGTCAAAAAAAAAAAAAAAAGTAAAGCAAATGTTAGGCTGTATAAAGAATTGTTTAGAAAAATACTAAAAATGTTATATAGCCATTATAGAAATTCCATGTATAGCATCACCTGAATTCCTTTGCTTGATTCTGATCAACCTGCTTCAAAGAAGCTATAGCAGAAATAGAACGGATACATTATTAGACCCATGGGAAGGCTTCTACAGAAATTGGAGTAACAAAAAAACCAAACACATAATATCAAGTTAACCAGAAACATTGAAATAATTAAAAAAAAGTTGTAAATTCAGTAAGAGAATCATATAATCTTCATAATGAGATTTTCTTGTTTATTTATTTAAAGCTCTTCAGTTTGAGTCTTTAATACTTTGCAGGTTGTGTTATGTGCTTTGAGGTGATTGTGAGAGAAAATAAACAGCTGCAATTTTCCCCCTTTAAGTACTCTGTTTGCCATTTCTGATTTAACTGAAAGATAGAAGGTGTCCCTTAGAAGCTTAATGTTATTAAGATCAGCAGGAAGACATCTGACATGGTTTGCCATTGTTCTTAAGAAATAATTAGACCGCCTAGTGAATAAGCCTCAGTGGAACACAGGTATATCTGTTTTATAACCCTTAAATCTTTAGTCTTAATTACACAGTAGCAGTCATTTTAGCACTTCAGCCCATTTTGTTATATATTGACATTACTAAACTGTCTTTTGTTCTAAATGAGAGTGGCAATTTTCCTGCAAATTTACTTCTTAGGAACCAAAAGATGGATTAGCCCAACTCCTATTTCAGTAAGAACTTACTCCTTTGGTGACAGGAACAGTGTCCAAATTAATTCAGGTAATTCCTTTAGAGTGTGGGTAGAAGGGGCAATTGTAGCTACATTGTGAAAGAGGGGCACATACACAAGTAAGACAGGCTTGCTGCTATACTTGCACACAAGTCAAAGTTTTCAGCGGGCTGGGCTTATGCAGCTATATAAGAACAGAGAAATAAAGTGGGTGGGCCTGGGGACATGGGCAGCTGTTTAAGAGCCCAATCCTGCTGCTTTTGAAATCAGTGGTAAAATTCTAGGTACTGCAATGGGAGCAGAATTGGTCCCTAGAAGGATGCAAGTGCATTTTCAACAGTTAGGTCCCTTCATTTAATCAGTGTGTTTGTAGGTATAAATAATTAGAATTGATTTTTGTCTCTCCTATTATATATCCATATACACACACAAGTCCTGTCATTAATATTTAGTCCAGTATCAGTGCAAGACTTTATAAATGCCCTGCTTTCTCTGGTTGAGTTGTGAGGTTTGAATATGTTGGGGGACTTGCAAGTAGTATCTTTTTCCCTTTACAGATGGTAAATCTGAGGCAAAGAACTTAAATGACTTATCCAAGGTCAAGCAATGAGTCCAGGGAATAGCTGAGAATACAACCCAAGTTTTCTGAATCACACTGTCATGCCCTATCCACTAGACCTCCTTCCATCTGATGATCTCATAATGTCTTACAAATATTAATACCTTACTCCTTTTGAGGAAAATAGGTATTATCTCCATTTTACAGAGGGGAAAACTGCGGAACAAGGAGTTTAATAGCCCAAGTCTCAGAGCTGCTAACCACCAAAAGATCACAGTATCTTCAACAGGAGCTGCAGATGCTCAGTGCTTCTGAAAAAAGATCAGTTAGGTGTCTTGCCTCAGTTCACATGAAGTCTGTGGCAGAACTAGGAACAGAAACCCCATTACTCCTGTGCATAGGTGCTGGCACTAGAGGTGCTGGGGGTGCAGCAGCACTCCCTGATTCCAAGTGGTTTCCATCTTATACAGGGTTTACAGTTTTGTTCAATGGCTTTCAGCACCTGCACTCTATAGAGTGTTCCAGCACCCCTGCTTCTGTGCTTTAAACTCAGAACTATCCTTCTTCCCCTATCCCTACCTCCATTTGCCTCCAGGGAAAGAAGAATGCATTTCTCTAGTTTCCTTGCTGGCAGGTTGGAGGGCTGAGGAGTCATCCAGTTTGTTTAGCCAGTGCTCCCTCTGCAGCCTCATCTGACACTACACAGAGAGGAAAGTGGCTCCTTTCTGTTGCATGGACTTCCTGAGAGCCACAGGTTGCATATCAGTGACCTCAGTGCACAACATTCGACTTAAAAAACGTGTGCTGAAAGTTTTAAGTTTACAAAGGAAACTCAATGTAATAAAAATATTTCAGTGAGCTCCCCAGTAGATGGTGCTGCTGTAAACTTTTGCATGACTCAATATGCAAATCATCCCTGGACAGGGAAGGGAGGGCTGCCCATAGAAATTTATGCATAGGCTAAAAACATGAGTCCTTGCTTACCAAATGTTACCCAAAGGGGCTTTCACATTTCCAGATATTCCAGAACAATTTATCCTACTTGTTAAGGAATATGGCAGAGAGTAATTTGGGCTCCTTCAGCTTAACTATGTAGGCTACGAAGTGGTGATAGGACAATGTAATAAAGCTGATCTAGCTAATGGCCCAGCCATGCCTCTGGCACTTATTCCCCAGAAAGATCAGAATGAACGTGAACCTTGATGCCCTCAGAGTGAAATGTAAGACCTACTTCATTGACCGTCAAAACCCACCAAATCAATACAAATAATCCCCCCAGACCAGGCATTAGAACTGTGTGAGCTCCCTTTAATGAATTTGTAAAGGTGCTCACATACCATGGTGATAAGCACAGTATAAAAGCCTAGAGAGCTAGGAAGATATCTATGCTTATAATAGTCCTTTGTAATCTCTAAGTTTAGTTACTGACATCTGTTGTGTGATTAGATTAAGAAAAAGAAACAGGTATGATGGATCTAGAAAGTCAAGTTCTTTCCTGAGTACTTTTCCTTTCAATATTGTAATAATCTGTACATTGGCCACCTGAGTAATGGGGAAGTATGAAAGTTTTTATAAAGTCCTATTTGAAGAATTGAACTTTACTATAAATAGACAAATCTTTTCCAATGTAATCAATAGGAATTTTAGCTCAGACCTATGGGGAGTACAAGACCCTGTCACTCCTAGAAGCCTCACATGTAGTAGGGTTTAGAGCCACAAATGTAGAGAGCACCTAAACTGAAGTGAAAAACAAGTTTATGCAGATTAAAAAATCCCCTGCATCAGACGGAAGCCATCTTTGGAGAGGAAGTTATCACTACAGTTGTATTTTAAACAAATCATGCTTGTTACCCATCATGCATCACTAAACAAACCTCCTCTCAGGAACTGCACTACACTCCCACCTCACCCTGGAGCGGTCCACTGAGGCCAGATTAATCAAATCCACTAGCAAGGCAATTAGATCAACATTATTTTGCATCCCTTCCTCTCTAATTTAAACAGAGATAGTTTATTGGGCTGCTTTGATTAACATTTTGTATGGATGGATACACCTAAAGCAATGACTTCCACTTTAATTCCAAGAAAGCAGCTAGACCAGGGATGGGCAAACTACAGCCCATGGACTGGATCTGGCCCGCAAGCCGTTTTAAACTGGCTCACGAGCTCCCACTGGGGAGCTGGATCCAGGGCCACACCACGCGGCTCAGCCCTGCTCCGGCACCCCAGCTTGTCGGGGACCGCACCACACAACTTGGCCCTGCTCCAGTGCTCCAGCCGGGTCGCCGGGTCGGGGGCCGCACCACACGGCTCCTGGAAGCCACGGCATGGCCCCGCGCTGAGGGCCACTTCACGCATAAGAGCTGGAGAAGGGACATGCCACTGCTTCCGGGAGACGCTTGAGGTAAGCGCCACTCAGAGCCTGCATCCCTGAGCCTCTCCCCACACCCCAACCCTCTGCCTGAGCCCTGATCCCCCTCCTGCTCTCCAAACCCCTCAATCCCAGAACAGAGCATCCTCCTGCTACTCAAACCCCTCATCCCCAGCCCCACTCCAGAGCCTGCACCCCCAACCAGAGCCCTCGTCCCCTCCCATACCCCCACCCCAATTTTGTGAGCATTCATGGCTTGCCATACAATTTCTATTCCCTGATGTGGCCCTCAGGCCAAAATTTTACCCATCCCTGAGCTAGACTCACCCTGTTGTGCACTTAGAATGCATTCCCTGGCCTAAAACTCCTCTGTTTTGATTAAATTAGTTCAATCATGCTAGATCCTTTGGAACATTATCCTTTGGAACATTATTATTGGTGGAGCAAGACCAGGAGGAAGCAATTGTGCTTAAGTTTTCACACACACACTGTGAAATGCAGACTTTCATTGGGAAGTTAGATATTCAAGTTTCAGTAAGACAACAAAAATAAAAATAGCCATGAGAGCCCACAGCATGTTTTCTGCTGTGACTGGCTAAGGTTCTGATCCTGCAAGATACTCACAGGGGCAGATTCATGTGTCCATGCAGAGCCCCATTATCATCCTAAAAGCAGAGATCCACCTATGCAGAATAACTTGCAGGATTTTTACTGCTTTTGATTCCTTTTAGGCTTGCAAAGGCAATACAGCTAGGGGTTGCCTTCACTGCAAGAGTTAGCCCAAATCAGTACACTCACTCCTCTCAAGCCAACTGAGTGACAGCAACCACATCACAAAACACTTGAGCCACACAGAGTGACTGGATTCACAGCAATGAGTTGTAACTCATGCTGTTGCATCCCCATTGCATTATTAGCCTAACCATCTGTAGAAGCTGAGCTTCAAACTTCCCTTCCTACCCACCCATCCCTGACAGGCCAGCTATCTTGAGCATAAAGCAGCACTTAATTCAAGCTAGAGATTTGGATGGGAACTGGGTTAAGGACAAAACTTGAGTTATAGCTTGATTTAACAATGCAGCAAAAATAAGCCCTAGGAGAGAGTGGGCTGTATTCTATGGCCCAGATGCTCCAAGGTATTCAGGTACCCAACTCCTGTTGATTTAAAAGGGAGTTAGGTAGCTAAATACCTTTGAGGATCTGGGCCTATGTCTTGTACATTTTCAAAAGAATTACTTCCTATGCTGCAATCCATTACACCTATGCATGCATACCCCGCCATGAAGGCAATGGCTTTATCCAGGTGACACCTAGGTCATCATTTCAAAGCAATAAGGTTGCACAGGTGTCACCGAGAATCTATTACTGGTGGCCGTGAACAAGATGGAAATAATTTAATATGAGTTTCAGATTCCAGGCTTGGTTTGCAGGGATGACAGAGAAATCATTGTTGAACTTGCAAACAGAGCACATTTGATACAGAAATCATAGTCACACAAACACAGAGCCACACAATGTCATTATTAGAGAGCTGAACCATACTTTAAGGTGGCCAGAAAGAAGGATTAGGAAGAACAACAGAACATTCAAAGACTTAAGAATCAGACTTTCAGAAGAGCTAAGTATTGGCCTAACCATCTTCCACTAAAGTCAAAGGGTGTAGAACAAGGCCACTTGCCATTCTTTTGCCAATCTGTGGCAGAAGTGGGCTGAAACCTCTAAGGTGTTGTGTTATGTTTTGGAAACAGAGTGTTCCAGAGTCACAGTGACATCACAAAGAAGTTGGCTTGATTTAAGTACAAACCAAGCTCCATCATCTCCAGCTGGTGCTGCACAGACAGCTTTCCCCAAGAGCTGGGCTCACACTCTCCCATCATCTTCAGGGCACTCAAAGGCAGTCCAAGCTAGCATATAGCCACTTCAGGGTAGCCCCTACTGGGGAAAGTAGGGACCAACTGAAAGACAACTATACACTGAGTTTCTCTGGCTTGGTAGAGATGTTGGAAATATAGAATCAGGTGCTAATAATCCTAAAATCAGATATTTACCATAACTTATCCGGGGAAATCACAATTTGTGCATTTATCTGCAAGCTGCTACTGTATATTTATTTTCAGTAGATGGGGTTTTTGTCTTTACTAGGAGCCCGTGTGGTAAGGAATTCCAAACCAGGCATTTGTAGCAAGCCCCTGAATTGAGCGATTGCTATATGTTAATTTTCTGCTATTAACTGAGGGCGGGTGTTTAGATTTTAACCCAATTAACAATTTGGAAGGATGGTAGACACCTGGGGACTTTAGGTTCCGGCAGACTCTTGTGAGACAGAGTAGTAAGCTTACTAAAAGGAGTTTGGGCTGGAAATGAAAGTGTTTCTGGTTCAGTCCTGATGGTGAGTTGGTTGGTTCTGGTGTGCTTCAGGATGCATAGGAGCTCTCTCAGAGAAGGAGGACTTTTTTATTTTCATTTGGCTGGAATAAAGGGCATTGAGAAAGGGGAGGGAAAGCATGAATAATACCACAGTTATTAACAGTAGCCTGTGAACTCTGCTAATACCTACTTCCTGAGGCTGCTTGAAAGTGAGACACTTTCCCTCATTGTGGTTAAGATATCTCTGCTGCTTTCCTGGTGTCAAAATTAACATAATGTTTTTTGTTGCACTCTTATCACAACTGGCAAGTGACTAGTAGTAAAAGGGATATTGTCTAATCGCAATAATTACCTGTGGTAAGAAGCAGAGTTAAAAGCCTATAATGCTACTGTACATTATATTTTCCTGTAAATTTGATCCTCCCTTCCAGCTCCTGATCCCTTTTTGTTTGTTTGTTTGTTTATTTATTTTAAAGTTGAATTTAAGTTCTCAGCAGTAAATATTGCCTTGTTAAAGGTTTTTGGTTGGTTGGTTTGTTTTCCCGAGGGAATAGGTTCTTTCAGGTTGTCTCGGTGCCCCCTTCACTGAACAACAGGTTGGTGCCTTCGTGTTCTGCCAAAAAAAAAAAAGGGGGGGTTGCCTTATGTGCCTTGTAGTATTTGGTGTTTTCTGAAAGTCCTAGCTCCTGGATTCATGCTATTTGAGAATATCAGCTTTCATTTTAAATAAGTGCCCAATCCTCATGGTTGTGGGGGAAAAGCTTGAAAATGTTTCCTGAATGTGCTCCAAAGGTTCAAAGACTAGAAAGGAAAACCAACCCCAAATATATAAATCGTATTTTTTTTAATTGTCCCATAATTTTGTGGGGTTTTGAATTATGAGTCTTCAATGCTTGAGGTTGGCAATACTGAGACTATTTTAGTGCATCTCCAATAGATAGTGGCTCAGACATATTCTGCTCTGTGTGCATAACATACTTTTTTGGCCCTGAGGAGGGAAAACAAGAGATTAAGTCCCTCACACAGAATTATTTCTGGTTTGGCGGTTCCTGTTCTGATGTTGGTTGCCAGGAATTAGTCATAGTTCTTTAGTGCCAGAGTATGCTTGCTTCCCAACATGCTGAGTTTACCAAGTCACTGGATTAATTAACAGAGACCAACTCCTCTATGGCTGCCTGCACCAGCACTGAAATATGAAGTTGCTTTTAGCATAGCTAGCATCAGCTGTCATACTAAATATCTACCTTAGCACAGATCTACAGTGGCTGCAATGGAATAGACCATAGGTCCATTCTGTTCATATCTTGCTTCTGGCAGAGGCTAATATCTGATGCTTCAGAGTAAGGGAAAACAAAACCCAAACAAACTATAATGTTCAGACTATTCAGCAGCTCTGTGCATGGCTGTGGGGAAAAATTCTTTTCTGAGACCTATAGGCAATCCTCTTACAGTCCAGAACATGAGATCTGATGCTTATTATTTGCTTGAATAACCACAAGTGTTATAAATGGTCAAAATTCCTCAAACCCCATTATTTGGGTCTCTGACCTGTGATGGGAGGGCCGTATGAAGGGGCAGCCTGCCTGTCTGGGAAACAAGATGCCAAGATATTATGCTATAAGAGGCATAGCACGGCCTGAGTTTATGGTCTCGTATTTAGGGATCCACTTCAGCAGGGTGTGCTACCTTAACTTTCTGTTCAGTGTATGTTGTGGTCCTGCTCTGTGTCTGATCCACTCCGGATATGAATTTGTTACAGAGCCTGGCTCTTTTACTCGAGCTGCAGAAACTGATGCTTCTGGCTCTGGAGGTCCCTGGTTCAATCCCTGCTGTTGGCCAAGATGGTGGAAAAACACACTATAACTTAAGGGAGTCACTTTATTCTCCAGTTTGCAGAAGTGACAACTGCAATTAATTGACAGCCTACTTAACTCATATGATGAACTAAAAAAAATTAATCATGATTAATTGTGGTTTTAATTGCACTGTTAAACAATAGAATACCAATTGAAATTGAATATTTTGAATGTTTTTCTACATTTTCATATATTGTATTCTGTGTGTTAATTGAAATCAAAGTGTATATTTTGGTAAATATTTGTGCTGTAAAAATGATAAAAGAAATAGTATTTTTCAATTCACCTCATACAAGTATTATAGTGCAATCTTTGTTATGAAAGGGGAACTTACAAATGTAGATTTTATTTTTTTGTTACATAACTGCACTCAAACAAAACTGTTTTTAAAAAAAAAAAAAACTTCAGAGCCTACAAGTCCACTCAGTCCTATTTCTTGTTCAGCCAATTGCTAAGACAAACAAGTTTGTTAACATTTACAGGAAATAATGCTGCCCTCTTCTTATTTATAATATCACCAGAAAGTGAGAACAGGCATTTGTATGACACTTTTGTAGATGGCATAGCAAGGTGCCAGATATGCTAAACATGTGTATGCCCCTTCATGCTTCGGCCACTATTCCAATGGACATGCTTTCATGTTGATGACGCTCATTAAAAAGTGTTAATTTAATTTGGGACTGAACTCCTTGGGGGAGAATTATATGTCCCCTGCTCTGTTTTACCTGCATTCTGCCATATATTTCATGTTATAGCAGTCTCAGATGATGACCCAGCACATGTTCTTCATTTTAAGAACACTTTCACTGCAGATCTGACATAACACAAAGAAGGTACCAATGTGAGATTTCTAAAGATAGCTACCGCACTCAAACTAAGATTTAAGAATCTGAAGTGCCTTCCAAAATCTGAGAGGGATGAGGTGTGGAGCATGCTTTCAGAAGTCTTAAAAGAGCAACACTCCGATGTGGAAACTACAGAACCCAAACCACCGAAAAAGAAAATCCACCTTCTGCTGGTGGCATCTGATGCAGATGATGAAAATGAACATGCGTCGGTCCATACTGCTTGCATTATCGAGCAGAACCTGTCATCAGCATGGACACATGCCCCCTGGAATGTTGGTTGAAGCATGAAGAGACACATGAATTTTAGCGCATCTGGCACATAAATATCTTCTGATGTTGGCTACAACAGTGCCATGAGAATCCTGTTCTCTCTTTCAGGTGACATTGTATACAAGAAGCAGGCAGCATTATCTCCTGCAAATGTAAGCAAACTTGTTTGTCTGAGCGATTGGCTGACCAAGAAGTAGGACTGAGTGGACTTGCAGGCTCTAAAATTTTACATAGTTTTGTTTTTGAGTGCAGTTTTTTGTACACCATTCTAAATTTGTAAATTCAACTTTCATGAGAAAGAGATTGCCCTACAGTACTTGAACTAAATGAATTGAAAAATACTATTTTGGATTTTTACAATGCAAATAGTTGTAATAAAAATATAAAATGAGCACTGTACACTTTGTATACTGTATTGTAACTGAAATCAATATATTTGAAAATGTAGAAAATGCCCCAAAACTATTTAAATGGTATTCTATTGTTTACCAGAGCAACTTCTCGCAACTTTTTTTTTTTAATCGCTTGAAAGCCCTAGTGCTAAGTAGAACTAAATACTAGGCTTCATTTTAGAGATGTCAGGAACCCTGCCTTTACATGCCCTTGGTTATTTATAGCGGTTGCATTTTTTTTAAGTTAACATAACTCACTTGGATGATGCTATTCCTACTAGTATAACTTGACAGGTCTGTTTCCATTTGCACTGGCCCTCTAGAGGAAGCTTCACCAATACCACAGAGGGACAACACAAAATTCTCAGTACCACTTATGCCTCTGTAAATGTGTGGCCGCCTCCTGGTCACCACCACCCACCCTTGTGGCTTCAGGGAAACCCTCTAAGTGACCCCCTTCACTTCAGTTTCCCTCAATTCTTCAAAGTATAGAAATAAACTTACCCCAGAAAAAGGGCTATTACCCAAAGTCCTACTACCATAAACCAGAGTCCAGTCCAGTCCAAACCATACATTTGTCCCATCCCGTGCCTCTCCCCACACCTGACTCCACCCCATCTTCCTTAGCTAGGGTTGTTTCTCTGCCCTGTCGGCTCACCAGGTATGGCTCCAGCTTTTGTCTGGCGATATCAGTGAGCTTACCTTTCCATTGTTCTTCAGCCCTTTCCAGACATAGCTGTCTGACCTGGTGAAATTTGCAGTTATCCCCTGACTACCTATTTTCATCAGTCTGATCTGGCTCCGCTGCTCAGCTAGGGAACTC
The DNA here is from genome assembly GCF_965140285.1 of Lepidochelys kempii. Lineage (NCBI taxonomy): Eukaryota > Metazoa > Chordata > Testudines > Cheloniidae > Lepidochelys > Lepidochelys kempii. The sequence continues at coordinate 103,741,290 of NC_136386.1, forward strand.
TCACTGCTCCCTCCTTCAGGGGTATTCCCTTTATGAAGCTCCCAGCCCAGCTCTTCCTTGCAGTGCTTCATCACTTTCAGGACTCTAGAATGTCTCCTGTTCTAAACTCTCACTCTAAGGGTTCTGAACTCTCTCTTCTTAAGAGATGCTGTCACTTGTAACTCCCTGGGGCAGCCACCCACTTCTCATTACACCAGACTAGGATGCAGATGGACTGGAAAAAGAGCACTGACCCCAATTTTATTTAAGGGGCCAGCTACCCTGTTACAGCCCCATAGCAATCACCCAAAACAAAGTTGTGATTTTCCCCTCCTCCCCCAAATAGCTAGAATGTTCATTAAATAGTTGCTTTTCTCTTACAACTTCATACAACCCAAGTTGTAATGTGCCTGAAAAGAGACTCCAGAAACCTACATAGCCATTGTTATGAAAAAATATTTTGAACTGTTGCTAAAGGAGGTGAGAAATGAAACAGTGAATCCTGGCCTAACCAAACAATGGCCAATCTGTGAGAGAGACTTCAAAAGCAATTTGTTTCCACTTCAAAAATGACAATAGCATAGCAGTTGGTAAGGTTGAACTGGGTCTATATCACTGATAGATGATGAGTCATACTAGGAAGTATGTAATTTGGAAAAAACTGGCTCTCAGCTTTGTGAGGAAGCAAAGTTCAAGGCCCAGATTCTGATCTTAATTATACTGGAATAAACTTTACTGAAGGTATCTATACCAGTCTGAGTTCAGAATCTGTCCTAATGTTTCCACCAGAAAAGCTGGAAGAGATTTCTCTGTTCTACTTTGTCTTATCTTCTTACGTTATTAGAACTTCAAGTTCTGAACTGTCACATACAATGCTGTATTCATTCTTTCACCTGAAACAATCAACACTTAATAATCAGTTGCCTTCTAAACTGGAGACTTAATTACTACCATTAAGCAACAATTTCCCACCACCTTATCCTTCTGTAACACAATACATATACTAAACTCCTTGTTAGATGTAGGAATGAAGTAAAAAATATATTCTTTGAAGACACAGGCAGGTATTTTAGATCAATTTATCTATCCAACATGCTGTAATACTGCATTTTGGTACCATCCCTCTCCTCTCCCTAAATAAATTCAAGGCAATATGTGCACAAAACCAAACCAAACACTATTTCACAAGACAAAACTGTATGCTTGAAGTTGCAGAGGATGGAAAATAAAATGTTATATCTAATAGAGAAGACTGGAGAACAACAATGGATTTTTGTATAGTCTTAAAGTAAAAATCTCACTTGACAGCCATTGGAAGCAGGGAGGGAGAGGGACCAGTCCTTAGGCAAAAGCCTCATTGAAGTCAATGGGAATTTTGTCTTACTGTACATTGTGTCTGCTTACTCCATATGTTGGATTTTGGTCTTCTGCCTAAATGGGGAAAGAAAATGAAACAACGAATTTGAAAATATTGGGAGGGAAAGCACCAAGGAAAGACATCACAGAGGACTAATGAACAGTGAAGGTTAATTCAGTGGTGGAAGAAATACCTATAACTTTTTCTTAATTTTAAAGCAATACCTTTCAAACCAAGAGAGCCAGATCTACAGACCCATGTTCAGTACGAATGTGTAAGTTAAATAATTCTAGGTAATTCTCTATTAAACTTCAGTATTGTCAGATGCTAACAATCAGCAACTACTGTGGTCAATTTTCCCCAGTGCAGCTTATTGCCTCTACTTTCACAATACATACATTTCCTAAATTGCAGCAATTAAAACCTATGCTTGTTCCAGCCCCTTTAATGTGAGCAGCTAAATGTTTATCTTGAATCCAGTTACATATAATGTATCCCACTTGCAAACAGAGGTGGTTTAGATGAAGATTAACATCATTTTCCTACTGGAAGGAGTTTGACCCTGGAAGCTGTCTTCAGTCTCGAACTATGTTACTCTTGGGGGTTTCTATGAGTGGATGTGACATTCCCTACTTGCCCTCCATAGAGAGGGTGAAATACTGACTCTGCTGAAGTCAGTGGGCATTTTACCATTGACTTCAATGTGGCCAGGAATTTGCACAGTCTTATGTTGCCATGGAAAATGTTTGTCTATAGTTTAGGCCTTTAACAACTGTCTGAGTCATCTTATATTAGTGAAGCTTCCAAAATGGCTAAGCTACGTTAGCTGGCAACATTTAGTTTCAATTTGAAGGGACAAATTTTGCACCCTCAGATATGTGTGCAACTTCCAGTCTGTAATGGATTTGCAGAAAGAATGTGGCCCATCGAACTGTGTTTCAGGACAGATCAGGAACACTGTGTCACAGGAGACTATTTCAAAAATGCAGATCACGTAGTCTGTTTCTCAAAAGTAACATGTCAGTACCATGTTATGCTGTCTGTACACACACTTAAACTTTTCAAATGGTTAAGGCTAGAAGTGACCATTAGATCATCCTGTATACAGGTCCTCCTGTACAACACAGGCCTTAGAATTTCACCCACTCACCCCTGTATCGAGCCCAGTAACTTGTCTTCTCTATTTAAAGGGAAGAGTATGAATTGCACTTTATACAAATCCTCTTTGTTCTTATGTAGGAGGAGAATATAATCAGTTATATTATTCTAGAACTGCTAGCCACTTTTCCTACAGCATCAAAAGCCTGGCTTGAGGGCTGGATATCAACCAACCAAGGGAATAGGCTCATTTTGGTGGTGGTTTATTTTTAATCTTTTTTCCTGCTACTTTTAAGCTTATTTAAAAAAAAAAAACCCACACACAATTGGAGGAGCTATTTTTCTGCTTTGTGCACTCTTGCTTTAAATCAGCTATAAATGTTCCGTTTACTAACAGTGCTTAAAAAAAAAAAAAAAAAAAAAAAAAAAGCCTTGATTGTCAAAAGATATTCAGAAGGAATATGCATTAATATAATGGTAAAATCTGCAGAGCAGAAAGAATAAACATAAGAGCGAATACAGATGAAGTGCAACTGTTGATAGAGGAGTTCAGTCATCAGAGCTAGCAAATTAATCTGCACATAATGAGGACTATGTTCAACTTGCCTGTGGAAGAAAACTTCCATTAACAACAAGGAAACATTGTTCAAAAAATACAGAAAACCGTATCCACTTGATCATGTTACACTTGAAAATCCAAAGGAGAACCATGCATCCTGGAGAGCAATCTTGTATTCAGCCTAAAGAAGATCTGAGTTAGATACCGGCTAGGCATTTCTTCTGACCACCTTCTTAATGGGAAAAAAAATACAAAAATAAATTCCAAACGAAAAGTTCCTGGTTGCTCAGTTGTTGGAGTGACCTCTCCAGACACTCTTATACATTTTCAACCTCTGTGTCTATGGTTTGAAATATGAATTACAAAAAAAGAACTGGGGGGAGGGGGAGGCAGAAGAATGTGTGTCATTTCTTTTGGTATTTTGTTTCTGACTCTAGCCTTTGATCTCTGCAGCAGTGTAGTTCAGACAATCTGTAGGAATATTGCTAAATCAAATTACTTTGTTATATTTTACTACAGTCATTTGTCAGCATATACCAAAATTTTTTTAGTTTTTCTCTCTTGATCTTTATCAGAGATTGCTGCTTTCTCTTTGATGTCTTCTTTCTTATTTGACATTTGGGTCTGGTTTCCCATTTAATTATCTAACTCTCTATTGCTATTTTAGTTTAAAAGTTCACTGCAATATTTTACTCCTTCTATTTCTCAATTCATCACTCTGCTCCAGCTGATTCACAAGCAACTGACTGGGATAACTACTGGGCTAGAGAGTTTTGTACATAAATTCTCTGGGGAACTGATTGGTGCTTAGACTCTTTAATCAGTAAATATGAACTGGAAATATAGGCTCTAATTTTGTGGTTCTTAACAGATCGAAGTTCCGATTTACTACAATGGGAGCTTTGTTTGATCAAGGACTGCAGAATTTAGCTCATCTAGCATAAACTTGTCTTTAAAATAGCAACTATGTAGTAAAAGAACATCTATTAAAATATGAACATAAAATGTTCTGTCACTTAATGTAGATTCAGTTACATGCAGAAAACTACATTCTAAAAATGATATGGCTGATATTTAAACATGGAAATATAAAGTTGTTTCCTACAACATTTTTAACTTAGCCCCTTGTGCATGGGTAGTGTTGTTAGGTATTAAAGCCAACACTGTATACTATAAACAAAGTAACCTGTTTTGTTTGTTGCAAAAGCTTTAATTTTGGATGTCATGGTTTACATTTTTTCTGATTATCAATGCATATAAATATCCGTTAAGTTAATGTGTTAAGACAGAAGAAACATCATTATGTGTATAACTTAGGTATATAATGTCAAATAAGCTGATACATCATGTAGTAAGTAGTAGTAATTTTTGTTTCCTTTTTGAAACAAGTCAATCTGCCACTTCTTTTGGTCTCTACATGGTTCTTATCAGCTTAGTATGAGTGTCTCACAGATATGAACAGATTTATCCACGCTATATGCCTGTGAGCTAGAGAAATCTTCATCCTCATTTTAAAAGAGGGTTACAAAGTCACACAGAGAGAGAGAGATTTGCCCAAGGCCACACAAAAAGTCAGACAGAAGCAAGAATTGAACTTGGATCTACTGCATCCCACCCAGTCCAATACCTTAACTGCAACACATTTCCCCACCAATAAAGGTAGCCATTTGTCCAGAATAAAGGCCTTGTGTTGATTAGCATGACCAGATTTTTTTTCATCAGGATTTAATCAGTTCTTGCGTAGGGTGATCCATTTAACTTAGGTGGGAAGCTGTTCAGTATTTTCATGAATTAATATGTATATTTTAGCTAGTACATACAGAGATCTTATGCATCTCTTTTGGAATCTTCTTTACACTGTATTTTCCAGTGTTTTGCACATTAACTCCAACCAGAATTTTGTACTCAGATGATTCTCTTTATTGAATTTATCTTTCTGAGGAAATAAAAAAGGGAATTCAGATGTTCTAGTATGTGGTGTTTGAGTTAAGTGATCAATAATGTTGATAATATACAAAATCAGCATTTTGAGGGACTGTGCAAATGCCTCTAGATACCAGAATCAGTGTATGCACAAGGAATTGCCTCAAAGCATCTGCACACATCTCAGGATATCTGTCAGATCTGATATCTCAATATAATTCCTCTAAGCTGTGGAATGCCAGGTGCATCAAAGAGAGGTTACGTGTGATTGGACTTTTTTTTTAAGCTGTCCTTTACTTGAATGTGTAATTGCTGAAATAAATGCAAATCTCTGTTTCAATGTGTGATGTTCCAGATAAGATATGATTGTGTGTAAAACCAGAATAGTGCAACTCAGCACATTAAAAAAGCACACATGCGTGAAAAGTACCTTTCTTCTTCCTATAATTCAGAAATGGCTTAAGAGGAATTTTACCAATTTTCCAAAAAGTCCATTTCTTCCTTAGGACGCACCTTTTTAGCAGAAATTTCTCGTGAAAGTTTCAAGCAGCTGGAAAATAGAACGTTATCATCAAAGTGCATTTTCAAACATGAATAGCATAGCTAACAGCTTGTATGACACTAATTCTAAGAACGTGTATATAAAGCACTGAGATAACAGATTGTGCCATAATACTGCCCTGAGCTCAAATCTAACTAATAATCTCATTCCAGCGCTAATCATCTTTTATTCATAGCATCAGTGGATAGGGGAAGAAACTGGCAGTGGGGATACCTAGTTTCTAATTTTGGGTCTGCTAGTTACTTGCTGTGTGATGGTCAAGTTAGGCAAACTGAGGCACACAGAGGCTATCTACTTTTATAAAGTGTGTGGACATTTACAGATTAAGTGTTTATATAATTATTAAAAACACAATTTCAATGAGCCATGTACACTTCCAGGATTAGTCCTTGAAAATGAACTAAATTTGTCCTATAGTAATAGAAGGAATGTGTTGCAATGGGCTTCCTCATCCCACTGTAGCATTTGCAGGTGGGTGTGGATTGAGAGACAGCATGGAAATCAATACAAAGTGTGCTACTGGTGTGTTGTGCTGCCTGTTGCCAGCTCCAGAGGAGGCAGGTGCTACTGTGTAAGGGCTCTGTCTGCATTAATGTTTGTCTAAATATCCCTCGTTCCTGCAAAATACCCCAATGATACACTCTCAATGTGTGCTGCAAAGCGTTCTGGCTTTTTTTTTTTTTAAAGCACTAGTATAGGAAAACCACATATCTGTACATACTCAAGTATATACCCACATATACTGAGGTTCATAAACTGTTTGCAACATTTTACAGCTATGGTCTTAGCCTGAGAATAATTTTAATTACAAAGGGCTGGAAGGCTGCATGTTGATGCCCACATAGAAGAGGCCCTTTGTGTGGATCTGCTCTCTCCCTTCGCAGCAGAGTCCCCCTGTGATCTTTTACTCAGTCCATATCCTTGTAGGTACTTCTCTGTGAGGGTCCAAGTGGCTGGAGCTCTGTGGACTCTAGAATGAAGGAAGGTGATAGGGGTCAGAGAAGGAGTACTCATGTCTTCTGCATTGGCCCTCTGCTGTCAAGCATCTACGCAGAAAGCAGGATGGGAAGTAACAGAACTCAGTATTGGCTGCCTCTGGGTCCCCGCCATCACCACTCTGTCCAGTTGTGGGGGACCCAGCAAAAAGCAGAGCAGCTGCCAGAATGGCAGGAAGGCCACCAGAGCAGCAGATGAGCCTAAAAGATGGCTCCTGACTCAGTGCAGAATGTGGTTTTTTTTTTGTTTTTTTTTTTCCCCCCCATGGATCTTCGAAATGAGGTTGGGCCCAAGCCATAGTTCCATAACCTCTTTCCACAGTGCAAGAAGAATCTCGGCTGTTCTCCTCATTCTCGCCTCTCCAGTGATCTTTATTCACAGAGGGAGCCAAATCAGGCAAAATTCAGTTTGTGCATGAGTGTTAGAAACTCAGCTGGCTCCAAGTGCACCCACCTACCCACCCAGTGAGCTTGGCTGGGCTCAATAAACTCTCACTATGGGATTGTGCTCCCTGACTGGACCCAGCTGCTCCCCACTTAGGCTTGGTAGCAACAGCAGCACACCGGCTGCTCAGTGTATTCTGTGCCTGCTGCTACACAAGACCTGCTTCCTGTACTGGCCATTGTTCCAAGCTCCTGTATCAGCCCTAGTCTCAACCTTCCTCAGAACTCCTGGCTCTGACCAGTGGCTTGTCTCCTGACCATGACTTTTTGGTTCTGCTCCAACCACTAGCAAGACTCCTGTTCAGGCCACTAGGTCACATTGCCTACTGCCAGTGTCTTACAACAAGCTATGATGGTTGATGGCAGGGGTGTGGTAAGCAGGATGGGAAGTAACAGAACAGTAGAGTGCTGTTGGGAGTTGGTGATTCTTTAATATTAAAGAGAGATGGCTGAGTAGTGGGAGGAATTTCTCCAGTAGTAATGGCTAATAACCTGGGATATCTTCACATAAGGAAGGGAGGGAGCTTCATCAATACTGAATCATTGGACTGAGACTGGACAAACCTCTGTACAATGTACTGTAGGGAGGCTCTTATGCTGGCTAGAGGAGGATGAGATGGCCTATGGCAATCTTGTCCTTGATTTTTGTCCTCATCATCATCCCCCTGTAACTTTTTTGCATGCACAAAATGATATATTCCTAAGGAACAATGGCACATTGATGATGAAGGAAATGAAATAGCATCTTAGGACCTCATGGTGCAGGATACTTCTACCACAAGAACCTCAAGTGAAGGAGCTGATTTCTTTTTGTACTTTAGGCCAAATTATGTCCCTCTCCCTTTCCTTGTCTCACCTCCCAGCCCCAACTCCTTTGTTGACAAAGCCCTGGTGGGGCAGGGAGGAGGAGGAATACAGTGATTTGGCACTAAATGCCTCTACAACAGTTTCACGTCCCCTGGTACAGGCTATGGACTGCTATAGCATATGAGGCCTGGGAGTACACCTTACAAAGGGAGTTCAAACTCCTGGTTCTGTGTTGTGGCATATCTCCTGGCTCACCATGCCATCACCTGCTGTCCCTCCATTCTATTCTGCCATGGACAGAGATATTAGGTCTCACAGGCATCTCTGTGGCCAACACTTGGCTACAACAGAGCCAAAGTGGTTCCACTGTACTCCACACCTTGTATGCCAATAGGGACTATGCATTTGACCCTTAACCATGGAAGACGGTGTTTAATATCTTTCAGCATTTCCTTTGAATGTGACTAGAGGAAATAAAATTGCTAAGGCATTAGGAACTTTACAAAACCTGGCAGAGCAGCAGGGTGCATAATAATAGAAAGACAAAGGAACTTAATCAGTGATATACAGGGTGGGGATGGAGGAGGGGAGGAAGCATGATGTAGTTATAATGAGAAACCGCAAGACTGACATGAAAAAGATGAGACAGGCAGCAGAGTATAAATAGTAGCTGCAGCTTATTTGTAACTTTCATTTTTAGGTGGGGATGATTGACACATGGATGGGCAGGATGAAGGTAACCTCCCTGATCTTTAACTTGCAGGTCACATGCAGAAAACTTTGAGAAAATACTCCAACATGTAGATGTCAAATTGAGTGACAGCCTCGTGTGAGGTGAATTGCATTTACTGGCTTTTTTACATGCATCGCTTCACAGAAATGATGGCTGCCATTTGAACAAAAAGACATCCTTCCCGACCAGGGTCAAGAAACTGACAGTGCCCACTCATTAATAGAAAACACTGTCATTTAAAATAAAATGCTGGGTGGAAAACTTCAGAAATCTACTAGCCAACACAGAGGATAGTATCAGTTTCTGCACATGAATTACTGTATACCGTTCCAGTGATAATGTACAGCACAGCATGTGGTACAATTTTCATCTGTAACAATATATCTGGAATGCCATATGGCTGACGGCATGTACTGCACATGTCAGTCTGTTCTATTTTCTAGCTATCTACATCTTATTTGCTTCTGTCTAATTATCTTATTTTGCTGGAGGGAGGGGAGAGAGAGTCAGAAAAGCCAATAAGAATTTAAAGATCAAAGCCAACTAATGGTGTGAATGATTTAATTCAAGTTTCAAAATATTTTTGTAATTTTTTTTAAAAAGAGGCAAACTTCAATTCATTGCTAGAAATGCAGATCTATGAGTGCCTCTTCCTGAGATCTCAATAATACTGTGCCCTTTGTTGTCCATTTATGTTTCACTCCCAGCATTACTTTTCTAGCTATTAAAGTGCTCATACAGCATGTTCTTCAGTCATTTTTTTTAAAGTGGTATCTGTAATGATTTTTTCCCCAGCAGAAGAAAAATTGTCCCATAAGGAGCAATATAAAATGGGACCCCAAAATCTGAGTGTGTCTGAAACTCTTTGGGTTGGGGTTAGATTTTGAGCCCTGAATCCAAACTTAACTGAGGGATTAGACCAAAAGTCCTAGGATCCATTCTTGTTCAGATCTCTTCTAGTTCTGAATTGAGCAGTCACTCCTACTCTACTCTGAACTGGAGTGATTTGTCCAAATTCTCTCCTTCTCATGACAGCCTTCAGCAGAGCTAGGAGTACTATGAAGACATGTCTCTACTATTGTAGAAGATGGTAGATCCCACCTGTTCTCCAATGGGAATGGGACATAAAGACTGCCACTTCCCCATTGCCTGATGGAAGAAGCTAAAGAAACCCCAGTATGAGAGGGAGAGTGGGCCTACCATCCACTTCAGAAGATGCTGGGTGTGGGGAGGGGGAGATGGAGGGTTAGGGTTAGGGGGCCATCTGTTAAGAAGATGTAAGAAGAGTCTCTGTTTAAGAAGAGACGGTTGCATGGTCTGATAAGGCTACCACCATAACTTTTGGTACTCTACAGGTAAATGTCCAGGCCTTTGGAAACACTGAACTCTTGAGGTTCTCCTACTATTAGGTGTGGTTTTCCTTCCCCAATATCTCCCAGCAGAAATATTGCTGAGTTTGGTATGATTTTTTAAAAATTATTATTACTGTTGTTTATTCCTTGATATAGTCCTAGAAGGAGGACAGGTATTACTTAATGGACAACCAGGGGGGGAAGGAGGGAGAAGGAATGAGTTGTAAGTCACATGTGAGCAGTAACCTGTCAAGTAGTAAACACTTACAGGGTGTGCTGCATGAGTGTTGAGGATACCACAGATCTACTTAGAAGCTGGAATGTTGTCTGTCACAGAGAGCAGCTATAATCTTCAGATTTTGCACTTGTGTAGAACTATAAAACAAAACAGTTAATTACATAGTTTAAAAAGATTATTTGGGCCAATAAGCTTAAAATAGTGACATTTTTGGATCATTAATTCTTGCTAGCTGCTGTTTGTTAAATGAAACTTGACACCATAGTGAAAAGTCAATGTAGTTTTGAAACAAATTATCAAAGTGGTCAGGAAAAACAAATGAACACAAATAATTGGCTTTGTTTACTGTTTTTTGGGTGGCAGATGCTCAATAATACTAGTCTGTGAGTTTAATATAGTCATGATTTATGTGTAAAAAGTGAACTCCTTTTTTAATCCATGTGGTGTAGTCTGTCAAGCAGATAAATGTATATAATCCATTAATACGATATTTAATGCTACCTTTCTAAAATACCCCTGATCAGCATGATGATTGGAATATTCCACAAGGGGGCATTAGTAAGATAGTTGTCCTCACCGCTTACAAAGGCAAAATGGTATTTATAGTAGAAAGCTCATTGAAAATTCAAAAGGCAGACAAAATTAACACTACTCTGCTCTGTGGTATGAGACTCTGTTGCCATATTTTCTCCTAAACCCAATTAAATGTAACTGTCCATTTAGGATAAGAACTGCTGGCAACATTTTCTAAAAGTTGTCCTTATTCAGTAACATCACTTAATACCATACCAGTTAGTGCCATTTCTACTGACTCCTAGCATGACTGCTACCGTAATTTCATCCTCCCAGTAATGTTTGTTCTTACTTTCTGTTGTGTTGAGCTTTGTGTCAGCTCCAAATACACAACCATTCATTAACACGAGTTTCTCTTGTGTGGAAGAAGTATATTCCACACACTTGTTTGGTGTGAAACCAGTTTCTGCAAATGGTATATAACTTCTCTCTTTCCCAGCCTTTCAGTGAAGAGATTAAATTTCACACCAGAGGTGTTTACAGCTGCAGAAAGGCAATCTAGTGCAGCAAGGCAGAACTAGAAAATGTCTAACATGGCAAATATGAATACTTCCTACAATGGACGGTCAAAGCTGCAACTCTATGAAAATGTTTTGGTTTTTGTTCTGAAAACAGCACAAACAATATATGATTTTTCCACCCCACTTATGCCGAGTGTGAATCAGGATTGCACTGTTGCTACCCCCTGGTGAACAGCCCGTGCTACAATGCCTGATGGAGGGGGCCAGAGCATAGCTTTGCATGATCCTTACAGAGTCCACTACAATGTAAGCATTCTGGGATGAGTTCAGAATGGGATAGACAGGGAATGAGGCCATGGTGGGTGCGAGGAGGCATAATCAGGACAGTTTTGTGTGCTAGCTATTCCCTGACTGTTGCCAAGCCCATAGAGGTCAGAGTACCGCTAAGGACAGCCCTGAGGGACCTACTCTGGGGGCCACTCTGGCCCCTCAGAATTGGGGAGGAGTGAGCTTTCTCCCCTCACTCCCTGTGCTTGTCCTAGCATGGGTACCTAGATGCACTCACCTCTCTATTTTCCCCCCAAAACAAAGGTCATTATGAAAGTTAAGATATTAAAAATTCCAGAGACCGAATGGCTTATTAAATAACTTATTAAAATTTGATAAGATATTAAATAATTTTACAAATGATCAGTTACACACAATGGGCTAAATCCCACTCTTCTTAATCATGTCAACTTCACTGAAGTCTGGCCCTGCATCAACAGACAATCTACAGCAATGCAATGTCAAGACTGAATAATATTTCACCCATACGTGCCAAAATACAGGGCAAATTCTGCTGTGTTCCATCAGTATAATCCATAGTAACTCCAGTGAGTTGATTGGCATTACTCAGGGTTTACACCAAAGTAACAGAGAGCAGGATAGAGCCCCAGTACTTAAAGCCTGTCAGGGTGTTGAGGATCCGTGGTATTCCGGAGGTGAATACGTTATGTTTACAGCAAAATCACACCATTTACCTCTAATAGTTAGCACACACAGACACTGACTTTTGTCTCAGTAATCTGACCTGCAAAATATATTATCTCATCTTCTGTTTATGTACATGTCTTTTGTGATTATAATTAAATGTTTGTTTCTTTTGCCCTTTCAGTTAGCTAAATTGTTCTTCTATTCCTAAACTCTGCTGGTGTTACCGGGTATTGTTAAAGAGTTGCTGTGTTTCACCATGTCCGCTTTGCGCAGTGGGGTTTTGGGCTCTGGCTCTTAGGCACTATTGCTATACAAATATTTCTTCACTTTCCCCCGTCCAGGAGGAAAGTTTCCTTCCTCCTCTCTTATTATGACCTGGGTAAGTAGGCTGTTCCCCTTGCTCATGCCTAAACTGAGTTTTCACATGTAAACTTGTTTAACTTGTTTCTTAAATGTAACCCAGATGCTTTTTATTATCCCACAAGAATTTATAGGGCCCCATGTTCCCTTCTGCTTCTGCCAGTTAACTCATATCTGGCAGCAGGAGGCATGGAAATCCAGCTTGACAACAGCCCACAGAAGCTACTTTGTGACAGCTCTTCAGTGGTCCAGATCTGCTGGTAGTCAAGGCAGGTGGCTTTCCACACCCAAATACATGGTAATGACAGGTGGCAATTACTGCAGGCTTGGGATGCTGCCCGTGCAGTTTCCCACTCTGTACCATGGTACCCACCATTTCAGTTAGGGAAACTCTTGTCTGCATAGCTTTTATGGGAGCAGTGCTGTCTAGGGTGTTACAAGAGAGAGCTCACCAACAAAGGGTTGCTATAGTATGCTGATGTATAGGGTAATATCTAGGAACATAGAGAATTTTTCATTCAATAAATGCTTGATGAGGCCAGTACCTGGAAGGAATAAAGCCTGAATGTTGCATTGGCTTTACTTTCTTGCTGCTTATGCCTGAACACAAAGGCCTTGATGAGCTGTGTGCAGTGGGCCTTTGTTGACACCTGGATGGGAGAATTCCAGGGAAATCTGCAGCTGCAGTAATGTTTGTTCCTAGTGGTTGGCTTGGGACGCTAACAGAGAGCAGGAGCTGAAGATCAATAAATATAGGGACACAAAGGACCAGACCGATGAATTCTCAGATGCTACATAGTGGGGTAGGGTGAATCTCAGCTGTGTAGTGACTGTCATGGAAAGTGAGTGCATAGGGGTCTGTTTTGGTTTTTAAATAACATGACATAAATCCCCTGGGAATGCTGTCACCCTCTCCTGGACACTTTGCAGATCCTCGACAATGAGCTGTGTTTGGAGGATATTTTGAATGATCAACAATGGCTGCAGCTGTCTAGTACTGTTCATGGGCTGACAGCTCAGAGGTGGCTGAGTAATCTTTATCAAGTTTTTATTTCTGCATTCAACAGTCAATGTTTTTTCTCAGGCTGATGTTCATATGTCAACAGACTTCTCTTTACTTTCACAAACATCAGAGTTCACCACTTCTTGTTAAGCCCCTTCCAGGAGATGTTCACTTTTTGGGACGTGCAGAACTTGTGCTCTTCCTCTTGCATGATTGCCACTGTATTTCAGTTTGCCCCCTTGAGCAACAAACTGCCATTGGACTGCCTACTGTACCAGTGGTATACCCCAGTTATATGTATTTGGCCAGTCAGCAGGAGGAGGGTACTCTCAGAAGGTTTGCAAGAAACCCTCTCCGATAAAAGCTTTCTGACATGCAGATGTGCCCATTAATTTTCCCCTTCCTTTCCTTTCCTGTATGTGTTCTCTATGTGCAAATGTCAACAGGTGTGATCAAGTATAAAGAGGCATGTGGTGGAAAAAGACACCTGCGGTGTTACAAAAGATGCCAATTTAAAGTCATCGTTACCTGGCACCTCTCCCCTTGGTACTGACCAGCTTGTGAATGGGCAGCATGTCACCCTAATAGACTGTTTGAGAGCAGCCAGCCAGGACACCATGTATGTGCATTAGTGTTTTGTTAAGCAAGTGATTCCCCGATGGGTACATTGGAATAGCTGTCAATCCTGATCTTGCAAGCCTGTGCTTAGATGAATGTCCCATCATAAATCCAGCACCACCTAAGGAGATTTTTAAGGCCGGACTTGACAAAGCCCTGGCTGGGATGATTTAGTTTGTGTTGGACCTGCTTTGAGCAGAGGTTTGGACTAGATGACCTCCTGAGATCTCTTCCAACCCTAATCTTCTATGATTCTCTGGGCTGGTTTGCTGTTCAAGGATAAATAGCATTGGGTTACACAAAGCTAATACAGAGGAAGCATCTGAGTCCTGATTACTTTATGCTTTATCACTAAAGCTCCAAAACATTTTATTCATTTTCTTCTAGAGGAATCAAGTTTAGAAACACTGGGACGTGCCTTCTATGGGACTTCTTACAACCTAAATAGCTGATTTCTCTTTCCCTTCACTTCTTTCTACTATTCTCTGCACTTGATGTGCTTAAAATTCATCATGCCTTACAAATTCAGGAGCTATAATGGGGAACAATTCCGCTCTTTGTATTATTTCATCATCCGGCTTGGATCTGTACTATATGCTAAATAATGCTGTTAAGTTTGGTTTTGATTTTATTGCCTTACAGTCTTGTAACATTCCTAATTTTGTCTAATCTTAATGATGTTTGTCTGAGAGTTTTACTCATTATTTAAGCCAACCTTTTCCAAATTGTCTTCTAATTCGGAGGCCTCACTTTTTTGGGGAGCCCAACTTGGGATACCTAAAGCCTGATTTTTTTTTTTCCGGAGATGCTGAGCACTTTCACCTTCCATTGACGTTAATGGAAGATGAGGGCACTCAGTACCTTGCTGGATTGTACCGCTAGTGCTGAGTGAAAATGCGAGTAAGCTGCACTGGCTACTGTGCAGCTGGATGTACTTTCTTTTGAATGAGATGTTAAAATGGCTATGTGTGGTTGTTATAGAAATGCCATGCAACTTTTCACAAACGAATGGGTGTTACCCTGGCCAAATTCCATCCTGAATAACTACATTTTGTCTACCTAAATCCCTGCACCTTCAATAAGAGAGAGGATTCATCTACACTCTCTTTCCTAACCTACTGTAACTACTCACTGTTAAACAGCTGCTACCTTTCATTCCCAAATGGCTACATTCCAGTGGTGGATACAGCACTTTCTATCTTACCTATCTTGCAGGGGGTTTGCAAAACTTAAATAATGCTAGTAAAGCTCTAGGATCTTTCACTGGAGGATCAACCGTATTCGGGCAACTGGCATGCTCAGGCTGCTACTTGTCAGGCTGACCAATATTTGTTTGTTTCCTGGTGCTATCCCCGTCTGTATTCACCTTTTGGGTTTATATATGGATTGTCAGCTCCTTGGGGCAGAGACTGTCTTTTTGTTGTCTTTGTACAGTACCTAGCACTGTTGGATCCTGGCCCTTGACTAGGTCTGTCACAATACATGTAAATAATAAAATAAAGTGCAAAGTCTTGTTCTTCAGTTTGGGATGGTAACCCAGCAATCTGTTTTGGAGCAGTGTAACTAGGAAGTATATAGTTTCTGTAGCTCGCTATACCTTGTTTTACCTTTATCCTTTCATGTTAAACATGGATATGGTGGGATGAGGAGATGCTGAAGCACAGAGCATTAGCAGTATAGACCAAGCTGACTAGCACCACAGTTACTTTAAATGTGTCTATTTGTGAAATCCCATGTTTAAAAAATAGTTCAGTACTTCATCTGGCTATGGTACAATCCAGTTCTCTTGTGTCTGATTATGGAATGCTCATCTACCCAAGTGATCTGATTAGCTGAGCGGTGTGATTCATTCTGCTGCAAATGTTTCACTGTTCTAACTCTGGCTAGGAGGTGAAACCATAATGAAGGGGCAGTAATATCCGGGAGACTTTTTATTTTAGAAATGTATATGGAATAAATAAATAGGTTCTCCTGCGTATATAAAGCTATAGTTTTATGAAGCCTGGTTAACAGTAATCCTCTTTTCATTGAGATGACAAGACTAATCACACAGCCAGCTGTTAGAAGTAGGATATGTTTATTTCCCATCATAAGCGCAAGATGTGGCCTTAATTCAGGAAGACAAATATATAGACCCTCATTTTAAAAGGGCACATGCTGACAGCAGGAGGAGGTTTATTGTAAAATCTAGTATACTCAACTCTGTCTCCCCACTTTGGTGGTGAATAATTATTATTCCATGAATGTAGAGGGGAAGGTGGGGCATTCCTTGATGAATTAGTGGCTAGATGTTATGAGCACTCTATTTGGAGAGTATAAGGGGAGACCATTTTTACTGCCTGTTGCAAGTAGACAGAGTAGATCTTCCCAAAGATCAAAGTATGTCTCTAGGGCAGCCAGTAAATTAGTGGAGATTATAAGTTAGTGTGCAGTCACTGAGGTCTTGAAAGCTCAGCTCAAGAAATCAGAGTATTCTTTCCCCTTTCTGTTTGTAAGTCTTGTGCTCTCTCTAGAATAGATTACTTAAAAGTAGTATTCTTGGACTTCATAAGAACAAGTATTTCAGTAGGACATCATCTGATCACATCACTCCCTGTTGTCTTTGTTCTTATTATGGGCTGATGCTTCCCTTAATATGGAGTCATAGAGACTGATCCCAGTGATGTCTGTTTGGGGAATCTTATCACTTAACTAATTACAGCATGTTTTATAGCAAATCTAGGCACCACCGGAACTTTTAGGCAGACTGAGAGCTCTTCAAGGCTTTCTGATTGGGTATAATGAGTGTATGAGACAGAGAGAAAGCAAATAACTTGAAAGAGGAGATAATAGCTATGGTGGGGGGAAGGAAGTGTAAAACAAACTATCCTAAAAGTTGCAAAGAAAGAGACCAGATTAAACTTCTCCATTTCAGGAAGAGCTGTCAAGTTAACTTCTAACATCCAAGCAGGGAGATATGTTGGAATAGTGTCTTTATACAGAGGATGGGAACAGATGTCTCATTTTCCATAACACATCTAAATTCTGTATATTATAACAACTTCAAAATAAAATGAATGTTTAGTAACTTTTTAAAAGTTAGTGCATGTGCAACTCCACATGGGATAGAGAAATTGAACTGTGAACTTATTTAGACAACTCACCTGTTGGGGAAATATTTGGGACAGAAATTACCAGTGAGGAAAGAACTGAGGGCCACATTGTATCATCAAGCTTTAAGCTGAACTCTCTATTGGAATCAATGCAGCTAATCCATAATGTGTTTTTTAGAGGTACCATTGGTTCATTTGTGCTAGCATTTTGTTACAGGAAGCCATCTCCAGCCATGCCTGTGCATGTTCTGATTTGTGTTGCATCTGAGAACCTTAACCCAGTCCATACTCAGCTAAGAGATCTACAAGAAGCACTGAAACGGCAGCAGGGAGTACAGTTGGCAGTTCAGACAATTACCATCCTGCAAGATGCTTAGTGCCTCCTGCTAGTTTGGTATCAATCAGTTAATTTCTTTTAAAAGCAATAGACCCCTAAAACACTGATTTCAGAGTAACAGCCGTGTTAGTCTGTATTTGCAAAAAGAAAAGGAGGACTTGTGGCACCTTAGAGACTAACCAATTTATTTGAGCATAAGGTTTCATGAGCTACAGCTCACTTCATTGGATGAGTGACTGGGGCAATTCCACCAGGCCTATCTTGAAGTCTTTACTCAAGCAAAAAAGACCATGGCAGTTTGCTTAAGTAAAGACTGCAGGAACAGCTCCTTTTGTTTTTGTTTTCTTTCTTAAATGAGGACCAGTCCTCATGCGAGCACTACAGAGGTTCTGAGGCCTAAGCCAAGGAAATCAAATTTTGATGTGAAGGCAGTCTAAATAATAATAATCCTAATAACTAGGTCAGTTGATATATTAACTGATCCTCTATTCCTGCCTTTGGGGACAACTATATCTTTGTATTGTGGACAGATCTGGTGCTTGCTGTATTCAAAAGTTTTTTCCATTAAATCTTTAAGGGCCAGACTGGGATACTTGCACAAAGTACTACCTTACTCCGTGTGTTGCCCCGTTGAAGTCACTGGGACTAATTATGTAGTATGGTACTACCAGCCTTGATTAAGGGTTTCTCAATCTGGCCCTAAATATTGTTTCCCACTTGCAGGTTCTCTTTTCCTGGTTAATCCACACCCAGGTCTTTAAACTAGCCAGAAGACAACAAAACTTTGTTAAAAATAAAGAATTACTAAGTGTTGATGAAAGCTGCCATGTTGATAGTCATGCCAACAAATCCATAACAGGATTGCCACTATGAGCTTCCTCATGATGCATTGCTAATGTGCCTCAGCACTAACCTGGCGAGAAAACCCATAAGAATGAGAAGGTTTTTCTGTCTTATGCCAATTCCATCCTTCGTTCCTCTGCTGACTAATCATGTCTGTCAATTACTGTCAGCTGACAGGTGGGTTTTTATGTGGGCAACTGGCTACTTGGAACTGGACTAAGATCAAAGATTCATTTCACTGAAGTCACTAAATAGTCTTTGGATGTGTCTTGGTCCCTACCAAGCTGGATGGCTTAAAACGTTTACCTAAAAGATTACATAATTAAAATTAGTTATCAAAATGCCTTAATAAAGAAAAAACAAGCAAAAACGATATTCTTTAATGTTAAATATTACTATGTTAAATTGTGTAAAATAAATTTGTCAGTGGTAAATAAAAATGCTTAGAATTTTAGAATTGTCTGTCGTGTTTACAGTATGTCACAACTTAAGTGAGTGACATGACGCAAAGTGACACCTACAATGGTGTGTAACGTACATCACTTTGTGCAAAATAGCTCCTAAGGGCTCAGATGAAAACATCATCTTTCTGAATATCTTAAGCTGTAACATCTGCTCAAAACTGTGGCAAAAAAAGATGTCATTAGTTTTTACAGTCAGAAATTCTTACCACTCCAATGAATTTCCTAGGTGACATTCTCTATCTTGTTGGGGGAAGGGAGGAATTTAATGAGTGATAAAATGTCATGTCAGTCACAGGTTTGATACTTCCCCTTTTTTCATATGGGATGGTGCTTTCTTACTTGTAATGTAGACCCTATTTTCTAAGATTTTTTCTGGAGCAAATTAAGATATTTGCAATTATCATAATGTAGTGGTTTTCCCCTTTGCCAAAAAAAAAAAAAGCTTTTGTAACTATTTTTGAGGAGCAATTTGATATTTTCCTAAATGTCAATTTATATCAGCTTGCTATGAAATCCTGTGCTGCTCACTAGTCTACTTACACTCAAAACAAAACACTTTAATTTCCTCTGTTTTTCTCTCTTTTTGTTCAATGGTCTTGATTACCCGCTTTGGCTGTTACACAATGTAACTATTTGCTTTATTGTTAAGACCCATCTGAGTTCAAGCTAGGATGAATAGCTAATGTAATGTAAACATGTGTGACTAATCCTTGTTATACGTACCTTTTTTGTCCTGGATATTCTGGTTTTAAAGATAATGTCTGGACATGTCTATAAGGGAGGTGAGGGCAGAGGGGGAGAAGAAAGCGGTTTCCTCTTGTAGTTGAAGATTAATGTAATTGACAAATAGTTGGTAATTTGGGACTTGAACTTCCCATTGAAATCAGGTGCCAAACTTTCTGTTTCTTGGAAGAATGGTTGGCAAAGTCAACTTTGTTCCTCCAGGGTCTAGGTATTTTAGACATACTTAAGCGAGTAAATTATCCCTTCCAGCATCTTGTATGTGAAGAGAAACCCCATATAAGCTTAACCATAGGTAGGTCCTTTTAATAATTTTGGCCTCTAATATGTAGGGCCGAATTCTGCTCTTGGCTACAGTGGTATAAATCTATGGATGTAAAGCATTCCTGGATCATTTGGAATGACAGGAGAAATATAAGATATTTGCTTTATTTCACTTAGCGTAGTGCTACTCTGACTTTTTAAAAAGTAGCTCCTGTAAGGAAATGTACATCTAGTACTGATGCTTCTCTACGAAACATTTACTGATTGCACTGGAATATTTGCTCCATGAAAATGTGTGAATTGCATTTGACTTCAGAAATGTAAATGCAAATAGCATTTGACTTCAGAAATGTAAATGCAAAATGTTATGTACGCAAGTACAATTAAGTTGTGAAATTTGGCCACAAGCAATGATAAATTCAGAGATGTTTGCATTTGTTCCAGCTAACAAGGGATGATCTTTTTCCTTCATGGGCCTTGATTTTGAATAACTTTGAATAACCTGAGGGAGGAAATTGTGTTGGGAAGATGAGCATGTATCTGGAATAAAGGAAACCAGATTCACAAAATAATGAGGCTGTAAAATCAACAGAAGGAATAGTGCATTTATCTTGATGTAATAATTAAAGTTCAGAGCCTCCTTTTTATATACTGAAAAACTGAGTTGCAGTCCAATTTGTGTGAAGCAAAGTTGGGATTAAGTTGTGAAGCTATATAGTATGGTACAGGGTATATCTGTGGGCAAATAAGAGGACTGAATTAAGTATATCTTTGCAGTACCCTGGACAACACTTCCCCACAGATGATGGGCTATGAGCTGATTCATATTGATTGCAATGCTGCTGACACCTGCTCAAAGCTCCCTCTTCTGTTTCCATAGTAACCAAGAGAACTGAATACTTGTCCACATACTTTAGGAACCTCATTAAATCAGGCAGCAGGACAGCAGCTGTGTTCTCAATGTGTTACACTGACAGCCGTGGACTAATTTTATGATGCTCAGGTGATTTTTGGCCCTCTCCAGGCCTAAGACATGGAGATAGTGGGACAGATGGCAGAATGAATAAATATTGCCAATACGTTCAATGCACCCACATCTTCTGAAAGGTGCAACTGACCACGGTAAATTTTATCAACTCCGGCAATTTTTTAAAAAAGCATAAACAAAATACTTTTGACTGAAAGTACTTTTTTTTTAAATTAATTTGAAATAGGTTTGCAAGTTAAATGAATTGAACATAAGGATCATAGCAAAAAAAAGTGACATGAAGTACAGAGTGGAGAAAACGATTTCTCTTGCCGCATCCTGGTTAAAATACCATGGCCCAAATTCAGCAAAGCTGGCACCAGCTGTAGTGGCTCCGCCTTCATCTTCCATTAATTTCCAGCAGAGGGCAGCAACTTTTATTCCTAATGGGGGAGTGTCCACAGCAGCAGCACACCTTTTTGTTTTTTGGCCCAGCACCACTCTTTGGGCAGCTGCTTTGGGCAGCTGCTTTGGGCAGCCGTGTTCTAGCTCTCTGCTGCAGTTTCCTGCACCAAGGCCACCCATCAACTGTGTGAACAAAGGTATAAAACAGGATACCATGTGCATAATCCAGAGGTAAATGTAGTCTAATTCCTCTTTAAAATACCTTGCAGTAATTAGGAAGTTTTTATAGTCTACATTATAATTTCATATTAGTCCTTTAGCATTCACTTATTATCTTTAACTTACTCATGAGGTGAGAAAGCAGTAAGATCAGAATTGTAATCAGAAATGTATGGAGCCTGGACTTACGCCCCCACATAATTCTGATTTTCTTTTGCATAAATTAAATGGAAAAGTGGTGGCATGTCGTTCTCCCTTTTTAATATAATCCAAATTTATATTAATCACCAATGTATTATTCACTCTGCATTGGGACAGAATAGTCACCCAATATGTGTGCGTGGTTATGTTGAATTAAAGGGCCAAAGAATGCAAGGAAAAAAACCAAAACCGTACAGAATAAATTCACAAACCACCTTTAATTTCTCAAATCAGAGGTACCAAAGTGAGAACTGAATAGCAACAATTCTAGGACATTAATTTTGCCAATGAAGCACTTATTAACCTTGCTAATACTTTCAGAACAATTCATCCATATAAAATAGTGATTTCTGCTACATAATACTAGTTACAGTACTTTTTTTGCCTTGTCCAGGTTTACTACTTTGCAGCCAGATTTCTAGAATGTATTTGGAATCCAAGGATTAATCTCTTTCTATGTAGCTTGTGATCAGTTGCAAAGATAGTGTGAACAGCTAGTTTTGTTCCATCCATTGGAAAGAAATGTGGTGCAAATATGCTTTGTGATTATACGAGCAAAGTGACTGAAGGGAAGCCAAATTTAGTGGCCAAATCAGGAGTAAGGCAACTTGGCACTTGAGTAAATGAATAAAGTGAACAGAATCTAGCCTTAAATCTAAAAATTCTATCTGAGGGAATTGAAAGAGTTGCTTAATGGCCCTTTCTGTGAATCCTGCACAGGGGAGAGAGAATATCACTACATATGCATATACTTTACTTTGTGATCAGAAACTGGAAGTAACTGTGCTGACCAGGTTTACTTGCCTGCACAACCCTCGAGCTCAAGAAAAGCTATTGGGACGTGTCACTAATATAGATGCTGTAGAGTACTGTTGATAAACAATCTCTCTCAGACCAAACTTTGCTTTTTTGAGTCGAGCAAAATGTATCTGACTCATGTGTGTCAGCTCCATTCTACAAGTAATTTGTAGTAATGTCAGTGCTGACTATGAGCAAACACTTGGGGAAACAACTTCAATATGGCAGGATCCAGCTCTGAATCACCAATGAAGTGTTCAATCGCTGGGCACCAGGAGACCCTGATAAACAATTAAAATAACTCAAGTCTATAACAACTTTACTTACAATAGCCTAACATTAGTAACTGACACTATTCACACTAGTAACACAATCTGTCCATTCTACAAGTGATCTGCAGTACTGTTTAGGAAATGAGAGCAATTTCAATTATTCATTTTCTGGAGTTCCTGGATGGTTGTTTGATTTACATATAAATATTTCTATTGTCTAATTAAAAATGGATTGATGGCTTTCCAAAAATACATGGATTAATTTCAAATAACTCTAAGGCCATGTCTACACGTGCAGCAGCGCAGCCGTGCCATTGCAGCACGTCTGGTGAAGACACTCTATGCTGACAGGAGAGAACTCTCCCGTCGACGTGAGAAAACCATCCCCGCGAGTGGCATAAGCTGTGTTGGCGGGAGAAGCTCTGTGCACACTAGCACGTGTCTGAGCGTAACTTCTGTTGCTCAGGAGGGTGGAATATTCACACCCCTGAGCGACACAAGTTTTGCTTGCTATAAGCAGTAGCGTAGACATAACCTTATTAAAATGAATTAAGCAAGTAACTGTTTTACTTTATAGGGGTAATTTTAAATCGGCTTTTAAAACTGAAGAGCGGAATATGGAGCAGCTGATACTCCTGTGTTTCATAGTGTACAGTACATGCTTTAAAAATAAAATAATAAAAAAGCTAACAATTCTCCTCCCTTACTCCACCCCCTTGCCCTGATTCAGCACACATGCAAGTACATAGAATCATAGAACTATAGGGTCAGAAGGGACCACAAGGGTCCTCTAGCCTAATCCTAACCAAGATGCAGGATTTGTTGTGTCTAACCCATCCAAGACAGACAGCTATCCAACCTCTTTTTGAAACAATTCCACAACTTCCCTATGTAGTCTCTCCTATCGCCCCATGCTTAACTTTATGCAAGTGCCTTGATCTCATTAACTTTCATCTCATTGATTTAAGCATGTACTTAAGAGCTTTGCTGAATTGAGCCCTAAATAAGGAGTAACTCTATTGAACTCCGTGGAGTTGCACTGGGGTAGGAAAAATAATCAGACCCAGGGTTCTTAATTTCTTTTTCGAACTCCAATTTTTTTTGTTTTAACTTTATTAAACATTTTACTTGATTGCATTGAGGGCTAAAAAATAACATGGGCCCATTTCTGCTCCCACTGAGGTCCCAAGTAGATCTGGATTCACACCAGTGTGACTGAGAGCAGAATTTGGCCTAAGTCTTTATTCAGGTTAAAGTTTTGTGGAAGTCGGTTGGAGTTTTGACTGAGTCGTGCAAACTAAATTTGGAGAAATGTTAAACTTTCACAGAGTTCTTGGTCTTCCAGTTCTCTGAAAGGGCCAGGATATGTTGTAGAAGAAACTTAAAGTATTAGACTTCTGGGACAAAGGGTCGTTCTCAGTTTAAACACATACAGTCAGTTGTCTTTCTGCTGATGCAACACACAGAAACCTGGTGCCTAGATAACCCACTCACATGGAATTACTAGTAGGTGGGAGTTGGGGCAGGGGAATCTCTGGAGTCTTCTACAAATTATGTATTGTTTTGGACAGCTGTCCCACCACACACATCCCTGTGAGATTAGGATTTGGCCAACACCCTCTGAGTGGAGGTTAGTGAGCCCAATGACTGGCATAGAGGATCTTAAGGGCTTGTCTATACCTACAGCTATCGGAGTTCCTTTCCCCACTCTGAACTCTAGGGAACAGATGTGGGGACCCGCATGAAAGACCCCCTAAACTTATTCTTACCAGTTTAGGTTAAAAACTTCCCCAAGGTATAAACTTTGCCTTGTCCTTGAACAGTATGCTGCCACCACCAAGCGTTTTAAACAAAGAACAGGCAAAGAGACCACTTGTAGACATCTTCTCCCCCCCCCCCAAAGCCCTACACACACACACCTTTTCTGGGGAGGCTTGAGAATAATATCCTAACAAATTGGTTACAAAAACATCAAAGACCCAAACCACTGGATATTGGAACAATGGAAAAATCAGTCAGGTTCTTAAAAGAAGGATTTTATTTAAAAAAAGAAAAAAAGAAAAAAAAAGGAAAGGTAAAAATCAAAATCTGTAAAATCAGGATGGAAAATACAACCAGGTAAACAAAGAGCACTAACAAAAGCCCTCCCCCCTCCCCCCCAAGATTTGAAAGTATCTTGTCCCCTTATTTGGGTCAGGTGCCAGCCAGGTTAGCTGAGCTTCTTAACCCTTTCCAGGTAACAGGATGTTGCCTCTGACCAGGAGGGATTTTATAGCACTGTATACAGAAAGGTGGTTACCCTTCCCTTTATATTTATGACAACAGCGCTGCAGCAGCATCCCTGTAGTGCTTAGTGAATATGCTACCTTTGTCAATGGAAGAGCTTCTCTTATTGGCGTAGGTAATCCACTTCCCCAAGACATAGTACTGTTTACAGTGGGGTTTGAGCAACCTAGTTAGATTGACATAATTCAATAGTGTTCACCCAGCCTAACAATTTCCCTCGTTGTCTGCTAGTGTGGCCCCATTGGGGTGTGCTGTCAAACTTTCCCATGAGATACCCCTACTTTTAAGGGGGCTTTTTCTCAGCACCTAGCAGGGTGCTGTGGGTTAAAGGCACCATCAGGAATTTAGCTTTTTACAGGGCTTGTGTAACAAGGAAGATGATGGATGTTCATAGAATCATAGAATATCAGGGTTGGAAGGGACCTCAGGAGGTCATCTAGTCCAACCCCCTGCTCAAAGCAGGACCGATCCCCAATTAAATCATCCCAGCCAGGGGTTTGTCAAGCCTGACCTTAAAAACTTCTAAGGAAGGAGATTCCACCACCTCCCTAGGTGACGCATTCCAGTGTTTCACCACCCTCCTAGTGAAAAATTTTTTCCTAATATCCCACCTAAATCTCCCCCACTGCAACTTGAGACCATTACTCCTTGTCCTGTCATCTGCTACCACTGAGAATAGTCTAGATCCATCCCCTTTGGAATCACCTTTCAGGTTGTTGAAAGCAGCTATCAAATCTCCCCTCATTCTTCTCTTCTGTAGACTAAACAATCCCAGTTCCCTCAGCCTCTCCTCATAAGTCATGTGTTCCAGTCCCCTAATCATTTTTGTTGCCCTCCGCTGGACTCTCTCCAATTTTTCCACATCCTTCTTGTAGTGTGGGGCCCAAAACTGGACACAGTACTCCAGATGAGGCCTCACCAATGTCAAATAGAGGGGAACGATCACATCCCTTGATCTGCTGGCAATGCCCCTACTTATACATCCCAAAATGCCATTGGCCTTCTTGGCTACAAGGGCACACTGTTGACTCATATCCAGCATCTCATCCTCTGTAACCCGTAGGTTCTTTTTTGCAGAACTGCTGCCGAGCCATTCGGTCCCTAGTCTGTAGCGGTGCATGGGATTCTTCCGTCCTAAGTGCAGGACTCTGCACTTGTCCTTGTTGAACCTCATCAGATTTCTTTTGGCCCAATCCTCCAATTTGTCTAGGTCCCTCTGTATCCTATCCCTACCCTCCAGCATATCTATCACTCCTCCCAGTTTAGTGTCGTCTGCAAACTTGCTGAGGGTGCAATCCACACCATCCTCCAGATCATTAATGAAGATATTGAACAAAACCAGCCCCAGGACCGACCCTTGGGGCACTGCACTTGAGACCGGCTGCCAACTAGACATAGAGCCATTGATCACTAGCTGTTGAACCCGACAGTCTAGCCAGCTGTCTATCCACCTTATAGTCCATTCATCCAATCCATACTACTTTAACTTGCTGGCAAGAATACTGTGGGAGACAGTGTCAAAAGCTTTGCTAAAGTCAAGGAACACCACGTCCACTGCTTTCCCTTCATCCACAGAGCCAGTTATCTCATCATAGAAGGCAATTAGATTAGTCAGGCATGACTTGCCCTTGATGAATTTATGCTGACTGTTCCTGATCACTTTCCTTTCCTCTAAATGCTTCAGAATTGATTCCTTGAGGACCTGCTCCATGATTTTTTCAGGGACTGAAGTGAGGCTGACTGGCCTGTAGTTCCTAGGATCCTCCTCCTTCCCTTTTTCAAAGATGGGCACTACATTAGCCTTTTTCCAGTCTTCCGGGACTTCCCCGGATCGCCATGAGTTTTCAAAGATAATGGACAATGTTCTCCTTCTGCCCCAAGGGGACACCCTACCCAGCTGCAGATTGTAAATTCCATGTGGTATGGGTGTCTTCCACATGGGAATAGGCTAATCCTGTGGCACCCTCTCTGAGTTTAGTATTGTACATCAGTCAGGTTAGTAACATTCGTTGGAGTTATACATATAAATACTCATGCATCAGGATGATGATTTATTATTTAGTAGGTGTAACTAAACAAACTAATTTTCAAGCACTAGCATAATTTAAAATAATAAAAATCACTTTAAAATATTCATTTTAAAAACAAAGTTCAAAACTCAAAGTTGTTGAGAACAAAGTAAGGGTTCTCAAACTGGGGGTCGGGACCCCCTGGGAGTTCCAAGGTTATTACCTGGGGGGTCGTGAGCTGTCAGCCTCCACGCCAAACCCCGCTTTGCCTCCAGCATTTATAATGGTGTTAAATATATTAAAATGTGTTTTTAATTTATAAGGGGGGGGGTCACACTTAGAGTCTTCCTATGTGAAAGGGGTCCCCAGTACAAAAGTTTGAGAACCACTGGCCTAATGTATTATGAGTTGATGGTTTGGGAACTTTTGTTCATGCAGCTAATCCTGACAATGGTGGGGAGGGGAGGTAATTAACAAAGACAACTGAACTTTCATTTGTGTTAATAAAGGCTGCGAGTTAAAGTGTTTTGTGCAAACAACTGCTATTTATGTTTCCAAACAGCATTTTCTTCTATTGTCACATCTTCTAAAGATGCTTTATTGTTTGGGATTCTACTTGACATCATGTGTAATCGATTTCTCGGAAATAGAGTTTAACCATTAAAGATGAGGAAGTGTGTCATTACTTTCTGCAGTTAAATGCCTGAAGGTGAAGCTGAGTGAATTTAATGCATCAAGAAGGGTAATTATCAGATAATCTTGATTACCAAGATTTTTCTTGCTCCAGCAGAAAATGGTTAGCAGCATAATCTGTGTACATAAAAACTATTCTTTTCTAACGCCTTCATTTTTATCACGAGTATATGGTGATTTTGCTGTCTTTTTTTCCTTTCAGTGTTTTGGCTGCATTTCTCATCTGTTTTGCAGCCTGATTCATCCCCATAAATTGTACTTATTTCCTTAGTTTTTTTTCTCTCAGCAATAATTATATGGTCAAATGGATTGCTCTGCATTAGAGGCTAAAAGAAAAAAAATTGGCAAAAATTCTAGCAGCAGATTTTAATTTGTTTTTTTTTAAAGCTGAGCTGTAAGTTTGTCACAGCTTTTGCAAATCTTCTTTCTCAGCAGTCATGCGTCAGAGGTTTAGAACTGCTAATGAATTATTTTGATTACAGTTGCACAGGGAAGATCTCTGGGGACCTGAGGTGAGAAGCTTCGCTCCTGTCCATTCCCTGTAGACCAAATCCAGGCTCACTGAAGTTTGATGGGAATTTTGCCACTGAAGTCAACTGGGCTAGGATTTGATGTGAACAAAAGGGAATGTTTTGGTTAAAAATCAGAATCATGCTAATCTGAGCTTGCACCAGAGCTTGACTCCTCAGACTTTATAAATGTAAAAATTCTGGTTCCCTGCACAAAACCTAAATTAAAGGGCTTGTATGTGGGGAGCAGAAGGCAGGGTGTGGGGCACATGCACAGAAAATAAGGTTTAAAATAGAAAACAAGCCACCTTTTGTGGTGTATTTACATTTTCAACAGTGCAGACATCTTTTCCCTGCCCAAGATCTTTGCTTTTGACTGATAGATCCTGATTTGGTTTCCCCTGATATCACGTTTGTGGGAATGCTCTATAGAATTTAATTAGGATGACACCAATAAGGCTGTATACATATTAGTCTCTCATTCACCATTTAAGATCCTTTCTATATGACTTTTGGACTATCCTACAGAACTCTATAGTAGAGTGACATAATTATCTTTTAAATTCTACAGGATTTTTTCCACAAGGACTGACTACTCAGGGTATGTCTACACTTACATTTAAAGTGCAAAAATTCCCCTTTTTGCGCTAAAACCGCAGGAGCTTCTACACTCGTTAATGACTTTTTGCGATGAAACTCAGAAGTTTCACTGCAAAAAGAAAACCATCTTCACAAGAGGTGTACAGTTCTTACCGCTGTTCTTTTTGCTCTGCTGTGAAAGTGAAGACACGTTCTAGCAGTGTAAACACCCTTTGGCATCCAGAAGATATCCCACAGTTCCAAAAATGACCACTCTGGCCAGCATCTCTGCTGCTCAGATGCACGGACGTCCGCCCCTCCCTCTGTAAGCCCAGACTGGGATTTCCCTACACACTCCTATGGGGGTGTTTACCCCCCTGAATTTCCCCAATACACATTCCCCCCCCCAGTTTTGTGAACTAGTTACATGCAGTGTTGCCAATTAAGTGATTTTTTTTTTTTTTTGGAAATTTGAATTGAAATTGAAACATTAATACACACTTTAAAAGCATATATAGTGTATGATAAAATACATGTATCTGAAAAAGTATAATAGATTTGAGAAGTATGAACATAGACTAGCTTCCTTATACAGCTGTTGTTTTTATGACCATGTCAGTGCATTCATTTCTTACTTGCCAACCTAATAATTTCAAATTATGATTTGTAAGCAAAGTCTAAATGAGCTCTCCCTGACAGCTAGTGATGGGCTGGGGGGAAAGGCTTCAGGACCAGATTGTATTTACATTCACACCTAATCTACCTAGGTATCCAGCAAACAGAGCTGTGTTACCCAAGTGATTGATAGATTTTGGCTAGGGTTGGGTTACAAATCACTTGAATGCAGGTGGAGGGCGGGAGGGGAGAGGTATAATGAAATGTTGTTGTTCTTATTGTATGAGTAAAGGGCAGTAGAACTGTACTTAGCCTGTGCTGATTGAGGGCATTGAGAGAGAGAAAGAGGGTGGGGACAGGTGTTTTGCTTGATGGTCTGCCTGAGTCACAAGTACTATTAGACCTGCTCCTCTCCACTGTTTAAACAGAGAGCTTATTAGGCTCCATAGATCATCTTTGTTTTGTAAAGTGATCACTACAGCTGAAATCACTGATGATCAGGTCTAAGTGCTTAGACCTACTGTGGGACAGTGTTTCTGTGGAAGAGACAGCCCAGTCTACACTAGTAGTGAGGTTCCCACACTGAGAGCTCAGCTAAAATCACTGAGAGCTGGGTGAAACCTCAAGAGACCAACTCGCAGAGGTCACAGTGGCAGGTGGCAGCAGAAGGTGACGGCGCAGGACCATTGTCAACAGAGCGATGGAGTGAACGGTGGCACAACGAACAACAGTGGCCAGAGCGAACAGTGAGCAGCTGGAGGAACGAGCAAGATGCCTTCTTGCCTCCCACCTGGGAGATGAACTCATGTGAAAGCACCTCTGAACTCTGAGTCTCCACTGACCAAGGACAACACCAGTGAGTGTTAATGAGGCTGTTAAGAATGTTGGAGACACAACACAGTTCATGTGAACAAACATGGCCGTGGCATCATACTTTCTATTTAAGCAAGAGATACCACACACTACAAACTGGGAGGCCAGTGTTAAGTGCACTGTCACTTGTTCATCCTGAAGTTGAACACTGGTTCCGAACAAGACCAGGAAATGCTCACTATCTTTCTGCAAGAAACTCAGCTGACTGGCTAGACGCATGTGGTGCAACAGTGAAAGACTCAACAGTTGAAAAAGTGAAGAACTCTCTCACCACATTCAAAAAATTTGCATACAGGGCTGATGAATGCACCAATGCAAATGGTCATCAAGTATTAAGTCATTGTGTACGTTATCCTGATGTCAGTGATAGGCCAGTAGATGCATTTCTAGATGTTCAAGTTATAGAAGACAGATTGGCTGCATCTGTGACAACCCACATCTTAGAAGAGTTAAACACTTGTCAATGGGACCCCAAACAGATGGCTGCGTGTGCATTTGATGGAGCTGCAAACTTCTCTGGAAGACCTGGTGGAGCACAAGTTTGCTCAGGGAAAAGTGTAACCCTAGTCTCTCTTATACAAACTGCAGAGGCCATCTACTCCAACTAGTGCTTGTACGAGCTGCAGACTCTTCAAAAGACATTTTAAAAAGCTCTAAATTTAATGTCTTCATTATATTCTTTTTTCAGTAAGAGTCCAAAAAGACTGAATATCTTGGAAAATATAGAAGATACATCGGGCCTGAAATTCAAATTAGTTCAACCTGGGAAAACCCTCTGGCTTTTTCAGGAGCAATCCTTGGCTGTTGTCTTAAAATTACTCCAGCCATTATTACTGGCTTTGGAAAGTATCTGCCAAGATGGGATGGGTCTAAGTAGTGAGGCTGGTGGATTACTTTTGCTACTACATTCAGAGAAGACTATTGCCATTCTCTCTCTCGTAAATCTACTGTTGAAACCACTTGGGTCATTAAACAATGCCATCCAGGCATCTGCTACAACGGTAGTAGATCTTTGTCCAGCAAAAGAAGCTACATTTGGATCAATCGGAGAGCTATCCATTGAAAAAATACTGGAAGAAGCAAAGACTTCAGTCCAGAAGTTGACTAATGAAGGCATTTATATTGAATCCTTAAGTGAAGAGGACAAGAAGTGTTTAAGACAACTGAAAAAGTACACAGACTTGATTCTTAAAAATCTACAATAGTGATTTCTAGATTCTACTCAACCTCTACGTAGCTTTTACAGATTCCTGTAAAACACCAACAGTTGAGTGGAGTGAGGCATTACCAGCAATGGGGCTGCAATGTACTCAGGACAGAATAGAGAATTTGAACACAGAGTGGAATATCATACGACGAATGAATGAAGATTTGACTTCAACTTCTTTTTTTATCCTCACTGATGGCTCGACCTGATCTTTATGCTATGTTTCCTTGGCTAAAAGAAGTAGGAATTCATCTCTTGCTCCTCCCAGCACAAGAGCTACAGCTGAGCGTTCTTTTTCATCATTGAATAGAATTTTGTGTTTTGAAAGAAGTCACCTTCTGCCTGATCATGTGAATGAACTAATGAGCATATCAACTGAAGGAATGGACGTACCGGACATACAAGAAGCCACCAAAGATGAATGCATTGCATTTAAGAAGTTCATTAACAGAGTTGTGCAAAATTATAACAAGAAACCAAGAAGGATGTAGACTTAGTGCTTCATAGAAGGGTTGAGTAGCCAACTTTCAATTTGTGTGATGACTTTAAAATCTAATAAAATGGTCATGAAACATTTTTTCAGTTTTTACTATGGTGCCATACAGCCCACCTTCGCCCTGACCCAGCCCCAAATTTCAATTCCTGGGGAAAACACTGAGCCCTGGGAAGTTTTGAAGTTCCCTTTCCCTTTGTTCGTAGATGTGGTGGGGAAAACAGCCAGACAACAGGAGGTTTTAAAAAAAAAAATGCTGCAGAAGAAACCAGGAAGTAATGGGGCTCCTGAGATATGAAGCAGAGCAGCACGGGGCACTGAGCAGGGACCCAGAATGCCTTCCGCTCACCCCCTTACCCCCCCCCCAAGATCTGTTGAGAGAGCTGCACTGTGAGATAGCTGCCCTACAGCACTGCTCTCATCTGCGTTGGAAGACCTGGGAGTGTGAACACTCTCTCTGATGCCTGAGGAATTGAGTGAGTACATAAACCAGCACTTTACTTTCACCGGTTCCTTATCACCGGTGAAACTTACAGTGCAAAAACTCTGTAAGTGTAGACATACCCTCAGTTGAAACAGGTGGGGGTATTCTCCATGAGGGACTTTGGCTTTTGGAATTCTCTTTGTCCTTTGTACTTTCTTCCCTCCTTTTTGGTCTGCCAGATCCCAGATTTGTTTTGCTTTGGGACATGCAGGAATGCTCTCCTGTCCTGTCCTCCCAGGTATTCTAGTAGGGGCATGAGTGTGTGATAAATGATTGGGTGAAGAGGGAGGTGATGAAAGGGGACTCGTCCTGGAGTGGGGAACTTTTTGTAGGAGTTTAGCATTTTTAATATCATGTTAGATACTGTGCCAGCTTCCCTGCTAGTATATATTGACCTAACTCCACTGACTTTAGTGGAGCGTTGCCAGTTTATCTGAAGATCTAGCCCACTGAGTTTTTAATGGATGTGCTTTGCCTAGAGAGTTTTGAAAGAAAATAAACAACCAGACAACAGTATCTGTCATGAATCAAGGCCAAAATAAGCTGATGATTGTTAGCTGTTTTCTAGTTTTAAGTGCTTTTATTATTTTATAAAATAGAAAATGGGGAGAAGTATACAGTGGGGGGGGGGGTATCGTGTGTGAGAGGCACAGAGAAACAGACTGATCTGTGCATATCTTTCATAAATGTATATATTTTAAGTTGCTAAATACAGATATAAAATACCAGTAGTCAGTTATGTTGTTGTACTTATTTATGTAATGCCAACGGTGGCTTTTGCAGATAGGAAGAAGACAAGGTGCTTCCTCTGAAGAGCTGATAAATACTTACTCACTGGAGTCCAACTGTGTGTGTGTTTTTAAAAGACTGTCTTATGATATATGGCAACATCAAGGGTCTCAATTTTATGTGTCACGAGGATGGAATGGATCCAGTTTTGTAAAATAATGTTTCTGAATATGAGACTAGGGAGGTGTAAAGAGTTCAAATGACTATATTGAAATGTGCTAGACAAGCATGGACTTTTGGGACAATACTTGTTAAATGGAACCCACAACTCAGTTTATGCAAAAGAAGCTACGCCCACAGGAGAAGGCCATTGACTGGTGATTACCTCTTCTCAGAAACTAGAGATCAAAGGCCCGAGCTGTATAAAGAAATAGCTGATCTGCCCAGCCTTGATTCTGGTTCCTGATCTAAAGACTGGTGTGAACCTGTAAGCAGGGGAAAACCCAGTTTTGGCATTTGAGAGACTGACACTTATCAGAATCCTATGCAGGAGTTGCGGATGACCTCTGGAAAGCATTTGTGTGTGTGTGTAGGGTCTCTTATATTGGTTTTTATATGCTTTTTCTATAATGGTTTTACCTTAACAATAAATGTACTTGCTTAGAAGGAGCTGTGTGGTAACTTGCAACGGCTGGCAGAACACTGGTCATAGCCTTTGAAGAGAATGCAAAGCACAGTTGCTGGCAATTTAGGCAAACGGGCTTGCTGGGGATATCCCAGTATAGCTCAGGGACCTATGCAGACTTAAACCCCTGGTCAGAAAGGGAGAGAGATGTGCATCCCCACCCAGGAGCAGTGAACTGGGAACCTTTAAGCGAGTGCCCTTGAGGGACCACAGAGGGGAAAATATAGGTGTAGTTACACTGAAACTTTGACAGTGTTCATAGTCGGCATGGTGGAAAATAATTTCATAGACAGTTATAATCTTTCTATGCCACTTTAAAAAAACAACAACATTCAAATAGAATTTAATAGAGAATATACCTGCTGTAGGTTGGTTGGAAAAAAACCTATGGAAAGGCCCTCATACACTCTACAATTCAATTTTTTAGAGTAATTTCCATAGAGCCATATTACATTTCTATAGATTTTATCTCTATTCAGTTCCCTGGGATTTTTCCATCATGGTACATCTGTTTGGTATAATATTCTGTCTGTTTCCTTTATAGTCACTAAAGATCATGAACTAAATGATCACTGAATATATGTAAATGTTCGAGAGTATATGGTCTGCTGATGATTTAGATTTCTAACTTCTTCTTATTAACAATGTATATTATTTATGAGAGACTATTTATTCACATCCAATTTCCAAGATGAAGACCAAACTGGAATTAGCTGCTGAAGTATGAAAATTTTAAAATATCACAGTAGCTTTGCAGGATTCAAAAAACAAAATAATTTCCACCCCAAGGAAACAGTTTCAAAATTTCCAGTGGAACTGCCTTTCTCTAAATTCAGGCTTATTCAATGATGGAAGGGCAAAACCCAGTGTTTGCCCAATGATTGAAGACAAAAATGTTAAAGAAAAAACATTTTCCAGACTCTCAAAAAGAAAAGGAGTACTTGTGGCACCTTAGAGACTAACCAATTTATTTGAGCATGAGCTTTCGTGAGCTACAGCTCACTTCATCAGTTTCCACGGTATGCATCCGATGAAGTGAGCTGTAGCTCACGAAAGCTCATGCTCAAATAAATTGGTTAGTCTCTAAGGTGCCACAAGTACTCCTTTTCTTTTTGCGAATACAGACTAACACGGCTGTTACTCTGAAACCTTTCCAGACTCTGAAAGTTTTCCAAACAATGGAAAAAATTTAAAAATTAATTACAAAAACTATATTTAACAAATTATGTTTGGCAGTCCTCTTAGCCTTTTAAGCAAAGTAATGCAAAGCAGCTTTCTAGAGGACCCTGGCAGAACATACTGTAGCTTTCAAGCTTTCCACTGAGTACTGAAGAATGAAATGTTTGACAGAGAAGCTGATGTGGTGTTTGGCAACATTGCTTAACTGATATTGTAAAAGGAAAGATGATGCTACTTTGAATAGCTGCAATAGTAACTAAAAATAGGTCCTTGTCTAAAAGTCTGCAGTCTCTATTCCACCTTTGCCTCCCAGAACAAGCTAATCACAAGTACACAGTCCGGCACCCATACATCTAAGGCTGAAAAAGTGAGAGCTTTCTTTCAGGTTTAACTGATAGTATGAAACTGTTCATTAGTTATTCCTCATTCCTGCTGCAGAAAGAAAATATATTTTAATAGAATCAGAAAAAAAACAACCAAAGATGTTCTGTCACTGGTCTTCTATGTATCTTGGATGGTCATATAATCTAACTGTGAGGTAAGTAAATAATATGATATTGATTTTACAAGTGGCATTTCACACAGCTGCCATCCCCACTACAACATGCACTTTTGGATACTAACACGAGGTCAGAATGTTCAGTAACATATGCCTGGCAATGCAGTAGATCAGAATATATATGTATATCAATTTTAAAAATTACATTATATCTCTAATTGGAGTCAATGGGAATTGCACATGCTTAGCACCTCTCAGATCAGGCCTCTAACTTTTAGCAAATAGCTGAATATGTGAGGCCCTGTTCTAATCTCTTGAACTGACACGCACACATCTTTTGACCCAATATTTATTCCTTCTACTTCCGGGGAGAGCCTCCTCTTCAGGGAACCGTAAGAACTGCTAGACTGGATCAGAGCAGAGGTCCTCTAGTCCAGCATCCTGTTACTGACAGTGGCCAGTACTAGATAGGAAATGTATAAGAAACACCATAAGGGACAATAAACTCCATTTGTTAGTGGTTAGTGTTGTGCAGTGATGTATAGCTCTTAAAACAACATTAATTGGAAATCCTCCATGGAGGACGTCTCCTGGAATCTTCCTTGCTTTCCTTGGCTTCCTCTGTGGGTTCTGCCCTGGAAATGGCTGATATGGCCCTGATTTCAATCAATTTAAGGAAAAGCTTTCATCCCATTAACCACATGAACATCTGTGTTACCACCTGCTCAGCAATAGAGTCCCCAATTGTCAAAATTTGTGATATGAAAGAATTTTGTAGAAAATGTCTGGTCAGCATAAAAGTTGATCACCCCAGGATTTCAGCAACTACAATGCTTATGAGCATTGTGGTACGTTTCCCAGTTTTGTATAAATATAATTTGTGAAAAATAATTTCATTTGAGTGTGACTAAAAAGTAGTTATATTGCACATAGTCATTATCAGTATTAGCCTCCTCTGCGTCCAGTCATCTGAGTTTTATTCCCATTCTGCCTGTACTCATATTACACACAATTAATAAATCCTCTTTAGAGGCTCTATTTTTTTCCTAATATGTAATTTTGGCTGAATGACATTCAGGGATTTAAAAACAAGGATATCATTGCAGTAACTGAAATTATTTCTTCATTATAATTTGTATGCAAAGCCTTTATTTCAAACCTCTCCTTTTATTTAGTAACGTACATCATGTAACTGTGGCAGGGTTATGATCATAATAGAATACTTAGTAGTGAAAAGCTAAGCCAATCTTGTTCCTGTTGCACTCAGTGATCATTTGAATAAGGATAAACTCAAGATGAGTATGGACAACTGGACAATGGACTTGAACAGAAAAACAGATTACATTTATCTAATAAATTGTGAGTCACCAGCTCTGATTTGGATTATTGAGCACAGATGCCACCATCGTTACAGGAGCAGTCCCTCTGGCCTTGTCCGGAGTGAGGATTTTCAGAAGTTCTCCCAACTTTGCTGTAGCAGTGGTTCAAGTCCACCACCAATACTGGTAGTAGTTGGAAGCACTAATGTACACTGGCTGCTGGCATTTTTACCACTGTGTTGTCTAGACCCACTCAGGACAGGGTTAGATGAGATGGTGGTAAAAAAGCCTGAGCTCTGTCTACATTAGAGCTTTCAACGTTGCTAGTGGAGTTGCATCAGGGTTGGAACAATGATGGGAGAATCTCTTAAAATCCTTGGTGTAGACACTGTAAATGATTGACTATGGGATTACTCACATGCAAGGGGAGTGAGATTTGGCATGTACTCCCTCAGTATTTTCAACCCTAAGGATTTAAAAATCACACGTTAGCACTCCCCCCCCCCCCAAAATAATGAAGTTAACTTAAAAGTAATAATTGTGGGATTGTTTTATTTGCTTTTCTGGTTTTTGAGCTGCTAAGAGTCTTGTCTTTCTCTACTGCAAAGAGGGCTAGAAACACAGCTTTTCTTGAAAGAAAAAAGGTTTCAACATTTCATAATTTTCACACCTTCACATGACTGTAGGAGTTTGGGCTTTAATAACACAAGACTTGTGATTAGATCATGAGTTGGCCAGACTGCTTCTCAACCTTTTTATAAGCCTGCCAAAAACAGTTCACTTACTGCTAGATATTAATTTGTATTTGGGGGGAGGGGAGCGGGGAAATAGCACAGAATTTTAATGTAGCACCTCATGTTGTTCTGTCCATTTCAGCCATGGACTTCACATGGCTACTATTCCAAATTACAATGGAGGAGAAAAACTTCTAGAGTTTAACTAGTGAGCATACATCAAACGCTGCAAATCTGTGTTTATTGTAGAGTCTTCACTCAACAGATTAATCCTGTTTGAATTCATGGGATTATTCACCTATGTAATTTTTGAAGATTGGGTCCTAAATTCTGAAAAATATCCAGAAAAGTGGTCCATTCAGTTGTACATTTATTTGTTAAACAAATGTTTTAGAATTCAAACTTCCTTAAACAAGTGTAGTAAACTGGGAGCATGAGATATAATACGCAAACCTTTATTTTTTTTAGCAACTTTGGATACATTGTTTTTTCTTTTTTTTATTTAATTTTTAAAAATCCCATATAGACAAATGCATGTTCCTGAACTGATGTCATAGCCCAGAGTGGGGCACCTGATGTACTGGCCACAGAGGAGATGACCTCTGTTCTTGTGAGTAGCAATTAAGGGCCTTCTGCTGAAATTGACAAGGATGCCTATAAATTCTGGCTGCCCCTGGTCTTCACTCCAACTGATTAAAAACAAACAAGCAGTGTTTCTCGAGATTTTTGCATTGGAAAAATAGCAGCTGCCTGTTGTGACTGATGTAGCTCTCCGAAATTAATTCCAATAAAGTTGCGACACACGGGAATGCTGGTAAGATCTTTATTTCCTGGCCTCTGGCATGGGGCAAAATTATACTAAGTTATATCCCATCACAACAGGGGTTAGTATTCACTAGCTCCAATGGCTACTGTTAAAATAATGTTGTGCCTTCATTTATACCTTGAACTCAATATTATACTCCATTACTAAGAGCCTGATCTTGCTCCCATTGTTGGCCAATGGCAAAATGCCCAATAACTCCAAAGGAAGCAGAAGTAGCTAACACAGTATGCATACCATAACTAGGGACTGCATTGTAAGATGCTTCCATGCTACATATTTTTCAGTATTTTGTCTTTTTTACTGACCGCCAGCAGCTTGAATGGCCTGTGTCCTGCTACCACTTTGTCTCCTCTCTAGTTGCAAGGTAATTACTAGTGTCAGACAATGCTCTGGATATTAAGTTTATAATTTTTTTTTTTTTGAAAATTTGAGTTTGACCAAAGAAATTCCCCCTTCAATTAATCTTTTCAGTTATTTATCTGTAGAGCAGATAAAAATATTTCAATGATTCCAGTGTTTTACTGAAATCACAAAATATAGGTATATATATATTTTTTTAATTTAAAAATCAAGTAAAAGTTTGAAAAATTCCTGCCAAATGTTACTGTTTTTATAATGAGCTCTACTATTTACACAAGTCTCCAACTCTGTCTACCCTTGAGAATTGCATTTGTGTTAACATCATGCTAAATTGTTGTGATATCTGAGGCTGCATGTCTTCTTCCTCACCCATATCTTTTTAGGATACTCTTTTTACTACTCTAGAAATAAGCGTAGGTGGTCATATTTTGTATTACGTTTTTGCTTCTTCTGACAGGAAATCATGCTGCTTCCTCTCCTATAATATTAATGTGTTCTGAACATGTGTATTAGTCAATTCTTAATTTGTAATGAAAGAGGTGCCAGGGCTCAAGCAATTTTTTTACATTCATGACTGATGCAGCAAGCCCAGAGGTGCTGGGGATATGAACTGCCAAGCCTCGAGGTGTCGGGGCTTAGCCCTGGGAAGAGCCCTGGCACAAATTAAGCTCTGATATTAGTATTGCCATTGGTTCATTATCACCAGATGCCAATATGTGTAACAGCAAAAAATGTAAAGCCAGAAGAATCTGAAGCCAGCAGCAGCATATACGTAACAGAATCATTTCATGCACTGTGAAACTGAATATTTCCTGCCTATAACTTTTTTTTTATACAAGCATAAAAACTTGCCACTTATCTTTAGCTAATTGCAATGTACCATCACCATTAGATGGCAGTAAAGCAGTATACCTTTCCTCTCAGTGGTCTTCCCCTTGCACCAGGTGTGTTTTTATAGGTTGTTAAATAAGGCACAATGTGACATCTTGCCTGGAATACCTAATTCCTTAAAAGGGGAAGAGTATAGGGTGGTTTTTCCTCTCTCGCCCTCATCCGGGATTCTTAGTAGATATGTCCTGCAGTTCACATTTGGCTAAATTTGAGTATGTAACTGTGCATTTTAGAAGTTCTCACTGTGGCATACCACAAGCTAGTACACACTTCCTGCTGTGTAGAGCATTAGTCCATTTAAAAAGAAAAAGGATTAGTATGGGTAAGCACAAAAAATCTGAATACAGTAGACCACTTAGTTGGCTAACTGCCATCAACCATTTCAGCACTTGCATCTTCCTAGCTACTTGTACTGTATTATTAGAGGAGAATAAATCATTTGACACAACTAAGTTTTAGAAAAATATGTGAAAACTGTTCAGGCACAAAATCAGTAGCAATGTATGAAATTTTCCATCTGAGTGCTTTCTACTAAGGGAAAATATTTCAGTGAGGTGCAATATTTTTAATCTTGTTTTAGATTAAACAGTTTTAATGTATAAATCACTGCAGGGCATGATTGTTAAGTACAATGCAGTTTTATTTATTCTGCTTTTCAGCCTATGGTATTTCTCTGTGCAAAGCTAAGGAACAAGTTTTAGACAAACATATATATTTTAAATAGCCTCCCTACTGTACATTACAAAGCAAGAGTACAAATATAAATAAAAGTGTGATGGGGCAATCTGCCCCTTCAAGGCAGGAGTACCTAGTGGTTAGTCCATCCCAGCATGTTTCAAGGCCCTTTAAAGGTTTCAGAGGTCCAATATAAGGACCTATGAGGGATATGGATAGAGAGGAAGTGGTCAGGGGAATGAATGGTGGTTGGGAGGAAACCCTGTTACTGTATTTTTAAGGGCCCAGCTCCAGGAGCCTTGCAGAGAGGGCTGGGCAGGGATCCCCTCTCACTAAGGTGATCATACATCCCCTTTTGTCCGGGACAGTCCCTTTTTTAAGCCCTGTCGCGGCCATCCTGACTTTTTTGGCAAAAGTGGGCATTTGTCCCACTTGCTCTTGCCAATAATGGTGTGCGGAGGAAAGTGCAGGAGGCGAGCAGTGATGTCAGCCCCACGCGGGGGGGAGGCAGGGCTTGGGTGAGCAGCGACGCCAGCCCGAGCCTCATGCAGGGAGGGGGGCTTGGGCGAGCAGCTTGGGCCAGGCCCATGGGGGGAAGCGGGGAGGCCTTGGGCTAGCCCCACGTAGTGTCCCATTTTCTCTTTGCGAAATATGGTCACCCTGCCTCTCACCCAACCACTTGGGAATGAGATGGGAAATAGCATATGTGCTGCCAATTGCCATATACCAGGGCACAAAGGCGCCAACTCTGTGGGTGGTGTGGGGCTGGAGCACTCACAGGGGAAAAAATAGTGTGTGCTGAGCACCTACCAGCAGTCCCCCATCAGCTCTTCCTTTCCCCTCCCCCCCCCCGTGCCTCCCGCCTGCCGCGAACGGGTGTTTCGTGGCATGCAGGCAGGAGACTGGGAGGGAGGGGGAGGAGTGAGGACGCAGGACACTCGGTGGAGAAGGGTGGGAAGAGGCGGGGGGGGTGTTGGGGGAAGAGGTGGAGTGGGGGCGGGGCCTGGGTCAGAGCTGGGGGTCAAGCACCCCCCGGCACTTTGGAAAATCGGCACCTGTGACAGGGCAGACACCCATAGTAGAAGGTTGTCAAATCTGCTGAACCTGAGGAGTAAGTAGGGCCAGCTGAGGGAGAAGCTAGTTAAGGCCCCATAGCAGGCTAAAAGACACCATTTGGGAGGAGCTGGGGACACCTGGCTTGAGGAAGGAAGAACTAATTGCCTAAATTACTCAGCTCCAGCAGGAAGGCTGGTGATGCTGCTGACTATCTGAAGTACACCTAGCTCCAGGAGGAGAGCTGGAGGGTCCTGGCTTAAGGACAGAGGCAATAGCTGCCTGAGTTACCCACACTCCAGGGAAGCCATCTGAGGGCCCAGTGTTCCATAAGAGGAGCTCAGTTCAGGAGGGGTGAAAGACATTTTGTTTGTGTTAACGAGGGAGTGTGTATTTTGGACTTTGAATATCCTGGAGGGCGACTGAACTTTTAAGTGATCTGGCTAGAGGGCTAGGCCACAGAAGACCAGACAGAGAGAGCTAACAGGAGGCGGTGACCCAGGGGAAGGACAAGCAACACCACATCTATCCACAGGAGGGTGCCAGCTGGTGAGTTGCTTCTGGGCACAGGGGGCTTGCTATGGAGTGGGACCCTATGACAACATGCAATGGTCAAACTATTTGACGCTTTGCAAATGTTGCTCACAAAATGCACATCTGTGGCTTCCAAATACAAACTACAGCACTTGCACATGTCAGTCTGCAGTATACACCTTAGGCCAGATGTTCTCTTCACTTAC
Source organism: Lepidochelys kempii (assembly GCF_965140285.1). NCBI lineage: Eukaryota > Metazoa > Chordata > Testudines > Cheloniidae > Lepidochelys > Lepidochelys kempii. The sequence continues at coordinate 103,783,368 of NC_136386.1, forward strand.
ATTGGTGAAAATCTGTTGACTTCAATGTTGGATTTATACCAGTATAACTGAAAGCAGAATCTGCCCCCTGGATGAAAGTAAAATGAATAAATGGAAAAACCCATTGTGAGAAAATTTGCTAACAACTTAAGTCCAATCAAGTGAGGTGCTTGGTGCCCTATAAAGCTGAAAGGAAAGTGAGGCTGTATGGTACCTGCCTTAGCTTTATCTCACTGCCAACATAGCCTATAAGAAAATAGGAAGGAATCTTCTCCCATAGATTATAATAATAACTAGTTCTGATAGCACTTTTCATCTATCAATCTCAAAGACCTTTACAAAGAAGGTCAGTGTTATTAGTCCCATTTTACAGATGGGGAAACTGAGGCACATGGGGATGAAGTGACTGGCCTGCTGGGTGACATTCGGCAAGTGGCAGAGCCAGAGCCTGGAATAGAACCCAGGTCTCCTAAGTCCCAGTGCAGTGCCTGCACAGCTGCTCTAGAGAATACTTCAACCCAATGGGTTAAGTAGAAAAACTAAGGAGGAACATTCCCTGGAGGCAGAGTATCCCAATGTGCACCTTCCTCTGAAGTATCTGATACAGCCACTCACACAGGCTATTGGCCAAGATGGACTATGAATCTGGACATTCCCATGTAACACGAAGGCAATGCACCATATAAGTTTAGATTGGACTTCTGACGGTGTCAGTTTAGAGAGACAAGGAGGGCGAGGTAATATCTTTTACTGGACCAACTTCTTTGGGGGAAAGAGATAAGTGATTGAGCTACACAGAGCTCTCCTTCAGGTCTGGGAAAGGTAGTCAGTGTCACATGATGGAACAGATTGTTTAGCATAAGTAGATCATGCCTATTGTGAGTGACCATTCAAAGTGAAGTGGACTATTAACACTTTTGCCGTTCATAGGACAAAAAACACGGGGTGAGTGGGTTACAGATTGTTGTAGTAAGCCATAAGTCCAGTGTCTTCATTAAGACCATGGTTTTTAGTGTTTAGCAAAGTTGTGAATTTAAGCTCCCAGGCTTGTCTTTTGAAGGTGTGTAGGTTTCCTTTGAGGACAAGGACTGAGAGGTCAGATATGGAGTGATGGTTTTGTGAAAAGTATTTGCCCATGGGTTACATGGTATTTTTCTATGTGGGTTCATTCAAGAGCTTAGTGATTGTCTGGTTTCACCCACATACTTGTTATTGGGGCATTTAGTGCACTGGATGAGATACACCACATGATGTGATAGGCTCATGTAGGACCCAGGAATCTTGAAAGGTGTGCTATGGGGAGTATTGATCACTGTAGCAGTGGAGATATGTCTGCAGGTTTCTGTCAGTTTGTCTGCTTGGTGGATATTGCCAGTATACATAAAGTTTATCAAAGAGCAAAATGAACAGATGTTCTAATAGAAAATCTGCTATTTAGACAAATTCTAACCTGGAACCTAAAACTGTCACCCCTCAGTAGTTTTTTACTACTTATTTCCAGTGAGAATTTTTCTCTTGATGTGTTAAAACTATAGTTTTTGTCTGAGGCAAATGCATCATATGATGTAGTTCATTTAAGGCCCAATCCTGGAGAGGATGAGAGATCTTTGAGGTGCTTCAAACGGAAGTTTAGGATGCTCAGCAGTTTGCAGGACTTTGCCCTACATTGCATGATCTAAAAAAATACAGTACCATACGTGATGTACATGACCAACACAACCAAACATTAAGCAGCACCACATGAATTCTCTTAATTATTAACTGTCATATTCAGATTAAATTGGGCATTAAATTAAGGTTAAAGAGAGATTAAATTGTGACCTGGGGTGCAGTAAAGGCACACTAAGCTTTCAAATATAAAGCCATTATTTAGAGAATAAAATTAAGGACCTGCACTGCCTATATTATAGTTTAGTGTTTGTTCTTTTTGTGGTCCATAAGGAAAAAGTAAAAGTCCATGCAGTCTGTATTTTCTCCCTTATTTTGGAGGATCCCAAGAACTGAATTTGATCAGTTGTTTCTCAGTGTACTGTCTTTTACGATGGTTTGTGTCCTAGACATCAAATACACCATTTCAGTTAGCTACCAGAGCTAGCTGTTGTTATAATCTATGGGGGAAAACTCCTTCCCATTTTCTTGATGTTAGGTCTCTTGTTCTGTTCTCTTTCTTTGCTCCCCATGTTCTTAGCTCTGTCTTCCACATTCCACCCTGTATTTTTTTTTTTTTGTTTCTCCTCTCTCAGGCTGAGATTTTCAAAGGTGCTTAAGTCAAGTAGGTTCCCAACTCATATTGAAAGCACTGGAAGGAGTTGAGTGCCTAACTCCCTTAGCCCCTTTTGGAAACCCTCTATTGGTCCTATATTAACACTTCCGTGAAATGCTAGCCTCAGTATAGAATGCAGAATTTGGGCATGTTCTCCCATATGGCATGGCTGCCTCGAGCTGCATCACTGACCCAGTCTGGTTCTAAAGCTGGCATACTTTACTGGCATATTGGATCCCTGCGCAAGTGTGATCCTCGAGGGCTCTATAAGCTCTTATACAAATTCCCCTCAAATATTTAATATCAGTACAAGGGGACTGGCCCCACACGTAGCAGCAGGACTGGGAAATGCAAAGGGATGCTTGGTGCACTTCATCCATAGCTGCTTTGGCCCTCTTATATTCTCTGCTGCTCTTTGATGAGAATTGTACTTGTGTGAAATGCTTTAAAAATGTATTTTAATTTTCATAACTCCCCTGTGAAATATGGCTGGCAAGTGACTTTGAAAAACAAACTTTAGATTTGTGGATAATCTAAGCACTATACCCAGATGTACAGACACTCTTTCCCGACCTATGTATTAGCTAATGTTAAAAAAATTATATTTAATAAAATTTTAAAATCTGATACTGAACCATTGCAGAGGGGCTCAGTAACTTACCCAAGGCAAAGAGTGAGTCACTGTCTGAGCTAGAAGGTAGAACTTACAAATTCCTGGCTCTCAGTCCTCTAGACCATGCTACCTCTTTAATCAGTTCTACGTTTTACTCTATTAAGCACTTTCTTCCTTCTCCATTTCTTATTCATAGGGCTAATCTTTTACTGGATGTTTTAAAATTAATTCTTCAATTCTAAGGAAAGATGAACACATAATATAAGGCTGTGGTATTTTTCAGACTCTAAGCAAATATTAAATAAAAGCTTTATAGCTAAACAATTCAATCAAGGAGCAAATTCAGACTTCTTACAACAATTGAGTGGATTATCTCTGCAAACAAATCAAATTCATTTAATGTAGCAATAGAAATGCCAAAACTAGGCTAATTTAAATAGTCCCAGACACAGAGTCATTGGTTAAGAAGAAGTCTGTGAGGAGATCTGCATTCAGATCAGACGTCCATATAGAGGATGGTGGCAAACAAGAACTTCATATAAATGGGCATTAGCCATAGGTGGTATATTACTGTAAGTACAAGTAATTTAGGGAGACTAGATAACACATCAGTTGCAGATTTGGAAAATGTATGGGAGTTTGATAAGAAAAGTTAAGTATCCCTATATTTAGCAACACCTAAAAAGGTTCTATAAACCTGGAGACCAAAGCATTCCACTTTAAAATCATCCAGAGGATCTACTGGGTTCCAAAGCTTAACAGAATGCTGGCTTTATCACTATGATATGGGAACGTTTGTTCAACTGCTGTGGGTTATTCCAGATTTAGGTTATTTGAGGCAAGTACTGAGCCAGATTCTGGGCTGATCTACACTTTGGCAACATTGGTTTATGCAAGATGGGAGTTAGAGCAGGACTGGCCCACTTGCTCCAAAATGAAAGTGATAGTGAATGAGCTTTCCTTTTTTCTTTGGCTACATTAATTGTTTTTTCACTGACTCTAAACGTGCCTTCTCCATCCTTCATCCAACTATTGTGCAGTGTGCTGCGTACATTACCTTGCTCATGTCTTGTATCTGTAGACTGTGCCAGAGGTTACATTTTTACTTTTTCCCTTAAGATTGAATTGCAATCTGTTTTCATAGAGGTTTTCAAGGTTAAGTGCTCCCCTTTCCTCTTGCCATTTCTAGACTCATAAAGTTTCCCCCTGCTATGTCTTCACTGAGATGTTAAAAAAGGAGAAATGACTTAGGGCTCCCCATAATGTTTGGGAGAATCTGCTGCATTTCACCTTAGTGGAATGGCATGTTATGAGGATTTTCTCCTGTTAATTGTATATCTTGTTTTTCCCCTTTCTTTGTTGAAACAGGGTAATGTGCAATACCTTTTGCGGCTCCTCCCTCAACCCCCCTACAGACCAAAGCTAGGAGGTAGTGCTGTTTAGCATGTAAATAAAGCACCGCTTTTCCCCAGTAAATAGATCTGTCTGGCATTATATGCCAGGAACTCTCATCTACACAACAATGAATTCAAGTCCTGCATTGTTTGTTTTCTTTCACCGTAGTAAAGGTGATCACTCCATAATTAGGTTTTTCCCCTCCCTCCCTCCTTCTTTAACTTCATCTTTACTAGTTATACTTAGTGCTCAGCATTTCACATCAATCAGGTCAAAATCCAAAGGTAGCCTATTGACATCCATTTAGTATTACTGGTTCCTATCATCCAGCCCCACATAAAATACGCATGTTCTTGAGCTGACGAAGGACATTGTATTGCAGATATATTTGGAAAGAAATGCCTAGAATTCACTATTCTGGCCAGAGGAGTGGGGCACATGCTTTTTGCATTTTAATTTGAAATTCAGTGAATATTTTGAATGCCACAGCATGTCTATAATGTTATTTAAAGGATATTGTGCATTCAGGCATATAATGATTGACATTGGCTGTAACTTGATGCAATGTTGCCTGTTTTAATTCTTTTTGGTGCAGTGGTATCTTTGATCACTTCCTATTCACTGGAAAAACCCCACAATTGCAATCCCACATGATGTTTCAGTGAGAGGATGCCAAGTACTCTATGGTACGTAGCTATTCAAGGCACTTTGTCCACCCTCAGGCTGTTCATTAAAGTGATGGCAGTTTCTATTTTAATGAATAAAGAAGAGTGCAAATTCCCCACTCCATTCATGGACCTTGAATAGTAAAGAGGAATGTTTTGTTTTGTTTTTTTCCCCTATTCCCTACTTCTTTGTTTTCTTGGAAATTGTGTAAACTTCTTCATAACTATAGCCACCACTACGTATGCATGCAAAGAATGTCCCAGTTACATTTTTTTGAGTCTAGGGTAGGTGTTGTTTAGAAGTCCATTCAATCTCCCCAAATCTCATTGAAATACATAACACAATATATTACCTGGGGGGTGAGGGAGAGAGAATTCACTATTTTTCTTCTCTATTCCTCCCTCCCCAATGGACTGTATTGAGACAAAATGTCTTTCCCTACAAAAACAGCATTTTGCACTCAGTGACTTCCACTTAAAAGTCAGGATTTGCTCACTGTTTCCCAGCTGGGGTATTGGAGAAACTACAGAAAGAAACTGGAGTAGGAATGTATAGCACTTTAAAGTTAAGCACATGCTGAAGTGCTTTGGTGAATCTGGTCCTAAATGCCTACAGTCAATGTAAATGGAGGGTAGAATGCAGGATCTCTCCCTCTCAGACCACTTCTCTGATTAGACTGCTATCCAAGGGAGAATGCAATGAACTCTATCTGTTGTACACAAAAGCTACCCGTAGGCCAGTCAGAGGGCAATGACATGAGAATTTCTCTTCTCTAATGGGCTGAGTTAGTAGAGGGAGATTGATTTAAAGACTGGATTTATTCCCAATCTTTGCTGGCAGCATTGAGAGTTGCCAGGAGGCTTGTTTGTCCAGTGGGTTAAGATGTATATGTATTGCATGCTGTGCTCTTGTTCACATCTACTTCACTGTCTATGATGGCAGAAAAAATTTGTGGTAGGAAATGTTACCTAGATATCATGGTGATGGAGCTACTACTAGTCATTAATGAGTACAGCATGATGGGCCTTAGCTACTTTGGCTTGGGATTTGGATTAGGGGCTTTATGGCCCACCTCTAGATTGTGACTGAGTGAATAAAGTAGCAAGAGCAGAAACCCTGTTCCCTGTCCCAAAGACAGAGGCAGAGTAGTGTCACTGTGCAAGGAGCAGTGTAACCCTTCTGCAGGCCCTAGCATGAAGGCCGGGCAAAAAGTGGATTTTTGTAGACGTGCTCTGAAGGGGCTTTCTCCTCAGTTGGGGGAGATGAGTTCCTTTGCTTGGTCGTATGATTTGTATTCAAATGTATGAAATCAAGTAACTGCATACAGTTTTATCTTGCCAAGGAAAAATTGAGACAAATATTCAAACCTAAAACGTTGCCGTATTTCATAATTACATATTGGTTCCAAGAGAGTGGGGAATTATTTGAACATTAATTCTATGTGCATATATTCTTTCAAAGCCCCATCCCAAAGCATGCAAACATTAGGAGGTTGAAACATTTAATCACTTAGTAAACATCTCTCAATGGGATTGCCATTTAGTTATTGTCTTAATTGATTTTCTACATTGAAAATACAATGAGCATGGATACATACAGTGAGCATGGATCCAGACAGGAAAAAGTCTACATCTTTACAGCTAAACAAAAGCATGTCTTGCCTCCTTCTGAAACTTCCCTGCCTTCTTAGAAGCTGTCTGCTTGTGTACTTCCTCCTTTCTCTCCCTTGTTCATGCATATTTGAATGACTTTTTTTTACCACACCTATTGCTATGGCATTTGCACTCCTAAAAGGGATTACATGAAACTGCCCGCATTATATAGCACAAACAGTCCCCTCCCTTCTACTGTGCCACCCTAAATGAAAATTTTCCAGCAACAAGCATGTCAGATACTTGATCCAAAAGAAGTGCCTTGCCTTGAGCTCTGAAGGGCACTGGCAGACCACCTGAGGGAGTTAGTGTCACAGCTAAGGACCCCCGCACTGAAAACATGATGCCTTAGTCCTCAAGAGTCCGCAATGGGGGACTGTCAACAAATATACCTCATCTCATCTCTGTCATCACCATGAGACTTTCTGGGACACAGGAGAGGGGACACACCCCCAATCTGACAGCCTGTGTGCTGTCCAGGAGGATAAAAATCTCAGAGAAGGAGAACATCAAACTGGAGCAGAAAGAAATGATGTCATAGTTGGGACGTACCTTCTCCCTAAGGATACCTCTCCAGGGAGGGAATCTCAGTTATGAGGAAGAGACAGGTAATAGTAATGGGTGATTCAAATCACTAGCAATATAGATAGCTTGATTTGTGATGACCGAGAGAACCTCATCGTGAATTGCGTGCTGGGTGAGAAGGTTACAGATCTCTCAAGACATCTAGACAGGCTTATGTGCAGTGCTTGGGAGGAGCCAGTGGATGTGGTATATGTAGATACCAGTGACATAGGAAAAGATAGAAGAGTGGTGCTGAAGGCCAAATTTAGGCTGCTAAGTAAGAGATTAAAATCCAGGACCTCAATGGTAGCATTCTCTGAAGTGCTTCCAGCTCCAAGCGCCAGTTAGGCAGAACTGCAGGGTCTCAGTGCATGTATGAGATGATGATGTAGGGAGGAGGGTTTTAGATTTATTAGGAACTGGGGAACCTTTGGGGAAAGGAGAAGTCTATACAGGAAGACTAGGCTCCACCTAAACCAAAATGGAACCAGACTGCTGGCATATAAAATTAAAAAGGTCGTAGAGCAGTTTTTAGACTACGGGCTGGCTGCTTTTTTTTTTTAAATAGACTGCTGAGTTGACAAACAACTTTCCCCGAGTTGTTACCCCTGCAACCTCAACCTGGAATAGGAAGGTCATTTTGTGTTCTTTCACATCACCATGAACAAAGATTTTGCATTAGGAATGTAATTAACAATATTCTTGATACCCACATGTTGTAATATTCCCACTTGCTCTCCTATAGCTGTGTTGACTCTACAGAACTAAAAGGAGTAGAAGGTAGTAAAAAAAAAAAAACCCAACAAACCCACCATGTATTTAGGTACTGGTCCTATAAAGACTTAAGCAGGTGCTTAACTTTAGATACTGTGAGTAGTCTGAAAGCTTGAGGCTTTAATCAGTGAGGTGAGTAGATATGACCCAGGAACAGGGCTTTGGAATAAGACTGTGGCACTTGCCCAAATAGAACTCCACCTTAAGGGCAAAAATATCTTCATATTGCCTGGATGTGTGGATTTCCTTTCCATAACTGAAGCATCAGGAATAATTAGATGGAAAGATACTTAAGCCAGTAAGGAAAATACACTGTATTTTACGATGCTCTCTCTAGGATTCTTGTGTAACATGAGAGAAATTACATAAACATTGGTAAGTTAGGGGTAGAATTACAACCATGCATTTGTTTAAACTGTTCTGTGATGCTTTCCTCACTTTTTTATGGTTCTATTAATGATTTTGAAAATTGTGAGCTTAAGGAGTATTAAAATGTCTTGGCAAGTATTGTTTCTCAATCTTTTTACTGCTGGATTATATATACCTTGTTTCTATTTGATTTTGATTGCTTGCTTGGCCTAGATTCACTGCAAACATTTGGTATGATTGAATAATTTTTAGTTGTGCTTTCTTGCCATGCTTTATGTTTTGCAGCTACAGCATTGCCAGTCAGCGCCACAGACTACAGTCTTTTTATCCTTTGCTGGATTTTTAAAAGGGTATTTTATTGCCTGTCATTACCATTCATTGTGGCTTTATGGACTGTGCTCACTGCTTGCGCACTCTCCTGATGTTTCCTTCTAGCTTCTCTGCCACATATTGTGCCCTCTATTATGCTAGGAGGTTCAGGGCTTCTGTTGAAGGTTTTATATCTTTCCTTTTGCAGCCCCCACTTTTTCAGCATGCTTTTGATTTTTCCATTCTATGAGAGTTGCTGGAGTTTGAAGAGGAGAGAATGAATTCCTTAATGTCCAGATGATTTAAATTGTACTGAATGTTTTCAAATATTGTTGCCTGTTTCATAGCATGTAGGTTAACTAAATTCCAAGCAGGGCTGTTTAAGAAGTTCTTTGTTACTCTTCTATCTCCTCTTGCAGTGCTGCTGGGCTAGGAAAATTAAAGGTAACTGCAGTGATTAGTTCAAATACTTCAGTTTGGTGTGGATAAAATGGAACTTGACTCCAACTAAAAGATACCTGAGGAGTTTTCATAACTAGACTCTCCCCATCTTAGTCTATCTCTAATATCTCCTTAAATGTGACAAGTGCTGATGTCTGCCATCTTCCTGATGCAGTATTTCCCTGCTGAAAGCCAAGTCTGCCACCACTGTGGCCCCATCCTGAATTCCTCAGCTCAAGCAAAACTCCCATTGCTTTATATCACCCAGATTCATCCTTGCTATAATTCTATCAACTGTACCAAGACTTCAGCTATGGAATTATTATCATGGGGGTGAATTTGACCCATTTGGAAGATCAGGACTGGACCCATAGTTGGTGACAAAGGTAGTGTCATTTAGCAGATTAAGGACATGTCTACAGGAGAAAGTTGTGTAACACCGACAGACCCCGGTCCTCATCAGGCGGGATCAAACCTGAGGCCTCTGGAGCTTAGTGTGTGTGTGTATATATATAAAGAGAGAGATCTCTCTCCTCCCCTTCTCCCACCCCCCCCCCCCCACTTCCCCACTAGATGGGACAGAATACCATACCCAGGAGGTGTGTGGGTTACAGTTACGTTGGCATAATCTAAGCGGTGAATTTACGCCAATATCATTAAACCAGTGCAAACCCCTGTGTAGCACGCATTGGGGACATATTTAAACTAAACCAGTATAAGGGATTGTACTGATTTTAACTATTGATTTTAGAATAAATTTAAGTTAAATTAGTGTGTCTTAACTTGATTTTTAAAATTCAGATATTTGCTTCCACAGTATTGCCACTAGATGAAGTTATCTGTATTTTTAAAATACAGTTTTCCTTTAAAATAACATAACTGAAACTCACATTCCCAGTGAAGTACCAGGTTACTTTGTCAAAATGGGACCAATGTTATGAACTCAAGTCTCCTCTTCTCCCCTCCTCTCCTGATTATCTGTAATAGCTATTAACCTGTGATTTTAGTCCCCTTGTGTTGCAAAGATAGATCATTTTAAATAGCCCAACCATCCCATTGACTTCAGAGGGGGTTGAGGTTGCTCAGCACCTTCCAGAAGATGCTCAACACCTCTGAGGGCTGGGCCTCAAATACTTATTTGTATGAGCCCTTCATTATCTATTCTGAAAATGAAACTGGTTGTAATGTAAATTATAGAATGAATCTTTCTATCGCTTAAGATCTTGCAACTTAAACCTCCTAGGTTGCTTATCTGCCTTCTGCCACCTCCCTATGGTTTATCCCGTACACTTGGCATTCCTTGCATATAAATTTCAATCGTACCCAGAGGGTACCTCTATTCTGTAATAAGTTGCATCGTGAACAATTTAGCAAGAGAGCTGTTCTGTCCAAACGGTGAGTGAAACATTCTTTAGCAGGAAAAGAAAAACGCTTGGGGGCTCCATGCATATTTCTATTGTAACACTGTAATAAGTCAATTGTATTGAAATTAAAATGAAGCTCAGAGTTTTATATCTCCATTCAATCACGTGATAATATGGAACTTTCCAAAAAGCTCAAAGCAAAGCATCCCCAGCATGTCCCAAATCATAAGGTCCAGAAACTCAGGTTGATTGGCTAACCATTTCTACATTGATTCACAGCAGTCATTAAAATATGCCCTTATCTTAGCAGGATACATTTGCAATGTCATAATCTTATTATATTCCAGTTGTCCATTTCTCTGCTGGTCAGGTTATATATAATACTTGTCTCTTATGATTCCTTAGCGGCTTCTGACCCTATTTCATGCACAACTTGAAGGTTACCATTTCCTGTATTTTAGAAAGAATCCTGTTGTAAAATCTTTTTTGTATCACTCAGGGAGATGCTCCCTGAAGCCATTTTTGGCAGTGCAGTCTGGTATACATGGACTTACTCTACTCAGTATGTTTTGTGTGTTAGCCAGCAAGATCAGCAATGGAAGGCTTCTTGGAAGCACTGACTTTCAAGGGCTGATTAGAAGAAAAGAAATGGAACTTAATGTACAGAGAATGAGAGGCCAAGTGCCTTTCTTGGACATGGAAAAAGCTCTGTCTGCCCATGATGTTCATTTTATTATGGCCCTAGTTTGCACTTCCATAGCTTCATATCTACTGAATATGTGCAGGAACTTGTAGGGTGAAGAGGGTTTTAGCTGGGGGAGAACTGGAGCTTTCTGGAAGGCCTGGGTTGGGGAAGGGGGCTGCTGATTCACGACAATAGGGCATCAACCATTCCTGAAACACCAAGCCAGCAGCAGCATAGGGAGCCTGCAACAGGGTGATCTGCCCCTTTCAGGGCTGGCAAGCCTGGAGCCAGTCAACCCTGTTCAATTAGTCCTGCCTGCCCTGCTACATCTGCTGCACTGCACCTAGGAGGAGGAAAGCCCCATTGTCCAGCAGTTGGGAGGTGACTGGGAAGAAGAGCAGGCAGGCTGTGCCTACAGGGGGCAAGGAGCCTGGCTGGGAGTCAGGACCTGTCTGAGGACTCTGCTCAGCCTGAGCTCGTTGTAGGAGAGTGGGGCCTAGTCCAGATGGCTGGGGGCCTGCCTGTAAAGAAAGGAGCTGGAAGCTGAGCCTGGTTGGGCTGAAGATTAGTTTTGTGCTTTTGTTGGATTTGTCTAAAGAACTCATTACCCTGGGATAGGGGGAACTGTCTGTAGTGGCTTGGCCCATGGGCCACGTCAGATCTATAGCTGAAGTAAGGGAAGCTGAAGCAGAGATGCTGCAGTGCTACTCTGTGCCATGAGAGAGTGTATCGGGATGGGGAGTCTTGTACAGAGCCCTTGATACCTCATTTTAGACACCTCTCATTCAACTCAGGCCTCTCCTTCCCCCAACACGTGATCTTCTTCTCCCCGGCTCCTACCCTCACCCTACACTTTCCAGCTCAAATCAGCTGTTTCACTAAACCTTGCCCAACCTATCTGCCCTTCCCATTCTCCTCTCATACCTGTGCCCAGCCGTCTCCTCTCCCCATCCCTAATCCCTGCAATCATTAAAATGTGAAATGGAAGATTTAAAGTTGTGCAAATCTCAGTGCATCCTGAACTCTGGAGTCACTATCTGTGGATCCATAATATTCCATTAGTCTTAGAATAAGCCTTCTGGAAAAGGCTTACTTTTCTGGAAAAATTACTAAATAGCTTAATTTTGATGGGTGACGTCACTGTACAAAATTACAGGCCTCAGCTAGTGGGATCCAGTGCAGTAGATATAATCTGTTTCCCCTTTCAATTTTTTGCTATGCAGCTGCAAACAAAGCTAGAAGAGTCTTGAAACTGTGTTTACCAGCTCTGTGTAGGTTGTTTATAACTCCAGAACCACTTTCCTTGAGTCACTTCAGAGTTTGTAGAAAATTTCTCCATCCTGCATCTAACTGGACTAGAGACTATTCTTTTGGGGGATTTTAGAGAGGAGGCTTGAATAAGGCTTACAATGAAAACTAAGTTGGTGGTGGTTTATCTGTATTACCATAGTTCCCAAAGGGGCAGTGTGAATGAATGGCAGTCATCCCAGAGAATCCCCTTTGGCTAGGCATAGTGTGGCAGGTGGGCTGTGCCCCACTTGCCTTCAGCTGTTACAAACAAGGTCAGACACTGTTTCTTTAAGGACCTTGGACTAGGAGCCGGGCAGAGTGGGTGGGGCTAGGCTCTCCTCTTCCCCAGTCAGTCAGGGACTTGGATAAGGAGACCAGCATAGTCTGCCTCCTCTCTCAGAACAAGGCAGATACCAGCAGGGGAAGGTACCCTGCTGAAATCTCCAAAGTGGGAGAGTAATTAGGAAGGGTGCCCAGCTGAAGGAAGCTGGGAACAAGAGGAGATAGGTTATCAGACAGTTTCTTTAATGAAGAACCCCGTTCTTCCAAAGGTCTTATTTATTGATAGTTGTCATAAACATAGGTAAAGTGCTCTGTTAATCAAGTTCTCTAGAGCCCCTCAGCTCTCCTCTCCGGAGCTGAGTTGGAATTTCGCCAGCTGTAAGGCCTTTACCAGCTTCTCCCTCATTTGGGTCCTTTTCTTTAATTATTCTCCAGGCTTTCAGGCTCTCAAGCTAGCCTTTGCTAGCTTGCGTCTCCTGCTGTCTCCAACCTCTTGCCTTTGGGTAACCTATCTCCTCTTGTTCCCAGCTTCCTTCAGCTGGGCACCCTTCCTAATTACTCTCCCACTTTGGAGATTTCAGCAGGGTACCTTCCCCTGCTGGTATCTGCCTTGTTCTGAGAGAGGAGGCAGACTATGCTGGTCTCCTTATCCAAGTCCCTGACTGACTGGGGAAGAGGAGAGCCTAGCCCCACCCACTCTGCCCGGCTCCTAGTCCAAGGTCCTTAAAGAAACCGTGCCCGCCTTTCTGTCAACCACTACTACTTCTTGGGACTTCTTCCTCTCCATGTCTATCCCTCTTTAAATCCTCCAGTATTTCTGTTGGACCTTTCAAATCCTTAAATGGCCATGCCAGATGGTGGGGTCGGCTGACTGCTGAGCCCTACTGCCTTTAAGGGCACACAGTCCCATCACCGGTGGCTTAAATAAGATTGACAAACTCCCACCAATTGAATTTTCCACTGAATGCATCCGATGAAGTGAGCTGTAGCTCACGAAAGCTTATGCTCAAATAAATTTGTTAGTCTTTAAGGTGCCACAAGTCCTCCTTTTCTTTTTGCGAATACAGACTAACATGGCTGCTACTCTGAAACCTGTCATTATATTACAGTAATTCTTAGAGGCTGCAACTGAGATAGGAGCCCCATTGTGTTAGGGATTGTACAAAGGTATGTAAGAGACAGTTCTTGCCTGGAAGAAGCAACAAGCTAAGTAGATGAGATGAAAGAAATGTTATGCCCATTTTGCAGATGGAGAACTGAGGCTGTGTCTACACTATGGACTTTACAACGGCACAGCTGTACTGCTACAGCTGGGCCATTGTAAGGCGTGCAGCGTAGCCTCTTTTTGCCACTGGGAGACATGACAAAATAAAGCCACCCACAGTGAGGGGTGGTACCTTCGTCGCCGGAAGACTGTCTCCCACTGATGAAGCGCTATCTACACCGATGCTTTTCATTAAAACTTTTGTCATTCAGAGGTGTGTTTTTCTACATCCCTGAGCAACAAAAGTTTTTTAACAATGAAAGTGCAGTATAAACATAGCCTGAGGCACAGATAAATTAAGTGACTTGCCCAGGATCACACAGGAAGTCTGTGGTAAAATCAGGAACTGTTCAGAGTCCCAGTTTAGTGCTTTAAACAAATTCATCCATCCCCTTAGTTAATTTCATCGTTTGCTATAGTATGGCTGCTAATGCTCCATATATGCTAACTTCTTTTTCTGACAGGAAGAGTCATTGATCACATTTTTGTAGCATTCCTCCTAATGAGTCATATTCTGCTCCCACTGAAGTCATTCCTACTGACTTCACGTGCGGCCATGAAAGGCTTATATAGACAGTTTGTGTCATAGTAATTACATCTATTTATTTTACTTCACAATGAGTCTACTTACTGGACTTGCCTTTGTCTTTATCCCATAAGCTATTGTATGTCTTAAAAATCAACAAAATGATACCTTTAAAAAAGATTTGTTGATGTTTGGACTTGGACATAAAATTAGATCCATTCATCAATATTACTACAATGTGACAGCATCATTACCATATGTTGTTTGAAGACCTTCCTCATTTATCCACTTATAAAATAACTGCATCTTGTAGTAATAAAAACTAAAAATTAATGCAAGAAGAATAGTTATTGGCATCAAGAAGTAAACTATAAACTACTTTTATTGTGCCTTCTTTCTCCTGGCTTTCTTTGTGTTGTATTGTCATGTATTCACCACTTTCCTTACATGACATGTCAGAGGACTTAAAACAATGAACAATATAGATTTCACAATGGGATTTATGCAGCATTTATTACATTGTAAATAACATTCCACAAATACAAGCACCTTTTCTACAGGGATGGAACCTTAAGCACTTACCAGTGTATAACATTATCTTCATATAGTACCGGCTCCAGCATCAGTAATCCGCGTTTGCTCCAGAAATCTACTACGTGAATTTATATAATGTTTCAGAGGACTTGTTTGTCCTCATTGTCCTAAATTTTAATCTTGGCAATGTTCAACCATTACCTGTCTGAGTAATTGGCTAGATTATCTTCCCAGTTTGCTTTGCCACAAACCCTAATTCAGTAAAGGGATTGATTGTGATCTGAGTTACGCTGGTCTAAAACTGGAGTGACTCCCCTAAAGTCAAACTTATGTTAGGATAAAAACAGCTGTAAATGAGACCAGAATTAGACACAGACTAGAGGCCAAGGAACCAGATTTCCTGCTGTGCCCATTATCCAATGTGTGTAGTATGGGGTGACAGAGAAACCGGTTGTTGCTCACTTTTGCAGGAGCTAGTTCTATGCTAGTCCAGGTCCTGGCACATTTTTACAGCAGCCTAGAAGCTAATATAAAGTAAGCCTGCTTGCAACGTCTACCCAGTTGTAGTTCATCAGTAGAGAATAGCTGGGTTGTAGTTGACCAGTAGAATAGCTGGAATGCTGTATTGTTCTGACTATAGGCCTGGTGGACTACAGAGGCAGATGGCATAGGAGCTGACTGTGTGCCAATCTTCACCCACATTGAGGGAATCCACAGGTGTAGAGATGTCATAAATATAAAGGGAAGGGTAAACACCTTTAAATCCCTCCTGGCCAGAGAAAAAACCCTTTCACCTGTAAAGGGTTAAGAAGCTAAGATAACCTTGCTGGCACCTGACCAAAATGACCAATTAGGAGACAAGATACTTTCAAAGCTGGGGGGGAGGAAACAAAGGGTTCTCTCTGTCTGTGTGCTGCTTTTGCCTGGACCAGAGCAGGAATGCAGGTCAGAACTCCTGTAAAGAGTTAGTAAGCAATCTAGTTAGATATACATTAGATTCTGTTTTGTTTAAATGGCTGATAAAATACATTGTGCTGAATGGAATGTATATTCCTGTTTTTGTGTCTATTTTAACTTAAGGTGTTGCCTACAGGGATTGTCTATGTTTTGAATCTGATTACCCTGTAAGGTATTTACCATCCTGATTTTACAGAGATGATTCTTTTACTTTTTCTTTAATTAAAATTCTCTTTTAAGAACCTGATTGCTTTTTCATTGTTCTTGAGATCCAAGGGTTTGGGTCTGTGCTCACCTATGCAAATTGGTGAGGATTTTTATCAAGTCTTCCCCAGGAAAGGGGGTGTAGTTCTTGGGGGGATATTTTGGGGGGGGAGACGTTTCCAAGTGGGCACTTCCCCTGTTCTTTGTGTAACACTTTGGTGGTGGCAGCGTTTAACCTACGCTGGTAAGAATAAGCTTAGGGGGTCTTTCATGCAGGTCCCCACATCTGTACCCTAGAGTTCAGAGTGGGGAAGGAACCTTGACAAGAGAGCAGCTTTCTGTCTCTTTTGCTCCTTAAACTTCTATCTGTTCTACAGAAGGGAGTTGGGTTGGATTTGTTCTGCATATTTGTTAAAAGAACTGCTGTCTAATAGAACGTGCCTAGAGGGGCTATGGGAAGGCAAACACTGAACATTTTTCTATTACAATTCCCACTGCAGAAAATAAGGTACAGGGAAGCTTTGAATGTGCTTGTAGCCCACAAAAATCACTGGGCTGAACTCTGCTCAGCTACAATAGTCTTTCTCTCTTTCGGCTTCAGTTCAATTTACTCCTGGTTTACATCAGCAGGACAAGGATTGGGTCCATCTCCTCAGCACTTCCCCTCTATTGGCAGTTTCCTTTGTTACAGATGAAACGCAACACCAAGAGTTCCTTTGCCTAAATTCCTGGACACCGAAGAGAGAGCTAACCAGATGAGTGTTTGACATCAAGCCCCAGTCATCTCTACTGTTTTGGTTAAATCTCTCATTAGTTTTATGGCCCTTCTTAAACTTTTGTCATGTCTGATTGCTTTTTCACAGATTTGCCCCACTAAACTGGTTTTATTTGCTGAGCTGTGTTTTTGAGCTTATTTACTATCAATGAGTCTTCTCTGTACTTCAACATTTGCTGCCAACCTGTAGATCCTTTAAACTTTGACATTTCTTTCTGGTGCTGAATGTGTTCTTGCATTCGTGCAATTAGCTGCCTAGGTCACACAGCAGATCAGTGGTGGAACAGGGAATAGAACCCACATCTCCTGGATACCAGGCCGGTGCCTATCCACTAGATTACACTGCTTCTTGAGAACTACAAATGAAACTTTCTGAAACGATTTGACTTGTTTAAACAAAATACAGTTACAAGAGACACGTTTGTGTCTGTAAATTGTTAAAGTAGCAATCCTTATAAGTACATGGGACCTGCAGTCAGAAGTTGGATCCAATAGCTAGGAAAAAAAAATTGGAGTGGGGAGTGGACTCTCTTCTGTTCATGGGAGAAAATTTAAACCTATGAAGAAAATGCCATGATTTTCTAGAGCTTGTTCATGCTGCAAAATCAGTTCTTTTGTAGTAAGAAGCTTGGTGGTTCTTGTGAATTAAAATGGAAGATTCTTATATCAGTTCTTTTACAGTTTGAATGTTAAAATGTGTGGATGTGAAAACCACTTGTTAAGATGTCTCTGAGGATGTTTGTACCTAATTAAACACCTTAAGCTAAAACAATCCTTTGTTTTGAAGGAACCAAGTGTTTTTGTTAAAATCCTGGCATATTTAATTTCATTTCATCATACTGACACCCCATTGACCAAAAAAAAAAAAAAAAAAAGGCAATTTCATTATTTCATTTGCTTTTGCTCTGTATGAAAATGAAGCCCAGTTGAGATTTTGTAATTAAGTTCTCTCACATAACACAACATCGGAAGAAAGGAATATGTCTGTGAAATGTGCACTGAATCTGAATGGAGAAGCTAATTCGGAATTTAAAAAGACTAACTTCTGCATGTTCATAAATGAAAATCGCCCTTCACAACGTGTCTCACCAGTGGGGGCTCTGTACAGGGCCAGATGGTGGAGACCATACTCATGCCAGTGAGCAATTACTCAGGCAAGTCATCCCATTGATATCAATGGGACCATTCATGGAGGAAGGTGCTATTCAGCACGAGTATCTGAATCTGGAGCACAATGAGGGTCACTTGCAAGACTCTAAGCAACTAAAAAGAAGTGTAGACTCCTGGTGCAAATAATTTCTCTCACTGCTGCAATCATACTGGGTTGCACGGGGTAACTGAGAACAGTGTATTGAATACCTTAGTTATCGATCTGGGGCCCAATCCTGCAACCTTTCTGTGGGAGGCTTGCAGGGTCATGTTCTTTATAAAATTATTTTGAGCTCACACCTCAAACCAACAGGAGAGTGGGTTTGTGTGTGTGGGTGGGGAGAAAACCTGGATTTGTGCTGGAAATGGCCCACCTTGATTATCATACACATTGTAAGGAGAGTGATCACTTTAGATAAGCTATTACCAGCAGGAGAGTGGGGTGGGGGGAGAGAAAACCTTTTGTAGTGGTAAACACACACAAACCATGAAAAAATGGGTATAAAGAGATCTTCTGTACTTTCCACAGTATGCATCTGATGAAGTGAGCTGTAGCTCACAAAAGCTTATGCTCAAATAAATTGGTTAGTCTCTAAGGTGCCACAAGTACTCCTTTTCTTTTTGCGAATACAGACTAACACGGCTGTTACTCTGAAACTTCAAACAGTGTTTTCTATTGGAGTTTAACAATGAATGATGGAAACCGTTAGCCAAATCATACTCTATTTGCTTATATTAAGAGTCTGACTTCACTCGGAGTACCTGAATGAGGAAGTTGAATAGAGGTTAGCCCAACATCTTACCCTCAATCTGTGGAACTACTTAGTTTAAATAGGATCTTTTTTTAAAACCCTTTAAAATGTAAGGGGATTAAATAGAAAATAATAGAGTTCAGTGACTGATTAACCTGTGTAGGCAACATTTAAAGTGACCAGCTCTGGTTCTCTCTTCTTGTAATGATTCTTACTGAGATTCCCAGCTGCACTTGGCCCCCCATAGGAGGGTTGGCAAACCAATTCAGATACAAGGAAGAATCAACCCCAGCCTTCAGCTGATTATTTCTTTTGTCCTTGGCTTCCATGTACTTGGTGGTGATCAAACAGGAAGAGAGACCTACAATACTGAGACCTCGGTAGCACCTGTAATGTTGGGAATTTCCTTGGTAGGCAGATGGCAGTGATAATACTTGTGCGTAGCTATATTTTTTAAGTGAAACTCCTTGATGTTGGTTAGAAGTTCCCCGAAGAGGGTAAACTAGACGGTAGTGTTTTTTATTTCAGTATCCAATACTTTCATCAGTGAGGATGGGAATAATTACAGTATATATCAGTACCCTGAATATTTGGTAAGATAAACATTTCTGTCTCTAACTACTCTTCTTCCCCTCTCAACCCCCAAAATATCTAAAGCACAGAAGGACTTTAAGGGTTAAATTTTCTCATGGCTCATGTAATAATCAGTCACCTCCACTTATTCCATTATAGCTTAATTAGTATTTTCATGTGCATTTCCTAACACCTTTCAAAAAGACCTAGGTAAACATAAGCTGTTCTGGTGATTACTTAATCATGTGATACCTGCATCTCCCTTTGGCTGCCCTACTAAAACTTGCCAGCCTGCTCTGCAGTATTGTCATTAGTGAGCTGTCATCTGTCCTTGCACTAGGTTATACTTTAAGGAATCAGTCATACTAACTATTGTTATGACTGTTCTCAAAAGTATTATTGAGAAGCACTTTGACAGTGCATGCACAATATTTTTATTTAAATGCAAGGCATTGATTCATGATGTGAAGGCACTAATGTTAATGAGGCAGAAAAAATGAATCATCGTTCTTCACTAGCATCTTCCAATGTTTCTGGAAATGATGAAGGGGAAGGTGGTGAATAGCTGTGTGTGAGCAAGAAGCAGCAGAGATACCAAATTGACTGCCCTATCTCAAGGGTTAGCAGGGATCCATGTGTTCACACAGACAGTCACATCCTTGTGGGATTTCCCTCCAATATCATATCTACTCATACTCTTGGAAAAAACAGAGTGATTGATTGGGCTCCATGCTTGCACTGGACTCAGTGGGAGTTTTGCCATTGAGCCCAACAGGAGGAGGAGTGGGGTGCTTGTCGTATTGGATGTCCAAGGAGGAATAGACTTTTTAGAGATTGAGCCATTGCCTGTTAAAGTCAACTCAGCTTTAGGCTGTTAGAGATGGGGTTGCCAGTGGATGAGAGGCAGCAGAAGCAAATTATTTAGTTATCCTTGCATAATTCTTGACAGCATAGTCTGCTATCATTCTTTGTTGACTGACAGCCTGCATACATTTTTAGCACATTTCACATTTCACTGCAAACATCAGAATTATATGTTTTAGCTGAAAGGCAGCCAAAACATCTGAAAGGCTCATTGTTTACCCAACTAACATTTTCAATACAAATTAAGTTGAACAATTCTAGAAAACAACTGTATATTATTACGCCCCTGCAAGCACACTGGCCATTCAGGCCCACAAATGTTAATGTAAACTGTAGTGTGACTTGATAAAAGCACTGTGAAAGGTTCTGTTTTTGTTAATGTCAGTGACCTTGTATAGCTGTCTGAGAACTGTTCAATCTCCTATTCAGGATGTATAAAATTAATATACCTAAGGGGAGGATGTTATTAGGAGCAAGATCGGAAATGCTACAGGAAATGCTGCTGACGGAAGGCTGAAATTATCCTCTAGACATTATTCAAACAGATCCATGCTTAAAATTAAACCTACAAGAAATCCTTTTAGTAGTTAGTCACCAAACAAAATAAGTCTATTGATTGTATCTTCATTTGTTGCATCTTAATAAAAGAGAGGGTTTTAAAACTAGAGAAAAGAACGGAGAAAATGCTATTAGAAGTGTTAACATATTAAAAGGTAACCACAATGGATATAATAAAATACAGTATTCACAAGGCATGATAGCAGACCTCAGTGAAAATATCTGTGCCCCTATAAGTTCCTAACAAAACTGAAAAGAACTCTTAATCTATTTTCTATTGGGAGGCTTTCCCTCAAAAGCCATGCATTATTCTCCGAATCAATCTCACTGTACAAGATAATTATCTATGCATGGATGCTTAGTAGGAAAGACATCTCCAGAGAAGCTCAACTTTTTTTTTTTTTTTAACAAAAGGGGCAAAAAAAGGGGATGTGGGGGGGAATGAGGATCAGTGTTGAAAACCCAGTTAATGACATGCTAATGCGCACAAATGAATATTGAAAGAACTCCAAACGTTGCTTTGAAATTAATTATACCTCTCCCATTGTCCTTTAAAAATGGAAGATTAAAACCTGTACGGCAGTGTTTACTATGTTTAATTTTCAATTGTTTCTTTGATGTAACAGATAGAAAGGCTTGCACCTGCAAAGTAAAAAGGCTGTGAACAGACTGCAAACATTCTGCAAACACTTCATCAGGAATGTTAGTGGTCTGCCTCCCCTAGCATAAGGGAGCCTTGATGATATCTTTGTGCCTTTGACTCCTTTTGATTAATAAATGCAAACAAATTTCTCTCAGTAACCTCTGTTGCAATTTCTGCATGACAATTAGGGACAACCTCTAGTGAAGGGATACACTGAAGTCTGTTCCCTTTTCCTCTGCTACAGAATAAATAGTTGATGTTTAATGCTTTTTGACAAATAGAGAATGAAATCTTTTGTAGCCATGCAATCTTGGCTACTGTTCATTATTCTGCTCTCAGCAATGAAGGATCAATGTTTACCGCAGTATTATGATAGTCTGGGTGGACAATCTGATTTTTGTTCAGGGGTGGGGGAGGCTACTGTGCCCTGTTATTGAAATGTGGAGTACAAAAATTATTACTTTTCTGCAAAACAGATTTGCAACTTCATCAAAATGACAGATTTCAGTGGGAACCACTAGAAAGTCATGTACTACTTCAGTGGCGTAGAGTATTGGTTGACCCGGCTAGTCAACTTATGGTATGTCTACACTGGAATCATCTAGCTTTGATCCCCCTAGATCAGTGGTCCCAAACTTTTCAAGGTCTTGCCCACCCTTACCCCTGTCCGTGTGCCCCCTCCCCCACCAAAAAGCCAGGGCCAGGAGCGGGGCTGCAGCTCCCAAGTAGGGAGGGGGAGAAAACAGACAGGGGTAAGGGGTTTGAGGCTGGGAATGTTACTGTTGTGTTACATTGTTGTTTGCATTACAATAGGGCCTAAGGGCCCCAACCACTGTCAGGACCTCATTGAGCAAAACACTGAATCTAACTTTAGTAAGAGACGATCCCTGCCCTGAAGCGCTCAGACTGTAACATAATAAAAAAGGTGGGAGAAATTAATTATCCTAATTTTACAGTTATGAACTGAGGTAGAGACGGACAAAGAGCTAGATTTTTAAAGGTATTTAGGTACCTAAAGGTGCAGATAAATGTCACCTTAGACACCTGCAGCTGGCCCGTGCCAGCTGACTTGGCCCTGGGGCTTGTGCTAAGGGGTGTTTAATTGCAAGGAAGAGGTTTGGGCTCTCCCCTTGCAGAGTCCTAGAGTCCGGGCTCCAGCCGAGCCTGAACATCTACACTGCAATTAAACCGCTCCTTAGCGCTAGCCCTGCAAGCCCGAGTCAGCTGACATGGAGCAGATGCAAGTTTTTAATTGCAGTATAGACATGCCTTCTGTGTCTTAAGTTCAGAGAGGATGTCTGTGGCAAGGTGAAAAATGGAACCCAGGACTTCTGAGTCCCAGTCCAATGCATTTAACCACAAGAGAAGCTATATGTGGTACTCCAACTGAAGTCAGTGTAAGTTCTGCGTATGCACAGATGGCAGGCTACGTTTAGGGAGATTTTAAAAAAACCTAACCCTGCAATATTCTGTAAAGCTTTTCTTTCAGATGGTTGTTTAGTGGGCGTCACATCTCTGCTCTAAAGAAGTTGGTTTAACAAGGGTGCTTGGACTGACATTTTGGGAGAACCTACAGGTTTATTCCCTAGATGGCATTTCTGCCATTAACATTCATAATCTCCCCTTCAACTATTCAGATGATAACCCTACAGCCAACTATCTACTAGAAATCCACAGATCACCGGACTTACCTCCACAAATCCAATAACTCCCCCAGACACCAAGAAATCTGTTATCTATAGCCAGGCACCTCAGATACTGTAAAGTATGCTCTGAAGAAAGAGTCTGGGAATCACACCTTAACACATTCAGAACAGCCTTCACCAAACAAGGACACTCCTCCAGAGCAGTAGATCACATCCTGGAACGGGCCACCCAAATATCGCGGGAGAACCTCCTTCAGTACAGAAAAAAATACCACACCAACCACACGCTCCTAGCTGTCACCTACCACCCCACATTAGAACCTATATGGGGTATCATCAAACAATTACAATCCATACTCAATGGGGACCAGATTTCCAAAGAATCTTTCCCAAACCCCCTCTTCTGGCCTTCAAACAACCCCCACCTTCCCCCCCCCCGCCATCCCAACCTTGCCAAGTTCACCTTCAGAAACAAACTCCCCACAGACCAGGATACACCAGCTCAAAGTGGCACCAGGCCCTGCCAAACTTGCAGACATATCTCCACTGTTGTGATGATCAATACCTCGCACACTATATCTTTCCATGGGTCCTACACCTGCCTATCATAACATCGGCTGAACCTCATCAAATGCCCCAATAACAACTATATGGGTGAAAAGACAATCACCATGCTCTCAAATGAACTTTCACAGAACAATAAGACAAAACCACCCTATCGCCCATGGACAAATGCTTTTCCCAGAATGACCACTCCATATCTGATCTCTCAGTTCTCATCCTCAACGGAAACCTGCACAACACTTCAAAAGAGGAGCTTGGGGACTTAAGTTCATAACTCTGCTGGATATTAAAACCATGGACTTAACAGGCACTGTTTTATGGGCCATTACCACAACTTGTACCATACCCTGTTACTGACTAACCTTCCTTTGTCCGATGACTGCACGAATATTAATTGCCCACTTCATTTTAAGTGGTCTCCTACTACATGTGTGAACCTTTTAAGCTTAACATAAGTTCACACCCACATTCACACCTTGAAAACAGGTTCTCCCACCCCACTTTCCATCCGGGGTCTTGGGATTGTGCGTGGCTTCCCTTTGTCCCCCAAGGGATCGGCTGTCCCAGCGATGGGTTGAAGTTCCCTACTCTCTCAGAAGTGTTACAAGCAGAAATTCTTTGGACCAAAGGGAGAAATAAGGTAAGACTGCCTCCCGGACTTATGAAGCAGCTCTGAACCTTGCACTGCTTTTAAGAGCAGAGGAATCTGGCAAAGGAGACTCTTCAAACCTCCCCGATAGCCAAATTCCTTCAGTGGCCTAACCTCTGCTTCTCTAGGGAGAGGAGTACTGATCCCCACATACTGAGTCAAGGTGAGCAGAACTTTCTCTCCCACCCAGCACAGGGTGCTTTACATTTTGACAGACCACGAGGCAGAATGTGGAAAGAAGTTCCCTCTCCTTCTTCCCTGTAGTTACCTTTATCATCTCCCAAGCAGCTGTAATACACTTAGTTGAGCATTTTCAGCACTTGGGTGGGGATCATGGAGATTTGGCAGTACACTGCACCTGCCTCAGTGTGCCTAGTTCTGGCTGGAGACACTGACATCACCATGGACCAGACTGCCTAGGAAGGTTGTGGAAGCTCCTTCACTGGAGGCTTTCAAAAGGGGGCTGAATAACCATCTGTCTTGGATGGTTAGATACAACATATTCTGCATTTTAGAAGGGGGTTAGACTAGATGACTCTTGCGGTCCCTTCTCACCCTATAGTGATACGATTCTATGCTTTGTATTGCCTCTGGTACCCTGGTAAGGGTAGGCAGAGAGCTTATTTCTCTGTCTCGGGCTTCAGGACTCAGATAATTTCCCTTCAAGTCAGTAGGTCTCTTCATTCCCCTGGAGAAAGACTGTCCCATCCTCCCTGTCCACAGGTATTTGTCTGCATAAATTGGGAAGGTACCTTGATTCCTTTTGGATACTGGCAGGAAGGATACACACCCTGTCAGCCAACCCATTTACATTTTGGCCTTCACAGTCCCTAGCAAGTCAGGAGCTACCTGAGGGAGTCTGATTCACTCCTCCTGTTTTCAAAGTCATAATATCATTCCCCAAAAGCAAAGACTATGGAATATCTGACAACACACCTACAACCAGCACTCTGACTCTTCCTGGGCCTGCATAGAAATCTGTGCCATAGGCAGAGAGAAGGCTCTTACACCAGGAACTTTCTCCCAGATTCACACTCTGGGAGCATCAGATGGGGTTTCACGACCTGAGGCTTAACTGTAGTTTTAGCAGTCCCAGTATCTCTCCATCCAATGAGTGTCTCTCTATTGACTACCACCTTCAGCTCCCACTACTGAGCCCATGGACCTGCACCCAGGAGTGTGCTGCATGCCATGTGGGTAGTGGTGTGGGGTGTAAATGGCTTGGCATGAACATTATATGTCATCGGCAGACTGGATGTGAGACTCCTTCTGGAGATTCAGTCACACAGTTAACTCTGTGAGGCTAGAATGCAACTGACCTTTCGAGTACTGCACTGGGTCTCGGTACTGCACTAGGGCTGTCGATTAATCACAGTTAACTCAAGCGATTAACTCAAAAAAATTAATCACGATTTAAAACATTAATTGTGATTACTCACACTGTGAAACAATAGAATACCAATTGAAATTTATAAATATTTTTGGATGTTTTTCTACATTTTCAAATATGTCTATTTCAATTAAAACACAGAATACAAAGTGTACAGTGCTCATGTTATATTATTTTTTATTACAAATATTTGCACTATAAAAATGATAAAAGAAATAGTATTTTTCAATTCACCTCATGCAAGTACTGTAGTGCAATCTCTTTATCATGAAAGTGCAACTTACTAATGTGGTTTTTTGTTACATAACTGCGCTCAAAAACAAACTAATGTAAAACTTTAGAGCCTACAAGTCCACTCAGTTCTACTTCTTGTTCAGCCAATCACTAAGAGAAACAAATTTGTTTACATTTATGGGAGATAATGCTGCCCATTTCTTAATTACAATGTCACCTGAAAGTGAGAACAGGTGTTCTCATGGCACTGTTGTAGCTGGCATCGCAAGATATTTATGTGCCAGATGCGCTAAAGATTCATGTGTCCCTTCATGCTTTGGCCGTCAGTCCAGAGGACATGCTTCTGTGCTGATGATGCTTACTAAAAAAATAATGCATTAATTACATTTGTGACTGAACTCTTTGGAGGGGGCAAAATTGTATGTCCCCTGATGTTTTACCTGTATTCTGCCATATATTTTATGTTACAGCAGTCTCAGATGATAACCCAGCACATGTTGTTCATTTTAAGAACACTTTCACTGCAAATTTGACAAAATGCAAAGAAGATACCAATGTACATTTTTAAAGATAGCTACAGGACTCGACCCAAGATTTAAGAAACTGAAGTGTCTTCCAAAATCTGAGAGGGATGAGGTGTAGAGCATGCTTTCAGAAGTCTTAAAAGAGCAACACACTGATATAGAAACTACAGAACCCAAGCCAACTAAAAAGAAAATCAACCTTCTGTTGGTGACACTGACTCAGATGATGAAAGTGAACATGTGTTGGTCTGCACTGCTTTGGATCATTATTGAGGAGAACCAGTCATCAGCATGGATGCCTGTCCTCTGGAATGACAGTTGAAGCATCAAGGGACATATGAATCTTTAGCTTATCTGGCGTGTAAATATCTTGTGATGCCGGCTACAAAAGTGCCATGCAAACGCCTGTTCTCACTTCTGGTGACATTGTAAACAAGAAGCAGGCAGCATTATCTTCTGCAAATGTAAACAAACTTGTTTGTCTGAGCAATTGGCTGAACAAGAACTAAGACTGAGTGGACTTGCAGGCTCTAAAGTTTGACATTGTTTTGTTTTTGAATGCAGGATTTTTTTATACATAATTCTACATTTGTAAGTTCAACTTTCATGATAAAGAGATTGTACTACAGTACGTGAATTAGGTGAATTGAAAAATACTATTTTGTTTTTTACAGTGCAAATATTTGTAATCAAAAATAAATATAAAGTGAGCACTGTACACTTTGTATTCTGTGTTGTAATTGAAATCAATATATTTGAAAATGTAGAAAGCATCCAAAAATATTGAAATAAATTGTATTCTACTATTGTTGAACAGCACGATTAATCATGATTAATTTTTTTAATCACTTGACAGCCCTATTCTAAACTCATTAATTCTTAGGCCTTATCAGCTGTGGTAACCCCCCAACCAGCTCTCCGCTTTCTTCTATAACCTCTAAGTTGAGCTGGAATTTCAGCATAGCTCACGTCCTCTCTCTTCTGAACTCCCTGAAGCCTTCTCCTATGTGCTGCAAAGGTCAGTTTACACTTTTGCAACAAAGCTTGTTTACATTGCTCATAATCTGTATAGTCCTCCCTGTCCATAACATTGAAAATGCCAGGGACAAAGGCTTTTGGACAATAGTGGAGCCAGATACTGTACTGTGTTGTCAGGGGTTAAAGTAACTTAAAGGACTTACTGGTATGCCGGTGTCCTGGGCAGGGGCGTGGCCTCAACCGGAAGAGGCGTGGCCTCAACCGGAAGAGGTGGGGCCTTTTAAAGATTTAAAGGCCCTGGAGCTCCCAGCTGCAGAGGCTGCTGGGAGCCCTGGGGCTCAGGGGCGCTTTAAAGGGCCCGGGGTTCCCCGCAGCGGCTGGAGCCTTGGGCCCTTTAAATCACCACTGGAGCCCTGCCACCGCTACCCCAGGGCTCCGGCAGTGAGGCTTGGGAGGCAATTTAAAGGGCCCTGGGCTCTGGCCACTGCAGGGAGCCCCGGGCCCTTTAAATCACCAGCCTGGGGAAGCCAGTCCGGTCCAGCACGGTGTACCAGCTCTTGCCGTACGCCATACCAGACTGTACCGGCTTACTTTCACCTCTGTGTGTCATCCTATCCCACCTTGTTCAATCACACTCCATTTCAGAAGCATTTAGAAACAAATCCCTGTCAACCCCCTCCCTAAATTGAGGAAATAACTTGGAATCCATGCCACCCGCTGGAACAGGTACATGGGAATTTGGCTTTACAAACTAGATTTGGGTCCTGCTGGCGCAGTCTCTCCATCTCAAGATGGTATTGATGCTTCCTGTCCTCCTTGCTCTCATGAGCTAGCAGTGGGTGGTGCTTCTTTTTTTCCTTGTGCTGGTGCTGTGGTGCTGGTTCTCCTTCTCTTCTCTCTCAGGCTGGCACTGCTTCTCCTTTCCAGACACAGTTAGTCCCTCTCCAGCTGTGTTCTTTCTTGTTCTACCTGTAGATGAGTACAGCATCCCAATGGAACATAGTTGCTGCCTCTGTCAGCCTTTTCTCTGCTTCCCTCGAAGGAGTTGGCTCCAAGATTTCCCCTATCGGCTGATCCTCTGCCAGTGGGCTGGATGTTCTCTGTGGATCTGGACTATTCTTTTTCTTCTGGTCATCAGAATACAGCAAGTCAACTAGCTGCACCTTTGTCAGCTCCCCTGCATTGAGCTGCCTTTCTTCGCATAGCTCAACAAGCTGATTTCTCTTCACCTGTTCATAATTCATTTTCCCCTGTCTCTCTCTTCACTGTTCCTTTACCCAAAAGACACAGACTTTTCTCTGCCTTGCATGGTGACAGGTTTCAGTGGTAGCCATGTTAGTCTGTATCAGCAAAAAAAAAAAAAAAAAAACCAAGGAGTCCTTGTGCTTTCCCTTCTACAGTACTTCCTTTCACTGCTGTTGGCATTTATGGCAATTCACACTGTCGTAGACATCCCACTGCTATCACCATATGTCACAGTTCAGGGCACCTTAGTACTTCCTGCCACCTTCCCCCCCATGGTCCACCAAGGACACCCACTCTAGGCTCCCAGCTCCTCAGCCATCAACTCTCTTGGGTGGAGACCCATGTCTCTCTCCCTCCTGACCAGCAATATTTCCATGCTGCCTGGTTCCCTGCCTGTATTTGATATTTCCAGCAAGCCAGACTGCCTCAACAGGGCAGCATCTGCACTTTGCTTTTTCTCTCCAGAGGCTATGAACTGAATAATTGCCTGCAGTTACAAGGTACCAAACTGCTCTTTCTAGGCAAGCACACTTATACTTAAAATGAAAACATTACAGAGAAAACACATTAAACTCTAAAAGAACCTACATGGATACTAAAAAGCTTACTGAAAGTCATCCCAATTCCAGCCTTGGGCTCTGGCAGGTGTCAGTGCTTCTAACATTTCCCTAAGAGTTGGGGGGGCCTCCTCGTCTGAAGGTTGGTCCATTTGGAGGATCACAGTTTAAACTCAGGCAGTTTATCCTTTGTCCATTTGGTCTCTGGAGAATCCAGTCTGAATTAGTACAGTATAGGCAAGCCTCTCCAGGTGATGGTAGCTCTATGGAGGTGTTACAACATGAGTGACTTTGCCTCATCACCCTTCACTGTTCTTACCTTCTGGAGGAGATGTGGTTACCCTCCCCCATACAATCCTGGCCCACAATGATACATGAACTTAACATAGTTAGATCTCGCCCAGATATTGCAGGAAGTTGCCATATCTGTCCCAGTGGGTCTACACATTCTTAATGCCAACTTAGCAAAGTTTTTTTTTTTTGAAAACTTTGTTTTTAATGTATTTATTTATTTTTTTAATTTACCATTTATCTAGTGTGGGAGTTCCCTCCCCGCACATGCCCCGATTCTCTTATCTTAAAGCAGGGTAAAACAGAAGTAACAATTTAGGTCCACTGAGTTATACCAGGTTAAGTGTGTGAGAACCAAGTTCCCTCACTTTCATAGCTGATCAGCTGGAAGCCCCTTGTTAATGGAGCAACATTTTTTTTTAAATAAAAGCTGAGGGGGCCTAATTCTCCACTGTTACCAGTTTTACTCTGGTCTAACTCCTTTTGAGTCCCCTCCACACTACACATAAATAGCAGTGACTCACCCCACCAAATACTAACCAGAGCGCCAACCCTTCTCCGTACTATTGAAAATTCCATGATTTTTCCCCATCTTTTCCTTTAAGCTCCATGACTTTTTGTGTCAAAGTAGCAGCCATGTTAGGAGGACTTGCAGCACCTTAGAGACTAACCAATTTATTAGAGCATAAGCTTTCGTGAGCTACAGCTCACTTCATTGGATGCATGCAGTGGAAAATACAGTGGGGAGATTTATATACACAGAGAACATGAAACAATGGGTGTTACCATACACACTGTAACAAGAGTGATCAGGTAAGATAAGCTATTACCAGCAGGAGAGTGGGGGGAAACATTTTGTAGTGATAATCAAGGTGGGCCATTTCTAGCAGTTGACAAGAATGTGTGAGGAACAGTGCAGCGGGGGTGGAGGGGAATAAACATGGGGAAATAGTGTTACTTTGTGTAATGACCCATCCACTCCCAGTCTTTATTCAAGCCTAAGTTAATTGTATCCAGTTTGCAAATTAATTCCAATTCAGCAGTTTCTCGTTGGAGTCTGTTTTTGAAGCTTTTTGTTGAAGAATTGCCACTTTTAGGTCTGTAATCGAGTTACCAAAGAGATTGAAGTGTTCTCCAACTGGTTTTTGAATGTTATAATTCTTGATGTCTGATTTGTGTCCATTTATTCTTTTACGTAGAGACGGTCCAGTTTGGCCAATGTCCATGGCAGAAGGGCATTGCTGACACATGATGGCATATATCACATTGGTGGATGTGCAGGTGAACGAGCCTCTGATAATGTGGCTGATGTGATTAGGCCCTATGAAGGTGTCCCCTGAATAGATATGTGGACACAGTTGGCAACGGGCTTTGTTGCAAGGATAGGTTCCTGGGTTAGTGGTTTTGTTGTGTGGTGTGTGGTTGCTGGTGAGTATTTGCTTCAGGTTTGAGGGCTGTCTGTAAGCAAGGACTGGCCTTTTGGGCTCATGACTTTTTGTGGTGGTTTTTCTTCCTTAGTTTTCTCAGATCTCATTGCTGCCTGTATTGTAGAGATGGGTGTGGGAGAACAACACCATCTACTCCTCAATGTCAGAGACATCAACTGAGATCACCTCACTATGGGGATGAGATGGATTACAGGCTTGGTGCCTCACACCCAGGGCATGGAGATGGGGCCAAAGCAACTTACCAAATATGATGGCATAGGGGGACATCTCCCTGCAGACTTTCCCCAGTGCCTAGAGACATTCTCCATACAAATGTTATTCATATGGACTCCATTTTGTTATGTATTACATTTGCTGTAGCACCTAGAGGCCACAATCAGGTCTGAGGAACTATCAGGCTTGGAGCTGTACATAAATATAGCATGAGACTGTTCCTGCCCTGAAGAGCTGAGGCTCTCAAAAGACCAAGGGAAAGAGAGTAGCATGCAGTGAGCAGTCCAGGTAATGATCAAGGAGATGATCTAAACTGGGCTAGAGTTAGGGGCAGTGGTGATTGCTCAAGTGAATTATTAGTATGTTCCAATGGTGCTGTAGCTAAGAGCAAATGCAGTAGTGTGGGGTATGTGTGAAGATTACAGCATCCCCTGTCTCCCATGCGGTAGATGGGGAGGGAATATGTGAAAATGCCAGGCCCTAAGAGCAAGAAATCAAGGTAGGAGATCTGGCAGCTGAGGTCAGTTGGCAAGAGTACAGATGGGGTTGGACTGATGTTTTTCCCCCTCCTGCCTTAGAAGAAAAAATCACTATGAATTATTCCTGCCATTTAGTAGAAATTGCCATGATAAACATAGAGCTTTAGATTTTTGAGGGATCTGTTAGCATGACAGAAGGCTAGAGGTGAATGTGTCTCTTTAAATAGAAGCTTAGACTAGGCAGAGTGGTGATTGTAACACATGCCAGGCATCTCATGGAAGCTATAACATGTGCAGAGAGCCTCTTATAGCTCCCAGATGTTAAAAATTCCGCCTCTAACTCAAAATGTTTCCATTGCTCCCCAGTGAAAAATAGTTGTATTCCCTAGAGCTCTGTGAGGATTAGTGACTAAACCAAGATTGATGCTTTTACATCTAGGCATTTTTAAGTTACAAGTGGACTGAGAAAATAAGTTAAAACAATTTTCAGAAAGTGAAACGTTACCACTTTTCCCAATTCCCACAAATTTATAATGGCAAGTTCCATGAACCTCAAACATTTAAAACCAATAATTCTTCATAGTCAGAGGAGAAAATCAGAGGGTTTTTTCACCTCTTCCTGGGATGTTAGAGGCAATGAAGGTGAGGATTGGTCTCAGACTGGGAATGTTTTCAACTTTAATCTATATGGGCCAGATCCTTGGACTCTCCTGTGTCCACTCTGCATCAGTCCAGAGCATCAAAGGGAATGTGAAGGTTCCTTAAGGCAAGGACTAGGGAAGCCTCAGCTGCATTGTGCTATGCCAGCCACTCCTGCCCCTCGTCAGATAGTTTCTTGGTATAGGAGGGATAAGAAGAGGTGATTGTGGCCCCTGGAGAGGCTCCTTGAGGGGCATTATCTGTTTAGTGCATATTAGAACGTCCCTGAAGTTGCATTTGTGCATTCAGGTGAGTGTTTGGTCCATAACAGTTTGTTTTTCACAGGAGTGGCTGGGAGAGATTCTGTGGCCTGCGTTGTGCAGGAGGTCGGACTAGATGATCATAATGGTCCCTTCTGACCTTAGTATCTATGAATCTATGAATGGGTTTGATATTGATACTGTGAAAATGCATCTGCATATTTGTCCCTCCTATTTCTCTTCTAAATTCTGAGGTGACAAACTAGAATGTGTCTGCAAGCTATCCAATGTATAAAGAAAGAAAGAAAGAAAGAAAGAAAGAAAGAAAGAAAGAAAGAAAGAAAGAAAGAAAGAAAGAAAGAAAGAAAGAAAGAAAGAAAGAAAGAAAGAAAGAAAGAAACTACGAGATGGGTATGGTGGGCAGGTCCTCTCATTGTCAGGCAGTTCCCACACTGCACTGTTGTCAGCTGAGGTACTGACAGTGGAGAAAGAGATGTTGGACAACTGTTTTCGTGCTAGACATTCTGTTGCTGAAAGCTGCTTGTTTTCTCCCCAAATCAGAGTGTTTTTAATCTCCATTATTCATAAGCCAATGATCACCGTTCAAAATGAAAAAGGAAGTGTTTATTGTGATGGGCTGGAACCCCCATCACTGGTGAGGAAGGGTTAAAGACAGTTACACTTACTTCACGTGGAAAGTAATGTGATACTTACTTGTCAGCCAGAGATGGAGGTGGGGAACTAAAAGGATCAGGTGACAACTCAGCTGGAAGCTGGGCCTTATAAACAGGCTGAGAGAGTTCAGTCAGGGGGGATGGAGCCATGGGCAGTAGATGAGAAGGTGGGTTCCTGTGCGAGGTTAAGTGCTAGAGGATGTGGGAGGCTCAGGAAGACTTTGGTTGAACAGGACAGTGTTTGATACCAGAGCTGGGGATGAAAGGCAATGAAGTCCCAGGAAAGGGTTGAGCATAAAGCCAGGAGGATAGGTTGATTCTTTCGGACTTTGGACTACACTGGACACTTGTTATCCTGGAAGGGTTTTGGACTAGCTGCTTCTCAGCTGGAGGGCTGAGTGGTGCACAAAGACAGAATGCTTGGAGGGGGTTCAGGAGATGGAAAACCCCGCTAACATCGCACTCAGACACAAGGGGACATGCTGGGGTTGAGTTTACTTCATTAGTTGTTCTTTGCCTTTGTCTGACTCTCAGTTAGTTTTAATCCTAAATGGTACATTATACTCTTTCTCTACTTCCCTGATTTCCATTTGTTTCTTCTAAATTATTCAGTAATCTGAGGCATTGTTATGTAAGATCTGTTACAGAAGTGCTCTATGAAAACAGGTTTCAGCGTGGTAGCCGTGTTAGTCTGTATAAGCAAAAAGAATGAGGACTACTTGTGGCATCTTAGAGACTAACAAATTTATTTGAGTATAAGCATGCATGCATCCGATGAAGTGGGTTTTAGCCCACGAAAGCTTATGCCCAAATAAATTTGTTAGTCTCTAAGGCACCACAAGTACTCCTCGTTCTTTTTTCTATGAAAAGAGATGTCTGTATATATGCTAATGATCAGTTAATAGACAAAGTGATAATAGATGACACTCAGGAATATGCCCCGGTGTTCCTGGGTTTTGTGGGACCAATAAACTTTTTGTTGTGGTGCACTCCAAATGGCTTTTTGTGCGCAGCTCTTTACATGCAGCTTTTAACACCCAGTTAAGTACTGCTGAGGCATTTATATTCTGTGTTGTTTCTTACTCAGATAAGTATTACTAGAGCATTTAATGATTTTTTAAAAATAAAAAATCCAGAGTCACACATACCTCCAGCCTTATTTCATCCTCTTAATGTACTCCAGCATCTGCTCTGGTAATTTAAAAAAACTCCCATTACTATCACTCTTCCTTTTTATTGCTTTTTTTATTTGCTCAATCATTTCACAGTCCGGTTGTTTGTTTTTGGTCAGGTGGGCTATAAAATATCCCTGTGTCCAGTTCAATCTCTGCCATCGCCAGCCTCCCTCCATAATGACTTTTCACCATTGCTAGTTTCTCCCAAATCAGCACTCTCAAGAACTAACAAATCCTCTCTCTCTCACTCACACACACAGACACACACACACAGTCTCCTTTATCATTTGCATCCCTTCACACACACACACACACAGAGTCTCCTTTATCATCTGCATCCCCTGCCTACTCTTCTGAAGCAGATAACACACTTGGGATTATAGCCCTGTTAAAAAGATTTCATTTAAAAGGGCACAGTTGATCTTAAAACCAAAAGGACTGAGTAGTTTCCAATGCTACTCCTGCTCCTGAGTTCTCTGCCAATATTTGCATTCTACAGCTATATTTTCCTTACTTTTTAAGAAATGCTTTTCTTTCTTGTTGCCTTGCTGTAGATCCACAAAAACACTGGGAAATAATTGAACAAGGCCCTAATCCTCAACAAGATCTGCTTGCTCCCATTGACTGTGTGGGTGCAATTTCTGCCCATGTGAGAGTTCCTTTTCCACAGCTAGGACCTAATTGTCTGTATTCAGGGAAAACTGAAGCTTAACTATACATAGGGCCTTTTGGTTTTTTATTTAATTTAATTTTTCCTGGGAATTTATCTGTTTATTTGTACAACCAAAACAGGTGAAAATTGGTGGTAAAAAACTATTAATAATTCTTCTGGGTAAATATGGGGGTTTATTTTGGTAGCCAGAAGGACCGGGGAAAACGTATTCAGTAGATTAATGCTTTGATGAATGGAATTCAGTGTGGTTTGCTACAGAACTAAAACAACTCAAAACACAATGCCACCTCTGAGTTTAGGAAAACAATATATCTCTAAGCCCCAAGTAAAACTTTTCATTTGAATAAACAGTTAGAACTATTAGCCTATAAATATTACATTTAATAATTGGGCCACACCATTTGCAGCGCATACACTCAACTTTATTCTTTTATCCTGTTTTTGTTTTTTTAAAACTTCCTTGTGTTCTGAAATGTATTCCGCTACAGATTTTCATTTTCTTCCCATTTTAGTGTGTCAGATCTTTAAACCTTTATCTGCTAACAGCTTGAAATGTGTACCTGGTGAGCATGAGATTCATCAGTATGTTCAGATGTGCATGCACTTCAGAGCTTGTGTGCGTTCTTGTTTGTTTATTGTGTGTATCTTCTAGACTAATACAGGTAGCCTCAATTCAACAGGCAGCTTTGCATATGCACACAGACTAATACATTATCATAATACATATATCTCATGCAATGTATTGTATTTTTGTAATAAAACGAGTTATTTTTATATATTTGAATGATACAAAAGTAGGGTGAAAATCGGGAAAAAAAATGAATAATACTTTTTGTAAAACCCAGGATTTTTCCTGTAAAAATTGGCTTAAACTGAAAATGAAGGGGCTTAACTATACCGTAAGGGCTGGATTGTGCCAGACCCTCACGCCAGTGTGCACAGGAAAGGGAATGTGAAGAGCCATCCCCTACTCAATGGTCTATATAAGGGCTAATCACAGTTGTAGTCCCTGTGCTCAGGTGTGGAGAAGATTGACCTGGTGAGGACCAATAGTTCTTGGAGCAGGCAGGCTGATCCAAGGGAAGCATTGATAGTGCAGGCTAAGACTCTGAGTCACTTGCCTGCTTTGTAGCTACCACTAAAGCTGTTGAATTGAGTTTCCTGTGCTGTCATATAATGGGACTTGAGGGCACGCAGCAGCTCTCAGAGTCTGGGACTTGATCTTCTGAGGCATTAAGTGCCCTCAAGTCCCAGTGATGTCAATAAGAGATGAGGCACTCAATACCTCATGAGTATTTATTATGTGTATTATGAAAATGCCTAGGAACCTAGTTGAGGATCAGAGCCCCATTGGGCTAGGTCTTGTATAGATAGGTAATGACATTCTGTGCCCTGAGAGTTCAAAATCTATACAACAGACAGGACTCAGATTCGGTCCATGGAAAGTAAAATAAACATTCAAGACACACTTTAGAAATATCACACTACTACCAACTCCAACTGTGCAAAAATCATTAATAAGGCTGCCCCCGCCCCCCCCCAATCATGAGATTGGCTTTCAAATCATGAATTTTTTATTAAAACAATACATCTTGGGGGGCAAAGGGGCAGGTCCTCTTTATTTGCCTGCTACTTTTTTGAACCTTGAGGCATGCTCCACTCATCCTTTCAAGCCTTTCTCCACCTCCAAGGGGGAGGGCTTTTTAAAAAAATAAACACTGAGCTTCTCATGTATTCACACAACTTCAAGAACTGGAGCTTTAATAAAACCAAATATCAAGAGATTTGTGATTAAAATCATGAGGGCTGGCAATACTCAGAGAAGTCTGTTTTTTAACTCCATAACTGTGAAAGGTAGAATAGATTCTTGGTGGGAGCTGCCATGTTACTGTTGGCATAGAAGAGGACTCCTGGAATGCAGCATCTTTTCTGTGTCTGACAAAAGGAGGCTTTTGGTGACATTGCATGTGCTCAAATTTTCTTTTGGGTGGGTGGTGAAAATCTGGTGAGTGAGGGCACTTTCAGTTATTAGCACTGAGATATTTTCAAGTAATGAAACTTATTTTGCAACAACTCTGAAAATCTCCATTTTTGTCTTGTGTTCCGGCAGTTCTTCCTTCCCTTGAGTCCTACCCTACAATGTGAGTCTGTCAGGATGGAAACTTCTGCTTTAATTGGATTAGGATTTACTCCATGTTGTAACTAGATGTAATATCTGCAATATCTTTGTAGATTATACTGCATTTTTCCTCTAACTGTCTGGCTGTGATCTCCTTCTCCGCATATCCTGTCTTGCAGGTAACCATCATCTCCTATACACCATGCATTTTATCTCTCCTGGAAGTAATACCTATGTAAGTCAGCACTTTAATGATTTATGTAATTAAAATATGATGGATCAAGTCATTAAAATTCATAGGCACACGTAACCAACTTATTCCCAAGTACATAAGCCCCTTCACTTCAAATAAGACTTTTTTTTGTTACTCAGACTTTTATTCTATATCAGAAAATTATTACCATTATAGCAGACTGAAGAGTGAAATTAAGAACAACAGTGCCTGGTATATATTTCTGCTTGTATTTACTTTGTCACTTCAGAATGACAGCCTTGAAATTCTTGCATGATCTTCAGCATGTTCTAAAAATGACAGCTACAATAATTCAAATTTACTACTTTTTTTTTTTACTAGTAATGAAGTTGTAAATGCAGTATTTCTTTCATTACTATTCATTAAAGATATGCTATGAAAACAGAGTTACCATGGAAATGGCTCTGTGGATTCTGAGTACATAATAAGAATTTCATTGTTTACACTACCGCAAAGATAACTGATGGGTGTTATTGCAGCTGGTAAAGTCTTATTTAGCCTCAGGAATGCTTGTAAGGGGAAAAGGTTATGCAGTTGGTCTTCCACTAAGTGCTTGCATACAAGCTGAGGCCTGTAAAATCATCAGTGCAAAAGAGTTTTATGATGAAAAGGACTGAATGTGTTGTGAGCTTTAAATCTTTGAGCATCATTTGGAGTTGAAAATTTAAACACTGAAAATAGAGTCTAGTTCATGTGTTACTAATACTCCCATTGCAGAGATAATGTGCACACATCTAGTGTAAATAAATTAGCATATATAACTTTATATTTTTTACACTTAAAATGAAAACAGGGTTTAGTAATGTGAACATGTCCAATTTACTGAATAACATTGATAGCTTTGCAAAATCAGGTAAAGGTATTAGAAGCTTTATTTTTTACTACTAACTTATAAAAATTGAATACGGTATGGAATAACAAACTAGACGCAGAGTCCTTCAACTATACAAAGGGCTACACTTATGAATTTATACATAAGTATAAATTTGTACACTATTTCTTTATACATAAGTCTCTTCACATTTTTAAATACCCAAAATTCCCTGTAATACTTTTAGATTGACACTTCTGATTGCAGTCAGTGAGTACATATAAAGCCTTATTTATATATATTTTAAAAGTTTTAATCCAGTTCTGTGTGTAGTGCACAGTTTACACAAAACATGTTCAACAGGCTTTTATCCTATGAATTATTCCTAATAATCAGTTACACTGCAAAATCCTGACTACCTGTCTATCACTCAAAGTTGACACACACTAGGAAAAAGAGGATATAGTTGGGCATGATGAAGGGAAACTTGACAGACCATCTGGTAAAGTACAGGTTTCAGAGTAGCAGCCATGTTAGTCTGTGTCCGCAAAAAAAAGTACTCCTGTTCCTTTTTTTGGTAAAATACAGTTACTGCCATGCAACCCTTCTGCCTTAAATAGGGATGTAAGCGTGGCTCCATTGAAAACAAAGAAATCCGCACAGAAAAATTATGCTAAAGGAAAACATGGGTTATTGGGCCTGATCCAAAAGCCTTTGAAGTCAATGAAAACACTCCCCTTTACATCAAGGGGCTTTGGGTCAGGCCCATTGTGGCTGTATCAACACCCTACAATTCCAGAATCACAGATCCATGATGGAGCACAATGAATACTGTAATCAAGGTTGATTGACAGAGTGACATAAATGGTGGCCCTAGAACAAGCAGCATGTTCCATTTTCCTAGACACTGTCTGAGTTATGAAAACAGCAGCAGCGTCTGATAAGAAGTGGTGCCTGTGAAAATAGTTTGTGGCAATGAAAAATCAGAGGGGTTCGGCTTTCTCATGACTCAATGCTCAGGAATAAGGGGAGGGAGTGTGTGTATGTATTTGTGTGTTTTCATCTCCCTAGCAGATGAGCCTAGATGATGGTCCCATAAGAAATCCCCTATGCACAGTTCTGCAATCTAGCCAACACCCATTAATTTAAACTCCCACCTTAACAACCCTAATTAACCTTGGTAGACTGGGTGCTAAGTCTGCCTCTTTTTGTTTGCTTGTGTCTGCTCTGATTTGTTCTCTGGTAGAGTTGTTTGATTTGTTTCCATAAATGTGGCACACCATCGTATTAACCATTCCGGAACAAGAGAAGAGCCTAACGCTCTTGGGCAGGGGGGAACTACAATGGAAAAGGCCAAAAAAAATCCCCATTTTCTTATTTGTGTTACAATAGAACTAGGGGCCCCAGTGTGCAAACATTTAGGTCTAATCTACACTGTCACTTTACAGCGCTGAAACTTTCTCGCTCAGGGGTGTGAAAAAACACACCCCTGAGTGATGCAAGTTTCAGCACTGTAAAGTGGCAGTGTAGACAGTGCACCAGCACTGGGAACTGCTCCCCTCGTGGGGGTGGATTTTTTATAGTTGTCATAAATATAAAGGGAAGGGTAAACATGTTTTCAATCCCTCCTGGCCAGAGGAAAAACCCTTTCACCTGTAAAGGGTTAAGAAGCTAAGATAACCTTGCTGGCACCTGACCAAAATGACCAATAAGGAGACAAGATACTTTCAAAGCTGGAGGGCGGAGGGAAACAAAGCGTTCTCTCTGTCTATGTGACGCTTTTGCCGGGACCAGAGCAGGAATGCAGGTCAGAACTCCTGTAAAGAGTCAGTAAGCAATCTAGTTAGATATGCGTTAGATTCTGTTTTGTTTAAATGGCTGATAAAATAGGTTGTGCTGAATGGGATGTATATTTCTGTTTTTGTGTCTTTTTGTAACTTAAGGTTTTGCCTAGAGGGATTCTCTATGTACTGAATCTGATTACCCTGTAAGGTATTTACCATCCTGATTTTACAGGGGTGATTCTTTTATTTTTTCTTTAATTAAAATT
This sequence comes from Lepidochelys kempii, assembly GCF_965140285.1. NCBI lineage: Eukaryota > Metazoa > Chordata > Testudines > Cheloniidae > Lepidochelys > Lepidochelys kempii. Next base: position 103,823,685 of record NC_136386.1, read on the forward strand.
CTTCTTTTAAGAACCTGATTACATTTCATTGTTCTTAAGATCCAAGGGTTTGGGTCTGTGTTCACCTATGCAAATTGGTGAGGATTTTTATCAAGCCTTCCCCAGGAAAGGGGGTGTAGTGCTTGGGGGGATATTTTGGGGGGGAGACGTTTCCAAGTGGGCACTTCCCCTGTTCTTTGGTGGTGGCAGCGTAACACTTTGGTGGTGGCAGCGTTTAACCTAAGCTGGTAAGAATAAGCTTAGGGGGTCTTTCAAGCAGGTCCCCACATCTGTACCCTAGAGGTCAGAGTGGGGAAGGAACCTAGACAACAGTGCTGGGTGAGCTCTCTCCCAGCACTGGTGCTGCAACTACAGATAGTGAAGAGAGGTTCTGTCTACACTAGAGAGCTCACAGCAGCAAAGCTGTACCGATGCAGCTGTGCTGCTGTAAGATCTCTCGTGTAGCCAGTGTGTGCCAACGGGCGATCTCCCCTTGACATAATTAAACCACCCCCAACGAGCGACTCTCATGCCAACATAACACTGTGCACACTGCCACTTATTCTGGCATAACTTAGGTCACTCAGGAGTGTGAAAAAAACACACCCCTGAGAGACATACATTTTGCTGACTTAAGTGGTAGTGTCGACATGGCCTCTGTAAAAGACACTCTCTCCCCTGAAAGCTTCTGCTCTAAATAGACAAGACAGACCAGGCAGAGGAAACAACAGTACAGAGAGGTGAAGTGACTTGTCCAAAGTTACACAGGCAGTTAGTTGCACAGTCAGGAATAGAACCAAGGTCTCCTGACTTCCGAGACAGAGCCTCGTTCTAGGCTACGCTGCCTTCCATAACCAAGTAGCATTTGATAAGTGTTTTGGGACAGCAGGAGTGGCAGGTGGCAGACCTATACATTTAGAATGAAAAGAATGTAAGAGCTTCAGGTTGCCACCTATTAGTACTAATATGACAACCATTTTAAATCTGTCTTCACGAATAATTAGCTATTTCCAGTGTTCTGAGGGCTAGCCATGAACTGCAGTTATTACATACTATGCCATAATTTTGTAACCAAGACTTAGAAAGGTATTTCTCAAGGTATTTCAAAGTTCTTTAAGGGGAAGTGAATTCCACAGTTGTGATGTAGTGGCAGCTATTATGTATCCAGCAATAACTTGCAAAGTTGTCTTGGACCTTCGAGTTCATTTCTCATCCTTACAAGTCTAACACCTATCTTGAACGATGCTAACATACCGGTGAGCTGTCTGGTTTCCAGCTATGAATTTATCAGTGCTCAGCTGACACCTAAAGCCTTGGCAAGAGCTGGCACCTGGTCTACCTGTCACAGGGGGAAATACAGCTTTTGTTGATGTTCTCGGAACACTGAACGGATGGATACTTTAGGTTAGCAGATTGGCCACGGAACCTCTGCATGGACTCTGGCTCCCATTCCAGTCAGAGATGACATCCTGTTGGGCCCATTCTCCCCACACAGTGCCTGGCTGGAAGTGGGAGTGCCTGCAATGCAGTTGGGTTTGGGATCCATTGAATAAAGTGAGAGAGGTTAGGAGGAAAAAGTAGCGGAAGCAGAAAATAACACAAAAGGGAAGGGAGACAAAAACAGGCACTCCCATGGCTCTGCAGTATTAACAACTGGGTGTCCACTGATGGGCTGAGGACTGGCAGTCATGATGATATGATGACTTTCAGGACTTAAAGGTCAAAACCAAAGTCCCTTAAACAAGAACAAGGCATGATGGCCTTCCTCTTGAGAAGAAAATGTTTCAGTCTGGTTTGCTCCCTCTGTCTTGGGGTCAGGGAAGTGAGATGAGAGCTGCTAAGATTTTTTCAAAGACTCTTTTTAAGAACCGCACAAAGTGGAAAGTGGATGACACAGTTCATTCCCTCATTTTGTCCACCAATTAGGCCCCTCATCCAACATACCAATTTTTGGGTAATTAATTTCTGGTTTCAAATCTTCTGTTTTTACCAATCATTTTAACATGGAACCATATCAGTAGGCCCGTTTTGTACGAACTAACTTAGGGACGTCTACACTTAAAATGCTGCACTGGTGCAGCTGTGCCACTGTAGTGCTTTAATGAAGACACTCTCAGCTGACGGGAGAGAGCTCCAGTTCACAAAACACGCTGTCCTCTTTCCTCTTCAGTGGAAAGATGTAGTTTCTCAGTTGCTGCAGTTATAGTCCAAAAATCTATTCTCTACACTTGTAAACAGGATAACCCCAGAATTTGTTTTCCTATATGTGGTCTCTGCTAGAGATTTTGCAGTCACTTGATTAGCATTTTGCTCAGACTGCAAATGGGTGCCTATTGTGAACCATACAATACACATTTAACAGGTACGTTTCTTTCAGGCAAAAAATGTTTATCTTTCTGTCACCTTTTCAGATGACCAGCCCCAAGTCATAGACTTTAAGAACATAATTTTCAGGGTGTATATATACATATTTGTATGTACACTTCACAATGATCGAGGACCGGTATGACAAACTTTTATTAGACCTTACATGACACTCTTTGAACTAGTATGTAGTTACCAGACCCAGGGGATCCCTGTAACCATTATGCACCCCGTGCCCTCTGCCAGGTGGCACCAAGTGGTCCCTGGGTCACAGCCTCCCCAGACCATGGCCATACAGAAACATTTCTGCAGGGCCTGGGGAAGGGGTTGGGGGTATGTGCTGCAGAACTGCCTCTAGTCTGACCATGTCTCCCAGGTTTAGTTCACCAGGTTTCTCTCCTCCACAGAGGGAACAATTTGTACATAATATCTGTGCTTCTGAGAGCTTTTATGCTGCATCCAGTTTAACAGTGGTTATAAACCCTTCAGAAATAGGGGTATATAAAAGAGAAGTGCTGATAGACCTGTAAATGGGCTGCTTGATGCCACATGAATCCTATATCTATAAGCCTAGGTAGGCTAACTTTGTAGCCAGTAATATCCAAGTATCCTGGGATAGTTGACTTTATTTTTAATGCAAATTACAACTTGTTTACAACTGTTGAATTGCTGTGACTGGGAGCCTTGCTTGCTTTTATAACTGTTATTAGTAATTCAGAGAAATTGATTACCTAAAGAGCAGGCACATCTTTACAGCTGAAGTGATAAATACAATTGTTTGTTTGCTTTCAGGGTGGATTTTGTTGGTTATTTTTAAACATTTATTAAAACTGGTAGAAACCATGATGGCTAAAACTGGAGTTTGCAATTTTCTGAGTGCTTTACGTCTCTTTCAGAGGAATTCATTATAACAACAAAGTACTCAGGCTATGACTCTCTTTGTGTAAAACAGGCTCTCTAGAGATATTAGAAGTGTAACAAAACAAATGTACAGTGTCCTGATAGAGATAAAAGTAGTGATTTGATGAGCACTGCAGCCTAAAGACGATAGGGCATTGGGATGTAATGAAATCTCGTTGTTTGGCTAAGAATGGTAACACTGCTGCTGATCACCATGCTACTTAATTATTCAGAGATCGTATCTTCGGTAATATGCCTATTTTTTTTAAAAGGACACTTTCGGTTTCACACTCTGTGCTTCTTGATCTGTAAAATCCTCTTAAAAGATGGAAAATAAAATGTTTCCTTGCTGATGCTGCCCTGTTTGACAAACAGAGTTACATTCTGTTCTGTTTCACCATCAGGAATGAAGCAAATAGAATTATTCCAGATTTGCAGTGGTGTAGCTAAGGGCACAGTTTGGCCCACTATGTTGTTGATCCTCTCGCGCTGACGTTGGTGAGAGCTTGCAAGGTTCTGAATATCGTGGGATTTAGAAGCTGTGGCTTTGAAGTTTTGAGACTTAGGGCTTGTCTACACTGACAGCGTTAACGCGCTGCCATGGTAGTTGCGGCACAGCACTGGGAGAGAGCTCCCCCAGCCCTCTAAAAAACCCACCTCCACAAGGGGCGTAGCTACCAGCGCTGGGAGCACAGCTTCCAGCACTGGTGCACTGTTTCTACTGGTATGTTACAGCGCTGAAACTTGCAGCGCTCAGCGGGGTGTTTTTTCACACCCCTGAGCGAAAAAGTTGCAGCGCTGTAAAGTGCCAGTGTAGACAAGCCCTTAGACAGAGAGGCACTAACTGGGTAAAGCTGGTCCAAAATCCGAATTTCATAATACAGGAACTTCAGACATTTCAAAATTTTTCATCCCAAATCAGGACAAAAGTCAAAATATGACAGAATGGAAGATGACCCACTTCAACATTTTTGATCAGAACAAATTCTTCCAACATTCCTGAATCTAGGTTTCATTTTGGTATGTTGAACTGAAACTTATTTCAGCTTGGTTCAGGATTAATATATGTCCACCTGAGCTGCTATGCTATGCCTTGGGGGTGGTAGTTTGTGTGCCTTATGCCCCCATTTGTCTTTTGGGGCAGGGCTCCCTAGCCAGATGATTTCCATGATGCCCCATGGTAGTTAAACCAGAGGGGAAAGTTTTTGTTTTGAAAAGACTGTCATGGCTGAATCCCCACTCTGTCACTTTGAGTACAGAAGGTGGGGGCCAGCAAGGATTTTAAAAATTAATATTTGCCACTCCAGGCTTGAATTAAACTCCCAAGCTTTTCTCTGACCTTGGCTTGGTAAACGCTGCCACCACCCAAATGCAAAAAACCCCCTTGGACACAGGAAGGAGCACTTGGGAATTCCTCCCTGTGGGGTACCCTCAAGCCCTTTCACGCCCCCTCTGGGGATGAGCTGAGAAAGAAAACAAAGGAAATTAGCTATTGCTACCAGCTAATCAAACAACGTGGAGAAACCCTTTAGGACACCAAAAATCCAATTCTGTTCTTAAAAAAGGTAAACTTTATTAAAAACAAAAAGGAAGAAAGTGCATCTGGAACTTAGACTTTTGCTAGATTTTAAAAGAGCAACTCCAAAATTAAGCACCTAAAATAGCTTTCTTGGGGGTTCAGCTTAAAGGTTACAAGCAAACAAAAGCATCTGGGGTTAGCACAGAGGAGTCCACCAGCCTTAAAAAATAAACAGAAATAAACCTAATCGCGTCATCCTAAACATTCCTAATTTACTTACATATTTGGGTTGTTAAAAGTAGTTCTAGATATGATCTGATGGTTTTCATATCTGGTTCAAACTTTACACAGCATTCCTGCTGCCCGTCTCTTCAGCCGAGGGAGAACAACAGACAAAGGGAAAATTTCTTTCTCAATTTTAAAAAGTTCTAGCCTTCCCATTGGCTCTTCTGGTCAGATGCCCTTTTTTTCCTTTCTTTACCTAGGGGACTTTTTAACCATTTACAGGTAAAGTAAGTAGAGAACAGCTACCAAGAGGGATATTACAGCTAACCGGCTGTCTGGGTGTCCATCAAAGGGAGCTCTCCCCCCCCCCATTTATCACAAAGACGCTTCAATGGAAAACTTGCAGCCAGCCCTACTGTTGAATCCATCCAATTTCAGTAGGAGACATAAAACTCCTATACTGCCCCGCCATTCTGTTTTAGCATCCTCTCTCTTGCAGTGCAAACAGAATAGGCTATGTGTTAAACAATTCAGTTGGATGGTCATTCTCTCCTTAATATTTTTTTCATAGTCCCATATTTGTTTCTCATTCAACAGAATTACTTCCAATCCTGCACTGCCCTAATGCTTACGGGTGCCTAAACCAATGTCTTGCTCTCATGACAGTAAATTTGAATTGTCTGGAGCCATTGCCTGCCAAAGGAGTTGTAGTCTAGCCTGTCTTTTTCACGTCGAGGTTTAGGAGCTGATGCTGAATTATTTCTCTGTCTTGCAATCACAGGTGCTGGCTTCCTGGGGTCCTGGGGGTAATCAACCCCCCTCCCCCGCTCTGCCCCCACCCGACCTCTTCCCCAACCCCCCCACCCAACCCCACCTCTTCCCACCCAGTTCCACCCCACCCTCGAGCACACCACGCCCTCGCTTTTCCCCCTTTCCCCCAGAGCTGGGGGGGGGGGGAAGCTGGCTGCCAGTGGGTGCTAAGCACCCACTCATTTTTTTTGGTAGGTGCTCCAGGACTGGAGCACCCATGAAGTCAGTGCCTATGCTTGCAATCTAATTGCTGAAATAGCAGATGGCCAGTATCAGTTTGTCTTTGCACCTCTGAGGATATACGGATTACCTCAGTACATGTCTCACTGATTGTCCATTCACCATCAGGGGTGCTGGAACAGTGTGTATGGGGGGGTGCTGAGAGCCATTGAACCAAACTGTAAACTTCAAGTCAGGGGGTGCTGCAGCATCCCCAGGACCCCTAGTTCACCATGGAGGACACACCACTGTAACCAGTACCACTTTTCTGAATGCTTTCCACATGCTTTCATCACTTTTTTCCAACAAAAGATTGTGGTTTATGTGTAGAACTATGTATAGAGCTATGTCCAGTTTTATATCTTGGGCATGGATGACAGAGTTTCACCATGAAACAGACAGTACTCTGCTGCACGTAATGTTTCCTACTGGTTTAAGCATGTTTTATTAACATACAGTTCAGGAGAGTCCTTTGCTATTTCCACTGAAATCCCTCTCTCAACACTTGTTGGTTTGTCAGGTTCACTCTGTAAGTAAGCATTTCTGAACAGTTCATTGTATTGCCTTCAGGCTAATGGTCACCCAAAGAGTGCTCCAGGTTGATCTCAAAGTCGCCTACTCTGATAGCTTTCTTAAAAGTGCTCCATACTATGTAAGGGTATGTCTATACTACCCGCCAGATCAGCGGGCAGCGATCGATCCAGCAGGGGTCGATTTATCGCATCTAGTCTAGCTCTCCCATCGACTCCTGTACTCCACCGCCGTGAGAGGCACAGGCAGAGCTGACAGGGGAGTGGCAGCAGTCGACTCACCGCAGTGAAGACACTGTGGTGAGTAGGTCTAAGCATGTCGACTTCAGCTACATTATTCACGTAGCTGAAGTTGCATAACTTAGATCGATCCCCCCCCATTCCTCCCAGAGACCAGGCCTAAGACTTGCTTTCAGCCTGATCTCACTTGGGGAGTCTGAACAGCTCAGCTTTATCAATAGTCTTGATGGTCATTATCAAACAACTTGTCTGTAGGCTGCCTTGGGCACTGATACTTCTGAACAAGCATGTTCTGGCATTAGTGAGACTTAAGACTGCTAGCACTTGTCTCTCAGGATCATTCCTTCAAAAAAAGCTGTAAATATTCAACATATGGTAAGTAGGCGAATCTTCCACCAGTCATCACTTGTTCATCTTGCCCCTGCAGGCTGCCATTCCTATGAATCAGTTGTCTCACTTTTATTTCTCTTGTTAGTGTGGTTTCACTTGCAAACCTTCAATCATCATTGCTAATTATATTGAGTGTTTAGTCATGCTGATTTGTGTCAGGAAGAAATAATACATTCAACATAGTTTTGTGGGCAGAGGGCAGTGCTTTGCATGCTACACTATACTCAGACAGCAAAGCATGCAAGGGTGAATTCGGAAGTTCTGACACAGTCCAAGTTCATGCCAAACTCAATTCCAGTGGGGTTGTACAGGGATAACTGAGGGCAGAAATTGGCTCATCAGCACTGCCAAATCCAAATGTTCTGAAACCATGAGTCAGGTGCCCTTAAATTGTGGGGTTTGGGGTTTTTTTCAGGTTTTTTTTGGCTCTTGTTTCTGAACTTTTAGATCTCACTTCATGTTTGCAAGCTTTTCTCAATAACAATAAAGGCTAGAAACTTTTTTTTTTAATTGAAACTTAAGATTCTTATGCAACTGCTTGATTCCAGCAACTGAGGGTTTAAGAAAAACACCAGATATCAAAGGACTCATGGTTAAATCGTAAGTTGGCAACACTGTGGAATTGCTACCTTTGCACTCTTGAGTGATGTGACTTCCCTGGAAGCATGGCCTCACTGAGTAAGGCATCCCGGAGTTGGCCCACAGGTAATAAAAAATAATGAAAGGATTTTTGCCATCCGATGGTGTAACAGTAATCCTGCATTTTTAACATTGATTTGCTGCAGGCAGAGTGTGTGCTGGGCAAATAGGATTCTGCCAACTGACCTACATTAGCTGATGCTATCATACTCCAATGGTCCCCATCACAGTAGTCTGAGTGCCTTGTATTCTTAAAGAATTATGCTCACAACACCCCGTGATGTAGGGAAACGCTGTTATCCCCATTATGCAGATGGGGAACTGGCACCGAAAGGCCTGGTCTACACTACAGAATTAGGTTGACATAAGCGGTCTTATGTCGGCATCTACACTACAGGCTTGCTCTCGCCGATATAAGTTCCATACTACGCCAACATAATAACTCCACCTCCATGAGAGGTGGTGTAGTTAGGGTGATGCAGTGTCCATGTAGGCATTGCATTACTTATATTGGCTCTTGGCTGTCACTCTTACCAATTGCACAGCTGTGCTCTAAAAAGGGGGCTCATAGCTGGAGCTGTGAAATTGACAAGAAAGGTTGGTAAGCTCCCTACTATGAAATTGAGCAGAGCCTGGGGCTCACAGCTGGCTCCAGCCAGCTGTCAGCCAGGCGCTGGGCTCATAGCTGGAGCCTTTGTCCCCCACTCCAGAGTGACTCCCCCAGCTGTGAGCCTGGTGCGGGCTCAATTTCACAGCAGGAGCCTACCAGCCTTTCTTGTCAATTTCACAGCTTCAGCTGTAAGCCTCTCCATTAGAGCCTGAGCCATATGTGAAATTGACAAGAAAGGCTGGTTGGCTCAGTGCTGTGAACCCTAGGCCAGCCTCACCGCTCAGGCTGTCACCCCAGGGTGGGTGGGGGCATAGGTGGCACGTGAGTCTTCCATTGGAGAGGCTTACACACGAGAACCAGTAGCTCCCTAGAAGTGGGGAGGGGGACCACCAGTGCCCGAACTGTGGCCCTGCCTCCCCAAGGCCCTGCCCTCGCTCCCTCCCCAAGGCCCTCCACTTGCTCCTCTTTACCTCCTCCCCCAAGGCCTGCCTGCTCACTTGTTCCTCTCCACCTTTTCCCTTGAGGCCCGCCCGCCATTCTCTGCAGTGGAGAGGAGCGAGCGGCAGGTGGGGGTTGCCTAGGGGAAAGAGGCACAGCAAGGGTGGGCCTCAGGGGAAGAGGCTCAGCAGGGGCGGGGCCTCGGGTGGAGCGCAGGTGGGGCCACGGACCAGGCGCCGGTGTCTCCCCCACTTCTAGGAAGCTTTGCTTCCAGCACTCCAAAGGTGGCAGGCTGATGTACCTCCAAAGGGTGGTGACCCATGCTGCATCCATTGCATTTGCCCTCCTGCATAGCCAGCCTTTCTGGAGGAGGCTTAGTCTCCCCAAGCCTCTTATATGCACCGCCCATGTGTGTGGGGTGGGTTCCAGCTGTGATCCCGGCTACCGCTAGGGCTCTCAGCTCCCCACAGAGCTAACCAGCTGGAGTCTGGCAGCTGGGGAGCTGAGAGCCTGGGCTGCAGTAGGGCTCCATGCTCTTAGCTTCTCATAGTGCCCCTCTTAAGTCAGTGCAAGCGCTCTTGGTGAGGATGCAGACTACTGACAGCAGGCAGGTAGTACAGACATGAAAAATCACAGTAATAACTGCAGTGGCTGTATGTCAACTTAACAGCGCAGACATGCCTACACACAAGTGACTTATCCAAGGTCTCACAAGAAGTCTGTAGTGCAGTAAGGGAATTGAATTTGGGTCTCCCAAGTGCCATGCTAATGCCCTAATCACTGGACCGTCCTCTACCACATAGAAGGGAAAGCTCAAAGCAGTTATTTCCTCCATGCTATGAAATCTTTGTTACATGCTGTTAATGGTCTTCTTAAGAAGGATTGGATAAACTTTGAGACAAATCCTGGTCCTGGCAACAAAGCTGAAGTTAAAGTTCCTCTGTGCAAAGCCTTATGCTGCATTTGAAAGGACAGAATCCTCCTGCTCCTTGTCCTTAAGATAGGGATTGGGTCACCCTGCCAGCCAAGCTGCAGATACTATTACAGCCTCTGGGCTCCTGCACCCTCTTCAATATAGAATTTTGGATCTAGACAATCTATATGCTATCAGCAGATGACCTGGCCATCCCTTCCTACTTCACCAGTCCATCTAAAGGCTGACCCCTGCATCCTACAGGGAAACAATTCTGCTCTTATCTCTTTTACCTTAACTTACTAAGCTATTTGGAGAATTCATCTGCTTGAGAATTTATCCTCCCAGGTAGAACAGCTAGCTTTTCCAAAAAATGAAAGTGAACCCTTTCAGCCCCAGTGTAGTTTAAAAAAAAAAAAGTCAGCTGCATGTCATAGGAATGAATTAAAAGCAGTGGAATTGGATTTTTGTGACCCTTTGTATTGTACATACAGTGTCACAGATATAATCAGCCCTATCCCAAGAAGCAGATTTCAGTCATCCAGAGGGAGAGACTCAATTGTTGTCACTTCATTCAAGCACTTGTATGACAAGTAAAGTCACTAACGTATCCCCTAAGTGTGATCTTCCGCCCCCTCCTTCTCTTCTAATTTGATGTAACTTGCTTCCCTTTGCCTTAGATGCCTTTGTAGTATGGTCCCACATGTGCTTATCTCAATACACAGACTAGGCTGTCAATCTGTTTTATCATAAATCTTTGTTATTACTCTTTTGTGTTTAACTATCAGATAAAGGAAAATAGGTAGCATTTATCTATGGAGTCCTTTTTAAGATACTATTTTATTATATGCACAGTCTTGATGTTCGGAATTTTTTAAGATAGTGTACTTCACTTTTATGTTCTGCATGTTACACACTTCTGAGTTTGACCCTTTGACAGTAGTAAACAAGTTTTAAGAACACATCTACTTCTGCTGTCTATTGACCTGAGCCAGAGTTACCCTCTTCCCACGTATATGATTTTCAAAGCAACCAGTTTTCATACAACAATGCACATGAATGTTAGACAGTATCATCCACACAGTCTCACAATGAAAGCAGTTACTACAGGGGCACTGGTGCTATAAGAGGGTGTGAGGTGGGGACAATAGACAAGGAGACGCAGGTAGGTTGTTAGGGTTGGCATGATATTGCATCCTGGAGTGGCCAAGTGACTGATGCTACATTAGCTGTGGGCAACATAGAAAACATGGGTTATGAACTGCACTTTAAGAGAAGATGGGGGAATTGCTAAAACAGAGGCTGGTGGATTAAACTACTCAGTACACAGACTAGTTGATATGGTAGCAAGAAATTGACCTGAAAGAAGGGAACAGGGAACTAATGCTTGCCCATTTTGCATACCTGTATCCCAGCTACTCTCTTGTGGCCTGATCCAGAGCCCACTGCAGACAACAAAAAGACTCCTATTGACATCAATGGTCTCTGGATCAAGCCCTCAGAGTTGCTGCCATGTAATAAGTAGTTTGGAGCACAATCCAGCCCAAGATCTCAGAGTGTTACAAGCATAAAAAACAAAACCAGGCCAGGTCAGCAGACACTACTGTTGTCATTACATCCAAAAAAAGCTATATTAAAAGAATGTTAAGGTTGCAAAATCAAGCGCTCAGAAATTAGGAAATGCCAGAATTAAGGTTACTCAGGCGACCATAATTTGGCTCCCTTGCACACCTACATTATGATATAGTCTTTAATTACATGATCATATACCACTTTTTCCACAGGACCCTTACCTCATTCAGTGTACAGGATAGATGGCTATTCAGCTTTCATTCTTAACTTCATCATTCAACATGTGGCCCTCGGTCCTACTTACTGCACACCAGCTAGACCAGTGGTGGGCAACCTGCGGCCTGCAGGTCAGTCAGAGTAAGCTTCTGGCAGGCCGCAAGTTTATTTACATTGACCGTCCACAGGCACGGCCACCCGCAGCTCCTAGTGGCCGTGGTTCACCATTCCCAGCCAATGGGAGCTGCAGGAAGTAGCAGCCAGCATGTCCCTGTGGCCTGCTGACGGTCAACGTAAAGAAACTGTCTCGGCGCCCACCAGCGGATTACCCTGACAGGCCATGTGCAGGCTGCAGATTACCCACCATTGATCTAGACCCTGCCCTGAGTACAGAATTACTAGCTTCCTTACAGGCTATTCTGTGGCACTCATCACTGTTAGTATGCGTCCTTCGGAAACAGGTCCAAAAGGACGTGAGAGGCAGACCAGTTGAAAGTCTCTAGGTGAAGATAAAAAGGGAAAAAACAGGGATTATGTCATGGTAAGGGTCTATCATAGACCACCAAATTAGGAGGAAGTGTATAGCACAGCGCTCTCCACTTGTGTCTCCTCACACCACAAAAACTTGCTCAGACTCCACTGGTTGGGAATCTACACCATGTCATTTATTTACATTCCCTCCAACAAGACCTTTTTAGTCTCTTGCAGCAACGCTGTTTCTGGTGTCCTTTGTGCTTTCAGCCCTTTTCCCAGGGCCTGAGAGGGGGAGAAATCTCACTTCCCTGAGATCTCTGTGAGACTGGACCTAGCTAGCCCTCTTCCCCTCCCTGCACTTCTGCTTGTGCTTTTTTATCAACCCTCAGTTAATTAATGTGCTAATTAAACCAGGCCTGCCAGTCTGATTAGATAACTGCAGTTTATTCCTCAGTCAGACCTCCCTGACAGAACCAATTAGTGCTGGAGTGATCAGAGTGCTGGCTCACATGCTAGCTCCCAGCCTTGGTGTCCCCCTCCAGATCCTTGATTTTGTACCTACTACACTCACTCCAGTCCCTGTTAAATAATTTATTGTCCCCCGGAATTAGTTGAAACCTGGGTTTAGTGGCTCCTCCCTTAGGCTGGAGGAGGGGCCTTCTGATACGTGCAGGCTTGCGCCCACACCTTCCCAGAATTCAATAGGTGCTAGCTCCCAGCCTCACTGTCCCCCCTATGGATACCTGATTTTGTACCTATGACCCTCACTCCTGACCCTGTTTAATCATTTGTTGACCCCTGGAATTAGTTGAAACCTGGGTTTAGTGGATCCCTCCCTTAGGCTGGGGGAGCACTTCTGATACAGGCGGGGCACCCCAGAATTTCAATAGGTGCTAGCTCTCAGCCTCGATGTCCCCTTCCAGACCTCTGATTTTGAACCTATGATCCTTACACCCATTCCTGTTTTATCATTTGTTGTTACCCACTTTCATTTGAACCCTGGGTCTAGTAGCTCCTCCTCTTAGGCTGGGGGAGGGCTTTCAGTCGCAGGTGGGCTTCCACCTGCCTGTCCCCGGGATTCAATAGGTGCTAGCTCCCAGCATTCTGTCACAAGGTGGATGATTTCTACGAATAAATATCCAAAACATAAGATCTGTTAAGTAATGGGAGAGCTTTAACTACCCAGAAATCTGTTGGAAAAACAGGGGACAACAACCTTCCTTTGAGGTTTTTAAGGTCAGGCTTGATAAAGCCCTGGCTGGGATGAGTTAGTTGGGGATTGGTCCTGCTTTGAGCAGGGGGTGGACTAGATGACCTCCTGAGGTCTCTTCCAACCCTGATATTCTATGATTCTATGATTCTTTCAGAAGGTGAAAGTAGTAACCGGGGGACAGACATTTTAAACTTGATTCTGACCAATAGGGAGAAATTGGTTCTTAATCTGAAGGTAGAGGGAATCTGAGTGAAAATCATCATGAAATGATAGACTTCATGATTCTAAGGGAAGGAAAGAGTGAGAGCAGCAGAATAAGGATAATGGACTTACAGCCTGTTTTTTTTTCCTTCTTTTTTTAAACAAACTCCAAACTGGTAGGTGTGGTCTCATGGAAAGAAAATCTATGGGGAAAAAGAGTTCAGGAGAGCTGGCAGTTTCTCAGAGACAACATTAAAGGTGCAACCACGAACTATCCTTATGCAAAGGAAAGACAGGAATAATAGTAAGAGGACAATATGCTCCATTAGGTGCTCGTTAATTATCAGAAAATCAAAAAGGAATCCCAGAGAAAGATGGACAAATTGCTAAGAAGAATACAAAAGAACAGCACAAGCATGTAGGGACAAAATCATAAAGGCTAAGGCACAAAATGAGTTACACCTAGCAAGGGACATGAAAGGCAGTAAGAACAGGTTCTATAAATTAGGAGCAAGAGAGAGACTAAGGAAAGTGCAGATTCTCTATTTAATGGGGAAGGAGAGGTAATAACAAGCAATATCAAGAAGACTGAGGTGTTGAATGCCTATTTTGCTTCAGTCTTCATTTAAAAGGTTAATGGTGACCAGATACTTAGTGCAAATCATATTAACAACAAAGGGGAAGGAACACAAGCCAAAACAGGGACAGAACATTTGAAAGACTATTTAGATAAGTTAGGCCTTGTCTACACTGGCAGTGGCATGTAGGGTATGTTTAGCCACATGTGGTAGGAAAGGACTCCGGCAGGGGAGAGGCAGCAGGGAAAGGCTCTGGCAGTGGAATGCCAGTGGGACATTACACTGCTAAAAATGGGAGAGTAGACATGGGAGGTACTGCTTGAGTGTGTGGAGAGCCATGTAAGGTATATAACCTAAGGTGCTAGCATGTCTTTACTCACCTAAGCAGTGCCATCTACACTGCTATTTATACCAACGCTAGGGCTGTGTGCAGTGTATGTACGCTACACACTGCCATTACGTGTAGACAGCCTGCTTGACAGTGCCTGATGAAATCCACCCTAAGGTACTAAAGAACTAGCTGAAGCAACTTAGAACTGTTAGCAATTATCTTTGGGAACTCATGGGGGACTAGTGCCATGCCTGGGCCTGATCCGGCTGTGGCAGGTCTGGGCCACAGGCTGATTTGAGACCAGGGGAGGGGCGCCCCTTGCCCAGCAAGTCCCCGGGTGGGTTCTTTGAGCACCTGCATGGCGCTAAATAGGCTGCTGCATGGCCGCGCAGCTTACAGGGAACTTAGACTATAACTTAGGGATTTTTGGCTTGTGGGGGAGTTTTTTTGGTAAGGCTTATGACAGTGTCACATGACATTCTCATAAGCAAACTAGGAAGATATGGTCTAGATGAAATTACCATAAGGTGGGTGCAAAACTGGCTGACAGACCATACTCAAAGAGTAGTTATGGTTTGCTATCAAAATGGGAGGATGTATCTAGTGGGGTCCCACAGGGTTCTGTCTTGAGTCCAGTATTAGTATTTTTACTAATGACTTGGGTAATGGAATGGCAAGTATTCTTATAGAACTTGTGGAAGACAACAAGCTGGGAGGGGTTGAAAGCACTTCGGAGGTCAGGATAAGAATGCAAAATTACCTTGACAAATTGGAGAATTGGTCTGAAATTAACAAAATGAAATTCAATAAAGACAAGTGCAAAGCACTACACTGAAGGAGGAAAAAAGTCAAATGCACAGTTACAAACTGGGGAATAACTGGCTAGGCAGTAGTACAGCTGAAAAGGATCTGGGGGTTATAGTGGATCACAAACTGAATGAGTCAGCAATGTGATACAGTTGCAAAAGTCTAATATCATTCTGTGGTGTATTAACAGGAGTGTTATATCTAAGTCACAGGAGGTAGATGTTCCTGTAGCTGCGCCTTTCACCTGTAGAGTGTCTTCTAGTGTCTGGGTGTGATACAGGGATTTTCTCAGTGTAGCTCGTCACTTTGGTGCCACGATGGTCTGCTGTTGTACATGGCCTAGCCCTTTGGCCAGGGTATGTCTTAGTTCATTCCCCTTTTGGAGTTAACACTGAGTCTAAAAAATGAGACTGTAAAGACAAATGTCCTTTTAAACCTGTTCTTCAATCCCATCTGGGGCTCACAGTTCTCTGCCTCTTCCATATCTAGTGCTCATACCTTTCCTTTTGGTCTGGGAAAAGGTAGGAGAACCTGGGTCCACTTTCTCCTCTGCGTTCCAGCAAACGGACCCTGTTTTAGATAGATAAAGTCTGTTTCTTTGATCCCTTCACCACTTGCTTGAGCTGCTCCTGTCTTCCTCAGGTCTCTGGGCTCTGTTGTCCCTGTCTGGATCTGTAATTCCGCACAGCTTCTCCTTAACCAGCTATGAAGGTGTCTTCTCAAAGACCATTCCCAGCCTTCCTCTGCAGCAGCTGGGCTGTATTGTGAGTGGTCCCTTTGTCTTTCACCTTTTGAACAGTCAACATCCTCCTGACAGGAGTTCCCCCTCAGCCCTCCTTCTGGGGCTGGGAATTGTCTCAGGGTTCTTTCTTTAGGATAATCAGATTTTTCCCTCCTTCAAGCAGGAATTCCTCCTCCAGCCCTCTTCCTGGAGCTGGGGTTGTGATTTAAATCAGCTGCAAAGCTTTTGTCAATTCCATTCAGGTGAACATCCTTTCCAGTTAGCCTTCTACTCCAGAGAGTTCAGCAGGTCAGCCTTCTGCAAACAGTGTCTATCTGCTGTGAGGGAGGAGATAGCCTTTATGCTGGTTCCCTTCTTCCAACTCCTTCCCAGTTGGCTGGGTGAGAGAGGAGCCTTGCCCTGCCTTCTCTGCAAGGCTTCAGGACCTTAAAACTACAGTGTCAAGATTCCTTTCCCAAATGCCATTCATTCCCAGGACCCTTAGGTCTCTATCTACTGGACCCTCCCAAACCCTTAACGGGCCATGCCAGATGGTGGAGTGGGCTGGCCACAGGTCACTATTGCCTTCAGCGGCAGACTACCCCATCGCAGTCCCAGTGAACTCAGGACTGGTTAGGCCTCAGCTGGAGTATTGTGTCCAGTTCTGGGTGCCATCCTTTAAGACAGATGTGGAGAAATTGAAGAGAGTCCAGAGGACAGCAACAAAAATCCTAAAAGGCCTAGAAAACCTGATCTGAGAGGCAAGTTTTAAAAAAACAACCTAGGCACATTTAGTCTTGAGAAAAGAAGACCGAGAGGGGACCTGATAACTGCCCTTAATGTATCTGAAGACTGTTAGAAAGGGGATGGTGATCAATTGTTCTCCTTTTCCACTGAAGGTAGAAAAAGAAATAATTGGCTTAATCTGCAGCAAGGGAGACTTCGGTTAGATATTCTATCTGTAAGGGTAATTAAATACTGGAATAGGCTTCCAAGGGCTGTTGTGGAATCCCCATCAGTAGAGGTTTTTAGGAACAGGTTAGACAAACACCTGTCAGGGATGGTCTAGATATACTTGGCCCTGCCTCAGTGCAGGGAGCTGGACTAGGTGACCTCTAAGGTCCCTTCAAGCCCTACATTTCTATGATGAACGAACTTCCCTCACAGGAATGTTGAAGATAAGGGGATGGTCCTGCTCCATTCAAGGTGACATGCAGACAAACACCTGTTCACAATTACCACGTTGCCCTCTTGCAGAGATTGTAGTTTAGAGAGAACATACGGGCATTCTTATAACTGACCATGGACAGCCTCCTTTAGCTTGTCTCTTTGGAGCTGTAGGACTAGGATACAAGTCCTGCCTCTTCAGGGGTGTGTGGCTTGTTTAGTTAGATGTATGTGTGTTTGTAGCAATGGATTCACTGCAGAATAGCAAGAAAATTGGTCAAACTGGATTTGAGTTATAAGTCATTTAAAATATTTCTCTGATTATGGAGCCACTTAATATCAAGTCCATAGTTATTGTTGCAACCAAGATGCCATTCCACACCTTAGACCTTTGGCATGGAGCAAGCATTTTCAGCTTTTAAGAATGTGGATACTTTTCCGGGTGTTCTAGAATTTTGCTTTTCATGTTGGAATAAAATTACTCTTATATTTGAGTTGTAGGTGCCTAAAAATGACTCTAGTAATTTAACTCAGCATCTATCTATTTTGGGATCCTCTAAATTAAAAGAGCGGCTTAATTGTAACACCTGAGACATTTTACATACCATGAAATAATATTGAAATTTAATGCCCATACTAAGCAAAATATATAAAAGAACTATACCCAATGAAAAGGCAAATTATTTTATTAATGTTTTTAAAGTTTGGATGGCCCCCATCTGGTTTGGGAAGTCTGTTGGTCTTACAGCAATCACGCTTTAATCAATGTGTGCGTGGCAAAGAGTTGTGGGGCAAGGGACAAGAACTGTGCAAACCTTTTAAGCTCTGTAATAGAGTGCAAGACAAGGGGAGCTGGTTACTCTGCAGCATTGCAGTGTCCTGGAAGGCAGATGAAGCAAACAGGAACAAATGGAATGCATAGTCACTACAGAACTGATGAATCCTTAATGAGCTGTGGGACATGCTCTACAGATCTCCAAAGCTCTGTAGAGGAATGTGATCTGGTTGCTCAGCATTCAAGCATAAGAAAAGAGAGCCAAGATAGTGCAACATTCAGGGTTTATTCCTTCCTCCACAATCTTCTCCTATCAAACACTTTCTTGAAATAGAGTTCTCTAAATTATTAGATGTTTCCCTACACATTAGTGTACTATCGAACTATAATGCCTATCTCTTAACATCCTTCATTCACATTTGAGATAGCAATATTAAACATGAATGCTATAATCTGATTACATATTTACCCTTCTATTGTACTCCCTTGAGTAGTTATATATAAAATAAAACTACCTAATGCCAGCTTTTTATTTTTATTGCCAACTCTACTTGCTTGGGAACTAAGTTCTTTTTTCCTCTGAGTAGATGGTTTGATGTTGGAGCAAGTATGAGGTTTTCTTGGGATGACAGCAGATTTCCTTCCACTTGGTTCCTCTAGAGCAGGGGTGGGCAAACTTTTTGGCCCAAGGGCCAAGTTGGGTTCCGAAACTGTATGGAGGGCCAGGTAGGGAAGGCTGTGCTTCCCCAAACAGCCTGGCCCATGCCCCCATCCAAGCCCCCCATTTCGCCCCCGACCCCTCCCAGAACCTCCGCCCCATCCAACCTCCCTTTGCTCCTGACTGCCCCGACCCCTATCCACATCCCTGCCCCAACCACCTCCCAGGACCCCACCCCCATCCAACCCCCCTGCTCCCTGTCCCCTGACTGCCCCGACCCCAATCCACACCCCCACCCCCTGACAGCTCCCCTGGGACTCCCACGCCTATCCAACCCCCCCTACTTCCTGTCCTCTGACTGCCCCCAGGACCCCTGCCCCTTACCCAACCACCCCCTTACCATGCTGCTCAGAGCAGCAGGAGCTCACAGCCGTGCTGCCCGGCCGGAGCCAGCCACACCGCCCGCGCTGCCCAGGAGGAGCAGCGGGCCAGAGCACTGGCGGCATGGCGCGTTGAGGCTGAGGGGGAAGGGGGACAAAAGGGGAGGGGCCGGGGGCTAGCCTCCCCAGCTGGGAGCTCAGGGGCCAGGCAGGATGGTCCCACGGGCCGTAGTTTGCCCACCTCTGCTCTGGAGTGATGTTTTGAGAGCATTTTCCAATATCTGTTGGTTGTTCATTGGCCTGTGTTCCTTTCATGTCCTGCTGATCAAGTCTCAGAAGTGCATATTTCACCATCCTCCATGTCCCTATTTGTCCTGTTCTTAGGGGATGAATGAATTCTGTGGTTTTGGTGAAATATGTGCCCACCCAGTTCTATGTTATATGAACAAAATTTTAACTGTTCAACACATGCACTTAGAAGCAAGTTACATGATTTTGTCCTGAGAAAATAATTTGATCTTGACAGTGTCTCCAGGGTGTAATTCTGGGGGATCTTTAGCTTGTTGGTCATAGTAGGCTTTGGCCTTGGCATGAGTATTACTTTTTTTAAATTCCACTCCTTCCATCATGGCAGGTTGTAGTAATGCTAAGGCAAAGGTATGCATGTGTCTTGATATCGAGCACACTGAGCTGCTGATGTAGCTTTGCCATTTGACTGTCTGGTAAGGTGTTGATGCAATATGACTGTCTTCTCATTCCTAGGTAAATTTCATAGACTCACTGCAAGTAAACTGAGGTCCATTGTCTGAAATTAGAGTTTTGGGATACTGCACCGGCTGAAGTGCTTCATTGTTTTGTCTGTCGGTCACTGTGGTAGTGTCTGACAGGTCATGTAGTTCCCAGAACTCTGTATAATTGACAGTAATGAGTGGTTTGCAGTGAAGAAGTCCATTCCCACTTTGCTCCAAGGTCTGTTAGTTCATGGTCTCTTCTTGCTGTTTGGCTTGTATTTCACCACATATATCACATCTGCTCACCAGGTCTCAGATATCTTTGGTCTTGTTTGGCCAGTAAACTGGGTCTCTGCCTTTCCAGATAAAGGGTTCTATTCCAGAATGGCTCTGATTTGCTCTTGAAGTGTTTCTATTTTCAGTGAATGAGGTATTATCGTTTTGCTGCATCTTGCCCATTCAGCTCATCTCGATAGTTCCAGTCATCTAGAGAGGCAGGTAAGGCTTCTCCTTTGGTGTCTGGTCACCCTGACAGAATGACGAATGTGAGCACTTCTAAATCTCTGTTTTGTAAGGTCTGTTCTTGGATTCTTTCCAGCACCTGCCTTGAAACTGGCACATTATTGTCCTTTTCGTAAAACATTTTGAGATCTACTGATGGAAAGCACTACATAATACCTAGCTCTTCTAAGTCAATAGAAACATTAAAATGATTAGCCATATTATTCTAAAAGCAATGAGGATTAGGGTCTGTTTTATTAGTCTTTGCCAGCCTTCCTCAATGAATGTTAGCACAGAAGTATGAAAACTGAAAGGTGACCCACATTTGACTCAACAAGCTGCCTAGTTTACTTTAACTGGAGGTTCCCATGCTGAGAAGCACTTTTGCCCCCCAGATTAAGTTTGAGAGACACTTTGTTTACAGGAGCAGAGTGGGGGAAGTGGGCCAGATTATCTTGGCAAAACATTGTGTGAAAAGAACAAGTTTTCCCAGTTCAGATAAAGGAGGACAAGTAAAAATGAGTTAAGAACATACCCATCCATGTATATTTTAACTTTCATTGATGTGAATAGCTGGGGGTTCATGACTAAAGTCCCACGCATCGAGATGAGATAATTACAGTTATACAGTAGTGGAGGCATTGCCAATTTCTCATAATTAATTTACACAGAATATTTCCTCCTTCTTCCTCCCCACCCCCACCCCCACCCCCACCCCCAGCCCATTAAGTGTGGAGAAAAATGTTCTTTGAAGTTGGCAATTTCTCTTTAGTTTGCATAGTCCTCCTAAACATGAACATTATGTTGTTTACTAATCTGTTAATGACAGCTGATTATCAAACCATAAATATACATGTTGTATCTAATCGTTTGTGAACATTAAACATCAGAATGTAATATGTGGGTGTGTGTAGAAACCTAGTACATAAGTCACTATTTAGCATGTCAGTTTCTATAGTGGTGTCTGACTGTGTGCAACTGTCAGCTTTCCTTGTGTAAGAGAGAGAACTTATTTTCCCAGCTTCTGTTAAGATGTTTGTTCGCTGCAGTCAGTAAACAGAGTATTTTTTACTTTGCTTGAGCTGTCTGGTATGCACAGCCTGGATGTCTTGCTGCTTTTTGCTAGCTTCTGTGTCTTGCTTTCAGTGTTGTAGCTGTGTTGGTCCCAGGATACTAGAGACAAGGTAAGTGAGGTAATATCTTTTATTAGACCAACTTGTGTGTGTGTGTGTGTGAGAGAGAGAGAAGTTTTCAAGATACACAGAGCTCTTCAGGTCTCAAAACAGCTAAGCCTTCATCTCTTCTTTCTGGCTATCCTTTCGGATGTCACTATAGCCTCAAAACAATTACTCCTGGGTGAATTTTGCATCACTGCATGCGCAGAATTCATGTCCCCCTGCAGATTTCTTTGCTTCCCCGCAGAAAAATTACTTATGAAGGGGAAGCAAAGGGAAGCCATAAGAGCGGTTACACGCCCCTTCCTGGCAGTACAGGCAGGTCGGTTTGGGCACCTGGAGCAGCTGGTAGAGATGTAAATCACCGCCAGGAGGAGATGGGGGCTGGATAGTCGTACATGTGAGAGAGACACACACTCTGTTCCTCTCGCTCGCTATTGTGACACACTTAGCATGGAGGGGCAGGGCTTTGGGATGTTTCTGAGGAGGTAGGCATGGGGCGGGCTCTGTCCCCTCAGGCAGAGAGGAATGTAGCAGCCTGCCTGCTTAGTAAATTGTTCCCATTATCTTTGTGAATTTCACCAAGAATATAAAAGAGGTGTAAAAGTTTTAAGGTTCCTTTACATTGCCAGAACAGTGTAAAGGACAATATGGCCTTATAAATGCTTATGGTGCTTTAGTGATTAGAACTGGTCTAAAATTTTGGACTGAAAAAATGTGCTCCATGAACTATCTGCTACTGACCTTTCTAGTGATGGTCAGTAGCCAGTATAAATTATGAGATTGATTCCCCAGCCCTCACTTGCTCTTCAGTTGCCTATAATGTAATACTGAGCATATGGCTGCATATATTTGTTGACTAATAACTAGAAATAAATGGTCAAACCTAGCTACTTTACTATTAGGCAAGGGGGATTGGAGACTTCCTCCTATGCTCCTCACTCCAATTCTCCATCCATTGCATTGTAGTTTAAAAAACACCTCAATTTTAATGTATGGGAGACTGGACAGCTTAGGTGATTTATGTCCGTTCCCACGGTTTCTGTTACTGCTTCATTGCCAACAAGTTGAGAAGCTTTCCTTGCAGCCCCCAACTTGTCCCTCTCTCCTTCTGTCACTCCAGAGCACACACTCATGCTCTCTCTCTCAATCTGACATCTTCTCCTAGATATCTTATCTCAGACTAAATTCTCTCCAGAACAGAGCTGGTCCCCTTTTTTTCAAACTCACTACTTCCTTTGTCTTTCACTGATAAAATCACCATCCTCCTGATGGTATCCCCAGGGTGTAACCTGGGACTGTGGGACCGTTGTGTGATGGGTTGGACCCCCATTCTGGGATGCCACCTGATATACTGGGATTTCACTGAGCCTCTCCTGCTCCACCAGCCTCAGTTCCCACTCCCTGTTTTGCTGAACTTCCTGTTTCTCCGGCCTCTTGCAACACACACACACTCACAGCTGCAGCCACAGACTGAAGTCAGCTCTATGTGAGAGGGCTCCGCCAGCACTCACATGCACACCCCTTTTGGGAGATAAAACCCAAAATAATATTGTCTTGCACTGTATAGAAATATCTGTACAGGACACGCTCATAAAATTCTGCCTTCTTCCTCAATGTGAAGAGAGAGAGGCACGACTTCTTGTCCCCCCTCAGTTAGAAATTACATAAACTGGGTTTAATAATAAACAAAACAAATTTTATTAACTATAGAAGGCAGACTTTAAGTGGTTCAAGGGATAGCAAACAGAACAAAGCAGACTACTAAGTGAAAAAAAACCACACAAACTGAGGTTGACACACTAGATAGGTAGGATACAAATTAGCAAATTCTCACCCTGAGTGATAAACAGGCTAACAGATTCTTAAGGCAAAAGTTGCCTTGGCTTTCCCAGGTTTTCATAGACAGGCTAAAGATCTTAGCCTGGGACCATCACTTCTCACAGTTGTCTTTGTTCTCAGGTGTTTTCAGGTGTGTTGTTGTAGGGAGAGCGAGGACCCCCATGTTGTCATTGTCCCTCTTTTATATCTTCCCCCCTACACTTGCTGGAAAGCTTTTTTGCTGTGACCTGGGTCAAACAGTTCCCATTGTACAGAGCCATCTGACCTGGGTCAACAGTTCCCATTGTGTAGCGCTATCTCTGAGAGGTTTGTATTACACTCAGTTCCTGCAGTAAGCCTTATGCTTGTGTGCATTTCTTCAATAAGCCACTAACATTGTTTGGCCTCATCCAACGTAGCACATTTGAAATACAGAGACATGGTCAATATTCCCAGCTTCAGATACAAAAATTATACATGCATACAAATTGGATAAACACATTCCATAAATCATAACCTTTCCAATGATCCCTTACATGAGTCATCTTGCATAAAGGACATCAGTTATGTCATGTCCATATCATAAGCATATTTCCATAAAGAATATGAGTGTAATGTCACATGCTGTGCCCCCTTAACTCTCCAGCCTAGGCTGTCTCACTCAATGCTTTGCTAGTGACAAGCAGCAAGCCCATCTGGGCACTGTTGTCACTCAGCACAACCGCACATGGAGCCCCACACCCAGCTAGATTGCATGAATGCTCCCAGAGCCACTCATGAATCACTCAGAGAGAGGTACCAGCCAAATCCCCCTGGCTCCCAGCCTTGTACCTCTGGGATATACTGTCTTGCACTGTTCAAGATGAGCACTGCAAATTTATTAACTGGCCTACCACTTCATCAATGGAAAATGGATATATACCAGCATTTGTAAACCTGAGCAAACACCCTTCCCAAACACTTTAGGCAAACTAACTGATAATGATAAACAGTTAAGCAAATTTATGGACTACAAAAGATAGATTTTAAGTGATAGGCAAAAAGTCTGAGTGGTTACCAAAATAAATATAAACACACAGTCTAAACTCTCAACCCTATTAGACTGGGAAACCTCTAGATTAAACAGTTTTTCTCACCCCACTGGATATTGCAGTCCTTAATATACAGGTTTGTTGCTTAAACCTGGGCCAGTTTGCTCCGTTGAAGTCTTCTGAGTGTCCTTGATGCTTGCAGCATAGGTGGGGGCAGGAGAAAGGCCCAGCATGTGGCCCCTGTGTTCTATTTTATACCCTTAGTCCATGTGCTTGGAGAACACAAGTCTAGGCATGTCTGGTGGGCATTGCAGCATCCCAAGGTGAAGCAATACCCCAGTGTGTCTCCTGTGAGTGAGTCATTGAATTTTAACTCCTCTGGTGGACAATAGCTGGTGATGTCTGTTCAGCACCCACCTAGGTGTTGGTTACTTCCCTTGTTATTGTCTCTGGAGAGCTATTATCTGGGTGCCTCACATATCTACAGCATATTTTAGTGACCACCATAAGACACATTCTCATAACTTCATATGCGTTAATGATATACATATTTAGATAGAAAAATGATTTTCAGCAGATCATAACCTTTCACCTGATACCTCACAGGGCCTGCTTTATATGAAATATCATAATTATATATAAATGAGGAATATGGGGGTCACAGCGTGGTCCCCTGGGATGTAGAGTGTCCCACCTCCCCATCTCACATTTTTTGCAACCTCAGTTTCGCCTTATCTAAGGGCAGGTCTACACTAGAAGCACTACATTGGTGCAACTGCAGCACGTCTGGTGAAGACACTCTATGCTGACGGGAGAGCATCTCCCACCAACATAGAGCTAGTGTGGACAATGTTTAGGTCACTGTAACTTGCGTCGCTCGGGGTGTGTGTGTCTTTTTTCACACCCCTGAGTAACGTAAGTTAGATTGACTTAAGTGGTGGTGTAGACCTGCCCTAACTCCTCATTCATCCGCCCTTTCCTCTTACCTCTGAAGCCACAACCCTTGTTCTGTCCTTGAATGCTCTCTCTCCTCAAGTCTATCCAAAAGGTTGATGGTAAAGTCAACTTCTCCTACCACTTTGGCCATGTTGGCTTCCGACTCCTTGAAATCCTTCCCTGACTTCCTGTCTTCTGCCGCAAATTCAGTCTCCTTGTTTTCACCTCCACTTCATTTCCTGCTTCTCGCACTCATTTCACACTTCCCTTTACACCAATTCCCTGCACTCCCTTAAAGATTCCTCCTTGGCACCGGTGTTTAAATGCTGAGCAAGTGATCTCTGGGAAAGTATCTCCCCCAATGATCCCAACCACCACTGTACGCTCCTAAATGGCACTATGACACCCAATGCCGAAGACAAAGGCCCTCTGCCAAATATGGACAGCTCGCTCCTCAAGGGGCTACCTCTCATGCACCCCCAGCCAAGCAACAATTCTGAAGGTATGGTCAAAGTCCCAAGAAGTCTCCTCCTCTTCCAGTCATTTGAACCATCTTCAATATCCCACCAGTTTGGCAACCGATTAGCTCAATTTCTTCCACCTTGGAGACTAATCTCCTCAGAAAAATGGGTTCTAGAGATAGAAAGGGAATGGAGCACCCTTCCCTGACTATCTATTCTGCACTGCCACCCCTGCTCCCTGTCTGTCTTTAGGGACCCCTCTCACAAATCCGTTCTAAGGGGAGAAATAAATCATCTTCTGCAATTGGGCACCATCAATCCATTCCCTTTCCAACACAGGGGATGGAATTTCTACTCCCATTATTTTCTGATCCAGAAGAAATCCAGTGGCTGGCAACCCCTCCTGAACCTTCAAAATGTAAACAAGTTAATCAAACTGCAACTCTTCAAGACGGTTACCCTCTCCACCATTATCCCAGCACTGAAACAGGGGGACTGGTTCACAGCTCTCAATCTCCAAAACATGTATTTCCATATCAAAATACACCCTGCCCACAGATGGTTTCTCTGGTTCACCATGGGTGCTGATCACTATCAGTACAAGGTACTGCCTTTCAGACTGTTGACAGCCCCACATGTACTCTCCAAAGTCCTTGTGGTAGTCGCTGCCTACCTCAAGAAACAAGGCATCGTCATCTTTCCATACTTAGATGACTGTCTCCTCAAGGCCTCATCTGAAGCTGACTCTCTTCACACTGGCCGATTGACAGTGGACCTTTTCATGAACCTAGACCTCCACATGAATATGGACACGTCTTCTTTAGCACCAATACAACACCTAGAGTTCATCGACCCACAACTAGATGCCATACAAGCCAGGGCCTGCCTTCCACCTCACAGATTCTTGACTATAGAAGATCTTGTATCCATGGTATAAGCCTGCCCCCAGATCTCTGCCAGAATGTGTCTCCAGCTACTAGACCACATGGCAGCAGACATGATTGTGTAAAGCATGCATAGTTACACATGTGATGTTTTCAGGCATGGTTCCTTACAGTATATGTCCCACACAAATACAGCCTCCACAAAATTGTATCCAAGCCAATGAGGGTCAAGGACTCACTACTATGGTGGACACAGCCCAAGAATGTCTGTGTGTCAGGGTTCCTTTCCTTCAGCTGGAACTGACAATCATTCTCACAACCGATGCCTCTCCTAAATCAGTTGGGGAACACACCTTCACAATCATACAGTGCAGGGCAGATGGTCCTTAACAAATCCACCCTACACCTCAATCTCCTAGTGGTCCACAATCTCCAAGTGGTCCGCAATGCCTGCCATAATTTCCTCCCACTACTGGAACATCACATCATCAGAGGCATGACAGACAATATTGCCTGCATATTTTACATCAACAGACAAGGCGGGGCAAGGTCCCATTCCTTCATGCTCAGAGGCACTGAAATTATGGAACTGATGTATCCAACACATCACCATCTCAGCCGTATAACTCCCTGGACACCAAAACACCACTGTGGGCTCATTAAGCAGTAGATTCTCCCACAACTGTGAGTGGGAACTGGATATGTGAATCCTTCGGCTCATCTTCAATCACTGGGGATTCCCCACTGTAGATCTTTTTGCTACTCCACAAAATGCCTGCTGCTTTCAGTTCTGCTCGACAGTGAGACTGGGACATGAATTCCTGGGAGATGCATTCCTCACCACATGGGATGCCCCACTACCGTATGCCTTCCCTCCCTTCACCCTTCTGTTCTGAGTACTCCGCAAGATACAGGAGGACTGAGTTCATGTCATCCTTATAGCTTCAACATGGCAACGTCAGTTCTGTTATACTTACCTCCTTTGCATGATGGTATGTCGACCGATCTCTCTCCATCCAATGCCATGGCGCCTTTCACAGGATGCAAAGCGTGTCCTCCACCCCAATCCACAAATGCTCCAACTCAAAGCCTGGGTCCTCCATGGCTCCAGGATTTGGAAATAACCTGTTCAGATGCAGTTAAACAGATACTTCTGAATAGCAGGTGCAACACGACTAGACTCACTTACCTTCAGAAATGGTCCAGATTCCAATACTGGTATGCCTCCCATCCAATCGCAATCCATGCTCCCACTACCACTTATCCTGGACTACATATTACACCTTAAACGATCAAGACTACCCACCAGCTCCATTCCGGTGCATTTTCCCCACGTAGACGGCCATTCCATCTTCACGCACCCACTCACAAAATGTTTTCTGAAGGGTCTCCAAAATCTTTATCCCCACATACGAGACCCGACCCTGGCCTTGTCCTACATTCTCTGACTAGACCTCCATCT
This sequence comes from Lepidochelys kempii, assembly GCF_965140285.1. Taxonomy (NCBI): domain Eukaryota; kingdom Metazoa; phylum Chordata; order Testudines; family Cheloniidae; genus Lepidochelys; species Lepidochelys kempii. Next base: position 103,851,556 of record NC_136386.1, read on the forward strand.
GAACCAATGGCAACATGATCTTTTATTCATTTATCAATTAAAACTGCCTTTCTTGTCGGCATCACCTCAGCCTGACAGTCGGCGAAATTGCAGCCTTTATGGCATATCTCCCATACATAATTTCACAAAGCCAAAGTTACACTGCACCCACATCCAAGATTTTTACCCAAGGTTCCATCATCTTTCTATCTCAATCAACCAATTCACCTTCCTTTCTTTTTTCCAAAACCTTGCCGCAACCAACAGGAGGGAGCTCTGCACACCCTAGACGAGCATTAGCTTTTTACTTGGACAGAACTAAACCTTTCCAAAATCACCACATTTATTCCTTTCAATGACTGAAAGATCCCGGAGTGCAGCCATCTCTAAACTGCACCTTTTGGATCTCACAATGTATACATTTCTCCTATGAACTACACAATAGACAACCTCCTACTGCAATCAGAGCACATTCCACCTGTTCGCTTTCCACCTCCATTGCTTTTCTCAATATTGTTCCCATTGCTGACATTTGCAAAGCTGCCACATGAACACCAACAGACACTTTTGCCTGTCACTATGCTATTACTCACAATGCCATAGCAGACATTCTCCTAGGACATACTGTCCTATCATATGCAGTAAATACTGCCCCGAAGCCCCAGCCTTCTAGTCACCAACAATGAAGCACCCACAGGGACACGCATCTCAAAGAACCTCAGTTTCTGCACAAGGTGAGTAACCTCTTCCAGGTTTTTCCTCACCACACTGTTCATTAATTAAAGGGTTGTCCCAGCCATTGTCCTGTGTCTTTCAGATTGCATTGTCTTCAGGAACACTGCCTACTCTGTTTTGTAAAGCACGCTTTGTGGTGGTTGGCAGTGACATGGTGAAAGGAAGTCTTTTGCTGCTACATTGTCTCATTGAATGCAGGCCAGCTCGATAGCAGTGAGTTATAGTCACTATCTGTTGGTCCAGTTTGATGGTCCAGTTCCTGGCAGACAAGTGTCCACATCATAAGATCACCAGAGCTTGCATTAAGTGACATTCATTTCTGACAATCTCAGCAGTGAGGTCCAGGGCTGGGTAAAGTTGGGTCAACAGTTAAGTGAAAACACAGGTTAACTAGTTAGTGAAGACAAAGCCAATGTTACCCTAAGAGATGGTCTCTGGTAAGGAGGAAGGTGCATTGGCAGGTCAGTGTGGGAAAGCTTATGGTGACATTGCCTGTGCTATCCTTTTACAGTGGTTGAATAGCAGCTGTCAGTCTTCTAAACTGTGGAGCCAGCATCTTTAATGAGAACTAATTATTTATTAGAAAAGATGCTTCTGCAAAATTGTACCCAGTACCTCCACAAGAACTGCTCCATCCTATTGCCTGGGAGGAGCAAGCCAGGAGGAGGCAGGCCTATGGATCCATACCCTCTCCATGGTACCAGCAGAGCATGCTCCCATTACATGCTTGGGAACTCTGAGGATTCCCCTGGAATTTCACCTGCACCGGTGCATCTCTGCACCGTTCCCAATGCAGGACTGTTGCTATCAGGCACAATTGATCTCACAACTTATAACCTATGTTCTGAGCTTTGCATATTCCCTAGTCTTAGTGCTGAAGGTGGCAGTAAAAAAAGAGTGAGTCTTAACACACAAATGGGAAACACTATTATAGCAGCACCAGGCCATGCCAGCGCCACAAGCGACAGGCAATGAAAGACTTTCTGTATTCAGAAGCAGCCTTTGATGAATGGAAAGGATGAGCTCTAGGAAAACTAGGTAAGTTCATTGCTGAGATTCTATGCTCATGAGTGATGTAGAAAAACTTAGCAAGCTAGACAAGAGGGAAGAAAAACACAGCTCTGCAATTCCATCGAAGCATGAAGGTGAGCTTAGTGTTGTAGACTGGTATTCCATTCAAACGAGTACCTTGTGCTTCAGAAGAAAATGAAAAGCCACCGTAGTGAATGAGGCCACTTGTGCCAGGCTATGTGTGAGGAAGAAATGTCCTCCTTGATACTGGCATCAATCAACCTGAATCATGAGATGTGACTGTTTTTAACATCCACCTATATTATAAACTGCTCATAAAATTATACAGCCCTTTAAAAAAATTCAGCCAAAGTTATTTAGCTCTGACCTCCTGCAATCAAACAGTTGATTGTGGGAGATGGTCCTTTTATCCTGCAGTCAGTCCCCCAAACATACACTTCACAAGGTGCCTGATCTTTCCAGGTGCTCAGCACCTCAAATGATCAAACCCATATTGCCTGAATAAATCTCTTATTCAGTCCTCTGCATTCAGCTAGAGAAGAAAGACATCACATTGTAATTAATAGAACAGGTCACGAATCAGTGACAGCTTATTTTCATTTTCAGGAATTCACTTCCCAAATACCTATCAGTCAGCATTCTGTTGGTCTAGTTCCAGGCACAATGACTTGCTTACTATACAATCTGGCATGCTGGCAGGGCAGAAATACGAACAGCCAGTCCTTTGTGTTCACCTGCAGCTTTGTTCCATTCATCAATAATTGCTAAGGAGACAAGTAAAATATTTCATATGCTGACTCTGGAATTATATCACCAGTGAAATGATGTTTGTTTGATATGTATGTTCTTTAACCTGAATCCTATAAAAATTACAACCCTGAGCGTTACATGTGTGTTATCCTTACTTAGGCAAGAAATCCCACTGAAGTTACTGGGACTAGTCGTGGGACAAATCCTGCTCACCTCACGTAAGTAGTCCCAACACAGTCAATTATTCACCTGCTTCTGCTTCCACTGAGGGCAATAACATTCTCAGTGCCTCAAAGCAGTAACAGGCACAATGGGACTGCGTGAATAGAATGAGCAGGGTTTCATTCTAGGGGCTCAGTCCTGCAAGATGCTGTGCAGTCTTTTGACATTGTGAGAGCCTTCAACTTCCATTCTCTTCTGAAAGAGTCAGGACCTCAGCATGTCCTAGGACTGAGCCCCATGTGAATTGGGATTACTTATTTGAATAAGAGTTTGCAGGTCCAGTCTAGGTTCTATATTGTGAACATACCACCAATCAGTCTGCCTCTTTACTTTGTGTGGAAGTGCTTAAGTTTGGAAATCTCAATATGAAAGATCAAGAAAGATTAAAAAACGCAATGAATTTTTGCTGGCCCCTAGCAATTGCATGAATGGATGTAGATGGCATCAGGTGTCTATAGATAGGGGACACAATGGATCCTGGATGGAATTCCTTGTGATCTGTCTTTGCAGCAAGGACCAGTCATTCCATTTGTCTGTAAAGCACGCATGTAGTAGTATAAAAAACAGAAAACAATGTTGGGCCAGCTCTTGAGATCCAGTTTTTACTCTGTGCTTATTCAGGCAAATTTCCGTTGTGATCAATGAGAGAATCATAGAATCATAGAATATCAGGGTTGGAAGGGACCCCAGAAGGTCATCTAGTCCAACCCCCTGCTCAAAGCAGGACCAATTCCCAGTTAAATAATCCCAGCCAGGGCTTTGTCAAGCCTGACCTTAAAAACCTCTAAGGAAGGAGATTCTACCACCTCCCTAGGTACCTCACATTTTGTCCCTGTAATAAATAATATCCTGTATACATTTTTCTGAAGTTTCATATGTAGATTTAATGCAAAATAAAAAGTAAACATATTGTAATAGGTGCTTTGTCAAAGCTCCCATGTATAATTGATAGTCTGTCTCTCACACGCACACCCTCATTAACAACGTTAGAGTAGAAACTCCCTGATATGAAGTACAATTACCAATAAATTGTCTCAGTAAAGATGGTCAGAAAAACGGATGGAACCATTTTCCACTGGAGAAAGTATCTTCACCAAAATGCTTTGAAAAATTGTTTTTTGCCAAAATTTTGTTAGAGAAACACCAAGGATGTCCAACAATGTAAAAGCACCCTGTTTTGACACTTCTGGAGCAAACGTTTCAAATTTTTCAAGTTGACATGATTGTTCTAAAATAAAGGCAAAATTGAAACAAACTATCCATTTTTATCAAAATGGAACATTGTGATTGATGCAGACTCTTTTTTTTTTTTAATTTTCTTTCTAGGAGAATTTCTAAATGTTTGGGTTTCATTCCTGATCAGAATGAAGATAAATGCTGAAATGTCAAAATCCTTCACAAAGCAGAATTTCTATCCTTTTCATAGCTCTAATAGAGAGTAAGTTGAATTTTGCTTCAAGTGGAGGCCAATCAATTAATTAGATGGCAGACTTGCTTTACTTGAGATAAAAGTGAAGCACTGGTGGGAAAAGGGAATGGTGGGAGCAAATGAAACAAAAGGAAATGGGCAAAGTCAATAACATAGAGAGACTAGGATTTATCTTAACCTTGGTCTACACTAGGAGTTGAGGTCGAATTTAGCAGTGTTAAATCGATTTAATCCTGCACCCATCCACACGACGAAGCCCTTTTTTTCGACTTAAAGGGCTCTTAAAATCAATTTCCTTACTCCACCCCCGACCTGGGGATTAGCACTGAAATTGGCCTTGCCGGGTTGAATTTGGGGTCCTGTGGACACAATTAGACGATATTGGCCTCCGGGAGCTATCCCAGAGTGCTCCATTGTGACCGCTCTGGACAGCACTCTCAACTCAGATGCACTGGCCAGGTAGACAGGAAAAGAACTGCGAACTTTTGAATCTCATTTCCTCTTTGGCCAGCGTGGCAAGCTGCAGGTGATAATGCAGAGCTCATCAGCAGAAGTGACCACGATGGAGTCCCAGAATCGCAAAAGAGCTCCAGCATGGACCGAACGGAAGGTACGGGATCTGATTGCTATATGGGGAGAGGAATCTGTGCTATCAGAACTACGTTCCAGTTTTTGAAATGCCAAAACATTTGTCAAAATCTCCCAGGGCATGAAGAACAGCGGCCATAACAGGGACCCGAAGCAGTGCCACATGAAACTTAAGGAGCAGAGGCAAGCCTACCAGAAAACCAGAGAGGCAAACGGCCACTCTGGGTCAGAGCCCCAAACATGCTGCTTCTATGATGAGCTGCATGCCATTTTAGGGGGTTCATCCACCACTACCCCAGCCATGTTGTTTGGCTTCTTCAAGGGAGATGGAGGCAACAAGGAAGCAGGTTTTGGGGATGAGGAAGATGATGATGATGAGGTTGCAGATAGCTCACAGCAAGCAAGCAGAGAAACCAGTTTTCCCGACAGCCAGGAACTGTTTCTCACCCTGGACCTGGAGCCAGTACCCCCCGAACCCACCCAAGGCTGCCTCCTGGACCTGGCAGGCGGAGAAGGGACCTCTAGTGAGTGTACCTTTTAAAATACTATACATGGTTTAAAAGCAAGCATGTGAAAGGATTAATTTGCCCTGGCATTCGCGGCTCTCCTGGATGTACTCCCAAAGCCTTTGCAAAAGGTTTCTGGGGAGGGCAGCCTTATTCCGTCCACCAAGGTAGGACAGTTTACCACTCCAGGCCAGTAGCATGTACTTGGGAATCATTGTAGATCAAAGCATTGCAGTGTATGTTTGTTGGTGTTCAAACAACATCCGTTCTTTATCTCTCTGTGTTATCCTCAGGAGAGTGATATCATTCATGGTCACCTGGTTGAAATAGGGTGCTTTTCTTAAGGGGACATTCAGAGGTGCCCATTCCTGCTGGGCTGTTTGCCTGTAGCTGAACAGAAATGTTCCCTGCTGTTAGCCACGGGGAGGGGCTAGGCACGTGGTGGGGAGGCAAAATGCGACCTTGTAACGAAAGCACGTGTGCTATGTATGTAATGTTAACAGCAAGGTTTACCGTGAAAGAGTGTACCCATTGTTCTATAAAATGTGTCTTTTTAAATACCACTGTCCCTTTTTTTTCTCCACCAGCTGCATGTGTTTCAAGGATCACAGGATCTTCTCCTTCCCAGAGGCTAGCGAAGATTAGAAGGCGAAAAAAACGCACTCGTGATGAAATGTTCTCTGAACTCATGCTGTCCTCCCACACTGACGGAGCACAGATGAATGTGTGGAGGCAGACAATGTCAGAGTGCAGGAAAGCACAAAATGACCGGGAGGAGAGGTGGCAGGCTGAAGAAAGTAAGTGGCGGGTTAAAGAGAGGGCTGAAGCTGAAAGGTGGCAGCAGCATGATGAGAGGAGGCAGGATTCAATGCTGAGGCTGCTGGAGGATCAAACTAATATGCTCAAGCATATGGTTGAGCTGCAGGAAAGGCAGCTGGAGCACAGACCGCCGCTACAGCCCCTGTGTAACCAACCGCTCTCCTCCCCCAAGTTCCATAGCCTCCTCACCCAGACGCCCAAGAATGTGGTGGGGGGACCTCCGGCCACCCAGCCACTCCACCCGAGAGGATTGCCCAAGCAGCAGAAGGCTGGCATTCAATAAGTTTTAAAGTTTTAAACTTTTGAAGTGCTGTGTGGCATTTTCCTTCCCTCCTCCACCACCCCTCCTGGGCTACCTTGGTAGTTATCCCCCTATTTGTGTGATGAATTAATAAAGAATGCATGAATGTGAAGCAACAATGACTATTGCCTCTGCAAGCAGTGATCAAAGGGAGGAGGAGAGGGTGGTTAGCTTACAGGGAGGTAGAGTGAACCAAGGGGCGGGGGGTTTCATCAAGGAGAAACAAACAGAACTTTCACACCATAGCCTGGCCAGTCATGAAACTGGTTTTCAAAGCTTCTCTGATGTGCACCACGCCCTCCTGTGCTCTTCTAACCACCCTGGTGTCTGGCTGTGCGTAACCAGTGGCCAGGCGATTTGCCTCAACCTCCCACCCCACCATAAACGTCTCCCCCTTATTCTCACAGATATTGTGAAGCGCACAGCAAGCAGTAATAACAGTTGGAATATTGGTTTCGCTGAGGTCTAACTGAGTCAGTAAACTGCACCAGTGCGCTTTTAAACATCCAAATGCACATTCTACCACCATTCTGTGCTTGCTCAGCCTGTAGTTGAACAGCTCCTGACTACTGTCCAGGCTGCCTGTATATGGCTTCATGAGCCATGGCATTAAGGGGTAGGCTGGGTCCCCAAGGGTACCTATAGGCATTTCAACATCCCCAACAGTTATTTTCTGGTCTGGGAATAAAGTCCCTTCCTGCAGCTTTTGAAACAGACCAGAGATCCTGAAGATGCGAGCATCGTGTAACTTTCCCGGCCATCCCACGTTGATATTGGTGAAACGTCCCTTGTGATCCACCAGAGCTTGCAGCACTACTGAAAAGTACCCCTTGCGGTTTATGTACTCGCCGGCTTGCTGCTCCGGTGCCAAGATAGGGATATGGGTTCCGTCTATAGCCCCACCACAGTTAGGGAATCCCATCGCAGCAAAGCCATCCACTATGACCTGTACATTTCCCAGGGTCACTACCCTTGATATCAGCAGATCTTTGATTGCTTTGGCTACTTGCATCACAGCAGCCCCCACAGTAGATTTGCCTACTCCAAATTGATTCCCAACTGGGGCTGCTCTCATCTTGGTATTCTTGCACGTCAGGGCAGGGGAAAGCAAGTCACAAAGTTCCATGAAAGTGCCCTTACGCATGTGAAAGTTTCGCAGCCACTGGGAATTGTCCCAGTCCTGCAAAACTATGCAGTCCTACCAGTCTGTGCTTGTTTCCCGAGCCCAGAATCGGCGTTCCACCGCATGAACCTGCCCCATTAGCACTATGATGCCCACATTGCCAGGGCCCGTGCTTTGAGAGAAGTCTGTGTCCATGTCCTCATCACTCTCGTCACCGCGCTGATGTCGCCTATGTGCCCGATTTCGCTTTGCCAGGTTCTGGTGCTGCATATACTACTGGATAATGCGTGTGGTGTTTAATGTGCTCCTAATTCCCAAAGTGATCTGAGCGGCTTCCATGCTTGCCGTGGTATGGTGTCTGCACAGAAAAAAAGCGCGGAACAATTGTTTGCCATTGCTCTGACGGAGGGAGGGGCGACTGACGACATGGCTTACAGGGTTGGCTTACAGGGAATTAAAATCAACAAAAGGGGTGGCTTTGCGAGAAACAGAATGACCCCCTCAAGGATAGAACTCAAAACTGGGTTTAGCAGGACGTTGATTTCACGGAGGGAGGGAGGAGAAAATGAATACAAAACAATTCTGGTCTATTTCTTGTTTTGAGCCACTTCATCTATCTTTATACATCTTGCTGGCAGCAGACTGTGCAGTACGACCGCTAGCCATCATCATCTCCTGGGTGCTCGGCAGAAGATGGTGCAGTATGACTGCTGGCCATCGTCTTCTGCTGGCTGCCGGTTAAAAGACAGTGCACTGCCGGTAGGACTGAATCACCATGAAACGAAACTTAAAAGGGAAATGACTTGGCTGAATCACTCCCATGTTTGCCCAGGCACCCTGACCTCATCGAGATCGGTTAAAAGAGCACCCTGGATTACATCGACAATGGCTACCAGTCATACTGCAGTGTCTACTGCCAAAAGGCAATAAACTGCTGCTGTGTAGCAATGCAGTACCATGTCTGCCAGCACCTAGGAGACATACAGTGATGGTTAGCTGAGCAGGCTCCATGCTTGCTGTGGTATGGCGTCTGCACAGGTAAGTCAAGAAAAAAGGCGCAAAACTATTGTCTGCCCTTGCTTTCACAGAGGGAGGGAGGGAAGGGGGGCCTGACGATATGTACCCAGAACCACACATGACAATGTTTTAGCCCCATCAGGCACTGGGATTTCTACCCAGAATTCAAATGGGCAGCGGAGACTGTGGGAACTGTGGGATAGTTACCCATAATGCAATGCTCCAGAAGTCGATGGTTTCCTCGGTACTGTGGACACACTCCGCCGACTACATGCACTTAGAGTATTTGTGTGGGGACACACACAATCGACTGTATAAAAATGCTTTCTACAAAACCGACTTCTACAAATTCTACCTAATTTCATAGTGTAGACATACTCTTAAGTACTGGAATGACAATGCTGTGTTGTGTAGAGAGACTGATGTTTGTTAACTTTTGATTAAGTCTTGTATAGAGCAGAAAGAGTTGAGGGAGAATGAAACAAAATGTTGACTATCTTCTATTTTCTTGGCAAACATAATCTTCTCTATTAGGATTATCAGAGAGCTAGTCCCTGGATGTGGGTAGCAAGGCAGATTTCCAGTGCCTTTCAATTGCTTTCCTGGCTGATGCTGCCTATGCTAATATGGCCACAAATATAATCCTTAGGACCCAGGAGACCTAGAATGCAGATGTTGCTCATAGAGTTTAAGCAGAAGTGCAATGTGTTGCTCAAACTTGGACACTCTCAATGCCAGTTTTCATGTAGCTAAAAGCTCAGTGTTGCCTCATCCTAGCCTTTGGCACCTGACAGGCTATTCAGTCATTTAAAACACTGCACAGTCTGTTTCCAAATTGCACAAGAATAAGTATTCTTCCTCTGCTGATTTTTGCTTTCCAGTGCAGAAACCTAGGAATTCCCCTATTTGATCAGACCATTGGCTAATCTAATCTGGTATCCTGATTCTAGCTGCAGCTAATAATTGATGCTTCAGAGGAAGAGAAAAATAAATAGAAAACAAACCACCATGATATCTAGCTAATTGCACAGAGCTGTACATGGGTGGTGGGGGTGTGGGGGTGTATTCCTTCCTGACATCTACAGGTGATGAAAATATGCCTCGAAGCATGAGATGAGGTTCCCTTATCATTATCTTAACTTGCATAGCAACAAACATAATTAGGGGTCATAAAAGTATCCAGCTGTTTAGGGTTTTTTGAGTAAACAGAGCCAAATGCATCCCTGATGTAACTTCTTTTACATCAGTTTACATCAGTTTACATCAGTGATGAATTTGGCCCATCAAGTCTACAATCTGTCCTTGACTACAGACAATAGAAAACAAAAGGCAAGAATTAAAACTAGCTGTGGTCTCTTAAGGCAATGTTTACCACAATGTTTACCACATACTTGTACTGTTTCTTAAGATGTTCTATTCAAACATATTTTTTTCATGTGTTAGCAAGGTAAGAGGTGAAACTGTGCTGGGAGTAATAAAAATATGCACAACAAGCAACAACACTTCAAGCAGCCTCTAAATTGATCTACCATTAAGCAACATGCTGCAATAATCGAAAGGCAAGCAGTATCCCTCACTTCCTCCAAATCTGAGGTACACCCCAGTGAATATGCAGCAAAACGAACAGACGGGTGTTAGTGAAACAGACGTGCAGCAAGAGATCCTTTAGCACCACTGTGTCAAGCCAATATGTGACCAATTAAACACAAACCAAGCTAACAACATTAGTCAGGTACTGTGTCTAGTGAATTAAACGAGATTCCAGAGCAAGGAAGCAAGGATAGCAACTTGTTCAACACTGGCAGAAGTGCATTAACCAAGTTTGGTGCCTAACAGTTACGGTTCAAAGCAAGGCTGTTAGGGTACCAGAGATGTACTTTTGATTATGTAGCCACAGAGCCAGTGATGAACTGCCAAAAGCTGAAGAACCGGTTCCTTCAGTCGCTCTGGGTCTTCGGCGGCAGGTCCTTCAGTCGTCAGGGTCTTCAGTGGCACTGAAGGACCTGCCGCCGAAGTGCCGCTGAAGAACTGGAGTGAGTGAAGGACCCGCCGCTGAAGTGCCACCGAAGACCCGGAGCGCTGCCAGGTGAGTAAAAAATTAAAAAGGGATTCTCAGGGGAGCCTCCCTAGCCGAAAGCTCAGGAGGGCTGGACAGAATGGTCCTGTGGGCCAGATGTGGCCCGTGGGCCAGAGTTTGCCCACCCCTTTAACAACCGGTTCTAAATTGTCTTCAAAATTTAACAACCGGTTCGCGTGAACCGGTGCGAACCTGCTCCAGCTCACCACTGCAACACTACCTTCTTACGCCATTCATAGCCTCACCATTTACATTTTCCCTTGTATTGTCTTTATTTGTTTTGCAGTAGCTCTAGGAGCCCCAGTTATGGACCAGGTCTGTCTTTTTGGTCCTGTAGGATGACCTTCAGCTGTTTCACACTTGTTTGTCAAGGTTAACTGTATTTTTGAGAACTGTTGTGTGTCCTCAAATATCTTTCACTGCTATGGTACCTATTGCTTAACAAAGATGTCCTTAATAGATCTACTATAGCTTTGTGATGAAGGTGAGTGCCTCCTGTCAGCTGGGTGTGGTGCTGCTATTTTCTTTTTCCTGGAACCTCTTGCAGATGGTTGACAGTGTCCGGTGGGTCTTCAGTGGCTCAGTCCTCCAGCTAAATCAAACAGTCAACAATGGATGAACCTCTTCCAGGGTAACAAAGTTCCAACAGAGCATATTGCTGTGCCCTCGTTCGTGTCTTTAGCCCTGACTCTGGACTCAGTTCTCAGCCTCTTCTATGCTAAATTCATTCCTGCCCTGTTAGAGTACTGCCCTGGGGATTTCTCCCTCGAGACTTTATCTTCACCAGTTCTCACTGTTCCAGCTCTCCCCTTAAGTTTAGTCCCCTTCTGGGGTTGTAAAGACCAACAAATGGTTGGCCCTCTCAGGGTCTTCAGCCCCATATCTTGGCCTGTTTAAACTCCAGTCCCTTTCTCAGACTTTTAGTAACGAATCTTATTCCCTTTTCAGGGCTTAGGCTACTTCTCCAATGGCTCATGGGGGAAATCCAGGCTCACCCACTACTCTGGGTCCCAACCCAGGGTCCCTATGAACAGCAGTCAAGCACTGTTCCCTTTAAGTTTTTCAGTTAGCTGCTACTGTTTTTCCCTAGACTTGTTCCCCCTAGTCTCTTCCCTGCCACTCAGTCCCTTAGGGTTACTGTTCTCAGGTCTGCACTATCTTTGCAGAAAGCAAAATGCAGCCAGAACTAAACTTCTGGTTATCTGTTGGGCTACTTTGGCCAGAGCAGAGTACCCTTCTTTGCCACTCAGGTCTTGCCATGCAGGAGCTGACCTGCTCAGCCCCTGCATCTCCTTTTAACTGAGCCTGCTATATTCTGGCTGCTTCTGTGCACCTTCATGGCTCCTTTCCTGGGGTGGGATGTGGTAGGACCACAAGGCCTCCAGCAGTGGGTCTCAAAGGGCATGGTACATTCTCTTACAAGCTTACACTCATTGGTGCCCATTCTCATGACTTTATCATAACTCTCATGATATCTAGTGTTCTTGTAAAGCCCCAGCTCCTGTGCCAAGTGAGTTCATGAGAATCCCAGCTTTCATTTAAGCAGCAGCAACAAAATAGGATGTTTCTAGCCCTCATGACTGTAGATAAAAACTTGGAAGTGTGACCCAAATGCTTCATAAATACTCAAAAACCAGAAGGCAAAGGAAAAGGATCCCCAAACTTTACTGAAATCTCATTATTTTTAAACTAGTTCCTCTTGGGGTCTGACTCATGATCTTTGAATGCTTGGGGTTGGCAAAAATGCAAATAGTTGTATTCCAAACTAAAGGCTACATTGTAACTGCGGGCATGAGGATGGGGGTTGTGCAGAGGTGCTCTTCACAAGTGGCAGCGCCCAGAAGCATTCTAGATGCCAGAAGCCCTTCTGGTACACTGGAGAAATGCATCACAGAGCGAGGGCTATTGTAAACACCCAGTAATAGGATGCAGCGTGTGTTGTCCTCTGCCTTGAATCAGCTCAGCAGGCTGGCGTGGAAGTAGACCATGGCCATAATCCTGCATCTCTTCCTTGCGGGAAGACTAGTGCTGTCAGCTTGGCTAGACTTTCCTGGTTTGTGCACAAAAGCAGCATGCAATAACTAGGATTGTGGCCCCTGACATCCTCCCCCTTTTCATGCACCCAACTAGGACACTCCTTCGTTCGGTCCTTAGATTATAAAAATTTGGGGTAACAACCTGTGCATTCTAGTGGGGCTGTATTTGTACTATATGATTTTTATGTGACTAGATGGCCTTATGCACTTAAGCAGAGAGCACACTGCATATAATTAATCTTTTAATTGAACAAATGCTTGTTGCACCAACTATTTGATGGAGAGAAAATAAAATATTTAGCCAGACAGCTGGAAGTTAAAATACAGCAGACAATAAAAGGATAAAATTATGTCTCAGACACTTAAATGAGAAAATAGTCTATGTTAGGAAGCATTACTCATTTAGATAGCATAAAGCTTATAATTTCAACAAGGCCACAATTTTCATAAAGAGTCTGTATTTGTGATTTTCCCTCCTTTTCCCTCTTGCAAATTGCAGTTAAAATGAATAAGCCTTTCTGCTTACAGAGAAATTCATTTTTATTTTACTTTGCCTTTTTCATGTCAATTACAGAACACTTTGTTAAAATGATTACATAATTTTTGCAGAAGCTTGGTATTGCAGGCTGGAGGAGATAAACCCACTTAAATGTGACTAATGTACTCACAAATTCCTGCCCAAAGCACAGTTTCTCAACTAGACATCACTCACACCTTCCGAAACCACTGCACAGAATCAGTGCAAATATCAAAAAGACAAGCACCCTTTCCTGCTGAGGGAGGTAGGTTATGAATTCTGTTTTTAAGTAGAAGGTTGGAGGTCACTTGGTACTAAAAACTCTATTTCTTCACACCTCGCCTCATTGCTTGGTTCCTGTCTTGTGATAAGGTTATACTGAATGGCGCTGGCATCCTTCAAGGTTATTGTTCCAGAAAATATTTGCAAATAATTTGATGTGTTGTCAGCCAGCAGGCAACAGTGAACTCATATAATTCAACATACTAATATGGGTTTTCATGCCTTAAGCTATAAATAAGCTTGATATTCAAAAGTTTCTGTAATGTTTATTTAATAGCAATATTTTATAAATAAATCTTGATTATTTCATTGCACTCCAGAGGAGATCTTCCTCCAATATAACAGTTGTTTCTGACCTCAGGCCTCTTTGTCCTCTTCAGTCCTCCCCACATTTCTCTTAAAGAAATAATGTTTTCCTTATCAGGATTTCTCTGAGATAGTCACATGAGAATTTTGACCATCACAATTCTGACCTCACCTCTTCCACCACAACCCCATACTCAAGATATAGAAGGCTTTATCCTGAAGTTCTTCATCAGACAAGATCACCATTGACTTCAGCACAAGTTTTGCCTGGGAAAGGACTTCATAAGGACTCCACAATAAGGCCCTGAAAGTCTAACTTGAAAGAGCCCCAAATTCAGATTGTAGATGCATCAATTATGGAAGAAGTGATAGTCCAGAACCTCCTGTGTAACTGAGATCCAGGAAACAGTGGTGTACACTGTCTTTTCAATACCCAGGGTCTCTCCAAGGCAAGGGAAATCCGAAGAAGACAGCTCTCTATCCCTTTTATGCAAACCAAGGGGATGATCTGAAGCCAAGTATCTGCCCACAAGTCCAATCTGAACATCCTCAATTCCCATTCACTGACTCTGACCCATGCTACTACAGGAACTTAGGACTCAATTCAAATCCCACAGAAGTCAGTGGGAGGCTTTCCATTGACTTCAATAGGCACTGGATTGGGTTCTTCAGGAATTGGGAAGAGCTGATACTTTTCAGAATGAATTTGTGGCTGTTCTTTTTCTGGTGATGGTGGCAGTGGCAACAAGAACAGCAGTTTCTGGTGATGTTCTTCCTGCTAGAAGACTATTCACCAGAACCTCTCTAGTTCAGACTAGCTCCCTTCATCAAAGCGATGCTGTAGTGCAGCTGCACATGGGTTGGATCATTGCACTATTGTGATTCCTTGTTTTCTCTGATGGTCCAAGCTCTTCAACATCCTGTACAAACAAGCAAATATTGCATATTTGGGAAACCAAGGACACATATTCTAAACTAAGGACGTGTAGTGTCACTACACAGCACCCAATACAAAAAGGCAGAGGTATCTCCTGGTTCTCTGTTAGTGGGTGCATTCCAAAGAAAGGGATGTAGGAATCATTACACTGCTCTGTTGATAATGTTGAAACTCAAGTCCAAGAATACAGAATCTAGCATATAAGGCTCTAAGAAGTACATTCCCACAAAAATGTAAAGGACTGTGAGGACTTATGGGGCTCTGCACAGGCACAGAGGTCTGCCCACCTCACTCTCCGTGCAAGTTTGGAACCTAGGAGTGGATCCTAGGAAGTGCTGAGTTCAATCAGTAGCAAAACTCCCATTGACATTTACTGGAGTAGGGTGTTCAGGGTGTTCAGCACCTTAAAATAGAACTTACTCAGTATAGCCCAATCCTTTATATTAATGAAATATAAAGGAAGTTAGTAATATCAGTGAAACAACTTTTTTGTGCTGTACTCTGCAAATATTTGGATTACTAAAGCAAATTTATGAAGCAATTACTTCTAATGCAATAGAGAAAATTAAGTACTCATTGATTCTTGATTTATAATCTGGAGCTAAAAGATCATGAAAAAGCAAATATAACTTAATTAAATGTCCTTTGGCTTTGCTACTATTGTGGTCCTCACTCATAAAGTAAAACAAACCATTCCTGGAACATAAATGTATATTGGTTCTTCTAGTTTGGAAGGCAAATAATTTACTGGTTAAATAAATTCAACAAAGTTAAGCCAAGTGAAAGATTTTTCTAGTTGCCTCTGGGTCTTGAAGGAAAGATGAAAAACTGGTAATTTAAGGAATTCACTCTACTTGGAATGACAGGAACATTTACTCTAAAAAGAGGAAATACTCTTGTTTTCCCTTTTTATACTGAGGAAAATATTTTGATGTGTTCATAGAGTAGAATATGTTGTGAAAGGAATGAACCTTTATGGACTATTCATTGTCTGCATACTTGTGGTGATCATTCCTGACAATGAGCACATTAACCTGGGAAGTTTAATCAAATCCTATAGTAATGTTGCTGTTTTCCCACTCTGAAGTGAAAATAATTTGGAAAAACAATGAAGTTCTAAAATGTAACACTTCAAGTGATGTATTTAGCTATTTAAGTAGCCAGTTCAACTCTTTTTTGTACTGCAGAAGCAAGGGAATAAGGGGGCGGGGGCAGGGAACTCAAGAACAAAGTACTCCCCAATGAATCATGGAAGAAAAGCAATTGTAACAAAATGTAAACTATTTGTAGATACATTCAGTCAATCTTCCATTAACCTTTGAGTCATTAATTGGGTTTTATTTCTGCACAAGCAAAGGGATACTGTGACCCTACTAGCATTCCTATGCCAGAAGGCAAGGGACTCCCCATTATCTAGTAGTGAGTTTCCATTGGCATGACCAGCTCAGTGTACCCCAACTCACTGTTGGCATAATTTGTATCTAACAGGTGTCATGTACTTTAGAAGAGAATATTTCAAAGGCTATTGGACTACAAAGAAAAGTGGAGCAAACCCCTAAATTCTCCTTTACTTCAGGGAACAAAGAAACCAAGCACTTTGAGCTCTGTGAAGGGTCCTTACTAAAAAA
Organism: Lepidochelys kempii; assembly: GCF_965140285.1. NCBI lineage: Eukaryota > Metazoa > Chordata > Testudines > Cheloniidae > Lepidochelys > Lepidochelys kempii. The sequence goes on from NC_136386.1 coordinate 103,867,840, forward strand.
ACTGGCCAGCCATGTTCAAAGAAAGACTGATGAGAACTTCTTTGAACAAAGGACTCTAGTTTAAGTTAGATTGAAGCGTATTTATACTTTTGTGTATAACCATTTCTACCTTTATTCTTTACCTGATACGACTAAAACTTATATCCTTTATTAATAAGGTTACTTTACTTCTCTTTTAAACCAGCTTAGTGTTTTGATTGAAATAGTGTCTAAGGGCAGGTCTACACTACAGCTGGGATCGACGCTCTGAGATTGATCCACCAGCGGTCAATTTAGTGGGTCTAGTAAAGATCCGCCAAATTGACTGCAGATCCCTCTCCAGTCAACTCCTGTACTCTATCCCCGATGAGAAGAGTAAGGTAAGTCGACAGGAGATTTTCTTGTATCAACCCCCCGTGATGTAGACCCTGTGATAACTCAACCTAAGGTACATCAGCTCCAGCTACAGTATTCACATAGCTGGAGTTGCGTAGTGTAAGTTGACTTACCGTGGTAGTGGAGAGATAGCCTAACACTAGCTAAAGTGAGAAGTTGCTGTTTACTGTCTCTTTAAAGGGGCAGCAAACTTGATAAGCTTTTGCAATCTTATAGTAAGAAGAAACTGTGCACTGCAGAAAGATGTCTGAGGAACTGGGGTTCACTGCTTGGTGTGTCAGGGAGCTTAGCAGCTGCAAAGCTCTCATTTGCAAAGGCTGAAATGGATAACACAGTAACTCACAATTCTGGGAACCTCAACAGATCATAGATGCGTTCAAAACAATTTTGAACCCACTTGAACCTTGAGGGGTTTCAAAGTTATCCTTGCAGATTAAAGTTTTGAAGGGCTCTGTCTCCATTGGCAATAGCACTATTGGATACCCCACCATCATCTGTGAAACAGTTTTAAGGGTCATGACTTCTGCTAAGAAAATGATGGTGGCAATGCAAATAGCACACACAGTTACTCCTTAATACCAGTGGTAGCTATGGCTTGGGTTGTCCCTGGTGACTTGGCTCCTATGAGGACTTTGTGCCAGTAGGTTTATGGGTGCCAGAGCCAAGGTGGAGGCTAGGGTCTCTGAATCGACCCCTGGGATCTGCCAGATTTTTTTGGGGTGGGGGTTAAGGAGAGGGGGCAAAACCCAACCTCCTAACAGGGTGATGTCAGAGGAAGATTTCCTCAGCTTGAATCTCCTTCCATGGATTTTATGACAGGAGATGGTAATCTGGGCCCCTACATGTAAATGCTGATCTTTAGCACCCAAATTGAGAATTTTGGCTTTAGGTATCTTCAGTGTTCTATTTCTAGGATTTCACTTGATTGAAAACTTGCAACTTTAAATTAAAGGGAACAAAGTTGGGCTTTTTTGGGTCTGTTTAATTTCGTAAACTCCATGTGTGTGTGGGGGGGAGACTTTACAAAGTGGGCACCACTCCCACCCCATATCTTTCCTTGACTTCTAGAGCTAAATTAAACATAAGAGGTCTGCAGAGCCTCAGTCCCTCACTCATCTCTATCTGCAATATAGAGCTTAAGACCACTGCAGCACCCCCAATATTATGATAGATAACTTCTTAAGAGTGGCGTTATAGAATGCTTTTGTACAGGGTAGTGGCTAAGAACTCAGAGTGCTACTTTGAAGAAGTGCTTGATGAGATAGGACTGGACACGTGGGGGAAGGAATAAAGCCCGAATGTTGCACGGTCTTGGCTCTTGCTTTTTATGCTTGAACCCTAATCATGGTGTCAGATGTGAATCATTTCCTGTAGGCACATGAAATGAGAAACTAAGAACATTCCAAACAAAAATACCAGAGCCAACCATAATGGCACCATACCAGATTCTTCCTCCCAGCTGATGGATATGAAAGGGGATATGTTTAGCAAATGGAAATTCCTTAGATCACAATGGAAAAACTACAAAAGTGAAATGGGACTGGGGAAAAAAGGAAATCAAAATAAGAGCAGCTACACTATTAGCTATAATGAGCAGAGGCCGCCACATGCTACAGCAACATCTGGATATGTCAGCAGAAGAGCTGGAGGACTCACGTAAAACCCTAGAAACAGTCCAAAAGCATTTTTACCCCCTCCCCCAAAATTCATATACACCTTATCTGTCTGCTAAAAAGAGCCAGAGAAATAAATTTTAAAATGAAGTAAAAAAAAGATGAAGTTGTTTGACTGCAGTACTGTACATGGGGCACTTGCTGATCTCCCAAGGACTATGACTTGATACCGAAAAGATAAAAGCAATATTGTAAATGCCTATACTAAAGATATCAAGTCAGTTCAGCGCCTGTTAGGATTTGTAAATACTGACATTTCTTCCAAGCCTCTTGGATGTGTGTGAGCCTGAGAAGTCTACTAGACAAAGATGTAGGATGGTCACAGTTATTACTTCAACATGATGCAACCATCATACAGATCAAGGAGCTGGTGACCAGCTATCCCATCTTAAATACTATGATGAGGAACAAAGACAACCATACAATGTCATGCTAGTGAGACAGTGCTTGGGTCACCATTCCTACAAGGACAGCCATGAGTTTTGCATCAAGGTCACAATCACGAGTGGAACAAAGATAAGTCCAAATTGCAATAATATTTACATATGAAATGTTACACCGATATGTTCATGGATGGGGAAGCATTCAAGTGGAACATAACCATAAACCACTAGAGAGCATTTTTAAAAGCCACTGTTGGCATCTCCAAAGGACCTTCAGTGCATGCTATTTAAACTGCAATGCTACAACCTAGCTTTATATTACAAGAAAGGGATTGAAATGTCCATAGCTGACTTCTTATCCAGAGCAGCCTTGTAGCTTGAAAATATGGCAAGTGAACAAGAATATGAGATCCTCTACCTGATAGAAAGCACCCTTGTTTTACAGAGGAGGAAACTGAGGCACAGAGAGGGACATGACTTGCCCAAGGTCACTCAGCAGGCCATTGGAAATAGAACATAAGTCCCAGTCCAGTGCTTGATTCACTAAGCTACATGATCCTAGATATAATATCAAATATGGACAAGCAGCAGAAAACAAAACTAACTGCACAACAAAGTTCTGAACCCAGCTACATCGGCGTACCCTCTGAGCAATTACACACACTACTCACTTGTACTTCTCTGCTTCCCTTGAGAAAAGAGAAATTCTATTTCCATGAAACTCTTCAATTTTGTTATTAACCTCATGAGATGATCACATGCAACTATTTGTCATGTCAGCCTTTTAAAATGGGGTATCAGAGCTTCTCCAGCTTCTAAGTATCAATCTCTTTGCAGAGCCAGATGTGCTAATTCGAAGACTCCTACTGTATACAGCTAGGCTTATTGGGATGCATTGGTAGGTGGTAATTCTCTAAAATGTAAAGGGGATTTCATGGGGTGTATATCAGTTCCCACTTGGCCAGAGCCTGCCATCCCACCACCCCAGGGCTGAAGCCCAAAGCTTGAGCCCCACTGACCCAGGGAAGGTGGGGAACTCACTGGCTGCCTGGTCCTCCCGCATTGTGCCCCAGGTGTCTCCAGAGGTGGGCAGGACCCAACCCTAGCTGGTGGCCCTAGCAACCAACATCAACATCAAGGCAGTGCATCCAGGAGCAACAGGGAGAGGGAAGGGCTGCTACTTTGACCCCCTCCCCCAGTCACAGCCCAGGAGGCTGTGGCCACAAGAAAAGCCTCTGGTGGCCTCATGCGGCCACAGTGGTCGCATGTGAGAAACGCTGAAATACTTAGTCCTGTCATGAGCACTGGGGACTGGACTAGAAATGATGTCTCGAGGTCCCTTCCAGTCCTACGATTCTCTCAGTCTAGAAATTTTAATCGTATATGTGGTGCAATATTAGTTATATTTCTGCTTGCTGATAAAGTTTTCCCAATTACAGTTATGTATCTCAAGCAAAATTCCCACTGGCTTTAGTGGAAGTGTTATTTGAGAGAGCACTACAGGAATCAGCACCAAACTATCAGAACTCACAATTTGTCACTAGTGGTTTATTATGCTAACTCCAGAGTAGATATGATATTTCTAATGTCTGCTTATATTTATATACTATCTTCCATCCTACCAATTTTTCCAGGACTATTTCTAATCTCCCAAAATTCTGAGCATAGTTACAAATGCCTGTCCTTATACTTTAACTCCCCCCGACCCCACCACCACCAAATTCATCTACCAGAGGAATGTTTGCTTCTTTCGCCCATATGTGTTTCCCAGCCACCGTCTGATGCTCAGGAGTAATAATATTCAGATCTAGATCACAGACATGTTTAAGATCGGTTTCAGAGTAACAGCCGTGTTAGTCTGTATTCGCAAAAAGAAAAGGTGTACTTGTGGCACCTTAGAGACTAACCAATTTATTTGAGCATGAGCTTTCATGAGCTACAGCTCACTTCATCGGATGCATGCCGTGGAAACTGCAGCAGGCTTTATTTATACACAGAGAATACGAAAAAATACCTCCTCCCACCCCACTGTCCTGCTGGTAATAGCTTATCTAAAGTGATCATCAGGTGGGCCATTTCCAGCACAAATCCAGGTTTTCTCACCCTCCACCCCCCCACACAAATTCACTCTCCTGCTGGTGATAGCCCATCCAAAGTGACAACTCTTTACACAATGTGCATGATAATAAAGTTGGGCCATTTCCTGCACAAATCCAGGTTCTGATACCTTGCAAGTCTTCAGCGCTAGAAGCGGCAGCTTTTTCCCACGGGGAAGGAAAAGGGGAAGCATCCAAACTTTCCAGTAGGATGCACCTCTTGCTTCTAGTCCTTGAAGACCGAGGAGTCAGACATTACTTTTCTTAGATAAACTATTTTTAGTTCATTTTAAGAGATTTCTTTAAAAAATATAATTTTCTTTTCAGATGAGGCTTGTAGTTAGCACGTGGTCTCTTGATACTGTGACAGGAGGCTTTCCAAGTGTGGAGAGAGTGAAAAATAATCCCAATTCATTCAAATATTTGTAAAATGGTTCTGTATTTTCGGTCGTACATAGGATATGTGACCATTCAAAGTATCATAAAGGGTTTATTGCTGCTTTTGTCGGATGACCTGCCTAACTCATTTCCCACTAACACAGCAATCCCAAAGCCATGTTGACCACATTGATATCACACTCTGGCATAAAGACGTGATGGGACCAGGCATACTATATTATGCTGAGCTTAGATCTCCACACTGGAACAATATAGAGGAAAGAGGAACCCTGTCTCATTCTGCTTCTGCTAGCTAGAGAAATGACTGGACTGTGGAAGAATTTCCACCTCCCTAGTCTGGTGTCAACTCTCCTCGGTCTAAGGGAACATACCTTACTACCCAAGGCTGTTCATTACACTGGAGGTAAAAGGTAGGGTGTGCTGCAGGAAACCATGCTGCCTTTTCCCACCTGGGGCTGGGCTTAGCTTGCTGAGTGAGGTGGGGGGACAATGCTTTTTCTCCCCACCATACTCCTTTGGAAAATGGAAGGAGAGTCAGTGTGAATGGATGCGGAAGAGGAGAGATGAAATCTGGAGAGAGGGAGTTAGAAAGAGAGCTGGAGAGAAAGCAAAAGAGTGAGGGGGTGCCTATAACAGAAGGTTGAACTGGTGAAACATCACTTTTTCTAGCAGAAGATGCCTTGTCCATATCCTAACTGTCTTACATCAATTCATCTCACCACTTAAATCAAAATAATTAAACCACTTTTGAGCTGGCTTGTAACTCTCTTTTGGTAAGAGTTATATGGGTATAAGACCAATGTAGACACATCACCATATTGATATAAGTACACATTCATTTAGCTTTCCCACTGCTAATCCACACTGCATCTATCTGCATCTGGGATGATTTAGTTGGGGTTGGTCCTGCTTTGAGCAAGGGGTTGGACTAGATGACCTCCTCCAACCCTAATCTTCTAGGAATCTGTGATCTCTCTCATCCCATTTCCACTCTCCATGCTCTGAGGTGGTCTGGACAGGATGTTCTCATGCTGTTCTAACTGGGGAGCGTGGGGATGTTAAGGGAGTGCAAGGCAGTAGAAAGGACATGAGGAAGACAGTAAAGGGAGATAGAGTGAGTACAGCATAAAAAGTATGTGAAAGGAGGGGAAAATGAAGGAAGCACAAAAGCAAATGCATAGATTTCAAGGCCAGAAATGACCATTGTGATTTAATCTGATCTCCTGCACAACACAGGTCATAGAACTTCCCCCAAAATTCCTACCTTTTCAAAAACATCCAATATGGACTTAATCGTCTGATGGAGAATCCACCAGAATCCTTGTAAATTGTTTCAATGGTCAATTACTCTCTCTTAAAAATTTACACCTTATTTCCATGCTGAATTTGTCTAGCTTCAGCTTCCAGACATTGAACTGTGTTACACCTTTTTCTGTTAGACTGAAAAGCCTACTATCAAATATTTGTTCCTCATGTAGGTACATAAAGACTGTAATCAAGTCACCCCTTAAGCTTCTCTTTGTTAGACTTAAGGAGCTCAATCTGTTCAATTAATCATAAGGCAGGTTTTCTAATCCAGTAATCATTCTCATGGCCCATCTCTAAACCTTCTCCAATTTATCAACATCCTTCTTGAATTGTGGGCACCAAAATTGGATGCAGTATTCCAGCAACATTAGAACCAGTGCCAAATGCAGAGGTTAAATAACCTCTCTGTTCCTACTTGATTCCCCTGTATATGCATCCAAGGATCACATTAGTCCTTTTGGCCACAACATCATCCCCCCCCCCCAGTCTTTCTCAGCGTCCCAACTTCCTAGGATAGAGTTCCCCATTCTCTAAGCATGGCCTATATTCTTTGTTCCTAGATGTATACATTCACATTTTAGTCAGATTAAAATGCACATTGTTTTCTTGTGCCTAGCTTACCAAGCAATCCAGAATGCTCTGTTGTATCATCAGTGACCTGTCCTCTTCATTATTTTCCATTCCCCCAATTTTTGTCATCTACAAATTTTATCAGCGATTTTGTTTTCTTCTAGGTCACCAATAAAAAGGTTAAATGGTGTAAGGCCCAGAACCAATCCCTGTGGGACCCCACTCAAAACACATCCACTCAATGGTGATTCTCCATGTAGAGTTACATTTTGAAACGGATCAGTTAGCCAGCTTTTAGTGCTTTTCACATGTGCCATTTTGATTTAAAATGAGTGATATCAAATCAAAGTGGCTTTGGTACCAAGTCAAACACTTTGCAGTTTAAGAATATTATATCAACACTATTACCTTTATTAACCAAATTTGTAATCTAATTTTTTAAAATTAAGTTAGTTTGACAGGATCTGTTTTCCATAAATCCATGTTGATTGGCATTAATTACATTACCTTGTTTCAATTCTTTATTAATCAAATCCTGTGTCAGCTGCTCTATTAACTAGCCTAGGATCGGTGTCAGATTGACATGCCTATAATTACCCAGCTCATCCTGTTTTACCCTTTTTAAACACTGGCACAACATTAGCTTTCTTCCAGTCTTCTGGAATTTTTCCAGTGTTCCAAGACTTATTTAAAGTAAGTATTGTTCTCAAGTTCTGAACGCAAGTGGTGTTCTCGTCCATCCTCCCCGTGGAAGGAAAAGGCCTAGGTAGGGAGCGTCGAATCGTGGAAGTCAACGAATGGCTACGCAGATGGTGTCGGAGAGAAGGCTTTGGTTTCTTTGACCATGGGATGGTGTTCCATGAAGGAGGAGTGCTGGGTAGAGACGGGCTCCATCTTACGAAGAGAGGGAAGAGCATCTTTGCCAGCAGGCTGGCTAACCTAGTGAGGAGGGCTTTAAACTAGGTTCACCGGGGGAAGGAGACCAAAGCCCTGAGGTAAGTGGGAAAGCGGGATACCGGGAGGAAGCACAGGCAGCAATGTCTGTGAGGGGAGGGCTCCTGCCTCATACTGGCAATGAGGGGCGATCAACAGGTTATCTCAAGTGCTTATATACAAATGCACAAAGCCTTGGAAACAAGCAGGGAGAACTGGAGGTCCTGGTGATGTCAAGGAACTATGACGTGATCGGAATAACAGAGACTTGGTGGGATAACTCGTATGACTGGAGTACTGTCATGGATGGTTATAAACTGTTCAGGAAGGACAGGCAGGGCAGAAAAGGTGGGGGAGTAGCACTGTATGTAAGGGAGCAGTATGACTGCTCAGAGCTCCGGTACGAAACTGCAGAAAAACCTGAGTGTCTCTGGATTAAGTTTAGAAGTGTGTGCAACAAGAGTGATGTAGTGGTGGGAGTCTGCTATAGACCACCGGACCAGGGGGATGAGGTGGATGAGGCTTTCTTCCGGCAGCTCACGGAAGCTACTAGATCGCATGCCCTGATTCTCATGGGTGACTTTAATTTTCCTGATATCTGCTGGGAGAGCAATACAGCGGTGCATAGACAATCCAGGAAGTTTTTGGAAAGCGTAGGGGACAATTTCCTGGCGCAAGTGCTAGAGGAGCCAACTAGGGGGGGTGCTTTTCTTGACCTGCTGCTCACAAACCGGGTAGAATTAGTGGGGGAAGCAAAAGTGGATGGGAATCTGGGAGGCAGTGACCATGAGTTGGTTGAGTTCAGGATCCTGACGCAGGGAACAAAGGTAAGCAGCAGGATACGGACCCTGGACTTCAGGAAAGCAGACTTCGACTCCCTCAGGGAACGGATGGCCAGGATCCCCTGGGGGACTAACTTGAAGGGGAAAGGAGTCCAGGAGAGCTGGCTGTATTTCAAGGAATCCCTGTTGAGGTTACAGGGACAAACCATCCTGATGAGTCGAAAGAATAGTAAATATGGCAGGCGACCAACTTGGCTTAATGGTGAAATCCTAGCGGATCTTAAACATAAAAAAGAAGCTTACAAGAAGTGGAAGGTTGGACATATGACCAGGGAAGAGTATAAAAATATTGCTCGGGCATGTAGGAATGTTATCAGGAGGGCCAAATCGCACCTGGAGCTGCAGCTAGCCAGAGATGTCAAGAGTAACAAGAAGGGTTTCTTCAGGTATGTTGGCAACAAGAAGAAAGCCAAGGAATGTGTGGGCCCCTTACTGAATGAGGGAGGCAACCTAGTGACAGAGGATGTGGAAAAAGCTAATGTACTCAATGCTTTTTTTGCCTCTGTTTTCACTAACAAGGTCAGCTCTCAGACTGCTGCGCTGGGCATCACAAAATGCGGAAGAGATGGCCAGCCCTCTGTGGAGATAGAGGCGGTTAGGGACTATTTAGAAAAGCTGGACATGCACAAGTCCATGGGGCCGGACGAGTTGCATCCGAGAGTGCTGAAGGAATTGGCGGCTGTGATTGCAGAGCCACTGGCCATTATCTTTGAAAACTCGTGGCGAACCGGGGAAGTCCCGGATGACTGGAAAAAGGCTAATGTAGTGCCAATCTTTAAAAAAGGGAAGAAGGAAGATCCTGGGAACTACAGGCCAGTCAGCCTCACCTCAGTTCCTGGAAAAATCATGGAGCAGGTCCTCAAAGAATCAATCCTGAAGCACTTGCATGAGAGGAAAGTGATCAGGAACAGCCAGCATGGATTCACCAAGGGAAGGTCATGCCTGACTAATCTAATCATCTTTTATGATGAGATTACTGGTTCTGTGGATGAAGGGAAAGCAGTGGATGTATTGTTTCTTGACTTTAGCAAAGCTTTTGACACGGTCTCCCATAGTATTCTTGTCACCAAGTTAAGGAAGTATGGGCTGGATGAATGCACTATAAGGTGGGTAGAAAGCTGGCTAGATTGTCGGGCTCAACGGGTAGTGATCAATGGCTCCATGTCTAGTTGGCAGCCGGTATCAAGTGGAGTGCCCCAAGGGTCGGTCCTGGGGCCGGTTTTATTCAATATCTTCATAAATGATCTGGAGGATGGTGTGGATTGCACTCTCAGCAAATTTGCGGATGATACTAAACTGGGAGGAGTGGTAGATACGCTGGAGGGGAGGGATAGGATACAGAAGGACCTAGACCAATTGGAAGATTGGGCCAAAAGGAATCTGATGAGGTTCAATAAGGATAAGTGCAGGGTCCTGCACTTAGGACGGAAGAACCCAATGCACAGCTACAGACTAGGGACCGAATGGCTAGGCAGCAGTTCTGCGGAAAAGGACCTAGGGGTGACAGTGGACGAGAAGCTGGATATGAGTCAGCAGTGTGCCCTTGTTGCCAAGAAGGCCAATGGCATTTTGGGATGTATAAGTAGGGGCATAGCGAGCAGATCGAGGGACGTGATCGTTCCCCTCTATTCGACATTGGTGAGGCCTCATCTGGAGTACTGTGTCCAGTTTTGGGCCCCACACTTCAAGAAGGATGTGGATAAATTGGAGAGAGTCCAGCGAAGGGCAACAAAAATGATTAGGGGACTGGAACACATGAGTTATGAGGAGAGGCTGAGGGAGCTGGGATTGTTTAGCCTGCAGAAGAGAAGAATGAGGGGGGATTTGATAGCTGCTTTCAACTACCTGAAAGGGGGTTCCAAAGAGGATGGCTCTAGACTGTTCTCAATGGTAGCAGATGACAGAACGAGGAGTAATGGTCTCAAGTTGCAGTGGGGGAGGTTTAGATTGGATATTAGGAAAAACTTTTTCACTAAGAGGGTGGTGAAACACTGGAATGCGTTACCTAGGGAGGTGGTAGAATCTCCTTCCTTAGAGGTTTTTAAGGTCAGGCTTGACAAAGCCCTGGCTGGGATGATTTAACTGGGAATTGGTCCTGCTTCGAGCAGGGGGTTGGACTAGATGACCTTCTGGGGTCCCTTCCAACCCTGATATTCTATGATTCTATGATTCTATTAACAGTCCAGTCAACTGCTCAGCAGGCTATTTTAAAAATCTTGCATGCAAGACATCTGGACCTGCTGATTTTAAAAATGTCTGACTTTAGTAGTTGTTGTTGAATATCCTCCAGAGATACTAGTAGAATGGAAAGAGTGTTATCACCGTCTGACATGACTACATGTGTTGTTTTCCAAGTTGATCATCTTTCATAAGGAGCTGATCATCTTGTGCTTTATCTGTTAGGACATTGATCCATAATCATTCAAGATTATTTTCAGTGACTTGAAAACAGCAAATGCCATTTTTGAGATAATGTCCCTCCCCATCCTTCCCCTTTTGCTCCCTTGATCCTTCCTAAATGGTTTATAAGCATTGATTTTTTTAACATTCAAATCATCCCACCAGGTTTCAGTAATACCAACTAGACTGAATTTTTGCTAACAAATGAGCGATTCCCATTCCTCTTTTTTGTTACCCTGGCTCCTAGCATTGGTGTATGGGCAATTAAAGAATTCCTTCTCCAAGTCCTTTGGTTCCTTGATTAATTTTGTTCTAAATGATTGGTCATTTGTTGCCTCTTTTCACCCTGCCCCTTTTGTTGTTAATTTAACCCCCTGCCTGATTACTTTAGACAGCCTGTCCCCAAGGATATTGGTTCCCTTTCTACTGAGGTGGAGGCCATCCAAACTATACGGGCACCTTTCCCAGTAGAAGGGGAATCAATGTTCCACAAAACCAAAGCCTTCTACCTTAACCTCAGGCTAGTTAAGTGGTGGTGTAACTTTGCTTGTGGGACGGGAAGAATCTCAAGATTTCATGGACATTCTTCTTCAGCAGGTTTCCAAGTTCCCTGAAGTCTTCTGCTATCTTGAAGATCTTCTGTGACACATTGTCCTTAGTGCTCATATGAACCATCACAAATAGATCCTTGTCTGTCTACTTCAGAAGCCTATCCAGTCTTAGTGACATCTCATATCTTGACTCTGGGAAGGCAACACCCAGTCTATTTGTCCACTTATCACTTGTAGAAAGGGTCAAAGGGGACCTAAGTAATGTAAAAACTATCAACGAATAGTAATGCAAAAATATTAACAAAAGCTGTATCCATGTATTATTAAAGGGCCCTATTCAAGCTCTGAATTTTGTGGGCTGTTCAGTGGGACTCGCTAGCTTCCTTGCACCAGCCAATCTGGCTCTGGTACCCACATACTTTTTTTTCTAATTATTCTGCTAAATGTACAAATTCCTGACATAGAAATATAGGGCCAGATCTGCTCTATGTATAAATCACCATAGCTCGACTACAGAGATGTCACTATCTCAGTGACTTCAGTGGAACCATGTTGACTTACACCAGCTGTAGATCTGGTCCAGAATTCCCCACCTGTGGGCAGATGGCAGCTTTTTGCACTCATTCATATTGCCATTTTTTCAGCATTTGGTTAATAGCCCCTCAAGAGACAGAATGGAGACAAAAAAACTTTCTTTCTTCCTGACATCCACTCAGCAATTTTAAGAATGGGGAAAAAAAACTATAAGCGAAGAATCACTAACTTCTTGGTAATAGTTAAATATAAGTAGTTCTTAAACCATATTTGTATTTCACTTTTAAAGAGAGACCAGAAATGCCCCTACCCTGTTTATAAGGCCCATAAGGTGTTAGTGCACTTGTTATCTCTGATTTTTGTGAACGCTCTCAAACACGATTTATGCTGGACATTGTTTTTGACAATGCAGCATGGCAAGTACCTGGACTGGGGTTCCTTAGAATGAATAAAATACTTATAGTGGAAATTTTACAAGTAATATTTTTTATAATATATTTTTGTGCTAACTATAAATGACAAGTGACTGCTCATACTTGTTCCTGCAGCTATCAGGTTTTCCTCTTTAATCTTCTATTAGCCCTTCAGAAAAAAGAAATGTGAAACACAGGGAGAGCTGTCTTTTCATTTATTTTATCTTGCCTCTATAAGAATATTTTCCTGGTAAATTCAATACTTTGTAGGAAATGTTAATGGCATGTACAATATATTTTTAATTCAAATATGGTTTTTAAACATTAAAAACCTCTTTTGTAAAAAGCCATAATGACAGAGGTGCAGGGTGTTTCCTTGGTCTTAATAGCCTAGAGGAAGGAAGGGAAGGATGGCTTTGATAAAACTTGGAGATCTGGGCTCACATGCTAGCTCTGCCACATGCTTCCTGTGAGACCTTGCACAAGTCACTTAATCTCTGTTGCAGCTCCCCATCTGTAAAATGGGAAATGTGCTGTGGGACGCATACCCTGTCCTACATTGAACCAGGCAGGGGCAAAGTAAGAAGACATGATTGGATAGCCTTAGACACAGTTAACTGGCCATTGACTACAACTGGTCACTAGTTCAAAATAAATGAGGTTATTGCTATAATGTAATAACTTGATAGTTTATGATATATAAGAAAAAGATCTTGGGCTAATAAAGACAGAGCACAAGAGCATTAGAGTTTATTAGCCCAGATATTGTTAATATAAAGTTAACAGGCAGCATTTAAGAGTCATGATTCTGAATTTTAAAAACATTCACACTTCTCATGAAAAATTTCAAAGCCCTACTATGAAATGTGAGACTGATGAAGGGTGAAACATCGTCCCAGACTGCAGTATATTCAATGTACATTGCAACAAGGGAGAAGTGTATGCAAACAATGCAAACACAAATACACATAGGTATTGCTAGACTGGATCAGAGCAGCAGTCCATCTAGTCCAGTATCCTGTCTGACAGTGGCTTCTACCAAATGTGCTTCAGCGTGTCACACAATGGTCAGTGATGAGATAGTATACCCACAGGAGAATTTTCTTCCTGAACCCTAGGCAATTAGTGGTTGGCTTATATCCTAAAGCATGAGGGTACATATCCCATCTATTTCTTTATCCTGTCTAATGTGACTGTGGATGTTCCCATTATCTGTTTCGTTTTTAAACTTTCTACATAATGTCTGACATCTTAAGGCTGAGAGTTCCATAGGTTACTGTGTGGAGAAGCCTTGCTGGCTTAGAGGCGAAAGACATTTGGGGGAACAAGGACAAGAGGAAGAGACAGGCCCTGACCAAATTGAATTAAATGGAAGCAGGACCAAATTGTGGGATCATGGGTGAGGCCCTGGGATAGAGAGGTGAAATTACTTCCTAAGGTCATGACATAGTTGAGTTTGGCACTCGGTAGTTCCTGGCTCCTAGACCCATTTAGGTCTGCTTCAAGTCTTCTCATTCTGTTCTAATAATATTGCCTTCAGACTCTATGCCTATTTAACGCTTGGGGTATGTGCTGAGACTGTCCGCAAGGGTGCCAACTGAGTTTGTCTATGTGATGTGGAGAGCTATGCACCGAGAACAGAGACCACCAAACAGCTACTGTATGGGTCAGCTTTTATTGCGACTAATAGCGGTTAGTCAGTGGTGACACAATCTCCCTATTAAAATGTGGTCCACCCTATGAAAAAGCTTCAGAACCCTGCTCTATCCCATTACCTTGTCAGGTTGAGTTACTCTTCAAGCATCTGTCTGTAATGCGTGAAAATTTTTTAAAATGGATTCCAATTGGGGAGACACATGCTGGAGGGCGCATACTGTCAGCAGTAAAATTTGTCAGTTTTTAAACACAAAAGGTAGTGCAACCAGCATGAGGTAGCTCTATTCTGGAGCTCATTATGATGCATAAATTCATCACTGGACTGGAAGATGGTATTTGCCTAGGGATCAGTAATCATGACCTGATTATATTCAATACTAGCAAACAAAGGACAGTGTTCTTCTTTTTATCCCATTACCTGGGGTTAGGTCATCAGGCAAGCATCCGCCATCTTTGCGTGTCTGTACATGGGTGCAATCCATCCAATGCTTCCTCAGCTTTTGGTGGAGTCTCTTTCCTACCACCCTCTCCTGCCATGCAATCTTCACCAGAACCTCTGATCTTTTTGCCAGCCAGCTGTGGGTAGTTTACAAGATCAGCAGTCATTTGAGCACTCTTTGGCCTCTTCATTGATCCTCTCTGTTTGAACTAGCAAAATTTTGCATCCTGGATTTTGTCAGCCACACCACAGACTGGCTTTCATTTCAAAATCTGCTCCTACATGTAACTCCTCTTCTGCGGCAAAGACATCTAATTTCAAACACCGGTAGGCATTGAACCATACCGCACCATACAGCAATGCAGGGTAAACCATTGTTCTATACAGTTGGACTTTCAGTTTCCATGGCATATGCTTGTCATACACAACACCTGAGAGATGTATTCCACTCTCTCTCTCTTCCAGCACTTCCTAGCCTGGACCGTGTCTCACGTTCAAGATCATTGTCTTTCATAGCCAGCCACCAAGGTAGTTGAAATGGTCAGTCTGGTTCAGTCGTAATCCATTAATCTCTGTGTTCAGTTTTTCTGTGCTATCTCTGCTAACCCACATGACCTCGATCTTAGTCATGTTAATTTTCATCCCATGCCTGCTTAGCTGGTTATACCACTGGTTTACTGATGCTTCTGTTTTCTTTTGATGACACTCTTATTACTGTGTCATCTGCATATGGCAGTGTCATATTCTGACGTGCAATACAGACCAGTGAGTGTTTGTCACTGCCTGCCCTGTAACCCAAAGTGCCTCAAAAGGGTCGGCCACTTGTCTGAATGCTCCCACATACAAGTCTGCACTGAGTGTCTATGGGTAAAGGAGCTCTTATTCCAGCAGCCTGATTGTTACATCCCAGCCACACTCTGGTTACACCTAGCAATATAACCCCCAGTCACAAAATTTTCCCAAGCCATGTGAACTGCAATGTCCATCCCTCTTCTAGACCACTGAGAGATATTTAGGTTCATTCATTCTTTTAAAGGTACAATAGTCAGTAACTTGACACATTAACTGAAGTTAACATTCACTTTAAATCAAACACAGCTCTGGGTTGGTTTAGATTAAACGTAACTTGCATTCCCATTGTCTTTTAAAGTATTTGGAGATTTTCCTTTGTCTAGGATGGAGTAACTCTTTAGACCTGCTTGGAAGACACACTTTGATAATTTCCAATATGTTTGTAATTTTGAGTGTGTGATCCGTACATACACCATGCAATATTAATGATCTGTGTGTTGTTAGCTTTCTGCTATCTTACATGACACCTTTTGATATTGGTTATGGTATTAATGAGTTGGGCTAGACTGCTCAGGCAAGCTGAAACTCACCCCCAGATACCAATGAGCCCCTTGCCCTCTTGCATTGGAATGCTGTTAGGGTCACAACTGAGTCAGAAGCAGCTTCTCACCTTTTCCCATTGGGGCCTTGATAAACAGTAGCAGACCAATGGCCAGTTCCTGATGCAATTTGATATACACTTCAAACGGGCTTCTCATTCTAAAACATGTTGTTGGGATCACTGATCTATATAGTGTATTCACCATAATTATTAAATCCCCAGACACTTCATAGTTTTTCAGCACTGGTGTGAGCATTGTTCTGTATGCTTTATCATGTGCCTTTTCTAGGGCTACAAAAGCCCAGAAGCTATCCTGTTGGTACTGTAGTGGCTTCTTTATCGCTTGCCAAATTACAAACATGGCATCTATGGTTCTTGTCGTTTCCTAAAACTGACTGTTCGAGGAGGGGTTTGCCATTGTACTAATCCTAGAATCCAAGATGCATTTCAGTTTGTTTATTCCATGAGACAATAACTTTATCCCTTGATGATTTCTGCATTCATGTTTGCTTCCCTTATGTACTGGGACCAAGATAGACTTGCACCAGTCTTTGGGAATTCTCCTGTCTCACCATTTGGCTTTAACCACTCTGCTCGTCCATTTCATGCCTTTCTCATGCAGGTCCTTTCACCAGGTCCACTGTCACTTCATCATGTTGGGCTGCCTTACCATTATTCATTATCTGGACTAAATTTCTCACCTCTCCTGCCATTATGTCAGACTCAGACACCATATTAGGATCACATGTTGGCAATTCTTTCCCAAAAGGGGTTTGCTCATTTTAAGAGCCACAAAGTATTGTTTCCAGATCCCCTTCACTTCTTCAAGTGTCACTAATAGTCTCCCTTGTCGTCATTTATAAATGGTGTTGCAATACTACCCTCCTTCCCTTTGCATCTCATTTTTGCAGTTCTATAGATCTTTTTGCCAGCCAGCTGTGGGTAGTTTACAAGATCAGCATACAGGTCATTTGGGCACTCTTTGGCCTTCTTCACTGCCTGCTTGGCAGCTCACTTTGCTTCTTTATATTCACTTTCATTTGCACTTGATGGGTTAACTTCTTTTTATGCATCAATTTCTTGTTTTGGATTGTTACCTGCGCTTCATCGGTCCACCACCTCTCCTGTCCTTCTTTGAGTTTCCCCCTTGTGCACCACCCACAAACCTTTTCCAATACTGCAATCCACATTCATTTGAGGTGTTTCCACTTTTCTTCAGCTAATGGCAAATCTGTGTCCCAATACTTATCTTGTTCTGCTTGCACAAACTTTTCTGCATTTCCCTTAATATCCCCTAGTCTTAACCTTGTTTCCCTTGAGCTTTTTCCCTCCTTGCACAACACTATCTACCACTATCTTTACCACAAGAGGCTCATGTTGCAGTGTTACTGTCTCCCTAGGTATCACTTTACAGTCTATAGCTTGACTTTGAGATTTCCTCACCAACATCATATCAGTCTGGCTTATGTTTCTACCACTGATGTGTCTGTACCCCTTCTGCCAGTCAGAGTTGGCAGCAACAAGGGCGAGCTTCAGTATCTAGGGGTTCCTTTTCAACAATACAACACAAAAACCAGCTCAAGCCCCCACCCAGTGACCTGGGATAATTACATACCACTACCTAGGCATCTTTTGCATCCGAGACACTGCCCCAAAGCAGTTCTAATGCTTAGACCTAGGTATCAGTGATTTCAGCTCTGCAATGTGTAACAAGACTCTCAGTTGAGTCTCTTTTCTTACACAGTGGAGAGAGGACAGACCAAATAGCATCTAAGACCTTTAAGCAGGGCCCATACTCTCTCAGCTCACTGGGCTTTGGAACCCATGTCTCCTGCCTACTGAGTGCCATTTAGTTGAGGGTGAGTCCCTCAATCGGGGTATGCCAAGTACAGTTCTACTGCCCTTGATTCACATAACAAGGATAACAATGCTTTATTACTCTTGCTCCAATAACAAGGAGACTAGGGATCCAACAGCAGCCAGAAGTGATCATTTGGGCAAGCAATCCCATCATGCTGAGCACCTAGGCAGGGTGGGTGTGCCCATGCAAATGAGATCAGCTTCTGAACTTCTCTCCCATAGCTCATCACTAGATATCAGGGGAGAGCTCATTCAGACTCTGCTTATATGTGTGGCCAAAAAAGGGTGAATCATTTGTAACCATGTATTGGCTCTCCCTTGATTGGCAGTACATATATCTAGTAACACTTTCTCTTCCTTATTCATGATGCCTAAACTGAAATTTCCTAAGCACAAGTCATACCTCCTCCAGTTGGTCTGTGTGGTCGTTCATATCATCGAGCACCAACCACAGCTCCTTTGTGGATGCTGTGTCCATTAGTTCCTGCACATCTTGGCAGAAACTGTTGCATTCTTGTTAAGGTGCTTATGCTGATATCACAAACAGAAGACACTCTTTAACTTGGGTTCAGATAGCCATCATAAACAGAGGACAGCCCTAATCAGTAATATATATGTAATAGGTGCTTCAGAAGGATAATTTTCAACAACTGAGAAAAATGGAGAATAATTGACTGGGAGGACAAAATTAGACAGAAAAATTTGAATGAAAATTGGTAGCTCTTTTAAGAAGAGTTTATGAGATGGCCATAAAGCCGTGATTCCACACTCAAGAAAGTGGACAGCTTTAGATAAAAGCCTGTCCTGGTTTGGTGGCAAAGGGAAGGCAGTGCTTAGGAATAAAACAATATGTAATAAATGTGGACAAACGGGGAAATAGCAATCAATATCAAATAGAAGTTATGAAGTGTAGAAAATTCATAATGGAAGCTAAAGACTTCAGGGAAAAATCCATGGGAGGCAGAGCTAAGAGCAATAAGGAGGGTTTTTTTTAAAAAAAATATTGGGACCAAAAGAAACCCTAGTAATGGTATAGGTCTCACCCCAGGTGCTTTCTCTTAAAACCAATTAGGAGGCAGCTGATGAGTTCCAGGGATACTGGTCCTTCTGCCTCTTAAAGGGCCAGCGTCAGCACAGGACAGGACACTTTTTTCTTTGTCACTATGCCACTAAAGAAGACACAGAAAGGGAAAGAGGGAGGTGGTTTGGATAATTTTCTTACCACTGATCTAATGCCTGGTGTATGCTAAAAAGTTGCACAGACAAAATTTCCCTCTTTTGGCACATGCTGGCACGTCTCAACACTTACTTTGTCTCTTACTGACAAAACCCATCATTTTTTCCCCGGCATAGTTATTACCTCTTTCAAAGCAGCATAAACGGCCCCGTTATAGTTCCATCAACACAGGGGCAGCATGAGCACACACACCTGAAATGGAATCAGCAGTCTTCCAGCTGCAATCCCACAATGCAACCTTCCCTTCAGGAATGACCTTTCTGACAACACTTTTGAACTCCACTGTCCGGAGGTCACAGTGACCGGAAGTCACTTGCTAACCTAAGTGGAGCTAATAATGGCAGAGCAGATTTCCATGGTTGGCTTTACTGTCTCTGGCTTAGAAGCAGTTAAATTTAACAGAACAGAAATCTAATTCCAGTTCTTCACGACATTCCACTTCTGAAGTTACATTGGAGAAGATTCTTCTCTCCAATAAAAACTCTTGAAACTAAATTTGACACACATGTCTAAATTAGATGGTTTCATATAAAATTGAAAAATATATTACAATATACAGAGAGGGAAAATGCCGTAAGCTTGTAACGAGATGAAGGATTTTCTGATACTGAATGATTGCACTAAAGCGCTATCTGGAGTACTTCTCCAAAATAATGTGCTCATTCACTATACGCTTGAATGTATGGAAAATTTTGTTAAATCTACAAATAGATGTGGGGTATTATGGAATCTTTCTATTGTGGCTCTGTCACTTAAGGTTTCAACTGTTTGGGTTGTTTTACTTCACCGATTTCAGCTGATGCTCTTTTAAAAACAGTGGCTTCAGTCCTGACTCTAGCTCAAGCTGCAAAGCAGCCCTGAAGGGATATCTGTGGTTTTCCTCTGGAACAGGGGAACCTTTGGATGATGCAAAGATTTGCAGACTTTCCAATACTGCCTCCCTCAGCGTGGAGGGCAGGGATGAGTGAAAAGGGGGGATGCCAGGTTTGGGATAGGGAAAGGAGGGGAATATTGGCATTCCACTAACTCCTCAGCTGACAGCCTCTGACTGCAGGCAGTGTGACTTCAAGCAACCCTGTAGGTGCTCTAGTTACACAAGGGGCATCCAGCCAATTCAAGATCAGGGCAGCAAAAAAATGACGTAGTGTCACCTTCCCCACAACTCTCCTCAGATACACAATATGTATAGTTGATGCAGGTGAGGACTGAGCTGACTTGCATCATATCTTACAGCCTCAAAAAAAGTCCTGTATTTTGAAAACTACTTCTACGCTAACTACAACTATTCTAGTCAATGTCACGATGACATGTGACCGATAGCTAATCAGTGAGATTTGCAAATGAATGGGTAATGTACTATTGGATAAAAATAAAATTTTAGTTTTTTCCTGATCTCTGCAACAATTGATATACAACATTATAAAAGATTAATTTTCCAATTAAATTCTCTTGTTAGTGTTTCCAGACCTCAGTATTATTTCTCACTAAACTTCGTTTAATTAAAGATAAGTAATGTAAGTTTTTGACTATGAGAATATAAAGTCTCTTTTTGTTGTCTTACTGTATTAATTAATAAAAGCCCCGGTCTCTCCTTTCACAGGTGAAGGACTGAAATGTTGAAATCTTTGCTCCCTAAAGTCAATATTTTGTGATGTTTTATTTTTCATAATACTAGATAAGGTTTTATATTTAATTATAGTAAGAATCTCTGAATTACTTTTTTTATTAAAAGAAGATAAGCTGACATATGCTCAATATTCTTTCCACTTTGCTGTTTCTAGTGGGCTCAATTTTGTGGACTTTACCATGATTTGATATGCTTCTTTAAAAACAAACCTCTTCTTCCATGTGATTTATTATCTGATTCCTGTATTTTGTCTATTGAAAAAGTTAATTTACTTGTATTTTCCAAATTTAGTAAAAATAAGTGGAAAGAAATCTGTAAGAGGAGTTGCTTTCCATATTACAGTCTGTGTAGTAAGTTATCCAGCTCTTATATATTGGTTTTTATATTCAGTTTGAAAGCAAAGTTTATGCCTGTGATAAAATTAACACAAACTGATTATTACTAATAGTTTGCAATTACATAGTGTTGGATCTCCAAATACTTTATAGATCACACATACAAGAGCAGAATCACATTGGTGCCTTACTATTAGATTAAAATTGTACCTCTTACCCAATCAAATTGTTTGACAGAATCCAGGTATGACAGAATCATCTATAGGATAACTCAATTATTTTCTCAGTATCCTCACTCATAACATCTTCAGAGCTTTCTCTGTAAGGCTCTGGCTTAGTAAGGTGTTTAAGTATATGCCTACTATAAGCAAGTGTGTAGTTTCACAAAATCAATGAAGCTGCTCAGTGTTTAAAGTTAGGTACATGCTTGAGTACCCTGATGAATGAGGAGGAGATTGAACTCAAGGAGTACAAGGAGATTGGACTATCATCCTAGCCCTTGGAGGTGGTCCATTCAAG
Source organism: Lepidochelys kempii (assembly GCF_965140285.1). NCBI lineage: Eukaryota > Metazoa > Chordata > Testudines > Cheloniidae > Lepidochelys > Lepidochelys kempii. The sequence continues at coordinate 103,889,383 of NC_136386.1, forward strand.
TCAGGAATGAGGCACATCAGTGGAAGAGTATAGGGAAGCTTGCATTGCTTATGTATGCATAAAGAGGTAAGGTAGGTCAGGTAATATCTTCTATTGGACCAACTTCTGTTGCATAAAGCAGCTACATAGGACCACTGTTCCCAGTTCAGTCACCTGAGCACATAACATGACTGCTGCACTCACTATATACAGTGCCTGTCATGCTGACCAGTATTGTCTTTTTGTGCTCCCTTATCTGTCTGTCTTTGTATCCACTTGTTATCTCCTCTTGCACTTAGATTGTCCATCTGTCTGGACCATGTATGGGACCCCTAGACACTACCCCAACACTAAAAATAAAGAAACTTGCAAGCAGCTCATATCGTTTAACATATCTTGAGCTATGGTAATAAAATCAAGGGTTAATTATATTTACCAATATATATAAAATATATATCAAGTCATTGGACCAGATCCTCCACTGATATAAGTCTTGAAGCTAATGGAACTATGACCATTTACAACAGTAGGGGATCTGACCCATTATTTGCTATTAGGTGAAGTCAGTGTGCTTCGTGCAGTAGCAAAGACAGAGGAAGAGGAGACCCTGCCCCATGGAACTTAATAGCTAATCAAAGGTAATTTTAGAATTTGGTATCAGTATGGGTTAGTTCACATCCCTTTTAGGTTTGATTGACTTTAAATCATCTGCTATTCTAATTACAGTACGGCCACAATGAAGGTACATATAATATCTTATAGCCAAAAGCTGACATTCTTACCCAAGATTGGTTCAGGCAAAACTGCTGTTGAAGAAAACGGGAGTTTTAAATTGTTCTTTAGTTAGTAATTGTAAACAAGGAATCGAGCGGATGTGTTTTTAATGGGGTCTGCAGGGATCAGTTCTATGTAACACTTTTACCAAGGACCTAGAGGAAAACATAAAATCCTCACTGATTAGATGACACAAAGATTGGGGGAGCGATAAATAACAGAGATGACAGGTCACTGCCACAGAGAGATCAAGAGGCCAGTGAAGAAGCTTGGCAACATGTGACCTCCAGAAGAGGTAAGCGGAATGTCTGGGTTCCAGTAACACAGACACAGGTAACTAACCACTTTCATGTTCTCTCCACAGGTATCGTTGCGGAGAGTGGACCAGATGATATGTCTGGGGCGAGAAAGCAGAAGGAGACTCCGCTGGTTGGAAGGCATGAGATGCTATGTCCTGAGGTTGGGAGTTCCACGACCACCACTCCCAAGAGGAGAAGGCGGGTGGTGGTGGTCGGGGACTCTCTCCTCCGGGGGACTGAGTCATCTATCTGCCGCCCTGACCGGGAAAACCGAGAAGTCTGCTGCTTGCCAGGGGCTAAGATTCGTGATGTGACGGAGAGACTGCCAAGACTCATCAAGCCCTCGGATCGCTACCCCTTCCTGCTTCTCCATGTGGGCACCAATGATACTGCCAAGAATGACCTTGAGCGGATCACTGCGGACTATGTGGCTCTAGGAAGAAGGATAAAGGAGTTGGAGGCGCAAGTGGTGTTCTCGTCCATCCTCCCCGTGGAAGGAAAAGGCCTAGGTAGGGACCGTCGAATCGTGGAAGTCAACGAATGGCTATGCAGGTGGTGTCGGAGAGAAGGCTTTGGTTTCTTTGACCATGGGATGGTGTTCCATGAAGGAGGAGTGCTGGGCAGAGACGGGCTCCATCTTACGAAGAGAGGGAAGAGCATCTTTGCCAGCAGGCTGGCTAACCTAGTGAGGAGGGCTTTAAACTAGGTTCACTGGGGGAAGGAGACCAAAGCCCTGAGGTAAGTGGGAAAGCAGGATACCGGGAGGAAGCACAGGCAGGAATGTCTGTGAGGGGAGGGCTCCTGCCTCATACTGGGAATGAGGGGCGATCAACAGGTTATCTCAAGTGCTTATATACAAATGCACAAAGCCTTGGAAACAAGCAGGGAGAACTGGAGGTCCTGGTGATGTCAAGGAACTATGACGTGATCGGAATAACAGAGACTTGGTGGGATAACTCACATGACTGGAGTACTGTCACGGATGGGTATAAACTGTTCAGGAAGGACAGGCAGGGCAGAAAAGGTGGGGGAGTAGCACTGTATGTAAGGGAGCAGTATGACTGCTCAGAGCTCCAGTACGAAACTGCAGAAAAACCTGAGTGTCTCTGGATTAAGTTTAGAAGTGTGTGCAACAAGAGTGATGTAGTGGTAGGAGTCTGCTATAGACCACCGGACCAGGGGGATGAGGTAGATGAGGCTTTCTTCCGGCAGCTCACGGAAGCTACTAGATCGCATGCCCTGATTCTCATGGGTGACTTTAATTTTCCTGATATCTGCTGGGAGAGCAATACAGCGGTGCATAGACAATCCAGGAAGTTTTTGGAAAGCGTAGGGGACAATTTCCTGGCGCAAGTGCTAGAGGAGCCAACTAGGGGGGGCGCTTTTCTTGACCTGCTGCTCACAAACCGGGTAGAATTAGTGGGGGAAGCAAAAGTGGATGGGAATCTGGGAGGCAGTGACCATGAGTTGGTTGAGTTCAGGATCCTGACGCAGGGAAGAAAGGTAAGCAGCAGGATACGGACCCTGGACTTCAGGAAAGCAGACTTCGATTCCCTCAGGGAACGGATGGCCAGGATCCCCTGGGGAACTAACTTGAAGGGGAAAGGAGTCCAGGAGAGCTGGCTGTATTTCAAGGAATCCCTGTTGAGGTTACAGGGACAAACCATTCCGATGAGTCGAAAGAATAGTAAATATGGCAGGCGACCAGCTTGGCTTAATGGTGAAATCCTAGCGGATCTTAAATATAAAAAAGAAGCTTACAAGAAGTGGAAGGTTGGACTTATGACCAGGGAAGAGTATAAAAATATTGCTCGGGCATGTAGGAATGATATCAGGAGGGCCAAATCGCACCTGGAGCTGCAGCTAGCCAGAGATGTCAAGAGTAACAAGAAGGGTTTCTTCAGGTATGTTGGCAACAAGAAGAAAGCCAAGGAATGTGTGGGCCCCTTACTGAATGAGGGAGGCAACCTAGTGACAGAGGATGTGGAAAAAGCTAATGTACTCAATGCTTTTTTTGCCTCTGTTTTCACTAATAAGGTCAGCTCCCAGACTGCTGCGCTGGGCATCACAAAGTGGGGAAGAGATGGCCAGCCCTCTGTGGAGATAGAGGTGGTTAGGGACTATTTAGAAAAGCTGGACGTGCACAAGTCCATGGGGCCGGACGAGTTGCATCCGAGAGTGCTGAAGGAATTGGCGGCTGTGATTGCAGAGCCATTGGCCATTATCTTTGAAAACTCGTGGCAAACCGGGGAAGTCCCGGATGACTGGAAAAAGGCTAATGTAGTGCCAATCTTTAAAAAAGGGAAGAAGGAGGATCCTGGGAACTACAGGCCAGTCAGCCTCACCTCAGTCCCTGGAAAAATCATGGAGCAGGTCCTCAAAGAATCAATCCTGAAGCACTTGCATGAGAGGAAAGTGATCAGGAACAGCCAGCATGGATTCACCAAGGGAAGGTCATGCCTGACTAATCTAATCGCCTTTTATGATGAGATTACTGGTTCTGTGGATGAAGGGAAAGCAGTGGATGTATTGTTTCTTGACTTTAGCAAAGCTTTTGACACGGTCTCCCACAGTATTCTTGTCAGCAAGTTAAGGAAGTATGGGCTGGATGAATGCACTATAAGGTGGGTAGAAAGCTGGCTAGATTGTCGGGCTCAACGGGTAGTGATCAATGGCTCCATGTCTAGTTGGCAGCCGGTATCAAGTGGAGTGCCCCAAGGGTCGGTCCTGGGGCCGGTTTTGTTCAATATCTTCATAAATGATCTGGAGGATGGTGTGGATTGCACTCTCAGCAAATTTGCGGATGATACTAAACTGGGAGGAGTGGTAGATACGCTGGAGGGGAGGGATAGGATACAGAAGGACCTAGACAAATTGGAGGATTGGGCCAAAAGAAATCTGATGAGGTTCAATAAGGATAAGTGCAGGGTCCTGCACTTAGGACGGAAGAACCCAATGCACAGCTACAGACTAGGGACTGAATGGCTAGGCAGCAGTTCTGCGGAAAAGGACCTAGGGGTGACTGTGGACGAGAAGCTGGATATGAGTCAGCAGTGTGCCCTTGTTGCCAAGAAGGCCAATGGCATTTTGGGATGTATAAGTAGGGGCATAGCGAGCAGATCGAGGGACGTGATCGTTCCCCTCTATTCGACGTTGGTGAGGCCTCATCTGGAGTACTGTGTCCAGTTTTGGGCCCCACACTTCAAGAAGGATGTGGATAAATTGGAGAGAGTCCAGCGAAGGGCAACAAAAATGATTAGGGGACTGGAACACATGAGTTATGAGGAGAGGCTGAGGGAGCTGGGATTGTTTAGTCTACGGAAGAGAAGAATGAGGGGGGATTTGATAGCTGCTTTCAACTACCTGAAAGGGGGTTCCAAAGAGGATGGCTCTAGACTGTTCTCAATGGTAGCAGATGACAAAACGAGGAGTAATGGTCTCAAGTTGCAGTGGGGGAGGTTTAGATTGGATATTAGGAAAAACTTTTTCACTAAGAGGGTGGTGAAACACTGGAATGCGTTACCTAGGGAGGTGGTAGAATCTCCTTCCTTAGAGGTTTTTAAGGTCAGGCTTGACAAAGCCCTGGCTGGGATGATTTAACTGGGAATTGGTCCTGCTTCGAGCAGGGGGTTGGACTAGATGACCTTCTGGGGTCCCTTCCAACCCTGATATTCTATGATTCTATGATTCTATGATCTAGAATGCACCCCGCTTATCAAGCAAGAAAACAACGTCCGTTTTAATATGGCTAAATGTAAACATATACATCTAGGAACAAAGAATATAGGTCATACTTACAAGATGGGGGACTCTATCCTGGGAAGCAGTGACTCTGAAAAAGATATGAGGCTTCGAGTGGATAATCAGCTGAACATGAGCTGCTAGGACAATGTTGGGACCACAAGGGCTAATGCAATCCTTGGATGAAAAACAGGGAAATCTCGAGTAGGAGTAGAGAGGTTTTTTACTTCTGTATTTTGCTCTGGTGCCAGCGCTGTGAAATAGTGTCCAGTTCTCGTGTCCACAATTCAAGAAGGATGTTGATAAATTGGAAAGAGTTCAGAGAAGAGCCACAAGAATGATTAAAGCATTGGAAAACATGCCTTATAGCGATAGACTCAAGGAGCGCAATCTATTTAGATTAACAAAGAGAAGGTCCAGGGGTGACTTGATCACAGTTAAAATACTTACATGGCAGGGAAAATGTTTGATAATGTGCTCTTCATTCTAACAGACCTAGGTATAACAAGTTCTAATGGCTGGAAATGAAGCTAGATGATTTAATCTGGAAATAAAGTGTAAATTTTTTAAACAGTTAGGTAAATTAACCATTGGAAGAGTCTACCAAGGGCCACAGTGTATTCTCCATCCTTGACAATTTTAAAATCAAGTTTGGATATTTAAAAAAAGATATGCTCTATAATGTTTAGCTCTTTTATCTTTCTGGGGTTTCATTGTCCTTGAAAGCAATCCCAGTTCACTTGCTCTGATCATCCAGATTACAAAAAAATCAGTATTCCAGTGCTTACCTTTTTGTTTTTAAATTTTGTTCTGATACTCTGAAAAACCCCTCTTTCAACCAATGTGTATAAGACATATCCTCTGTATAATCCAAGTAATGCTTAGCATCAATCTAAAGTTCACATGTTGTTGTCACCATTATGACAACTGTGATTACTATTTTCCAAGGAAATATATCGAATACCTTTAAAATAACATTGTCTGATTCCACTTCAATATCTGTCATACGTATTTATAAGTTTAATACAGTGGGTGGGGAAATCTTGAAATAAAGGAGTAGAAGGTAGCTCATCAATATATTTTTTTAAGTGCTTTTATCTGAAACATTTAAAACACATTTAAAAGAAAAAAAGAGAGACCTTCCTGAAAATCCTGCAAACTATCATTTACATTGGGTTCCTGTATTTGCTGTTAGAGATTTAGACTGTATATTTTACTCCCAATGTGTAAATGCTCCCAATAATGGTAATGTGAATTACACACAAGCTTCCACAACAAATTATAGTCTTAAATCTGTTATTTTCTTGTCTCGAAGAAAGAAAAGGATTTCCATGCTGCTTTTAATTGTCATTTTGACAGGAAAAAAATGAAATAAGAAATTAATAATACTTTACGGATAGAAGGTGCTGTTGAAGTTCAATGCTTTTGACACCATGTAATGTTTTGGTTGGTGTGCAGTACATCCTTTTAGGCCGCACTGAAGAAATGAATCCAATCTCATAGGAGAAGAATTGTGTGTTTGTTTTGTTTTAATGTGCACACAGTAGTGTGTACATAGTAGAGAAGGCAGCTTGTACCAGTGTTCCTTGCACTTGGAGCTGAAGGTGGTGGGTGTATGGGTTCTTAATGCCCATGGGAACTAGCTGTGAGAGCTATCTGTAATAGTACCACCTGGTGACACGCAATGATATTACAGCATTCATTCCTCACCATCTGGGATTTCTAGTATCACCACCAGTGTTGGAAACACCCAGGCTGTTGAACTCATATAGCTCAGGAACCAAGATTCTGCTTGGTCCCTTTCCAAGGGGGTAAGACTTCTTATACCCTCTGCCCCCAATCCCAAATTCACCCATCCTTGGCTAGGCAGAATTTGGCCCTCATTAAGCTTCACAACACTTCTGGGAGATGGGTAAAAATTAATATCTCCAATTTACAGATGAGGAAAGTGAGGCACAGACAGTGACTTACCCAAGATCATGTAGGAAATCCATGGCAGAGGAGAAAACAGTATGAAGACTTCTTGACTCCTAGTTCTATGCTTTAGCCACAAGGTCACCCTCTGAGTCTGTTGCATTACATTAAGTTTGTTAAGTGCATTCATTGAGACATAGAACACCAATATGCTTAGCAAAGTGACCTGTTCATGTGTTAGCCAAATGAATGGCCAGCGGAACTGTGCAAATAATAAAACCCACTAAGACCCCTGAGGTGAAAAACACTGAGCAGTACCTTGACCTGCAAGGGGGTCACATTGAAGTCCCTAAGACTATTCCTGGAGTAACAAATGTTTAAGGGGGAGGATAGAATCTGAACCTTAATGATTATTTATTTGCTTATTAATTGATTCATTTATTTTTAAAACTGTTTCTGTTGCATTGATTTTGTGTGGAATTCAGATTTGCAACAAGGCACAGGGAGCCACAAGAAATGGGCATTTGTCTTAAGTCTGTGGGTGTCATGAGGAATAGGAAATTATTGTACAAGAGCGGTGCGAGTTGAGCTACAGGAGTTGCATGGCCCGGGCGGGAGGTGAAAGCAGTTGATCAGAAAACAGCAGGAAGTCAGGTTTAATTACATCCCAGCTAAACCAGTTGGTTCAGTCACTTGCTCACTTAACAGGCTGAGGAAAATTATGTCAAACCAGGATAGTCCTAATGATGGATAAAGCTGGTGGTGATAAGAAAAGTCAGGTTTCTCAGAACCATTAGGAAATCTACTGTATATTGCTGCACAGTTGTGGGGAGCATGAAAAGAAGGGGCCTATGACAAGAAGAGGAAGAGGAGGAGAGAGAGTGATTATCTGAAGGAACAGAGAGATGCTTAAAAGTATAACCCCGTTGCCTCCCATTGTTACATTGCTAATGCATTCCCTTACAAGCGCTTGTGAGCTGACTTAAGATTGGATGGCTCTTTGCTGACTCTGTACCATGCCCCTTGTAATTTAGCCAGTTTCTTTAATGGAGAGATCTCTAAATGTTGGCAGCCTCAGTCCATTTTCTAGTACAGAGGTGGCAACATCCTAAATGCCACTGTTGGCATTATCTCATTAGCACCCTTTTAGTCAGAGAAGAAATGGCATGGAAACCAAACTCGCTTCTCAAACCTAGAGATGTTTCCTCCTCAAACTAGGAGGTGCCATAATGGTGGAGCCACATGGGGAAACTTGTATTGCTTTTACCCATGCCGTACCTTCTCTGTAGATAACAAAGGAGTTCAGTCTTCAGAGTTATCAGTCTGGAATCTTTCACCAGCACAAAATTAACTGGAAAAAAGTGTGTGTGTGTATACATGAGAAGTATAAAAGATGAGCATGCTATTGAGGCAGCAGGAAAGTATTTTAAATGCTGATGCCACACACTAATTAGGGGAATAGCTTATTTAAAAACAACAAGTATTTCAAACATAGGGTATCTTGTAATCCACCTGTGTGTTAGGAAAATCTGTATGCAGAGATGAAGCCAAACAGGCTGGTGCCCTTTCATAAGTAAGCAAATAGCCTTTGAATTCAAAGTCAGGTCACATGTGTCTGTACAGGATTATAGTTCAGTTTATTAGCCATGTTGCCACAGGAGGCAGGAGGTTTCTGCTTTTCATCATTAATGTCTAAGGTACCGTTTAGGTCAGAATTTTTAGATGGTCAATGCAGCAGAAAGACACAAGGAAAGATGGAGACATTTCAGAATGAGTCCAGATATAACTGTGCTTTGGCAAGACAATGTTACCAATATTTATCCTCATGGAAAACTATCAGAATTTTTATGTGGGATATCTGATGATGGCTTTTTCAAACCTTCTGAGAGTTCATGAAAAACATCATGAGAAACTCAAGATGAATATTTAGAATGTCAAAAATTGTTAGTGGTAGAGAGCATAGCAGCTTAGTTCGAGAGAGACCCTATGATTCATATGTGAAATTCCATCTTCAAAGTGGTTCTTAAAAATGTATCTTATGAATTTAGTTATACACCAGTTTCTTATCCAGAAAGTGAATATTTTTGATCAAAGGTAATTGTGCGTGTGTGTGTACATACTTATGATATATTATTTGTAAATACACTGTCACCTAGAAACTTCAACTGAAATCAAAGCCCCTCTGGGCTAGGAACTGCACAAATACATGGGAAAGTACCCTGAAGAGTTGACAGTCTAATAGACAAATGTAGGAAGAGGAAACAAAAACAAAGTGATGACAAAGTGACTTGCCCAAGGTTACCCAGCAGCTCCATGGTGTTATAGTTCGGGCCTGCTACACACATATTCCCCTTTAGTGGTCCCTCAAGAGCACCCATTCTAGGCTCCCAGCTCCTCCCTTCTGCAGAGACTTGCCTCTTTCTCTCCCTCCTGATTAGGATTTTTCCAGGCTGCATTGTGATAGTCCCAGTAAGCCAGACTCCCTAAACAGGCCAACGTCTGCATTTTGCTTTTGACACAGAGGCTATGAACAGAATAATTGCTCACAGTTATAAGTTACCACACTGTTCTTTCTAAGCAAGCACATTTATTCTGAAGGTATTTTTAAGCATTACAGAGAAAACATATTAAAAACAATAAAAGAACCTACACATATGCTAAAAAGCCTACCAGGCTCCAACCTCTGGCAAGTGTCAATCCTTCAAAACTCACAACTGGGTTTTCCCCAAATTACAAATTCAAAACCGTCTCAGATTCAGAACCAGAACAACCATGAATAGTTTGGTCTTTTCTTGATACAGCTGGGGTCTTAGAACTTGGCCTTATGTATCAGTAGACAATGGTTCACTCCTCAGGGTGTAGTTGCAAAAGGCTGGGTTTTTGCCTAACCAGAGGTGGGAAATTTGCGCTCATCTCCTCCTAGATTCCCCAAGAAAACCACTTGACATTTTTTTGTCCCAAAAGTCCATTCTTAGTTGGCACAATATTCAATATAGTTCTTTTGAATCCTCACATCTCCCACCTCAAGAGGTTTCATACATTCCCAGCCAACAATAATACATAAATAATTAATGTAATACAACGGATCCCAAAGATACTTAAAATTAATTCGATAAGGTCTCCCAAGGGTACTTCAGGAAATTACCATATTGGTCATGAAAGGCAGAGCTAGGAGTAGATCCTAGGTCTCCTGATTCTACACTACAGTAGAACCTCAAAGATACGACCACCAGAGTTATGGACTGACTGGTCAACCAGACATGATGTGAAACCAGAAATAATCAATCAGGCAGAAGCAGAGACAAAAATAAATAAATAAAAGCAAACACTGTACTGTGCCTGAATTGAATCTTAAAGGTAGACACATCTGGGCTGCCTGTCCGCCCACCCTCCACGCGTGAGGCAGCCACTTATAGCAAGATGCTGGGGCTGCCCGCCCAAGACAGACTCCAACCAGCAGAGCCGGCACACACACACACACACCACAAGCTGTTTTTATACACACACACACACACACACACTCTCCACTGGGATGGGGACAAGCTTGCAAACTCATGCTGATGCTGAGTAGGGAGCTCAGTTGTTACTGAAACCTGGCCTGAAGTGTCAGCTGCTGGATCTGGAGCTTGAATGCACTTTGTTCAAAGTTATGATCATTTCAGAGCTACGGACAACCTCCATTCCCGAGGTGTCTATAACTCTGAGATTCAACTGTATATGACTTCCCTGTGCCTCAGTATGGCTCAAGTAATGTTTTGGGGCAGAGAGTTTTCTTTTACTTGTTTTGTAACATACCCAGTATACTTTTGGGTGCTGCAAAAATTTAAAAAAAACAACATAAATAATTACTGACAGAGGTGAGGCTTTAAAATAGCAGGCACAGCTACTGAACCTGTTTTTCATGTAATGGTAACATTAGTGTTGATAAATGTATTCTGATAGACTACTCGGTTTCTCATTCATGGAGATATTTAGTACATTCCTTTAACGGTTGGTGATGCACAAATCGGTTTTAATATCAATAATGAACCATTTGGATGACATTCAGATTCTAAATACTCCAAAAAATTGCTACATTTCAGGATTTATTGGTTGCCAGAGAGGTTGGAGTTCCTTTAGCAGAAGAGTAAACAGATGGTCCCAGGAAAGTGAGTGCATTCTTAAACACTGAATTAGATTTGGACAGAATGGTGTCACATCTGCCAAGGTTTGCCGGCCAGAAGTATGGCAGAAGGCAGACATCAGAAACTAATGTGGCATTCTTCAAGCTCTTTCACTTAATATTGGTATTAGTAATCTAATAGGAATGTTCCCAAATTGCTAAGTATCCTTTTGGTTGGATAATTTGGAGGAAGTAGACGTGATTAACAGTTAGTAACTGGATACACAAATGAAGATTAGATCTGTCTAAAGAATATATTTCTAAATACGTCCTTTTAGATCATATACGTCCACCTGGCCCAGAGCTGAAATGGTTGATGCACCTCATTTCAAGTTATCTGTTTCAGATTTCTGCTACCAGAGGCACAAAATAACCTTGCAAATATAAGAATCCCTCTGAAAGGTTGCCTTAAAAAGACCAGTCTCCTGAGCGTATGGTCAGATTATTTTGGGAATCTCAGATTTAGCAACATCAGGAGATTTTGGGGTTTAGGAAATATCTGGTCTATGCTGTTGTATAATATAGTTTGGTTTTCAAACCAGGTGAGTGAGGGTGGGTTAGAGGTGGAGGAGAGTTTAGAGTGGTGCTGTGGCCTCAGTGTTATCTCCATTTTATAGGTGAGGAAATAATCTCTCATAAATTAGTGAAGATTTATTAATTAATGTTTATGCAGGACTATGAAGAGAGAAACAGCTATGTGTAAGAAGAATGACGTGTTCTTCAGCTGCTCCCCAACTTGTGTGGCTGTGGGGTCCAAATAGCATAGAAGGAGAGAGATGATTTGGAGCAGTACAAAAAGAAGGGAAGGTTGTTTTTTTGATTAAAGCAAAGGACTGGGCGTTAGAAGATCTAGATTCTAATCCTGGATTTTCCACAAACAGTAGAAAGAGCCACTAATCATCTCTGTGCTTAGCTTCTCACCTGTAAAATGGGGATAACAATTCTTACCATCTCACAAGCTTGTTTTTTAAAGCTTAATTCATCAATGCATGTAAAACACTTTATCAGCAGGGTAGCCATGTTAGTCTGTATCCACAAAAATAATGAGGAGTCCGGTGGCACCTTAAAGACTAACAGATTTATTTGGGCATAAGCTTTTGTGGGTAAAAAAAACCCCTTCTTCAGATGCATTTGGTAAAGCACTTTGAGAGCCTCGAAGGCAAGGTGCTCTTGGAAGGGAAGGTGCTTTAGGAATACATTTATGGGATGTAACTAAGACTCATGGGAGGAAATTAAGCATCATCGATACAAGGGAGTAGGCTACATAAGAGCAATTAAGTCAAACCATACAAACATAATTTCCACAGAAATATTAAGGGGCAGTTTGTACATGGGTGGGCAGAGATAGAGGTGCAAGGAGCCTCATACAAACACAGATATGTTCTCTGTACACAGGGCTGAACGCTGCCCAAAGGTTTCAGGGAGGAGGTGGGAGCATGGCCTCTATTCCAATCCCAGCCCATTGAACAGCCTGGGTGTACTTGAGGAACAGTAGCACCAGCTGATGGTGCAGCTTCCCATGCACTGGAAAGCTGGGGGAGAGCTTGCTCTATAAGCATGATCCCTCCTTGGCCTCTCCTGGACAAGTGCCATATTGCAGTGCCCACTACTCAGGGCACACTTGAGCCTAACTCAGCTGTATTGCACACCCTATATATTTTGTGGAATATGTTTAGTGATATCTTACGTTATATCTGCTCTACGCTTGGCTCTCATATTTCTGCCACTCCTTGTGGTCAGCTGACTTTTCCCACATGGCTGCTGCCACTGTCAGGGAGGTATCTTCTGAGTGTCACCTGGATTAGCTGCCTCCTGTTCCTTCTCTGCCTTTCCTCGGAAGATTAGTTCCTTTCATGAACATGCCCCATTCAATCTGCCCCCAAAATCTATCCAACAGTGTCCTAACTAAAAAGGAGTTTATTCCACAGGACAATAACAGGGAGAATAATTTAAAATAAAGCAAATCTCAGTACTTCAAGCCTCAGGTTAAGAGCTTGTCTGCAGAGCCCCACAGTGTGGACCACAGGGCGTGGAGGGGTGGTATTCCAGTGTACACTAAAGTGTTGTGCTGTAACTGCCCTGTGTAGACCCAGCTATCACAGACTAATAAAATAACTAGTTCATGTTCATGTAGTCGGAGCCAGGACTACCGTGCAGTCTGCACTGCTGGTCTGTGTAGACAAGCCCTATGTCAACCTCACTGAGTAGGTAAAAAGAATGTTTGTGTTACAGGTAAAAGTTGAAGTGGAATCCCTCTCGATCTATGTTCTACCATGTCCTTCATTGCCTATTTCCAGACACTACAGTGATGAGTGTGATATGAATGGATTAGAGAGAAATCCCACTGAGTCAATGGGAGCCGAGGGTGCCTTGTAAAAGTACCTTGTGAAAGTGCTGAGCACCTCACAGGATCAGAACGAATGCAGCAGCACCCCTACAGCTGCAAATGAATTAAAACAAATAAGACTTTACAGGGGTGTGGGGGTGTTGGCTGGGGGCGGGGGGCGGGGGAAGGAATGGGTGAAATTCTGTGACCTATGTTTATGCCATCTTCGTGATCCCTTCTGACAGTAAAATCTCTAAATGTACCAGTGTGTTTTATGTACACACAGTGGGCCTATTTCATCTCCAGTATAACTCCATTGACTTCAGGGGAGTTACACCAAGGATAAATTTGGCCTTGTCACTGTATTTTCTAATGTAATTGTGCTTTAACACTTTCAGCAGCTTAATCTATTATTTGAAGTACTGCATACGTATGTAATGCATTTCTTTGAGCAAAGAAAAATATGCTAATATGAATATTCCTACTTTGTCTCTTTCTTGTTACCAGTTAATCAATCACATTGAATGTTTGTGATGCTTATTAAAGGGAATGAGTAGATAAAAGTACATGACTTTCATTTATGAGACTCTGAGAAATTGGAAATACAAAGGATCTTACCAAAGGGAGTCAGTGTATACTAATGGTTAGAGCTGAGAATGAAAGAGCTGAGAATGAAAAAGATGTTGGATTTGTATCCCAGTTCTATTAACTCCCTTTGTGATCTTATGTAACTAAGCTAGTCCCTGCACTTTATGCATGTGACCAGCTTCAAACTGGTGGCTGCGCTTCAATTGAATATCATCAGAACAATTATTCTTTTAAATAAAATACTTCTGTGCTGTCATCTTTTAATTGCTATCAGCCAGAAATCCAGATTAAAATCCCATAGTACGGATCTGGGAAGATTATGTTTTTAATAGGCAAATCCCAAACACTGTGAACATCACTTATCTTTTCATTATTATTTCCGTAGGTATTTGAACTGAGTGCCAAATCTGCAAATCTTTATTTCACTTGGTTGCAAAGAATAAACTGAATGAATAAACTAAGTGATCAGCTGTTCTGTTGAAAACACTAAGTTTTCAGATAATTAAGACTCTGGAAATACTAATTTGAGGGACAAAGAGGGCATTGATCCACTGTGTAATCTATTTCAGAACACAGGGTTTATTCTCCTTTAGTACTGGCTAGTATTTCAGATGGCAAGAACCCAGCCTCTTGAGGCAGGTCTTATAGGAAGAGGGTAGATGGGATGGGGTGTACCAGGTATTTGTTGTCCCCTACTAGAGGCTGCCACAAAGAACTCCAAAGAAAGTGTCCTTTGGAGAAAAAGAACAGTGAGTTTAGAGCTCCAAGGGCTGCCTAGAGAGCCCTCCAATGACCAGCTTCTCAGAACCAACAAGAATTGGTCCTCTAGCAGTTAGAAAGGCCAGGAGCAGGCAGAAACCAATCAGGGACCAACAGGTAAGATTAAAGGGGCTGGCTGCTTCTTCAAGGGGCAGTTCTGGGTGAAATTAGGAAAGGGAAGGGAGGATTTCCCCTGACTTTACCCAAGAAATCTGGCCTGGTCAAAGGCCAAACTCTGAGTACCCATTTTTGGTTGAACCAGCAGACTGCTTTATGTCATGGAATTTAAATCCCAGGCATCTATCTTGAGTGAACTATCAATTCACTGCTGTAAAACTAAGTTGAGTTCACTTTGTGAGACACCTGCTGTCACCTCCAGGCAATCCTGTGACACATGCATTTGTGTGGTAATGAAGAAGACCAGCACCCATGGTTGACTGCTATAGGATTGTCCAGGAAACAATTTCTATAGTGCATGTCAGCCCAAGGGGTCCCAAGAAGTTTCATAAACTAATTTACATTTGATTCAAATCTCTCACTTTCTATCAGAATCACTCCTTCCACCTCTGAAATGCAGCCACTTTTAGAGTGGAGCCTGGTAGCTGTGTAAGAACTCACAGCAGCATTGTGCAACTAGAGTTGAATGATCCTTTGTCCTGGATGTGA
Source organism: Lepidochelys kempii (assembly GCF_965140285.1). Lineage (NCBI taxonomy): Eukaryota > Metazoa > Chordata > Testudines > Cheloniidae > Lepidochelys > Lepidochelys kempii. The sequence goes on from NC_136386.1 coordinate 103,904,591, forward strand.
CCTTAGCATTATTGCATCACCTCATTTTAGGGATCTAATATGTTCTTCAAATTCAGGAGGGTTAATTCATGAAGATAGATTCAATGCTGCTAAACTTGAATGCCCTTTAAAGGGATGTTTTTAAAAAAAGAGATATAAAAGGGACAAAGGCTTTATTTTTCACACTAACTGTAGATTGTGGAGAGCTTTTTAATATCCCCCAAAAGGTATATGTTAAAAAAATGGCTGGAGAGAAAGCATATTTATCTTTGTAGATTTTGCTTCAGTGGTCCTGTCATGTCTACAGAATGATGACCAGAAACTTTAACAAACTGAACCATGTATTGAAACTGCTATGTAAAAGCGGCATTTATTGGTATATAAATGTGAACCAACCATTTTGATGTGAACCTGCAAGCGAAACCCAACCACAGCTGGCTGCTTCCTGCCTCCAGTCATCCTCCATGGGTCTCTCTTTAGCTCTCCCAAGAATGCCTTGGTCTCTTCAACAAGTCCCTCTGAAAGACAACTGAGGTAAGAGGGGAAAGAAGAGGGTGGTGTGTGCATGCTAGAGTTGTTTAGGAGTGGACAAGGAGAATTTGGGGATGTGGAAAAGGGGTGTGCAGGTTTCATCTTGTGTAAACAACCTCATGTTTGGCAATTGTTCACAAGCATGGGCTGAGGTTTGTCAGCATCTTGCAAGCCTCAGTTCAAACGTGTGACCTAGTGGATAGAGCACTAGACTGACACTCACGAGATCTGGTTTTATTATTGGCTCCGCCCCTGGGCAAGTCACTTCAGTTTGTCTCAGTTTCTCTATCTGTAAAATATAGATGATGATACTGACCTCCTTTGTAAAAACACTTTGAGCTCCATGGATGAAAAGTGCTCTATTATTGAGTTGCAGAAGCTATTAATATATTTGTAAATTTATTATTTTTAATTGTGGCATCGTAATAGAGCATAGCTGATTTTAAACTTGATACTGAGATATTTCTGTGCAAAATGTAGATTTCACATTTGTTGACATTCTATTGTCTGTCATCTAAAAACTTCCCTTATATCAATAATAATTCTGTTAGAATTTAGAAACTAAACACAAGCATGTAATCTAAATGCTTAAGAATGGCAAACATCTCACTCCTGAAAAAGTAGTTGAAAAGTCAGTTAAAGGCCCAATTCTTAATGAATGAAAATAGTAATTTGCATAGCACCAGCAGTGTGTTAGGGACTTTATTAAAGTATACAGAAATACAAAATTTGGCATAGTGCAGTAGTAATAAATGAGCAACTATAAAGAATTAACTATCTCTGATCCCTAAAGGAAGTATATCTTTCCCATCAGCACTGAGGTTCTTTGTAGTACAGTGTGGGGAAAAAAACATGACATGTTGGCTGCAAGCCCAACACCTGGTCTGGTAGTTTAGTTTACAGTGGCCAAGTGTCTTCAGTTTCCAGTAGATAGAATGTTTATAATTTGAAATCAGTGCTAAAGTTACCTCCAGATCACTGTTGTTCTGAAAAGGACAAGAAGCATCGAAATACAGTATTTGCCTGTGTTTGATAATGTTTCAATAAATGAGTGTCAAAGTAGTTTCCCCAACTGCAAGCACAGCTATTGTACCCTAACCTCACCTTGTCAAGTATCAGGCAAGCACAGAAAGATGCTATTGTCTGGGTTAAATATAGAAAAAATAAACAACTTAAATAAGTGTGTTTGTAGAGTGGGTTGGAAAATGGGGAAAGGAATTTTGTTTCTCCCCCTACCTTCCCTCCCCCCCCCACTAAAAATGTGTAACTTTTTGGCAAAAAATCAAAACGCAAAATATTTCAGTTGAAAACTATAATAGTTCGATTCAGAAATGCCACCTCTAAATCTCAAGAGAGTTACAATTTGTGTGCCTCAGACTCCTGTTCTCCTCTATAGGCTAGGTTTTCTAGTTGGACTACATATCCCATGACACACTTTTGTCTCCCCTCTTGGTGAGTAGGGGTTGTGCATCATGGGAGATGTAATCTAATTGGGGAACGTAGCCTATAGAGAAGAATGGGAGCATGAGGCAATTTAACTATAAGGCACCATGGCAGCATGTCTGAATCAAAATGTTTGCGGTTTTGGCCAAAATATTTTGGTTTCTGGCTGAAAACCAAAAGTTTTTGATTTTGGGAAACAGTTTTTCAATGGAAAATAAATTTTTTTAATGGAAAGCTGACACTAGTAAAACAAACAATAAAGTTTGAAAAAAACCCAGTTTTTAAGAAATGCTTTGACCATCCCTATATTTTTGTTTTCCTGTAACTCAGAACAATGTTTGGTTTAACTCTTTTCATCTAATTTTTTATTTGAACACACACTAACACTGTAAACTGGGAAATGCAACTCTGCCATTATTGAGTTGACTTAGGAAAGACACTACAGAAAGAAGAGAGATGTAGAGAGGGTGGAAAATGACGCACCTTGTTCTGGTACCTAGTTGTTCCAGCCTAACTTATGGTGGTGGAAGAGTTTTTCTATTTCACATACCTAGCACAGGCCTCTGCTCAGCTAGAAAAACCTTTTTCCTTAATTAAATCTCCCTTCAAAAACCAAACAAACAAAAACCATGGGTTTAAATTAAAAGAAGAGTTTTGCAAACTGTGAACTAATTTTGCATACCCTCAAGATAATGCAGGTTATTCACAAAAGCTCAAGCTCTGTTGGGTTCACTTCACTCATCCCTGCTCAGAAACGCAACCCTCCAAAATAACAAACGAACAAAAAAACCACAGCTATCTTTTAGGCAGCACCAGAGTCATATGACCAGGTACTGCAGTCCTTGGTGTAGAAATGTTGTAGTGCCCTTTTCAACCACTAGATGATTCAAAAGACACAACACAGGGATTCACTGATTACATATAACTGGCTGGTAAATTTTAGGAAATAATAAGCTAAGATAGCCACTGAGGTAGGCATAGTAAGGCTGGCTTAAAAATGAACGCAGAAGAAGATATTTTGCCTAGCCACAAAACCTATAAAGCAGGTGGATTTAATTGCACTGAAATTTGTAAAATACAGCAGGCAGAAATATACAAGTGTAGCGATTTTATACTTTCCCATATTTGTAAATATGCCTTACTCAGTAATAAGGGATCATTTTACTTTGGCATGGGAAGAGTTAAACATTCCCCATAGCCATATTAATGTTAATAACATACTAATCAAAAGCTTTTAAATCAGAATAACATTTACATTAAAGTTGCAGAATTCCATCATGCTAAAACGCTTTACAAGCTTTTCCTAAATCTGTTTCAGACAGCTTTTCTATGGAGGTACTTCAGGGGGAAAAAGTTAGCTGGAGCTAGTCCCACTTACCTCAGTACTGTTACATTGTTGCCAATGACACCATTGCTAGTTGGCTCTTGTCAGATCCTTTCATCCAGGTTGTGCTCCTCAGCAGAGTGAGGAGATTGTACAGAGCTTCATACTTCATTGCAGTTCAACTTTGCTAGTTTGGAGCTCTGGTCACTATTTCAGGTTTAACAGGGAGCTGGTAGGCAGTATGGTTAGCCTGATGTAAAGGGACAATGACAAATAAGATCTAGAACATCTTGGAGAGGAGACAAAGAGACAAAAGTTTTCGAATTCAGCATCAAGACAACAGGCTGAGGCAAGTGCTGGGTTTTCAATACAGAAAGATATGAATTATAATACTGTTCTGTGTGTTTGGCTTTCATTTTACTTGGTATCCCTATCACAACAGTGACCCAAGGCACACTTCTCTTGTTGCGTTCATCATAGCTAAAGGAGTGAGCTTGATAAGAATCTCTTTGCCTCCAGATCCCCAAGCCCAGTAAATAACATGCCACTTAACATTTAGTATTTCCATGTGTGAACATTTATTGTAGCTGAAGCCCCGTTCATTTGGCTACATCACTTTCAGGTGTGACTCTGCTGGAGCAATGTGTGCATTCAGTGCCCTGCCAAATGTTCAGCCCAGTGGAAGGAGTTTGGCATTCAATGTAGCACAACATTTGTCTGGAGAGGAATTGTACATTTAAAAGTCTACACTATTGATTCCTTTTTTTTCTTACCTGCTGCACTTAAGGGTATTATACATATTAAATACAAGTCTGGACCTCAAGATTCAAATCCTCAGCTAGAATAAACTGTTGTATTGAAGCCAATGATTTACACCAGCTGAGAATCTGGCCCCCAGTGCATAGTCCATACTCTTGTAAGTTTTACCTGAAGGCTCCAGCACTTTTAGTTCTGGCATCACGGGAACATTATCTACCTGTAGCAGACTTAATTTACACACTCTCCAGTAACTTTAAGATTTTTATAACCTTGAAAATCCCTTGTCAACAAATATTCTCTGCTAACATATGCCAGCAACAAAACTGCGCAATGTAGCTGTACCAATTAAGACTGAAAATTTCATTCATGCTTGGGCTTTTTATTGAGGTCCTGTCTTTCTTTTTAACAAGTATTGTTTTTATTGAAGTAAAAACCTGCCCTTTCAGATGAGAAAGCTAGTCTATCAGAGTTGACATTTAATAGAAAACAAAGAACAAGTATGAGAAAGGTTACAAACGCTGGCACATGTTTTCGCACAGATTATCCCATAACAAAATTGGACATGTCTCGTTTCACTTTCATAAAAATTCTTCTGTCAGTAAATTTTGCATCACTAGTAAACAGAGTCAGAGATCAGAGCAATAATATTAACCAGACAGTCATAGCTAAGGGGAAATTGTGGTTTCTTCCTCCTAAACCAGCTTATCTAAGCCAAATCCCAGGATGTAAAGTGCAATACAGAGCTGGATAAGATAATAAATGTAATGAGTCTGATTCTACCCTAACTTGCATTCTGTGCATCTCCACTGACAAATTTCACTGGGGTAAATCAGGGCAGAATTTTGCTCATGAAATTATCGTAAAAATGTGTTTGAATATTATTCCCTCTGGGCCTGAGCAGAGCATCATCTGTGAGGGACCCCTGTTCTCCAGTGAGATTTCTTCCCATGAGAGGCACAAAAGCTAATCTAATTCAGCCAAGTGAAGATTTGAAGAGAAATATTCCTTGCTACAAAAAGATCTGTGGTAAACAACAGTTTGATTTTGTTTGCTTTTTCGTGCAGTTATAATTATTTGTTGTTAAATATTAATAGCTTAGATATTTCAGCTAAAAGTTTGAAAGAAAAGCTTTTCCACTGCAGTCCATTTCCCTTTATCTTCCTATTCATAAACCCAAGTCAAAATTCTTTACTCTTAACATCATCATCTGTTGTCATAGAAACTATTGCAATACATGAGTACTGTAAATGACTGCAACTTCATTGAATGGAGAGGGATCAAGATGGACCATGATGGGGGTGGGGAATACTTTCATTTAAACAGGTCTGTCTACAATAATTGATGGTGATAAGAGGAAACATTCAGTATTGCAGCAATGCAATGTGAACTATTATTATTATGCTAACAATATAATTAAAAAGGTATTTATTGAACCTTTTGTTTATTTGGTGATATTGTTTTCCATATATGCAAATATGCTTATAAACAATGAGACCCTTTGTTGCTTGAACAGAGCACTATACTCCAGTTGTGTACTAATTTTACTCTGATTCCTTGGTGGGAGTTGAGGTTAATTTGATTTGCGTTCTTTCCTTTTTAAGTCTCTGTTGAGCGACACCTTGGTAACAAGGAAGCACTATGTTTGGCAATTTGTATGTGGAATATCTATACACCTCACCTCACTATAAAGTAGACAGCTCTCATTATCCCCAAATAAATGGCAAAAATTCATTTACGTAAAATAGATTTTCTTCAGAAATGTTTGCAGTGCCTTTAAATCTCCAGCGCAGTCCTGTAGGTATAGATCTACAGCACATGCTGTTCTCAGGAAGCAGAACAGAAGGTCAGTTACAAGTTAACGTTTTTATTCCTTGCTATAGCTGCAAAATGCCAGAAGAGCTTCGATTTGAAGCTTCAAGTAACTGTTAATTCCTGCATCATCTCAGTGGAATGCAAAGCTCAGACAGGTCTTTAGGATGTGTAAATGTCACAGAGATTCAGTTTTGCAGAGAAGTCAGTGACACTCCAGTGACAGCACAGCAGTATTTTGCTTCTGGTTCAGTACAAATTACAGACAACTTGACATTAGAGACCTTAGAATGCAAAAGCAGACTGAAATCCTACATGATCACCTGACTTCTCCTATTTACAGAAAATGCAGCTTTCATTTATGCAGCTCTTAAGGGACAAATCAATGGAATGGAAATAGAGTTGGGGGTAGAGGTGTGAGAGGGGATAGTAAAGTTTCTAATTTATATAGTATTGCCTGCTCCCGACTTAAAAACCTGAAACATAGCTGTGATTTTTCCTTTGTGAGATATTACACATAAATGTTATTAGCACATTCTTAGAGTTCTAATGTTCAGCCTTTTGTCTCTGAACCCCTGTTGCATAAAGCATACAAAGCCAAACCATTCAAATAAGAAAAGATTTTAGCATTTCTAGCCCTCCTTCATGTTGTTTACTGCAGGTAATTACCTACATTCATACACATTTTCTAGTGACTTTGCTCTTATCATCTTGTCTTCCTTTTGCATGTAATAAGTAGCTGGGTGTCCATTTTGTCAAGATGTCTCCCAGCTTGAATTCTGCATTTTAATACAGATGCTGAAAATAAAGAGAAGAGAAAGCATCTTCTTTATCACATCTCAGCTAAGAACTACTACAGCTCAGAGATAAATATAACAACTTTGGCTCAACAAAGAAATGAAGGAAGTAGATGAGACAGGGTGTGTGTGTTGTGCAAGGATATTGTCATGCTTTGGGGTAAGGACAAGGACAAAGGCCACAGCTACCTGAGAAGTGGTTATATATATCCCAGCAGGGGACACACCCTGCCGTGTTTTATGGAGATTATCAAGCAGTACAGTACAAATATTATTGCAAAGAATACACTAAGAAAGAAGAATCAATAAAATAATTTGTGGCAGTACTAAGTAATGCATCCTCACCCAACTTGTTCCTGCTCTTAAATGACAATAAATAAGACCAACTAAAATAAATGAAATATGTAAATCTAAAGGAAAATATCATTTTTCTTACCTGCTTTTTTTCATTGTATATTTCTTGCGGTTTGTGTGTTTTGCCTGCTTTAGACCAGAGCTGGGTGAATCCTGTAAAAAGAGTAGTTGTATATGTTTGTTTTGAATTTAAAAAGAGCAATTTTTTCTACTTGTCAGTTTTCCCTCTCTGAGAAAGGTGTGTCTGTGGGTGTGGTTTGAATTCCTCTCTTGCAGTCTCTACATACAACTAAAGCTGTCAAATAGAGGTTGACCTTGTCCATAGGTCCCACCCTTCCAAAGCGAAGATCTCAAACAATATATATTAATAACCATATAACTGACAATGAACTAAATATTCAAAGGTGCTGGCATCCAGAGCTCCCATTGACTTCAAGTGGGGTTGGGGTGCAAGGCATTTAGATTGTAAGATGTTTGGGGCAGGGTCCATCTTTTGGTTCAGTGTTTGCACAGGATATGCTGTTTTCTCATAGTGTGGAGTGCCATCCTGCCATAGACAACATCAGCTGATGATGGCAAGGCCAGTTTATAATCCCTATAGGTGTGTCTGAAGGACCAGATAGCTGCTTTACCAATGTTGATGGCTGTTTAGCCATGCAAGCAGTGGTTGCTCTGGAGAAGAATGCCTGCATAACCTCTGATTGTATGAAACTGTCTGGCTTCATATAATTCAGTTACACACATGGGGAACTAGGCAGCTCTAGGATCCAGGGGAGTGCTCTGTCCTCTGCACCTAGGTTTAATGTACAGTAATAGCAAGTTTGATTTTTCTGAATTGCTCAGTTCTGTTAACATAGAATCATAGAATCATAGAAGGTTAGGGTTGGAAGGGACCTCAGGAGGTCATCTAGTCCAACCCCCTGCTCAAAGCAGGACCAATCCCCAGTTTTTGCCCCAGACCCCTAAATGGTCCCCTCAAGGATTGAACTCACAACCCTAGGTTTAGCAGGCCAATGCTCAAACCACTGAGCTATCCCTCCCCTCATAAATGTTTATATTTTTGTATGTCCAGGCAGTCCCATCTGTTCTCTTTATCTTGCCTGTGGTGAGGGCCGAATGATGGGACTTTTAGGGAAGTCCCACGGCCCGTGTTATACAGGAGGTCAAACTAGATGATCACTATGGTTCCTACTGACTTTATAATCTGTGCAACCAAGTAACTCCTAATTCTTGGGCCTGGGTAAGCTGTACATAGTAGAGAAGCTAATGGAGAGATAAATATGGCTTTATGCTACCTTTGCATTCCCCTGATCCTGGGGCTTGTCACGAGCCAGTTCTGCTCTCAGAGCCTTAGAGCTGCTCTACAGTGCACCTGGCTGCTAACAAGTCACTGCAACAGCTGGCAATTGCTAGAAGACAGGAGTTTATGGCCACACCCCCTTATGCCTGGAAATGCCTCCTGAGTCAGTGGCTTTGGAGGTGGTAGAGAGCTATGGGAATCCCCATCTGGCTGACTGCACTGGCTCTGCGACCTCTTTGTCCCCCAACAGATGAGGCACCTGGGACAGGGGTGTAGAAACGGGACTGGGGAAGGTGGAGAATGGGGTCTGTTACTCTTCTATCCTTACCAGAAGCAGAGGAGCTGCTTTTCTCTGATTTCTGAACTTCTTTCACTTTCTGTGGCAAAGGTGCTGGCTCCCCCTGCTGCTAAACGTGAAGTGTTGCCACAGTGGTCTGAACTTGGCACTGTTTTTGGCTCTGTGGTAGCTGAGTCACTGTTCAGGAGCCTCTGATTCCTTTTTGTGGTGGGCCTATCTTCTCCTGAGTGGTGTTCCTCACCCAGTCCATGAAAGGCTGGGTGAGAGCTTGGATCCTGTGAACAGAATAGGTTTTGGCGGTCCCTGGACCTTATGGCTGGGCAAGAGTTCAGGCTCTCCTGTGTGATGGAGCCAGCTGCACAGCTCCCACCCAGAGGTAGAGGTACTCCATGTTGGATGGGGAAGGAGAGAGCAGAAAGAGAAGGCTGGGAAGGGAAAGGAAGAACTAGGAGATAAGAAGGCTAAGAAAAAATGGTTCTGGTGAACCCCAAACCTTAGGGAGTGGCTATTTAGCAGTGGGAGCTCTGAAACAGCTATGCTGAAATCCTGTGATGGCAGGAACTTCCGCCAAGAAGGTGGGGCGGGGGGGCGGGGCCTCTGTTCATGGTTGACTCGTGAGGCACAGCACGGTGATGTGATTCAGTAAAGCAAAGTAGTTCCAATTCATGGTGTCATGTTAGCAATGAGCACAGCAGCCACTGGCCAATCAGGAAACAGGATTTTAGACTGCCTAATTAATTCAACTGTCATAAAATTAAATTATCATGTACTTTGATATCTGTCGGTTTTCTCAGGTGCAGTTATAGTTGAAGAGACCCCACGCCTGTTTAGCTGTGATCCCTTTTGGAAATAATTGGTGCTGTTTGATTGATAATGTGTATTCCTCTTTAAAAGAAAACATACTATTTTTCATAATCAGAGGCTGAATGCATAATGAGTGCTCTGGTGCTGCCTTTAGCATCAGGTCTGTCAAACTGCACAGTTATTTCCATATTGATGCAAACTAAGATATTACACTCCCTCATTACATTGACATGACACATCTTTCAACAGTCAGCTTCCAATCAGACGTTCCTTGCAAACAAAATTACCTTCATTTTCTCTTTTGCTACAGAAGGAACAAGCAGTAGAAATGTGCCCTAACAAGCTAATCAACTAATTTTTAGAATATGTTTGAACCATTTAATATTCTAAAAGAAAACAAGAAAAAGTTGCTAATGGATCTGCTGGCGTAAACAGAAATAAATAGACAACTGGTTGACTGAACATTAGCATACTTAAGTTTTATTGAAGTCACAGTGGAATTCATTTTGCAAGTCAAAAAAGCGAGATCTATTTGTGTCCATAAACCAAACAACCTCATTTAGTCTGTGCGTACTTGAGCAGATAACCTGGGTTATGAAGGTAAAAGAAAAGGAGGAAGCTGTCCTTTGTGCTGTGATAATGGTACCTTTGCATATGGGACTCAGGTCATATTCTTTCTTGGCCATGGTCTTTCATTCATTGGGTTGGCAGAGGATTAAAGTGTTTCTGAAGCAACACCTAGGGTTAGGAAGGATGGACAGAATGCTTTGTATTGCTGAACAGTAGCTCCTATAACAAATTAAGGAAAGGCATTAAGGAGCTGTGAAAGGAGTCCCATCCAGTCTTCCTCAGCTAGAAGGATGGTGGCTGCAAGTACACCATCAGGACAATTACAGCTTAGGCTTTCTATGGTCCAGCAATGTAAATGATCCCCTAGGAGATATAAAGGTGTTAGGGGTTTTTTGGTTTGTTTGTTTGTTTGTAAAAAGGAACCAAAACAACTTGTTTACCCTTATGAAAGAGTCATCTAGAATTTAATAGGGATGGAATCAAGAGGACTTGGTACATATTTAATACAGTTCAATAGAAATGACTCTAAAAAATCCCATAGAATTTATTAGAGAATAAATCTTTTCTATAGGATTCTAAACTATATATTATAAATAAAAAAATTATCTGTTAGGTTCAGTAGAATGGTTTAAAAAACTATAGAAAGGTTATCATTTTGAATTATACGTTATGGTATTTTGCCATAAAAGTCCCTTTTTTCTCTTCACATTGAGTAGCTCTCTTTGTTTTTTTTCTCCTGTTTAGAGCTAGTCAGAAACTTTCCAATGGAACATTTTTCTCTCAGAAAATGCCAATTCATCAAAAGCAGAATATTTTATGGAATTGTTTTGGTTCACATGAAACTTTGTTTTGAAAGAAAATGGGAGGAAAAAAGCATTTTGATAAGGCTGAAATGTTCCATTTCAGCCTTTTTGGAGTGTAATTGTGACAGGGTGCGCTGAATCAGCCACTGACTCAGCACATCCTGTCACTCAGATTGCCATCAATTTAGGTTAATTGAGACCTAACTGGAAAGTCAGTCAGCTGAGTAAAGCTACAGCTGGGGGGCTAATTAGAGGGGCAAGCAACCCCACAGCTCCGAGCATGTAATAGAGGAAGGAAGCCCGAGAAGGGAGGGAGCTGAGAGCCAGAAGGAAGGTAGAGTTAGGCAGGGCTGGCAGTGGCAGCCTAGCTCAGTTCCCTTCCCTTCCCCAGAAGCAAACTGGGGAGCTGGCTGGGGCTTGTAAATATATGTAAATATATAGGCGTGGCCTGGTGAAATAACAAAATTTTAAAAGGCGGTGGTGAAGAAGACCTAAGTAGTGTGGTCTGTAGTTAAGGCCTGAAAGGATGCATAGGAGATCATGCCATGACAGTAATGTTTGGATTTTCCATTTTGAGATGACTTTTCTTTCCTTTATTCATTTATTTTGTGTTACATAAATATAAAATCAAAAAGCTGAAATCAGAATGAAATGCTTTAATTTTATTTAAATGAAATGTTTTGATCAACCAGAAACAAAAATTTTGGAATTTCATTTCATGGGAAACTTCATTTTTATTTTATTTTATTCCATTTCAGAATGGATTTTTTTTTCCAAATCGCAAACCTCAAAAAGAATAAACAGAATAAACTCTATTCATGTTCTTCCCCTTAATAAGGCCAAATGGAAACAAAATCCCAGAGCAACGATAGGATGGAGGATCTTGTCTTCTTTTAACAGGGTTCTCCTTTCAGGTTCCTACTCATCACTGAGAGTGATTTTCTAGAATAGCGTTAGGTTTGACATGTTAGTGCCTCTCCTCAGTAAATTGGGAGCCGGAGTATGTCCCTTGTTCCTTCAATAGCCAGGACCAACGTCTAGACAAATGTCCTCGTCCTGAAATATTTGTGCTGTTGCAAGCGCTTCTGGCCCTGTCAGGCTGTAAACAATTGAACCACAAAGAGTGGGTGTCAGCTAATATATTCAGTTCATTCTTTTGATGTTTCTATTAAGTGAATGGTGGCCAGGTAACATGTCTGTATGGTTTCACAGTGCTTAAAGGAGAGGGGATATTTGTACTTCCATTTTGCTACCTCCAATAAGTTTGAGAGTCTTTGAGTCTCATGCTGCTGCTACTATAAGTCATTCCTGTTTCGTTGTTTGGTGGAGCTATACAACAGCCCAATCAAATCAAGCAGAGAAAATGGAGGATTAAAAAACAAAAAAGGAAGAAAGTCTAATATTTCTCCACTTACTGCTCCTCTTCAATGTGAGATCAGGAGCAGCTTGTAAAAGTAAGCAGTGACATGGGACTTGGCTGGTAGTTAATATTTGGTTGCCTGTATCCCTCTTAGATTTGTTTAACTCCTTACATATCTTACATAGATAACCTTCAATAACAATAAAAGTATTGAAAATGTAATTTATTGGGTGATACCATGCTTCACCTTCAGATATTTTGATTGTGTCCTTGTTTCTTCCATACCCTTCTTCCTATGCCCCGCAAAAGCGCACCTATATATGGAACAGATCCTCAGCTGGTGTAGCTTGTCATAGCCCCATTGACTTCAGTAGAGCAATGGCAAGTTACACCAGCTAAAGATCTGGCTCATAGTTCCCAATTTTGGCAGGATTTTAGCAACCAGTATTCTCATTGATTCACAGAGATAGACAGAGAGGCTTACTATATCTTGAAAAATGGGATTTCTGATTTTCAGACTCTCTGATTGTCTATGTGACATTTTCCAAACTAGTGTCCCTAAAATCAAGGTAGAACTTGTCAGTGACAAGACAGTACCTTCTGAATTAAATGATTTCAAGGTCGGATACCTCACAGACCTCCAAGGCTAGTAATTTCTAGCCCTGGTGGCTGGTAAACTATAAGATGCTGCAATAGTCACTGGTCCCTCAAAGCAGCAGTGCTATTTTAGCACTCATTCAGCATCTAATATATCAAGTCCTGGACCCTGGATAATGGTAACTTTCAATCCCAGATGTCGGTGGGTGGATTTTCAATCTGTCCTTCAGGTCTGAATGGGGACGCAAGTCAAAATCTGGCCCTAAATCCGTATAGAATTGCATGGGCCCTGAAATTATGAAGGCCTGCAAATGGTCACTAAAATTGCTTGTGCCTCAAGACAGACCTCTGCAGTAACTTTCCCATAGGCTGGAGAAGCAGAAGCAGACTCAGCTGAAGCAGTGCCCTGTTTTGTGCGTGTGTGTGTGTGTGTGTACATATAAACAGATTCAGACATAGTACCGATATGTTTATAAGACAGCCTGCCTCTTTCAATCAATGTACATTGTGCTAATAATAAGAGCTACATTTTCAGCCTGTTTTTTTTTCCACTTGCAATTATTTGCAGATACAGGTAAGGTCACCTGGACCTCAAAGCACCTGGCCTATGGGTAGGGCCATGTACTTAGCTGTCCAAGTGATATTGAATCAATCACAAATAATCACGGGCATAATATTGCATAATTTACACACACAACACCAAGATTTTAGGGGCAAAAAACCTGGTCATCCAAAAATGTGGGCACTATTTTTGGCATGCAGGTTTCCATACCACTCTTGAGAATTTGACCTAAAACTCTTAAGATTGGTGGTGTTATTAAGGAATTTACTGAATGTGACAATGAGTTGAGTTTTTTATATAGATCCAGGGGCAATTTTCTTCAAAACATGATTTTCAGGTAAGAATTCTCTAGTTTATTCCTTGAAATGGGATTAAACAGCTGATTGTGTAGCAAGATGTACATACATATGTTTTGTTATTGAGTTCAACGGTACCAGGATCAGAATAATTGGGTGAGAGAGAGAAGAGAAGATATACAAGTCAGGTCTGAACCTGAGAATCATGAAGACAGAAAAGATTCAAGATTCTCGACAGCTGTCATCTTGGCAAATATCCCAAGAATGTGCACAGTAGCAGCACACCAGAGTCAGCAAATGAATCTGCAGACATTTATGTCCAGAAATCATAACTCTGTGATCTTAACAAGAGGGTTATAGAACAGATGTCCCAAGATTTATCAGATTAGCATGTCTTTTATGGACATTTAATCTAGAAAACAATAAGAAATTATTTTTCAAAGGATTTCTGAAGATAAGAAGGTTGTGCAAAGGAAAAGACAGAGGGGATTATGTTGGATCATATTAAAGAAGTTCTGTATTAAAATCACAAATGAGTTTGATTCCCCATAGTTTAAATTCCAGGGTATTACTAATTAAGAGGTCTCTTGGTTTTTGGTACTGTTTCTCTCCCTCTCTGTGTGAAACTTGCAAGCTGCTAATTCTGTTAGTACATTCTAAGACAGAGTCTGTTCGCAAAGCAATTCTATGTAACAACAACTACTCACACAGAGAAAGACTCAAATCAATACTCAGAAACAGCACCCAGAGACTCCCCGCCCTTTTGTTGTATTCATCTCACTTTGTTAACAATTGTGATTAAAATAGAGATAGAGGATGTATGTGGATGGATGCTTGGTGTGGATAATAACTGAATCATCAGGGAGGTGCCAGCCTAAGAATCCAGTGTCCATCGGCTGAAGAAGGCGTCAAGTGGAAATAACCAGAGGACCTCCGGAGGGCAGACTGGAATCCACCCAACAGACTCAAGAATGGGAGAAACAAAGAACAAGATAACATCTGGCAGCACAGAGCCGTCAGGAATGTGCCATCTGCTGATAGATTCAGCAACAGCATGATGAAGCAATTCCCATAGACTGGCATAGGAAGAAATTCCTATAAAAATGGACTCTAGAAAGTGAGAACTTGGGGGTCTGATTCTGCAAACCAACTTCCAGGAGCATCAGATGAGCATCTGACAAGGCCCTGCTGGCCTGGCCAGTGGCTTGGCATGAGCAACTCTAAGGCTGGTAACTATGATAACAACCTTGCAGAGCCTGTGTGTGTGTGTGTATGAATGAATAAATATGAAATTGAATGGAATGTTATAGCTATAACTAACTGCTTACTATGATTCTTTGTGTATTCACAATAAATGTGGCATTTTGCCTTTTCCCCTTTAATAAGATCCTGCTGTTTTTTATTTTATTGGTATAACAGCTGTAGTCTAGTACCCATTGTGGTTGTCCCAAAAATGTTAGGTGGCGTTTATCTCCCATCTGAAGGAGCACCCAGATATGTAAATGAATGGCATATGGGATTGCTGATTGGGGTGGAGGTTGAGATGAAGTGGTCTAGAAGTCCAGGACTTTATTTTTGTAGCGTTTGCCTGCCTAGAACTTATTTTTAAGTGTAATTAGGCATCATTTTCAAATCTATAAGGAAGATGAGGAAACATTGTAGGTGGGGCAGCATATCCCCTCTTAGCTATATGTGCACTTCCTAATTACTTTTAAACATGGCTTCTCTGCTGTGGCCTCCTTTCACTGTACAATCCAGGATGCAGCAGCAGTTGCCCCACCTTCTCTCATTCCCCACCCCAATCAGCAATCCTGTGTTGCCACATTTACCTGGCCAGAATATGTCAGGTTTCTGGAGTCAAATTCTAGGTTGCCCTCAGATTGTCATTTTAAATCTCCAAAATATGTTTTATATGCTCTCTGATTCAAAAGATGGAAACACAAGCCAAATAATTTCAAGAGTCAAACTTGTAAGAGATTCTTTAGTAATATACATTTTAGAAGCAAGAGGAAGATCAAGGACAGGGTAGGCCCATTACTCAATGCGGGGAGGAGGGAAATAATAACAGAAAATGTGGAAATGGCAGAGGTGCTTAATGACTTCTTTGTTTCGGTTTTCACCAAGAAGGTTGGTGTTGATTGGACGTCTAACGTAGTGAATGCCAGTGAAAATGAGGTAGGATCAGAAAAGGCTAAAATAGGGAAAGAACAAGTTAAAAATTACATGGACAAATTAGATGTCTTCAAGTCACCAGGGCCTGGTGAAATGCATCCTAGAATACTCAAGGAGCTGACTGAGGAGATATCTGAGCCATTAGCTATTATCTTTGAGAAGTCCTGGAAGATGGGAGAGATTCCAGAAGACTGGAAAAGGGCAAATATAGTGCCCATCTATGGAAAGAGAAATAAGGATAACCCAGAGAATTACAGACCAGTCAGCTTAACTTCTGTACCCAGAAAGATTATGGAGCAAATAATTAAGCAATCAATTTGCAAACATCTAGAAGATAATAAGGTGATAAGTAACAGCATGGATTTGTCAAAAACAAATCATGTCAAACCAACCTGATACCTTTCTTTGACAGGGTAACAAGCCTTGTGGATAGGAGGTAGATGTGGTATATCTTATCTTGACTTTAGTAAAGCTTTTGATACTGTCTCACATGATCTTCTCATAAACAAACTAGGGAAAGGCAACCTAGATGAAGCTACTATACGGTGGGTGCAAAACTGGTTGGAAAACCGTTCCCAGAATGTAGTTATCTATGGTTGACAGTCATGCTGGAAGGGCATAACGAGTGGGGTCCCACAGGGATTAGTTCTGGGTCTGGTTCTGTTCAATATTTTCATTAATGATTTAGATAATGGCATACAGACTACACTTATAAAGTTTGCGGACAATGCCAAGCTGGGATGGGTTGCAAGTGCTTTGGAGGATAGGATTAAAATTCAAAATGATCTGGACAAACTGGAGAAATGGTCTGACGTAAATAGGATGAAATTCAATAGGGATATATGCAAAGTACTCCATTTAGGAAGGAACAAGCAGTTGCACACATACAAAATGGGAAATGACTGCCAAGGAAGGAGTACTGTGGAAAGGGATCTGGGGGTCATAGTGGACCACAAGCTAAAGATGAGTCAACAGTGTAACACTGTTGCAAAAAAAGCAAACATCGTTTTGGGATGTGTTAGCAGGGGTGTTGTAAGCAAGACACGAGAAGTAATTCTTCCGCTCTGATCAGGCCTCAACTGGAGTATTTTGTCCAGTTCTGGGTGCCACATTTCAGGAAGGATGTGGACAAATTGGAGAGAGGTCAGAGAAGAGCAACAAAAATGATTAAAAGTCTAGAAAACATGACCTATGAGGGAAGATTGAAAAAATTGGGTTTGTTTAGTCTGGAAAAGAGAAGACTGAGAGGGGACATGATAACAGTTTTCAAGTATGTAAAAGGTTGTTACAAGGAGGAGGAAGAAAAATTGTTTTTCTTAACCTCTGAAGATAGGACAAGAAGCAATGGGCTTAAATTGCAACAAGGGAAGTTTAGGTTGGACATTAGGAAAAACTTCCTAAATGTCAAGGTGGTTAAGCACTGGAATAAATTGCCTAGGGAGATTGTGGAATCTCCATCATTGGAGATTTTTAAGAGCAGGTGAGGCAAACACCTGTCAGGAACAATCTAGATAATTAGTCCTGCCACGAGTGAAGGGGACTGGACTAGATGACCTCTCAAGGTCCCTTCCAGTTCTATGATTTTATGTATCTCAGAGCTTATTTTCATGGGGTTTTTAAACTGGATCAGCTTGAGTTAATCCAGTTTGAAATGCTTGCATACATATGACGCAACCTATTACTGTGCATTAACTCCACATTTATCTGGAATGCAAATCTTCTTGCCAAGTGGACTCGGTTTGCTTCCAGCTGAGTAAGTTCAAATCTTCTGTTTGTATGCACGTAATTGCCATGTACCACCTTTTGCATGCTTCCAATGGCTATCCCACAAAGCTTTGCAGGTTGGCCGTTACCAACCTGTCTGTTTACTTGTGTGCCCTCCCTGCCCTGGTACCAAGTTTCCAGGATGACCTTTGCCCCCATTAAAAGATGGTACAGAGCCAAATTTTCCCTGTTTGATCCAGGATCCCTGTGTATCATTATTCTGGTGATACAACCATGATTGCAGAAGGCCCACAACAGGCCTCACACAGCTGGTTGGAGCCATGCTGAGGCCCTGGATCTCATTGCCATCTGGGGAGAAGAGTCTGCTCAGGAAGGAATCTTGTGGCCAGCCACCATGTCTTTTTTGTGGACATTGCAAAGCAGTTGTATGTGAGGGGTCATGACCAGGATACCGACCAGTGAAGAGCAAGCATCTCAGGAGAAAGTACATTGAAACAAGGGATAAAAGGGATAGTAACACTTCCCTAACTCATAGGAAGTTTGTGAGGATAAACCCATTAAAGTGTGAGAGGTGCTTGGCTAACAAGTTTATTGGGGCCACGTAAGAACCTGTAGTAGAAATAGAAGGTCCTGATCCTGCAGTCAGCTCCGTGTGAACCACTGTGGCTGCCTGGAGCCCCATTGCCTGTCGTGCGACTCCACGCAGGCACAGCAGCTTGCCTGCACACAGTGAATTGCATGATCAGGGTCTCACACTTGTAAAATAAATCAGCCAGCAGTTGATAATCTGCTTGTAAACTCCTGTTTGAAAATAAAGACAATCCCCTTGTACAGTAACCAGATGTTTAACTGAATATCAGTCTCTATAAGTGCCTTAGGCCATTGCTTTATAACGGTTTGAAGAGAGCTTAGAACAGTTTTAAAATCCAAAACAATTATACAGTTCAGAGACTTCTCAAATGTGGTATTGGATTCCCTTTTGTTTGTATTTGGTATGTCAGGTATGACTGATTACAAAGTGTTCTCATATAACTTACCCAACCAAGTATTTCTGCTCTCAGATTTTCCCTGTTCTTTATTATCCATAATTGGATAACTTCTCTCCAGTTTTCACCTTGGAACATTGAAGATAAGGTTTCCGTTTAATCATCCCACTTTAAGTACTTACAATCAGACTGGATATTGCTGCTTTTAAAATAAGACAAAGACATTTAATGACTTTCATTTCTTCCTGTACAAAAGATTAATTTCTAGGCTGGAGTTACCTTTGTATAGGACAATTCTCTCTACTCTTTCAAATGATTCATCCTGACTTAACAACTTAATTCTTTTATATTTTTGATTCTTTTTCTTTTTAGCAAGTGTTCCTGCAAGCGTTTGCCATCTTTTTACCACAATCTAATTTAGCTTTTGTTTTCAAATTAGTCTGAAATTAAGCATTCAGACAAGTGGCAAGGTGTGATGGTTTACCCTGATAACACCACTCCTGGCATGCAGTGCGAGGAATGAGGTCAAAGGCCAACTGTCTTCAATTATTCTTAAGGCTGGTTTGGTGGTAGATCACCCTACTCTGAGCTATCTGAACCTTTCCATAAAATGATACAATTAAGGAGGGGGAAAAATCTTAGTCCCGAGGGAAAAAATAAAATTATTTCTTAATGGCTCTCAAGAATTCAAGCCCTAGTGATAGTGAAAGTTCATGGAAAACATTTGCATGTCTGTGAGCTGAGGCAGGTCAGAGGGGTGCTGCAGATGACAGGGTATTTATCCATGAAATGCTGGGTGCTCTGCAGATATACAGGAAAGTCCCTGTTCCAAGGAGCTCAAAATCTAAGTGTGGACAGACAGACAGGTATGCAGAGACCATGGGAGGGGAACAACTAAAGATACTTTATATACAAATCAACAAGACTCAATATAGGCAGCATGACAGAAGGCCATTTTTAAGAAGCATTTAAAAGCAGCAGGAGCAAGTGGGTGAGTTCAGGAAGGTCAGAACATGGCCATCAGGCTGTGTGGTAGGAGGCACGAAGATGACTGAGAGATCGACAAATGGGTGAACAGTGGTGGAAACACTGGTGGAGAGGAGAGGGTGGGATCACATGATGCTTCACAAGGGAAGGCCAGAGACTAAACTGGATGCTATCATGGGTGGGAGCCAGTGAAGGGATTCAAGAAGGGTAGTTTGAGCAAGGAGGATGACTTTAGTGGCTGCATTTAACATGGTCAGAACTAAGAGGGGCAAGATACGCGTTTGGGAGACCAGACAGGAGGATGGGACAATAGTAGGGACTTGTCAGGGAACAGAAGCTCCACCATGTGACCTATCTGATGGTGGTGAGGAACTGACACTAAGTGACCTCTGCCCCCCAGCAAAGGAAGTCCTTGGAGGGCTTGTCTTCCCACATCCTACAGGCAAGTAGAAAATTCATTCTGCCACCCCATTCTTCCTGCCCCTAATATCGAGCCTGATGCAAGCCCCAATTAAGTTAATGAAAAGATTCTCAGGTCCATGGCTTACTCCAACTGGACACAACCAAACTTAGCTCCTCAGCTAACAACACTGCTAGCAATCCCCACTGTGACTGGATGATGTGTTGTCTCAGTAGTGATGAGGATGGGAGGAAATGCTCAGCAGAATGAAATTGCCTGAACAGGGTGTCATTCTGTGTTCTGAAGTACTCTGACACGTCTCATCTGAGGATTCTGAAATATTATTGTGATGCTATAACACAACTCAATTATCAAATATACACTCCTTCATAACAAAGTACAGTGAGAACAAGAATGTGAATTCAACAGGGTGTGGTATAAGAACCTATATAGAATAGAATAGAATAGAATAGAATAGAATAGAATAGAACAGAATAGTCACATGGACTGGACATGGCTTCACAATTTGCTTTTGGGTGAAAAACAGAGAATCAAAATTATTTTTTAAATCCTTTAAGTAAGTTTCTTTTTAATTTGAACATTCTCCTGCAGCATTTGCAACCCAAACAGAAAAGCATTATGCTGCTGCAGGAGAATCGGAATATGAAGCTGATAAGACAAACAGACCAGTCTTGCTTTACTATCCGGACTAAGGCCCCAATCCTGCAAGGAGCTTTACAGAGATGGACCTCTGTGCCTGCGTATAGTCCACAGGTCAGTGTGTATTACGCATCCCCTTCTGCGCGTGATCCACAAAGGATGAGTCTGTTACAGCTCCTACCTGCAAAGCCTGGCGCACGGTGTAGAGTCTGATAATTTCAGTTCTGGAGGTCCCCAGTAAAGTGGATGAATAATAGATTTTTCAGTTCACTGGCACTACTGAAAACAAAAAATTGTTTTGAGTCAAACTAAAAGTGAAATATTTTCAAATTTTCAGTGAAATGGAAAGTCAAAAAATGTTTGGGGTCAAATGAAATGTTTCATTCAACCCGAAACAAAACATTTTGCTTCAGTTTTGAGCAACTTATAAATTTTAACTTTTTTTTAAAAAAAAAGTCCATTTGAATCAAAAAATCAAAATATTTCATTTCAAAAATGTCAAAATGAAACTCTTTTGATTTTCTCAGAATTATTTATTCTGACCAAAACAACTTGGGGGAGGTTGACACAAATTTGCAAAATGTTTCAATTGACCTGAAATCTGCATTTTTTTGCCAACAAAATGTTGTGGTTAGAAAATTTCACCCAGCTCACATCATAGTTCAGTCCTTAGAGTATCAGCCAAGAGAGTGGCCATCTCATAAGATTCCAGTGAAGTCAGCAAGGATTTGCTTCGGTGTTGGGTCTGCCCATTTGGTACAGCCTTGCAGGATCAACATGCAAGGAGAAGTAAACAGTGTAAATGATGAAAAACAAAACAACATTGAAAAAATATTTCACTTTGAACATTATAAGGAAATTTTTCTTTTCAAAAATATGGGATCAAATTCCTGTCCATGAACACATTTATGCAACACCAAGTAATCTGAGCACCTGAGGGCAGATGCTAGCCTTTGCTATTTAACCCAAAATAATTTTTTCTCCTGTTGGATCTTTTTGCTGTTGTTGATTAGGGAGACATCCTTATTGATGTTATTCCTTTAAGCATAGTTTTTACATGGTAATTTCCTTTTAGAAAAAATGCAGTGAAGTGAATGAGAGATGACATGACAGATTGTAACTGCTGTGTCTATTGGCCCCAAAGGTAGTCATTTGTGTTTTTAAAATTCCGTAATTATATATGTACACCATAGATTCTAATGGGCTCCAAACAGTTAGCAACTTATGCACCATCCGTAAATACTGTGTCGAAAAAGTGGTAAAGATTAAACTAAAATAAGCTTGTAAAGGACGGGAATTATACCTGAAGTGAGGAGAAAGACTGGTAAGTAATAAGAAAAGGAGTACTTGTGGCACCTTAGAGACTAACCAATTTATTTGAGCATGAGCTTTCGTGAGCTACAGCTAGCTCACGAAAGCTCATGCTCAAATAAATTGGTTAGTCTCTAAGGTGCCACAAGTACTCCTTTTCTTTTTGTGAATACAGACTAACACGGCTGTTACTCTGAAAACTGGTAAGTAATGTATAGCAAAAGGTACTCCAATCACTAGAAACAACGCTTTTAAGAAGTCTTAAATATAATAAAAGATAGGAAGCTGCCACATTCACAGTCTGATTACATAGGCTAAGACAGAGTAAATACGGCTCAGCATTGGAGCACTGAGAAGGGCTATTACTTAAAAACTTAATAATATTATCTGGAAATGGTCAAGCTTATGTGAAACCATTTTCATCCATTTGTGACTTGGTTTGTTAGAAAAACCCTATGGGCAAATCATGCTGCTGCCATGGAAAAAACATGGACAACAAAAATCTGGGAAACTCCATGAGTTCTCTCTCATGGAATTTCCTCCAAATCATCCCCTCAGGGATGGAGGGAAAAGGGAGAGTTTGGCTTCCATGGAGTTGAGTAGGGGGTGTGGTCCTCCCAATCTAGACCGAAGATTGGTGGCATCCTAAAAAGGTTACATTTGTGGTGAGACCTACTGTCTCCATGCTACTTCTCAGGCCTTCTTCGGGGAACACAGATACCCCTGCAAGTAGGCTGATCTCCTCTGATAGGGCTGGGTGGGGGTGGAGAGTACAAAACTGGGGCTTGTGTAAGATGAGGGTAACAGTGTCATCTCTGTCTTATATGGGGCAATCTTCCATGAGTTTGGTGTGGATAGAAGCTATAGATGATGGCTTTTGCTTGTTCCACCCAGTCAGGGGTGCTGCAACAGTTTGTGTAGTGGGGGTGCTGAGAGCCATTGAACCAAATTGTAAACCCTGTATATAATGGAAACCACTTCAAGACAGGGGGTGCTACTGCACCCCCAGCACCCCTAGTTCCAGCACCTATGCACCCACTCCCTGCCCTGCCACTGCACTCCTTTAGTTCTCTCCACCAGAGAGTGGAGGTGAGTGATCTGAGTGTGTATTGCAATAATTGCGTGGTTCCCCTTTAGGCTTGGTTTTATTTTAGAGTTGGTTTGTTTTACAGATTACTCCAGCTAAACACTAAGAGGTGTGATGACAGAAGCAGGCTATCCAGCAGGTTCTAGCACTTACAAATATGAAAGCTTTCCCTTGGTCCTCTTCCAAAGGCTCCAGGACTTAATATATAAAACTGTGTATATCTAGCTCCGCATTTAATCTAATCTAATCTTCTGAATTGTGGTGGCTTCAATGGCACGAGAATGTTAGTCAGGCAAACCTAAACAGCTAATTTGACTTAATTATAAATCGTAGCTCTGGAGAGGCTGAGGTCTGAACTGGCCCTAGTTCTGACTCATTTTTCCTCCTTCAAGGGGCTGATCCCTCCCTAAAATCAAATTGAGGTTTTTGGTCCGGCACAATGGGCTATCAAAACAATATCTGTTTAATGAAACAAAAAAGCACCTTTTTTCTACCACTTCTTAGTGCCCTGTTCTTACATGTACAATTATTATAAAAAGTCAGAAGAGAGAATGTTGCCTTGAGATACGATTTCCAATTGGGATGGATTTTATTATCCCATCTGTACAACAGCCACCATTATCATTTTGATTATATTTGCACTCATTTGCACCATTAGAACATTATCTGTGGTACATTCTTTATTACTTTATAAGAAACTGAAACCACTTCCTTCAGATGAATTGGAAAGAAGGATTTCTATTTTTGCAGATAGATATTCTCGCTGAGAACATTAAGCAGCAAACATTATTTGTAAACGTTTATTTTATTTTATTTAACCAAATTTTAAAAGAAGGATATAACACAGATATTTCTAACAGAGAGAAAAGCCTGCAGCTAGTTGCAACAAATTATTGCAATTTAGAATTCATGTACTGTTAAGAAGTTCTGGTGATAGAATTGTAAGTTCCTTGGGAAAAAAGGAATTCAAATAAATGTAAGGCTGGAGTTGGCCAACTGGCTTAGAGAGCCTGAATTATGCTGTCTTGTGGGAGGCTAAGGTTCAGCTGTGACCTGAGGGCTTTTCCTTCCTGGACAAGTGAAGATCAGACATATCATAAACAGAATGTAAGTGGGCTCAAGTGTATATGAATAGATAGTGCTTAAGTGTCCCTTGGCAGTGGATTTAGAAAGTCCATTTGCTAGTTTTCCTAGCTGGTGGCAATACTATTTATTTGTGTTACATAGTGCCTAGACTGCCTGAGATTGGATCCCATTGTACTAGGCACTGAACAGACACATAATAAGGGACAGTCCCTGCCCTGAAGAGCTCACATGCTAAATAGGCAAGGCAGGCAAAGGGTGGAAGGTAGGAAGCAATATCTTCCCCATTTTACAGATGGGAAACTGACGAACAAAGAGATTGAGAATTGCCCAAGGTCGCATAGAAAGTCTGTGGCAGAGCCAAGGGTTGAACCAAGAACTCCTGAGTCTCAGACCAGTGCCCTGATCACAAGTCCATCCTAACCATGAAATGATCCTCCCTCTGGTAAAGTACTATAAAAAGCCAATGCTAAGAAGTTAATGTATCTAAAGAGGTAAAAGGTGGCCTCATAATGAAAAGATGGGGAAAATATGAGACTGTTTTCAGAGTGAGGCTAAATCCAATAAGGAAAAGCTCACAGTTGTATTCTGGGGGCTTCTACAAAAAAAAATTATATATAAAAGAAAGGCCATACTGGTCAGACCAGTGATCCATCTAGCCCAGTATCCTGTCTCTGACAGTGACCAGTACCAGATGCTTCAAAGGGAATGAGCAGAACAGGGCAATTTCGAGTGATCCATCCCCGGCTGTCATCCAGTCCCAGCTTCTGGCAGTCGGACCTTTAGGGGCATCTGGAGCAGAGGGTTGTATCCTGACCATGTTGGCTAGTAGCCATTAATGGATCTATCCTCCATTAATTTATCTAATTCTTTTTTTAACCCAATTATACTTTTGGCCTTCACGAGATCCCCTGGCAACGAGTGTCACAGGTTGACTGCGTTGTATGAAGAAGTTTTTTTGTTTATTTTAAACCTGCTGCCTATTAATTTCATTGGGTGATTCCTAGTTCTTGTGTTATGTGAAGCCTTAAATAACACTTCCCTATTCACTTTCTACATCTGATGAAGTGAGCTGTAGCTCACGAAAGCTCATGCTCAAATAAATTGGTTAGTCTCTAAGGTGCCACAAGTACTCCTTTTCTTTTTGCGAATACAGACTAACACGGCTGTTCCTCTGAAATCTACACCCAATTCGTGATTTTATGGACTTCTACAGATCCTTGAGAGACCCCATCTCTCTCCATTGTGAAAAGTCACCACGCTTTGCTTCCTATCTTCTAATCAGTTACTGATCCATGAGAGGTTTTTCTGAAAGTCCAAGTACACTATATTAACTGGATCACCCTTATGCACATGCTTGTTGACTCCCTCAAAGAATACTAATTGATTGTGAGTGTGAAATGCTCAGGGAGATTAGAGAGACTACAAAGGCAGAAAATGCAATATTAATGGGATATTTAAACTTTCCTCATATTGACTGGATATATATCACCTCAAGAAGGGATGCAGAAATAAAGTGTCTGGCCACACTAAATGACTGCTTCTTGGGCAGCTTGTCCTGGAACCCACAAGGGGAGACACAATTCTTGGTTTAGTGGAATGCAGGATCTGGTCCAAGAGGTGAATATAGTGGAACCACTCAATAACAGTGACCAGAATGTAATTAAACTTAACATCCTTGTAGGAGTAAAAATACCAAAGAAACTCATGACAGTAGCATTTAACTTCAAAAAGGGGAACTACACAAAAATGAGGAAGCTAGTTTAACAGAGCTTAAAAGGAATGGTCTCAAGGGTGAAATGCCTGAAAATTGCATGGAAGCTATTTAAAAACAGCATAATATAGGCTCAAACTAAATGTATACCTCAAATAAAAAAATAAGAGTATCAAAAATGCCACCATGGCTAAACAGCAGAGTAAAAGAGGCAACCAAAGGCAAAAAGACATCCTTTAAAAATTGGAAGTCAAATCCTAATGGGGAAAATAGAAAGGAGCACAAATTCTGGCAAGTCATGTGGGAAAGTATAATTACGCAGGCCAAGAAAGAATTTGAAGAACCACCAAAGAACACAAAAACTAAAAGCAATTTTTACAAGTACATCAGAAGCAGGAAGCCTGCCAAATAGTCAATGCGGCCACTGGATGATTGAACTGCTAAAGGAGCACTCTGGAGAAGCTAAATTAATTCTATCCATCAGTTTTCACTGCAGAGGATGTAAGGAAGTTCCCCATACCCGAGTTATTTTTTTTAGGTAGCAAATCTGAGGCACAGTCCCAGATTGAGGTGTCAATAGAGGAAGTTTAGGAACAAATTGATAGATTAAACAGTAATAAATCACCAGAATCAGATGGTGTTCATTCAAGAGTTCTGAAGGAACTCAAATATGAAATTGCAGAACTACTAACTATGGTATATAACCTATCTCCTAAATCAGCTCTGTACCAGATGACTGGAGGATAGCTAATGTGAATCCAATTTTTAAAAAAGGTTCCAGAGGTGATCCTGGCAATTACAGGCTGGTAAGCCTAATTTTTATACCAGGCAAATTGGTTGAAACTATAGTAGAGAACGAAATTATCAGACACATAGATAAACATGATATGTTGGGGAAGAATCAACACAGCTTTTATAAAGGAAAATCACGTCTCACCAGCCTAACAGACTCTGTGCGTCTGTCTGTCTATCTGTCTGACTCTTAATTACTGCAGTAGAATAATACCAATGCCATCACTGATACATGTGCATGCATCCATTTCCTTACACACAATGCCATACATTTCCTTTTTCAAGTGGGACGATGAGATGAGTATGACAGAGCACCTGCTGATCGATGTCTATCTCTAGACAGTGCTTTCAATATCTCATTTTCACTATGTTACCCATATTAAAATAATAATAATTGATTAAGTCCCATGAGGACATAGGATAGCAAAAGAAATCTCACCCATGCTATACAATGTAGGTCAAGATTTCTCATCACTTCTTCCAAATGAAACCAAACCACTGCTGCCTAATATATCAGAAGTGAAATCCTGACCCCACTGAATGACAAAGCTCCCATTGACTTCTATGGGGCCAGGATTTCATCCCAGATTCCTGTGGGGATAGCACCTGCACTGCAGCACTGCTGACCTGCAGTGTCCATGTGGAACTGGACATTTGTATTTTAAAGCACATCTCCTCATTCAGCTGTAGCAAAGCAGTTATGCCCCAAATCATGAAGACAGTTGGCACATCCCAGTAAAATTGCTAATACATGAAGTACTGTGTGCCCATTGCCAATTTTTAAAAAATGGTTGAAGACTTAACTGGAAGAAATCACACTTTTTCTCTGTAGCTAAGGGAACATTTTCAGGTTGGTTGCAAATCATAAATATTTTATGTACTATAATTGCTGATTCTTAAGTACCATTTTCTAAATGATTATTTCTATTAAATTGCACAGGAACTGGGGGTGATATAATGAGTTAATGCAGTCATCACTGGAGGCTCAGTTGAAAGTCATATATTTAAATGAGCTTGTGGTTTTCTACCTAATCTCCAGCTGACATTTGTCCACAGCACAAGCCACTGCATGCTTTGCAGCCTATGTTTAGGTGAGCACAGAACTAGAAGCCCAAGAAAGAGTCTTGTGTTTTATGTTGTGTTGCTTACACAGCATCTGCCTGTAGAATGCCTGGCTCTAGCCAATATTCTATTCTCTTGAGTACCAAACTCTTCCAGACTATTCATTTCACTTTTAAAAGACTGGGGAAACTTTTAAACCTAGCATTAGCAATGAGTCACAAAGAAACGAAAGCTATAAACAAAATTAGTTCAAGCTGGTACTCTCTTTTGGGAGACTTCAGAGTAGCACTCCTGTTAGTCTGTATTCACAAATACATGAATACTGTTCCTCAGACGTTCTTGTCAACTGCTGGAAATGGCCCACCTTGATTATCACTACAAATGGTTCCCCCCCCCCCCCCCCCCGGCTCTCCTGCTGGTAATAGCTCACCTTACCTGATCACTCTCATTACAGTGTGTATGGTAACACCCATTGTTTCATGTTCTCTATGTATATAGATCTCCCTACTGTATTTTCCACTGAATGCATCCGATGAAGTGAGCTGTAGCTCACGAAAGCTTATGCTCAAATAAATGTGTTAGTCTCAAAGGTGCCACTAGTCCTCCTTTTCTTTTGGGAGAGAGTGTAGTTTAAGTGGTGAGCACATAACAGTGGAAGCCAGGATTCATGGGTTCTGTCACAGTTACTGCGCTAGCTGCACCTCTGACCTCTCTCTGAGTGCACCCCTCAGGTGCCTTGTAATTTTTACCTTTTTGGGGTGGGATTACATAATTCTTTCACTCTGAGGCTTGGTCTACACTAGAAAATTAGGTTGGCTTAACTACGTTGGTCAGGTGTGTGAAAAATCCACACCACTGGGCAGCATCGTTAAACCGACCTAACCTCCCTATGCAGACAGTGCCAGGTTGACAGAAGAATTCTTCCGTTGCCTAGCTACTGCCTATCGGGGAGGTGGATTGCCTATGCCGACAGAAGAACCGTTTCTTTTGGCAGAGGGGTAGTGTCTATGCTGAAGCAGTGCCGCTGTAACACTTCAAGTGTAGACAAGCCCTTAAACCGAGCCCTGGGCTACAGTATGCTGTGGATCCACTGTGCTTGTCCAGCAGGTCCAACTAGACTGGGCACCTGTAGTGCTTCCCTTTGGGAGCCTGTGACTAGTGGAGAATACTATCACCTACAGCAGCTTTCTTAAACAAAAGTATTGTTTAATCTTAACACTAGGCTCAAAGTAAAACATTAAAGAAAAAGGATTTTCAAACAACAAAATGTCTACATGCATGGCTATCTTACCTAGAGTCCTACCCATCCTAATATGGAGACCTCAGGAGGTCTAATTTCACAGATACCTCAACCTCTGGAGTCTGGGTTTACCTTAGCTCTCTCTCCCCAGGTTCTGAGGGATTTTAAATCCAGCCAGAAATTCTGTCTCATTTTTCTGGGCTTGTCCCCTCCCCGCTTGCAAAACCACAAAGGCTCAGCTGTGAGTCAGAGTTAGAACGTCAAAGAGAATGGCTCTTGCATTGTCCCTTAAGTGTTCATAGGGGGTAGCTGCCTTAAACCATTGTCCTGCTTCCTGCTTATTTTATCAACCACCTGCTATTAAATGATAGCCACATATTCATACAGTAAACACTCCAATAACCAAGTCCTAATATAGTATTCATAAATCCATTACAGAGCAGGCCCATGTCCTTCTCACATTCTGTTTCTGACTGAAACTAGGTCATCACTGTGACTTGGGCAAGTCACTTAACCTCTGTGCTTCATCGGAATTACCTATAAAATCTGTATGATCCTGCCTATTTCACAGGGCTATTGTGAGGCTTAAAGCACATTGGGATCTCTGATAGTAGGTCCTGTAGTAATACAAAGTAAAATCCATAGAACTTCCTTCTCCCACCCATTACGTGTTCATATTTCACCCAACCCATTTTCCCTTATACTAGGATTTCCTAACATTAGGTCTTTTGTACACTGGGGATTTCAACCACTGGTGGGAATCCATAAGTGTGACGGCACTAGTGCTAATCCGTAGCAGGAAAACCCACACTATACCTTGATTTTCACTGGTGGCTGTTATCAAGGCAAATCTTCACTCTAGACAAGGCCTTGAATGATCTTCATCACCATGCACATTAAAGAGGCCAGTCACAAAAATGAGCATTATGACAAGCTGAGGGTTATGTTCACCGTTGGGTAAGCAGATGCATCCTCATATTTAGCCTGGGGTCTCCATCTTCGCTTTGAAAGAGCTGGCATTGTGTTGGTTTATGTCTGACCCCTAGCGCTATCTGAACGTAGTGAGTCTGTGGTTCGTTTATGGCTTACAAGTTAGTAAACAGAAGGGAAAAAAATCAGACTAATCAGGAATAAGTCAGATATACTTTTTTCACTTCTAGGGAGATTTTAAACTATAACAATGTAGCTTTGAGCCTCTGGCAGATGCTAATGAATTGTTGTTTACATGTTTGATTTACTGCCTAAACAAAGATAAGACATGCTCTTGAAAACACATTGACTGCACAATCCAAACACATCCATTAAATCTGTCACAATAAACATGACAGCTTTCTTCGAACCTAACAACTGGCATGCCTCATTTACATATTAATGAGAAAACTGGGATCAGTTTGCACAAATTGCTTCTATCTTGTGAAGGGGAAGTTATTGATCTACAGAATAGCACTCAGTGGTGTAAATACAACAAGTAAATACCTTAGCCATTTTAATGGATTTTATTTTTATTTGCCTGTTCGGTACTACTGTTATTAATTAGTTTTCTCTTGAGAGCTACATTGATAGACATTAAAACTACAATACCTACATTAAAACTACCTTTAACATCTCTGAGTTGCCGTAGGTATTAACTGTATTTTAAGATACTGAGTTTGCTGAGTGTGCATTGAGGATTTGATACACCTTGGATCTATCTGAGGTATTTACGTGGTCCACCACTACCATAGTATCTGAGCACCTCACACACTTTGCTGTATTTATCCTCACATCTCCACTGTGAGGTAGGGAAGTACTATTATCCCCATTTTACAGATGGAGAACTGAGGCACAAAGAGTAAAATTTTCATAAGCACTTAGGTTCCTAACTGACCAATGTCCCATTTTCAGTAGCATTTATGAGTATATGTATTGTTGACTTTCAATGAGATGTGAAGTGTTTAAGTTACTTTTAAAAATGGGACTTAAGATCCTGTGTCGTAGGGCACTTTTGAAATGTTTACCAAGAAAGACTAAGGCCCACATCCTCAAAGGTAGTTAGGCACCTAATTCAAATCAATGGGAGTTAGATGACTAAAGGCTCTTGTCCTAAATGACATACCAAGGGTCACAAAGGAAGCCGATGGCATTAGGGAACTGAAACTCAGTCTCACAAGTCTCAGTCCCCACCACAGGGCCATCCTTCCTCTCTAGAAGGGAGCAAATATAATCCACTGATTTAGAACAGTCTGACTAAAACCTAAATACAGAAACGAGCTAAAGCCATTAAATTTTGGATCCACTTTTCCAACACCACAAAGTTTCAGGGTGTTCAGATCCAACAATTCTGTTTGGTTCATTTTAAAGACACAGGAGAGGATATTTGCAAAAACTGGAAGCAGATTTAAATGTAGATTTAAAACATACCCAAAGTTTGTAGGTGTTTGGATCTGGAATAATTTACTGTTATAATGGTTTACTGTAGCAATGAGTGAGCCAGTTTGGATAATACAAAACCCAATCTAAACATTCACCAAGAACTGGAGTGAAATGGATGCAATTTTTTAAAATTGTTTTTGAGGTTTAAAAACATTTTGTCTCACTTTTGTTGGGGTGGTGTTAAATATTGAATACTGCTGCACTTGACATCTGGACATCTACTCTGGCCCACTGAAAAGCAGGAGGGACTGGAAATCTCACAAGAATACCTGATCTCCTGAAATTTACAGCCCTCTCTCCAGCCCAAAGGAGATATGATCACTTACACTTTGGAGACAGAGAGCATGTTGCCCATTGACTCCTTATTTGACCATGTCTCATAATTTTAGTTTGCCCCATCACTAATCTCCTATCTGTTTATGGCTTGAACAGTTTGTGTGGTATTGGTGTATGGTACTATAAGGGAATTCTTATAAAATAATCAACTGCAAATCAAACAGATTTTGTGCCAAATTTTGTTGTGCTTCACAAGTGAATAAGTGTTGCCTAATTAGATGTAAAAAACAAAAAAAACCAACCCACCACCTTTCTGCAATGACAAAGATTTTCATTTAAACACAGGGACAAATTCTGTAGTTTTACTCATGTAGGTTTAGTTTGCAACAAAGGAGATTTTAGCTTAGATATTGGGAAAAGCTTTCTAATTATGAGGGTAATAAAGCCCTGGAACAGGTTACCGAGGGAGGTTGTGGAATCCTTGTTGTTGGATGTTTTTAAGAACAGATTCGGAAGACACCTGTCATGAATGGTCTCAGTGTATTAATCCTGCCTCATTGCCGGGGGATGGAGTATATGACCTGTTGTGGTCTCTTCCAGCCCTACATTTCGATGATTCTAGCCTTACCTTACTCTGCAAGAAGCCCCAGGAAAGCCAACTGGGTATCTACCAGTATCAGCACATACAACATATAAGCAATGAACTGATTTCATTTAGCTGTCAGTCAACAAGGAAAAAGGGCCAGCATGCTCCAGATAGTGACTTGCCTTCAATCTAAGAAGAGCTTTTAGGGGAAATATTGCAAATGTCACAATACAATATGTTAAATTTAGTAGTTAAATATTGTTCAGCAGCCAAATTCTATTCTCAGACACATATGTAACTCCCACTGGCATAAATGAGAGTTGTGCAGAATAGCCTCAAATTTAGAGAAAACTCGATGAAAAGAAAAGAGTTGTTGGTTAGCGTTTGTCTGTCCTCTGGGAATTGGGAACAGAGGGGGGATGCATATCCATACGTGCATGAATATCAAAACTATCCAGTTAAGATAATTAATGACAATTAAAAATTCAGAAGAGATATTTAAACCTTGTGCTTCAGGGCCTACACCATTCTAAACTATTAGAAATCAAGATGAGATTTATATTGGGGTAGATTACCCCACCTCTGCCTACTGTGGGGTTCTTACACCTTCCTCCGAGGCATCTGGTGCTGGCCACGGTCAGAAATCAGATACTAGACTATCTGGTATTTATGGTATCTGATCTAGTATTTATGTTCCTATGTAACACATACTGACCCCTGGATTATATAAGCCCAGGACTGGAAGCCGGGAACACCTGAGTCCTAATCATAGTTCTGACTGTGACTCTTTGTGGTTCAGTGCAGGTCACCGAATGCTGCCACCCTAAGCACAGTTCTGTTGAGGCAGGGGCAGGCTGTGGAGGGGCTGCGTAAACAGACTTTGGGTCCCCTGCTCCATAGTGCCTCTTTGTTGGCTTGTCTATGCTAGAAAAATCACTGTGAGCTAGATTGTGTGTTACCTAATACCACTGTGAATACTGTTATAACTAGTTAGCATTTCTACTGTGGTAGCACCTAGCGGCCTCAACCAGGTTGGGCCCTATTGTCTAAGGTGCTATACAAACATGTAGTGAATGACAGTCCTTGCCCCAAGCTGCTTACAATCGAACAAGACATAACAGATGGACGAGACAAAGAGGTAAGCGAGGCTGTGTCGGGGAGACAGGGTAACAAATAAATATATTTGGATGTGCACAGTTTTTGCCACCTGGTAGTTGTAGTGATCACAGTTTACCACTTGCCTATCCATTATTAGGTTGTAGTTTACTGTTAGCATTATGGAAGAGGTGAGTTTTGAGGAGGAATTAAAGGAGGAAAAGATGTGTGTGGGGGTTTGACAGATCTTGAGTAGGAACTTTTCCCGCTCACAAAGGGCAGCAGGGGAAAAGGGCCACCCTAAGGTTATGCACCACCAGCTGGCACAGTGTTACACATGACTAAGTCCGTGTCTACACATTATGTTTATCATGCAAATTAGCATATGTGCTAACATGATGTAATTTTCCAGTGCAGAAAATTCCTGAGTGGTGTCGAGGCTGAATCCCCACTCTGGCACTTTAAGGGCAGAAGTTGGGGGCTTGCAAGGATTCTGAAAATTAATACTAACCACTCCAGGCTTGTATTAAACTCCTAAGATTACAGTTTCTCTCTGACATTGGATGGGTAGATGCTGCTACCACCTAAGTGCAAAAACCCCCTTTTGGAATCCAGGAAGGCACACTTGGGAATTTCTTCCTGTGGGGTATCCTCAAGCCCTTTCACCCCCCTTTCCGGGAAAGAGCTGAGAAAGAAAACAAAGGAAATCAGCTGTTGCCACCAGCTAATTAAATAACATATGCACAAACCCTCTTAGGACACCAAAAATCCAATCCTGTGCTTAAAAAAGGTAAATGTTATGAAAAACAAAAAGAAAGAAACTACATCTGGAACTTAGGCTTTTGCTAGATTTAAAAAACCCACTTACAAAAATTAAACATCAAGAATAACTTTCCTGAGTTCCAGCTTAAAGGTTACAAGCAAAACAAAAGCATTTGGGTTAACCCAGAGGAGTCTTTGAGCCAATAAGAAAGAAACAGAGATAAAACTAATGCATCTTTCTAGACATTTTCTGATCTACTTACATATCTGGGGCTTCAAATGAGTAGGTTTTAGGTATGATCTGATGATTTCCATACCTGACAAAAAGCTTTTTACAGCATAGTCCCAGCCCTGTCTCTGCTCTGTCCCCTCTCTCTGGAGAACAACCACAGACAGACAAAAGGAAGTTTTTTTCCCCAATTTTAAAAATTCTAGCCTTCCCATTTGCTCTTTTGGTCAGGTGCCCACTCCCTTCCTGTTACCTATGCAGAGAGACTTTTTAACTCTTTACAGGCAAAGCAAGTAGAGAATAACTACCAAGAGGGATTCTGTAGCTAACTGGCTCGATGGGTGCCCACAAAAGAGAGCTACCCCGCCTCTCATTTATCACATGAGGCATGACCAAAGAGTTTGCAGTGAGTTGCCAGCAGCTTTTTCAATTGTATTGCATGGATAGTTTTCCACTTTGTTTGCTGAGCATGACAGTTTGCAGCTGAGCAGCTGTCATTTTTAACCTATAGGCTACATGCTGGGAAAGGTTTGTAATACCCTTGTATTGCAAAGCAATCAAACATTTTTGTATATAATGATTTATTACTGAATATAAAATTGGATATTATTGTTGTTAGGGTAGGTACAAACCATCTCTTAAAACAATGCCGACACTGAATTGGTATTGCCTGGAGTCACAGTAACGAGAGATTCTGGACACAGTTTATGCTATGGCCTGGTCTACAAAAAGATTTTCTACCAGTATAACTACATAGGTTAGGGTTGTAATTTTTTTTAACCAATATAATTATATCAGAACATCCCCTTGTGTCAGTGTAGTTATACTTTTTTAAAGGTGCCTCATACTGGGATAACTTATTCCCCTTGCCATACAGGTATATGCTATACTGGTATAAGCACATTAATACTTGTATAACTGAATTAAAACTACTGCTTTAACTATATCAGTATTGTTAAAACAATACAACTTTTATGTGTAGACAAGGCCTTACAAAATAGACCTGAGTCAGAAAGTTTGGTTCATGTTTGAAAGAAGAGCATTGGGCAAACTTAAGATATGGCACTTGATAACCCAAGGTTGTACTGAGCTTGGCAGGATTATATCTATAGTATTTTTTGCCAAGGATGCCATTTTCTTGTACAGTTTCTTCCATGTACCCAATAGTTTCACTGTCTGTGTTAAACATGGGTAGAGTGCAATCTGTTCCATTTTATTCAAATTAAGATCAGCTCTTGGACTACTTGCAAGTTGCCAGGGCACTCCCCTGTTGTGCAAAGTTTGGGTATATCTGCCCTGGAGTGTCGGATCTGGTACTTAGTCACAATTTGCACATATGGTGCTAGATTTTGAGACTTGAAATTGATTTTCCTTTCCTTGGCATGTCCAAATCCAGGAATGGTGCTCCACAGTTCATGACCCAAGGCAGGAAAACGATATCATTAACAAAGGAAATGAAATCAGCAGCTTTTAGGACAGTGAAAGTGGCACAAAACAAAATAGAACAAAACCAAAAACAGGATTATAGTCCAATTGTATTTCTGGAGTTCTATTTTGCAGGCTGTCCCTATTCACAGACAGACTTTTGTTGATGTGATATTGTTAATGCACACTTATAGTCATCAAAAGAAGAGGAATCCCTTCTAGCAGAGACTTGACTCTATTTCCTTCCAACCAGGTTTTTCTTGGACTGAGGCAGGTATAAATATTTTATTTTTCAGTACTAAATAGAAGACCCTATGACCTTGAAACAGAAATATTCAGATAGGCAGTAGCCCAAATCCTGGGTCCCTCAATACCTGTGTGTTCATCAGCTATACAGGTCAAGGATAGTCCTGTGGATAAAGTTCAAGAGATGAAGGCTCTGTTGCCCACTCTGCCACAGACCTTCTCTTGACTTTACGTAAATCACTTAACCACTGTGTCTCGGTTTCCTTACTTGCCAAACATGGAGGATCCTTAGCTATCTCACAGGAATTTTGTAGACCCTGTTTAATTAATGTATGTAATGTCCTTTAAGATACTGAGTTGGAAAATGCTATGAAAATGCTGAGTATTATTATGATTGTAGATCTTGGGACTTTTTGCTGATTGAATTCTGTTCAGACACTGAAGAGAATCCCATAAAAATAAAGATATGTTCACAAGATGAAATACTGATGAATAAAGCCCTTAGCTAATGATAAATGCATTCACAAGATAGACTTGAATGGCATAGTGAAAAGGCTTACATCAGATGAGGTATTATGAATGAATATAATGCAGACCTCAATAAACAGACTGCACTGTTGTCACTGTAAAAGATTAATGCCTTAACAAGATGTTATGCAACATTCAGATCTAATTGTAAAAGCTGAAATGTAGGAAATGTGAGCCTAACTTAGTGGTACCACTTAATATGTTTGTGGTAATATGAAGACAAACATGAGGTTAACAGATAGGTCTTTATTTGCTGCATATGGAGGTAGGTCTGCTGATATGCAAGAGAGATCGCCAGTCTGTTATGTTCCTTTCCAAAATACTAGGGAAATTGTGAAGTGACGTGAACATACTTATAGGGAAACTCCCAAAATAATATATATTCTTTTTTTTATGAACTCTTTTGTAAATAACACCTCCATGCTAGTGATTATAATCAATAAAGGAAACGTGTATCCAGTATCATAAATTTACAAGGCATTTTATAAACATAGATAAGACGCATTCCCTCAGAGCTTATAGTCTAAATAAGGTAAGACACAGACAATGGTGCAGAGAGGGAGAGTGTGAGGATTATTAATTATGAGAAGGGAGATGGGTTGTAAGGGAAGATGGGGGGTGAGTACTTGACAGCGAAGGGCCAGGAGATTGTTCCAAGGATAATCTGATGTGATACGAGACAAGAAAACAATGGAAAGACTCAGTAAGGCGGTGAAGAGGTCTGAGTGGGGAAGGAGGAAGGAAGATGTCCTGGAAGATCTTCAGGGAATGGACTATATGTTTATATAGTGCCTAGCACAAAGAGGCTGGGCTCTCTAGGCATTACTACTATACAACTAATAATAATAAATAATGTTTCTGGCATTTGGGACACACTGGTGAGAACAGGAGAGAAGGGAATCCCAAAGAAGAGGAAGTTATAATAATCAGAGTGAAAAATGGGCACAGACAAGGGGTTTTTTTAATCAGTGGAGATAGTAAGGAAAAGGCAAATGTAGGTGATACTAAAAAGAAAAGGAGTAGCTATATGGAGAGGGAGGTTACATTGAGCTTGTGGGTTGGGAGACAGGAAGGTGAGAAGAGAGATTGAGGAAAGACAAGAATTCCAGTTTTGGAGAGACTAAGCTGGAGAAGGTGGCTTGACATCCAAGAAGAGATGTCAGAGAGGCAGCAATCTGGACAGAGAGTAAAAGGTTAGGGCCAGAGATTTGATGCCCTGGATTATGAGAAAGCTGCAGAGCACAAGAAAAGGAGGGAACTAAAGACAGAAGTTTTGGGACACCAACAGATGGGGGAAGAAGAGAAGACAACGAGCCATTAAAGAAGATGCTGGAAGAGTGGTCAGTAAGGGAGGAGATGCAAAAGACAAAAGCTTCAGAAACCAGAAACAGGGAGAAATGATCAATGATGTCATCAAAGAGGAGTAAGAGAGAGAAGTGCCATTTAGATGTGGCTAGAAGAAGGCCATCAGTACCTGGTATGAGGGCCTTTTTGGTGGAGTTGAGAGAGCAGAAGCCAGACTGAGGAGATGGAGAGAGATAGAGGAGAGGAAGTCAGTGCAACAGGAGTTAAGAGCGCAGCCCATGATCCTGAAGACAAAGGGAAAGGAAATGAGAATGATAGAAAAGTAAGTGGTATTTGGTAGTGGGGTTAAAGATAAGGAATACAAGAACATGAAAGAAGGGAGAGAGGGGAAAGCCAGAGGAGAGTGGACATTAAAAATAAGGAGGGAATTAGACAAGGAGGCTGGCTGGCAGGAGGCACAGATGGCATGAAGGGGACAGATTGAGGGGCTGGAAGCAGAAGGCAAAAAATAAACCTTTGGGTCAAAAGCAAAATCCAAGAGAGGGGACAGGAAAATCTTGTCAGCTGTTGCCATTTCCATTGTTGAAGTTGCATAGATCCTGGGCAGAGAAGGATACATACGAACAGGGAGAGGGTTTAAGGAGAGGATTGTAGGTGGAGAGGAGACAGCAGGGCTTGGCTTCATAAAGACAATTTGGGTGATCAAGAAAAGTGGCCAGTGAAAAAAATGTGAATAATTGCTCTTTTATTGGAACACTACTAACTGTGCAATGCATTAGGTTCCACAGTGTTCTGGGTCTTTAAGAAGTGTTCAAGTCCTGGCTCTGACATGTGTCTAGTTCCCTCCCAGATCAGTGGAATTCTGGGACTTGTAGTTCCCAGGGATCAGGTGACACTAGGCTGAGAACAAATTGAACAATGCTGCTGGTGAGGGGGAAGCCCTGTGTCAGCACTTTCTCAATGGGAGGAAAGAGCTTGCGAGTCAGGCACAGGTCATGCATCTGGGACATGAACCCTTTTCAAAAGCCCAGCTCACTCTGTTTCAAGACCATAATTTGCTTGGAGGAATGGCAATAAGTAAGTTTTTCCTTCCGCTTTAGCTTGAAGGACTCTTTAATGTTTTATTCTTAATAGAAAAATAGTTACTTTAAAAAAGTAGGATAACAAAACTATGGCCTTATAATTGTCCCTCATCATGGGCTTTATCCAACTCCTGTTGCTAGAGTCTTTACATTGACTGGGAGTTGCATTGGGGCCTATATGCAGTATACATTGCAGGGAGATAGTTGTCTTACATTTAGTAAAATTGGCTCCCAATACAAAAACATAAAGTCTAGAGAGTTGAAAAATTAAATACTTTCCAATATTTCCCCACAAAAGATAAGGTCCATATATGTCTTGTTTATGAAATAGTGAAATACTTTGGTATTTTTAGTTTTTGTTCAGACAAAAATGAACTAGATAGACTAGTCAAAAATTATGCGAGAGTTGAATTCACTGATGATGTCTTTCATTGGCCTCACATACAAATTAGAAGTATATTATATTAATCTGACATGATGAAAAAAGAATACCCTTTTCAAATGTATTCATATTAATTTTGAGCTTATCCCAAATGTAGATGTTACCTACAATTTGATTACTTCTGACTATTTAACAGGAAAAAAATCTTTTGATATAGATTACTGCCAAGTGTTCAATGAAAGAGAATTTGAAATCTACTGCAGAACTCACCCATTCACACTCACACACACACAAATGATTAAAAAAGACAAATCTATAATTTTTCAGACTTTTCTTTTGATAGTAATTATTTTTTAGTAAATGTCTGCATTTTTAGATTGACAAAGATGGAAATGCTTCTTTCCCAGATGCATATCAGAGAGGTATCCAATTAAGTAGGCATTAAATTAAAAGGGTATTTAATTGTGAAAAAATATCTTTTCTACTACAAAAATGGTGTTCTTGTATTATTATTTTTATTACGCTGATGCTTCAAAGGCCCCAACCAAGATCAAGGCCACATTATGCAAGGTGCTGCATAGCACTTATTATTGAGAGATACATCCTACTCTGAAGTGCTTTAAGTCTAATTAGACAAGACAGACAAAGGGTGGGAGAAAGAAAGCATTATTATTTCCATTTTACAGATGGAGAACTGAGACACAGAGTTAAGTGACTTGCCCAGGATCACACAGGAAGTCTACTGCAGAGATGAGAACTGAACCTAGATCTCTTGAGTCTAGTTGCAGGGCTTTGGGATACAGGCACAGCAGCACAGGAGCCAGCAAAGACCTGAGTTTGAGTGGGAATTCTGTTGCAGAAGAAGGGAGGAGGCAAGCCCCAGGTCCTCAGGGGCAGTGAGTGAGTTTTTTGGGGGCTGTTGTTCATTTTTTCTGTTTTGTGGTTTTTTTCTTTCCCTGTACAGTTTGTAGAGGCTGGTAGGGGGCAGTGTGCTGTGAGAGAAGCAAAGCCCTGATTATGGGGTGGGTCTTCCCTGATCAGGAGGCAGGGTTTCCCCTGATTAGGAGTCCTATAAGGGCAGCCAGTCAGCCAGCGGCACAGGTGCCATGGCACAAGCGCCAGCAAACAGAGTAGTGGGGTTCTGCCTGTCCCTAGAGGAAGAGAACGAAGATGAGACAAGTTTATAATGATCAACAGATGGCCCAGGCAGTGTTGCTATGAAGAGGGCTCTGGGATGTTTGGCCTCTGGGAGGCATTCATGGACAGAGAACAGTTCTCAGGGGATGGACACACCTGAGTAGGGAGGGAAATAGATTTCTGGGATGGAGATTGGCACAGCTAATTAAAAAAGCTTTAAACTAGGAACTCAGGGAAACGGTTGGGAGATCTCATGTAATCTCCACACCTGATTTTGACATTGAGAGGGAAGAAAATCAAGTAAGAAAGGATACAGCAACGGAGAAAGGAACAGCAGTGGATAGGAGAATGGACATCAAGAGGAAGAATAGTGCTGATACCAGTCATATAGGCAATATTGACAGTAGAATGACTGTACCCAATCAGGAAGGAATGTGGGCAAAGCCAAGCAGCAACCATTAAGATGTTTGTATACTAATGTAAGGAGTCTGGGTAACTAAATGGAGAAACTAGAACTACTGGTGCAAGAACTGAAACCAGATATTACAGGGATAACAGAAACATGGTGGAACAGTAGTCATGACTGGAGTACAGGTATTGAAGGAAATGTGCTGTTCAGAAAAGACAGAAATGAAGGCAAAGGTGGTAAAGCAGTGTTGTATATTAATGATGAGGTAGACTGTAAAGAAATTAGAAGTGATGGAATGGATAAGAGTGAGTGTGCTTGGGGCAAAATCACTTTTGGGGGGAAAGCTACTAGAGGTTCCCCTGACATAGTGCAGGGGGAGTGCTACAGACCACCAGGATCTTTAATGTTTTTTAACAAAATAAATACTACTGGACATTGTGTGATTGTGGGAGACTTTCAATTCCCAGGTTTCAGAGTAGCAGCCGTGTTAGTCTGTATTCGCAAAAAGAAAAGGAGTACTTGTGGCACCTTAGAGACTAACCAATTTATCCGATGAAGTGAGCTGTAGCTCACGAAAGCTCATGCTCAAATAATTTGGTTAGTCTCTAAGGTGCCACAAGTCCTCCTTTTCTTTTTTCAATTCCCAGTTATAGATTGGCAGGCAAATGGTACTAATAACAGTAGGGTCCAGATTTTCCTGTATGTGATATCTGATAGATTTCTTCACCAAATATGTTGGTGGATGGAGCCGGGGCTGTGTGCCCCCTCACACTTCCCCATGGCTTTGGCCGGAGCCAGGGCTGTGTGCCACCCACCCCGTGGCTTTGGCTGGGGCTGGAGCCGGGGCTGTGCTCTCCTCCCTCCCCCGTGGCAGGGGGGGCTTGGACTGTCAGTCCCCCCTCCCATTGGGCTTCAGCTGTTATTCCCCCTCCCTCCCCACTCAGCCCTCCCCCCCAAGTTATTTTTAGTAAAGGTCACAGACAGGTCATGGGCTCCTGTGAATTTTTATTTATTGCCTGCAACCTGTCTGTGACTTTTACTAAATACAACCGAGACAAAATCTTAACCTTAATCATACAAGAAGATGTGAAAGACCTTGTAAACTGGAGTAATAGAAATGGGATGAAATTTAATAGTGCAAAGTGCAAGGTCCTGCATTTAGGGACTAACAACAAGAATTTTTGCTATTCGCTTGGGATGTATCAGCTCTAAGTGACAGAGGAGGAGAAAGACCTGGGTTTATGGCTTGAGCTGCCAATGTGAGATGCCATGGAAAAGGCTAATGCAATCCTAGGATCCATCAGGCAATGTATTTCCAGTTGACACAGGGAAGTATTAGGACCACTATACAAAGCACTTATGAGACCTCATCTGGAATACTGTGTCCAACTCTGGTCTTGCATGTTTAAGAAAGATTAATTCAAACTGGAACAGGTGCAGAGAAGGGCTACTAGGATGATGCAAGGAATGGAAAATGTGCCTTATGAGAGGAGACTCAAAGAGCTGGGCTTGTTTAGCCTAACCAAAAGGAGGCTGAGGGGAGATATGATTGGTCTCTATTAATATATCACAGGGAAAAATACCAGGGAGGGAGAGAAGATAAGCACCAATGTGGACACAAGAACAAATTGATATAAACTGGCCATCAACAAGTTTAGGCTTGAAATTAGGCAAAGGTTTCTAACCATCAGAGGAGGTTTCTAACCATCTGGAACAGCTTTCCAAGGTGGTCAGTGGGGGGCAAAAAACCTAACTGGCTTTAAGACAGAACTAGATAAGTTTATGGAGAGGATGGTATGATGAGACTGCCTACAATAGCATATAGCTGATCTGTGACTGCTAGCAGGAAATATCTCTAACAGCCGGTGATGGGACACTAGATGGGGAGGGCTCCAAGTTACAGTGAATTCTTTCCCAGGTGTCCGGCTGATAGGTCTTGCACACATGTTGAGGAGCTAACTGATCACCATATTTGGAGTCAAGAAGGAATTTTCACCTGGGTCAAGTTGACAGAAACCCCTGGGGTTTTTTCACCTTCCTCTGCAGCATGGAGCATGGGTCACTTGCAGGTTTAAACTAGTGTAAATGGTGGATTCTCTGTAACTTGAAGTCTTTAAACGATTATTTGATGACTTCAAAAAAAAAGGAGTACTTGTGGCACCTTAGAGACTAACCAATTTATTTGAGCATGAGCTTTCGTGAGCTACAGCTCACTTCACGAAAGCTCATGCTCAAATAAATTGGTTAGTCTCTAAGGTGCCACAAGTACTCCTTTTCTTTTTGCGAATACAGACTAACACGGCTGTTACTCTGAAACCTGTCTTGATGACTTCAGTAACTCAGTCACAGGTTAGGGGT
Organism: Lepidochelys kempii; assembly: GCF_965140285.1. Lineage (NCBI taxonomy): Eukaryota > Metazoa > Chordata > Testudines > Cheloniidae > Lepidochelys > Lepidochelys kempii. The sequence goes on from NC_136386.1 coordinate 103,947,628, forward strand.
CTATTACAGAAGTGGGTGGGTGAGGTTCTGTGGCCTGCAATGTACGGGAGGTCAGACTAGATGATCGTGATGGTACCTTCTGACCTTAAAGTCTATGAATGTAGTCCACACCTTAACCAGAAGACTATCCTTCCTCATGTTATGAAAGAAAAGTATATACATGAGCAACCAAACATCACTGTAAAGTAAGACGCTGAAATATAGTGATATCAGAAGTTAGATATAGTGATATCCACTTAGCGTCTGATCCTGCTCCCTTTAAAGTCAATGCAGCAAACTCCACAAAGACTTTAATGGCACAGGATTGAGCCCCGAGGTAGCTTTCAATCTAATTAGTCTATTTTAATTTACTTTGTATTATGTCAGTGAATACATGTACTTACTGCAAGTCTCTTCGGAGTATACTTCTGTTTTTAAGTTGTAAATATAATATTCCTATAACCACACTGTTGGTTCATGCTTAATATATCATTATCCCTTATTAATGGGGAAAATATATTAATTCAAGACACTGTTCAATCATATTGATGGAATATAATGAGGCAAGCTTACCTTCAAAGTGGCATAAGATTGGTTAATTTTCACTCAAACTTACACGTCCATGCTGATGACGGGTTCTGCTCGGTAACAATCCAAAGCAGTGCGGACCGATGGATGTTCATTTTCATCATCTGAATCAGATGCTCCCAGCAGAAGGTTGATTTTCTTTTTTGGTGGTTCGGGTTCTGTAGTTTCTGCATCAGAGTGTTGCTCTTTTAAGACTTTTGAAAGCATGGTCCACATCTCATCCCTCTCAGATTTTGGAAGGCACTTCAAATTCTTAAACCTTTGGGTCAAGTGCTGTAGCTATCTTTAGAAATCTCACATTTGTCCCTTCTTTGCGTTTTGTCAGATTTGCAGCGAAAGTGTTCTTAAAATGAACAACATGTGCTGAGTCATCATCTGAGACTGCTATAACATAAAATATATGGCAGAATGCAGGTAAAATAGAAGCGGAGACATACTATTCTCCCCCAAAGAGTTCAGTCACACATTTAATTAATGCATTTTTTTTAATGAGCCTCATCAAAATGGAAGTATGTCCTCTGGAATGGTGGCCGAAGCATGAAGGGGCATACGAATGTTTAGCATATCTGGCATGTAAATATCTTGCAATGCCAGCTACAAAAGTCCCATGCGAATGCCTGTTCTCACTTTCTGGTGACATTGTAAATAAGAAGTGGGCAGCATTATCTCCAGTAAATGTAAACACATTTTTTTATCTTAGCGATTGGCTGAATGAGAAGTATGATTGAGTAGACTTGTAGGCTCTAAAGTTTTACATTGTTTTGTTTTTGAGTACAGTTGTGCAACAAAAAAATCTACATTGTAAGTTGCACTTTCACGTTAAAGAGATTGCACTACAGTACTTGTATGATGTGAATTGAAAAATACTGTTTCTTTTGTATATCATTTTTACAGTGCAAATATTTGTAATAAAAATAATAATATAAAGTGAGCAGAGTACACTTTGTATTCTATGTTGTAATTGAAATCAATATATTGGAAAATGTAGAAAAACATACAAAAATATTTAATAAATTTCAACTGGTACTCTATTGTTTAAAACTGCGATTAATTGTGATTAATTTTTTTGAGTTAATCGCGTGAGTTAACTGATATTAATCAACAGCCCTAGTTATAAGTAATATATATATATTTAATCATTTAACAGCCTTCATTAGATTGTTTTGTAGTTTTTTGAGAGTTGAGATGTAAAAAGAAATAAAGAACATATTTTTTATATTAGGCCAGTCAGTCATCCATGTTTTTGGCCGATTTTGGTCTCAATCTTGAAAACTGTCCCTAAACCCCCTCCAGTATCCCCTGATGTCAAGGGGGTGGTCTTTCCACTGACTTCAGTGAGCATTCGACCAGGTCTCATGTGCAGAAATGAATGTGCAGCACTTCAGTGGGAGTTCTGCATACAGGACACTAGCCTGATCAGCTTTCCACTTACTCTATCAATGTTGTGAGTGTGAATGTGTGTGCATGAGTGTCTATGCCTATTACCCTAGTATATTACAGAAACTTATTAAATTTAGGGCCATTGCCCAGCATTGCAATTGTGGGGGCAGATCTCCAGTCAAACTGGAAAGAAAACTACTTCCTTGAACCCCATCCTAATAGATATGTGTCTTCTGACACCACTTATGTCACCACTGGGTTAGAGGTTGACAAAGAAATGTGCTATTGGTTTGGTTGGCATTAGGATGTGGAAAGCTCCCAATTGACCTTCATCCGCCCACTTTTACACAACACCTTCCCCAGAGATGCTGCCCATATGACCTGTGTTGATTCTCCTATTTAGAACTTTTCAGTCTCTTCTCCCAACTCGGTCTCTTTCTTCATTCCCACACCTTTTTGGGAGTTTTGTAAAGTTTTATTGTAATGTTGTTTTCATTTGATTGTACGGTGTGCTGTTCCCTTCCCTGAGCATTGTGGTGTTGTGTTTTTGTGTACAGAAGGTGAGGTTTCACAAGTAAAGTTAATAATGATTGATACTTATTGTGCAAGTCCCCCCACAATGATTAACCTCACACTAAACTGCCTTGAAAATTGCACATTTAAACAATTTTGAACTTTCATCCCATCTCATTTTAAGTGAGATAAGTCCCAGCATCCAAACAGACATGATCCAGATCCAATCCGAACCTCCTGAGTGTTTCATATCTAATCTGTTCATCTAGCTGAGTATCTCTAATGTGCCCATCATCATGGTATCTGGACACCAACAGGCCAAACCAAACTCTTAATCAGGACTCTGAAATTTGTGAAAAGCTTGGATCTCTAGCCAAACTCTGTGGCTTAGCTCCATTAAAGGGGGTTTCACTACATCTGATTTCATTCTCAGTGTGTTTCCTTCTATTAGCGTCTCTCTCTTAATTCAACTTTGTTGCTCCCCCTGCATTTTCTCACTTAATGATGGAGGCTCATTCACACATGTTCAGTGTTTGTGGCATGTTAGAAAGACCTTCTCTATAGGTCTCAAGGGAGACTGTTTGTTTAGTGCGGAGGGAAAGGGGCAGATGTTGTTTTGTACAGGTTGACAGGAAATGAATGTGGCTTTCCTGTTGAAGCTTTTTCAAAAGAATACTGTTCTATTCCCCAGTATAAATGATCTTTTTCCATGCCTTCTTTTTCCATCAATGCTCTACTATCTACCTCCTGCACTACAGAGAGGAATAAGGCAGGAAAGAGAACATATTGTGGGAAATACAGTGCATTAATGATTCCTATCACTAATCAGTTTTACCAGTACATTGTTAGACACATACTTCATTAAAACAATCATGATGACCAATACAGTACGTTCTGTAGGGTGCACGTAATATTCTGGGGAGATCCCATCCAGTTTCCTGATGAGAACTTGGAACAAGCAAAGTGAAGACTATCCATAGGGTTATTATTATTGAGCCCAGTGCAGACTGGGACAGATGTCTGTAGTCTTTGTACCCGATTTCCCAGTGCCTTGCACCTTGTGCAGTCATTTACATCTGCGAGTGCAAAGTCCTGAAAAATGTTTCCATTCTGTTTGGTACCATTCTACATTCCTTTTGCAAAGGTGTAAATAACCATATCAGGAGCAACATGGTGGCAAATCGGGCCAAAGGACTTAATTGCTCCCTCCTTGTCTGTCTGCCGAGATGTTGTGTGTTATGGGTAGGTTTGAGATGGAGGTAGAAGCATAGGCGCTGACTCCGTGGCTGGAGCCCCCTCGGGGAAAAGTTAGTGGGTGCTCTGCACCCACCGGCAGCCAAGCTCCCCGCCCTGCCCAACCTTACCTCCTCTTCCGCCTCCGACTCCTCCCCTGAGCCCGCCGCGTCCCCGCTCTTCTGCCTACCTCCCAAAGCTTGCCACTGCCAAACAGCTGTAGCGAGCTCCGGAAGGGAGGGAGGAGGAGCGGGAACATGGCGCACTCAGGGGAGGAGGCAGGGAAGAGGCGCGGTCGGGGCAGGGATTTGGGGAAGAAGTTGGAGTGGGGGTGGGAAGGGATGGAGTTTGGGTGGGGACTTTGGGGAAGGGGGGCAGGAGGGGCTGCGGAAGGGGTGGAGTTAGGGAGAGAGGGGGGTCAAGTACCCACCAGCGCCTGTAGAAGTCGGCGCCTATGGATAGAAGCTCAGTATTTTCAGATTTTGCTATGGAGAAAAGAGATTGGGTTTTTCATTCCTTGTTGTATGGTTTGTTGAATAACAGCAATAATCCTTGCTGCTTTGCAGGATACTTGTACTAAAGGGTGGATTAAACTCTTTGGCACTGTCTCAGTGATTAATCAATCTCAACAGGCATTTATTGCTTTGTATACCACAGAGCTGGAGAGATTATCCCTTAAATATACTTGACTCTTTTGGTACTGTTCAATTATGCCAAAAAGAGCCCTAACACATATACAGTTATTTTGAACTACTTCTCTTGTAAGGAGCAATTGATCTTTGAGAGTCTCTTCCCCCTCTTGTTACACTGATTAATAGCCTTGAAGATAGTCCCTGCAAGCAAAATATTTCCAAAAATAGATGACAGTTCTCATCTTTATATTTTAATCCCACAATGGTTCTTCACTTCCATAATGAAGCCCCGAGGAGCTTCCCCATTTTTTTAACTTCACAAGTCCCATGACTCAGCCACCCTTCTTCCAGCTGAGGAGAATTTAACCTGATTCCTTCTAACATCCATCATTCTCTCTTCCTCAATTGGCCAGAAGAGTCACTTGCAGAACAAGATGGGATGATGCCTGCCCATCAGGACTAAATGACACTGTCTCTGAATTATTCTCAGCCCCTGTGGGGCACAGAAGAGCCTGTATTTACAAGTCAACATGGGTCCCTTGCATATGCTTGGTGATGACCAGCAACTCTCATTAAGGTCAATGGGAGTCACAGAGGTAAAACCCCAGGGAACACTTCCAGAGTTTACCCCTAAACATACAGAAATATTAACTGCTCTCTGTTCACTGCTCACCATCCATATTGCTCCTGGAATATATTTCTAAACTATGGTCTGTTTTCTTTTACTTCACCTCCATGCTAGAAAAGTCATCCACCAAAGAGGCGAGAGAAATTGGAACCTATATTATCCATCTATGTTATCCATTTACATTCAAAAGGAGAATACCTGGCAATATGCACAGTGGGAGTATTCACAAGGAGTTGATGGTGGCTTATGCAAGTGTAAACTTTGGCAGAGGGTCCAAGTGGTGAAAAGTTGACACGAAGTCACTGCAACCTCACTACAACTGGGCAGCTGATGGGGAAATATTGTTCTCAAAGTGGGAGGTTTGGCCATGGCCATTGAGGAGCACACTGGTTAAGTGCTTCCCCCCACAGCAGCTCCCATGCACAACTCTTATGGAATCCATGATGATAATTAAACCTGCTTACCCTGGTGAAAACCTGAAGGATGAGTGATGATAGAAATCCCTGGGATGCAAAGAACCTCACTGACACAGGGAAATGTGTGCAGAACCTGACCCAGACTATTCAGCTGCTAATGAAGACAATCCCTTGCACATTCCTAGGTCAGTCTTTAAACATGTGAGTATTCGATCTAATTATGAATTTATATCTGCTTCTACAGCAGCAAGAAGAATCTGATGTTCACTCTTGCATTAAGTTTACTGTATTGACTCTCATTATAGGTACACTTATTAAAAACAAAATCCCCCAAAACTAAAAATACCTGGAACAAGTAGTTGATCATAAATCTAAGGTCATCCTATTAACCAGATCCATATAAAAACCCACTACATAAGCAAGTCAGTCCAGCTAAAGCATCCAGTGTGACTGTTTATTGAGGCTAATAGAACTGCAATGAGACCTCTCTTGCAGAGGCTTTAACCCTTCCCTCTTCAAAGTCCCTGGCCTTGCTCAGAAGCTAAGACACTGAGGATTTGCTCTGGTTACAGACATCAGTGGGGAGGGGTTTATGTAGCTGCACTTATGCAACCCCTAACCGAGGCAGGCAATGCTGCTGTTTGCACCAGTGTAGTTAACCACCGTTTCAACGTGGAGTAGGCTCTGTTGGAGTAGGCTGCAAATAGCAGCATTGCCTGTCTGCACTGGCGCAAATCCTCAATATGGACAAGACCTCAGGCTCCTACCATAAAACACTTCCAGCTTATCAAGAGAGGTTCATAAAAGGTGTAGGCATGTTTGCATTACGCATCCTGACTATGAGTATGAAAAAATATGCAGTGCTACACAAGGATCACTGAAAATGTTTTCCCTTTAAAAAAAAAACGGTAGCCGTTTGCAAACAAAATAATGATTTTTGTTACATTTCAGGAAATTATATTTAATATACTATACTGGAGCGAGGGAAGAACAATTTAATTGAAAGAGCTGCTCTGAACCATATTTAACCACCAATATACTAAATACAGTGTTTCCAGATAAGTTATGGTTTTTAATCTAATTTAAACCATTATGTAAATAAATACTTTGTGTTTGCTAGTCTAATAACTGCCAGCTTGGACTTAATCAACTCTTTTTTATCATCTTTTCTTTCTTCCAAGACAGAATGCTCCATTTGAACTTTAAACTATATTTTAGATTATATTCTCCTTCATTTCTTTTATATAATAGGAAATGCAATGCTATATTCTTAAATCTGAGACTGATTTCTGTTAGTGCACTTATAACTTACTAGGGGTTTTAAAAAGACTGGCTAAAATTCTTTTATTCTTTTAGAGCTGCATATTGTTAGGTATTCATATTTCATCTTCACTGGATCACATCCAACGATCTGCTAATAGTTCAACATACTGATTAATATTTTACATATACTTTACTAGCACTTTAAATGAAATTTCTTGCCTGCAAAGATTAGATTAATTACTGAATGAACAATATTGAAACCTTATTATTCCCATAATTCATTTGTGGGGATAATCCTGGTAAAATTTAGCATATGCCTAAAGTTAATAATGTGACAGTAATGGAGGTAGTTTAAGATTTACAAAGGTTTCCCTGCCCTTTGAATAACTATCCCTAAGTTGCATCAAGATGCTGTGCAGAAGAAATTGCATTGGCAATGGACCAAAAATATTATTTTTTAAAAGAAAAAGAAAAATTGGCTTTTCCACACACTTTCAGGTTCCTTCTTAATAATACTTGCACGTCTATAGCACCGTTTATCCTGAGATCTCAAAGTGCTCCACAAACATTCATTAATCAAAGGCTCTCAACATGCCTGACAGCTAGGTAAGCAATATTAACCCCATTTTACTGCTGGGGAACCTGAGGTACAGATAGGTTAACTCAGTTGCCAAAGGTCACAGAGAGAGCAGGGGCAGAACTGAGAATGAAACCCAGATGTCTGTGCTCCCAGTGCCCCTGCTCTAAGCACTACAAAACATTGCTTACTTCATAATAGTCACCTTTTTCACAACTCAAAACTTGCTAGTTATTACAAGAACTATATTAATTTCTTATCACCTTGTCCAACAATCTCTGTTATTTAAAAAAATACATCAGAACCACATATCAAATTCTTGGAAAACAATAATCCAGCTATATTGTAAGGCTGTAAACTTATTTTAAGGCAGTTGCTCCACATTGCCAAGAGAAACTTTCATCTGCTTCTAACCTCAGTTTACTCCATGTGCTGGGGCTCTCTCCGGTCCTTTTCCCATGGCGGCGGTACAAATCGCTGGTAGTTCAATTAACAGCAGACCAATAACAATACTTCGAGCTAAAAGGAACTCTGTAGGTATTCATGGGGCTTTTTTTTTTCTGGACTATTATTCTTCATTCTTTTTCTATTCCATTTTTCCTCCCTTTTAGCAAGTACTGCTTGATGCCTGGAGTCATCAAGAACCAATGGGACTAGTCTTGTGTGTAAAGTTAGGCACATGTTTAAGTACCTTGCTGAAGCAGGGCCTAAGCTGTTGACCAAGGCAAACAGGTTCTTCTAAGGGCAATACTGACACTGGGATAATTGTATGAGCTTTTTGGATAGAGTAGAGCACAGTGAACATGAGCAGCTGTAGTTCATTTCTTCTGCAAATGTTTTTAGCTGGCTGGTTTGCAGAAAGAAGAGTAAATGAGGCTTATGCATCCCACGGCGTTTCTAGTTAAATGCTGACATTGTTCCAACTGAGATTTTGCAAACATAGTTAGCATAGTGTCAAGTATCAGGGGGTAGCCGTGTTAGTTTGTATCCACAAAAACAACAAGGAGTCTGGTGGCACCTTAAAGACTAACAGATTTATTTGGACCTAAGCTTTTGTGGGTTCTAGAATGAAAGCTTATGCTCAAATAAATCTGTTAGTCTTTAAGGTGCCACTGGACTCCTTGTTGTTTTTGTGGATAAAGACTAACACGACTAACATGGTTAACAGACTAACACGGTTTTGTGAATACAGACTAACATGGGAAGCGGCATGGGCCAAGGGATGTGCTGGCCCCCGCTTCTCGCAACGCCCATTGGCCTGGAACGGCAAACTGCGGCTAGTGGGAGCTGTGATTGGCTGAACCTTCAAGGCAACCAGTGGCTTGACTGCTACAACCTGTCCCCTTCTCATTTGTTGAGTGTTTCAGAAGTATACATATTATTTTTGTTACGGTACCGTGTTCCTTTGTACGTATATGTACATTCCCTTGGAAGATTTTCACATTGTTGGCAATTTCCCCAAAGAACTTCTTGTCAGAATATTGTTCTTTTAGGAATCACTCATTCTGATCTGAAAATATCTTCTCAGTAACAGTGGATGGTGAGAGGTGTCCCTTGAAAAAATTCTGATCATCCGAGGAGTTTACTCTGGAGACACCATCACTAAACATGAAGGAAAAATATGCTCTTCAAGACTAAAATTGCCAGCCTGCTAGAATCCTCAATGGACTCTAGACGAAACACAAAACAGAAAGGAAAAAAAATCATCCGCATTTTTATATATCCATTTTAAAGCCACAGCAGGCCTTTCTCCATGCAGCAGATCTTTAGGTCTGCTAATGACAAAAGCTTGAGACGATGGAGTCACATTACCTTTCAGTTGGAGAAGGTGCAAGATAAAAGTTGGAATAGCACAAGGATGGAAGCATGGAAATGGAACACTATTCAAAAGGCATCTCGCAGGATACTGAGCAGAAAGAAAACTTCCCATCAGACTCTCCTGTGAAGAGTACATGGTAGCTGCTAATGCTTCTGGCTTGGATTCTACTTGTTTTTACATCCTCTGTTGCTTCTACTGGCAACCCAGGCACACAAACTGGCTCCACTGTAACAAGGAAAAGAGAACTTAATTTCCTGTCTCAAAAACCAGAACAGGCAGTGCTGAAGGTCATCAAGTACTAAAACGCCCTGTCCCAATCTAGAACAGTGAAGTAAAGCCCTGCCAAAATGGTCATGGCAGAGGACACTCACAACTATTAAATTCCTTGGCCATTCTTAGAGGGGCATGGGTAGGAAGGCCAAGCACAAACAAAGAAAGCCCTAAAAGACTAGTCAGAGGGAAGCTGGCCCTTGCCAGCCCAGTCTATGAAATGTCCCATTGCAAGAAGGCTCACAAAGAAGACATGATATTACCAAATTTTAATCCCCTGTTTGCCCCTCCTTGCTAATGTAGGAATACTGTTGTTGGTAGCTTGGTATGTTTTATGTCATTTAGACCAATAAAGATCTAACTGTAGGAATCTGAGTTTGACACGCGTGGCCACACTGTGCGTTAAATACAGACTCATAGATTTATAAATTCCAAGTCCAGAAGGGACCATTGTGATCATCCAGTCTGACCTTCTGTATAACACAGGCCATAGAACTTCCCCAAAATAACTCCTAGACTATGGCTTTTAGAAAAACATCCGATCTTGATTTAAAAATTGTCAGTGATGGAACATCTACCACAACCCTTAATAAATTGGTCCAATAGTTGATTACTCTCACCGTTAAAAATTTACATCTTATTTCCAGTCTGAATTGTCTAAATTCAACTTCTAGCCATTGGATTCTGTTATACCTTTCCCAGATAGCTTGAAGAGCCCATTATTAAATATTTGTTCCCCTTTTAGATAGTTATAGACTGTAATCAAGTCATCCCCGCATCTTCTCTTTGTTAAACTAAACAGGGCAAGTTCTTTGAGTCTATCACTATAAGGGATGTTTTCTAATCTTTTAATCATTTTCATGGCTCTTCGCTGAAACCTCTCCAATTCATCAACATCCTTCTTGAATTGTGAACACCAGAACTGGACACAGTCATCCACCAGCAGTCACACCAGTGCCAAGTATAGAGGTAAAATAACCTCTCCACTCCTACTCGAGATTCCCCTGTTTATGAGTCCCAGGATTGCATTAGCTCTCTTGACCATGGCATCACACTGGGAGCTCATAATCCAATCTGACTCCCGAATCTTTTTCAGATTCACTGCTTCCTAGGGTAGAGTCCCCCATCCTGCAAGTATAGCCTACATTCTTTGTTCCCAGATGTATACATTTGCCTTTAGCCATATTAATATACATATTGGTTGCTTGCACCCTGTTTACCAAGCAAACTGGATAACTCTGAATTAGTGACCTGTCCTCTTCATTATTTATCACTCCCGCAATTTTTGTGTCATCTGCAAACTTTATCAGTAATGATTTTATGTTTTCTTCCAGGCCATTGATAAAGATGTTAAATAGCATAGAGCCAAGAACTAACCGCTGTGGGACTCCACTGTAAACAGACCTGTGCACCATAATGATTTCCTGTTTACAGTTACATTTTGAGATTTATCAGCCGTTTTTTAATCTGCCATGTTAATTTTATATTGTTCTAGTTTTTTAATCAAAATATCACACAGTACCAAGTCAAACACTTTATAGAAGTCTAACAGTATTACATCAATGCTATTACCTTTATCAACCAAACTTGCATTAATTACATTACCCTCCTTTAGTTCTTTATTAATCAAATCCCATATTAGCCACTCCATTATCTTGCCTCCAGTATGTTTGGCTAAAATATTAGTGATTTAAATGTCTTAATTTGGACATTATCTACATATTAATTCAGTTACATCTCCTGCTAGCCTTTGCAATAACAACTTGGATGTAATTCTTCTCTCACTCACACCAGTGCAACTCCATTGACTTCAGTGAAGTAATTTCTGATTTATGCTGGTGTAAGTGAGAGGAAACTCATGCTCCCTGTGACTACCATATGTACATTTTTATTTGTTCTCTCTTGATTCCTAAGGAGCAGATCACACAGGGGTAGAACAGCACTGTCCTAATAGTAACAATAATAGTTTAATAGGAAAGCTGGGACTTTATTGTGCTTTCCTACCATGGCTATTAAAGCACTTTACAAAGATGAGATTATTCCCATTTTACAGATGTGAGATTGAGGCATTGAGAGGTTAAGTGACTTGCTCAAGGATACATAGAAATTCAGTGCCAAAGGGCTCAATCCTGCCAGATGCTGAGCTCTCTCACACCAATCCAGCAAAGCACCTAAGCATGTGCTTAATTTTAAGCATGTGAGTAGTCCCACTGAAGTCAGTAGTATCAATGGGACTACTCATCTGCATAAAGTTAAGCATCTGCATAAATGCTTTGCTGGATCAGAGCCAGAGTGCTCAGCATCTCGTGGGATCAAGTCCAGAGTCAGGAACAGATTCCAGGTATCCTGACCCCCCAGTCCTTTGCTCTTACCACTAGAACACATTGCCTCCCTGTAGTGCAGGCTGCTTTAAACTCATCCACCATTCTCAGTTTGTAAACATGTGGTCTGCAGACAATTTTGCCATGCTAAACTGCCCCCAACTAAAGAAGCTAAGGGATATGCCTACACAAGCACAGTGAAACTCCCTTATGCGACATACTCTATCCTGTTGTGTTCCCCAAAACCATAGATTGTTTAATCGTATGGTATACGTTGGCATATGTGTCCAATTCTGAATGAATATCTACTCCACAGTCTGTCAACAAGTAAACTCTCTCTGAGATGTAGTGTTTGTCACTCCCTCCATCACATGCACTCTCAGTGTCTTCACGTCTTTCCCTGTCTCACCCTCAACATCTCAATTTTCTGTCTGCCTTTGAAATCTTGGCTAATTAGGAGGCCACATGTTCCCTGTGAGACTGGCCTTTTGTGCAGAGTTTGTAATTAGAGTGACTGTGTAATGCTCTATTAATTGCAAGAATTGTGATTTTTAGATTAATGAGTTAATTGCTAATATCTGCATACAACATTCCCTCAAGATGTATTACATTACAGTAAATAAACCACGTATCTGGAATGGCAGACATTAAAGGAAACTGCTGTGATTAGTTCAAATTCGTTAGATAGCTAAATCAATATTTACTCAAAACACGGGGATTTGTAAAACTGGATTTTTCTAGATTTTTTTCCAGAAATTCCTGTCACTGTGTAATATTTCCATTAACTGTGAGTGGCTTTGATGTCTCTCACAGTGAGACCTGTCCTTTTACTGGTCTTCCCAATATAAAGTCTAGTCTGCTAACAAAGGGCCTACAAATTGCTTCCACCTGACCCTGTTCCAACTTCCTGCTCCACTTGAACTCTCCCCAGCCTCCAGGTCCTCCTCCATCAAACCCTCCTTCCTGCCCTGGATTCTTGCATTATTTCCCACACCTCCCACTAACACACCACCCAGGTTTCTGTGCTTCCCTCTTTTTACACTCCTATTCCATTCAGTCCTCAACCATCTCGAGCTTCTTGCTATAGCTCCTGCAGACTGCTGCTGTATCCTACACTGCAATGCTTTACAGTGATTTAGGACAGGATTAATCCAGCTGAAGCTACAGAGGGTGAAGTGGGATGAAGAAAATTACGCAAATTCCTCAGGCACCACACCAAAGCCAAGTCACCTAACTCTGGTGGGAAAGCACTGGGGTGTCTTTAATCACCACAATGGTCAAGACCTTGGTATTGCATCACAGCCAAAAGGCAGATATTCCAAAAGCACAGTACCTGCTAAGTCATAGTTCATTACTGACTCAGCAGGAATGGTACCACCTACTGAATCACCCATACCACTTCCTGTAGCATCTGGATTTTCTGTGGAAGTCTCACATCCAGGTACTGACCAATCGCTGGTTAATTTATGAGGTCTGATAAGGTCAAAGCTCTGGCTACAGGTAGCAGACTTCTTTCTCTTGTGAATTTTCCTCCAAACCCTTCTTGAGGTTAGTATAGGTAGGGCTAGCAGCTCTGTCTATTATGAAGGTTGCCCAACACTTCCCATTATAAGACCGTATTATCAGTTTCTTATAACTTTGTCAAACTTTAACCATTTGAGATGAAATGTTGCATGTTGGGTGTCGGCTTCAGGATGAATATTTTTGGACAGTTTCACCCAAGGCAATTCAGTTGTCTCCAAGAACAAGGCTAGGAGAAAATATGTTGTTTGCCTGCATTAAACAATTCTGGTGATTTAGCACCCCTTTCCTTGGGGCAGGGACTTGAAATGTGGCAGAGGGGTTGCCATTTTTGTCAGGGACGTACCTTTTGCTGTCCCTGTTGTAGCCTATAGGATGGTTTGGGTTAAGAAATAAGTAGAAGTTAGGTTTTAGGCCTAAGTTAGCCTAAGAGTAGAGGAGTATGGGTAATTGAAATTGCTAGTGTGAGAAAATTTAAAGATAAGTTGGAGACAGAGTGTTATGAGAAAATAAGAGTTAGCAAGAATATGAACAAGGGTTATGTTGCCATTATGTTTTGGTCATAACTTGTGTGAGCAAGGATTTCAATGAGTGTTTTTGCGAATGTTTTATTAATTTGCTATCTATATTGATAATATGGGAAGGACATTGGTGCAGACGTTAATTTAAATCATGTGTAATGTAAAGAGTCATAAAGAAGGTGGCAGAAATATAATTACGGTAAAGGGCAGTTTAATGTCAATTAGTATTATAATGCGGTATAAAAGGAGTAGCCTTGCTAAATTTCAGGAGAGCTCCAATTAACATCCAAAGGATACTGTTAGGTTCCAGGATTATAAAGGTGTACTGTTGTCAGTGGATGGAGCCCCCACTTATACACCATTTCATCTTTACGTGTGAGTCCAATAATAGCATTTGTGTAAATAGTAATTGCACACCTGTTTGCTTAATTAATCATTTTTCTTTTTACTAAAGTTTGGTTGTATCATTCCAAGTATCACCCAGTGGTCCTCTACTAAATTTTCTGTAACCGATCAAGAGGCTCAAACCTGGAAACTAAGTTGGGTTGTTATTGCCTTTAACAACATAATATTAATTGAGAATATTTTAACATAAAAGTTATAAAAGATTGCATTATGAAAATCCACCCAAATTGGTGAAACTATAAGTCTTTGAAAAATTTCTATTTGCACATGCTCAGTGGAGACCTCTTTATATTTTAGCAGCTAAATTCACTGATGATTTTGTCTGTAATGAGCATGCTCCTCCCCGGGGCTCAGAAGGACTTTCCCTGCAATTGCAGCTATGAGCGGCTGTGGATTTTGCTTGGTCTAGGCTCCTGAACTCAGAGCAGGGAGACTGTCTGTCTTGTGCTCTCAATGACTCTGTCCTGCCCTTTGCTGGGTCCAGAGAATGCAGAGGAGGAAGCTGCCTGATGTGAATGCACAGGGGATGAGAGCTGGACCTGTGGAGTAGATTAGGACAAGGAACCAAGGGGAGATGGGGCAGAAACTGGGACTGGATACTGGCAGGGAGGAGTAGAAGAGGGAAAACTCAGACTGGAAGCTATAGGGGAGACTTGGATTGGCTGGGCCAGGAGACTAGGATGGAGAATCAGTGGGGCACAGGGAAGGAAATGAGAGGGAGAGGAGAGAGAGATCTGATGAGGAGCCAGGGTCCAGGGGACGAACTGGTATTTTCTGGGAAAGATTCTGGGACTAGGACTGGGGGAAGACATATTGAGACTGGACAAGGAGCCAAGGAAGGAGATTGTGACTGGAAACTAGCGGGTGGGGAAAGCAATTGGAGGAAGAGGCCAGGAGGAGGGAGAAAGTCAGATTGGCTGAAAAGTTAGAAAGGGGAGAAATGGGACTGGCTTGTCAAAAAGAGTTGGGACAAGGAACTAGGAGATGGAGTGGGGGAACTGGGAATGTCTGGGCAAGAGGCAACCTGAGGAGTGATTAGCAAGGTAAAGAGAATGGAGCTGGGACAAGAAGCCAGACATGTGGAAGAGACAGGACTGGAATAGGTTGGAGAGAATGTGGCAGAAGGGGTCATGGTTAGGGGAAATGGGCAGAAAAGTCTGGGCCTACTGGAGCACACTCCCCTCCAGAGCCTGGAATGGAACCCCAAGATTCCTAAATCTCATCATTCCTCAGCTGTCAGCAAGTAACTGTGAAACTCTCTGGCAAAATGTCCCATCCTCCCTCTAGTGCTGGTCCTCATAGATGACGGCAATCAAACTTTAGCAAGCCAAGGATCCCCATTTTCATTTAAAAATTTTGCGGACCCCAAGCTGGCTTTTAATTTTCCCTGAGGGTGCTCAGCCCCAGGCCCCACCCCCATTCCACCTCTTCCCCCAAGGCCCCACTCCTACCCCACCTCTTCCCACCCCTGGTCCACCCCTGCCCCTCCTCTTCCTTGCCTCTTTCCATCCCCTCCCCTGAGCGCGCCCATCCCAACTCCTCCCCCTCCCTTCCAGTGCCTCCTGCATGCCGCTGAACAGGGAGTGGGAGAAGTTGATCAGCGAGGCCGGTGGCCCCGGACATGACTCACAGATCCCGCTGTGCTACTGTTATCAGTTACTAAGTTGCAGAAGTCTGGGAACTTAAAGGTTCCAGCCCTGCTGATGACTAATGACGGGGGTCAATATGAAGCTACATGATGGAATTTCTGTTTTTTTCAGTTTGCTTTTTTAAAAACATAGGAAATTACATTCACACAGACAACAACTATGTTAAAAGAATATTATTAAGGTTGCAAAGTCAAGCACTCAGAAGTTAGGAAACGCCAGAATTAAAGTTACCTGTGCAACCTTAATTTTGCCCCTTTGTGTCTAGGCACTCAGAACCAGTCTTCATTTATATGATCAAATAGTATTTGTTCCACAGATCCCTGTTTCATACAGTGCTTGACTTAATAAAGTTCTTTTAACATACTGTGTGTGTAATAATTCCTAACTGTAATAGTCTGTCACAACTTTAGTATTATATATGAGAATGTGAGGCATGTACAGTTTTGTGTGTCTATGTGTGGTCACTGTGTTAAAATCCTTCTAAAAAATTTAGAGTGAAGACCACGTGTAACTTGTCCTTCCTGTCCAAATGCTTCATTAAATTTCCTGTTCGATTTGTGAATCATAGAAATAAACTTCTTGCATGATGTTACCTAAAGCCACTCTTGCCACTATAGGTCTCTCTCTCTCTCTCTCTTTCTCTCTCTATATATATACACACACTCTAGCTGTGAGAACACCTATACATAATTAATTAAACTATGGAGACTGGGCCATGATTTTGTCCTATTTATATAATTCTTGAGCCATACAGACTAGAGCCAAATATGGGTGAAAAAGCTGCAAACTCTGCACACTTTGCTGATTGCTGGTATACAAATATCATGTTTGAGACATAATTGAAAATGGAAAATGGGGCCTGATCCAACTCCCAACAAAGTCAATGGAAGCCTTTCTACTGACATCATAGGAAGCTTGCTCAGGATCTCGGTGCATGTTGATGACAAATGAATATTGTAGCCTGTCAATCTGATGGCTCAGATGGAAAGAAGAGGTGTTCCATTTCCTCCAACATCTGTCAAGCTAACACCAAATTCATCGCTGAATGTGCAAAAACTCAACCCTATTTCTGAGTTTCCTGCTTCTGCCATACCCTTGAGTAAAAGGAAGGGTAATGTAAAATATAGTGTTTATACAATACTTGCAAAATATTTAAACAATGAGAAATAACATGCAATGCTCTTTGGGAGCATTATTATATAACACATATTCCAGGTGTAATGAAAGGCCAAAAGACTCCAACCATCTGGGACTTTGTCCAAAAGACTTCAACTCTCCCTAAGAAATGTAGTGCTTGGAGAATCTCATTGTTGCAGTATTCGGAAATGCAAAGAAGATCATTTAAATGCTTTGGATAAGATCAGACCTTAAGAGAGTAGTCTTAGTCATCACTAATTTCAGGAGAATTCTCATCAGCCTGTACTGGGACCACAAATAATATTCCACGAGGAGGTGCTTCTAGCTCCAAAGTTTTTCAGTGTCTATATGCTGCATTTAGGAGAGCAATTTGAGAGGAACTGTGTCAGTGAAATCACTACCGTTATGCACATTGATACCCAGCCTTACGTTTCTCTATCCCCAGACTCTGATTCAGCTGGTTTGCTTAAAGCACAATTATGGCCAGAAAAGTGGCTGTGTCAAAACTGCTTCTTATTCATCCTGTCTGCACGGCATGTGTATCCTAGCTCACTTTTTTTTTTTTTTTTTTTTAACTTTACTGTTTTATTCCTGTTAGTCTTTGGGGGCCAGTGCAGCTGTGGGGAAATGAGCTGGACTCTTGCCCTCAACAATAGAATGGTTAACTAAAGCCTGGTCCATGCACCCGGATTTTGTCCCAGTCTAATTATGTCAGTAAGGGGTGTGTTTTCTTACTAATATAATTATACCAGGACAACCCCTAGTGTGGTGCCTTCTACTAGCACAGCTTATTCCCCTTGTCAGGCATGAATAATTTATACTGGTATAACTGCGTCCACACTAGGGTTGCACCACTTTACCTCTGTCAAGATGGTAAAAGCGTTTAGGGTCTGTCCACACTACAGAGACTATACCAGCCTAGCTATGTTGTTGCAACTATGCTGGCATAACCCCATAGTAAAGTCACAGCCCGTAGCAGTGGAAGGGATTTTTCCATGGGTGTAGAAGCACTACTACCCCAAACAGTGGCACCTACATTGACGGAAGCATTCTTCTGTCAACACAGGTGCTTTTATTTTGGGGGTGAGGCTGGCATAACTAAAAGTTGGCCTAGGGTGTGTTTTTTCACATTCCTGCCAAATGTAGCTATGTTGATCTAACTGGTAAGTTCAGACTAAGCCTTAGTGTGTCGACAAGGCCTGAGCTCTAGCTGCATAATGGACCTGGTTGGATCATTTTCAATGAATTTTTATTTTTCTGAAAAATGTTCTTTTGTGGAGAGGTGTTGTAGTTAACTGTTGTGGGAGGTGGAGGGGATAGCCAGACTCTTTCATGCTCTATAGCCTGGTGGTTAGGGGCAATAGCCGACCCATGTTCAAGTCCCTGCTTTGCCTGATTAGAAGTGATCTGGGATGAAAAAGAGTGCTCCAGATCAGGGATTTGAACCTGGGTCTCCCACATCCCAGGACAGTATCCTTACCACCAGAGGAGTGGGACACACACAACCTCTTCCCAACTTGAAAAGCTGAGATTTCAGTCTTCAAATTCATTCCAACACCATTCCATTTTTGAAAACCCATACAAAAGGTTTTGTTTTCTTTTCTCATTGGAATGAAAACCAATTTCAAAGCCTCAAAATTTGCAACAGAACAGAATTGTCATTCTCCAATCAGCTCTACTGCATAATCTTTTTATTGGTGATGACACATAAACCAGAAATAACACAGTTTGACTTTCAGATCCCACAGTGAGTTTGCAGGGCTAGCTGTCAGAAAAATGCCACCACATCTTTCTACTGGCAAACCGAGC
This sequence comes from Lepidochelys kempii, assembly GCF_965140285.1. NCBI lineage: Eukaryota > Metazoa > Chordata > Testudines > Cheloniidae > Lepidochelys > Lepidochelys kempii. Next base: position 103,966,289 of record NC_136386.1, read on the forward strand.
ATGTTTTATAAGGATTCACTGAGAGAAATCATAAACATCAAATCCAGCTATGGGATTCTTATAGTCCCTTTTCAGATTCTAACTGCATCCTAAGAAAGAGACTGTTTATGTGTGACTGACTGGCTGTGATTAAATTCCAGCAAATATGATATTACATTAGCTAGTTCAGGTAGCAGTTTCCTAGGCTTGCTATCTTCAACGGGGAATTCCTTCATCAGGTTAATGTGGTGTGCAGGCTAGCATTGTCCTTGATCATCAGGTGTCAGTTTCAGTCTTTTACCCTCATATGTATGTCATCAGACTGTGGCTTTTCTTCCTGCACCATACTCTGAGACCCATAGAACATGCTTCTGTGACACCAAGGTTGGACGCTTGCAGTGCGTACTATTTTGGGCTTTCTGACACCCGCAGTTTGTTCAGAAGGAAGCGGTGTGGTTATTGCTGGGGACAGAGCAAGCTGATTCTAACTACCTGCTGCTTGTTACTCAGCACAGATGCCTTCTGACATACAGACTGAGTTTTGAAGGGCACAAAGGCCTTTTAATCCCAAAAATCCTTTCCCATGGGACGGTGACTGATGTGATTGTTTTATCACATTTGTAAAATATCCCAGGTTTTGTACACATTTCTTTATTTATTCTTTATTTTAATCCAGCAGCCCACCAGCATTTGGAAAGAATGAGTTACGCTGGCATAAAACTGGTGTAATGTGGGATTGAATCAGGCTCTTTATGGATAAAAACTGGACACTGTTGCATTTAATTGACAATGTCTTAAATCCCTCTAGTCACTGAACTAGGTAGGGTAGTGTGGGTTGAAAATGGAGTAAGGCAAATGCAAATAATGCAGGGTCTATCATTTACTATATGTGTGTACAGTGCCTAACACAATATAATGGGGCCTTGACTTGTTTGAGGCCTCTATCTGCTACGACAATATAAATAACAATGATTAGCAACCAAAAACTGGGTCTTACAATGGAAAGTGTAGGCAGCCTTTACTATTGGCATCACTGGTGGAACTCCATCACTGACATAAAGACTGTAGAAACACACGGTCCAGTGAATAGGACAATAGACTTGTGAAACCAAACTCTGCCAGTGACCCGCTCTGAGACCTTAAGTAAATAACTTCACTTCTGTATGCCCCTCTTTTTCCCTCCTGCCCTTTAGGGTTGCCAACCCTCCAGGATTGTCCTGGAATCTCCAGGAACAAAAGATTAATTTTTAATTAAAGATTATGTCATGTGATGAAACCTCCAACCAAACTGGCAAACCTAGTCTTCTCTATTCAGACTAAGTTCTACGTAACAGGGACTATGTGTCACTAGGGGTATGTAGAGCATCAAGCACAATGAGGCCCTGATCTCATTTGGGGCCCCTAGGCACTATCATAATTCAAATAATTAATAATAACAACTGGCATGGGGCAGTGATGGATCAGGGCCAGCGTGCCTAATTTACTCCACTGAAAAATATGGTCCCAATGTTGCATTTTACCCATCAGTAATACCTATGATGCATTAACACCAGTGTCTTGGTGAATTGCAAATTACTTTGGAAGGCCCAGTTCACCGTTTTTTGTTGCTGTCATTGTATCAAATTTTTTTGTATTGGTTTTATATTATTAACAAGCTACAAATATCTCAGTGAGTAATTTATAAAACAATCACAAAGGCAGAACTAGAGATTACAGAGCATAAACATGTTAAGATATTAAAGTACAACGAAAGCATTCTATTACCTAACTAGATGGAAGCTGTTGCAAAGGAAAGTTTAATGTTTCAAAGACTGCAAAGCCAGAAGGGACCACTGTGATCACCTAGTTGAGGAAGTCCACAGTTTATGGAGGCAGAGGCGTGAACATTTGTTTATCTATAACTGTTTGTTTAGAAACACCTGGCACATTTATCAAAATCGTACATTCAATTGCCCTTTAAACTTTAAACCAAATAGATTGACTCAGGAGCCATTCATATAATTTTCCTGGAAGGATTAAACAGAACCATTAGATATTTCAGGGCTATCTGCTCTCACAATGACCAAATTAAAAAAATTTATGGAAGGGTTACACAAACTGTATGTGTGCATTTTATAAGACCTTTATTGTGTCTTGTCTTGCACAAAAATACAAGACAAATGGAAGACAAAGCAGAGAAACCTGTTTGAACAACAACCAAAAAAAGCCAGGATTGTCAAAAGAGACATTTCTCAGGTGGTGACAGTCCTTTTACTCATGTTTACAGAAGGGAATGGCTTTGAGAATTTTCCACTAGTGCAGACCTCAATGTTTGTAGTTAAGGCAGAAGTAATATGTGTTGCCTGCCTCTCTAACCACTGATTCAATTCAATAGTTCTCAGCATGCAAGTATTTTTCTTTCTCAATGGGAATAAATTTGGCAAGTGGAAATAACAGGGACATTTGTTGAAAAATATCAGATGTCCTTGAACTAGTGTGATAAGTATGATAATTAAAACGGAATTATTTCACAGAATAACTGCTAGCTTATTGGCCAACGTACTATTGAATGAAATTGTTGTATTTATAATATATGTGAGGGTTTTTTTATTTTATTGCTTTTAGAATGTGTTTAATGCTGCAGTGTTAATGACACTGAAGGATTGCAACTCTTTGCATAAGTAGTTGCTATGTAAACTTCCCCATACAGACCCCTGCCTTCAACCTCACTGTGATTCCATGCCTAAGTCTCTCCTTTACTGCTTACCATATCATATGCCTTGAAAAGGGAGAAGGGAATTTACGTTGTATCTACTGAGGAAGTATTGCACACCACCAGCCTCATTTCACCAAAGATCACACTCAGATATGAGCCCATGTCCCCAGAGGTGAAAAATTAGTGCAATAATCCCTTATGCATACTATGCGGAAGTCGCTAGTAATGTATTATTACTATGCTACAAGATAGTGATTATTAAAATTTATTTTTATTTTCTATTGATTTAGAGTCACACATCCATCCACACATATGCTGAGTGAGCTGCCTGTTGTTTGAAAGTACAAGAGCAGAATGCAATACAATGAGCATATCATTTCTACCAAGCAGCAGCACATAACCAAATACTATCCCCGCATACACTGGCCTGCACCTTGGTCCACATATCGCTCCTAAAAGGCCAGGTGAAACAAATGGGTCCTTCAGTGTGCTCTGAAACTCAACACATCTAGGTTATTTTGGACCAGGTGCAGAAGAGCATTCCAGAACCCAGGGGCCGTTATAAGGAATGCCCTACCAGCACCTCTAAAATATCAGTTTCTCTTCATCATAACATACTAAGTAATATTTAACCCCCAGAAACTGGCTCTGCGTAACTCCATTGAAGGAGGGGAGAACAAATATTGAAAGTAGCTGAAAGTAGTTATCAATGTTCCCTTCATGTTCTTTCTCTATTCTGACCAAAATTTAGTTTGATTTTGAAAAAGTAAAGAGACAAATCTATTCAAATCTATCGTATTTCTTGTCTCCCATCCTCATACTCCCACTATGTAACTTACTGTTTACATGATAATTATCTATTTATATTGAGTTAAATGTTGTTGCTTATATGTTATGTAACTCCAGATGTGTAAAGAGTTTTGCCCTAGATTTGTGAACAGAGACATTATGGTAATCAGACACAACACGAAATAATAAAGGGGGAAATCGCTAATGGGATAAGATGGCATATAGTGTGTCTTATTGGTAAAAAAAGATTTTCCTACTCACTCTGGCTCTCTTTCAGAACAGGATACAAGCTTAAGGTAAATGGCATAAAGACTGAACCATCCTGTTAGCACATTTAGTGAAACAAGCTGCACTAATGTTACTAATGTTGACATTAATGGCCGGATTCTGATCTTGCACTAGAATAAATCAAAAGTAACTGAAATCAATGAGGTTACTACACCACTGTCAATCTGGAACGAGACCAAAATCATAGGAAAGATAATTAATCTTCTAAATGCCTACATCTAGAGTAAGAGAGAGACCAGGTGGGTAAAGGTAATGTCTTTTATTGAACCAGTTTCTGCTGGTGAAAGAGACAATTTTTTTGGGCTCCATAAAACTCTTCTGAAAAGCTTTGTGGAGCTTGAAAGCTTGTCTCCTTCACCAACGGAAGTTGGTCCAATAAAAGATATTACCTCACCCCTCTGGTCTCTCAAATCCTAGAACCAACACAGTTACAGCAACACCACTTCTAGAATAGTTTTCCAAATATTTATCTAATGGAACAAATTCATCCTTGGTTTAAATCCACTGAAATTATGAATAGAAGGATGAATTTGGCCCAATATGTTTAAAAGTTAAATCTGTTAAATTACAGTTAAATATTGGTTACCTAGTTGGATAAATAAACATTTAAGTTCATTTATCGGATCTCCAAATTTACATACAGTAATTTCTTTAGGGAAATACCTTGATTAATTCACATTCCTGCTGACTGTCCCTGCACTTACAAACAGTTTAACACAAATCATATATGAGTTTGCATATCAACATGGAAAAAGTCAAATATTCCTCTTATGGGGGAAAAAAAATGGTTATGACCACAAATTTCTAAGTAAATTTTTGCATCTCTTCCAAACATATTCTAATCCTACTGTGTGTGTTCATTATAGGCTACCAGAAGTATTTGTTTCTTTAAGAATGGCCAAATTATTGTGATATTGAGATCATGGGTTAAATTCAAGATTACACTGAAAATCTAAAGTAAATTACCTTTCCAGTGGCAGCAGGCAAAATCTTCATCTCATTAGAGACTATGAAGAATTTATGTCAGACTGTTTATACATACATTTAGAATCCTCAAATTATATAGGTGTTCACAGCAGTAGAATAGGTCGTTTATAATATCCAACAAACCATGATGCCAAATCTACAAAGACTTATGCACATGCTTAACTTTATGCACTCTGAGTAGTCCTACTGAAATCAGTAAGATTACTCACACTGTATAAAATTAACCATGTGCCTGAATCTTTGCAAAAACAGGGTCCATATTTGCGTATGCAAATCAACATCTTTTTAGAAACACAGATTGTATTTTTTTAAGTTACTTGCAAGATTTTGAAAAGCACCAATGTAACAGGAGGTGCTGCACTCAGACTGACATGTCAATGAAGTGTAGAGGGAAAGTGTGATTGTGTACCCAGCTGATGGGGTGCCTTGTGTGACTTGCATTCAGCTGCTTAGAAACCAGCATATGGGTCATGAAGCAATATTTGAACATCCTGGTCTTTCTGAATACTATACACTGTTAGTAGAAAGCAAAGTTATTTGTAAGAGAGGCATGTAATCACTTACTGAAAATAATTATAATTAATCAAATATAACTATTACCGCTATAGTCACTCCAGATTTTCTATTAGATCTTAGTAAGTAGTTAAATCCCAACACTGGACTAGAATAGTGAATATCAAGGGCCCATTATCAGCTATAGTGTGTAGCATTATTCCAGAAAGTGAAGTGAACCCTGCTTGACAGTCAAAAGAGAACTCTAAATAAACCTTGCACACCAAACTCTGTGTAATTCTCACCGTAAGTACCGACACTTGTAATTCTTAAGTGTATTTCACCAGTCTATTTTCTTTCACAAAACAATTATGTTAAAAAGTCTCACAACTCCTTCACCATTCCTCTGATGATGAATTTGATTTGTGACATTTTTATTTCGAGCTTTGTAGATACGTCTCTTTCTCCAGTGATTCATTACAAAGATTCTTTCACAGTTGCAAAATCTGAAAAATGTTTAATAGAAAGAACAGATATTGTATAGAAAAATCAATTGACTTTCCCTGATGGTTTCTCTTAGGGATGTAAATATGGTTTAAAAAGTTAACCGGTTAAACGATTAAAATTATATCGTTTAACTGGTTAATCGATTAAAGGGAGAGGAACTGAGGCTGCTCCAGCCAGTGGGTGCAGGGCCAGAGCTGCTGCTGGGGTTGGCTGGCGCAGCCCGGGGCTGCTTCTGGGGTTGGCCAGCCCACGGGGTGGGGCTGCTCCGGCCCACCCAGGGCTGGGGGTTAACGGTTAGGCTGAGTTAACCAGTAAGACTAATCCTTACTGGTTAACCGTTTACTATTTTACATCCCTAGTTGCTATATTCCCCTTGCTAATTTTGAAAACGTGTTTGCATAACAGTTGTATCTCTTAAAACCTAGCATTGAGTTGCTCCTCTAGCAAAATCACTTTTTTGTCTTTATGACCTCAATGTATGTTCCTGTGTTTGTCAAAAACTCAGTTTTATTTATTATTGTTGATTCCTACAGCACCATAGGTTGCAGAGATAGTACTTTACAAATGCATACAAACACATGTGAATTAAGTGTACAATAAAGCAAGGAGAAATGGTGATGCTGGATGAAAAAAATAGGTGTTTAAACACAGTGGGCAATTCTCAGCTGGTGTAAACTGTTATAGCTTCATTTTGCCACAATTTACACCAGCTGAAGATCTGTCCCAAATATCTTTGATAATTAGCAAAGTTGTTAATGATGAAAAACCTGAGACGTATTTGGATTTATGTTCTTGAGGTTGTCCACATTGTGAAATTCCATTCTGAAGAGCTGGAGCCTTCTCTTCAGTGGGAGTTTGGTCAGAGCAAAGAGTGCTGGATTGGGTACTAGGGCAAGATTGGTAGCTCACTTCAAATCTACTCAGAGGTTCACAGTTGGATCCAGTGTAATTTGAATCTTTAGCTTATGGTATGATTTTTTTTTTGCGTTCTTTCACAAGGAGATTGAATTGTCATTTGCATATGAATACAGCCCCCCCCCAACACTTAGTACATTTGTAATTCCACTGAATTCCAGATACTCAAGCACTTGTAGGGCCAAGGCCACAATTCACAACTTCAAGTGCTCAGACACCACAATGAGGGGTATGGTGTAAAAACCTAGAAAAATCCTACAATTTACTGGCGAGAATTAAGATTTTTATGCCATTGCCTTGTAATTGCACATACAAAACTCAAAGTTTTTTTATTAATTGTGATGGACAATTGACCTGGTTTAAGGTTTTTATTCAACCAGAAAAGGAATCTGTTTTTTTTCTCTAAAATTGAAAAGTATGGACTATGTACACCCAGGAAAGCTAGACTATATAACAAAAAGAGAGGCTCACCACCTGCCCACATCCTTGTTACAAGCAGATGCAGAATGTCTGTCAAAACAGTAATTCCCAAACCTCCAGGATAATAGAGAATACAAACACAAATAAATGCACCTTTTGAGTGTGCTCCTGTTATCTCACATTCAAACAAACACCATGATGTGATTATGATATTCCTATCAAATTTGGTGCTCGGTGGGGGTGTACACTTCAACTCCTCTGTCTTCAAAGATGTCAGCAGAAGGGGCTCAGCATGTCTAGTGGCCTTTATCCTCAGGCCCCACAACATCAATTTCAAATAGTATGAGCTCTGTGTGGGGTAATGAGCTCCAGTTATATCCCTGAGTCAGATATCTTTCTGCAATGTTTTTGTGAAAGGTCAGTGACAAATGATGCACTGCCTATAACCCAATGTGTAAGTGGGGCATAGAACTGCCAAATACTGATATTTATTTCAAACGTGTGAAAGATGCTTGTCCTTATCTAGGACGAGGTCCAAGCCTAGAGTTATAAAACAAAACACTTATCGGTTATCTACGGGCAGTGAAAGTGTCTGAACAATTTTGCAGCGTGACAACCACTTATTTTCTCACTTGCATGGCTAAGAACTGGCTCCGTCCAATTTGGATAAACCTTCCCCCAAATTCAGGCACGGAACACACCCGGGTGTCAGCTCCCAGGGGAACGAGGGGGGGACGTCTCTGCGGTTGAGAAGAGAGGGTTAGCAAATAAAGCGCCTTCTTAAGGCTACTATGGCTGCGGCGACCCACCAGTGCTAAATAGTCCGCACCGTGTAGCCTGAACGCGGCCATCCCCCGGCAGGGAAATTTCCGCCAGCGGAGGAATCGTGGCTGGGGTGGAGAAGGGAGTTGATGGCAAAGGCGGACAACATGTGGCGGCGCAGGGGGGCGGCAGGAGCACCCGGACTCCGCGGCTGCCAGCGGGGAGGAGGGAATCCCCCTGTCTCCGGGCGATGGGTGTTTGTGGCGGCAGGAGGGAGGCCGCGGGGACGGCGCCGTGGGAGCGGAGGACACCCCCCCCCGCGCCCCGCAAGCCGCTGCACGTGGGGAGCCGCCGAGGGCCGAACCCCGCGATTCCACGTGGCTGGGAGGAGGCGGGATCCCGACGGAGCGGGGAGCCGTGCGGGAGCGCAGGGTGCCCGGCCAAAGGGACGAGCCTTTCTCCGCTCACGCTGGCGCTGCGCTTCCCTGGTTATTGTCTCCTCCCCAACTCGGCCACTTCCCCTAGTTTCCAACTTCATTTGTTTCGGGCGGGCGCAGAAAAGTGCAGCAGAAAGAGGCCGGCTCCCGCCGTGTGGCTCCCCCCCCCCTCCGCCCCTCTCCCCTTCCCCTCCTTTCTTCCTCGCTGCGTCTGTTTGCACTTTAGCTGAGCCACTAATCCCCCGAGAGCGCCTATTTGTAGTGAAGAGTCTCTATAGGGGGCGAGGCCGGCCCATGTGGGTTTGTGTCATTGGTTTGCAAAGAGAGACCCCGCCTATTGCCCCAAAAAAAAAAAAAACAAAAAAAAAAAAAAAACGAGCGAGCGAGCCCCTACCTTTCCCAGCTACTCCGCACGGAGAGGCGGGGAGGCCGGTGCTGAGCCTTTCCACCCAGGGAGCAGCCGCCAAGGACTTTGGGGGTGTTTGCTTTTTTTTTTTTTTTTTGGCTTTTTTTTAAAAAAAAAAAGAGCCAAGTTGAAATTCGCATCCTCCTCGCTCCTGCGAAAGAGTCTTTCCCGCGGCTGCCCCCATCCCCACTTGGAGCAGCCGCTCGGAGGAGGAGGGGATTAAGTTTGTGTGTGTGTGTGTGTGTCATTTTAAGGTGGATCTCAGGCAGCAAGAGCCCCGGAGAGAGAGAGAGAGAGAGGAGGCGATCGATAAAGGGAGAGATGCAGCGCTGAGAGGAGAAGGCGGCGGCGGCTGCTGCAAGCTGGGGGGCTTTGCTCCCTGTGGATATTTGGAGCCAAGGCAGAGGTAAAAGGGGGGGGGGCAGGATATTTGCAATGAAGGGCTGGGTTGGTGTGCGCTCTCGCCCTACCTGCAGTCTTAATGTTTGTGCCCGTGGTGGTGCCCATGTGTTTTCGCTTCACTGCGCCACACAGAGCGGGGGGAAAAAAGGACAAGGGAAGCCTGAAATCTGAGGACATCTTTGGTCATTCCCCCACCCCACCCCCCGGCTTTAATCCGCCTGGAGAGAGCCCCTGCTATATATATCTATTTACACATTTACGGGGGCGGGGATGTTTGCAGTTCTAGTTGCTGGAGGATGCAAAACTACCAGATCCAATTAGAACCGGCGGGGGGGAGGGGGGCTATTTCCCGGTGCCAGGGGTGTGTGCGCGCGTTCGGTGTGTTATTGTGCTGATTATTGTCTTGGCTTGAAACATCGGTGCGTGTGCGTAATGCCCCTGCGATTGATCATGCATGTATATGTGATGCAGACTTCGGAGCACGCAGGGACAAATATGGGCCAGTGGCTCAAGCCAGCGAGCGAGTTCAAGCCAGCCGAGGTAGTGCATATATATTTTTTGTTGTTGTCGTTCGGGGGCGGAGGGGAAGGGAGAATGACAAATCTTTAAATTGCTGCTCTCGTCCTCTTCAAATCTCCCCTTTCCAAGAAGCTCCCCCAGTGCAGCCGGAGAGTAAGTGAAAGACGTTAAACGAGGTGAAGTGGAAATCTTTTGTTTCGCTGGGCTCTGCATTGTTTACTTAGTGTTGAGTATGATGGACAACATCTGCCAGCAGATTAGCAGGGTTACCCACGGTTTGCAGGGCTGCCAAAGTCTCGGCCAAGACAACGGCGGGGGGCGTTTCTCACTCAGCCTTTAATATAGCCTGGCCTGGGACTTCCTCCTTTTGCCCACATGCTGGAGCCTGCACTTCACGTCTCCTTTCCTCGTGCACTTTTCGGTGCACTTGAAGCCGCAATCGGAAAGTTTGCCTGGTGCAAACAGTCGTGATGCTAACAATGGCAGAGTTGGGTCGTGGTGGGCGTGGCGCGGCGCGGCTCTTTTATGCATAATCCGCCCGGAGAGGAACGTATTGATTTGGGGGCTTGCTGGAGCCTTTGCAACGTGGACGCGTTTGGTGGACCTTATAAAAGCAAGGCACTGAATTTAGTCTCTAAGGTGCCCCACGTACACCTGTTCTTTTTATAAAACAAACATTTCCGGAGTTGGGGGACGGGGGGGAGGGGGCATGAGCAACTGGAGGGAAATCCGGTTCATTGGCACAGGTACTTTGGAATCAGTCGAGTTTGAAGGGGAAAGCCTAGGGCTGGTAAATGCGATAGTGACACGTTCCATCGGCTTCATTCTGGAGGGTGGATTGAAAAACTCCTTTCCGAGGAAGCGTCCTGATTAATTTCCTTGTAACGTTGCAACGTAATGCAACACTTCTTACTCCACATGGATCGCTAAAGCGATTGGAAAGCTGGTGCGCCTGCAGTCTAGGGTACCGTAGAGCCTACCCTACCGTACAGAGTGGGATTGTAAACAGAATAAGGTTTCTTACTCAGTAACTGGCACGTAGTTAACAGTGCTCCGCGTTCAGCATTTCGGCGTGCCTGCAGTTTGTGCCTCACAGTCTGCTGTGTGTGTGTGATTTAGAAGCGATCTTGATTGTTTGGTATTTGATACCACTGGCTATCCTCAGCAGCCTCAGTAACCATCTTTTGGTGCTGTTGAAATGAAAATTAGATACAGTTTTCCAGAATGAGGTGCTGGAAAAGGGTTTCACCTTTTTGATAAATAATGCACTGAAGAATTAAAATGCAGATCAGTCACTTTAGCAATTCCTTCGTACACATTAGGGGTTTCTGTGTTTATATATAATATTAATCATCCTCCCTGGACATATACCTTTTAGAAGGAAGCAAAATTATTAAATTTAACTTGTTTGTAGTACAGCAACAAAGTTTGTGTGTTCTTTTGCACTGTTTTGTACAATAGGAGATGCTTTCTGTCCCCCTGCACGCTAAGGTTCATACATTATTTGAATTATGTTCCATATAAGATCTACTTCTGTTTTATTTTTCTTGTGTGTACTCACTACAACTGTTATAGTCCTAGGAGAAAACAAATATTTTTTTCATGTAGTTTCCATAATCTTTGGACAGTAAAATATCATTTTAGTTTTTTTCCTGTTGCTTAGGGTTCCTGCTTATATACATGGAGCTTTAACAATTTTATATTGTGCTTTAAAACAAACCTGTGTCTCAACCTTTACAGAGCAGCCGTGTGTAAATGTGTGTGGATTAAAGCTATGCTGTATACTTGAGCCTGAAAGAGCTTGTTCTTTTAACAGAAACTAACTAGACATGGAACTGAAATAAAGAGTAGTCTTTTGTCTTTCAACAAGATTGCACCCCTAAGGTAAATCCTGGATGTGGCTTAATGTATTACATGTTGCCTGAGACTGTGATGCTGTCCTTTTTATTACACAAGGAAGAAAGTGTAAGGAGATGAAGATTTGAAAATAAAACAAGACAAGTCATTTCTTCTTTCAGATATACTTAGAGTTGCCCGTGAAGTTGCATGCAACCAATGAATGTATTTAGTCCTAATTAGACCACTTTAATTGTTCACACATGATCAAATATAACATAACCGAACAAAATAAACAAACATGTACGGTTCTGTAGTGCATTGAGGGATATTTTATATATGTTGATCATATATTTTTGGTGATATTAGTGAAATAAATAGAATTAAAGATGTCCAGTGCTTATTAGCCTCTGTGACCAGTTATTTCCATAGGGGAGGTAGTTTATCAATTGGCATAAAAGTGCAGTTATTTCAGATTTGCAGAAAAATGTCTGTACTTTTTAGTTTATGCAAGCTTAGTGAATAAAGTAAATGGCAGATAAGTTGTCTAGTGACAGAATATTTTTGTTAGTCTTTCCTTCACTGGATAAGGGCGATGCCTGCTTCACCATTCTTTAAAGGTTGCTTCAACAAGCAAAACTGAAGACACACTCCTATAATGAGACTCTGTTCAGAATACTATGAGGCATTTATGATTATACAAGTGATTGTTGTAACACAGGCATTTCACTTACTCGTACTGTAGTAAAAATTATTTTTAGTAATTTGTATGTGTTTGTAATCTTTTAGTACCACAAAGCTGATTTGTCTTCAAACTTCATAGAGTTGCCAAAGTGAAGTGATTTGTACAGATAGCCTTTTCATCTTAAATAAGGTCTTATATGTTTTATTACTAAACTTTTTGTCAGAAGGGTGGCATAAAATGGCTATAAGTGGTAGTATATGACATCTTACTAATAATTGATATAGTCTGTGAAAAACTTGTATTATTAATGCAGGGCGATATTTTTAGACAGGAACTCTTAGTTTTGAAGGCTTTTGTAAAACACTTGTTTGTCATTAATAAGGTATAGGGGTTTGCTTTCATGGTTTTACAAATACACGTTAATTAGTAAAAATTATTATGTGGTTGAGTGTCTTCACTTTCTTGTATTGTCAGTGGCTACATCTTTATTTGCGTTTTGATTTTTAAAAATAATTTCTAACATGGAATCAAATATGGTTTGTCTGGTGAGGGAGGTAAAATGTACATGTTCAGAAAAAGAATGCAGTCACGTTTTAAAACATTTTAATGTTGACCGTGGGAAGTAGTTTGTCAGGATAGAAAATGTTGTTCTTGTAAAACTTTATAATGTAAAAATAATGCCATTTTTTTCTTTTAAATGATTAATTCATGTCTTACAATCAAACCACCAGGCTTTTAAACCTGGTTTTCTTTATGGCATATGCTGTTTAGAATCCAGGAGGTTCAGTCGAATAGGATCCCTGACACAGAATGACATCCTGCAGAAATCTAGCACCAGAATGCTATTTGCTAACAGTGCATTCCTATCATGAATCAGTTTTGAAGGCAAAGTTGTACCCTTTGCACTTATGCTTTTCCTAAATGGAAAAATTTTAAAGGAATTTACAGTAATGGTAGAATGGTGGCAGTAACTTTCATTTTTAACACTGTCATTTCAGTATAGAGAAGTTGTCACCATAATGTATGTGACCATGGCCTGGGTCCCAGTGTTAATAATCTTTGTATCAGTAAAAACATCAACCTAAATGTGCTGTGTCCTAGACACTGGCTACAAATACACATTCATTAAGTCTGTGGCTGGTGAAGGAAATTTGTCTGCCAGACTGGGTACAGTTGAAATAACACTTCTGCAATTCAGCTAACATTTCTGTAAGAATGTGTACAATACAGTTTTTTAAAGTAATTGAATCAGGAGTTGCTTGACCCATTGGAAAGGGTAAGTTAATTTTAGTAACAAAATACAATACATTTTTTGGATGGCTTGTATCAGCCATAAAAATTGGAAATAACTTGACTTGTGCCAAAGTAGTGAAATTGCGCTCCTATAAACATACACTACTGAGAATTTTGCTATGGGCATGTTAAAATACTGGAGTGTGATGCTGTTGTGAAAAATTGTAACAGTCTGCTAGGTCTTGCATTTTATATTTGTTCAGGATTCCTTAAATTATACTATATCTGAACTAAGTTAAATAATTGTGGAATATATTAAGTAATGATGATCTTTACAAAATAAGTCTTTCCCTAGATCTTTGATGCTAATTTTGATGGAATATATGAAAGAACTGGGTGAAAGCTCTTTTCTAATATATTCACAGTGTCATTTGTAAGACAGCATTCGATTATTCGTCATAGTTTCAGAATAGTATTCTGAAGGGTTCAGTGTGTCTTTAGTTCCTGATTTTAATGGAGACTAACCAAATGTGATCAGTGGCTTTTCAGTGAAGTCAACACTCCCCATGGATTTTTAATAGAAGGATCTGGCCCTTCAACCTTTTTGTCCCATCTGTACATCCTGTATAAATACATACCTGTCATTTAAGTCTTTTTATGTAAATTACTATTCCACTAAGGGCATTTCGTTTTTAGGCTCTGAAAGGAGAAATGACATGAGGATTCACATATGCATACGGAATGTGCAGTAGGGAGAGAGGAGGGCTATTGTTAGCGTGGAATGAGCATAGCAGAAAACAAGGGGCAGTTTAATCCCTCTTCAGTCTATCTGTAGGGAATGGGGTGAAATCCTGGTTCCAGTGAAGTCAATGGGCAATTTGCCACTGACTTCAGTGGGACAGGATTTCACCCTAGCAATTATAATTCTGTTGACAGGTATTTGTACAATGTTACCTGGCACTTTAAATTCTGATTCAGAAGCACACTTTGTCACTTTCATGCATATGAAGTTCTAAAGGGATGTGAAACAAACAGAAAAAGGAATAAGAGACAAGTATTTCCATTGCAATCAGTGGTATTCTTCCAGCAGTAGAGAGGGGAAGTAAAAACAGATAAGATGGGTTTTAAAGGGAAGGCTGAAAAAAAGAAAAGTAAAGATAAAAGTGAAATATCCTGTATGAAATGGAAGTTACTGAATTCAGGCCTTGAAGGCTGAATCCTCTGTTTATTGACATTGAGCAAGGTGAGGAAGTTTGCATCATCAATGTGCTTCAGCCCCACCACGGTGAGAATATCTTTCAGTGTGAAAAAGTAGTGTGGTCTCCATGCCTATTCATGTCTTGTCATTTCTGATGAGACTCCCATAAAGGGGCCAGACAAAAATCCCCCTGGAATTCAGTTGTAGTTTTGGATGTGTAAGGACAGCAGGATCAGGTCAAAAATTGGCAAGTTTATGTCAGTTGTGATGGTGGTTTTTATGATGTTGATACCCATCTACTGGGAATTGGACCAAGAACACAAACTCATTTCACACAGGCAACCATTCTAGTTAGGACCAGTCCTGCTTGTATACATAGATATAGTTACTCTTTTCTGTGTTTTCTACCCACATTCATTATACTGTGGACTGTTTGCTTGCGAACAGGCTCTGTTTACCCAGGACTAAACATCTGTTGCTGTTTTTTGCCCCACCCCCGCCCCTGATGTCATAATCCTGAGTGTGTGATGTCAGGTAGTTTATCAGTAAATGATGGTGATGTTGCAGACAGAAGATTATGATTTATCTTGGAAGAATAAACAGCAGGGAAAGACAAACTCAAACAAAATCCTGTTTTCGTCTTTTTTACTAAAGAAGGGGGAAAAAATGTAGACAGCATAAGGCTGCAGATAAGTAAATGTTCTGAACTAGAATTTGTTACAACTTTTTTTCAGGAGACCATCAGCACCTCTTTAAAGTCTCATTAGTTCATGGTTGTGCAATGCTTTGAAAAGTATACATTGCTGTGTAAGTGGTAAGTGTTGTGTATAGGCCACATCCCTTTCTCAGCACACTACCTGAGCAACTGGGCGATGCGCTGTGTTCCCTGTTTTGTGGGTGATGTGTGGGTGATGGGAAAGAATCCTATTCCATTCTCCCAGGCCATGGAGCCCTCTGTAGGAGCGCTTCGGATATGTCTTTTGTGCATTTTGGGTCCGTGTACTTGCACATTCAGTGGCTCTGCTTCCATTCCCCCCACTCCCCGCCTCCAGTGTGAACAGATGACCTGCTGCTGCTGATTACAACTCCGTGGTACACAGGAGGTTTGCATCCTTATGTGGCCTCGACCAAACATACATTGAACAATATTAGTTCCATTGTGTTCAGGCCCCTCTGTGACTTGAAGGTGGGGGTTGGGTGCAAATTTGACTCTCTCTCTGCGCTACATTTCATGCCCTGCTTGCAACAATTGTATTCGTACTGCTAGGTGAACTTTACTATATACTGCTCCCTTCACATTACAAATTATGGGGCTGATTTTGGTTGGGTAACTTGATCTGGTAAGGGTCTTCTTACAAATAGAGCTGGTAGAAAGAAATCAAGGGGTGGGGAAACGTGTTGATGGAAATGCTGGCAAATTAGACATCATTTGTGCTCTGTTGTGTTTTGTACATGCCTGGCTTTTATTTTCTGACTTTTCCACAGGATTATTTTCAAAAATTAATTAAAAAAATTAATTTAAAATTAGAACACTTTTGAGGAAGAAATACCACCGTGTGACTAAGCTGACCTGATAGAGAATTTGCACATAGATACGAACTTTTCAAAAGGTTAACAATGGTTAGATATGCAGTTTTGGTTTGGGCCCATCTCAGCTGGTAACATGACAGTTGCACATACAGACTATATATCACATGAACAGAAAGACCGTTAGCTGCATAACCGATGGTTTCTCCCCAGTAGCAAAGCTGTGGTGACCCAGAGGATATCTATTAGTGGTGTACCAATTGCGTCTCTCAGTCCCCTTAGTGTAACAATTTGCATTAAAAAATTGATAACAAAGAAGAGAAGTATTTTTTTTTCAGCACAAGAGAGCATCTTTAATAGCTGCAATAAGCTGCAAAAATTTACTTGTAAAACTCCTTTCAGTTCTGTCCTAATAAAAGAACAGAAATTGTATGTGTACTGAGTATCTCATGTGATAGCAATATGGTTTTTTGAAAAGGGTGTGGGAGTCAGGAGACCTGGATTCTAATCCCAATGTTGCTATTTATTTGCTCTGTAACCTTGTTTGAGTCACTGGTTGTTTAGATTATCTGTCTGTCTGACTTATGGGCTTATTCAAACTAAAGATTTTTACTTCAAGTTTATTGACTGCTAAATAATTAGAGGTACTTAACACATTTGTAAAAGTTTGGGACAG
Source organism: Lepidochelys kempii (assembly GCF_965140285.1). NCBI lineage: Eukaryota > Metazoa > Chordata > Testudines > Cheloniidae > Lepidochelys > Lepidochelys kempii. The sequence goes on from NC_136386.1 coordinate 103,983,042, forward strand.
GGTGGATAAAAATCAATGATTAAAAAATAAAATTGGATTTTTTTTATTTAAATGGGATTTTTTTGCTAAAATGTTTTTTGAGGAAAAAACCTATCTAAAGATATTTTTTAGCTATAATATAGCTTAATTAAAACTATCTCATCATGGAATAGGGATTATAGATTTGAATTCTATAGTTTGAGACAATATATTCATGTAATGTTTGTAAATGAATTCCAATAGTTCATGGATTAGGAACCCAATCTTATGGGGTTCCAGGGGCTTCTGTACAGATTATTTAGGTTAATCTTTCTATCTACCTAATGGGACTCAGTGCTCAGTCTAGAAGATACCATCAGAGATGCTTAGTTTTGCAGTTCTCAAACTGTGGATTTGTGTCTCCAGAGATAACATGCTTGTTAACAACAAAAATGTTTTCAAATAAATAAATAATATATAGAGGTGAGAAATAGTTAAATAGAACAATTTATTCTCCTCCTAATACAGCATGGCAAGAAAATCCTCCAAATATTAATGATTAACCCATTTATTTGGAGATAGTTCACCTCCCAATGACTTCATAAATGTCTGCTTCAGTTACCTTTGGTAAATGAAATAACCAAACAGTCATTCATTTTCTGATATAGCTGTAAAACTAATCTGAAAAGTTTTCAAAATAAATCACTTTAAAAATGTATAGTGTGTACCTTCTAAAAATGAATCCTACATCTATCTCTGAGTTGTAAAGAATATGTATTGAGGTTAAAACAACAAGAATGCCCGTTTATGTAGAAATTCATGATTAAATCGAGTCTTCCTGTCTAGTGATTTAAATCAATTTGATTTAAATCAAATCCACCCTGGTTTTGTGAAGTGTCTGAACCCTCCCCACATGTTTGTTCCAGCATATGAACATTTGTGGGTTACTTGGGGACAGATGTGTGGGGAGTATCCAGACTAGCCTTTACAAATATGTTAAGTACCCTGAGTTCCTAATTTGAGGTAAAAAACTGTAGTGTAGTCATACACTGTGTCTTCATTCAGGTGTAGCATTATGGGGCCCTGATCTCAACTGGGCCCTATATAGTAGCACCTAAGTAGGCTCAGTTCCCAAAGGATTATTTATGGCCCTTGACATCAATGGAAACTTTGCCTTACTGAGCCACGCAGTCTTGAGCTGTGTGTGTTGCTGTAAGTATACTTGTTTTACATTCCATTATGTGCTGCACAGAACAGTATACCCCTCTCCCGCTTTGCATGGAGCCCTTTCCGTTTGGTGCGCTGGTGAGAGCAGGGCACTGGGCCACAGGTTGGACAGCGTTTAATGAATTGTGAAATTGTATACTTGGAAGACGTGTACGTGGGGAAACTTGTATTAGTCTTGAGTCTTACAAAACCACCTTTTAAAATGTTTTGTTTCATTCCGAGTGACCAATCTTTTAAGATACCTGATCTTCGGAAAGAGTGAAAGTAAACATCTGGCAGAAATAAATGCTGTTTGGGGACTGAAATGTAAATTCAATTAAAAAAAATCTACAAAAGTCAATAATAGATTTTAATAATTAAGTAAGTTTTTAGGTTTATTTGTTTGAAATGAATCTTCCTTGACTCTCAAAACACAGAATTAGGGCAGCGGCTGTGACAAAGATCATACACAGTTTGAGTCTTGTGCTTCAGTGGAGCCTCATTTGGGTTCTGTGTGGGCACAAGGGTCTGTCTCTGCTGAGTCGGTTGCAAGATTGGAGGCTCCTAGCTTCACCCCTTTCTCTGAATGTCCTTTTTCACAAAAGACATTGTCTCATTTGGACAAAAGTGTGAAATGCACCAGAGGTGACTGTTAAAGATTTAAAACAAATAGACAGTAGAATAACCCCAGAGACTTGATTTTCAAATACAGGACTCTGCAGTCGCTCTAGCATGTGTAAACTTGTGTAATGTTGTCAAACAATCAATTGATATTTATTTGCGACAATGCATACCAATTATTACTTAACTAGACCCCTGAAGCACAGTGTGGTTAGAGAATGTGTGCAGTGGAGACATAATGTTTATGAGAAGCCAAGTGCTTTAATGAGACTGGGAATAATGTAGAATGATTCATTGTTACCAAAAATAACTACTATTAAATGAATGCTGTCCTGTATATTTTTAGGCCCTGATTCAGTTCTGAAAATACAGCTCTCTTCTGTGGTAAGCAAGTCTGCACAAAGCCACAGGAGACTCTAAAATGAGCCTACCTGGGTTTACTGAGGCCATGTCTACATTTACAAACTGCTTTTTTGTTTTCTAAATAAAGAGGCAGCAGGGTTTTGTGGGGGAGGAAAGAGCCAATGGCGAATAAGAGGTTGGGGCCGTGGAAAGAGATGCCCAGTATAGGCAGGACAAGGAAGGAGCTGGCAACAGTGACTTTTTCTCCTCCACTCCCATAATCAACTTCAAAGAGAGGACAAAAGAGAGAGCCCCATCCCTATTAATAGCCAGAATGGTAGATGGGAGTATAGAATACCCACACTTCACCCATCGGCTTGGAACAGAGCTTTCATCTACCAGGGTGAGGAGGAAAGGGCTTACAGTGCTCTGTCCTCCTGTGAGTGACAAAGCCTGGGCGATAGTCGTCTTCCCTTAGTCAGCAGGAATGGTGTAGATCTCTTCCCTCTTTCCCATCAGCTAGGAGGGGGACAGTAGGATTCCTTGCTGTCTCCTAGTGCTTTTCTGGGATGCGCTGTCTCTGCCTTCCCCCTCCCAACCAGCTGCGGGGGGAAAGGGGAACTTTCTAGGGAATTGTTTTGGCAAGCCCCCTGTCTAGGATCCCAAGTGCTGTAGAACTGAACTCTGGCTGACTGTAATTATGCATTGCTGTTGTAAAGTGTTCAGCTGGTGTTAAGACTTTTATGCTTCCCGTTGTATGGCCTAGAAAGGGGAAGTCCCAAGGCTCATATTTGAAATGTGTCTGCTAAACCGCACAGCCCTACCAGTGCCTAATTTTGTATTTCAGAGGAACTTTGTTCTGGATATTGAGCAGAGACTTTACCTGCCCTGCTGTTCAGGCAAGATTTGTGGGAAACAGGGGGAAATAAGCCTGTGTAATTATGAAAAATCAGACGAGTTCCAGCACATAAAGAGACTGTTTTTAACATAGCCTTAAGAATATGGCCTAAACTGGCAAAAGGCAGGAGCATCAGAATTATGGCTGAAATTCTATCTCTAACCCCACCCTGCTGTGTCTAGTTATTGCAGAGGTCTCTGAACAGTGGGTGATTTTTTTACATAGCATGTGTGCTGTAATACCGAGTGCAAATAGGGTAGGTTAACAACAGGTTTCCCTCTGTGTCAGTTTCTTGGTTTTTATCAGTTTACCCTTTAGTTTTATTTGTGTGTGTGTGTTCTTTATTTGTGTTAGTTGGTGGAAAAATGTAAATTTCTCTTTAAACATGTGAAACACTGAATACAACAGACCCTTTACAAGGGATAATAAAAGACAGATTTTTGCATGTTTATGATGTGAAAACTTTTTGGTGGGATTGGCATATGGAGAGAATCAGATACCAATTGGTACTTTGATCCCAGGCCATTTACCCCATCTGAAACTTGAGCAAATATTTTAGCCCAAATATTGGGAGTTGTATTGAAAAGTCGACAGATCTAAACTAAAGTTAGACTAATCGGCCCCAAGTTTAAATTCAGTCTCTTATGTGTAAAAGTGTTTCATCTGGTTTCCATGCTCTTGCAGAATATCTGAAGCTTCTGTAACTTGTGTATGTTTGCTGTATGTTTTAGCCGATGCCACTAGTACATACTATATTATGTGTTCAGAAGTGTTAAAATGCAGCACTATGGGTGAGAGTTTACATACCCGAGAGTCAGAAAATGTTAGGTGTTAGGGTATCCTCATTAACCATGGTTTTCCTCCTTCCTTTTTTAGTGTATATTATAATAGGGTCTTTCATTACACGATCTCGCAACATATATGAAATGCAGGAATACAAAATATGTGTAATGCTAAGATTACAGAAATAAGTGAAATCCTGTTGTACATCACCGTATTATTTGCCCCCAATGTGCCATTCTACCCTTTGCTCATTTAGGCTACGTCTACACTATGAGTCGGGGGTGTCATTCCCAGCTCTTGTAGACATACTTGTGATAGCTCTCATCTGAGCTAGCACACTAAAAATAGTTGTGTAGCAGCGACAGCAGGCGTGGCATGTGCTGGCAGCCTTGAGTACGTGCCCACAAGGTTTAGATGGATTTGTACTTGGGGCTGCTATCATGGTGCCACTGCTGCCACTCTCCGTGCTGCCATGGCTACACTACTGTTTTTAGTGTGTTAGCTCAGATGAGAGCTAGCACAAGTATGTCTGTGCAAGCTGGGATACTCACTCCTAGCTCGTAGTGTAGATGTAGCCGTAATACAATAGTTATAAGATCACAAACAGAGGACTATGGCAAACTAAAAGGTATGTAATATAATGTCGTAGAAAAGAACAGAAACTCTTTTTCTAACATTAGAAGCACAGATGTAGTATTTTTGTCTTTTTTTTCCCATACCATTCATTTTGTGCAACAAATGACAGTACTGCAACATATGCATGCAAGGGGACAGTTTTGAGGTTACTATATATATCTGAGCACTTTCTGGATTTCCTAACTTTTGTACATTGACGCTTCTGTTTTGATGCACAGTTTATTTCCACATGGTTTCTTGTGCATTATTTGAAAAGCAAAAATATGAAAAATAAAGAGATGAAAAAGTTTTTGGTGTTGGAAGGATGAAGTATAATCCCGCATTTGGAAGAGTCTCCATAGGAGGTGGAATTACAGTTGTAGGCTGATCCACAAAAAACAACTCACAATGTATCTTCTCAGACTTTTTTTCTTTTGAGGAGGTGTCCCATCTAATCTAAACACCAGGCCAGACTTTGCTTAGAGTATGAAATCTGACGCAGTCACAGTTCTTGATGGTCTGGCTGCAGGTGACTTGGCTGTTTCTATGGAATCCTAGGAGCACCATGTATCAGAAGCTGGAATCAAACTTAATAAGTCTCCCATAGAATTAATGCAGAGATACTGGACAAGCCCAGGGAGTCAGTACTTGGTTACTTGGCAAGGTATCAAACAGATAAAATTGCATGGGGCGGAGTGAGTGATGGAAGGCTACATAGGAAAAAGGAATTTTGAAGAAAGGGAGTGAAACCTCATGGTACAGCAGGATACTCCCAGATGGGGGCAGCATGAGGAAATCCAGAGTGTGAGAATCCTGGTGTCAAACCCTGGCCTTGTACCCAGTCCCACTGGATTCTTGGGAAGCAGCCTTGGCCATCATACCACACCAATGCATTCATTTACTGCGGAATTCACAGATGTGGGTGGGCCAGCTTCCAGGATTCCGCAGCCTGCTTCCTGATTGGTCACATGATGTTGACTCTGGTGACAATATATAGACTTTTTGCTTCCTTTCTGGCCTTGTCTGAGCAACAAGCCACTGCCTGTTAGTTGCTGCTTGGGCCCTGCCTTGTTGCCTCACTTGACCCTGCCAACTACCTCGCTGTACATTCTCCTTGGATTGGATCTCCTAGCTATCAAACCTCTTATGTGAATTCTGACCACTGATCTGGACTGCCCTTTGACCCACCTGACCCTGAGTATTATACAGAGCCACTTGTGGGAAGTGATGACAAAGAGATTTTATCCTACGGGTTGCTGAGCATCCCTTATATCCCATTGACTTTGATTTCATTGAGAATTGAGGCCAGAGCACCTCACAGGAACAGGCCCATTGTCACCTCTTCCCACAGTTGGTTATGTGAATTACCTCATGCCACCCCTTATTCTGAGAATATCCTGCTTGACCTGGTACACTATGACTCTTCAATCTCTTTCTTGAAAACTATTCTCAAAACTTCCTTTTTCCATGTTGCATCCCTTCGCTTACCTCCATTCCAGCCTTTGTTCTGGTGTTTTTCAGGCTGTTTATGCATTTTTTTTTAAAAGTATCTATCTGTGGCAGTACAGCCAAAATTTTCAAACATAGGTACGTAATAGGGCAAGATGGTCATGAATATAAATCAGAAGCTAGGAACTGTAGAAATTTGATATGGGAAGTCAAAGAACATGAGGACAAATCTATGGCTGGAAGAGTGAAGGAAAATAAGGAGTATTTTAAGTGCATCGTGTACAAAAAGAATCCTAACATTGTGTTGGTCTGTTACTAGACTGAAGTGGTAGAATTGTCAAGAATAATGCAGAAAAGGCAGAAGTGGTCAATACATATTTCTGTTCTGTATTTGGGAAAAAAACATGATACATTTATATCATACGATGAAATAATTTCCATTCCAACAATAACTCAGGAGAATGTTAAACAATTACTAAAGTTAGGCCTTTTTAAAATCAGCAGGTCTGGATAACTTGCATCTGAGAGTTTTAAAAGAGCTGGCTGAGGAGCTTGTTGGACTGTTAATTTTGATTTTCAGTAAGTCTTCAACAGTGGGGAAGTTCCGGAGGACTGGAAGAAAGCTAATGTGCCAGTGTTTTAAAAGGGTAAATGGCAATTAAAGGCCTGTCAGCCTGATGCTGATCAGAGCAAAATAATGGAACGTCTGATACAGAACTCAATATATAAAAAAAATTAAAGAAAGGTAATATTATTAATGTCAGTCATCATGGATTTATGGAAAGTAGTGTTGATGTAATATACTTAGACTTCTGTAAGCCATTTGACTTGGTACTGTATTACATTTTTATTAAAAATCTAGAGTGATATAAATCAACATGGTACATATTAAATGGATTAAAAACTGGCTAACAGATCTCAAAATGTAGTTTGTAAACAGGGTATCATAATTGAGCAGGTGTTTCTAATGGAGTGCTTCTGGGACTGGTTCTTGGTCCTATACTATTTAACATTTTGATTCATGTCCAGGAAGAAAACATAATCATCACTGAAAATTTGCAGATGACATACAGATTGGGGGAGTGGTAAATAATGAAGAGAACAGACTGCTAATACAGAATGATCAGGATTACTTGGTAAGCTGGACACAAGCAAATATTTTGTGTTTCAATATGGCCGATTGTAAATGTATACATCTAGGAATAAGGAATGCAGGTGGGCCTCTATCCTGGGATTAAGAGACAGAAAAATATGAGGGGTGTGGAGGATAGAAAATCCGCTAAACATGAACTCCCAGTGCACACTGTGGCCAAAAGGTTGAATGTATTCCTTGGATGTATAAATAGGAATATTGAATTGGAGTAGAGAGGTTATATTATCTCTGTATTTGGCACTGATGTGACCACTACTGGAATACTGTGTACAGTTCTGGTGTCTACAATTCAAGAAGGATGTTGATAAATTGGTGAAGGTTCTGAGAAGAGCCATCAAAGTGATTAAAGAATTAGAAAACATGCCTTATAGTGATACACTTGAGCTCAGTCTGTTCATTTTAACAATGAAAAGGTTAAGGGGTTACTTGATCACAGTCTGTAAGTACTTATGTGGAGAAAATAAATTTGATAATATAGGGCTTTACAATGTAGCAGAAAAGGTATAACATGATCCAGTGGCTGGAAGATGAAACTAGACAAAATCAGAGTAACAGTATGGCACAAATTTTTAACAGTGTGGGGTAGTTAATTATTGGAACAATTTACTAAAGTTTATGGTTGATTCTCCATTATTGCCAATTTTTAAATCAGGATTGGTTGTTTTTCTAAAAGATGGGCTCTAGTTCAAACAGGAATGTATTCAGGGAACTCCTAAGGCCTGTGTTATTAAGGAGGTCAGACTTGGTGATGACAGTGATCCCTTCTGACTTTATCATCTATAAAAAGATTGACATTTAAATGAAAATTGCTAGGTTTCCACAGGTGCTGTAGACCTGCACCTCCAGTCTACTTCAATAGGATTACTCACATAGGATAAGGCCTTCTCACAAGGGTAAAAGTTTGCAGAGTCTGTCCTTTAGTGAATAACACTTAGTAAAGATTGCAGGGTCTTAATTCTGTACTCTTCTCTTTGCTCAATTGTTAAGTCCTCAAGATCTTAAAAATCTATTGCAGCAATGAGAATGATGAACTATCTGCAGTGTCAGCACCTGGTAAATACCACTGTGGACTCAAACAGACAAGAAATTAGCAAAGGTCACATTCCATATGTGGGACAACACGTGTCAAATATGAACTTTCCTTCTTTAGTTTAAGTGCAGAAAATGTCTGGAAAAAATTTCTTACTGGATTGTCAAGTCATTTACACAACTGAATGAACTTGTTTAAACTTTAAAACACTTTTTAGCTGCCATCATAATTGCGGGAACCCCCGCCCCCCCCAGCACCCATGATCAACTTTTGAAAAAAAGTACAAATGACTGAAATGGGGTCTAAAATGGATCTTAAATTTAAATAAACTGTGATAGTGTGATCAATGCAACAAAAAAGAGAGTGTGTGTTGCATTTTAAAGAGAACAAGTACAAAACAATTAAAAATGAACAATTTAAAACCACAGTTCAAGTCTTCTAAAGCGAGATTTTGAATAGTGTTACTTATGTCTGGGCACCTTTCCAACTGACAGGGTAAGAAGTTGAGTTTTGAGATTGTAACCTTTTGTATGCACTCTAAGCTTCCTAAGACTCCACATAGTATTGAGATCATACTTTATCATGCATCACAAAACACTGTAGAAAGAGCACTCTAACAATGTTTACATCCTTTTTTTTTATCTACACTTTGTGCGGCTGAGCATTAGCTGTTAAGGGTGAGGCTGGAGTTATCAAGAAAGACATTTATTTTTAGTTTAAAAAAAATCAACAGCTGGATTTCACTTACTTCACAAAAGCCTTTGAGGCACTAAAGCTTTTTGCGTGACATCCGTTGAATATACAGGAACCGCATTTTAAGTCTAAAACTGAACATATTAAAAGCTGTGTCATAATGAAAGAAGTAAACCAGATCAAACTGTGACTGGATAAACAATAACAAATACTGATGTACGTTGTAACTTTTTAAGTAGTTCAAAATATTGTAGACTGGACAACTTCATTTCTTTACAGTGAGATTGGAGCAAAATATGAACTTGCCAGTGGAATTAAAAACACAATAGTAAAGCAAATCTTGAATTGAAGACATTTTAGGCATTTGGCTTTATGTGCATTAGCTTAAACAAACAAACAACATTAATCTCAAGATTCATGCAAATGAAACAAACCTTTAAGGCACTTATGTATAATACCAATGTTGTTATATTTAACCAGAGTACACAGTAAGGCCCATCTGCAAACAGGTCTACTCATATGCGTACAATTACTCACACTTAAGTGTTTGCAGTATCAGGGCCTATTATGGTGTTAATAATTCTTAGTGCAAAATGGCATAACTGGATACATTTGCAATCAGGACTGTGATAGTCTGACGAGTGAAGGTCATCTAGGGGCATAAGACAAGTATACTCAAATGCAGAATAGCTTGCAGGTTGAATGACTGATAGGACTCTCAACTAAGAGAAAGATGTGTATTATTAATCTGATACTCTGCTCAGAAAAGAGAGCTCACAAGATAAAGGCCGCATTCATTGATTGTTGTTGACTTCAGTATATCAGGTGCTATTCACAGAGTTGGCATTAGACATCTATTTCTGTAAAGCTGCACTGCATTCTTATGCCTCTTTTACAATAAAGATGTGATGGCCAAGATCCTGTTGGGAAATGTTTTGAGGGTTTTGGTTTCATATCCTTAAAAGCCAAATATTCCTTTGTACAATGCTCTTACCTCTTACCATTTTGTTCATATAATGGACATGACAAACATAAGCCCAGAGAGGTTCAGCTTTTTTGATGTCCCAGTACTGAACTTTCTTTAGAGGAAAATATAAGACTTTTGTTATTAACTCAGCTGTACTGAACTAATCCAAGATGGGTTGTTTTTTTTTTTGGATTGCATTTAGGCTTGGATTAGTAGGGAAATGACTGAATGATATGTCATGTTTATAAAATCAGGAGCACCTATCTATTTTCATACAGATCTCTTAATAGAGATTAAACACAAAATAAAGCAGAATGCGTGAACAGTGATATTCCCATAAGCAATATTGTAACTTGTACGCAATGTAATTACATTTTGTAGACTTGCCAATTAAGCAGTTTTGCTTTAGAGAAAAATTACCTTCAAGAGATTGAAGAAAAGCATTGCGGAGCAGTAAATCAAATAAAGTATATATGTATCACAGTATTTAGTGTATGCAGTTAAAATTTAAAAACTTACTTCTCTATTCAGGTGACACACTGTTGACAGCATGCATAATGAGATTCTGTGTGTGTCTCGTGGCATTTTTGGAATAGATTGGTGGGTATTAAAACATTTTGTATTTACCATATGACTTCTTGGGGGAGCCTTGTGACACATAGAACTGAGAGATGCAAGCAGTCTCATCTCCCTACCTATCCCACCTGAGCTCCTTTGCCTCCCATTGAATAACTTGGCTTGGGAGTTAACAAGTAATCGGAAAAAGGGTAGGTGAGTACCTAAGAGGGAAACTCAGAATTAACTCCTGGATATACACCAAGTGTTGCCTTATTAACAATAAGGAGCACTGTGTAGAGTGGGGGAGAAGACAATTCCTATAGAAACTGGAAAAAAGCAAATAAAAACGGTGAGCAGGAAGAAATCTTTTAAACTGTGCTGGGGGTTTGTTTTGTTTTCCCCCCACTCTTTACCCCAATCCTCTTGCCTCTTTTCCAACTTAGCGTAAGTCAGACAGCTGGCATGTGGCGTGTTTTGTAGATGGATAAGCAGTGCCACACACACACACACACACGTACGTATGTATGTGGCAGACGGGCTTCAGTTTGTATTGATAGCCAGCTAGCAAGCTATTTAATTTACTGTGGGGGAGGAGGGAGTCTTCCATGGAGAGAGACATCCATGTTCCATTTGCGTGCTGCACAATGCTCAGCTTTATCCTCCAAGGTGTAAGTTAAAGGGACAGATGTATGTATAATCCAAACATTTCCAAACTCCGCATTAAAACAATGAGATGCTCAACAGTGGCTCCAGTCAGCAAAGTCCTTCCAAATGTGATACTGCCCCTGGCAGCCCTGAAGATGTGCACTGAATACGTGCTGGATTGTGGGCAAGTCTGATAAAGAAGAGCAGTTTTTGCAAGGGATAGCTATGGATATATTATCATTGGCCAATGTTGCAAAGGATTGACATTTATAGCTCTATTTAAGGATTTTTTACATACTTGATACAGGCTTAGTCTGAATATTTCTGTCCTGCTGTATGCCTGGGATATTTGTGTCCACCCTTAGTTAGTCCTACCTATCTCAGGACACATCCTATCCCAGTGCTCCGTGCCATCAGAAATAGCTTACCCATAGATACAGGTGTTTCCTCTTTCTGCTGTCTTCTACCCGACTTGATGACTGAAGCATTGTTCTCATGTTGCTTCCAAGACATCGATCAGATTACTTTGTGTCTCCACAACTAGGTGGGAGACTTCCCCTTCCTCCCTGCAACCTCAGTAAAGAAGCAGATGAATGCATGTGACTCCACATGTCACACCTGCTAGTTAAGTATGTCTTGCTGGTCTTTATCTTCTCCTATTTTGTTGACTAGTTGGTTGAGGAAGGAGACTCTTGAATGTATATGGAGGGTGAGCGGATTCACCATCTGATTGCAAACCTGAGAAAATAAGACAAACTGTATCTTGGAGTCCATTGGATGGTGATATTCTGATTGATGGCACTTCAGTCTAAAGATAGTACCTACAGGTTCCGGTTGTGTTAATTATGTAATATTTATATTGTGGTATTCCCTGGCATCCCAGTTGGGACCAGGGTCCCATTGTGCTAGGCACTGTGGAAACACAAAGGAAGATATGGCACCTGCTCTGATGAGCTTACAGTTTTTAAGAACAGTTTCCACAGTAATTTCCTGTTCTAAATAATAGGGGGAAGCTGTGCTATCTCAGATACCACAAGGGCCGGCTTTAACATTTTTTGCCAGGCCTGTGAAGCACTAAGCTAGCAGCTTCCCCCTCCTCACTTCCTTTAGAAAAAGTATTACTGGTTCCTATACATACTCCTCCCAAAGAGAAGAAAATAAACTTATGTTTGTCTATCATAAGTTGCACCCACAATCCTATTTTTATAATTAAATAGAAATTGGAAATTGCAGGCATTCAGGATTATAAATCTGCAGGTACTAACTTGAGATACCCAGGTTGGTAAATCTTGCTTTATATGGCTTGACAAAGGCTACCGAGGCAGCAGGTATCAGTGCTACTGTCTGAGTCAGTCGATCGGCCCACTAGGGCAGGCCATACTGCCTTACATGCAGTTGAGCTGCCTGGCTCTGGCTGCTCAACAAAGGAGATGTCTCAGCTGCAGTGAGCAAGCTGATCTGGAGCTTGTTGGAGTCTAGTGCCAACCCTAGTAACCTAGTAAATTGCCCCCTACAGTTCTGAGCTCATCTGGAATCTGCCTAAAAATAAAGGTCCTCTGGCTATAATTGTCCCAGGTCGCAAAAGCCAGCCCCGGTTGACTGTGAGGGGACTGTGAGTAACTGAAATCAGTGACAAGAGTTCAGCCCTAGTGATCAGTTCCAATTTTCAAGGATATCTTTGTAAGAAAGAGACTTAGAAATTCTATTTTAATGAAATCTGGGGCTCTTCTCCTTATTTCTAAATCCCAGGATTAGTGGAGGCCTTCAGAAGCTGTCTGTGCGTCCCAGTGTATGGTAACTCTTACCAAGTGTTGGGGGTTTAATGATAACCACTGTAACATCATCGTAGCTAGAGTGGGAAAGGCCTCTCAAATCATAGGGAATATAATATTCACATTGATCTTAGCCAGAAGGCCAAGAAGTGAGCTGATAAAATAACTTGTGTGGAGATTAATCAAAGAACATTGAATCTGTTCAGAATGTGACTAACTTGCTGGGGCATATGGGGCAGATCTTGGAAATCAGAAGTAGAGCCATAACAATGGTAAGTGTTACTGTTACTTAAAGTTTATTATACTAGCCTTTTTCTTATGGATTTTTCTTACCTTTCTTACAAACTCAATAAACAGCCAGTGTTGGGGAATGAGTTTCTAACAGATGTTATACTAGGACTTCCAAGAGCTTTTTCACCCGAGGATCTCAAAGCATAAATAGGTTCAGTGAACTGCCCAAGATCACATATCAAGTCTGTGTCAGAGTTGGGGAAATAATCCATGTCATTTGATTCCCAGTGCAATATAAGCATTAGCCAGCAATGCACTGTTAAAGTCAGCTTCTGTGTCATCAAACAGGGAAGATGTCACTTTTGTTTTGAATACTGTAAAGCAGAACATACTGAAGGGAAAAAAATACAGAAAAAACTCAGAGGTAGGATCAGTTAGAATGAGCTTCAGAAGATTCTGGCCACTCATTTAGCAACAGTTACCTAATGACTCTAACAGAATTGATTCATCATAGATTGGAATTTAACTGTATTTCAGAGATGTTATTCTGTCATCCTTTATGTGCCTATACATAATATGTATGTTGCAGTTTGTGTTTATTTCTTCAAGTGGCATCCAGGTATTTGGAGTAAAGGAAAAAACCTGCTTAGCAATGTAATGAAATTACAGGGCCCCTTATGTTAGGGATGCATCGTCATTTTCATTATAATTCCCCCTCCCCCCCTTATTTTAGGGATTTTATTACTTATCCAGTCCATAGCATGGTCTATTGTGGCAAGTTTCCTTCTGACAGTCCAGTTTTATTAGAAACTTAAAGAAAAAGCACCAAGTGATTTTTTGTTAAACTATAAAGATTTAAATTTAGAAGCACTGCAGTAAGTGGGAATGAACAGGAATTCAAACTAACACTCAATTTTTTTATTCCTTTTTGAGATGTGGGTGCATTTCTGAGGCGTAGTGCCAGTGAAAGAACCCACTAATTGGGTCTTATGATCTTGATCCATCAAAGGCATGCTTAACTTTATGCACTGTGAGTAGTGTGTCAATGGGACTACCCATGGTGCATAAAGTTAAGCATGTGTTTGTCTTTGCTGTATCAGAACCTAAACTGTTAACCCTTTAAATGTTAGTGTATATTTGTGAACATCACAGAAAGCTGTGGCGGGCGCTGGACACACCGCCGCTGAAATGCCGCCACCGAGTGCGGCTGCTGGAAAACTGACCGCGGAAATGCTGCTGAAAAACAGCAGTGGCAAGAACCGTCGGCGCTGGTGTGTCCTGCGGGTGCACAAAAACGTCCCGGTGGGCGCCATGGCACCCGCAGGCACTGCATTGGGGACCACTGATCTAGTATATCTAGTAGATCAGATATTTAGTACTAGTTATATCTTTCAAGATATAAGTAGTATCTTGCAGGATTGGGCCATAACTGTCACCTTCAATGTAGTATTTGGACTCTTGGCCGAAGAATGTTGCACCTTTATGATTCTGATACATACCTTTTACCTTTTGATGTGATTCCTTTTCTGTGATACAGCATATGTGTTACCATACTGAATATGTAAATTAATTACTGTAGTTTTTTCTCCAAGTTTTGTGCATTTGATTATTCAGGAGGCAGGCAGCTGAGTCAAGTTTAGTTGTGTGTGTTTTATTTTTAGCTCATTGCATCTAGCTTTTTATTGACGCTGTCCATCTTCTGTTGTATTACTTCTGTCCCTTTACAAGACGATATGAAATAACATAACCTGACATGTCAATATCTTTGTTTGGTTTCATTTATCCATGTCATTTACCTTGTTCATCCCAGACCTGAGTTAAAGTCAGTTGTTCATGTTTTTCAGTATAAACACTGAACTTTTCCCCTGTATTTGGCGCTGGTGTGATGTGGTCTTGTGGAAGATTACCAGCTGTCTGAATTATGATGCACCATTAACATTTGAGCTATAAGGAGGAAAGACAAGCAGATGAAATGTGTTTGATATTAATGATGAGGGCTAGTTTCAGGAAACAAGAAGTAGATTCATAAAGAGGGTAAAACCTATGTTGGCTACAGCTGTCCTGCATGAATGTCTTTTGCAAAACATTTCCTGGCCTTCTGATCCAATTAATACCAGATTCATTCCTGACTTCATTTTGCAGTTGCATTTCTTGCGGTAGTGTAGCCATCTTTTAGGATCATGTACTCACAGGAGGCCTGATTCTCCATTGCCCTGAAGATTGTAAAGTAATTTATATTAACATTCTGATCTGGCAGCATTTTACACCAACCTTACACGAGTGTAATTGAATACAAAAGGTGCAGGGCAATGGACAATCGGACCCAAGTTGCACTGTTTCCCTGTATTACCTCCACCGCCACCCCGTTGTCCTCTGCACTTATCAGTACAACTTTAACAAAAGCCTGTTTGGTGGGAGCAAATAAGCATAGGTACAATCCAAGTGTTAGAAGATCATTATCACAATGGAATAATTGCGTTTTGGTACTTGTTTTGATTTGTTAGCTGGAAGATTAGTTTAAAAGCAGGAATGAAAGTGAATTTGTTGTGTAGATGATTATTGTAGGCTGCCGAAGGTTATTTATGGATTTTTACTTACAGTACATGTTTAAAGGAATTCCCTCTGTGACTTAGGTAGCAGTGCAATTTACGGCGTTTCAGATACAGTAAGTAACTAAATAAATAATTCTATTGGCTAGAACTGAAGGAGGAGGAGAAATAAAAGGGAAGGCCACCCTGATTTGTTGGCTTTAAGTTTCAGTTGGAAATTTAAGCAAACGGATAAAAAAATAATGCACGCTTTGCACGGGAAAAATAACCTGACCCCAATGTCTTTCACATTAATCATATCATGTTACTGCAGGAGAAATGCCTGCATAATCAGATACACTGCAGGTTTTTTTTGTTATATAGTATGTTTTAAAATAACTAACCTGACACTTTTCCCCTTCTGCTTGCAAATCAAACCAAAACAAAATGAGCAACGAAGGATAAACTGTGCATCAGCTGGGAATCTAAATATTGGGGTGCTGCTGAATGCAGTGGCACTGTGTAAGTGTTTTAGATGGAAGTGAAAGTGGGACTGGTGTGCTCAGTTTAACCAGCAAGCTTGAGAGGTAGTGTAGTTTAAGGGCCAGCCTGCTGATGAAGTTAAGAGTTGCTGACAGGTCAGGGACAAACTTTGAAATGTAGAGAGGGAATTGATCCTGGCACTGGAGCTCCTGGAGATGTTGTGGGAGTTCCATTTGTGGAGGACTTTGCAGGAACTTAGAGAAAATTCTGGCTATAGGTCATATATTCTGACGTTCAGCTTTAACTGGCTACAGAACTCGTAGTTGTTCACTGTTGAGTCCTAAGGGCTTGGAGGTCAATTGTGTACAGGAAAAAAGGAGTTTAAAAACATATAGTGCTTCACTCAGGTTTATATTTGACTGATTTGACTGTATTGAACTAAATTCTCTGAAATGCTGTGACTATAGAACTGCACTGTTTACTGTGTTGGGCCCTTAGTTTCGGTGTCTCCTCTTCTGTGCTAGAAAATCATGGGTTGCTAAAAGTATCTTGAAATAAAATTAGCAGCGTGATTGATTGCAGATGAACAGACAAGTTTATTCCCAAACTGGTTTTTTGTTTTTTTTTTAAATTATCACTGTAAAGAAAACAGTCTTCTACATTATGACTCTCTTGGGTGTCTCAGCCATACAGCGTTTGACCAATAAAAGTGCCCTTGCATAGTTCTATAGGCACACACCGATTGTGACTAGTTGAGCTTTCCTTCTGCTATGGTTGTGCCATTATGGGGAGATTGTAAGGAGAAGATTCATAGAGCTCCTAGTATCCATCTCAACTGCTGGTTAGTTACCTAAATTTGGATACTGAGTTCATATTGAAAACAGACTCCTCCTACTTTACTTCTAAAATGAACCATTCTTCTTCAGAACCTGAGGAGGCCTTTGATCGATAATTATTTGGTTGATAATCATTTTCTTCTGCTAGGTAAAATAGAAGCATCTGCATGTCTGGTTACGTAAAACTAAACAAATTTCTGAACAAAGGAACCAAGATTTTCTTGCCAGGCAGCAAAGCATTCCCTAATTAAAATTTCTGGAAACTCATCAGACAGATTTCATACCTTTTCAAACTGCAGTACACTAGTATTGACCTCAGCCCCTCTCCCCAACCCCAAAAAAGACAGCTTAGTATGCTATCTAGACTATAAATGGCATTTCATCAACCTATGCAAGCACTAGTTAATGCTTCTCTCCAAGTCTTCACGGCATAATAGGTGGCAGCATGGAAATCATGGTTTGATAACACATTTGTTGAGTAGTTCTTCCTTTTTTTAAATAGCCAAAAGGGGAAAGGGATCCTCTCTTAATCCAGAGTACTCTCTTCTTTGATAAAACCTGTGCAAGGAGCTACAAGAGGCTGGAAAATAACTCAGGGTTGACTGGAGTCCTTTGTACAGAGAAGAGGATGGGCTTGGAGCTGTGGAGTTTTCAGCCATCTGGATTTAGGAGGATCCACAAGAAGAGGAAACCCTAGATCAGTGTGGGCAGGGGCTGACTAAATGGAAGACTTCCACTTTGTGTTGTTCATTTGCCTTCCCTGTAACTTTTGGATGGGAGCCCCGGCGTTTGTGCATTAGTAGCCATGGAAACAATGTGGGGGCATTACAGATCTGCAGAAGACAAAGAGAGGTTAAAGCCCTGCTTTGTCCGCTCCTGTAAGCCCAAAATTCAGCATAGCCCTAGTGGAAGTGCTTTTGCCATGTGTAAGGAGTGGGGAGATGCTGCTACTGTCAAGACAGTGACCTCTTCTCCCTCTGCAGTGATGGGAATGTGGGCCAGCAAAAGATCCCTTCTGTTCCTGGAAGCAAAAGGGCTGATCTGGGTCTTGGACAAGAACAGAAAGGATCCAGTCCTACAAGATGCTGAGCACCCTCACTTTGAGAGATGAGGATGTTCAGCAATGCTGAAGTGGCATTATGCAGCTTTGGAGGATCAGGACCCAGAACAGTATAGGCACTGAGTCTTCGAACATCTGTCTCTGCTTGTGCTATGCCTGAATTTTTACGACTGAGAATGGCATGCTGGAAGTTTTTTATGCAGGGTCTCCTCTGGTGACCAGGCTGACCTGAGTTTGAAACAAAGAAGTTACAGTTTTGAGGAACAGAAGAAGAAGCTCTTATACATGGAAGAGTGGCTTATTTTGCATCTCTTGGAAAACTTAAAAAAAAGTAGTGTGCTTGGCTACAGCTGTATTAAACTTTCAGGGGTTTTACTGAAACTGCATTTATTACACTGATCATCTATATTATATCTGCAGACTAAACTGAAAGGACTCAACCCCTGGTAGATCTCTAAAATAAAGAGTAGCTGCTCTTGAAGAGATTACATGTTGATATTCATAGTTCTTTCCCACTGAGAAATTATTCTGTCTGTTCTCCAGTGCACTTGGAGTTATTTTGTAAAGTAACACTGTTTCCAGCGCTGGGTAGCTTAAGAGCCCGATAATATAACTGTCTTTAAGGCAGATGCTACAGTAGGGAGAAGCAGCAGTTGTTCTAGGATGACTATTGTCCCTTTCACAGAAAGACCATACTTTAATATTAAAATAAAAAACATTATATCGACTAAGGAAACGTCAGAGTTGAAGGAAATCTTTAAAAGCTCTTCTTTGGAAAAGTTTGTTCTATTGACATTTCTAAGTTAACGACATTGGCATATGTCTTCTACAGTGGAAGAGTATACCAGATGTTGGGGGTCAGATTACGGTGGGGATGTAGACCAGAATGTTCAAACTTGGGTGCCAAAGTTTAGGCCCTTACATCCATATTTAGGCACCTAAATAGGTGGCCTGATTTTTCAGGGTTGCTGACATACCTCAGCCTTTAAGTCAGTGAGAGTTCTGCCATTGATTTCAGTAGGAGCAGGGTCAGGTACATAGCAACCATCTCAATGTTAAGATGCAAACAGGTCATAGCTCCTCCCTCTTCTTTTTCTTTTCTTGGCTACGTTAAAATCACATTATGGAATGACGGTGCCGGCTAAGTGAACTTCACACGTGAATGTGACAGAAAATGCTGATTGTAGCACTGGCTATTTTAGGGCATGCTTGCATCGAAAAAGACCCACAGTGTGATCAGCACAGACTACTGCCAAGTTGCTATTTCATGTCCTTAGTGGCTGGCGCTGATGCATGGTTTTGCTGTACTAAGACTCCTGTTAGTAATTTTTGTTTTTAAATATGGAGTATAAGCTTTAAGTAAGCCAGTATTGGGTGCTGAGCAAGATTGATTTTATGAGGACTGTGCTGTAATTTGCTGTGTTATGCACCAGGAAGTTGAGAGCATTAAGATAAAATCTTTAAATAATGTGCAACAAATTCCTATGCTCTAGGAGTAACCGTTATATGCATTCTGTTGAGTAATTATAGAGTACAAAACAGATTTGATATTGGAATTGTGGCTTAATCTCTTTCATTCCATTCCATTTTCCCCTGTGGTGGTATAGAAAAATAGGAGGTATATTTTGTTTTCTAATGTGAGAACACAGGCTCACTGTAGCCTTCCTTTTAATGTTGCTTCACAGGGGAGAACTTTATTTGGTAACTTCCATTAATGCTAATGAGAGTTATGCACATACAGTTCACCTGCACGATGATAGGGGAGAAGAAAAATATCTTTAAATTCTCTATACTCCAGAAAATATTACTCTAAAATGTGCAGTATGTCACAGGGAGTAAACTAAAAACATGGGCTAGCATAGTGGTTCCACTTGAACGTTCACCTGTAGCTAATATGTCTGCCGCCACCTCCAGCCCCAAAACAAGTATATGTAACAGTCATTCTAAAATGTGGCCTTTATCCTTTGTATTACAAGAAATAGAGCATTTCTTGAGAGTAATTAAAAACATGGCCCAATGATAGATACTGAGATTATAAAACAAAACATACAGGTCACTAATGTAAAGTTGAATTTTAGTAGGTTTTTCTTTATGCTTATGATTAATACACTCTTCCATTTAAAGCCATTAGGTATAGTGCTGTAATTGATTTAAACTAAGTGCAGTTAATATTTTTGATTATAAATTTCAGACATGCTAGTAAGAAATCATAAAAACAAAGAAGCTCCCCCTCAACAATTCTTCATGTAAAGCGACCACAATTTCATATTAGCCTCCATACAAAACAAGTGGCAGATTCTTTTCATGCAGTCAGATTTTGCTAGTTAGTTGTGTGTGTGACACCTAGTAAAGACTGGTTGAGTGTTATGGAATTACAGTAAGTATGGTAATATGAGATTTTGTGACACATCTTTTGTAAGGGTTTCTATCAAAAGGAAGAAAGTAAAGGGCTGTACTTAATCAGTATAAATGTCAGTAGCATATTTTAATAAATTCTTGATTTAGCTTGGACTGTTTGCAATTGCATATTTAAAAGGAATCTGCCACCCCCTTTCGAAGGTATGTGACATTTAAAAGATCTGTAAAGAAGATTGGTTTGACAGCTTCAAATTACATTTGAAAGAGTTTTTTCCCCTTTCAAAACAGAAAATGAACACTTCCTATTTTAAATGTCACTGCAAAGACATAAACATATTTAATCGAATTATATATTTAATTTATGTAAAATGTAATTTTTTATTCATGCAATAGACTTTCTTGTTACATTTTAACCGTCTCGGAAGCTTAGCAAAGTTAGTGATTTGAAACTACTGATCCTTCTGAATCAATCATTGTTTAAGAATTTCTCAAAATCTTTAAAAATTAAGTTTAGGCTTATTATTGAGCCCCACTGGATCCTGATATTTTGTTACCCTCTGGCTTGCTTGCTTTCATGAACAGAGTTTGGAAGTTTATAGTGCAACTGTATAGCATAATTAAGGGGAAAGTATCACTCAAAGAGATTTGGTAAGACTGTCATATATTTCCTGGATGAAAGAAAGCATTTGGATACCTGGGCCAGACACTGACATCTAGTGCGTAGTGTGTACCGTTGTGTACTTGGACTCCTGAGCTTGAGTAGATTGTCTAAGATGCACAGCAATACAGTATGGCTTATTTGTATATGGTCACTATCACATAATTACTTCTAGTGCATAGCTGTTACAACACTGAGTTGTTTTAATAAGGGGTGAACTTAGGCAATAACAATGGAAGAAGTGAGGCAAGTAGGGTGTGGCAATAGGATAATAATACTTAGCACCTTCTGTTGCTTCACAAAACCTCTGTGGGGAAGGTAAGTACTACTATCTCCATTTTATATTTAGAATATTAGAGCTCTTTATCCTCCCAGGCCATTGTGGGTTGAGTACTGATGGATGAGGCCATCTCTGGGGTCACAATGAGTGGAACTATGGCAGTGGGGGGAGGAGAAGCAGCCCTAAAGAAACCGCTGGACTGAAAGAGGGTTAGGATTTGGTGCTGCAGGCTTGGGTTGTCATGGCATGCACATTGAGGGCAGCGGTCAGATGTCTGCAACAGTCCAGCCAGGTCCCCAGAGGATAGGGACAATCAGATAGGCCTGCATTCCTGGCATCAGCACTGGGGTACATCTGGGATCCCCACGTACAATATCAGAATAGCTGTTTGTTCTTCTCTGTTTCAGCAAAGAGATTCCTGTGGTTCAAAGTAGTGGGCAGCAAACCAGTAGTCTAAACCAGACTGGCTACTCTGCCCTTCAAAAGTGGGCTTCTTTTCAGAGAAAGAGATGGCAAAGACTGAGCAGCTGCTGTCGGGCTCAATGAACCAAGGCCTGCCTCAGGACAGGCCTACATAGTCAGGAGGTGCCACCCATCTTAGCACAGGCAGAGGCCCTCTGGCCAGGAAAAAGGGAATAGTGTTGGATCATATTAAAGAAGTTCTGTATTAAAATCACAAATGAGTTTGATTCCCCAGAGTTTAAATTCCAGGGTATTACTAATTAAGAGGTCTCTTGGTTTTTGGTACTGTTTCTCTCCTTCTATGTGTGAAACTTGCAAGCTGCTAATTGTGTTAGTACATTCTAAGACAGGGTCTATTCTCAAAGCAATTCACAGAGAGAGAGACTCAAAACAATACTCTAACAACAGAAACAGCACCCAGAGACTCCCCGCCCTTTTGTTGTATTAACCATTGTGATTAAAATAGAGATAGAGGATGTATGTGGATGGATGCTTGGTGTGGATAATAACTGAATCATCAGGGATGTGCCAGCCTAAGAATCCAGTGTCCATCGGCTGAAGAAGGCGTCAAGTGGAAATAACCAGAGGACCCCCCGGAGGGCAGACTGGAATCCACCCAACAGCCTCAAGAATGGGAGAACCAAAGAACAAGATAACATCTTGGAGCCGTCAGGAATGTGCTATCTGCTGATTGATTCAGCAACAGCATGATGAAGCAATTCCCATAGACTGGCATAGGAAGAAATTCCTATAAAAATAGACTCTAAAAAGTGAGAACTTTGGGGTCTGATTCTGCAAACCAACTTCCAGGAGCATCAGATGAGCATCTGACAAGGCCCTGCTCCCTCCTCATGTCCAGGCCACCTGGCCAGTGGCTTGGCATGAGCAACTCTAAGGCTGGTAACTATGATAACAACCTTGCAGAACCTGTGTGTGTGTGTGTGTGTGTGTTTGTATGAATGAATGTGTGAATAAATATGAGATTGAATGGAATGTTATAACTATAACTAACTGCTTACTATGATTCTTTCTGTATTCACAATAAATGTGGTATTTTGCCTTTTTCCCTTTAATAAGATCCTGCTGGTTTTTATTTTATTGGTACAACAATAGAATCATCTTAGAAACTAGAGGATTCAGCTGTTTTAGTTCCCTTCATACCCCTGGGTATATCTGCAAGCTCCATGCAAATGGCCTGATGAAGTGCAGACCAATGCATGAAATCCATCAGCTGGGTACAGTCTATAGAATTTCACCAAATTTGAACCTAGAATAATGCTGGGTGGGGCATCCACAGCTGGTGAGTCACTCAGATTGCAAAAATCCATATTGCAAGTCACAGAATCATACAGTCTGCAGGTCTTAGACTTAATGGCAGTGGGCTTCCAAGGGGTTTCCCAGTTGTTCCTTCAGCCCATTTGTATGTAACCAACCCAGGTGTTCCTGCTGTCCCAATAGTAAATATACTCAGAGAACTAACTGACTAGAACTCCTTCCAAAGGTACTGGGACCCCTGGAGTGGAGTCTGACTGGTGAACACATATCAAAGGGGTGCCCTGTAAGTTGGAAAGTTTTGACCACAGATGCCAGGCTAGATTGCCTGGCCATCCATAGAGCCTTTTGCTCAGACAGGACTAACAAATTAATAGGTGGTTAATTCTATGTCAAGGGCCAAGGAAAGGCCACACACCCATCTCAAAATTGATCAAAGAACTCATCAAAGGTGCTTACTTTAACTTGGGTGAAATCCCACAACCTTTAGTCCCTTGGTGTGAGAATAGCATTGTCATGGAAACAGAGAAGAGAGGCATTGTTGGAGACCTGTAAGGTAGCTACTGGACCCAAGTACATATCATTTCTAGGCACTAAATCAGTGTAGGTGCATTGGTGTCTGTGGCATTTAGTAGGATGGTGTTGCATGCGGCTGTTAGATACTGATCTTTCCTAATTGAAAAATATGTACTGCTCTTGGGAATTCTGGATCTGGATTGGTATAGAATAGTGGTTCCCAAACTTGTTCTGCTGCTTGTGCAGGGAAAGCCCCTGCCGGGCCGGTTTGTTTATCTGCCGTGTCCACAGGTTCAGCTGATCGCGGCTCCCAGTGGCTGCGGTTCGCTGCTCCAGGCCAATGGGGGCTGCTGGAAGTGGCACGGGCCTAGGGACGTACTGGCCGCTGCTTCCAGCCGCTCCCATTGGCCTGGAGCAGCAAACCGCAGCCACTGGGAGCCGCGATCGGCCGAACCTGCGGACACGGCAGGTAGACAAACCGGCCCGGCCCACCAGGGGCTTTCCCCGCACAAGCGGCAGAACAAGTTTGGGAACCACTGGTCTAGAAGACTGAAACTGTGTGTACCTGTTAATTATTTTAAATTTCCTCTAACAGTTTAGACCCCCTCTTTCAGCTAGACCCTGTGTATGAGGGCATGATGTCATCAAAAGGTTTTTTATTGTCTCCCACTGAAGGCTGGGAGAAACTATAATAAGCTGGTTGAAAAAAATTGGATTTTTAAATTTTTTGATGAAAGCATTTTTGCACAAAAAATATTCCTGTTTTTGACCAGCTGTAACAATAACCCAAGCATATGGACTGGTCTAGAAGATGTCCAATAAACAAATGAGTAAGCAGGGAAAATTTCCACTTTATTACTCTTGCATGTTTAAATGGAAATATGTATCCTTTGGTATTGTTTTATTGCAGATTTAATATTAGATGTGTTACAATATAAAAATTTATATTTCCACTGAAATATATAGCAGGAATAAAATTTCAAATAAAAGGTAAATTTGACATTTTGACATTTGACATTTTGTGTAGTCATTCTCATGCTAGTTATATAACATATTGGGTATTAACTTGATATGATCAGCCAAAAATGAAGAGAAAGCTGCGTCCGCAGGATTTTTAGAGGAAACCCTTACCACTGACATTCAGATGTTCAGGAGTCCGTCTTAGCTGCTATATACTTTACTATGAATTGTAAAAGTAGAGGTTGCCTTGAAAAATTAAGGTCCTGAGAACCTGATTTTCTAAGTAAAATATTTTAGGCTCTGTGGGCTTTTTGAAAATATATTTACATTGCATTTCAGAAAGGTACAGTTTTTAAAAGTTATTATTAGGGCTGTCAAGTAATTAAAAAATTAATCACAATTAATCGCATTGTTAAACAATAATAGAATACCATTCATTTAAATATATTTGGATGTTTTCTACATTTTCACATATATTGATTTCAATTACAACACAACACAAAGTGTACAGTGCTTACTTTATATTTATTTTTGATGACAAGTGTTTGCACCATAAAAAGACAACAGAAATAGTATTTTTCAATTCACCTAATACAAGTAGTTTAATGCAATCTCTTTATTGTGAAAATTGAATTTAAAAATATAGAATTACATAAAAAAATACTACATTCAAAAATAAAACAATGTAAAATTTTAGAGCTTGCAAGTCCACTCAGTCCTACTTGTTCAGCCAGCCGCTCAGACAAATAGGTTTGTTTACATTTGCAGGAGATAATGCTGCTCGCTTCTTGTTTATAATGTTACCTGAAAGTGAGAACAGGTGTTCTCATGGCACTGTTGTAGCCGGTGTTGCAAGATATTTATGTGCCAGCTTCAACCACCATTCCAGGGGACAACATCCATGTTGATGACTGGTTTGGCTTGAAAACCAGTGTGGACTGACGCATGTTCATTTTCATTATCTGAGTCAGATGCCACCAGCAGAAGGTTGATTTTCTTTTTTGGTGGGTCGGGTTCTGTAGTTTCTGTATCAGAGTGTTGCTCATTTAAGGCTTCTGAAAACATGTTTCCTAACTTGTCCCTCTCAGTTTTTGGAAAGCACTTCAGATTCTTAAATCCAGTGCTGTAGCTATCTTTAGAAATCTCACATTGCTACCTTCTTTGTGTTTTGTGAAATCTGCAGTGAAAGTGTTCTTAAAATGAACAAGATGTGCTGGGTCATCATCTGAGACTGCTATAACATGAAATATATGGTAGAATGTGGGTAAAACAGGGCAGGGGACATACAATTCTCCCCCCAGGTGTTCAGTCACATATTTAATTAACGCATTATTTTTTTAACGAGCATCATCAGCATGGAAGCATGTCCTCTGGAATGGTGGCTGAAGCATGAAGGGCACATAAATACATTGCAGTGCTGGCTACAAAAGTGCCATGCAAATGCCTGTTCTCAATTTATGGTGACATTGTAACTAAGAAGAGGGCAGCATTATCTCCCAAAAATGTAAACAAACTTGTTTGTCTTAGCTATTAGCTGAACAAGAAGTAGGACTGAGTGGACTTGTAGCCTCTGAAGTTTTACATTGTTTTGTTTATGAGTGCAGTTATGTAACAAAAAAAAATCTGCATTTGTAAGTTGCACTTTCAGGACAAAAGGATTGCACTATGGTACTTGTATGAGGTGAATTGAAAAATACTATTTCTTCTGTTTATCATTTTTACAGTGCAAATAGTTGTAATCAAAATATACACTGATTTAAATTACAACATAGAATACAAGATATATATGAAAATGTAGAAAAACATCCAAAATATTTAATAAATTTCAATTGGTAGTCTCTCTTGTTCAACAGTGCAATTAAAACTGCAATTAATCGCGATTAATATTTTTAATCGTGATTAATTTTTGAGTTAATTGTATGAGTGTGATTAATTTACAGTCTTAGTTATTGTCCATCCTGAATGTCCTGTGCTGTGAGAGAAGTTAAATCTAAAATTAGAGCAGTTAAATCTAAAATTAAACCCTATAGAGCACCAGTTGCACAGCGAACTACATCTCTCCACCACATTACTACCTTGAATAGGCCAGAACCTCAGCTGTCTGGAGCTCACTATAACCTCAGTAAAGTCAAGCCAAGTTACTTTTAAAAAGATGCCGTTATATAATCAGCCCCATTATCCCTTGCTAGAAGCTTTCTGTTAAGCCCTCATTAACCCACTAAATAATATCAAAAGATCTTTTGTGCAGAATAGACAGAAGTCCTGCAATCACAATACCCAATGCAAAACAATGAAAAATGCAGCAATAAGTACTTTAGCCAATGCAGTATATTAAAATCTCTGTGTGCAAATGTTAGCAAAGGGAGTCTAATACCAACAGTGAGTGTAACTGAAGTCACATAAGACTTGGCTTCCTTTCACAAGCAACCTGTAGGAATATGAAATAGCTGAAGGCAAATGAGTCTAAAACAAGAGCAAAACCAGTACAAGTTTGATCAGCAGAGTCTGACATTTCAGTGCTCAACAATTCCTCTGGACTCAATGTCCAAACTGCATCACAGTCTCCTGATATAGTTATAAGTTGCTCCACTGAGCCTGGATTCCAAAGTGTAGCCACTTTTTCCTTGTGAGTTACTTGGAACTTGTGTAGATACAGTAACGAATTATTAACGTTTTTGAAAATTAATTTCCCAAGGGATGTGGTGGAAGCCCAGTTGCACACGATGTTTAAAACTACACCGGACAAAGCCACAGAAAATATACTAGAGGGAGCAATCCTGCATTGCTCCTGCAAGTGTGACTTGATGACCTAATATGTTTCTCTTTGCCCATCAGCAAGACTTTCCTATCTCGTTGCCTAGACCAGAAAAACATGGGATGTCAGGAGGAGGGAAGTCTCATCATACAGGGTCTTCCATGTTTGCAGCATGGTACTTAATTTCCAGTTCAAAACATGAGCTCATGGTCTCTTTGATTTATATTTGTGAAAAGCTTTGATGACAAAAACCACCATATAAATACTAAGTCTTATTGTTTTATTGCTGTTATTCAGTTAGTAACTGTGATATCTATAAAAGTGGTTCACCTCCCCAGAGGCCTAGGCTGGCGCGGGGCTGTCTTTCTGATACCGGCCTCTGACAGTGGAGGGAGTTAACAGGGGAGTCTGCACTCTGGTCACTCTTCCAGCAATTAGTTACACGGAGAAGGCTGATTGGGGTAAGTGAAGTTAATTATCTAACTGGGGGACTGGGCAAGCTAAAGAGACAATTGGTCCATCTGCTCAAGACTGATAAGAGAGGCACAGGAAGGAAGTGCGGGGAGAGAAGCAAGACTAGCTGAGCCTTGAGTCAGAGAGATCTTCAGGAAGGGAGACTTCTTCTCCTGTTGGCTGAGGAAGCAAGGAAAGTAGCACAAAACTGTAAAGCTGTTGGTGCAGTGGCCTGAAATTTTCAGCATGGTGCGGCTATCCAACCAGAGAAGTCTGAGGATGTTTCTGTGGGGTAAAAAAGCAGGGGCAGAGCTGACCATGTACTGCTACATGGTCCAACACACTTTTATTTTTGGTCATGCGAAAAGGACCCCTAGTTGTGTCTGTGTAATTGGTTTGGCAAGTTCTAGTGCTCCTTCCACCCAATGGTCTGTGCAGTAGAGCATCCCAGTGTGTATTGCCTCATGTGTGCATGTCTTCTGGGCACCATGGGCCTGTTAGAGTGCCCACTGAAATTAGTGGGAACCTTTCTGTTGGCTTCAACAGGATCAAGTGCAGTATTCAATGCTCAGGCCCTCTGGTATTGCTAGCCAGACTTTCTTAAATGCCTTGGTACAAATAGGGATACGCAGCGTGGTTCGAATGGACAGACAAACGTAATTGTATCGGCAGAAAAGCAGCTGTGTGGAAGCCAAATTAATTATGTCTCTTGTCATTGATTGAGGTGACCATGCCTCTAACTGGGTACGAAATCACAGTTAAGAATTATAGTGTGGACTGGGCTGTAATGGGTGTGAAGTGCTTTCAAATCCTTGGATGATTGATCTAAAATTTGAAAAACGCACCCTATGAGTTCAGAGTGCTGTACGAAAGTGCTTAGGATTGGCCTGACTTTGCCCCCATTTAAGTCATTGGGAGTTGTTAGGATTTTCAGAAGGAGTCCGCTATCAGTAAAGTATCAAGTATAATAATAATAATACTTATTAATTATTATTATAAAGGTGATGCGGGAGTATAATATACTTTTTTAACAGTAAATGAAATTAATAGAAAAGTGCACCATTTTAAAGATATCCCTGTTTGTTTATCTTAGTGGGAAAACCCTGCAACTTTCCATTTTAACTAAGTGACAAGTTCATTAAAATGTTTGCCAGTTTTGTTACTTTTTCAATTTTTCTACTGGCCCTGGGTACAACTGAGTACAAAAGAGAGTCTCAATGTGTGTGTGTGTGTGTTTTGCTTTTTATATACAATTTTACATTCTTATAATTTAAAACCAACTGGACAGATTTTTTTTTGACTGCAGATTTTCCATAAAGATTCCCTCCTGTACTAAGACTCCTGCATGTTGAGTTTTTGCCTATGGGGAATTTTTTTCAAAAGAGTTTGCTAAACCTCTGAATGTAGAGGGGGAAGCTGATAATGAAGTGATGATAGGTCCTTAAATGTTGTATTACAAATGTGGCTGTATATGAATATGGAAAGAGTTAGTTCTTCGAGTGATGGTTCCTATATGTGTACCAAACGTGAGTGCATGTACGCCCTGGAAATTTTCAGCAGCAGTGTCCGTTGACCCATGCAGCCATCCTACATCGCCATCGGCAAAGTTATAAGAGGCCATGTGGGGTGACATGCCCTCAGTTCCCTCTTACTGCATGGTCAGAATTGGAAGCCTCTCTTTGTGTGCTCGCAATTGCTACGAGAACGATTGTCCATTGTACATAGTTAGTTAGTTAGTCTCCTTTTTCTTCGTAGTAAACCTATAAATAGTTAGTCGGTTAGTATAAATAACTTATAAATAAGTTAGTATAAATAAATAAGACCCCCATAAGGGGTCTTCCTTGACCGAGTTGGGGGATTATGTCCCATGATCCGAGGTTTAAAAATTGTTTCACGTCCTTGATCATTTTCTGTAAGTGACGAGCACACTCATTGTCTTTATTGCTTGGGTGAGGCGCACCTTGCAGCGTGCTGTGATTGTCCTGATAGGCCCACAGTGGCCTTGGCAGTTCTGGTTCCCTGATCTACTTGGACTGTCTGTGCAGCAGCTGATCAGCCTCCCCACTCTGCCGAACCTAATCATCCAAGACAACGGCAGGATTCACGACTCCAACCCAGGCCCGCTCCAAATCACGGCCTGGTTTTTGGATGAGGCTTGAGTGTAGACAACGCCTGTTGTCACCCGTCCACCGTATACGTACACACAATAGATGGGAATCCATGAGGGTGTGCTACACAGCACAGTGGAAACACTTCACCTGGGCGCAATGCCACCACCTCCCCCTCCAATCTGTTCCTGTGCCTAGACTACCTCCTGGAGCTCAAGAACTCAGGTCTTGCACTCAGTTTGATCCATGGCACTTAGCCCCCCCAGTGGACAGATGGTCAGTATTTATCCATCCTACTACTGCCCAGTTTCTGAAGGACCTGACAAAGTGCTTCCCACAAGTCCTTACTCCTATCCCATCCCATGGACCTCAACCGTGTGCTGTCTGTCCTCACTGGCCTCCCTTTGAACCACTGGCTACAAGTTCCCTTGCTCATCTATTCATGAAGGCCCTCTTCCTTGTGGCCATCACTTCTGCCTGGAGGGTCAGCTAACTAGTGGCCATGATGGCTGACCAACCGTATACTGTTTTTCACAGAGACTCCTTGTGCCTTCACCCTAAGTTCCTGCCAAAAGTCGTCTCTGAGTTCCATCTCAACCAGTCCATCCATCTCCCGGTTTTCCGTTCTAAACTGCATGACACTCCCGCGGATAGGACACTGCACTCCCTGGACATTCGCAGGGTGCTGGCCTTCTACTGGAACAGGACCCGCACCTTCCCAACCCTCTTTGTGGCCATTGCAGAGTGGTCAACAGGAGAGGCCCGCTCCTCGCAGCATATATCCAAATGGATGTCTGAGTGCGTCGCGGAGTGCTGTGCATGCCAGTGTCACACCACCCGCCAGGATTACAGCCCACTCCACGCGGGCACACACTACCCCCTCAGCCTTCCTGGTGGATGTCCCCTGGCATGAGAGCTGGCTTCTGGCAACCTGGCATTCCATCCACACCTTCACCTCATGCTACGGTATCGACTGGGGCGGGCAGTCCTGCATCAGGCCTTACCTGTCACGTCCTCGCACCCGCCTCCAAGCTGATCACTGGTCCTTACTCACCTGCATTTGGAATACATATAGGAACCGTCACTCGAAGAAGAAGGGGAGGTTACTCACTTGTGACTGGAGGTTCTTCGAGATGTGTAGTCATAGGTGTTTGAACTAATGTGTTGGGGGTGCTGCTGCACCACCTGGCTTGAAGTGGTTTCCATTGTATATACAGGGTTTACAGTTTGGTTCAATGACAGGTTTCAGGGTAGCAGCTGTGTTAGTCTGTATCCGCAAAAAGAAAAGGAGTACTTGTGGCACCTTAGAGACTAACAAATACAGCCAAATCGCCGCCCCACTGACACACCTAACCAAAAAGAAACAGCCAAACGCAGTTCAG
Organism: Lepidochelys kempii; assembly: GCF_965140285.1. Lineage (NCBI taxonomy): Eukaryota > Metazoa > Chordata > Testudines > Cheloniidae > Lepidochelys > Lepidochelys kempii. The sequence continues at coordinate 104,014,074 of NC_136386.1, forward strand.
TGGACTGAAGAGTGTCAGAAGGCCTTTAACCAGCTTAAAGCGACACTCCTGTCTGACCATGTGCTAAGGGCCCCAGACTTCGACAAACAGTTCCTACTAACCACAGAAGCGTCCGAGCGTGGTGTGGGAGTAGTCTTAATGCAGGAAGGACCGAATCAAGAGTCCCATCCTGTCATGTTTCTCAACAAGAAGCTGTATGAGAGGGCAAGCCACTGGTCAATCAGTGAAAAGTAATGTTACGCCATTGTCTACGCTCTGGAAAAGCTATGTTTGTGGACGGCATTTCCATCTGCAAACCAACCATGTTGCACTACAGTGGCTTCATACCGCCAAGGGAAACAACAAAAAACTTATTTGGTGGAGTTTAGCTCGCCAAGATTTTGATTTCAACATACAACACATTTCCGGAGCTTCTAACAAAGTGGCTAATGTACTCTCCCGTGAAAGTTTCCCAGAATCAACTGGTTAAAATCGTCCTTGAGATGTGGAAAATATTGTTAGTCTTTATACAGTTAGTAGTATATTTAGAGGTGCATATGTCTTATTAACTCTGTTTTCTCCTAGAGCTCCAGGAAAAAATCACAGCCAGTGTTTCACCCTATCTGTGATTTTGGGGGTGGGGGTGGGGGGTCATAAATATAAAGGGAAGGGTAACCACCTTTCTGTATACATAACTACAAAGTCCCTCCTGGCCAGAGGCAAAACCCTTTCACCTGTAAAGGGTTAAGAAGCTAAGATAACCTCGCTGGCACCTGACCCAAAATGACCAATGAGGAGACAAGATACTTTCAAATCTGGAGGGGGGGAACAAAGGGTCTGTCTGTCTGTGTGTTGCTTTTGCCAGGAGCAGATCAGGAATGCAGCCTCACAACCCATGTTAGTTAGTAAGTAATCTAGCTAGAAATGCGTTAGTTTTCCTTTTGTTTAATGGCTGGTAAAATAAACTGTGCTGAATGGAGTGTATATTCCTGCTTTTGTGTCTTTTACTAACTTAAGGTTTTGCCTTGAGGGATTCTCTGTGTTTTGAATCTGATTACCCTGTAAGGTATTTACCATCCTGATTTTACAGAGGTGATTCTTTTACCTTTTTTTTAATTAAACTTCTTTTAAGAGCCTGATTGATTTTTCATTGTTCTTAAGATCCAAGGGTTTGGGCCTGTGTTCACCTGTACAGATTGGTGAGGATTCTTATCAAGCCTTCCACAGGGAAGGGGGTGAAGGGCTTGGGGGGATATTTTGGCGGAAGATGTCTCCAAGTGGGCTCTTTCCCTGGTCTTTGTGTAAGACGCTTGGTGATGGCAGCATACGGTTCATGGACAAGGCAAAGTTTGTACCTTAGGGAAATTTTTAACCTAAGCTGGTAAGAATAAGCTTAGGGGGTCTTTCATGCAGGTCCCCACATCTGTACCCTAGAGTTCAGAGTGGGGAAGGAACCTTGACATGCTGTAGCTCACGAAAGCTTATGCTCAGATAAATTTGTTAGTCTCTAACGTGCCACAAGTCCTCCTTTTCTAGTTTGGTTCAATGGCTCTCAGCACCTTCACTATACAAATTGTTCCAGCACCTTTGTGTGTGGTCCCTATTTGCATTCCAGTACCTGCCCACCGTTCCCTCTGCTGTGGACTCTCTACATGCAGCGGTAGGAGGGAGACTGAGGTCACTTCACCTCACATGCCTCTTATAACCTTGCCTGGAGCACATGGTGACGTAGGAGGGCCGCGCAGGTCAGTGGACATGGCTGCTGAAAACTTCCAGCTCCAGCGCATGGCGCGCATGCACGCCTGCATTCGGAATACAAAACAGGGACCACACATCTCGAAGCACTTCCAGTTATGGGTGAATAACCGCCCCTTCTCAAGTCTTTTGCTGAAGAAGGGAGAATTCTTACAAAACACATTCATTCTTATTGATTCTGATGAATAATGAATGAAATCAGACTGCACCTTTGGAAAATATATGTAGCTTTTATGACAAAAATATACTCCACTTTTAAAAACAGTGATTTCCCCCATGTGTTAATACTTCTGGGGTAGTCTCTGGCATCACTACATGAATGGTTGTAAAGCGTTGCAGACGATTTTGCAGACGATAGCTCTGTGTTGCAGACGATAGCTCTGTGTTAGTGCTAAGTATCACCGTAATTATTACACGTGTGCAGTAGACCATATGAACACAGGCAACTTCTGTTTGGTTGCATAGTAACAGTGGTAGCACATGGCTGGAAAGACACAGAGTAGTTCATCTGAACGTGTGTCTACTGTGCAGTTTGGACCGTGGCGACAGAGCCAAGATGGAGCCAGGGAGAGCCCTGGGACTGCAGCTGTTTTAGGCTCCAGCCTCACACGCTCCCATTATTTTTATTTTTTAAGTGCTTCATTGCCCGCCTTAAACTTATGAGGGCCTTGAGTTGAGCTATGGAGTCATTTTGCACCCTCAAATCCTTATGATCTAAGTATTCAGTGCTAGAGGCAGGATTAAGCCCTAACCGAGTAAGGCTTAATTAAGAGCAATAGGGACCTAAATGGGCTATGTTATATGGATGCACAGAAGCACTAGAATAAAAGCAGTCAAGGGCCTCTGGCATCACTGCATTCTGTGATCAGTTCCCCTCTCTGTCACCATGTGAACATCTGTAGTCAGACTCTGAGAAAGTGTACATCAGTAGAAAAAAAGGATCTGCAGAAAGACAGGCCAATCCCTCCCACTCCTGCTGTGTGATTAACTTGTGCTGGCCAGAGATGCAGATTTCAAAGGTCATGTTCTAACCTGGATATCTCTTGCACTGAAGTCCATAACATGGCACTCTGGCTAGTGTCTCCCTACATCTTTTAAAAAAATATGTGCATATTTGTTGTAACTTTGCAAATCACAGTGGAGTTAATCAATTTTCACTTTGTGTTGTCAGTTTAACCCTTGGGGTGCCAGCACTTTTCATACTGCCTGCCAAATAAATGCTTAGGAGAATGTGTGTGTGCACGCAGACACATACCATCTATGTATATAGTCTGAAGATCCAGTTGATTAAAAACAAGCAAGTACCATAGGCACAGTGGCATGAAATCTGGAAAGAAAGTCCTGCCTATATAACTGTGAATTTACTATGAAAAGCTAAATACTCTTGGGGTGAGTGTTATGCTCGAGTTTCCTGTGGCTCCTTATGGTAATATTTTTTCTTTTTCAAGTGATTGCTCATGTGTATTCCACAATAGGTGTGCATGCTCGTCATGTGCACCGGTGCTGGAAGTTTTTCCCCTAGCAGTACCTGTAGGGGGGAGCACTCGCCCCCCCCCCCCGGGGCATCTGCATGGCGCGGTATAAGGGGGGCTGTGCTCCCCCCACCCTCAGTTCCTTCTTGCCGCCAGTGAAGGTGCGTCGGAACTGCTCAACTCCAGCTTTGTTGCTGCTCATCCCCAGAACTCTTCGTTTGTTCAGTAGTACCTGTAATTAGCTAATTCAGTTAGTTTAGTTAGTCATTGAGCCTGGGCCAGGGCATGCCCTGCGCCCCAGGCTTTAGGTCGTGCGGCTCTTGTAGGTGCTCAATGCCAAGGAGTGACCTGCACGCGGATTGCCTGCACTGCTTGGGAGAAACCCATATCAGCGAAAGGTGCAAGATTTGCAAGTCTTTCAAGCCCTGGATTAAAAAAGAAAGGGACATTAGGCTCTGGGCCATTCTGATGGAGTCGGTGCTGGCCGAACCGGTACCTGGCACCATGGTGTCGATACGTGGAGACCCTCTGGTACCATCGTGCTGTGGGCACCACTCTCCGTCCATGGGTCACGCCAAGAGGACCGGAAAGACTCCCTCTTTGCAACGGCACCGAGGGAAGTCTGGGACAGAGGCTAGGCCCATGTCAGGTAGTTCTTGATCCCCATCGGGCCCTAGGCCTCCGACTCACGTTGAGTGGAATAGCCCGGCCCCTTCAGAGCAGGCCTCTCCGGATGCCATCTACGCCCGAAGCCGTCCTGGCAGCCAGTGACGTCATGTCCATGTCAGTGCCTGGAGTTCCACTGATGTTGGCTCCAGAGGCAAGCTGCCGCTGGGATCACTGCAGTCACCACCAGCCCGGTACCGGTCTTGGTCGAAGGAACGTTCCTGACACCACTCACCGCCCAGTGACCGTTCAGGGCTCAGTCCATGTGGCTTGCCCTCGATGTCGGCCAGACTGTCTGGATGGGTGCTGTCCAACCGGGACGCCCGGCTCCGCTCATCTTTGCGAAACGAATATCGATGGGACCGTGGCGGACATCGCCAACAGTTCTTGTCTCGCAGGAGATACCGCAGTCAGTCGAGGCATGATCGTCGATGCCGTTCCCCCTCAGACTCCCGTTCCAAGTCTCCACCAAGGCACCGTAGCCCCGGGCGTCGATCACTGGCATCTTGCCGATGCGGGTCTGCCCAGTAAGGCCGTTCGCGGAGCAGCTACTACCGTCGGTGCCGCTCCTCTGCGTCGAGATCGCGGTCCCGTGGCCAACGTAGATCCCGGCACCGCCAATACTCCTGGTCCAGAGGCAGCAGCGGATCATACACCAGCCTGGCCTCCCCTCACAGCCTCCTGTCTAGAGGCCAAGCTAGCCAGTCCGTACAGCTGGCCCCGCCGGTGCTGCAGCAAGCGCAGTGGCACCAAATGTAGTGGTTGGCCCAGTGATACAAGTGGGCACCGTGGCCTCCGGCACAGCCCCCAGTGGGGGCTTGCTCGGTGGCTGGGGCCTTGGAAGCACAGTCGGCGTCCATCTTTAGACTGCCAGAAAAAAGGTTGGCGGGACCTGTGTCCTCCGTACCGTGCCCGGAGTCCGACCAAGTGGTGGATCCTCCAGTGCCGAACAACACCCAAAGCACCTCACTGGCTTCGCCCTGTCCGGAGGAGCTGATTGCGGTCCCGCCCCCCTCCATCCCTCAGGAAGACTACCCGGCTCACCAAGACCTCCTAAAAAGGGTGGCAGTGAGCCTCCACCTTCAGACTGAGGAGATGGAAGGGCCCTCAGACTCCCTGTTTAATGTGCTGTCCCCTTCACCACAGGGCAGGGTGGCCTTGCCGCTCCATGAAGGGGTTGCAAGAATTTCAAAGGCCCGGTGGCAAACAGTAACCTTGTTGGCTCCCATCTCTAAAAAGGCGGAGCGCAAGTACTTTGTACCCGTGAAGGACATGAGTATCTGTATGCCCCCAAGAACAAAGACGCTCGGAGGCTGGATACTTTCGGGAGAAAAGTTTATTTGTCGTCAAGCTTTCAGCTACGATTAGCAAACCGTCAGGCCCTCCTGGGGTTGCTACGAGTTTAACCTCTGGGAATCCCTCCTCAAGTTTGAGGACTCCCTCCGGGAGCGCGATAAGAAGAGTTTAAGGTGCTCGTGGAGGAAGGGACGGGGGCCGGAAGGGCATCCCTGCAGGCCGCTTCAGATGCAGCAGGCACGTCTGCACGGTCCATGGCCTTGGCGGTGTCCATGAGACGGGTGTCATGGCTTCTGCTCTCTGGGTTCTCCAGCGAAGCACAGTCGTCAATTCAGGATCTCTTTTGACGGAAAGGCTCTGTTTGCTGAGGAAACAGACACAAGGCTGCATGGCATGAAAGACTCCCACACGACCCTCCAGACATTGGGCCTCTATGTCCCTCCTCCGGCAAAACCCAAGTCCAGGCCGCAGCAGGCTCCTGCCCAGGCCCCCCTTCTGAAGTACGAGACCGCCCACAAAAAGCAGCGGGACTATAGAAAGCACCCGCAATGGCCTTCCCCCCTAGCCTGGGTCTTCTAAGGGCAAGCAGGCAGGCAAAAGGCGTTTTTGACAGGACGCTTGGGGGTACCCTGCCAGTTCTCAGCAGGGACCTACTCCCAATAAAGCTCCTTTTCTCCAATTGGTTGTGTGCTTTTCTCCTGGAATGGTTGCTGCTCACCTCGGACTGACGGGTCCTCAGCATCATCTCCCGAGGTTACACCCTTTAGTTTACCTCCTCCCTGCCCAACCGCCCTCTAGCCTCGTCCCTTCTGGAGGACCCCTCTCACGAGGCCCTGCTCGAGCAGGAGGTGGGGCGGCTCCTGGACCTAGGCGCTATAGAGGCGGTGCCCAAGGAGTTCCTGGGCAGGGGGTATTACTCTCGGTATTTCCTTATCCCGAAGGCCAGAGAGGGGCTCAGGCCCATCATGGACCTGCAAGGCCTGAACCACTACATGGTGAAACTCAAGTTCCGCATGGCCTCCGTCATCCCCTCCCTGGATCCTGGGGACTGGTACACTGCCCTCGATCTACAGGACGTGTACTTCCACATATTCGAGGGGCACAGACGCTTCCTCCATTCTGTGATGGGACAGAGTCACTGCCAATTCACGGTCCTACCTTTTGGTCTGTCCACTGCCCCCAGGGTCTTTACAAAGTGTATGGCGGTGGTAGCGGCCTATCTCAGACGCCAGGCGGTCCAAATATTCTGATATCTGGACGACTGGCTAGTCAAAGGCACCTCCCAGTTGCAAGTGAGGGATCATGTGGTGCTTCGCCTGTCCACATATACTGCCCTGGGCCTGTTGATAAACAACTGGTTTATCCAAGTCCACGTTAGTCCTGGTCCAATGCATGGAGTTTATCTGAGCGCTATGGGATGCAATGTCAGCCAGGGCCTCTCTCCTACCAGACAGGTTTTAGACCCTGAAAGGGCTCATCGACTCGGTCACAAGGTTCCCGGTGACGACAGCCAGGGTTTACCTGCAATTGCTGGGTCACGTGTCTGTGTGTACATGTGTGGTCCGTCAAGCCAGACTCAGAATGAGGCCCCTCCAGCTCTGGCTGGCCTCGCAGTTCTCCCAGGCCACGGACAGAATGGACAAAGTCCTCACCGTGCTAAACTCCAGTGATCACCTCCCTGCGGTGGTGGTCCATCCCAAACAACATGCTCCAAGGGGTCCCATTCAGGGACAGGGCCCATTTGTTGGAGCTGGTGTCCGACACGTTGGACCTGGTTGGGGGGCCCATGTGGGGAACTTTCAGACCCAAGTCTTGTGGTCTCTACAAGACCTACCCCTTCATATAAACGTCAAGGAACTCGGGGCGGTGCGACTGGTGTGTATGGCCTTCCGCTTGCACCTGGATGGCAAGGTAGTCAAGGTCCTCACGGACAACATGGCCTCGATGTTCTATATCAACAGGCAAGGCGGGGCCCAATCCTTTGCCCTCTGCCACGAAGCCCTCAGTCTGTGGGACTTCTGTATAGCCCACGGCATCTACTTAAAAGCTTTCCACCTGCTGGGTGCCTGGAATGTGAGGGCGGATCGCCTGAGCAGGGATTTTTCCTCTCAGCACGAGTGGTCTCTACACCCGGAAGTGGCTCACCAGCTCTTTCAAAGGTGGGGTACTCCCCAGGTGGACCTATTTGCGACCCGGCAGAACCGACGATGCCCTCAGTTCTGCTCCAGGGGCAGCCTTGGGAGGAGCGCTATCGCCGATGCCTTTACCCTGTCCTGGTTAGGCCAGCTCCTCTACACCTTTCCCCTGTTCCCTCTGATCAGCAGGGCCCTGGAGAAAATAAAGATGGCCAAGGCCAGGGTCCTCCTTGTTGCCCCAGCCTGGCCCAGGCAGCACTGGTACGGAACCTTCTCAGGGCTGGTGGTAGCTCTGTCATGGCAGTTGCAGCTCCGCCCGGACCTGCTCTCAGGATCAGGGCCGCCTCCTCTATCCCAACCTAGCAACGCTTCACCTCACAGCGTGGCTGCTCAGTGGCTAGGTGGTGAGGAAAGGACATGCTCAGAACAGATTCAGCACATCCTCCTCGAACGTAGACGGCCTCCACTCACTGTTCCTATCTGGCGAAGTGGTCTCTGTTTTCGAGGTGGGCAGCAGGTCAGGGTGTTTCCCCGACAGCCGCCCCAATCCAGCTTATCCTTGATTACCTCCTCCACCTGAGGGCCCAGGGACCGGCGCCCTGGTCAGTCAGAGTACACTTGGCAGCTATATCGGCCTTTCATCCCCCGGTGCAAGGGCACACGGTGTTTTCCCATGCTATGACCGGCTGATTCCTTAAGGATTTGGACCATCTCTACCCATATTCCAAGCCCCTGGTTCCACAGTGGGACCTAAACCTGGTGTTGGCTCATCTCACGGGAGCCCCGTTTGAACCACTGGCCACGTGTTCCTGGTCTCACCTCTCATGGAAGGTGGCCTTCCTGGTAGCTATCACGTCGGCCAGGTAGGTCTTGGAGCTCAGGGCCCTAACCTCCGAAACGCCGTATACGGTTTTTAATAAGGACAAGGTCCATCTCCGTTCACACCCTGTGTTCCTCCTGAAGGTGGTCTCCGCCTTCCATATGGGTCAGGACATTTTTCTGCCAGTCCTCTGCTCCAAGCCTCAGGTGACTAGTGAGGAACGCCGTCTCCACATGCTCGACATGAGGCGAGCTCTGGCTTTCTACCTCGAGCAGACCAAACCGTTCAGAAAGTCTTTGCAACTGTTCGTTGCCTCGGCTGAGTGCACAAAGTTTCAGCCGGTTTCCACTCAGCGGCTTTCTAAGCGGATCACTTTGTGCATCCGTTCCTGTTATGAGCTGGCGGGGGTTCTCCTGCCGCCCATTGTGCAGGCACACTCGACTTGGCGCAGGCCTCGTCGGCTGCCTTTGTGGCCCATGTCCCCATCCAGGACATTTGTAGGGCCACCACGTGGTCTTCGGTTCACACATTTAACATCTGAGGATTGGAAAAAAAGCCAACCCTCATTCCTGTTGTCTCAGATTGTCAGCCAAGCCTGAGTGAGGTGGAACTTGCCTCTCATCCCAACCTTAGTAAATATTCACCTCTAACTCCCGCAGTGCCACCTTTTGCATGTGTGCCCTGGAGAATCGCCAACCTTGAGGCCAGCCCTGGGCTTGGTGTTTGCGTGCAGAGTTTTAGTCTTAAGTATTGTAAGCATCCATAGTGCAATTGCCCTCCTGGAAAGAGAGGGTTATAATGGAAACTTAGACAGACACGTAACTACCGTGCTATGAGCAGTACAATACCACTGTAATGTCGTGAAATCTTTTAACTTCTGATTATGTTTTAAAAAAAAAAGTGTTACAGTAAACTGACATTTTCCTCTTGGTGTTTGACTGACTATCAACAAGAGGTTTTGGTTTGTGGTTTTGGTTTTTGATGGGATGAGATGAGGGTGGTTTCTATATTTTGCCCTAGGATAATTCTTTAAAATTAATATATTAGAGATTTTAGAAAAAGGAAAAAGTGCAGGTCTGCATTTGGGAGGGAGTTGGGTTGGCTAAGTCTGCATCAGAAAACCCCTTCCAAAAGAAACCCCTGCCAATCATTTCCTGCCCACCCCTACACCCTTACTCCCTCTGGGCATGAATCACCTTGAACTTTCCTTCGTGGCCAGCTCACTCTATTCCAGCCTGCTCCAGACATCCTTTACCACCCCCACCCCCCCCAATAAAAAGAACAGGCGTACTTGTGGCACCTTAGAGACTAACAACTTTATTAGAGTATAAGCTTTCGTGGGCTACAGCCCACTTCATCTCCCCAGTGGCTACCCAGGCTTGGTCCTTTTCCTCTTGTCTGACTCACAGCTGTGTCTAGGCTCTCTTTGACCCATGGGATCTAGATGCTGAGCTTCTTCATTTACGCCTCTTCAAGGAAGTAAGTCATGCAATGGCAGTTGATTTCCGGGCCACTGTTGTACAGCTTCATGGCTGTGCAGCAAAGGAGTTATTCAGTGATTCCAGTAAAATGTCCCATGTGAAAGATAGCTGTTGCCCTTGTCCATGTGGCTTTCCCTACTGTCTTCCCCAACCCACTCCCTCATCTAAGATTCACCGTCAGCTCCCCCCACCCCCACATCTGTGTTACATGCCAGTTTACTCTACATTTCAATTGTATACAGTATTTACATGTACTGTGGAAGTTCAGAGAAACATTTTTATTTCCAAGAGAATTGAGTGTTTAGACACTACCACTACCCACCACTCATTACAACTACAGGTGTGTTTAAAATAGTTAAAGCAATGCTGATTACACTGCACATTTCATCTTTATGCTACGTGCAGTGTAATATATCTGAGTGCTGTTAAATGCATCACCTCGTTTCATAGTGCATTTGCAAAGAAGGTGCGATTTTATTGAACATTAGGATTGAATTCTTAACTGACTAATCAATTTCAGTAGTAAGTTAAAATGCCTAGTATTAATGGGCAACTGCAACCATTAATCAGGGTTAAGGTAGATTAACCGTTGTCTGCATTTATGCTAACACTACTTACATACCATAGATTTATGGAATTCCAGAGTGCAATTCATATTTTTAAAAACATTTGGTAACACTTTGGCTTTGCACTTATTGTTTACTCCATCTACTCTTGCACACCTCTTTGGAAGTGTAAAGCTAACTGACATTTACAGGGTGATGGCACAGCATCACTGCTTCCCCCAATTGGTTTCACATCAAAAGACATGGAAAGGGTTAATTTGTTCTAGTATTTGACTGCTTAATTTGATCTGGTGTGTGACTAAACCAAGATAAATAGAGTGTTAAATATTTTCATTTAAAACATCTCGGGCAGTTCCAGAAATCGGAAGGCATTAGAAAAATAGAATTAAAGGAGTTTGGGTAGATGTAAATAAGAAACACTCTTCAGAATTCACCAGCCAAATTCATTTTGCTTTTCAGTGTTTTATCACAGTAATTTGGTTGTAAGCCAATGAAGCAACATTTCTGTTTATTTAAAAAAAAAAAAAAAAAGTCTCTCAAGCTGCAAGACCTGCATGGTTTTGTGAGAGCATTTTTCCTGGTGAGTTTTACTGGAGTATTTTTAAAGCTGAAGTCTGGATTTCCTAAATTTTTTTTAGTACATATTCTTCAATTAGTTGATTACCGTAGGTTGTCCCTGTACTCTGGGTAGCTCATCAGGTTGTCTAATAGCTGGATCATATTGACTGCCCTTCAGTTAATCACGTCTGATATTTTCATTTATCAAAGCCAAAATACATGTAATTAACTCTGAAATGATATAGCTCACTATAAAGTGATTTTGCTACTGCCATAGAGATAACTCAGTGTAGATTATACTAATAGGAAACGCAAGTTGAAATTGAATTAATAGTATCATGTCCATCAAGGAGTAATAATTAAAAAAAAGAAAAAGTAAACTACTGTAGGGAGAAATCTTTTATAGTGGCAAAAAATAAATCTGTTATCACCAGGCCTCTTATTGGTTACATTTTAGGGTTTGCTGCCTCTTGAGTCTTTCCAATGATTAAAGCTACGTTTTAGTCATGTGTATTTTTAGTAAAAGTCATGGACAGGTCACAGGCAGTAAACAAAAATTCATGGCCCGTGACCTGTCTATGACTTTTACTATATACCCAACTAAATTGGGGGGAGGGACGGGGGGAAGTGGGGCAGCCCGGGGGATGCTGCGGGTGCTGGAGGCAGTGACAGGGCTGGCAGGCTCCCTATCTGGCTCTGCGCCTGCCCGGAAGTGACGATATCCCCCTCCCTCTGCTCCGAGGCAGAGGCGTGGCTAGGGGTCTCTGCACACTGTCTCTGCCCGGAGCGCTGGCTCAAAGCCTCCACAGCTCCCAATGGCTGGGAACCATGGCCAGTGGGAACTGTGGGGGCTGTGCCGGCCTGCAGAGGCAGCGCACAGAGCCCCCGGCCCCTCCGCCTAGGAGCCGAGGGATGTCACCATTTCCAGGGAGCCCCCCAAGGTAAGCACCGCCCAGAGCCCTCACCGTCTCCTGTGCTCCAATCCCCTGCTCCCCCAGGCCAGGTGCACCAGCAGCTGCAGAGGTCACGGAAAGTCACGAAATCCATGACCTTTGTGACAAACTTGTAGCCTTACCCATGATCTGTATCCAGTTAATAGCAACAAGATTTTTGAGCAACGTTTTTTTGGGAAAACTCTGTAACCTTTAAAAGACTTTACATCCAACCACTCCATTTCTCTTTTTCTTTTTCTGTGTAAGGCTGGAATAGCTATTTGGAGGAGCTGGGTTCCTTGTTGTTTAGGGGATTTATCGTCTTCACTCTGATCAAGTACTGTACATCTTTGTCAAAAGGGAGAAAAATCTCCCATTTCTATTCTCTGCCTTCACTCTGTCTGTTATATATGCCTTTCTGATTCAGGGACATGCAGGTGCTGGTGGTCAGTGGATGATTAGCCTGAGTGAGGGTTTCAAGATCAGCAGCTGCTTCATTGCAAGGGCGCTGAGGCCTGGTCTATACTTAAAAATTAAATTGACCTAGCTACATTGCTCAGGGCTGTGAAAAATTTCACCTTATGAAAAACCTTGCATAGTTTTGATTACCTTATAGACAGCCAAAAAAGAGAAGAAATATAATTTCATAATCATTGCACAGAATTTCTAGCATTCCCAATTTCAGTACTTGCTGTGCTGACATAAATTAAAAATAATTATTCTTTGAGTTAGTTTGCTTACTCCTACAGGAACAGGAGTTATTACTGTGTCAATAGTGCTAGATGACAGCCGCCTCAAATTTCCTGAGGCATTTTGTCGTCAGTCATTAATATTTGCAACAACTCCAAATTATCTTGTAATTTTAACAAAGGCATCAGGGAAAAATAAGTGCTTCTTGGTTAGATGGCCATAAATAAGTAGATCCCAAACACAGAGCCTTTATTTTCACTATGCAAAATAATGACTGTGTAGCTGTTAATGGAATTTAGTTGATACTATGATAGCTATACTTTTGCAAGAGCTCTCTCATCGGGCTATTTTGACAGCTCTCTATAATAATTTGAGAGAGTGATGTGTCTAACAAGGTCTCAGAGAAAAGACACCTTGTTTGCATTTCAGAACTTGTAACTGAATATGTTTTGCTGTAGAAAATAACATGGGGAAAAATGCCTTCCATCTTGGTCTACCATTACGTCTATTAAACATATGCATCGCATGCTGCTGCTTGAACTGAGTCAATGGGACTCGTCTCAGAGAATGATCTCACTCTGATCCCATTGAGTAGGAACTAATTTGCAGTTTTTGAGAAGCTTTTTCTGTTGCCGTGCACAGCATTGTATTCCATTAGCCTGTATCACAGTTCATTTTGTATTGTATCAGATTGTGTTCCACTCTGTTTTATACCAAAGCTGTTGTGCGAGCTTAAATATAGCAGGCCCTGCCTGCCCATTCTATAATAACTTTGTCCTACCATGTGGATTTTAAGATGTATTATGCTCTTTGCAAGGGAAGGGTACAACCTAAAGAATCTCGGTCCCGTCTTCCTCCATCTGCATTCCCAACCTGATTACGGGCTGTGCAAGGCAAAGCGCCGGTGTGTGTGGTGTCTGATATTTTACTGAAATAGATCCTATTATATTTGTAAATTATCTATACATATGTATGAAACAATGACTGTTTGAAAAATGCATTAATACCATGTACAATGCCGTTAAAACAGTAAACATGTAATCTGTTTGGATTTCCATATCCAGAAGCAGCTGGAGGTGTCTGCAAAAGTGGAATAACCAAAAGTTAAATATTAGACCTCTGATAGGAGGAGTAAAATAATAACACAGAAAGTGTCTGCTACTTTAGTACCTGTGTAAGAACAGGCCTAAATTCTTAGGCCCAGAACCTGAGCAATATGGAATATAGGCCCATGGCTTCTACACTAGAGGAGCTCTGCACTGGTTTCAAGTCCGAGTCTAGTAGGAATAGGCAAGTGTTTCGTGCTCCCCCACAGGGCCCCCACCTGTCTGCTGCTCTGCCTTCCCCGTGTGGACACGACTCACGGCATTTCTACACTAAAAACTTAAGTCGGCTTATGTTAGGTCGACTTATAGTCACTGCAGTAATTACTCTGGTGGTTCACATCCACGCTACACTCCTTCTGTCGGTGGTGCGCGTCGTCACCAGGAGCGCTTTCACTGACTTAACAGGGGCTGGAGCTGAGAGCCCAGGTTCTCAGCTCCATGCAGCTGCCCCCTCCCCCCAGGCTCTTGGCTCCCTGCCAGGAGTGTGGCGATTGACCGGGCTCTCCACTCCACACTGGAGTCAGGGTGGCTTCCGGGCTCTCAGGGGAGTGGGAGCCCAGGCAGCACCCTGGCTCCCAGCTGGGTGTTGGAATCCAGGGCAGCAGCACGGCTCAGAACGGGAGGCTAGGACCGTGGGGGCAGCCTGGCTCAGAGCAGAGAGGCAGTGGGCAGCAGCCCAGCTGGGAGTGGTGAGCTGGGACCCTGGGGGCAGCCTGGCTTGGAATGGGGAGCCTGGGCAGCTGCCCAGCTGGGAACTTGGAGCCCAGCAGGAGCTGGGCTCTAGCTGGAGCCCCCCACCTGCCCTGGGGTGAAAGCCCGAGCTGTGAGGCTTTCTTGTCAATTTCATGGCTCTAGCGTAGAGACATCTAGACAGACATTGTGTTGCCCTAACTACACCAACATAAGCCCTACACCTCTCATGGAGATGGAGTTATGTTGTCAGTGTAATAAGGCTCTTACATCGCCAGGAGCAAGGCTGTAGTGTGTACGCGGACATAATTAGGTCAACGTAAGCTGCCTTACGTCGACCCAACTCTGTACCATAGACCAGGGCTGAGACTCTTGCAGCCTGCTTGCTGGGGTGGCCTTTGGCAGGAGAGAACACAGCTGGGGGAGGCTCAGGCAGGGGATTTGTGGGGTTCTGCCCTGCGTCTTATTGCCTTGTGAATTAGGGGAAATGCGAATGGGTCCATTGTCTTCTCCAATGTGTATAAGGGTTTGTAGGTAGAAAATTCTCTCTGCAGTTGAATTATTTGGCTGTTGTTTAGCTCGTTTAATACTGGGATGTCACAGCTCCTGTTCTGGAGCTGGGCAGGATAGCTACAGAACTGGCTTGTTCCATGGCTGCAAATGATGTTTGGGCCTCCTCTCTCTCGTAGGATTTGGGTAGTACTCTGCAGCCTCATAGGGATTTGGTCATGGGTTAGTTTAGTCCAGGTTTCACTAGCTCTTTTCTATCTTCAGACTGATTTGGATACTTGGGCCGGAGACAGTTCCTAGAGAGCCAAGATCTGCAACACTTGGCAAATGTGAACCTTTACATTGACAGAGGGGGTCAGAGAACATATGCCCCTTTGTCCTTACCTGATACTTAATGGAAGTGGCAGTCTTGGCCCACTTTATCTTGAAGAGTTCCATACTGACCCCCATGATACTTGATGTGCCTTGTGAATTCTACTGCTTCGGAGAAACAGCTGCACTGGGGAGTACGTGTTTGTACCAGTTAGGTAGCAATCTGAGCCATGTATCTGAGGGCACGTTGGATACCCAGTGTGGAATGTTCTTTTTGCCAATAATCTGAACTGAGTTTCAGTTTTAAGTTTTTCTTTTTCTTTAGGGGGGGTATGTGGGTGTCTCTCTTTTTTTAAAGTCAGTTTTTATTCTTTGTTAATCCTCAGAAACAGCCCAAGAAATGACATTTATGCATATTTCATAATGTGATTTCAGTAGGCATACGGAGCAAACAAATCAATTTCTCAGCAGCATGCTGTTTAAAAGAAACAGCAACAACCTGTGGGATAAGTTGCAGAAGCTGTTAAAATTAATTATAAATGGCAGAAGATATAACGTAAGGGGGGAAAAGTGCTAATGTGCGAAGAATAATAAACATTCAGTAGCTGAAAAGGAACTTTCTGTCATCTGCTTATTTAAACTTCGTATATTTATAAGTATCATAACATGTTAAAATAATGTATTGTTTGCTAGCAACAATACGTTTACCATTTTATTTTGGTACTGTAAACAGCCTCTTCCCATCTCAAATACGAGCTTTTGCTTAGTCCAGTTTTAGAGTTTGTTTTTCAGTATGTTCATGGATAGGCCTTAATTTTTGTCTCAGCTACACCTGCATTCATCAGAAGTAACTGCATTGGAGTCAATTTGGTTACACCAGTATAGGAGAGAGGGGAATCAGGTCAGTCTGTTTAGCATAGGGGATGTTTTTTGTCTGTTATTTAGCATAGGGGATGGTTTTCGTCTAGCAAGGGTCTCAGAGGATAAATATCTGATTTGCGTTTGAGAATTTTGTAATTCAGTATTTATTGCAATGGTGTCCTCCCTCATTTACAGTCCATGTGTACATTGTTTTGCCCAAACCAGCTCATTTTTGCCAGCAGACTGGGTGTAACCTGCAACTCCTTGAATAATGAAGCTAAGTGGAACAGCTACATCTCTATTTCAGATGAGGTGAATTTTGCTGTTTATGGGATAATGTTAAGTACTGGTGTACGATATTTCCATTATTTGCATACCCTCTTGGTTTAGCTGGAAGTGTGTTTGTTTGTTTGTTTTTTGTCCTATCTCTTTTGGTTTTGGGTTATGCATTTGATAAGTATTCTTGGTTTTTATCCCTATTTCTCACTGAACATGACATTAAATTAACATGGTTTAATAATTAATAATATTTTACACATGTCTATAGTGAAAGGCTATAAAGGATCCCAGAGCATTTCAGAAGCTATGTGTGTGCTCCAGCATTGAAATACAGGCTCATCTAAATGTGGGGGGAAGGGGGCCGCAATCATCCGGCTTACAGCAAAAGAAATTGTTCCCAGGTACCTTTGGGCAAATCCATCCTCTTTAAAAACAAATGAACAAAAGCACTATAGGGTCTTTAATATCCATGTAGAGCAGGCTGGACCACAGATATTAAAGTTTCATTGTGAAGAAATTCCTCTCCACCATGCAGACACACACAGTAAACTTCCATTTCTGTTCCTCAGGGGTGGTGGAAATAAAGGGCTGAGTTATCCTTGATGGGATTTGAACATATGATTTCAGGTGCTATAGGTTCTGCAAACTTGATTGTGCTAAGTTACCTATCTTACTAGCTTTTTATTATCCACTTCCTTGTTGGAGCATCCACAATGTTGTGATCACTTTGTTGAGAATAAGGTTGCCTTGGGGAAGAAGGTGGGAGAAAAAGGGATGGGATCAGGCTGCTTCTGTGTACAGGCCATCTTTTGTTTCAGACGTGCCCTCTGTGTTCCTAGGTTCTTTGTTCCTATTGCTGGCCTCCATCTAAGGCTTTATAGAAGAGAAGGCTATCTTCTTCACCCATTCTTGTCATCTTCCTCCACCGCTTCTTCTCTAGAAGATGTTTCCAGAGGTCTGTTAACTTTCAGTGCAGCCTTTTGATCACGCTTCAATCTCGATCCTGCGAAGAGAAACGTAAGTACAGACTCGTATGAAGCCCCATCAAAGCCTAGGTTTGGGAGTGTCTTTAGACCTTCTGCTTTTCAGACTGACAGATGGATGGTGTTGTGGAAATGTTGATCTGAGTGCCTGGAGGTGGAGAGGTTACTGGCTCTGGTGTGGGAGTGTTGCTTATAATTCCCAGGTGAACATTCAATGTGTGTCTGCTGAAAGATCAGGGAAACAGGAGGGTCGGAGGCTCAGTAAGATGAGCGGTTATGTGATTCTGATCAGATGGAGGTGTGTGAATCTTTTTCTGTGGCTAGAGTCAGGGTTGAGTAGGTAAAGGAGGAAGATGGAGTGAAGAGAGAACAACCCTTCTTATATGTAATAGGTCCCATGTGTGTTATGCAATACACCTGATTGGGAGGTCTGGTTACAGAACAGTAGTTCCTAATATAATTAACACATTCTGGAGCCAGAACTGAATCATGGCTACCTATCAGTTTCTGGGTGAAATTTCAGGTGTTTGGTTTTTGACCTATGACTTGGGACTTGTCTGCTTGAAGGACAACCTCTCTTCCTGTGCAGTTGCATACAGTGGAGATTCTGGAGCTGTTTTGTATTTAATTTTTTATAATTAAATAAAAAAAAACAATGTTAAAAGAACTTTACAGTTGCAAAATCAAGCACTCAAAAGTTAGTAAATGTCAGAAGTTAAGTTGCCTGTGCAACCTTAATTCAGCTTCCGTGCATGAAGGTCTTCAGAGAGAGGAAGCTTTACTGAAGATGTGCAAGTGGTGATTTTCAGAGGCTTTTAACTGTCAAAAGTTCTTGGTGGCTTTGCAAAGGGGACTTCTTGGACTGTGCCCCGTAAGACAAATGCCTGCTCTCCAAATCATGGAGGTGCTAGAGCTCTTTGAAGACAGTTAAAGCAATTTCTTTGTCTGGCAAAACTACCTCTTTCCTGTCCTCCTTGGAAGCAGCTAACTTCTTTTCAGACACTTAAAAATAAAATTCAGCCTGAGGCAGAGTGCAAACATGGAAAATATCCCAAATGGTTAAAATTTGGCAGAGTTATAAGTAACTGAAAACAGGAGCTTACAATGGAAAGTGTTAGGCAACTTTAATTATGTAGGTGTTGCTAATCCCTGTAATTATTTATCAAGCAGCCTACATGGTGGGATCAGTGGGTTTTATGTTTAATGTGTTTAAATGAAAGTGTTGTAATTGTGTTAACAGATCCTCCTACAGCCCTGTGAAGTCCATGAAATCACATTCCTCAGTAATATGGTTCTGAAAGACTCTTAGCTACACAAGGTCAGGCCATGTTGTGTTAAGGGAGCTGGTTACGCTATATTTTATGGTGTAGACTGGACCTCAGGCTGCCACCTGCAGAGTGCTTTTTATTTAATTTTACTTGGTTTGTGTTTTATTTTGTTTTTTTGGCGGGATATTCTTAAAGATAACTGCTCACTTGGAAATTTGGTGTTGATGACTCACATCCATCAATTTAGAATTTCTTTCTTATTTTCAGGTTTTCTGAAGGCAGAGTATGTTGGGCAGTTCTTTAAATGTAAGAGAAATCTCATCTGTGAAGGTTAAGGAAAGGGTGGAAATTAAAATATTGCAGTCTTTTGGCCTCAGGGCTGAATTTTGGAATGAGTTTATCAGGGGCTGGCAATCCTGCTGAGCTTTGCACAATTAATTGCCAGTGATTGCACAGAGTTTGGCTTTCTGCAGGGACTGGAAAGTTTTAGGCCAGGTCTACACTAGAAACTTTAGCCAGTATAATGATGTTGGTTAGGGGTGAGAGTTTTTTGCAACCTTTTTTTATCCTGGCAAAAGCCCATGTGTTTTTGCCAGTATAGTTTATTTTGGTCAAGGAACTGATGTAAGTTATACCGGAAAAAGCATTTTTTTGCCATTACAAACTGTGTGTACAGTAGAAGGGCTTGTGGGTATAGCTATACCAGCAAACCTTTTCTATATAGACTAGACGGTAATGTTTGAACTCTCACCAGTATGCTCCTGGACATCTAAAAATTTCAACTGTTGCAGCTCCCTAATAACATAAAATAATTATCACTAAATCTCTGTGTGCGGGGTTGATTCTCTTCTGATGTATCAAGAGCAGTTCTGTCTAAGGTTCAAGTTAATGGTGTTTGCCTTGTAAAATCAGGGTGAAATGAGAGCAGAATCCGGCCCAGTGAGTTTAACTTACTATAGGCGTGTATCTACTCTCAAAAAATGGGTATCCATATTGCAACCAAGTCCCTTATCTGACATAAATGACAATGTAGGTAGGGTAATTCTCAGATTAGATCCATGGAAAATGTTCAGAAGGCAGTCCTTAGGTGTAACTTCCTGCAGAGGAAATCTAGATTCATGAACTTTGAGCTTTTTAAATGAGAGTCATCTCCTTTCTGTGCAAAGCAACACTCGTGGTGGACAGCAGCAGGGTTACTCTGATAACAAAGGCTAGGGAGAACACCTCCCCATCAAACAGTAGAGAAAGGACAGGCCCCTTAGAGTATGTCTACACTCTGATTAGACACACATGGCTGGCCCAAGCCAGCTGACTCGAGCCCTTGGGGCTTTGGGTAAGGGGCTGTTTAACTGTGGAGCAGACATTTGGGCTCAGACTGCAGCCTGGGTTATGGGACCTTGCAAGGTGAGAGGATCCCAGAGCCTGGGCTGCAGCCGAATCCCAAACGTCTACACTGCAATTTAACAGCCCCTTAGTCCGAGTCCTGCGAGCCTGAGTTGGCTGGTATGGGCCATCCACGGGTTTTTAATTGCATTGTAGACGTACCATTAGAATGAATAGTATACAGAGTATTTGTAAGTTACTAAATTGTTCAGTGTTCAAGCCAGGATTGCATTGCAGGAGTTAAACTAGAGGAGTTTTTCTAAATTAGGGCTTGATTCTGCCCCCACTGAATTCTGTGGGAGTTTTGCCACTGAGCTAAAAGGGAGCAGGACCGGGCCCTTTAGTGCATGTGTCATTTTAATGTTGTCTCATTTTGATAATTTAGAAATCAACATTTTTTTCCTGGAGGTGCTGTCCTGATAATACAGTGTCAAAAATGGTTTATTTTTGTCTTTCTGTGGTCTGTCCAATATAATGTGACACCTGTTTTATAACATATGTCATTTGGTGCTAACACGGTCTCACTCTTCTACTCTTTGCTAGAGGCCTCTGCAATTTGAAGAAAATTAAGGGCCAAATCCTGCAGATACTAATGAGTGTACTGAGAGGTCCCATTAATTTGAATGAAATTATTCACACATGTAGGCACTACGGCCCCGATCCAGCCATGCATTTAATCCCGTGCCTAACTTTAAACATGAGTAATCCTGTTGTCCTCAGTGGGACTACTAGCATACCTATAATTAAGCACATGCTTAAGTGCTTTGCTGGATCAGGGCCTATGTTAGCATTTGCACAATCGCATCCTAAATGTGATCAAGCACTGCTGATCCTTGATTACCTCATATTTTCTCTCACTGTGACCCAGTCAGTAGTGAAGAGTGCAAGTAGTGTCTGTATCCTGACCCATAAAAGAAGGAAGGGGTTAGGAGAAGCTGCATAGCAGGGCCACTTCACATGAAAGGCTGTTAGATTCAGGTCACTGAGTTTGGACTTCTGCATTTTATGACAAAGTCTAAAAATGCAGATTTGTAACAACTTATGTTAATGAATTCAGACTGCTTGAATTTCACACTGAATAATAGCAGGAATTATCAGAGGTGGTGACTTATGAGATCTGATTGAATGTAATCTTTTCTCAAAATTAAACTGATAAAACAATATCATATCACAATATTTTATTAACATTCTTTGATACAAAAAATATTGGACTAAGAGTTTTTTTGGGTTTTTTTAGAGTAAAATGAAAGTAATAGAATGACAAATCAAAAATATTCAATGAATTTTTAAAATGAAGTGTCACATTTTGAATGCAATTTTGTGACTGTGGAGAGCTGAATGCAATACCTTTTACCCTCAGGCTGCCCACTTTCATACATTAAAAAATTCTATTTAAATGCAGATTTTTATTTGCTGTCTGGCATAGCGTTCAAAGAAAACAGATAGGAGAGAAGGCAGAAATATGCATCTGTTAATTTAATTATATGTTTCTTATTATCTGTAAAAGTATGGGGCTTTTGTTAGTGTGTGTGGAGGGGATGTCACATGTGTCGATTTAAAAAAATGTGGTATCACAGTTTCTAAAGAAATATTGGAAGGGAAAAGTAAACAAAATATTTACAACAAACCCTTAAGTAAAATTAATAAACACACAGACACACATGCACCGTACTTAATATATGTGGCTTGATTTTCCACACATGTATGGGGGTAACTTTGCTTACTTGAGTGAAACTACTCCTGTGCATGTTTGGAGGGCCAGGGCCAGGTTTTGGAAGCAACGGTCAGATCCTTTAACTGCCTCTGTGAAGTGTCTCATTTCGGGCTCTGCACAGGAATCATGGGTCCACCCATGTGGTGTCATTTGCAGGATCACAGCCTAAACTAAATAGAAAGATTTAGATTCCTTTATTTAATTGGTTTCTTCTCTGCCTCAATCTGAAAATACTACTTTCGAGTCATCGGTAAAAGGAAAATAGATGGGAGGTTCTTTAGCTTTCCCCATTTTTTTATTTGAAAGAAGTTTCCCAATTTTAATGCTTGTTGCAGTACATTTCAGTGGATTTTGACTTTCATTTGGTTTTGTTAAAATAGATTGAGACATATTACTGAAATGACAAATGAACTGGCTTGTTAGAGTAACCACTCTGGAAAAAATCGGGGTCCACTCCATGAGGCAGAAGTTATGATTAAATAGAATTTTGAAGTGCCAACAATTCTTTGGCACTTGCTTGACCGTCTACCTTGCTAAGAACAAACTAGGTCACGCTTGTTTTTAGTATTGTTTTCCTCTGTTATTTACAGTACTATGTATAGAATTCTGAAAACCCAGTAGTAGTTGAATGTCAATGTCAATGATGGTTAGGTTGAGTGCCAGTAGAGGATATCAGATGATGTTTTATTTGTTTTTCATTTATGATGATTTTGAACTGTCTGGAACCATTAAGTTGCACAATAGCTAGCTCCTGTAAACACGTGGTCTGACTTCTATTACTCTCTGCCTTCCTCACACCCATCTCCTCCATCCTTTCATTTGTCACGCTGGTTTGTTGCATCTTGTCTAAAACTAGACAGTAAAATCTTCTGGGCTCTGTGTCTACCAATGTGTTTGTACACTGTGTTGTACAAAGAAGCCCTGATCCTTGGACTGGACTTTCAGAGGAATGGGGGCTCCATAATTTTAACTCTAATACTGACTTGCTGTGTGAACTTCTACAAGTCAAAATCTCTCTAAGCCCCAGTTTCTCTCCCTCTTAAAATGAGGATGAATGAGGCTTAACTACTTAATAGCGGCGGTGTAACTGGCATAACTAACTAATGACTATTGAGTGCTGTACGCAGAGTTGTTGTAGCCATGTTGGTCCCAAGATATTAGCAAAGGTGGTTGAGGAAGAGTATTTTATTGGACCTATATCTGTTGGTGAGAGAGAGAAGCTTTCAAGCTACAAAGAGCTTTTCAAAAACTCTTTTCCTTGTCTTTTTAATATCAAGTGCTAGGGCAGTGCACATTATTATTAAGCCTATTCAATAGGAGTAGAATGCCCCAGTTCTATGCTCCTTACTACTGATTTCTCTATGCCATGTAGCCCCTTGGGAGTTTTTTTACAGTACTACTGGTCAAGATTTGGCACAAAAGAAGCTTTTTGACCATTTTATGTGCTTCACTGCAAAGAACTTTCAGTTTCCTGAAATTTCACAGGAATTGAAATTTATGATAGTGTGAAACAACAGAAAATGAACAAATAGAAAAAAAAATCTGTTTTGAGGACCAGCTCATCACCAGTTTTACTGTAGATCAGGGGTCAGCAACCTTTCAGAAGTGGTGTGCCGAATCTTCATTTATTCACTCTAATTTAAGGTTTCGCATACCAGTAATACATTTTAACGATTTTAGAAGGTATCTTTCTGTAAGTCTATAATATATAACTAAGCTATTGTTGTATGTAAAGTAAATAAGGTTTTTAAAATATTTAAGAAGCTTCATTTAAAATTAAATTAAAATGCAGATCTTATCAGTTTAGTGTGATCCTTGCCATTGCTTTTCCTTGCTGAGTTTTCCAACGTATTTGGATACTTTAAGTTGCACACAGGCTTCTGAGTGATCAGTTGTTAACCGGCTCCCAGAGCGAAAGAGGACAGATTTCATGTGTGAAAATACCTGTTAACACAGGTATGTGGATACAAATGCTGAAAGCACCGCAAACACAACTTTCTTCAGACAGTTAAATTTCACTGGCAGGGACGTCCAGCAGGTCAGAATAGGGGCCCCATGATCTCTCTTGGTAGCTTCAAGTGCAGTCCACAGATCTCCAAACTTTGATGCCCACAATTCTGAGCTTTTTAACTGAACGAGCGGTATTTCAAAATCTTCAGCACCCATCCACTGAAATACAGACAAATCCAAGTCGCTTTCTTTGAACTTTCCAGGTTTAATTAGAAAAGATAGCATTGGGCGAAATCGCTGAAAATCTTGAAATCTGTCAGAAAATTCTGATTCCGGTTCTTGCATGTACATTCTAATCTCAATGTCAAATGCCGTGCCCTGTTCCACGTGGCGTGATAGTGATGTAAGCAGCAAATCAGGACTTAAAAATATCCCAGCACAGTGGCGCTGGAACAATTTTTAAGGTGGGGGTGCTGAGCTGTGCCCCCTCTTGCCCCTGTCTGCATCCCTCACTGCCCCAGGCTGGGGCCAGTGGGCCACAGCTGGGGGTGGCTGCAGAGCCCCAGGTCGGCAGCCGGACCCCAGGCTGGCAGCAGAGCCCCCTGGATCGGTGGCCAGGACCCGGGCAGCGTGAGTACCACTGAAAACCAGCTTGCATGCTGCCTTCGGCACGCGTGCCATAGGTTGCCTACCCCTGCTGTAGATGTATAAGTATCAAAATTGTATTCTGCATTACTAGTCTGCACTTCCGTAACAGGAAGACGTGGTAGTAAAATAATAGTGACGATGGAAAGTGGGAATATTTTGGCTTTTACCTTATTCTAAAAAAATTCTTATTGTGAAGAAAATATTGTTTGTCTAATATTCTGGAGCACAGTCTACAAAAATAGGTAGGTGCTAATAGCCTCATTCTGCCATTTGCAAACTCAGATACAGGGAGTATGTTATTTAAGGTCACACAGTGAGTTGGGAGCAGAACTTAAGTTGTCTGATCATGAGCCTGCACTCTTACCTGTAGGCCATTGCCTGTATTGAGAAAGGCAGTGAGACCTGCAGAAGGATGGTCTGGTGTATAAATGCTACTCATGCAATTTAAAAATCCATGGCGAATGCTTTGTCTTATGCATTCTGTTTTTCAAAATAGCTCAGCAGTGTGGGGATGTACGTAAAATATGTGTCGCTTCCTTGTTTGGACTCTTCTTCCCTAAGTTCTGTTTGTTTCTCTCCCTTTACAAATTTATCTCCGCCTCACCTTTACCTTTTTGGCAAACCTCCCAAGCTTCCACAAGGGATAACACCAACTGTGCATTGTTTAATTGAGAGATCCCTAGCAACGTAGAGCTTAAACTGAACAATCATGAAATGCACTCAGGAGCTTACAATCAGAATTAGGGCCTTTATTATAAAATGTGAATTTTTTTTCTGTCTAGGGCCCCAATCCTGCAAACACTTGTGCACTTGCTTTACTTTACTACCCAATGAAGGCTATGGGGGCTATTTGTGCTAATAAAGTTAAGCACAAGTGTTGCAGGATTAGGAGATGGAGCAGAACTTGAAATGCTTAAACATATGTGAAACCTAGGGGAAGCAATGTCAAGTGAGCAGAGCAGAGGACTGAGAATCAATCATACATCTGGCTTCTAATCCTGCTCCTGCTCCCAGTATATTGTGTGATACTGATTTAGGGACAGATTTTTAAAGGTATTTAAATGCCTAACTGCCATGGATCTCAATGGAAATTAGGTGCCAAAAATCTAGCCCTGCAATCACTGATTCTCTTTCGCAGTTTATCCGTTATCATTGGGGTAATAATACTTTCAACAATACAGGGGTGCGGTATGGTGTAACTACGTTTTATAAAGCAGAGCATAAAATATAATATTGAAACTTAAAATTCCATTTACCATGTCTAATAGACATTTTGAAAAGAAAAGGACTTTTTTAACTAAGTCCTTTTAAACTATTTAAACAGGAGACTAATAAATGTTTAAATTGTTCAAAAAAGTGTGCATTAATACTGTACATCTACTTTTTCATGTTTGACTTGGAGCTGTTCAGTTTGAAATTGGTAACTTTTTTGTAATTTTATTAAAAAAAAAAAAAAGAAAAATCAGTTGAATTAGTTTATGTATTGCCTTTACTCTCACAATAGTGAAAAGCTCTCATCAAGTATGTATCAGATTATTTTATTATGCCAACATTAATATTGGAAGCACACACGTAATCTGGAGTCAGCAGGTTCATGCGCTACTATCTCATTAAATTTTCAGGCAAAAGCTGCAAAAATTAATTGGAGGCATGTAATAGTTTAGAATGTGAGCTGGCTTATGGTAATATAAATTATGTGAAGAGAAGACAGTTTTATATACTGAGAGGGGGAAAACTGGTTTACTTTAATGAGAAGAGATAGAAATGTGGAGCTATTTTTTCATTACAGATGCACTCTAAACTGTTTGGACTTACTTGATGAATAGAGTTAATTCTCTGCTACAGTTCCAATAATTCATGTTGCACAGTTTAATGACTTCTAGATAAAAACAGGATTGAAATGTTAATTTCTGTGAAGAAATTGGAGTACTCTCATATATCAGGCTTTTTTTCTATTAAACTACTAGTTAATTTCACTAAACAAGTCTCTTGGAGATATTTCATGCTACATAGATTTTTGTATTTCTTACCTGCTTTTTTATTTTTATTTCTTATTATGTCACTGGTTGTGAACATTGGCTTCTGTAGAATTCAGCCTTGTAGAAATTTCAGTTGTACTTAATCTGCTGTCATAATAGAAGTTGTGGGATTGAGTTATTTTTGTTTTGTTTTGTTTTTTAGTTCAATAAATGATTTTTAAGCCTTTTGATATTTTCTCCCATAATTTATTTACAAATTAATGTTATAGTCCCACCCAATGAAATCTTCTATTCAGTATATTTCTGAGAGCATGGGGAGCAGATTCTCATCTGTTAATATATTGTCTTATTTCTATTGACTTTACTGGAGCTATGACAATTTGAACCAGCTGAGACTACCCCATGGTTAGCAAGGTCTTACTGAATTAGTTTATATTGAATACGCAGCTCATGTTATAGCATTATGAATTGCTGGGTGGTTAGCAATCTCTGAACAGTGCTCCCATACTTCGAGTTAATCTTTTATTGATGGTGGTGTTATTTATTTGTACAGTATTGCCTTAGTTCCTAGGAGCCCCAGTCAGAACCAGGACCCCAATGTACTAGATGCTGTACAAACAGAATAAAAAGACAGTCCCTGCCCTAAAAAGCTTACAATCTGGTGATTTATCATTTTAATTTCATCTTAATTTTTCTTTACTTGATTTTCAATTTGACATTTGCCCTTTTTAGTTAGAGGGGAGTTTTGGTAATTTCACTTTTTGTTTTTCATTTTACTATTAGATTTTTAAAAATAATTTTAAACAATTTTATCCTTGTGGCCCACCTTCACTTCCCTTCTTGTTTCACACCACTGACTTTTTTCATGTATTTCCATTTCTATTATCATACTCTGGATAAGTGCTTTTTGTTGGTTCACTGTTAACAAGAACATAAAAATGGTCATACTGGGTCAGACCAATGGTCCATTTAGCCGAGTATCCTGTCTCTCACAATGGCCAGTGCCAGATGCTTCAAAGGGAATGAACAGAACAGGATATTTTCAAGTGATCAATCCCCTGTCATCCAGTCCCAGTTTCTTGCAGTCAGCTGATTAGGGGCACCCAGAACATGGGGTTGCATTCCTGACCATCTTGACTAATAGCCATAGATGGACTTGTCCTCAATGAACTTATCTAATTCTCTTTTGAACCCAGTTATACTTCTGTCCTTCGCAACATCCCCTGGCAATGAGTTCCACAGGTTGACTGCATTGTATGAAAAAGTGCTTCTTTTTGTTTGTTTTTAAATCTGTTGCCTATTATTTTCATTGGGTGACCTCTAGTTCTTGTGTTATGTGAAGCAATAAATAACACTTCCCTGTTAACTTTCTTCACATCATTCATGATTTTATAGACCTCTATAATATTCCCCCTTAGTTATCTCTTTTCTAAGATTGACAGTCCCAGTCTGTTTTTTATCTCTCCTCATATGGAAGCTGTTCCATACCCTAATCATTTTTATTTCCTTTCTCTGCACCTTTTCCAATTGTAATATATCTTTTTTGGGATGGGGTCACCAGGATTGCATGCAGTATTCAATGCGTGGGCATATCATGGATTTATATAGTGGCTTTATGATATTTTCTGTCTGCTTATCTCTCCCTTTCCTAATGGTTCCTAACATTCTGTTTGCTTTTTTGACTGCTGCTGCGCATTGAGCAGTTTTCAGAGAACAATCCACGATGAAGCCAAAATTTTTTATTTTTTTTTTGGTGAGTGGTAACAGGTAATTTAGACCCCATTATTTTGTGGGTTTATTTTTTCCAATGTACATTACTTTGCAGTTATCACCATTGAATTTCATCTGCCATGTTGTTTCAGCCAGTTTAGTGAACTCTTTGCAGTTAGTTTTGGATTTAGCTTTCTTGAGTAATTTTGTATTATCTGCATTGGTTAGTTTCAGTTGTGATATTCTGCCATTTCTCCTTTTTGGGGTCCACTGGGCCTGATCCTGCACTGTATATACTCAGGTAAAATTCCCATTGAATACAATAAAGGCTAGATCCTCAGCTGGTGTAAATCTGCTTGATTTACATCTACTAAGAAACTGACTCTTAGTAAGGACTGTGAAAGTTACCTACTACATGTAACTTCTGGTTGTCATCCTTGATGCTTTGGCTGCTGTTCCCTTCACCTGGTGGCAGTTCCATAGTTAATATGCTTTCTGCTGTTGGCTGCATTTACCCAGGGATTTTTCTGCATTTTTATTTTTTGCTGCTGCCATATTTTGATGGCAGTGCTCTGCTGGTGTACTAAACGTTGTTTTGACTGTTGTTGGATCTTGTTCAATCCATTATTGACCACAGAATGGTCTGGCGCTGTATCTGAATAAACCCTGAATCTTGGTGAAGATCGGGTCTAGGTCCAAATGTTGTGGTTTAGGCATCTTTATCACTCATATCTTGAAGTATTGTATTCACATCTTGAAGTAATTGTTGAACTTTCATTATTTTGTTTCCACTTTTATTCTAGTGTAAAGTTGTTTAGCTCTCCATTCAGTTTTAGTGGCTGTTACAGAAGAATTTCTATTCTTGGTCTGCTGGTATAGTGAAAGAGTGTGAAGGGCAGATTTAGAGGACATCTGCTTTAGAACGTACTGTTCTGTATCCAGTTTGCTATTTCAGGTGCCAGAGCAATATACTAGGTGTTCACATACATGGATTTTTCAGTATAATAGATTATGCTGTTTTGATGTTTCAGTTCTGCTTTTTATTCTTCTTCCGAAAGGTGTGTTGAATGAACATTCACTTTTTTCTGTAGACTCCAGAAGGCCCTATTAAAAAGAGCTGATATCATCTGTTATCTTTATCCCGATGAAGCCTGTTCTTCATGTCCCTTCTGTTAATTCAAATACCACGGTGTCACAAGGGCAGTATCAAGCCAACTATACCTGGAGAGGCATGTAAATCTAAGGTAGACCGTTTACTATATGGTCATTTCTTCCAAGTTACTTAATTAAAAGCAAGATTTTGAGTAATACAGCCTATTTAGTTTGATCGCATCATAACTGCTCCAAACTTAGGCTTGGCTTCTACACTTGTCTCTTGCCCCTTGAGGCATGACCACCAGAATCTAATTAATCATTTGCTTCCCCAGTTCATCAACATACTTATACATGTTCCTGACTTTAAACATGTGATCAGTCCCATTGATTGAGGACATATGTTGAAAGTAAAGTGTGTACTTAATATCTTGCTAAATTGGGGCTGTCACAATGGGCCAAGCATTGCACTGCAGCAAAGTACAATTTTAGTCCATAAGTTGTGGCTGCCAGCTCTTTAATATTGGCATTAGCATCTCAACATTTATATAAAAATAACAAACTCAGAATTTGGCTGTCTGCACTTGTGATGGGGTTCACCATTCTGATGCCTCCTGCCAGCTGTCATGGGAATTAGCTTTACTCACCAGGGCGCCCCCCTCTGGTGGTGCCTCGCCACTGT
Source organism: Lepidochelys kempii (assembly GCF_965140285.1). NCBI lineage: Eukaryota > Metazoa > Chordata > Testudines > Cheloniidae > Lepidochelys > Lepidochelys kempii. The sequence goes on from NC_136386.1 coordinate 104,043,591, forward strand.
AACTTTCGTTCCAGGTCTGTGCCACAGTCTGTGTTCCCCCTTCCGGGGGATCTGAGATCTCTGTCCAGTCACTTCTTCCTGGGCAACTGCAGCCCATTGTCCCAGGGCCACTTTCCAGCTCCAGCACTTCCTTCTGCCCTTACCTCAGGCCCTAGTGGCCAGCCAGGAGCTCTCTCTAGCTCTCCCGGTCCCTACTTGCAATACTGCTGTATCCCAGGTGCTGGTGCTCCTTCCTCGTGCTAGGAGTCTGTTCTTCTCCCTCAAGCTCCAGTCAGCTATTGCCCTCTGCTCTGCCCTGCAGCCTTATATGAGCCTGCCGGGCCATGATTGGCTGCTCCTCTTGTCCCCTTTCTAATTGGCTGTTTCTGGCGCTGCCTCTCTAGGGCTGCTTTTAACCCCTTTTCTGCCAGTGTGGGGCAGCCATCCCATCACAGCACTTTTAAAGAAACAAGAAAATCCTCAAAAGCAAGCACTTAGTTGCAGTGTGTGAAAGGAGGCTCCTGACCTGGGTCTCGGCTAACATTGAGGGGCTGCTCCTGCAACCCAGCATCACCCAGCTCTGCCCCTGAGCAGAAGCAGGCAAGCCTTCTTAACTAGCCTGCTGGCTCTCTATTGGTCAGTGTCTCCTCCTGGCCCTTCTGAGTGTCTGGAGGACTAACTCTTGTTGGTAGTATAACTTGAGCAGGGTGTCAGGGCACCAACACCTTCAGCAGGAGACAGAGAAGACCTGATAGACCCTATCACAAGGGCCTCATTGTTTTGGTCGTTCCCCTGCCATTGTGTTTTTCCACTAATCCTCTTTTTAGTTCCTTGTTCTTCTTGTGAATTAGACACATCTAACTCAACAGGAAAGTTCCTGAAAGGACCCTCTGAGCTTTTATTTATACATGTGCCAACCTCATTCTAGTTGTGAGGACTTTTAAAATTAAAATCAGAAAAGTTTTGCTTGAACCTCATTCAAAGGGTTTCCCTGTTCTCCGGAAATCACCATATTTCATAGTGAAAGGCAAATAGTTGATTTTACACTTTCTTTGAATTAAAGCTTCTAGCCTGCAGTGTCTTGTTCTGCCATAGTTCTGATTGAGTTTTATTACTTATTCCACTTGGTCCACCTGTGTCATTTTGACGTCTTCATTGGTGATTCGATATCTCCACTTTTTCATTTGCCATTTTTGATTCCCCTCTGATATGTTCTCTGCTTGTCTTTACTGACTCAGTAACTGTCTATCTTTACAATGAGTCATTGCCTGGTATTAGTTCTAGTTTAACTCCACTATAAAATCCTCTTTCGACGCCTCATTGTTCAGTAAAAAATCCAATTAACTCAACTGATGAATTCCACAGAGAATAAATAATGCAGGCCTGTCTAGATCCCATTTTTCTAATGCAGTGTCTGTGGCTGGAGAAGCCTGGTACACTGTGCTCACCCCAGTATTTTTTAATAGGTAGTTAGTTAACATATAGTTGATTATCTCTCTGCGAATATGGAAATAGATGAGGTGGGCGTCCATGGCAGCTTGTTCTAGTCTAGAGCCCAAAGAATGACTTGCTTTCTTTCGTTTCCTCTCTTCCTTATTAATGGACTTACTGTTTGTTTTATATGAGATTTGTTTGTGTCCGCTGTTGTTACTGTGAAAAGTTTTCAAACATGGGTGCTTAAAATTAGGAGCCTCATTCTGTATGTAGGAACCAAAATAAAAGTGGCCTGATTTTTCTGGGGTATCGAGCACCTGCAACTCCAGTGTAAATTAGTGGGAGCTGCAGGTACTTGGTTCCTCTGAAAATCAGGCTGCTTTTACTCACCTTCCCAACTTTATGCTACCCAAGCTTGAAAATTGTTGCCATTGTTTATACGTTGCCATAAATACTTGTGGTGCTGTACATACAAGTGGAAGACAATGGTATGGACTTGGAGAACTTGCATGCTAAGTAAGACCTGACATGACAAAGAAAGTTAGCAAACATTAGGAAGATGGAGGACAAGTGTTACAGAAAAAAAATCATGTAGTGGCTTTGATTATTAATGCACGTTTCTTGAAAATGGGTTTTTGTACATACTTTTCACAATTTATATTCAAGTGAAGCAGTTATTTGGCTACATGAGAATTTTCAAACCTACAAGTAAAGAACTATAGAAAATAACCCAATCTGAAATCTACTGGTTGTAGATAAATGTAACATTATAACATAGCTTGAAAGAGGAATTGGTGAACTACACGGTCCTGATACATGTTGTGTTGAGAACCTCTTTGTTGCCTTGCCGAGGGTAAGGGAAAGTACTCCCTCCCCTTGTCTGGAGGAAATCTTTGTGTTGCTCCATTGTTTGTGTCATGGACACTTGGACATGTAAGTCCAAGTCTGAAAGTCTGAAATAGGCTTCCTTCACATTGGATGAATGCTCTTCTCCTTAGCCCAAAAGTACAGAGTACTGTCTGTCTCTCTCAATTTTGTTAATATTTAATCGCAACACATTAGCTCTGAACCTTAATATTTGGAATCTGGGTGATATAAGGATTACCCCTATCCTCTAACCACATTGTTATCAGAGAGTAAAGACTTTCCTTCTAACTGTCTGAGAAATCTTGTACATCAAAATATCATCTTTCTTCTCCTGACACCTCTGCATGTGCAGGATGTAATCGCCTGTCAGACAGATTATTGCAATCCTTGTCAATAGGCCCTCTATGTGAGCTTTAGGGAAACATCAACTGGCCCCAAGTTCCTCTGATGAGATGAATTGACTATGCAAAGTATAGGTAACCGGTTTCTCCAGTTACTTAGTTATTCCACAGGTGTCCTCAGAAAGTTGCAAATTAGTTTTGAGTGGATTCTTTCTTATGGCCTCAGTGCTGCCTACTTGTACTTTTGTCTCCTCACATTCCATATTGCACCATGTGCTTTTGGGTACTAGTTTGTTTTAACCATTTCCAAATACTGATTGGAAATGGCAGGTGCCAGAGCTGTTGACGGTTTTGCCCCAGGGCAAAGGAATTCTCTGCCCAATGACATTAGATCAGCAAATTCCACATCCAGGTTTAAAAGCAGTCAAAAGACATTTCTGTGTTCTCAAGCCTTTTAGTTGGTTGAAGTGAGCTATGTGTATTATCCTTTTCTTGTACGGTGCCCCGGGTTGTTTGTTATGAAAGGGGCTTTATAAATGTACACTGTGTTGTATTGTATGGTTTTGGTATTTGACATTGGATTAAAAAAGTGTCACGTGCACAAGGTGTATGGTACAATTATTTTAACCTATTTTTCTAGTGTGGAAAATCTGCTTAAAATAGGACTTGCTGAAGTCATTGTACCATATACAAAGGGGTTATTAAAATGCACTCTAGAAATAGAAAATAGGATTAGAGGAGACACTTTGGCTTTGAGGCCTTCTTCAGCCGAAAGAAGGCCTCATGGCCAAAATGTCTCTTTTAATCTCATTTCCTGTTTTCTGGTTTGAATTTTATTAACCCTTTTCTTCTTTCCCTCTGTCTTTTCTCAGTCTAGATGCTGGTGCAATGTCAGTTTTCTTTCGTCTCTTAGAATTCTAGGCTTCGTAAGACACACACAAGAACATACATTCCCCTGTAGTAGCAAGATCTTTTATACACTGTGCAGGAGAACAAGCAATTTATATAAACTGGCCTGTTGGTTTGTTTTGATTTTTTGCAATCAGTCAGGATTTTTTTCTTTCCTGTCAACAATTGAGGTCTGTTGTTCATTTGCCATATTTTATGAGAGGTATTGCCTTTCGCGTCTAGCTGAAGGCAATGGCAATTCACCATTGGCTACCTGAAATATGATTATTTAGGTGGTACTGAAGTGATCTGATTTTTTTAATAGAAACTGCAACTTTACATTAAATCATTGCAATTCCATGTATTTCATGTTTCTTTTGTATTTTCAAATTGAAATTTGCTGGATGATACTGTGTTGGTATTTAATTAGTTTACTTCATTTTATTATTTTAGTTTTGACAAGCTAAACTCTATTTTAATTTAAAAAGTTTAGAAATTAGTGTCACAGACTGGAAAATAACCTTTGTGATTCATTTCCAACTGCCATTTGTCAGTGAAGCACGCTAAAAAGTCCAAGAACCTAGCTGAAAGCAATTGCGCTCAGTTTAGCACGCCTTACTCTGGAGGAATCCTGTCTGACTTCAGTTTTCCTTCAGTAGTTTTTTAAAAAACCCACAGGTAACTCATGGTGACAGTGGCAAAATACATGGACATATAAAAGCAGATGTGTGGGTGGGGTAGAGTTACATCTGACCTGGAAGTTGAGGAGGAAGAGCTTAAACTTAATTTTGGAGGAGAGGGGAAGCTGAAGTTGCACTGATGAAAAGATTTGGAACTTTGAAATTTTCCAACAAAAGAAAGGGACACATTTTTTGTGAACATTTTTTGTGATTTTTTTTTTTTTACCAACTCTATGATGAAGGGTTTAACGACATGGGATTTATAGTAAAATGACCTAAAGTGCTTACTTGTGTTATTGGAGCAAAACTACCTTTGTAAACCCACCTCTGTTCATCATGTTATACCAACAAAATTAACACTGGCATGAAGAAGCCTTCTAAGGGGAATTGAACTTTTCTCTGGGTTCCTCTGACCTGAGTCTTTGGGTCACTGGGGCATTTGTGGCTGATCTGCCACACAGCACGGGATTTGATGTTCTATCTCTACATGACGTGTTTTGTCACTAGAACCACTTGCGCACAAAAATCCCAGATGTCAAAGTTTGTGGACATTCATATAAAATCAGAAATAACGGCTTGGAGGTCAAAGAATTCAGGAGAGCTATGAGAAGAGTCATGCCTCAGTGTGGTAGGGTGGATTGTGGGCCTGAGGTGGCAAATCAGAATGTCTTCTAAGGTTTGAAAATCAGAGTGGAGAGTCTTTAGGATGATACTTGCAAGCTTGTTTTGTAGCTGCCTCTATCTGGCTTAAAATTCAGGCCACGCCTTTGTGAGGGCTGCCATCTTGGCCAGCTCACTAGGGATTGAACTGGGAACCTGCAGAGCTAAAAAGATGAGCTACTCTAACTTGAGCTCAAAGGCCAGTGCGTAGAGGGGCACCTGTAACACTCTTCATAGGTTACATCTCCAGTCTCCAAATATTAAAACCTCCTATTTGAAAGAACTTTTAGGGATCAATTTTTAAATGGTGGGTGCCTTTATGATGTCCAAATTTGGAGGCTTAAAGTCAGTCCTTGACTTGTCAGATGAACATTTACATATCTGAGCATCACTTTGGACATCCAGATGTGACAATTGAATATCCTGTTAAGACACCTTCTTTGAAAATTCACGACCTTTTTCTGTGACTGTCACAAACCACACAACCTTTATGGATTTCCTGGCATGCTGATACATGATGATTCAATCACAGAGTGGTATTGTTTCCCCAAACAAAAGTAAACATTCAAAAAAGGCAGTATATTTTCCTGAAATACCATATTAAATACCAGACATTTCTATCTTAGAAAGGCTGCTCCTTCCTCGAAAGGATACAAATGCTAAATTTAAAACCTTACAACGAAAGGTTAATTTTTCTCCCTCAACATCTTACTAAGTCAAACCCTGCACATGAGGTCATTCGCTATTTTGTACATTTCCAAAGACTGCTTCATATATCCCTGATATCAGTTTTGTGTCTCTTGGCAACAGATTGGCTCTGGCACCCTCAGGACAGGGTGAGTTGGCATTCTTGAACTGCCAGGAGACACAAAGTAGATATATTTGATGTCTGTTTGAAAATACATTAAAAATAATATGTAAAAGAATGTTTTTGAAAAATCTCATTTTTAAATAGTCCCTCGTTGCCCTTTTAAAAAGAAATATGTTTAACTCCCACTGCCTTCTGTGGATGGAATCGTCCTATTTGGAATGCTGTTTGCTCTTGAAAAAGGAATGATGACTTGGTCATGGAATTTGTTTTCATTCCCTCTCCCTGTGTATTGAAGAGAAAACCTGCTAGAACCGTGAGAAGAGGACATCTGTTTTTTTTTTTTTTTTAAGGCAATCTGTTAGCATTAATAAAGGATGCAGTGCTCAGTGTTTTGTTTAAATGTTTTAGTGATTTTTCCTTTTTGGTGGGAAAAGGTGTTCCTGAATATTTTAAGGCTGGTTATGACGTGCCTATTAGATGATCTTGGCAAAGTTTTAGGTGCCGTGTGTGCATAATCAGGACCAGTGCTATAACCATTTAGAACAATTTGTAATGCGCAGCACAGCTAAAAACCTGTGTCAAGCAGTCAGTCAGTTAAATGAGTGTCATCCTACCTAGGTTTGAAATGAATCGGTTTTGCTATTAAAAATTATCCACACAGCAGCAAAAATAATTACACCAAGAGAAATGTTACCATATTTTTTGAGGGTAGGAAGGGAACAAAGACATGCTTTCAGATGTGTCTAATTTCTCTTGTTTAGTGGCACTCATTGGATGGAGGTGCTGCAAAGGGTGGAAGGCAAATTTTTAGTGGAATTGGAGTTGATGATTGCTTTGTCTCTCACTTCAGTCGGCCCAGGATTTGTCTTTGAGAGTGTTTTGGATTTTCTGTGTGGGACATACTACCTATCTATGAGGTGTGCACTCAGAAGTGGAATGCAAGAGAGAGGGAAGGGATGAGTAGGAGAAATAGAGTAGGAAGAAAGAAAACTATTGAGGTCTTTTTTTAGATCTATTAGTGTAGCAGCACTGATGCAATTTAGGGGTTGCCATAGGTATACATACCATATAACGACCTGTAGTGTAAACAGCCACGCAATGAACCAGATCCTCAACTGGCATATATCTTTGTAGCTCCACTTAAGTAAGTGGAGTTACTCCAATTCACACCAGCTGAGGATCTGGCCCTATAAGTGCAGATCTTTTTGGAATGCACGTGGATACTGTGTTAGGGCTGCAAAAATGCTTCTGTCCTTCTTTGTGAAAATGGGTTCTATTTTATTTTACTCTTTCCCATTACACTTGGACAGCCACTGAATTATATGTGCCCACAGACTTCGAAATGTGCTTCCACAGGCAGCCATGACAGGAGGGTTTGTGAACATCTGTTGCTGGTGAGCACAACCAAGTAATCTCTGTTAATCCACCATAGAACATGCAAATAGGAACATGTATCAGGTTCCCTGTGCATTTATTTTTTTTATTTGAAAAAGTTGCGTTTATTGAAGCCTAGATTTCCAGTGCACCAAACTTGAATAGATATCCTTGGCTGTACTGTGTATGGAGGTGCTGCCAGGTTGGGCCCTGATTTGTCAGGTTCCTGGCAGATTGCCTGAGTAGCCTTTGGAGTCACCAAGTTTGGATGTCTCAGCCTGAGGAGTGGAAACTATATTTTGTATGATAAAGTTGAAATGTTCTAATAAGTAAAAACCATACATAATCATTGACCAACGGGGACTGTGAAAACAGCACTGTTATCTCAGACAGGCATCTGTTCTTCTTACCATGTATGTATAGCTTTCTTTGACATTAAAGGGGATTTGCAAACCTGTATGCAGAAGAGAATAGGCCCCTGTGTCTGTAAGTGATGACCCTTCTCTTCCCACTTATTTAGTATTTCTGCCAGTGCAGCATCTGATCCTGATGGCTCTTTTCCTGTGATCTAATTACGCTGTTAGAAAATTGTTCTAGGTTTTCTCTATCCCTCCCCCCCAGAAAAGAGAAAACAATTTTCTGTTTATCTTCAGAATTTTTAACGGTTGGCAGTTGATCTCCCTTTCCTTGTCCATCCACCATGTTAATTTCAGAGCTTGGATTTTCTGTAATAAAATGAAATTATCAAGGTAGTTTACATCGTCGCTGCAGGTCACGTTCACAAACCATGAGACCTGACTGGCTTCTTGCCACTGTAATTCCTAAGCAGAGTATGTGAGAAGATGTAAACAGAAGTATCCCATTCATTTTACATAGGAGAGGGACTTGATTTGCGTACCAATATGGACTCTCACATTGTACTCCTCTTCATTTAATTCTATATGTGCAGTGACTATTTTTAAACATATATCCTTATGTCAGTTCCAAGGAGCCAGATTTGTTTTTTTGAAAATACTAATTGATAATGGAACTAGAAAATAAATATCCATTTTAAAATCAGTTGTATATAAGAAGTCATCAAACACAAGGGCAGAAGCTGGCGCATAAATTTTAATTTAGTGTGGATTTCCTTTGTCAGTTTACATGGAGGGCAGAGAATTATCTCGCTGAAAAAGGTGGTGATTGATCACATGCTGGTAAATAAATCAAGTCCATAAAAAATAGAGATGATTAACAGACACAGTGGAATTATCATATTGCAGTACTGGTGCCTGTCAAGCGCCAGATGTGTTGTGCGTTCATAGAGTGTCACATTCTGACATTTGATCAGTGCTTAACACAATGGGACAAAAGACTGGGAGTTAAAAATCTTTTAAGTGCTGCTAAGAATTCCACTGGAACTGTAAATCCATGTTTTGATTACTAACAAAGACTCTTATACCCATATAAATAGATACATAGATACTATGCCCGTGTATTTCCATGGCCTTCATGGTTTACACTGGTGTAAATGAGATTAAAATCCGGTTCATTGGCTAGTATGATTCACAAACGGTTAGGGGTCCTATGCACAAAAATGTCTGTCAGGGTAGTCCGTGAATGAAGACCCCAGCTTGCACGTGTTACAAATTGCCTTCTAGGATCTTAAGCTGCTTTTTATCTGTTTAATGCACTCAGATATTAATTATTTGCTTTTCAGACCTAACATGTTTATAAAAAAGGTAATGGTAGAAGGATATTTAGTTCCCCAGTGATTCTGAAATAGAAATGAGAATATTTGTCACTTCGATGGGGTTATCCACCACTGGAGCTGTGAATAAGGTATAAAAAATAAGCAGTTTTTTGTCAGGCTTAAAGTACTTTAAAACAAACAAAGCTGACACTAATGTTAAAAGTGTGACAGCATGGTGTTTGTGTGTGTGTGTGTAAACTGATGGGGTGAAAATCTGGGCCCTGGCTAATTGCAAAACACCCTCCGGCTTCAGTGAGGCTAAGATTTCATCCTTGATGGAAAACAACTGCAAAAGAACTGGTTGGATTTCTCAAAAAGTATACATCTGACATGATTCTTGGCTATGATGGGTCTGATCTTGCAGTCCTCATTCTGGAAAACTCTTCTTGCCATGCATAATCTTCCTCTTGGGTTTAGAATAATTTGGCACTTTAGGACCATTTCTGGTTCATTCTGACTGCTGCCTCCTCCCTGGCAGAACTTACAGGAATGGCAGACCTTTAAGGCTTGGTCCTTCAAGAACTCAGCGGGAGTTCACAAGCACACAGGGCTGGCAGGGTTGGGCCATTAACAAAGGAGAAACTGCCTTTCCCTTCTGTTCTGAGTCACAGATGCTTGCATGTACCCTAAACAAAAATGAAGCAGGAGTGCAAGAAACAGATAGTCCCTGCCACAAACAGCTTATCTTTTTGTTCTGTATTTGTACAGTGCCTAGCACAGTGGATCCTGGTCTGTGACTGGGACTCCTAGGGTTGGTACAATACAAATCATTAATACTGATAATAGTTTGTTTAAAAGGCCAAAGTAAAGCCAATAGAAAGGAACATAAACTATGGCAGGTAAAAAATATAATGTAGAAATTGGGAAGGCCAAGAGGGATGATGAAGAGTAATTAGCCAAGGACATAACATAACAGACAGCAAGAAATTCTTTAAGTATACCAGAAATAGAAATCCTGCGAGAGCTGATTGATCGATTGGCAGGACTTCCAGGCAATAAAAGGAGCAATTAAGGATGATAAGGACATTGCAGAGAAGCTACATGTTTTCTTTGCATCATCCTTCTCCACCAGGCTGTGGTGGTCCTTAAATCAGACCAGCTTCTTTCAGGAAATAAAAATGAAACTGTCCGAGGTTGATGTGTCTAAAGAAGAGATGCTGGAACAAACTGATAATGAGCAACATGCCTACATCCAAGAGTTGTGAAGCAATTCGAGAATTAAGGGGCTTAGTTATCAACAAAATAATGCCATATCTTAAGACTGGAGGGTCGCAAATGTAGTATTTGTTGCCCCTTTGCCAGTTAGCCAGTATTTGGGGTCTTGTCGGGCAGTTCCTATGAGGATGAGAAATCGGTGATATGAGTCAGGAATATTCTTGGTGTAATCCTGTGTATTTACAAAAAAAAAAAAATTGACACAAAGTTATGCTTTACTGAACACAGTAAAAACAAATAGCAGCAGGCAGGTGTTTGCTCAATAATCCCCAAGTCTGCCACTCTAGCAAGCTCTGAACCTAAGAAGCCAAGTTCCTTTGTTTCCTCTTAGGGTCATGCTCACAACTCCTTCACCTGGTTTTCTTAGCCTCCAACAAACCTATACCCTACCCCTGCATTTGCACCCAGGAAAACCTGTCAGTCCACAAGGTTTAGGTCTTTTTAAAAAGATGCAGAGCAGTGAGCAAAATAGAGCAGTGAGCCTGACTTTAGTTCCAGATAAACTAGTTGACAGAGTTTTTAAAAATGCCCAGATGAACATGGCATGAAAGGAGCAAACCACCATGGTTTCTGTAAAGGAAAATCATGCCTCTCCAGTCTACTAGAGTCCTTTTGGGTGTTTCAGCAAAGTGGTGGATTAAAGAGAACTAATAGGTGTAACTCATTTGGGTGTTCAAGAAGCCTTTGACAAGTCTCTTACAAGAGGTTATTAAGAAAACCATATAGTGATGGAGGTGGGAGATAAAGATCTGCCATGGATTAGAGTAGAAAACAAAGGGTAGAAATGAATGGTCAGTTTTCAGCATGAAAAAAGTTAACAGTGAGGTGCCTTAAATATTGGTATCGTGATTAGCATGTGTTTAATATTTTCATTAATAATCCAGAGAAGAGGGTGAACAGTGAGCTGGCAACATCTGAAGATGACACAGCATTGCTGAGGATAGTCAAGATGAGAGAAGATTGTGAGGACCACTAGACCAGGGTTCTCAACCTTTCTCTTGCTGAGTCCCCCCTCAATATGCTATAAAAACTCCAGGGCCATGGGGGAAGGGGAGGGGGAATGTGGGGCTCTGGGCTGGGGGGGCGGGCACCCTTGGACATAGGCATAGTTTTACTTCTATTTTTGGGGGGGAGAGGGAGGAAGGAGCAGTGGCTGGCAGGTGGGTTCAGGGAGGGAGCGCCACCTCCACCCCGTGACTCACTTAGGAGGCCACCCAGCCTGTCTGGGCTGTGGGGGGACGCAACCAAAAACTATAACTCAAAGGGGGGACTCCGTTCAAAAAGTTTTAAAATGGCTCAGGGTGCAGGGAGGGGGTAGCTAGGGGCTGTGTGCGGGCAGGGGGGTAGCTCAGGGTACGGGCAGGGGGTAGGTAGGGGCTGTGTGCGGTCGGGGGGGGGCTCTCAATGCAGCTCCCAGCTGCACCAATGGCAGTGGGGGCACTGGGGTTCCCGGCTTCAGCCCCATGCCACTACCAGCTGGGGCGGCGGGGAAAGCGCTGGCTTCAGCACTAGGGTTCGGGGCACCGGATTTCAGCCATGGGGCTCCACGGCCCCCCTGAAAGGATTCGTGGAACCCCAGGGGGCTGTGGACCCCCAGTTGAGAACTGCTGTACTAGAGGGACTTAACAAAGATAGGCAAATGAGAAGCATCATGGCAGATGAAATTCATTATTGACAAATGCAAGGTTATGCACCTAGGAAGGAATGATGTGTACTGCTCATACTGATTGCTGGGTTTAAAATTAACTGTAACCACTCAAGGAAAGGACCTGGGGGTCTTAGTGGACTGCTCAACATGTGCTCAGTGTGCAGCAGCAGTTAAATAAATGGGGGGGAAAAAATCAAACACAATGCTGCTGGATAAAGAATGGGTGAGAAAATACTGCAGATATAGTGCTACTGTAAAATGGATGGAGTGCCCTGAGTTTGAATATTGTGTTTAGTTTTGGTCTCCTCGTTTCATAAAAAACATAACGGACACTGAAAGGGTTCAGAGACTTGGCAGCTAAAATGATCAGAGCCATGGAGTGACTTCCATATGAGCAGAAATTGAAAGGATTGGGACGGTTGAGAGAGGAATTATACAAGAGGGAACATGACAGAGCAGTGTTTCTAATCCTATATATCATTTTGGGCCGCAGATGCAGTCCACAATGTGTTACCTGGGCCGCAGGTTGAGAACCACAGACCCCTATTCCCAGCGCCTTGGCCCCTGCCCAGAGCCCCTGGGCATGGGGCTGTGTGGCAGGGCAACCCTGGACCCCGCCAGGCTGGGCAGTAGCGCAGCCCCAAGCCCAGACCCAGCAGGGTGGCCTGGCAGCCCTGGATCCAACCGTGCGGCAGGACGGCCTGGACCTGGCAGGGTGGCCCTGACCCTGGAAGCAGCTGGGTGGCAGAGCAAGGCAGCTCCGGACCCAGCTGGGCGGCTCAGTCCCCAGACCCTGGACTCTGCTGGGCCATGTGGCAGGGCAGCCCGGCAGCCCCTATCCTGGACCCCGCCACGCTGGGTGGCCTTTAGCACACAGCTGGGCACACAGCTGTGTGCTAATTGGGCCACACACAGGCCACAGGTTAAGAACTACTGTGATAGAAGTATATAAATTAATGAATGATATATATTTAACCTTTCTCTAAATATAATACGAAGAGAAACTCCAATGAATCTGAAAACCATTAAAACCTTTAAAAGGTAACTTTGTTTATTTTAACTACTGAATTTCTATGTGGGCACGTTATTCCATGTTTTTCCATTATAGAGATTACTGTGATGCAGCTAATAGTGGCTGTTCTTGGAGGCAGAACTGACAGCTGTTCTGATCCAATATGGCAACTGCATCACAAAGTGTAATTTCAGAGTAGCAGCCATGTGAGTCTGTATCTGTAAAAAGAAAAGGAGTACTTGTGGCACCTTAGAGACTCACAAATTTATTAGAGCATAAGCTTTCGTGAGCTACAGCTCACTTCATCGGATGCATACAGTGGAAAATACAGTGGGGAGATTTTATAGTGATAGGGAACCTTTTGTAGTGATAATCAAGGTGGGCCACTTCCAGCAGTTGACAAGAACGTCTGAGGAACAGCGGGGGAGAATAAACATGGGGAAATAGTTTTACTTTGTGTAATGACTCATCCATTCCCAGTCTAAGTTAATTATATCCAGTTTGCAAATTAATTCCAATTCAGCAGTCTCTCATTGGAGTCTGTTTTTGAAGTTTTTTTGTTGAAGAATTGCAACTTTTAGGTCTGTAATCAAGTGACCAAAGAGATTGAAGTGTTCTCCAACTGGGTTTTGAATGTTATAATTCTTGACGTCTGATTTGTGTCCATTTATTCTTTTACGTAGAGACTGTCCAGTTTGGCTAATGTACATGGCAGAGGCGCATTGCTGGACACGTTGCCAACTGTGTCCACATATCTATTCAGGGGACACCATCATAGGGCCTAATCACATCAGCCACGCTATCAGAAGCTCGTTCACCTGCACATCTAGCAATGTGATATATGCCATCATGTGCCAGCAATGCCCCTCTGCCATGTACATTGGCCAAACTGGACAGTCTCTACGTAAAAGAATAAATGGACACAAATCAGATGTCAAGAATTATAACATTCAAAACCCAGTTGGAGAACACTTCAATCTCTTTGGTCACTTGATTACAGACCTAAAAGTTGCAATTCTTCAACAAAAAAACTTCAAAAACAGACTCCAATGAGAGACTGCTGAATTGGAATTAATTTGCAAACTGGATACAATTAACTTAGGCTTGAATAAAGACTGGGAGTGGATGTGTCATTACACAAAGTAAAACTATTTCCCCTTGTTTATTTCCCCTCCTGACGTTCTTGTCAACTGCTGGAAATGGCCCACCTTGATTATCACTACAAAAGGTCCTCCCCCACCCCCACCCCCCGGCTCTCCTGCTGGTAATAGCTCACCTTTCCTGATCACTCTTGTTACAGTCTGTATGGTAGGTTTCAGAGTAGCAGCCGTGTTAGTCTGTATTCGCAAAAAGAAAAGGAGGACTTGTGGCACCTTAGAGACTAACCAATTTAATTGAGCATAAGCTTTCGTGAGCTACAGCTCACTTCATCAGATGCATCGAGTGCCACAAGTACTCCTTTTCTTTTTAAAGTGTAATTTTGTTCACCTGATTTTGACAAACTTATTTCTAGTTTAATTATTTATGATACTTTATTACAGTAGGTCCCACAGTGTGTTTTTAAAGCCTTCTAAGTAATAAGTCCTCCCTGTGTGTTGCTGCACTGTTATTAAATAGGTTTCAGAGTAGCAGCTGTGTTAGTCTGTATTCGCAAAAAGAAAAGGAGGACTTGTGGCACCTTAGAGACTAACCAATTTATTTGAGCATAAGCTTTCGTGAGCTACAGCTCACTTCATCAGATGCATTCAGTGGGAAAAAAAATGCGTCCAATGAAGTGAGCTGTAGCTCACGAAAGCTTATGCTCAAATAAATTTGTTAGTCTCTAAGGTGCCACAAGTCCTCCTTTTCTTTTTGTTATTAAATAGTTGCTGATGATTTCATAGATTTTAAGGCCAGAAGGAACTATTATGATAATCTAGTCTGACCTCCTGCATAACCCAGTCCTTAGAACCTCACCCAATAAATTTAGCATCAAGCCCATGACTTTTGTTTGAGCTGCAGCATATGCAAGGGTGAAAGTAACATTCAACTCTTACCAGTATGGGGCCGGCTCTGGACCCCCGGAGGAGGCAGGACCTTGGCGGAAGGGGCAGGGCTGCAGGTCAGTATCCCCCAGCCAGCTCATCTGCACTGCCTGGCCTGTGCCGCTTGGGGCTCCAGTGGTGATTTAAAGGGCTTAGGGTCCCAGCTGCTGCCCGCAGTAGCTGCAGAGGCAGCTGGAGCCCCAGGTGCTTTTAAATTGCTGGCCCCGGGGCAGCTGCTCTGTCCCCACCACCCCCGGCGGCGGAGGCTCGGTAGGGGGAGGGAGGGCAAAAGGGACAATGATCTTAAAGCAGGGTCCTTTGCCATGGCAGCGCTTTAACATCGGCTACATATGGGCCAGTACCGGTGGCCACTTTTTACCGGTACACTGTACTGGCCCGCACCGGCTTACTTTCACCCCTGAGCATATGTTTTAAATAGATATACAGTCTTGATCTAAGGACTTTGTGATGGAGAATCCACCCCATCTGGAGGCAGGGTTAAACCACTGGGTTTTTTGGGTGTGTAAATTAGCAAGGCTCTACTGTTCTAGCAAGGAGAGCACTTTCCCAATAATTTCAGGCAGTTATGGTTCTTAATCACAAGGAGATTGTTATACCAAGCTATTTGCAAATTTATTTGGGTTTTCTTTGATTTTAGTTGCATGAAAATAAGGTTTTTCTGCCCCCAAAATACAGGACATTGCAGATGTTTAGCTGAGTGTAAAGTGCTGCAGATGTAGCTAAATTCACACTAGGTTAAAGTGATTTGTTCACTTTGCAGTAAGCTATTATATTAAATACATAAATATGAACAGTGTTAACTCGGAGGTACATTTATTTGACAAGATTACTACAAGTTTTCAGGTACAGTATTGAAACAGTTTAACATTGTTAAAAATGATGGGGAAAAATGCCAGCTCAAGTTTAAGCTCTGTCAGAACTACTTGGAATCAAACAGTGTGACCAGTGCAATAAGTATTTTTATCTGCCTATATAGTGTGCTCTGTAAAAAGTGGCTTTTATTGGATTTAGGATGATTCGTTTTTTTAAAATTCATTTAGTGATTTGTTTTTTTTTAAATAACTGTTTTGGTAGCTGAACTTTGCATCTGAATTTTAGAACTTATTTTATATTTGCTCTTGACAAAAACCATAGTGGATGCAACTTTAACAGGGTGGCTAAATTTATACCTGATGTTTGTCAGTTGATTACATCTGGGATAAATTTGACCTAGTAGAGTTAGTCATTGAGGAGGGAAGAGATGTTGTCATAGAGACTGTACGATTGCTTCTGAGCCTTGGTCCGTAAACAATTAAAGTAAATGAATCCATACAAAATGTGTAAAAAGAGAACTCTCTGAGAGACTAGATGGCCCAGGGAACTAGTAGCAGAATTGACCCTTTGACTTTTAGAATGCTGGTTCAAATCCATCCTGGGTCAGTTTTGATTGAAAGCTGTTACAGCCAGATACGGGTTTTTAGTGGCCTGTATGAAATGTGTGTGGGTTTCTGTTCATCTCCTTGTGGGCAAATGTCTATATCACCGCATATGCAGCCCATAGTGTGTTCCTTGGGCGGCAGGTTGAGAATCTATATCACGGAACATATTCAAACAAAGACATGCACCACAATTGGCACCAATTAGTCTGCGGAAGAGAAGAATGAGGGGGGATTTGATAGCTGCTTTCAACTACCTGAAAGGGGGTTCCAAAGAGGATGGCCCTAGACTGTTCTCAATGGTAGCAGATGACAGAACGAGGAGTAATGGTCTCAAGTTGCAGTGGGGGAGGTTTAGATTGGATATTAGGAAAAACTTTTTCACTAGGAGGGTGGTGAAACACTGGAATGCGTTACCTAGGGAGGTGGTAGAATCTCCTTCCTTAGAGGTTTTTAAGGTCAGGCTTGACAAAGCCCTGGCTGGGATGATTTAACTGGGAATTGGTCCTGCTTCGAGCAGGGGGTTGGACTAGATGACCTTCTGGGGTCCCTTCCAACCCTGATATTCTATGATTCTATGATTCAATTAGTACTCTCATTGGCTGTCCACAGAAGAGATCACAAGACTAGGAAGGACTTGCACTCTCTACTCTAGAGGTTTCTGGTTCCATTTCAGGGTAGGAGGCACATTGGTTTGGCTGAAAGAGGAAATTTGTACTACCATTGTCTAAGCTGTGTCCATGTGATGATAAAGGATTTCGGTCTCCAGCACTGTCAAGCCAGCCTCCTTCATGAGCTCCAACATTCACACACAAATTTAAAAATGTTTTTAAAAAAACAGAACTCTCCAAAGAATCAGGAGCCGGTCCAGCCAAATCAGCCACTCTGCCAGGAAATAGCTTGGATAGTACAGTTTTCTGCCGGCACTACAGCCCTGCCAACAGCATAATCCCTTGCTAGAACACTGGAACAAAATTAGATAGCACAGCTACTAATCAAGCACAGTCTAATTAATATTAACACCATATATCTACATAATTCCCAGTATCCTTCATACTTGCTTATGCAGTAAAGACACAGGTTGGCTGGGAATCATATACCAAAATACAGAGCCAGTACCCAATAAGTATGGCACTTGGTGTGTAATACTGATCTGAGATCATAGGTTTTGTAATAGGTAAACAAAACATTGGCTCTTCTTCAACTGAGAGTCAGCTTTGTTTCCAGTCCTCAGTAATGGCTATCCTCGAGGAGGAGATGAGTGAATGTTTGGGGATCTTTAGAACCAGGATTTTGGTTCAGCTCTTTTAGACATAGAGTCAAGCTGAGTAATTCCAATCTTGATCCAGGTTTGCATTCTGATGCCCTTCTGCCAAGTAGCTTAGTGTATTCAGAATCAGAGGTTTTAGTCCTGAGCCTATAACGAACCACCACAGATGTTGTGATCAGTGTATATTCACTAGAGCAGAATGAATTTATGAATTTCCATCCTACAGGAAATTCCAGCACTTTGGTATTTGTTTTTGTCATGGAACGGGACAAAAATTTGAAATTTCAAAATTTTCCACGGAACAGAAATTCTGAAAAACTTCAACTTGGAAACATGAGAACATTTTGTATCGGCATTTTCCATCAAAATAAAATATTTCAGTGTTTCTTCAGGGAGGCTGAAATGGCTCACAGGAGAGAATGGGGCTCAGAACTACAACTCTTAAAAGGCAATGTGCCACAATAAGAAAATGCAATGTAAAATTTTGTTGAACTGATTCAACACTAAACATTTTTGGGTCAATTCAAAAGAATGAAATATTCCAATTTGGGTTGAACTGACCCAAAATGAAATATCTAATTTCAGTTTCCCCGATAAAACCAGAGTTCCATGGAAATTTTTGATTTTTGTGGGAACTACATTTTCCATTGGAAAATCATTCCAATGGGAAATTCCTGACCAGCTCTGCTGTTCACTTTATCTGTAAAGTGTGTGAGATCCTATAGTATTTTTATTTCCAGGGTGTACCTTACAGTAACATGTGGAGCTACAGCTGGGCCACCAAGGAGCATCCTGCTTTGTGAAGATGAGCAGAGACGATGTTCCTTAGAATTGCCATGCCTAATGAGCCAAAAGTTCTGGTATTAGGAGACGTTAATGAGCTGGAGCATATATACTAACTACAGGAAAAACCTTTTAATGGCTACAGCAGCAGTAAAAACAGTGATGCTGCTAATATGAAAGTTGATTCACAACTTAATACTGGTGGAACTGTGCACTGAATCAGATAAATTATCTTAGGCCAAGTCCCTTCTTGCGGTAAATCCATTGAATCAGGAGAGTTACGCCAGGGATGAATGCTGCCCAATTTGTATAAATGATACACTAGAGATATATGTATATAAACTTGATGGCTGTAGGGAGATGTGGTCACATTCTCTAAAACTGTCTGACTCGCATATAATAATTTATTTTCCTGGCATTTTGGGTATGCGGCTATGTTTGTGATTAGTACAGCTAGTATTCCAAACAGTATCCATAATGGTTTCCGTCTGTATCGGTTGCTCATATTTGTGTTTTGTAGATGTGGTCCCCTTTCTAATTTTTCCTTTGTTCCCATAATGAAAGCAAAATGTAAGCCTTCAAAACTGAAACTGAGTATTTAAGTCATTTGGGATTCCATATTAAATTTCAAAGAGGGCAAGGAAATCCATTCCTCCCATCTCATTTGGACACCTTTTTACAGGTAATTTATGAAATTGTGCTTATTCCCTCCCTTCCTTCCACCCTCCTCCCCCTCCCGTCTCCTCCCTGCCATACGCACTTGAAAGCTTTATTCTTTAGAATAGGTACTATTTGACAGCTCTGGAGTGTACAGCCTCCTGTTTGCCCATAGAACAAGAAGTGGCAAAGCAAAACTGCCAATTGTTCTGAGAAATTAGGGGTTTTAACCCACACATTTAAAAAAGTTGAAATTTCTTGTTTTGAAATTTAATTTTGTTAAAAAATGAAGAATTTGACAAATGATTTTTCCTGCAAAAATATTACATAATTTAAACCCCATTTTGGGACTAAAAATATGTTGCTGAAAATGTTTTGGTGAACTGTGATTGTAATTAATGGAGCAGTGGGAACCAGAGGCATATTTTCATACTATATTTGCTTCATTCAGGATCCAAGCTATAGGGAGAACAAAAACTGCTTCTACTGAAGGCTTCAGTAACTAAGGATGCCACCAAGGAACCACTAATGTTCTCCAAACCGCTTCCTATTCACAGACACCTCCCATTTATCCTATCTGTATCAGCGTTGGGCAGCAGTTCTCTTCATCAGCAGGCCTAGCAGATGAGGGAAGTCATGCGTCTCTGGCCCTTCTCACTTTTCTACTTCTTCCCAAGTGGGTCAGGGTCTGCTAGGACCCTCGGACACTTGTGTAAGCCGTAAATGGGTTTTCTTTGTGAAGACATAAATCAGACTCTCGTGTCTTCTGCATTTACAGTTCTCCCTTATTTCCTCCTCCTTCATTCCCATTCAGATGATCTTCCTGGACCACTTTACTGCCTGCATTGACTCTGTCTTCTGCACTCATTTCTACCTTTGTCCTCTTAAGAGAGACCCCATCCTTGGGTTTCTACTTGGTCTCTGTGCTATGGGGGAAATCTCCTTTAGTTTTTTGTGGAACACCTGGAGGTTAAGTGAACATGGTATTTTATATAAAAGAAGTCTCTGAATGCCCCTCCTGAAGCCTAAGACAATCAGCCTCAAGTCATCCCTGAAAATTTGGGATTCTTCTGTTGGATGAAGAAAGAAAGGGGTGGGTGTGCAAAAAGTATTGTACACTTGTGCTCCCTCTGCAATAGATGTGGATTAAAAGGAATAATTCTTAGTGTTGCTAGGGTGTTAGCAAGGAATTCAACAAAAAGAGCCCCCTCCTAATTTCAAGAGTAATTTTTAAAAGTCAGTTAAAATATTTTTTCAGTGGAAAAGGCCAAAATCCAATAGGGAAATTAATAAAAAAAATTAAAAATTACTATATTTTAAAGTGAATGTTGCAAACAATGGTGAGCAAATAAAAATGAAAAGCTATAAGAAAAAATAATAGTGTTTTCATCCCTTTAAGTGCTTGGATAGAAAGGATTTATTCTAATGGTCTGATTACAGTAGAATTTGCAGAACTCCATTGTAACAGTTATAGTCAATGATAGTTTGTAAGATGATGTAAGAAAAGTGGGTTCTAGTCCCAGTTCTGCCACTGACTCTACTGCGTGACCATGGGCATATCCCGTTACCTCTTTGTGGCTCTGTTTCCCCTCACTCCCTTTGTCTGTTTATATCTAAAGCTGCTTAGAGCAGGGACTGTCTTTCACTGTGTGTACAGTGGGCTCTGATCTCACTTGGGACCTCTGGGTGTTACTGTAATATACGGTAAATAACAATAATGCCCTGAAAGTGTGAGCCAACAAAAAAAATCTGATCTTTATTGTCCATCTGCTCTGCTCTTCTTTCCTTCATTGTTTTCTCTTCTTCCCACCTCCATATTTTCAATTTTAGTCATCTTCTCATTTCTCTTTCCTCTTTTCTCTTGCCTGCTTTACTCCCCTCTTTCTTCTGTCAGCCACTTCCTCCTTCTGTTCCTTTACTCCCTTGTTGTCTTTCCCCATCCCTGCTTCTATTATATGTTGACTGCTAAGGAGAAAAGGTTCCCTACAACCTGGAACCTTTTGAAGAAGCTAATCTTCTGTCTGTTAGAAGGATTTGACCTCTCTTGTAACTGGAAATCTATTTCCATTTTACCTTTTCAAAGAAAATTCCCTGGTACCCACAATAACATTAGTGTTGTCTTGGCAGTTTGTTTCATTTATGGAAACTTGGAGCTTCTCTCTTCTTTCTCTAACCACAAAGCTGTGTATTAGTATTGCTGATCTGCTGCAGAAGTGCTAACTGCGTTCAGTACCTCTTTGAAAAATGCTGAATTGCTTTTAATTCTTTATTGTGAATTGCTAATTTTATTTCCTCCTAACACTATAAACAGTTTCTGTAGTTCTAGAGGTCGCTAGAGCTTTGTAAGTGCAGCCAAAAGTGTTTTAAATAGTCAGTGCTGTATAGTGAAACAATCAGTCTCCTGTGCCATTAATATATCTAGAAAGTTAGATTTGATATCCATTTTCATATTTAAAGCTAAATTACTGGCAATCAGCCACATCATTGAAGGCACAGAGAATGGTAACTTGTTCATAAAGGTTTGTATGAATATAGGCATTACCTATTGGTTTGGGATATTTTTCAACAAATCAAGAGCTGCTGGCAACCAAATTATTTCAGAAGAGGGTCTTTTATCTTTAACTGCTCTTACTGTATTCTTTCATTTCCTAGACTGTTCTATACTCTGTAGTCTAGCTCTAACAAAGATTAGATCTGCTTAATTGGAAACTTCATAAGCTTCAGTTACACGCTTGCCCAGTGATACTTTGCTTTTGGGGGGTTTTGGTGTTTTTAAAAGAGAAAATAATAGTGGAATGTGAGTCTGTGGCATATTGAATTAATTTCCTGTTCCACTTCTGCATCAGCTAACCAGACAAATAACTGATTTGTTAAAGGCTCTGTTACTTCCTTCAATCAGTAGCTCACAATAAGTTTTTTTACATTTTATTTCCTGGTTTTCCCATTTCAATTCCCTGAGTCCCCAGTAGGTCTCTGTTCCGGTGCCAATAGCAACACACCCACTGAGTGAGGGTAGGATGTGCAGAGCCCACCCAATGCTAGTCGTTCAGCAAAGTTCTCAAGTTCAAGGATGAAAGACTGTTTGACTTTTTTCCTTTAATTTTCCTTTCCTCCTTACAGGGTGTACTTTATTGCCCATTCTCTCTTTATCAGTGGTGGCAGGAATTATTGTCATTTTAAGTAGGTTCCTAGTTTACTGAGCCATTGCTAGAGACCTGCACAGATAAAAAATTGTATCTGCATCTGAGCTGCAATCTGTAAAAATGGTCCACCAGGTATCCGCATCTGTGGATGAGGATATCTGCGGATATAAAGTGGCTATCTGCAGATTTGCAGGGTTCTAGCCAATGCAGCTACATCAGAAAACATTAAAACAGTTTTCAGAGTAGCAGCTGTGTTAGTCTGTATTCACAAAAAGAAAAGGAGGACTTGTGGCACCTTAGAGACTAACCAATTTATTTGAGCATAAGCTTTTGTGATCCGGTGAAGTGAGCCGTAGCTCACGAAAGCTTATGCGCAAATAAATTGGTTAGTCTCTAAGGTGCCACAAGTCCTCCTGTTCTTTTTATTAAAACAGCTGTGTATGCTGAAGAAATACTGGCTCAGCACACAGAGTGAGTCAACTGTATATAGCGTAGTAGGATTAAATAATCATCACAGCTAGGAGATTCGCTTTTTGCAAGAGTTTTTTCCACAGTCTTATGATGAATTCACTGGGAAACCAGCACAAATACTGGATAGCTAAGCAAGATCCCTTTACATGTATTCCATGTCTTTATATTTTTTCGTAAGAGCAATGGCACTTTGTTAGAAAGTCTGCCTGTGACATCCTTCCAGAGAAATGGAGTCAATGGGGGGAAAAAATTGTAGCTTTCTAGAAGCTAACGGTACAAAAATGCTCATTGAGAAAACAAAGTACAGTTCAAAATCTGGGGACAATGAAGATGTGTAAAATGAGTCTTCTCAGAACAGGCTAAAGAGGGTTTTCACTGTAATCTGATGGCTAAGGATGGAAATACTGCAAGGCAATCAGTGGAGTGTATAGAACATGGTAAATATGTACTTTAAAATAGCTTTCACTTAAAAAAACACTTACAACCGAATTCTGTCCTCTGATAGATATACACATAATACAACTCCTGTTGAATACAATATGAAATCCATGTATGTAGTTTAGGACAGAATTTGGCTTATATAATATAAAGTGTATGTGTGTATGAAATATACATATGGTAATAACTCTTTTTTAGATTTTTCTTATAACATCACAGGTTAGTGCAGCAAGTGTTAAGGGTCTAACAGTGTTTAAGTTCACCATAAAACTTTTTGGCCTGGGGCTGGAATTTCATAAATGAGAACAATTAGAATATTTAGTTGTTCATGGTGTATAGTTACATACATTTTGAATTTTACAGTGCAGCCTCCGTTGTCCAAATGTAATGGAAGACACTGACTAATTTTTGCAGGTTGAGCTGTAAACTCATGTACCTTTTCTAAAGAAGAATAGACATTTCCTCGTTTCACACATCTTTCAAGTGATTGCTTTATAATAGGCAGAAATTGCTATTAAATGCTTTCAAAATGGAAAACAGATGAGTCAAAGCAAAAGTTCCTGGATGGTGCTTCAGCTTTTCAGGGCCATTGTCAACATGAGTGGTACTGGATACATCTGAAGCAGTTTAATAACATCTTAGATTTAGTAAAACAGGAATAATTTTGACAACTTTTTACTGTTTCTGATCTTGATTTGCCTTTTAACATTTCATTCCTGTTGGACAAGAAAACTAGACAAGTTGGGAAAAATGGGGGAAAAAAATCCATGAAAAATGTCACCAATGTGTTCCCCTTATTTTTATCAAAATTTCAAAAATTTATGACCAGCTGTTCTAGTCAGTTTTACTTTCTAACTTTCATGATTTCGCACAATATTGTTCTTAAATTAATCATATTGCAGGGAATTGCTGGAACTAAAAACCTTAAAATCCAGCCAACTGTTTTTATTGATACTAAAATTAAATCTTTCTGCTGATTTTAAGGCTCTTAAGTTCACTCCCCTCTTTAAAAACAAAACAAAACAGGTGAATTTAAATTAGTTTTTAGTATCCAGTTATGTTCTGATTCAAGCAATTTCTTAAACACATACCTAGGTATATGCGTAAGTACTTTGCTGAACTGGGTCATTAAATGTGAAATTCCCTACTTTGCCAGTTTAAATTTTGACCCTTTTTGCCAGTTGGGGTGTGTGTGTGTGTGTTTTTTTTTTTTTAAGTTTAGTGTGGAATCACTGACAGATAATGGTGAATTATGGGATAATAATTTCATTAAGGGCATCTGATGTCATAAACCATGAGGAAGAAGATCACCTTACCAGAACCCCCCTTTGTGGAACTTGGACCCCATAATTCTAACGTTAGTACATTTTAAAAGAAATCTACATAGATACAATAAAATCCAGAGAGAAAAATTAGAATAGAAAATAGCTGGGTTTGCATTCAGCGGAGTTTTTAGGGTTTGTTTTGTGGGGGCAGGAGAGGCTAGAGGGGGAGAGAGAGATGACAAAATTTCATATTTGGACCACTCATGAAGTTTTAGTTTTTGTGGTGTATCTGTCGGAAGACTTTTGTAATCCACAGCAATTCTGTGTGTTATGAGGGTGAGGTGGTTTTATTTAAAATATTGAGGGCTTTTTAATACTACATTACAATAACAATAAGGGTGGCTTATTTTGCATGGTAGTGTGTGTACTTGTTTTTATTATAACCTTTGTCCCATAAACAGATTTCTCTATAGGGACCTTCATGGAAATTCTTGTATGAGCAGACTAAATTAAAGTCCTGATCCTCTAGCTAGCTCACATGGGCTCAAGAGTCTGCCTTTGCAGAATCAGTTACAGGATTGGAACCTAAATGAGCAACAGAAATTAGGGACTCCTCACGTGACTCTCTCTGACTTGTTTCTAGTCATGTTTTTCTTCATACGTGTGAAAAAAGTATTGGCAAGTTCTTAAATTCTTTAGTGTAATAAATTGCTGTAAATTGATGGAGAAAATACATCTGAAAATTGGTTTTCTGTTTGAACAATTTGCTTAGGTGTTCTCTTCCAAAATAAAGCCGCAGTTACTGGGGTTTCACTTAGATTGCAGCTTCAGGGTAGTTCCTGCTTAGGAGGAAATAAATGAGCCCTGGGCCAAAAAATTTCTAAAGCCAAAGGCTGCGGGAGTTTGGCTAGGCAATAGGTTTTAACAGGAAGCACTCTCAATTTGCTGTTGTTATTATACAGGACTTTGACATAATTAAGTAATAAGTCCATTTAGAGCCTGATCCATGGGCACTGAAGTTAACAGGAGTCTTTCCACTGAGTTCACTGGGCTTTGGAACAGGCTCTGACAGTCTGTTTTTTTTACTTCTGTTATTTGGAAGATTAAGAAGTTGAGATGGACATGTTTATTGTAGGCAAATGGATGATAGGATGGGAGGGCTGTATTGAACTGGAGTGGCAAGGTTTGTATGCTGTACAGTTGCTGAATATTAGGGTACAATTGAGTCTGAAGCAATTTCTGTCCCCTCCCCCCGCAAATAATAAACCAATTGCTTTCTTAAATATCAAAATCCTTAGTTTATAAACAATCATCATTTGTGTGTGTGTGCATGCATTGGGGGGAACGGCTATAAAGCTAATGGGATCATCTCAATGAACATATAACTTACTTCTTTCTCCCACTCACTTAATGTTTGTTAAAGTCACTTGTGGGTCATGTTGAAAATTAGGACCTTATCTTCCACATGCTACTGAGCCTAGTAGTTAGCAGGAAATACTTACACAGTACTTATACAAGCAAGGATATTCCAGTGGCTCAGGCATTACTGTAAGGTCAGGTTTACACCTAAAACTTACGTCGACCTAGTTACATCACTCAGGGCTATGAAAAATTTCATACCCTGAGGACCGTAATTAGGTCGATCTAACCCCTGGTCTAGATATTGTTAGGTTGACGGAAGGATTCTTCTGGTGACCAAGATACCACCTCTCAGAGATACAGGAAGGGTCTATTCTCGGAGCTGTAGAAAGCACCTTAGTGATGCCGCTGTAGCAGCTGTAATGTATATATACCTTAGAACTTGGCAGACCCAGGTTTGATTCCCTGCTCCACAACAGGTTCCCGGTGTGACCTTAAGCAAATTACTTAGGCCCAGAACCACTAAAGTATTTAGGCTCTTAATTTCCATTGAAATCAATGGATATCAATTAAATCAATCACTTACTTTGATGAAGTTAGGAGGCTATACCTTTGCAAATCTTAGCCTATTTCTCTGCTTCAATTCCTGGTCTGTAAAATGGGGATAATGATACTTCCCTACCTGGCAGGGGTGTTATGAGGATACATTTATTCAAGATTGTAAAGTGCTTTGAGAGCTAATGATGAAAATTGCAAGACAAGAGCTAGGTGTAATTACTTTCTATCATGAGTAGTCTTATCTCACTCTAATCCTGGTAGTAAGCAGCATGCTTAGTGGTAGGTGTTTGCAGAATCAGGGTCTTAAATTTTTGAACTGTTCAAGGCAGAATCTTCTTACTTCGTCTTTTATATGTTCCTTGATGTATAAATAATAATGTACAGCCTTCTAGTGCTCTGCCTGCGACCAATCCATTTTAATATAACAAAGGATAAACCCAAAGATTGTGACTCAGGTCAGCCATCGGAGCACTATGATTCCATATAGTAACTTTAAAATGATAACTTTATAGAGGGTGTACGTGGTAGATTGGACATCCTTGCCAGTGTGGCTACCTACTGTAGCAGACAGTTAAATGGAAAGTGTTCCAGAGGAATAAACCAGTCTATTATGACTTTTGAAAATGCAATGTTGTTCTTAATTTCTGAGCCTTCCACTGTTATACATGTTTCAGAGTAACAGCCGTGTTAATCTGTATTCGCAAAAAGAAAAGAAGTACTTATGGCATCTTAGAGACTAACAAATTTATTTGAGCATAAGCGTTCGTGAGCTACAGCTCACTTCATCGGATGCATTCAGTGGAAAATACAGTGGGGAGATTTATATATAGAGAGAACATGAAACAATGGGTGTTACCATACACACTGAACTAGAGTGATCACTTAAGGTGAGCTATTACCAGCAGGAGAGCGGAGGGAAAAAAACCTTTTGTACTGATAATCAAGGTGGGCCATTTCCAGCGGTTGACAAGAACGTCTGAGGAACAGTGGGAGGGAGGGGGGGAATAAACATGGGGAAATAGTTTTACTTTGTGTAATGACCCATCCACTCCTAGTCTCTATTCAAGCCTAAGTTAATTGTATCCAGTTTGCAAATTAATTCCAATTCAGCAGTTTCTTGTTGGAGTCTGTTTTTGAAGTTTTTTTGTTGAAGAATTGCAACTTTTAAGTCTGTAATCGAGTGACCAAAGAGATTACAAAGTGTTAAAAGGGATTGGAGTGTTCTCCAACTGGTTTTTGAATGTTATAATTCTTGATGTCTGATTTGTGTCCATTTATTCTTTTACGTAGAGACTGTCCAGTTTGACCAGTGTACATGGCAGAGGGGCACTGCTAGCACATGATGGCATATATCACATTGCTAGATGTGCAGGTGAACGAGCTTCTGATAGTGTGGCTGATGTGATTAGGCCCTATGATGGTGTCCCCTGAATAGATATGTGGACACAGTTGGCGATGGGCTTTGTTGCAATGATAGGTTCCTGGGTTAGTCTACTTGTACACCAACATTCCACACAAAGATGGACTACAAGCCATCAGGAACAGTATCCCCAATAATGTCATGGTAAACCTGGTGGCTGAACTTTGTGACTTTGTCCTCACCCATAACTATTTCACATTTGGGGACAATGTATACCTTCAAATCAGCGGAACTGCTATAGGTACCCGCATGGCCCCACAATATGCCAACGTTTTTATGGCTGACTTAGAACAACAATTCTTCAGCTCTCATCCCCTAATGCCCCTACTCTACTTGCGCTACATTGATGACATCATCATCTGGACCCATGGAAAAGAAGCCTTTGAGGAAGTCCACCGTGAAGTCAACAATTTCCATCCCACTATCAACTTCAGCCTGGACCAGTCCACACAAGAGATCCACTTCCCGGAGACTACGGTGCTAATAAGCGATGGTCACATAAACACCACCCTATACCGGAAACCTACTGATCCCTGTTCCTACCTATATGCCTCCAGCTTTCATCCAGACCACACCACACGATCCATTGTCTACAGCCAAGCTCTACGATACAACTGCATTTGCTCCAACTCCTCAGACAGAGACAAACACCTACAAGATCTCTGTCAAGCATTCTTACAACTACAATACCAACCTGCTGAATGTGAAACAGATGTGGGTGAGGACAAAGTCACAAAGTTCAGCCACCAGGTTTGCCGTGACATTATCGGGGATACTGTTCCTGACGGCTTGTAGTCCATCTTACAGCTACAATACCCACCTGCTGAAGAGAAGAAACAGCTTGACAGAGCCAGAAGAGTACTCAGAAGTTACCTACTACAGGACAGGCCCAACAAAGAAAAGAACAGAACGCCACTAGCCATCACCTTCAGCCCCCAACTAAAACCTCTCCAATGCATCATCAGGGATCTACAACCTATCCTGAAGGACGGGCCATCACTCTCACAAATCTTGGGAGACAGGCCAGTCCTTGCCTACAGACAGCCCCCCAACCTGAAGCAAATACTCACCAGCAGCCACGCACAACAGAACCACTAATCCAGGAATGTATCCTTGCAACAAAGCCCATTGCCGACTGTGTCCACATATCTATTCAGGGGACACCAGCATAGGGCCTAATCACATCAGCCAACTATCAGAGACTCGTTCACCTGCACAGCTGCACCTGCACCCCCCCCCCCCGCCCCCGCTCTCCTGCTGGTAATAGCTCACTTTAAGTGATCACTCTGGTTACAGTGTGTATAGTAACACCCATTGTTTCATGTTCTCTGTGTATATAAATCTCCCCACTGTATTTTCCACTGAATGCATCCGATGAAGTGAGCTGTAGCTCACGAACGCTTATGCTCAAATAAATTTGTTAGTCTGTAAGGTGGCACAAGTACTCCTTTTCTTTTTACTGTTATACATGTTTTTTTTCTTCACTATAACACACAAGTACTTTATAAATTCATTTCCCTAGCTTAAATGGAGAGCGGGATGAGACAATCAACCATGATTTATTTGTGTGATGCATTTTTAAATAACTAGGCTCCAAGAATGAAGTAGCATTGCATGGTTACATTACAATGGCTGCAAAACTTGGGTTACTCCTGCTCCAGGCTATTTATCTAATCCCTGGTGAGTGTCAGCTAATTCATTGCTAAGTCTGGAAGCTTTGACTTATTCTAAATTTTACCAACTCTTGTCTCTGCTAGCAGTTTTTCTTTAATGTTTGAAATCTAACAAATATTGACCAGTTTATTTCTTTTTGTCAGGTCTGCTGCAGCAGATAACAATGATCATAATATTGTCCACTTACATAGCGCTTCTCATTTGTGGCTCTGAAGAAGGTGTTCTGTCTTCTGGGCTCTGGGAGTCCACAAGGGTGGAGGAGGGTCCCAGAGCCCAGGCTACAACCCCAGCCTAGACGTTTTATAGGCCCGCAGCCGGAGCCCAGTGAGCCTGAGTCAGCTGAAAAGAACCAGCTGTGTGTGTGTGTGTATTGCAGTGTAGACATACCCTGAGTGGCCAGATTTTCAGAAGTGCTCAGCATCTAGCCTCTACAGCTATTGGGTGTTGAGCTCTTTTGAAAATCTGGTTCTACATGGGCATGGGCAATTGAAATTTAACGAGTGTATTTTTGGGGGTTTTTTTAGTTTACCATAGGTTCTGACAGTACATTTCCCTCCAAGGCCCCCTGCTAATTTTTGTATTTTTTTATAATCACATTTGTCTGTTTCGTTTTTCTAATCTTTATCTCTTCCCCGTTGCTGCATGAAAATCCTGCATAACAAGGAAAACTGACTGCTGGGGAATCATTGATTCGGACTCTACACACAGTGCTGATAAACTTCACAAAGTAAAAGAAATTGGAAAAGTGGAGAAAAACAATTTTTTCCTCCAATCCCTTTCAGTTACAGTAAATTTAGGTGTTTACTTCTAACAACAGTAGGTTAAAAACACTCTCAGACAAAGAGATTTCTTTGGAAAGGAACAATGGCAATTAAAAATCACACTTCCATCTGAGATTGTTTTTATCTGCTATTGTTATAAGTAATGTCTAAGATTACTGTAACTGAAAGGAATTAGAGATTAGAGGGGGAAAATCTTTTCAGCAGGTGGTTTTTTTTTTTTTTTTTTGGTCATCAGTGTGTAGAATCAGTTTTACAATTTCTCCTGTATGATCAGTGAGTTGGTCACTTTCTCTTTCGGTTTGTGTGGGTATTTCACACAGCAATAGAACAGAAAAACATTTTAATCAGTTTGAAAATGGCAGGAGACTGAGTCAACTGTACTTGAAACTAGTGTTAACTCTTTTTATGAAATTGACTGGATTTCCAGTTGACTGTATCCCTTTAATTAAATCATATTATGGATTTGATTCAGAGCCCACTGAAGTCAATGGAAAGACTCCCATTGACTGCAAAAGGTTTTGAATCAGGTCCAGTATTCCTTTGTGGTAGATAAGTATTGCTGTAGCTATTTTACAGAGGAGGATTCGAAACACAGATAGGATAAATGACTTGCCTATGGTCATACATTTACTCAGTGGCAGAGTAGGGAAGCTTGAGAACCATAACACGCTGACTTGTGTTGCAACGAACAGACCATATTTTCCTCATGTGAAATGTAATGCCTGAGCTTCTCTAGTATTTTTCCCCTCAAATATCCCAGTATGGCTTTTGAGAGGAGGAAAAAAATCTGTTTTGTATATAAACACAGTATTGCTGTGTTTATTTAATGCCTTTGTTTACTTTGAAAGTTAGTCTCGTCCTAATGAATTTATAAAACCTATGTTATCCATAAAACTGTCACTGGTACAAATATAGTAATAACTCAGGTGATGTATTCAAGCCACTACTGAGTTTGCTCTCTCCTTGAATTGATAAATTGTACAGCTTCGTTTGGCAGGAATCAGCAATTTTATGTGGCAATTAATTTTAACTGCAATAGAGAGCCAAAGAACTAAAATTTTACCCTTGGTTTTCTGCACATTTATGGGAATATCCTAACGATTAGCATTCAGATGGTGGAACTGTGAAGCAATAAGCGCACTGGTACAAAATGAAGATTTTTAAGGTCTTACAGTTTAGCTGATTTAGCTCATGATGCAATCTGATAGTTAAACC
The DNA here is from genome assembly GCF_965140285.1 of Lepidochelys kempii. Taxonomy (NCBI): domain Eukaryota; kingdom Metazoa; phylum Chordata; order Testudines; family Cheloniidae; genus Lepidochelys; species Lepidochelys kempii. Next base: position 104,074,727 of record NC_136386.1, read on the forward strand.
ATATTGCAGATTTCTGATCTTCTAAAATGTGTGTTACAATATCAGTGGATGGTGAAATGCCTTCCCTTGTGATTGCCCCGCAATACCTATCTCACTTTACCTCCTTACCCCTGCACAAACCTGCAGTTTATCTTCTTTGTATTATTGTAAATTACTGTGATGAGAAATGCAAAACTCGTGAACTTGAAGTTAGAAACACCAGCATTTATATGACCCAGAGAAACATTAGCTCTTCATTTTTTCATTTCCTGCCCTATAATTATTATTCAGTTAAAAAAATAAGTATTCTTTGTAAGGTAGACTGCAAGTTCTGATGGATTAGACATGGGACTGGAAACCAGAAATGCCTTTATTCGAATTCTGGTTCCTGAGGCCAATTTGATGTGCGAGTCACTTAATTGATTGTTTATTTAGCACTGGCAGCGAGCTCAGCACTGTACAATATGCAAAAATAAGGACAGTCCGGCAAGAGCTAAAGATAGACGTATTGAAGACCGGATGAAATGTGAAACATTGGTGGATTTAACTAAGGGGGTTTATTTTATTTATAATTTAATTATAAAGCTTCTCTGTGCTGGTTTCAGTGCCTGTGAAATGGGCTAATATTTACCTTACAGGGGTGTGTTTGAGGGTTGCTAAATGCTTACCTACATTGACTTTAAAACCAGTGCAGCTGGACCACTGGAGTCCCCCAGTGTAGATGCACTGCACTGGTACAAAGCAGGTATCATGTTACTCTGGTGTGAGGTCCAGGACATCTGCACCATGTAGCAGCATCACTGCAAACATCCCCAAGGGGAACAAGATTTTCGTCATGTGTATACTACACTTTGGCTATGTAAGGGCCTGTGTAAGTACTGAGTCTTGCATTCAGGTCCTTCACTGTGGATCTCGATCTCATTGTGTCCCCTTTTGGGGCCCTGGCAGACTGAGAGGTATGGTCTGACTCCTTGCTAAGATCACACAGTGTGATAACTGTAACCATGTTCAGATATGTTCTTTAAATCTTTCCTCCCCTGGTGGTTCTTTCCACAGTGGCAAGCTAACACTATGACAGATCTGCCTCAGGGAAAGAGGGCACACAAGAGGCTTGGTCCAAAGCCAAATTCGTGGCTGCGGTAAGAAGTGCAGGCAAATCATCCTCCTCCCCACCCCTTCTGGAAACTAACCCAGCCTTGTTCCCAATACATTCAGCCTCCATCAGCCCAGCATGTACAATCCCAAGTCTGGTTTTCAGAGTTGGGCAGCATCACATGTTACTGTGTGGCTGCTGTTTTATCTTAAGGCCGGATTGCTTTCATCCAGTTTACATTTTTTTTATGTAAACTTCAGGGATTTTGGTTTATATGTCTACAAATTACTATCCATTGCTAGCCTAGTTTCCGTATCAAGAAATGCCCTAGTGAATCTAAATATACAACCCAGCTCTTATCTAGCACTTTTCATGTATTGTTCTCACAGCGCTTTTACAAAGGTGGTCAGTATTATTATCTCCATTTTACAGACAGACAAAGTGACTTGCCCATGATCACCCAGCAAACCAGTGACAGAGCCAGAAATTGAACTCAGGTCTTCTGAGTCATGTAATCGCTTGAAATAATTGTTAAAATAGCAATCAGCCAATTCTGAAGTTGTGGAGCTAGTAAGTCAAGTATAATGTCATCTCATTGTGGCTAGTCACCTTCTACCATATTGCCATCATGTATTTGGAAGCTAGAAAGCTGCCACAGTTCACAGATAGTTTTTATGTGATATAAACTACTTTCTGTAGTTGTGCCTAGATTTTGAATATAATTTCTGTTATAGCTAGTACAGGTTAGCATTTGGGTTAAAATGAATTTCTTGGGTATGTGCTGTCTGCCTTTGAGACTTGCATTGAAAATGCAGGTTAAAAAATGCTCTGAATCTGATGTAGAATATTCGGTTTTATGGGCCAGATTTTCAAAACCTGGTGCTCCACAAACCAGACACTTGGGCCAAAATGTTCAAACTTGGCTGCCTAAAATTGGCCACCTAAAGTCATAACGAGTCACCTGAAAAAGTGGCCTGCTTTTCAGAGGTGTATAAGCAGCTCCCATTAACTCAAATGGCACTTGTGCACATTCAGCACCTCTGAATATTGGGCCAGTAGGTGCTTAAACAGTAGCCAGGTTTGAAGATGTTAGCCCTGCGTATCTGTATGGCCTAAGTTGTACCCACAATTATTTATGCAGCAAAAACACTGACACAGAAAGAGAGGCAGGCTGAAAACCAACTCTGGCATGTCTGGGGTGAAAGTGCCAGGCTGGAATTTGAAGTGAAAAGTATAGTATTGAAGGTGTCATAATTGTGCTTTCAAGGAAAGATGTTCTCCTAATTTTTCCAAGCTTTTTTTAAAAATAATGCCATTTAAAAACTACATACAGTAGCAATATATCATCCCCCAATATCAATTTGAAATGCCACAGGTTTGCTATGTACGTAAATAAAAATCCTCAGGAAAACTATTGATACAGACTTCTAGTTTATATAAAAGATCATTTGTTCTGCGCTTAGAAAACACTAAGTCTGTGGCAACTCTACACAGCTTACAGCGATGCAGCTGTGCCACCCTAGCGCTGCTAGTGCAGACCTAAGCCAACAGGGGAGAGATCTCCGGTCAAGTTAATTTCTCCAGCCCCTGCGAGTGGTGGTAGCTAGGACTCAGGAGAAGCTCCCCGACTGACATAGCACTGTCCACACGTAGGTCGGTGTAACTTTCCTCACTGAGGGGGGGTGGCTTATTCTCACCTCTGAGCGACATAACTTATACTAACGTACGCTGTAGTATGTACATAGCCTGAGTCTGAATATACTTCTTAGTCTGTTTCTCTACCTTGTTGCCTTATTAAAAATTATTTTAAAAATGTCCTCAAATATTTTAAATAATCTGTTCATACTTCAGTATAGAATAATTTTCCCAACAGATCTAAAACAGGTGTATATTCCTTTCAGAGCTGTAGTGAGATGGCTTTATTTTCCAGAAGTGAGTTGTTTGAGAAATTGGATTGTAGTTATATCCAGTTGCTAGGGTGACCAGATGTCCCGATTTTTAGTTCTTTGTCCCGCGTCCGGACCGATGCACGGTCGGGACGCCATTTGTCCCGATATTGCGGCTTTGGCCACTCTGGCGGTTTTTTCTTTTATTATTGTTTTGCTTCGGCAACTCCGCTCCGGCCACTTTTTTTTTTTTTGCTTCCCCCATGTGTCCTGATATTTTGTCTGTTTCATCTGGTCACCCTACCTGTTGCAAGCCATGGTCCTGTGAATAGGTGTGCTGGCCTGGGCAAAAAGTCCCATTGACTTTGCTGGTGTCTCTGCACAGGTTAAGGGGTCTGTTGTCAAGCTTCTGTCTCCAGGATTAGGCCTATAGTCATATCCGAATGGTGCACCTGATCCTGGATTTTGTGCACTCTCCTATCACCACTGACATTGTGGGTTTGTAAAGATCACAAACTATGGACCCGTGTGTGTTATCAAACTATTGAAGTCCTTTCCCCCTTTTATATGCAGTTTCTGCTTCTCAGATGTGACTATCCAGTACATATAGAGCTACTTCATATTTGTGAGTTATTCGTAGAGAGGGGGACAGAGATGCAAGTCCATGTCCTTTCCATAGTGCAAACAAGCAGAAGTTTTGAGCTGTTTTCTGATAACTGTAATTTTGTTTTTTGTACTTGCTGGGATTTGAAATACACGCTCTTACAGTTCAAAAGTGGTGGGCTCAAGAAAGTTTTTCCAAATTCTGTTGCTACCAAAAAGCATTCTGCCTACTAGTGCTAGGGTGGCACCCAGGATGTTGGAAGAGACGGTACTCGGTACTCAATCCACTGCAGCGTGCCCCAAAGCAATGATTGTGTTTGCATGCTTCCTAGCAACTTGGTATGTTGGTTCAGTTACAAAGGATGTTAAAATGCACTCCATCTGGTTTCCCAACCCCAGATGCGACCACCACAACGAGTGATCTAATTCTTCTGTATTTAGACTTGGAAACTTCTCACCAGTTGGTGGTGGAGGAAATCAAATAAGAATTCTTAGGAGCAATAAGATCCACATGCTAGCCTGATTGCATGTTGAGCCAGCCGGCTGATCACACTCTAGCATATTTGTAACATTGCTGTCAAAAGGCATATTGTTAGGTTAGGAAAATTGTTCCCCCACCCGCCCCAAAATTTAAACTGAGCAATAATTTTAATATGGTCTAAAAATTAACCATTCACTACATAACCCCTTCACATTTGATTTGGTGTGTTGCATATGTGATGAATACCCCAGGAGCATGCAGAAAGACTCAGACGGTAGCCAATCAAGCATGAAGTATTTGTGATGGAATTTGTTCTTTTCGCCTCTGCAGATGAAGGGTTTTTAGAAAGGGATAGTATCTTGAGTTGTTTTTTTGATACATTGATTTTACCATACATTAGGTAACAAGTCTGAGATCTGAGCCCTTGTTTTAATAAAGAAAAAATCTTGCCTATTGCTGTCCACTTCTGCATGTCGAATCATAAAGCCAGCGTACGGTGTTGTGAAATCTTATGTGCTGTGCTGTACTTGGGGTCGGGAAGAGTAAGAAAATACAGGTTTTCGTGATGCTAAGAAAATGCCGAAGAAATTCATCTGAATTCTTGAGTGTAAAATTCTTTCTCTGCGGTATTCACCCAGCTAGAGGCTTGACCCTGTAATTCTTTACTTGTGAACTTCTACCTGGGTAAGAAATTCCAGGATTGGGCCCTTATTGTTTTAACCTTGTCACTAGACTTCAGAAATTCCTTCTGGCTGGTGTACACTGAACTATTTAAAAGTATAGCGAGTCCATGAGAGAGGGAGAATTTGAAAAGAATTTCCTATACACTTAACCAATAAAAAGAAGAAGATTTTAAAAAGCAATTGAGAGGACGCCAGCTTTAAATATCCCCTCTGTTTATTAAAGCAAGCCCTGATTCATGCTGGTAGTTGTTTTATATCATGGTTTCCTGTGGGAGCCCCCACACTGCTCACAGGAAGTGTGATTGGGCCCAGAGCCATGTACCTTCCACTGTTGTTAGTTCTGTCAGAATGGTAACATAAAGCAGTGCCAACATGTTTCTTGAGGGCTTTCATGAGAATGTAGATAATTTGCTGAAGACTATTAAAGGTAAGTGGGGCTATGTGCAAGAAAGGCATGGTCCCCTGAGGCTGCAGTTTTGTCAACACATGAAGTAGGCACTATTTTAAGCTGTTATGTACCTAGCACTTCCTGTTGTTTTTTTTTCCCAGAAGAAACTTCTTGTTTTGCTTTTAAGTTGCTAGATCTATTTTAACTTTTTGTTTTTGAGATGGCTTCCCCCCACCTCTCTTGAATGCCACCATCCTGGGATGCATGACAAGAGACAGTGCACAGGTTTATAGTGTACTGGATAGCGAAACTGCACGAGGCTGGATGCCTGTCACTGTAAAACAAAACTCAGAAAGATGTTGCATATTCAGAACCATTTAGACTCGCTGCTGCCCTGCGAATGAAGGAACAAAGTCTTAGTTACTAAGTTAGGAGCTCATGCAAGCTTCTGTGGCTGAAAGTTAGTGTACAGAAATATCCCAGTAAGGCGTCTTATTTGAGGTAGGCAGCCAATCAGAAGACAATTGAAAGATTTTTGTAGTTTCATTAACACTAAGTTAAGCCATGTGTGGTTCACTTTCGAGGAGTATTGGCCTAACCAGTAAGGACAAAGTAAATAACATTCATTTCCTGCTGACCTTTTAACACCAACAGATGTTTTCTCTTACAAGTACCATTAGGCCACTCTAGTCACTGACCTCATCAAGTAGCATTGCTGCCATTTTCGTAGGCTCTGGTCTTTAAAAACATTTGAATCCTTCTTGCGTTGACTTTCCAGTATAGGGGACTCCCCCTGGGTCCCACGTACACATGCACACTTTTTCCCCTGACGAATCCACTGCTTTGGACAGATGTATCAGAATTTGGTGGTCAGAGTTCCTTTAAAAAAGGTTTAAACATTTTTTAAAAACTTTTTGGCTGAGCCAAGCACTCCCTCCCCTGTCTTTCAGCCTCCACGAAGGAGAGCAGATGTTTCCTCTGAAGCTCACTGTGAGAGAGCTTTTTGGCAAGGGATCCTTTCCCTCTGGGAAATGAGTTTCCCTTTATATTTTTCCCTGGCAATTTTCTCCCTCACTCTCCAGTTTGGTCTTCATAGAAACTCTTTCTGGAGGGCTGAGGATCCCACTAACCTAGCAGTTGATCCCTAGCTCTTATCCCTGTTTGCAGGGGTTGAACACTGTCAAAGGACTCGTCCTTTTACTTTGATTTTCAGAAAAATTTGAAATGGAGTGCAACACTTGAGCGGATTCCCTTAACACCGCAGGGTTTCCTCAGTGCTTACCAAGCTTAGGGACACAGCAGGGCACCTGCTTTTGCACCTGGCAGCTCACCTGAGCTCCCGCTTTGCTGCTCGATCTGCAGCAGACACACCAGAAAGTTCGACAAAGTGGATTTAGCACTGATGCCAGTCCATCTCCCTTTTGGGATCATCTTTATGCCTCCCTTGCCACCCAACCTTCTATGCAACATCTGCATTTCTGCCCCTTCAATGATCTTGGGTAGGAATATGGAAGCAGACTGGAAAGCGAATGTGGGAGGAATTAATGTTAAAGTTTGCTAACTATTCCTGCTTCCTTTTAAGTTGCTTTGGACCCAAGGACATGCAGGTCTGGGAAATACCTGTGGTATTAAGGGAATCAAGAGTGTCCCAGACAATTCACAAGCTCTGCTACAGGAAGTTCCTTCCCTGCCTCTTGCTGACTGCATTATCCAGAATCCACTATGTGCTGTCAATCCAGAAAGGGGAGCACATGAAGTGTGAGAGTAACTTGCCTTTCAGGGAAGGTGCTTGAGCAGGGAAAACGGGTGCCAGTTGCTTGTATGGGACCCAGGGAGGGAGTTTTCCTCCCTCTACTTTGGACTTGTTTGCAGGCTTTGTGGCTTGACATAGGATATAGAGCAAACTGGCAGCATCAAAAACTACTTTGCTGAGGTCCCCAAGGTGATACCAAACTGTTTGCCCAAAGTGAAAGTCTGCGTCTCGGTGAAGGCGTGCTGCATGTCCTAAAGGAACAGTGCTGGTGTTAAAACTACCTCCTGACCCCTCTGGCACATCCAGAATCCCTTGTGCAGAAATTTTTCTGTAATCTTAGGCTAATCGTATCATCTTAGGCTCTCAGCCATTAAATGGTTTTGTCCTTTACCAGGGCCGTTTTACCACTTGCTCCTTTGGCAAAATTCACAGATTGTGCTTGCCTCCTAGATTCCTAGAAGCCTGTCTCTACTTTCTGACCATAAGGATCTCTTTTTTCATTACTTTCATTTCAGTGGGAAGGTAAAGCTGTTAAGAGATCCTTTGATATTATTTTAACTCTCTGAATAAGATTTTTTTTCAGGCCAGCTCTAAACTGAGCCCAGTTTATAACACTGACCTCCATCTGCAACAGACCATTCCTTTCCCCCCTTTCAGTAATAAGCTTCATTCTCAGGGGATGGGCTGGACCTTAGTTTCTATCTAGACCGTTCAATTTGATGGAGGAAGTGTGATGCCTTTCTCATGTTGTTTGACAGTCTCTTGAAAGGGCTATGTTATTTGCCAAGTTCTTGACCAGATGGATCAATTTTTTCAATGTTCCGAGCAGATTGATCAGCTATCCATGAACCTCCTTTTGAGATTTTGGGGCTCATGCTGTTCGGTGTGTAGCATTGGGTGACGTTTCTTCATCCCTTTTTGGAAGAAACCTGCAAACTGCTACCTGATCGTCACTATGTACTTTTTTCTAAGCTTTATGAAACTTGAGCTGCTATTGTACTTGGATACAGATCTTGGGCAGCAAATCCTTCAGTCTGCTCTCAGTGCATTTCAGGATGAAGACGTACATTAATGAAACAATATATCAAATTATTCCATATGGGAAGGGTTATATTTTAGTTTAAAGCTAATGGAATTGACTCTACAGCATCTTTTTACTCTTAGGCTAAATCTAGTTTGAGAGAGATTCTCACACTCACAGTTACTGCTATCTTGCCTTTCCTATTTTACTACCCTCACTGTGTGATGACTGGATGATGTTTGCTTCTTTCTATTTTCCACAAGCTCTGATTCTGCCTGGAGTGGTAGGTCCAGACTGGGGGAGACCAGAAGTACAAGTAAAAGAAATGTTGTCTTTCTGTCTCTTGACATTTCTGTTCAACTTATAATAGTGATGGATGCAAAATCTTAAAGAACAACAAAATCTGTGTTACATCAATGTTACCTCTTCATAGTTTCACATTTAGAGAAAATGAGGAGCATGCATTTTAATAAAGGATGTCTTAAAATAGATTCAGATGTGATTCCCATTAACAAATCAAGATAGAACAGCTATACAAAAGCGTCAAAAAGTCTTTAGCTGCCTACCTCCATCTCCCCAAGAAGTATATTGTAAACTCAGTGGGTGAGATTTGTTATGCCCCTATATAGCAGTGGGCTGCTACTGTGGCCCACTCCCTGGCCTGGGAGAGAATTTCTTCAGTGCAGACATGGTGAAGAACAGTCGGAGGGGACATACAGGGCACGGGTTGGGACCTGGTTCTGCTACTGACAATACAGAACAAGCTGCCATACCTTAGAACAGTTCCACAGGCTGCCTAAGTTATGGGGACTGTTCCAGACTCTGGAGCAGCCCAGAGTTGGGAAGGTGAAAAGGTAACTTAAAGCAACCTTTGCCACCTCCCCTTGTGCTGTGAGAGAGGCAGCACGTAGTCTCATCCAGTGAGCATGGGGGTTGGAAAGCCTCCTGCCCTGAATTGGTTGCATACCCCTGCTTTGCTAGTTACAAAATCAGATGAAATATATGTCTGGGCTGGCAGGGAGTAGGAGGTCTGCAATAGCCTCTAGTGCATTCTGCCCCTTGTGGGGAGTTTCCTGTACTGCCTTGACTGTCTTGGAGATGGGGAGCACTTGCTTTTTAGTTTTCAGTGTATTACTGTCACCTCTTAGATGCAGGCCCAAAAGATATAAAATTCCAGACATTCATATCTTGGATGGCACAGCAGTCAAAGTCCTGCCTGAATCACCACAGAAACTTGGTTCTGCTCAACCACCTCTTCAGACAAAGTTTGAATAAATAGTTTTTACAGCCTGTTCTGAAGGCTGGACCTGCAGTTGGAGGGGCCTTCTGCTGACACACCTGCCTCTAGACACCAGACATTCAAATCTGGGGAGTACCAGCAACAGCATCCCAGCTGATTTAAACTGCCAGGATGGAAGGTGAAGAAAGAAGCAGCTTTTACAACAGCTCTAGCCAGGGTGGATTGATTTAAATCAGGAGTCGGCAACCTTTCAGAAGTGGTGTGCCGAGTCTTCATTTATTCACTTTAATTTAAGGTTTCGCGTGCCAGTAATACATTTTAACATTTTTTAGAAGGTCTCTCTCTATAAGTCTATATAGTATAGAACTAAACTTTTGTCGTATGTACAGTAAACAAGGGTTTCAAAATGTTTAAGAAGCTTCATTTAAAATTAAATTAAAATGCTGATCTTATGCCACTGGCCAGCTCAGCCAGCCGCCAGCCTGGGATTCCGGTCACCTAGGCTGGCAGCAGTCTGAACAGGGCTGGTGGCCGGGACCCCAGACTGGCAGTGGGCTGAACGGCTCAGCCCGCTGTCAGTCTGGGGTTCTGTTCACCGGCTCCTGCCAGCCAGGGTCCTGGCTGCTGGCCCCGCTCAGCTTGCTACCAGTCTGGGATCCCGGCCCTGCCCACATAGAGTGGATACCTACCTTCTCCCTGGTTCTAGCCCATTCTCTTCCTCTCTCTCTGCACTGAGCACAGGGCTGGGGGTGAAGGAGCAGGCTGGGGGTTGGGGTGTAGGGTCTGGCCAGGAGCTAGAATGAGGGAGGGGGCTTAGGGTTGGGGCAGGAGGATTGGGTGTGGAGTGCTTACCTGGGCAGCTCCCATTTGGTTGAGGGGTGCAGGTAGGAATGTTGGGGGGAGGGTGTGCAGGAGCTCCCGTTTGGTGCTTAGGGTGGGGGTGAGAATGTGGAGGGGGGTGCAAAAGTCAGGGCATGGGGTGTGGGGAGGCTGGGTATGTGTGGGGGGTGCAGGAGTCAGGGCAGGGGGCTGAGGGTGTGTGTGGAGGGTGCAGGAGTCAGGGCATGGGATGTGGGGGGGCTGGGTATGTGTGAGAGGTGCTGGAGTCAAGGCAGGGGTCGTGTGGGGGTGCAGGGGTCAGGGCAGGAGGCTGGGGTGTGTGGGGGGTGCCGGAATCAGGGCAGAGGGCTGGGGGCATGTGAGGGGGGTGCAGGAGTCAGGCCAGGGGGCTGGAGGTGTGTGAGGAGGGTGCAGGAGTCAGGGCTGGGGGCGGGGGGGTTCAGGGGTCAGGGTAGAGGGCTGGGGGTGTGGGCTAGGGTTGTGGGGGTGGTCCCAGCCCCCTGCCCAGAGCAGCTCATGGCAGGGGGCTGGAGGGGATATGCCCTGATTCCACCCCACGGCCTCCTCCCTACCTCTTCTCTGCCTCCTCCCTGGAGCAGCAAGCTGCTGCGGCTCAGCTTCTCCCCCTCTCTCGCAAGGGCCATCAGCTGATCAGCGGCAGGGAAGGAGAGGCGGAGGGGCAGAAACTCAGCATGCTGGGGGAAGAGGCGGCAGGGGGGAGCTTGCCTGCTCTGCAGCAGCAGCTGGCAGGACCAAGCTTCTTCACCCTGCCCCTGTGGGGGGGCGGGGCGGGCGGAGAATAGTGGGCTGGGGCAGGTAGGATTTTTAATGGCACGCGCTGCCTGCAGGGGTCCCGGCCTGGGTTCGGCAGCGGGCTGAGCAGGGCTGGCAGCTGGGACCCGGCAGGCAGCAGCGTGCCATTAAAAATCGGCTCGCGTGCCGTCTTTGCCCCAAGTGCCATAGGTTGCTGACCCCTGATTTAAATCAAAGACATTTAAGTCACTGATGTTCATCATGATTTAAATCAGCAAGCAGGAAACCTTGATTTAAATAATTGATTTTGATCATGTTTTGTATTTGTACTTTTTATTTATTTTCTTAAAGAAATTTGATTCTCTCTGGTTGGTAATGATTCAAACGTATTGATTTGCAATTAAATAGAGCCTTACACTAAGTTTGGTGCTTCTGTTTGCTAACCAGAGGGATATACTATATCTATATGCATGTATTTAAATGGTGGTATAGCTTAATTTACATTTCTTCAGATTCTTAATTTTTACATTTTATTTTAGTACATTAGAACATGGTGAATGATGATTTACTAGATGATAGTTAATTTTTTACTTATGATTTGTGTCACACTCTGTTTGGATGGACATTTAAATTCTAGTCAAAAAGCACCAAAAGAGCATTTTAATTTTTTAAATTATTTTTATTAAAAAAATATAACTGCCTTAAAGGTGCCGAATCCATACCCAAAAAAAAGGTTGTTACAAAGCTTATCAAAACATGTTTTGCATTTAGAACTACCTGACTTATTAAACAAAGGAAGTATTAACTTTAGTTAGTCATTGAACTGATTGTTTCTGGTCACCATGGCCTTCGAGATTTTAGAAGTAGTAGATCTCTTACTCTCATACCTAGTTTTTATTCATAGATTGGACGAGAAAAACAAGTTTTCCTACTTAGTCAACTCCCAATTGGTTTCTTAACTTTCAATAAACTAGTTATTGAACTGGACTTGTTGAATAAGCTGAAATGAAGAAAATTGCCTCTCTGAACCTTTAAGTGTGTGTTTTAATTAATGTATAATTTGGAACCATTTTTACTTATTGCTCATGGCAAATGCTTTATGTGTGAGAGCAGAGACCTCTCCCAGACCCCCTCCCCCCAGCTTCTTTGGTTGATATATAGCATTTTTCCTCCTTTTTGTCAAAGTGTCCTCTGTTCCAGAGGAAATGCAATCTCTGTGCAGTGCCATGTAAATGCTTTTTGTATTTGTATCTCCTATTTAATTATACTATATAAATGTCCTCAGTAATTTTGATAAGTTGGGTGAAGGATATTGATTTTTCTAGTCTGATGTGAGGCTGCTGTTATACTGAAGACAGGAGTTCAACTGGCTTGTTTGTTGCGGAGCTTTTGAAGGTTCACCCTGGGTAGTTTCAAGATGACAAAGGAATTATTTTTATACTTACCTGGTAGAGCTGCTGATTGCATGGTTTAAAGCCATATAGAAACATTAGTGTTTCTAAGTAGCCTTAAACCCAGCTATAGTGTCTCTCAGTATACAATTATGGATATGTCATCAGCTAATCTAACCAACTGTTTGTTTTCTTACTCTATTTCACTTCTTTTGCAATTAGCAACTATAAAACACGTTCAGGACTTACTCCAAAGCAGATATGAGTGAGCTGAATTCAGTACCTCCTCTGATGTAGTTGGAAGAGGTTGCCATTGTAGAGCAATCTGCTTTTAATGACGAAGTGAGTTTTAGTCCTCTTCTCAATTTCAGGGCAGGTTTACACTACAGCTCGGATCGATGCTCTGAGATCGATCCACCGGCAGTCGATTTAGTGGGTCTAGTAAAGACCAGCCAAATCAACTGCAGATTGCTCTCCAGTCAACCCTTGTACTCTACCCCGACAAGAAGAGTAAGGTAAGTCGACGGGAGATTTTCTCCCGTTGACCCCCCCACGGTAACTTGACTTAAGGTACATTGACTCTAGCTATGTTATTCATGTAGCTGGAGCAGTGTAGTGTAGGTTGACTTACCACTGTAGTATAGATGTAGCCTCAGTGTCAAGGCTGAAAGTGGAGAGAGACATGCTCAGGGGTGCTGGAACAATTTGTATAGTGGGGGTGCTGAGAGCCATTGAACCAAACTGTAACATGATGGAAATCACTTCAAGCCAGAGGGGTATGGCAGCACCCCTAGTTCCAGCACCTATGGTCATGCCAGGTCACAGACCTAAGCAAAAATGGGAAAGTAGCGCTCAAAGTTTGGCACTTGGCTGGTGAGAGGGAAATGGAGTAGGATTCTCTTCCTATGAAAATGGCCATGAAATTTCTGCCAGGAAAAATTAGGTCTTATGGAGAAAGCCAGGCGGGACCTTGCATGGAGATGCTCAGTATAAGTGCAGTGCCCTGGAGTATGCCAGCAGTGGGAGCCAGCAAGAAGCTAGAGCAATAAATAAATAAATAACTCACACCAAGGGTTTCTTGACTTCTGATGTTTGGGATGAAGGTGATACTGGCTAGCAGTACCAGACAAATATCAGTAGGAGCCCACGCAGCAGAGTGACAGTATACACAGCATTGGCAATTCCCAAGAAATTGGATCAATTTTATCAAGAATTTAGGCCCTTCAGATCTAGAATATGGAGGTAGAATGCACCAGTTAAATAGCTATGTCTACAAAATACAACCCAGATCCTCTAACTGGAACAGCTAGTGCAGACCCCTGTGCCGGTGTGGACCCCATTTGCAGGATGGGAGCCCATCTCAACATCCCTCCCGCCATTAGAGTATGTTCTTGTACATGAAAAGACTGGAGAAGCAATTCCACAGGCAGAAAGCATGGTGTCAGTGCACTTTCTTGGGTGCCTGTATATCCTGGAGCTCTGTGGAAGCCAGGTTTCCACGGATCCAGCCAGAACATGTTCCGTAAAAAGGAGCTGGTTGTAGAAAATTGAGATGTGGTCACCCTGTGCACAGGCCGTAAAGACTGCCCTGCACCTTACAGAAGAGACCCGCTCAGTGTCTCGTGTCATTTTGATCTTAGGTGGAGAAGAGGGGAAGAGAGGTGCAGTTCAGACTTGCACCCCAGATCTCTTCAAAAAAAAAAGAAGAAGAAGAAAAAAAGAGGCCAATACTAAGCATCTTTGTAAGAGAAAGGAACAGAGTCCACCTTCCACAGAGAGAAATATGCAAGCAGCAGGGAGCCAGACGGGATCCTAGAAATAGCAGCAGGAAGCCAAAGAGTAAGTAGCTAGGCTGTCAGCGCTGCTGTAACCTTGATTGCATTAAATATATGGGAGATGTCAGGACCCAAGGAGAGAGATACCCCGAGGGCATATGTGGGGGGAGGGAGGAAGGAGGGAACTGAAAGTGTTAAACATGAGAAGAATGCAGTTACCTTTTAATTACAGTTCTGAATGTTAAATGTCAAGGTTCAAAAGAGCGCAAGGTAAAGACTGAAGAAGACATGCTACTATTGGGAAGACCAGGTGCAGGTTTCCAGTGGGCAAACACTATTTTCTGTAGTTTTTAACTAAGTTAAGAAAATCTGTTCAGTGTTTTGTTTTGTTTTTGTTTGTTAAAAAGAGGTTCGGTGTGTTTTGGATTTTTTTTTTGTTGGCATGTTGAGGTCTCAGTCAAGGAGGGAGAAACTTATTTTATCACATTTAATTGCCAGTCTGTTTGGATTATTGTTATTTTCTAAGATTTTTTCAGTGGGAAAAATAGATTTTTGTGTACTTTTGTATTTCTTTTTTCGTCTTTTTGCTCTCATGAAACTTAAAAAGAAAAATAAACTTTGAAAATACTTTTACTGGATATTTAGGCTCTGAGTTTTAGGCCTAGTTTCCATGCAGTTCTGAGTACGGGAATTGAGCCTTAGTTTACCACGGTGACTGTTTACTCCTGATGTCTTCATTAAATTGTAACAGGCCTTTGGCAGCATTAGCTAAAATGTTGGTTCCAGCAGGACTTTCATTATAAATCCCAATTTTTGGTAGCTTGGAATTTTCTGAAAATTTGGGGCTGTCCAGTTTGTGTTGTCTCGAAAGATATTTTCATGTCATTTTTAGTCCATCCAAGTGTGCACATTCTATCCAGAATTTCTCAGGAATGTGTTCAGTATGTGGATTTTGTGTGTCTGCCTGTTAGCTGTATTAGCATAGAAGATTGGAGCCAATACGGTCTATGGCATCAGTGATCTGTGGAATAATGCATCCCCAAGTAGCAGCCATTAGTGTGTATTGTGTCACTGATCTGTGCACCAAAGGGGCCACAAGTAGGTGTTGCCACAATAAACGTCACAACTCTGTGGGAGCCATCACAGTTCATTGCTTCAATAGTCTATGTATTGAGTCCCAAGTAGGTCTTGACACACAATGGACCATTATGGCTCCAGATGAGCCATTATAGTTTTAGGTCAATAATCTGTGTGTTGTTGAATCCCAAAATAGCCTTGATACAGCAGACTGGAAAGGCTCATAGCAAAGATCTGTTGATTATGCAAAACCTGTACAAGGTCCAGAGGATACTCTGACTTGCTGCTAAAGATAAGTGGTGTGAGAGTTACTTTCTCTTATTTATTACTATTATTTAAACTTCTCTCCCTACTCGCAGTGCTCTTTGTCTCTCCTTCTGCTCATATGGATATTAAACCATACAAATGATATTGTGAAAGCATCAGATGTGAAACCCAAAAGGAAGGATAGGTTATAGTTACTAGTAAGCTGATGAGCAGAAGCTCTCTTGGTAGTGGGTGATTCTGCATACTACATGTTGTGTTGCAGTACAGAGGCACAGAAATATAACCCTGAACCAGTAAAGCACTTAAACATGTGGCTTCAATGAGACTATTCATTTATTTAAAGTTAAGTACATGCTCATGGGCTTTGTTTGATCTGAGCCAGACTGCCCAGCATCTTGCAGGGTTGAAGTCTTTTGGCCTTCGCCACCATACAGCTGGCATAATTGTTGGTCTTTGCTCAAGACTGGGTCAGCAGGGTTTCTAAAACTCAGGACTGGGTGCAGTGACAGAACCATATAGTGATATTGGACTAGCACCTGATTGCTCTTATGGCTGGTTTTATTTGGGGGGCTCAGTGTTGCTCACCTGTGAGATCACCAAGTCTCTACTTTCTTTGTTTTTATGGCCTTAAGTCCATCAAAAAAACTCCCATGGCTTCAGTGGAAGCAGAGTTTGGCTGACTCAGGGTGCTTTTAAAACCCCCACATTAATGTGTAAAAAAAAAAAAAAAATCAGAATTAGGGCTGGTTGAAATTTTTCAAACAAAGAGCGTTTTTTGTTTTGTTTTGTTTTTTTGGCTGAGAAATTATCCTTTTTTTCCTATAAGGAGGAAGGACAGGATTTGCACTGTACTATATACTTAAATGACAGCTTGACCTTGCATTCTTTTGCATAGTAAAACTAGGGTTGCCAAGTTTCTAATCGTACAAAACCAAACACCCTTTCCCCGCCCCCGCTAACTCCATCCCCCCCCTTCCCTACATTGCTTGCTTTCCCCCACCCTCACCCACTTTCACCAGACTGGGGCAGGGGGTGCAGGGTCTGGGGTGGGGCCATAAATGAGGGATTCAGGGTGTAGGAGGGGGCCCTGGCCTGGGGCAGGAGGTTGGGGTGTGGGAGAGGGTGCGGGCTTCGGCTGGGGGTACAAGCTCTGGGGTGGGGCCAGGGATGAGGGGTTTGGGGTGTGGAAGGGGGCTATGGGCTGGGGCAGGGGATTGGAAGGGGGGATGAGGTGCAGGCTCCGGGAGGGAGTTAGGGTGCAAGAGGGGACCCAGGCCTGGGGCAGGGGATTGGGGTGCGGGAGGGGTGCAGGCTCTCGCTGGGGATGTGGGCTCTGGTGTGGGGCCAGAGATGAGGAGTTTGGGGTGCAGGAGGGGGATCAGGGCTGGAGCAGGGGGTTGGGGTTCCGACATGGGGCATGGGGTGAGGGGTGCGGGAACTGGTGACTCATGTGGGCTCCAGCTGGGTGGCACTTACCTCAGGTGGCTCCTGGAAGCGGCAGACATGTCTGGCTCCTAGGCAGAGGGGTCAGGGGGCTCTGCGTGCTGCTCGCACCCAGAGGTGCTGCCCCCGCAGCTCCCATTGGCTGTGGTTGCCAGCCAATGGGTACTGCAGAGCCAGCACTTGGGGCGGGAACAGCGCACGGAGCCCCCGTGGCTGTCCCTGCGTCAAGAAGCTGGACATGCCGCCACTTCCGGGAACCACACAGAACCAGGGCAGGCAGGGAGCCTGCATTAGCCAGGCTGCGCCACCAAACGGACTTTTAATGGTTGCTGACCGGAGCTGCCAGGATACCTTTTCGACTGTGTGTTCCGGTCAATAATCAGACATCTGGCAACTTTAGCTAAAACTGGCATGGATCTGAAAATGAAGAGGAGAATGGCTCACTGAAAGTGAAAGAAGGTTGCAGTGCTGCAGAACTTGGAACGAGAAATGCAGTTAATTTACCATTTCAGATTTCACTATCAGTTGGCTAGCAAAAGATGAATTAGCTTAGCTATTAAGGATATTACACGTGTTTCCCCCTTCAGAGATTTGTTAGAACATATTTTCTTCAATGATAGTAATCAGTGTTACAAACAAAACACAGTTTCCCCCTTTGAATTTTCCTTTATGCATGGCATCATCTACATAAAAAAAAGTATGTTAAACAACATGAATAGCTTCAGGCCATTTTATTTCATGTTGCTAAATAAATCAATGCAGATGAGGACTTTTTTATGTAAGACTGGTTAGTGAATATAACCACTAAGATAGGAGCCAAACATTATAACTCAAAAGATTTCCTAAAGGTAGACATGCCTGCTGATTCTGATTAATCTTAAGGGTCAGATCCTGTATTCCCAGTGCAAGCCGAACTCCCAGTGCAGTCTCTGGGAGGTTTGCCTAAGAAAAGACTGCGGGCCCAGGCCAGTATGTGACAGTAAGGAGCCAGATTTAGTGACATTTTGCTCTTTAAGTGAATTCAGTGCTTGTGAAAGGTGCTGGATCGATGGCCCCTGGATACTTCTGTTTCTCCACAATGCAAGTACAGCATGATGAGCTGCACTTCAGGTTTCCCCCACCAATATCCCTCAGCCTGAGCAGGAGGAACCTTCACTAGGAGTAAGAGAGCTCTCCGTGCCCACTCCCAGTTTGTTCCATGGCTTCTCTACTAAGGCTATGCTAATTAGGGCGCTGCTTACTACCAGTTCTATGATGTTTTTTGTGACATGGGTATTTGTCTCCTAAGGAACTGGACTCAGACCACCAACTCATTCCACATGAGCCATTAAACAGCTATGAGCTGGCAATAGTGCTTGGTCACTATGAAACTGAGCCAGATATGAAAAGATGACAAGGAGACTTTGTGTGTCTCTACCAGTTCCTGGAGCCATTCTGATTTTCCCCTAATGATTAATTGTCTGGTTTTAATTAACAAAAGCATTAGAAATTGTGAATAAAGGGTGATGCTCAAGGCTGAAAAGGACTTTTTCGACCTTAGAGCCCTAAAAGCCACTTGTCCTGAAAGATGCTTTTCTTGGCAGCGGGAAGACTCTTGTAACATTCTCTTCTTTCCCCAACCAATTGATGCAGAAGGGCATCACTGTATTAAAAACATGGATGAATATCTGTGACATCTAGCACTCAGAGAATTGTCTCAGGTATGTGATGTATTGGCTCCAAGAGACCACACATACAATGCTTTGTCTATGTGCAGAGTGTAATGGATGATGCCTTTAAGAAACCTGGTAGTGGACCACATCACCACAACAGCAGGAATGGATGCAGGTGCGGTATGTGCAGAGTGATCTCTGAGGAAGGCCTGTGCACTGGAACCGCCTGTGTGCGTCTGTTAGCTGCCTCTGTGTCCTGTATCAAATCAGAGACTTTACACAGAGACGAAGTTTGACTGCTTTACTAGACTAAGACTTGGCAGATCTGGGATCAGTTCTTGATTCTGCCCCAGACTTTGTGTGTGACTTTGAGCGAATCATTGATCTCTTTATGCCTCAGTTCCCCCCCCCCCCCGTAAAATAGAGATCATATTCCTTTTTCTCAAAAAGAAAAGGAGTACTTGTGACACCTTAGAGACTAACAAATTTATTTGAGCATAAGCTTTCGCGAGCTACAGCTGAGCTGCTACTCTGAAATCTGATTCCTTTTTCTCTCACCCTATATCTGTCTTGCCAATTCAGATTGCAAGCTCTTTGGGGTAGGAATTGTCTCTTGCTGTAGCTGCTCTAAATTGACAGGCAAGAGCTCTCCCGTCAATTTAATTAATCCACCCCCAATGAACAGCAGCATAGGGCTGTCCACACCAGTATTTAGGTTGGTGTAACTCAGTGGTTCTCAAACTTTTGTACTGGTGACCACTTTCACAGAGCAAGCTTCTGAGTGCACCCCCCTCCCCCCACCCTTTATAAATTAAAAACGTTTTTTTTTTTTTAATATTTAACACTATTAAATCCTGGAAGTGAAGCGGGGTTTGGGGGCGGAGGCTGACAGCTCGCAATCCCCACGTAATAATTATGACCCCCGGTTTGAGAACCCTTGATTATGTCTCTCAGGGGGCGTGGCTTATTCACACCCCGGAGCAACATAAGTTATATCGACATAAGTGGTAGTGTAGACCTAGTCTGTGTGTCTGTAAAAGTCTAGCACAATGGGGTCCCAGTCTTGAATGCAGTCTCCAGGTGCTACTGTAAGACAAATAATGTGTAACTATATTTTGGGGCACTCCCTCACTGCTTCAGTGAAAAATAAGATTACCAAAGGAATATTAATTGGTCCATATTTTAGATTGATGACTTATAGTATTTTAAAAAATAAAGTAAATTTTTGATCTATGAATGCAAAATAGCTTCTGAGAAAATCTACTGGGGGAATTGTGGGGGGAAGGGAGGGGAATGGGAGAGGTTGGAAAAAGCCCAGACCATTGACTTAAACCATATTTTATGCAACTCAATCCCCAATTTGAGAATTTATGTATGAGAACTTTAACAGGTAACGTAGAACTAGTAACTTATGGCAGACCTTTAACTTGGTGCTGCCAGTTACAGCCCAGGATGTGTGTGTCTGAGATAGTCCAAGGCCAAAGCTGAAACATCAAACCTGAACCCTATCAACTTGATACTGATTCAGAGTCAAGTTTCGGATTGGATTTTTACAAAGGGCCACAATCTTTGTGAGGGCTGGACCAAACCCCGGAATCTAAACACTTGCTATACTTCTTGGGGCTTGAAATCCAGACTAGAATTTTACAGCATGGGCTCACATTCTATATGTGTGAATGTGTATGTAAAATACCATATAATATGAAGGAGTATGTAATATGGTACTAAATATGATACCATGCAGGTGTGTCTTTTGTTGCATGTGTATCTATTTGTCTGTCTTATTCTGTCTTTTATTTTGGAATGACATGGTGCTTGGGACATCAAAAGACACAAAGATAAAGATGAAGAGCTTACAGCCTAAAAGGCAGATACCACAAAGGTAGGACACACTGGCTACTCACAGAAGAGAATAATTTAGACGCTTTAGAGCGGTGTTAATCTTACTATTTTTATACTTCTCATTATGAACTCACTGCTTGTGGATATTGTACTAGTGAGTTTTCACCTGGATGTTAATCAGGAGAAGGATGGCCTGGGTAATTGGGGTAAGGGGGGGGGCCTTCTGTGCATAAGGGGTGACAGAAGAGAGCAGGAGGCAAGCAAAATGTTGAGGCTGGTGTTGGTGATTGAGCAGAGGAATTGATAGTACATGAGAGGAGACAAGGTCTGAGATGGACACAAATACATTATTGGAATAAATGATATCTGTTTTTTTCCCTTAATTTGATTTATATTTAGGTGGACAGAGGAAAAATGGCCTGACTGGGGCGGGGGGGGGGAGGGGAGGGAAGGGAAGTGGGTAGTTGTGTGTGTGGATTCCTAGCCAGCAGTAGTTTTAAGACGTTTAGATTCCACATTTGGGTGCACATTAGTAACAAGAGGGAACCATCTGAATGTAAGTGGCCACGTCCTATCTTTTGACAGTTTGGAAGTTCAATTTATCTTTGTACAGCTCTCAGAGATAAGCTCTAACCTCTAGCTCAGGAGACAGATAATGGTGCCATGACACAATTTAGAATTTTTCTCAGTTAATCATTTAAAAATTAAAACATAATCTGCTGCTCATGAGATTAACAAAGGATCGGTTTTGTTGCATCTGGAGGTAGGGAGGGAAAAAAGCCCCAACCCAGGAAGCAGCAATAGCTGTATGTCTGATAAGTGTTTGTTTAACCACAGGTTTTTGTCACGGCTGTTTCATCTTATTTTCTTCTTGTCCTTGCACTTGCTTGCTCGTCTACGTACAGCATACGGAAAGGTTGAAAAGTGACACTTGCTAAATGAAAGTAGACTGCAACTGTTCTTTAGCAACTGCGGATGAGGTTTAGCAGTGCTGTTCACAAGCTGTGTGCAGGCAGCTCACTCCCTAGTATAAAATGCCCTCTGATGGCCAAATAAGCATATAACTCAGTTTAGAAAACTGAAAATGAAGACACCTTTTCCAGTGGTTTCTAATTTGGCTGGGATAGTTCTGATGCTCTACTGAATAATTCATAGGGAAGAAGAGGGCTTTTGAGTATACAGATGTTCAAAGAATGAAGATTTACTTACTTAAAAGCACTTCCTAGTGTTTGTCTTTGTAATTAATGAAAATAAAAACAAAAAAAATCTGAAGTGCTATAGAAGCTGATTTCATTTTTCAGTGTTGCAAAGATCTCTTTGAATGGGGCTTTTAGATTTGAGGCATATAATTTGCACTTGTTTGATATTAAAATAAAAGTAAAAAAAATTAGCCCACTGGTCAGTCAACATAGTTATATTGATGTGTCCGTTACTTGTGTTGGATATTTTGAAACCATACTGAAGAAGGGAACTTTGTGATTGCCTAGCAGTAGGTTGTGCTCTGTAAGCTATGTAGGTGATTTGGGTGCAGTTGCTGATGTTGGTCTTTCCCTCCCCCTGGGCGTCTGCCACACTGGCAGAGTCTGGAGGTCCTGGGGAGGCAGTGTATGAACCTGCGTGGGAAGATTGGTTTCAGAGTGGTAGCTGTGTTAGCAAAAATAATGAGGAGTCCTTGTGGCACCTTAGAGACTAACAAATTTATTTGGGCATAAGCTTTTGTGGGTTAGAACCCACTCATCAGATGCATGGAGTGAAAATACAGGAGCAGGTATAAAAACATGAAAGGATGGGGGTTGCTTTACCAAGTGTGAGGTCAGTCTAATGAGATAATATTTTAAGCTGTGGTCTGCGTCACTATGTAGCAAGTTTAACAACAGATGTGCAGGCTGATACGAGTTATGGTACATTTTGCTCACTTACATAATAGCAAGTTACTTAAAACAGTTACATTTCTTGTGTGAAGGAATCCTACAGTATTCTGTTCTCCTCTATAGTTCACTAAAGAGAGAGTAGCTCTTTATTTCTAATCAACAGGTGTTAAAATGGGAGTATCTGTTATTACTGAAACATACTACTGATGTTTTAACCTGCTGTATTTTTGCTTTCTCCATCAGACTGCAGGAACAGACTTACTACACTTTTTTCCCCAGCTTTTATCTTTGATCATAACAAAATAGCTTCCCCAGCTATTCTAGATTCAGCTTCAATCAATCACTTTCTGTTATACAGTGCCCCTTTTAATATTAAAGGGAAAATGGAAGTAGTGATTGACAGCACTGGAGAGCGAAGTCCTCTGAAGACAGAACAGTAACAGCATAGGCCATAGGGAATGTCAATGCATACGTCTTCCACATAGTCAATGCTGCTGTGCCTCATGGGACAACGTGCAGGGTTGAGAGTTGCCATATATCCAGTCAGCATTATCAGACTGTTGACAACAGTGCCAGTTCTGATAGTGACCTTTGTGGTGTGCACATGTGCCAACTAGAACCTGAACCCAGCAATTTCCGAAAGGGCACCAAACAGCCATTGGAAGAAGTCACTTTTGATCATTATGATTATGAGCAGAATTCAAACCAGTCACTTAGATGTGAAAGGTGCATTACCTCCCACGGAGCCTTCTAGTCATTCCCACCGAATGCCCTTACTACCAAAAATCACTGAGCACTTGGCAACAACAAAATTATGTTAAGTAATAAAAATGTTACGTCTAATTAATTTTAGTTTTTCCTTAGACAAGAATTCTGTCTGTCTAGTTTTTTGAGGGTGATGGTATTTCACAGGCCAGAATTCTAGTGTGCCATGAGTCATGTACCAACGGTTAGGTATGCCACCAAAGTAGTGGCCATTTTGTGACAAAGACCATTTTAGTCAATGGAAAGACCCCCATTGACTTCGTCAGGCTGTAGATCAGGCTCCAAGTCAACAAGGTAGCCAACTGAAAGGTCATGGAGGGTGTTCAGTTCAATGGGTAAGATTTTCAAAAGTTCTTAAGGAAGTTAGGTGCCCAACTCCCATTGAAAATTATTATCATTTATTATGTATTTGTATTACCATAGCACCTGGGAGCCCTAACTCCCTTTGGTGTTTTAGAAAATCCACCCAATTAGTAAAGCTTTAAAATCCCTCAGGATCTGACTGCTCTGTTTAATGGAGTGGAGAATCTGGCCATAGATGTCCCCAATTTAGAATTCAGCCTCAGGACCTGATCCTGCAAGCCTGAACACCACATGCGTGAGAAGTTCTTTTTAATTCAATGGGGGTTCTCAAATGAGTGAATTAATCACACGTGCATGAGCTTGCAGGAGTGTATGAACATAGGAGTTGCCATATCGAATCAGACCTGTTGTACGGCCTATCCGTTATCCTGTCTCCAACAGCATGAGAGAGATCACATAGTGGACAGTAATGGAATAGGGGATGTTTCTTCCTAATCCCTGTCAGATGGAGGTTCCCCAGAGTACGAGGATCTATAGCCATTATACATTTTTGTTTACTTTGTCTTCTTACCTAATGGAAAAACTATAGTGGTTCTCATTATCCATATAAATCTCTACTACCATTTTTGATTCTTGAAGATCTTGGCCTCCATGGTATCATGTGGCAGTGAGCTCCACATGTTGATTTTGAGCTGAACCCCCTGCACCCCAAAAAGTATTTCTTTTTATATCACTTCAAAATTTCTTGTCTTGTATCCCTTTGTTCTCTTATTGCAAGAGGGTAAGTGATGTGATCTACCTTCTCTATTCCATTCATTATTGTGCCCACCCTAGGATACCACCTCTTACTCTTCTCTATAACCCATGCTAACACAGTGCAGCTCTTGTGTCCCTAGACTAAACTCTGAACTGAGTTTCATCTATCTGCTGCTGTCTCTGCGCTAAGAGACCTAGTCCTTTAGCTCATATAGTAGAAGCTCGTACTTTTAGATTCAGGGGTTCTGGATTCAGGACCAGGAGACCACCCACGGACATTGTTACAAAAGCAGTCTTTTCAACTACTCCATCTGGAAGTCCTTCCATGTCTGTTTTGTTGTTGCCTGTCTCTGGACTCCCTTCCCACCTGTCCCATTTCTGCTATTATCTTTTAAAGAGAGGGTGGTGACCAGGACTGAACATGACATTCCACTTGAGCAGGTATCATTAATTCATACAAAGACATTACATTCTCAGGAGTTTCTACCCCATGCCTCATGCATTCTAACACTTTGTTTTCTCTGTTTCTCTCCCCTTTCTCTGTCTCCTTGTCTTAGTTAGTAGTTCCCTCTTCATTTCCTTCCCTGTGGCAAAATCCGATTCTCGGCACTTGTGGGCTTCATCCCATGCCTTCCCCATTACATCTGCTAAATGATCAGCAGTTAAATAGCTAATGCTGGGCTCCAATGAAATTAATGGGGGACAGTCCACGCCTCTCGGTACCATTGTTTCAATAAAATGTTAATAAAGAAATACAATCATAAATACACCTAGGTCTTATGTAGTGCTTTTCATCAGTAGATCTCAGAGTGCCTTGCAAAGGGAGCTCATTCTCATTATCCTCCTTTTACAGATGGGGGAACAGATGCACTGGGAGGAAAAGTGACTAGCCCAAGGTCACCCAGCAGGCCAGTGGTAGGGCCAGGAAAAAGGCTTTTAGAAATCGGTATCTTGGCGAATGAGGAGCTCTACAAAGCCTGATATCTGATGCGCACTTCAGAATCACTGAATACATTGGTAATCCACTTTCCTGTAGTCTTGGTCTGACTCTATTCAAAGAGCACTAGTACCCTTCAGTATCCAGGAACCTAAAAGCTGATGCAAGAACCTGTCCTTTCCATGGCAGCAAAATAAGTATATTATCAAGCTTAAAGTGCATTATCTATTTTTTTCCCTCACCCGAAAGCCACTGCAGTTTGTGTAAGAAATAGTTAGCCGTCATATTAGGGAACCTCCATCATTCCGCTCAAGAATTTCAGGTGCAAATCATAAACAATTAAAAAGTTCCTCACAACAGATAACAGATCTTATCAAATTTAGATAATAGGGGTTTTGTGATTACAGTAGGAAAAAAAGATGTCTTTAACATGTTAATTAACTCATGTAAGACAAGGCAGTTGTAGTTTTCACATGTGTTGGTTTAGCTAAATTTGGGATGGAGCCTTAGGTTTACCTTGACCAAGTAATTCATTAAAGCACTTGGAAGGTTTTGGAATAGATGAAGGTAAAGGAAGGAAGGTATTATTAAAGTGAGTCTCTTAAAACCTCAATAAAAGATATGACAACTCAATGGCTACTATAATCAGTAAAAACATCTGAATTGCCACTATGATGATCATAAACTCCTTAGGGAGGAAGGACCTGGACTGATGAACTTGTGCCCTCACAGTCTATGTGGTAATGACAAGTTCTTCTCCAGTGTGGTAATATGCAAAGAAGCTGACTCCAAAGAGTGACTACCACATACTAGAGCAAGAGACACGTGTGTGATCATGGGACTTTGTTTCCTGTTCTTATTCTGGCTCTCTCTCCCCCTTCTGTATGATTGGTCTCTAGGTATTTATAAAGCACCTATCTGCACTCTAAGCACTATAGAAGGTATAAAAATGCAGTGAGACAACAGCTCTCACCAATTGTTTTTCTTTTCTTATTTTAAAAAATTGAATGATCAGGAAGTGTTGATGGGTTCTTATGTCTAAGTGTTTTTGGAAATCCGCCACTGGGGCACACTGCAGCTTGACCGGTGATGCCATTGGTGTTCATGTGGCTGCCAGAGTTAATATCACTGTGCTATCTAGACCTGCTCTGATCAGGGCTAGATATGATTTTGGTAAAGCAATGCCAGTACCCAATCTGCGCAAGGGCTCTCACTCTTACTGTTACTGGATGAGTTGCATTGGTGGTAGATTAGCAGTGGAGATTTTTTTTTAAAGATCCCAGCTAGACACAGTATAAGGTCTTTTAGTTGCTAAGGTGCCCTTTGTCCATAAAATTGTTCTCATGGTGTTATACATTATAATAATTTTTGGTCAGTGAGCATGAGACAAGAACATCTTCAGATTCCTATTTCCTCTTCACTTTTAATGTATAAATATAGTTACAAACTGAGGTAGGTCAGACACCCTCTCTGTGCAATCCCTTGTCATGGTAATCCCAGGATGGTAGGGACGGCAGGATATGAAATGAGATAATTATCACAGGAGATCTTTACAGGAAAATAGTGCATAGAGTAATGAGTAATGAAATTCTTTTATCGGACTTCGCCAAGTCTTCTAAACGATGGGCATTCCTTACATACGAGACAAAGGACTGAGCTGAACTCCAGATTTGATTCTCTCATGGTCCTTCCATACATGAATTTGGGTGGAGTTGTTTACTTTTCAGCAACATTTGGCTTCAATCCTTTCACATCAGTGCACCCAGCATGGGCAAAAATTTAAAAAAGCTAAGCAGCATGGATTTCATTGTTTGGAAACATCCGTTCCTGTTACTTAGGAGAACAAAATACATCCAGCTTTTCTCTCATTTTCTGGCTCATGGACTGTGTGGTGTTTAATATGCAGTATTAAGAAGCCATTTAAATGTTTTGCATCAGGGTTTTTGTGTTTTTCCCCCCTTTAAAACATTGTGTTTAGGTAGATTTCCTTTAAATAAATAAATACATACATACATACATACATACTAGATTATCATAATGTCCCCGTGTTTTCAAGGAAATTTACATTTTGAAAGACACTGTTGGAGACCAGCAAGGACATGCAATTACCATATGTAAATCATTTCACTTGTTTCCTAATCTTGCTGAAGACCAAGAACTACAGGGTTTTTTTAGTATATGTCTTCCTCTTTCTCGTTCTTTAAAATTTCATTGTATGGCAAGATTTGTTTATGTTTTAACTGCTCTCCCTGATATTTTTAAGTCTTGCCCACTTACAATTATTTTATTTTTTGTAATGTTTAACCTTGTGATTATTTTGAGATTGAATTGGATGTAGAAATCATTAAGAGTAAATAGAAGTTTTGTGCTCAACTAGCTGAGTCCTACACACCGAAAATGGAAAAACCTTTTCTTAATTACAATTTCATGTAAAGGTTGTGAAGTGACCTGCTTTTTTCGGTGCCCTTCACATCTGGTTTTCTCCAGCTTATTCATGCCTGCCAAATCCCACTCTGGGTGCTCTTGTCATATTTTTAATAGTCTCTTAAGTTGTGTTCTTATTGCTGCTTGGTATCCTCACAAACACCTGTCAAACACAAACGGACGGCTTAAAATTATTAGGAAGGAAGGGCCCCATTCATGGAAATTACATTAAGCTGTGCTTTATGCCTGTGGTGGGGGTGATTATTTTTATCATTATTTTGCTTTGCAGAAAGCTTTTCTCCAGGGAATGATAAAGTGAATAGAGCTGGTCAGAGTAGCTTTGTTGGCATCACTTTCTGTCAGAAAATGCAGTTTAGTCAAAATCAAAACACTTTGTGAAATCATGTTGATTTCACCAAAATTTTGTTTTGGAGGAAAAAAAGTTCTAGGCTGGAACTCCCCATTTTGATACTTTTGGAATGAAAAACTTCAATTTTTCCTTTCAAAATGACCTTTCATTTTGAAATATTTAAAATTTAACGTTTAAAAAAGTCAGTACATTTTTGTGAGAATGAAATATTTTGATTGACTTGAAACAAATTGCGGTGAGGATTTTCTTTTGCGGAGAATTTTGAAATTTTGGGGGTTTCTTATCAGAATTAAACCAAATCTTGAAATCCCTGTATCCGCCACAAAATGAAATTTGCATTCTCCGTACAGCTCTAATAGTGAGTGAGTGAACTTGTGTTGTTTCTAGACTATATATGGAGATTAAGCCATGTAATATATGTCCTCTCCTGGCTACAGTGGGAAGCAAGCATAGGCGCCAACTCTGTAGGTGCTTCAGGGCTGGAGCACCCACAGGGAAAAATTGGTGGGTGCTCTGCACCTTTGCCTCCTCCCCTGAGCACACCATGTCCCTGCTTCTCCTCCCAGTGTTTGCCGCCATGAGACAGCTGTTTCGCAGTGTAACAAGCTGTGCGCGGGAGGGGGGAGAAGCTGGAACTCGGTGTGCTCAGGGGAGGAGGTGGGGAAGAGGCGGGGCTGGGATTTGGGGAAAGGGTCCAATAGGGGCAGGGAGGGGGGCAGAGTTGGGGCGGGGACTTTGGGGAAGGGGTTGGAACAGGGGCAGGGCAGGGGTGGAGTTCGGGGGTGTGTCGAGCACCCACCGGCACCAGGAAAAGTTGGTGCCTATGGAAGCAAGGATGGAAGAGGGTGGAGACTCTGGTTTGAATATGATGGGGAAGAAGCAAGATGTAGATGTGCCTTTGATTGATAATGGGCCAAAGACCGGGAAGATAATTTTTGGTTGGGTAGGTGGACTGTATTTAGTGGGTGGATAGTTATGTGTGAGGGCTTGTAACCTGTATTTGGCATATACACGATGCAGGGTTCCTCGATATACAAATATATAACTTTAGATTCTAACTGGTAATCTTAACATACAGGCAACACAGGTTTCTGCATCTGTTCAGACACATGTGTTTCTATGCAGTTTATAATCTGAAAATATAATTGCCAAGTGCAGTGCTGCTGAAATGAGCAAAGACCTATAAATGGAGATTTTGACCGTATGAAGAGTGAAGCCATTGTGAATGAGAACTTTTATTGTCAGGATTTGTTTTAATATAGAGCATGTAAAAGTGGAGCCTTGGTAATGAGAGTAAACAAAGCCCCAGGGCCTGTTTTGATTGCACTGGTAACACTATAGACTTTATCAGAAGAAACATAAATGCAACCATGGTGAAAGTGTTTAGCTCCATGAAACTGTCACTACAAAGAAGAAACTATATGTTAATTAGGATCTCATAAATAACCTGTACTTCATTAGGAGTCTTGACAGATTAAATAAACTTGATTCAATAGAAATATAAAAACATAAATGATCAAATAATTTCTCAAAAATCAGCACTAAAGCTGCTGCCCAGGATGGTCCATATTGGGTGCTGTGCAGCCAGCAAGGGACATGATGTTGCCATCGGTGGAAGTTTGGAGGAAAAAGGAGATGAGAGAATGATGGGTCTGGTAGATCATGTAACAGAAGTAATATGTGAACTTGGGATCTGAACTGTTGTTTTACCCACCCCGTATGGTGCAGTCTGGCGATATTGCTTGGGTGATCTTTTCTTAAAGAAGGATATGCGGGGGTGCAAAGGAATCATTGTGCTTCATTCTTGCAACATGAGAGAAAAAGCTGATGATCTGAGAGGGGAAAAGGCTCCGGGGGGCAGTTTTGGGGAAAGGGTTGTAAAATATCAATGAGATCCTTAAAATCTGCAGTCGCTGTTTGTGGACAATAGCGTCCGTCCCACGTGATCTAGCTCACAATACATTACTCTCATGAGATCCACAAATGACCCTCTCCTGCCTCCCTCCCGGTGCATGAAGGACCCAACTCCAAACAGACTTTGTACTTGGACCTGCTGTCCAGCCAAATCTCCCTGGGAGAGGGATGGGATTTAATTAAGTTAAAAGACGTGTATATCTTTTTAAATGCTGATAATGGAAGTGCTATCTCTTTGTATAGCTTTATCTACATTAACACTCAGTTGATTTTTTTAATATAACAAGCTCTTGACTTTAGGAAGCTTCTGTGTCTGGAATGGAAGTTTTGGTACTTCAGAATGTTACATTAATTATTAATGTGAGTGGGAATCATGTTCTGTAGCATCCCTTACATTTAAAAAAATCAATTAATTATTGCTATAAATCTCTGAGATTATGCTGCAGTCGTATTGCTGGGAAATTGGCCATTAACTACCAGGAAATCGCCTATTTTCCATCAGTCAGAATTCAGTTGTACCAACACAACCCTTTTCTTTTTATAAATTAACTATCAATGTGATGCATAATTGATAACCATTTATAATAATAACAATAATCTCCATGAAATTGTCATCTTGGTATACAGCAGATTTGTTAGAGCCTTTACCCCACTCCCTTATTTTCACCCTAGCTTACTGCATGCGTTAACTATTAATAGCCTGTGTTTTCTGGGAGATTGTTCCCGCACTGATCTTTTTTATTTTATTTTGGGGGGAGGGAGGGTGCGTAAGCTTAGTTGTTGGAGATGAAGGGGTAATATACAAGATATATTACAATACTTTGCAATTAATTATATGAAGATCTCAAAGGGCTTTACAAAGGTGGGTAAGTGTTATCTCCTTTTCACAGAAGGGGAAACAGATGCACAGAGAGGTTATGTATATTGCCCAAGGAAAGCTGCTTGACATCACCCCTATGTTTTCTAATCTCCAGACCCCTATGTTTACCATGGTCCTTGTCACTTTGTATCATAAGACACCATTACTTATAGTTGTATGTATTGTGTTGTTAAACTTATGTATTTCACACCAACAGTATGCAACGCTACCGACAATGGAATAGAGGGCTTTCCGTAGTACTTATTAGATGAAAATAATTCCCTTCCTCTGTTGTATTGTGGTAACCTTGAATGAATGGTGCACAATTTGAGATTCTCTCCTTTTTTTGTTTGATTGTTTTAACCTTTTATGGTGCTTTTCCTTAATTGTGCCCCAGAAAGCTGAAAGTTGGCAGCTCCATATTGATTGCTCTCTGGTAAAGAGTTCCTTGCTGTAGTAGCCTTTTGCTACCAGTATGTGGCATTAAATCAATGTGCAGCTTTGATACCCTCTGCTCCAGGGGTGGGCAAATTACAGCCGACGGCCCGCATCCGGCCGGTCAGACCTTTTAATCTGGCCCTCAAGCTTCCACTGGGGAGCGGGGTTGGGAGCTTTCTCCGCTCCAGTGTTCCAGCTGGGGAACGGGGTCAGGGGCTTGCTTTTCTCCACTCCATGCTGCTCCCGGAAGCAGGAGCAGCCAGGGGGCTCTGCATGCTGCCCCCGCCCCAAGCACCGGCTCTTCAGCTCCCATTGGCTGGGACCTGTGGGGGCGGTGCCTGCGGATGGGGCAGCACTCAGAGCGGCATGGCCCCGCCTCTGGAGGGGATATGGGCCTCTGTTTCCAGGAGCTGCTTCAGGTGAGCGCTGCCTGGATCCTGCACCCCTAAGCCCCCCTGCGCCTCAACCGCCTGCCACAGCCCTGATTGCCCTCCAAACCCTTTGATCCCAGCCCGGAGCACCCTCCTGCACCCCAAACCTCTCTCCAGCCCCACCCCAGAATCTGCACCCCCAACCGGAGCCCTCATCCCCCCCATGTGCCCCAATCCCCTGCCCCAGCCAGCCCTCTATACAATTTCCGTACCGAGATGTGGCCCTCAGGCCAAAAAGTTTGCCCACCCCTGCTCTACTCATTGCCTTTAGTTTCAGTGAAGTGCCCTGCAACTCCTTGTTTGGTATAGCTCATGTGTCCCTGCGGCAGCAAAGTAGGGAGGTTTGTTAAACTCACTAAGAATCCAGGGAAACCTAAAGTGGCTGTTCCAGAAGGTATCTCCAATGCCTACACCAGTGTGCTGTTGAGAGCTACTGTGATCAGATGGGGTACACCCTCTTGCCTGTCTTTGTGGGTGTTTTCTAAATGGCCCTGCATCTTTGTCTCTTGAGCCAGACTCCTTCAAGTACATAGAATCTTGTGATTAGACTTGTATCTTTATAGTAGTCATGATATAGTGTGTGACAGGTGGATCTTAATGGTATCTAAACCAAAAACTTGTTAGTGCTTCCATCATTATGTGTATGTACATACAAAGGCAGCTTTCCTCACTGTCTCTCCACCTTCATTTCACCCACCAAAGATGATCTTGAATGAAAGATGTTGGCTTGGAACATAAATTCCTTCCCCCACAAAAACTCTTCCTCACCTAAAAACATTAATAGTAGACCTCACAGGCTTGCACTGGTGACTGGAAGACCAAGTAGGTCGGCATAACACAAGTCAAGGACACTATATCAAAATCTAGCTCATGTTCATCTACCTTCCCCCTAGCACTCAAGGCAGGATGGGTTAACACTGAATTACTGGGAGTATAGTTTTACTTAGTAAAATTTTAATGCTGGTGGTAGACAGTTGCTGGAAATCAGATATCAGCATGAGTTTTTTTCATTTATTTCCCAATTCAGTTAACAACTAGGTGCTGCTTGCTCTGAAAACCAAACTCATGTCATCCATTTGCGGACAGTACCAAGCTAGGAGGGGTTGCAAGTGCTTTGGAGGATAGGATTAAAATTCAGAATGATCTGAATAAACTGGAGAAATGGTCTGAAGTAAATAGTATGTAATTCAATAAGGACAAATGCAAAGTACTCCACTTAGGAAGAAACAATCAGTTGCACACATACAAAATGGGAAATGACTGCCCAGGAAGGAGTACTGTGGAAAGGGATCTTGGGATCAGAGTGGGTCACAAGCTAAATATGACTCAACAGTGTAACGCTGTTGCAAAAAAAGCAAACATCATTCTGGGATGTATTAGCAGGAGTATTGTAAGTAAGACACGAGAAGTAATTCTTCCACTTTACTCCAAGCTGCTTAGGCCTCAACTGGAGTATTGTGTCCTGTTCTGGGCACTGGATTTCAGGAAAGACGTGGACAAATTGGAGAGAGGTCAGAGAAGAGCAACAAAAATGATTAAAGGTCTAGAAAACATGACCTATGAGGGAAGATTGAAAAAATTGGGTTTGTTTAGTCTGGAGAAGAGAAGACTGAGAGGGGACATGATAACAATTTTCAAATACATTACAGGTTGTTACAAGGAGGAGGGAGAAAAATTGTTCTTCTTAACCTCCGAGGATAGGACATGACTCAATGGGCTTAAATTGCAGCAAGGGCAGTTTAGGTTGGACATTAGGAAACACTGCCTAACTGTCAGAGTGGTTAAGCCCTGGAATAAATTGCCTAGGGAGGTTGTGGAATCTCCACCATTGTGGATCTTTAAGAGCAGGTTGGACAAACACCTCTCAGGAATTGTCTAGATAATACTTATTCCTGCCTTGAATACAGGGGACTGGACTAGATGACCTCTCGAGGTCCCTTCCAGTTCTGATTCAATGATTCTGTGTCCAGGGTTTATGATAGTACTGTTGCATTAAAGTGCCACAGTGGCACTTCTAGTCTCTATTCCTAGTGCAGACTGCTCCGATATGCATGTTCAAGAACTAAACAAAACTTGTGCTCTGTTTAAAAAAAATAAATAAAAAGTGATGAATAATATGCAAGTGTCTCTATTTGCCTGATTTTGTTAATTTCTTTGGGAAAGACTTGGGACCTTGTCCCTTTATAGAACACTTCTTATAGATAAACCACATCTGCCAATTGCTAGATTACTTTAATTAATGAGACACCGATATGTGGCAGCCTTTAAAGGGTGTGCCTGTTGGAAATGTCACATCCAGCATCAAATGTGTAACACTGGCCTTTTGAGTACGACTGAGAGAACAAACTACAATTATGGTTGGGCTGTGTGTGAAAAATTGTGGGTAATATATAAAAGTCTCTGTTTCAGGAGTCCAAATTGTACCTCCAGTGATAACTATTTTATTGGAAATGAATTGAATAAGACATGATATCCAAAGCGCATGTGTTCAAAGGAGATATCAGATGAGCAAAAGTAACTTTTCTTTTGCTCTGTCTCTAATCTTTCAGAGCCTATGAATACAGTTTGGGTTTCTGAGGCTGAAATAAAACACAGAAATCTTACATATAACACTTTAACAAGTATTGCCATGCTGTTGTACAATGTTGCTATTTCTTATTGCAAGGAAGATAAAACTTGAATTGCAGCATAAAATCTGTGACTACTTGAGAACATGGGTTGAAAGTATTCAGTTTGAAACTTTCATTTCAGAAAGTCCACAGTAACGTCAAGCATAGACTGTTGTCATCCTTTGCACCAAGGGTCCTAAATGTAAGGATTATTTTTCCTTGTTTCAGGGTTTATAGTGCCGTTATGCACTCAGACTCCTGTGAATTTTCCTGAGTTCTTGGAGGACTGCTTTGCTTTTTGAATCAGAAAGTTACAAAATACAGTAAAGAATGGCACTTGTGGATAAACACAAAGTCAAACGACAGCGATTGGACAGAATTTGTGAAGGTAAGACTGAGCATAATCCAATATTTCTAATGAAACCTGCATAGATTCTTTAAAAGAAAGTAGAATTGCTGAACTATGGTTAGCACTGGTGTTTGTAAGTGAAACACCTGATCCTGTTTTGAAAGTGACCTGCAAATTATAAGACTTTGGTTTACTGGTCATCTCTTTTGCATTGCTTAGTAATTTATAGTGAAATGACACTCTTATCTGTAGTCTAGATGTTGCCATATCAAGATGTTGGCTCGGACTTTGCATTTACATTGCCTTACAGAGATGGTGCTGCTTTGTTAAAAGTGCTGTACTGTGAGCCCATGTGGAAGTTAATTATCCTAAATCCCAAATGGAAACGAGTAATGGGTAGCTCTTCCCAGCATTTCCTCACTAAGTTACACCAGTGCCGGTGCCCCAGACTATGTGAGAGAGATTGCTGGATGCAAAACAACTACCTCTCTTGTCCACACACTCATGGCAATGCCACACTATCTAGCTTAGCATTTTGTAATGCATTTTGAGCAATGTCAGTTATGATAGGCACTCTGAAACCAGTTTATGGTTTAAATGGCGGTTTAAACGACCAAGATTTTCTGGAGACACACTTACTCCTCCACTCCTCGGGCTACAATAAATTCAGCTCTTCAGCAACATTGACAATTTCTGTATGTGTTAACTGTGTTTGTTGTTGAAATGTAACTGAATGTATCGGACAGAATATTAGACAAACAATTTTTCCTTCATTAGCAAATGTGTGATGCCAAGATAAATTTGTTTGTAGATCCATTCTGTATTCATAGTGTGTGTTTGAATGCATTAGCCCAGGTAGGTTTTTCCTTTACTTTTCTGTGTTTTGTTCAGTGTAACAACAGAACGACAGCCAGTAGTTAATGTATCTCTGCTGCATCTTCAGATGGCATAAGCTACTTTTATTTACTTATGAGAAAAGTCAAGTGGTGCCAGACAACCTCAGACTTTCCAATGTGCTCGCTGATACTTCTCTGATGAGAGCTGGCGGCCATCTCATAAACATTTTACAAGCTTTAGCAAAAAAGGAACAAAGTGTCATTCAAGCAGCTGTAGCTTAAATCTTGTCTGCTGAGTGATTATCTATGTTTCAAGGGAGAATCTGTCCAGGTAGATGGTTTCAATTTTTATGAACAATGGCTAGTAGGGGCATACTTCAAAGTATTATGTTAAATGCTCCCAAATAAAATTCTGCTCTTGGATGTGGGCACACAACTCCCACCGAAGTTTTATGATGCCAAGAAACACATTTTATAACAATTTTCAGCAGAACATATAAGACCCCTCAGGTTGCACAACTGAAGGCAAAACTGAGTCCCTACATGTTTTGCTCTAGTGGTTATGGACTGTGTTTTTCTTGATACAGCAGTAATTAAATACAACTCCTTCGCTATCATTTTAAGCTTTCCATGAATTATTTAACCATTAATTGTGTGGGGTGATCCTAGTGATCTCCTTGGATATACAACCCGCACATGAAATACACGTTGTTACTGATATCCCTCAGGAAGCGGTATTATTCATCAGATAGGACTGCATTTCAAGCTCAATGCAGAGAGCACGAAATTGAAAAATGAGTTCTTCATTTAATCATGTAATATAGAAAAATGTAAAAGCCATTCCACCTGTCAGTTTAATTAACCCAATCAAAACTGGGTTAATCTGCCTTAACTCTGCTCCAAAGCATGTTGCCTTTGTAATACGGGGGGGTGCGGGGGCGGGAAAAGGGAGTCGGGAGGAAGTTGCCGACAGTGGCCGGAATATATGGCAGCAAAGAGTTACATATCTATCCATTTGAATGCCATAAACACTCAGGTGTAGTGTTCTATCTTATCTTTAAAAAATGACTTTGAACCTGACTTAAAAGACTTATATTGGCAGAGTTGGGATTTTCAAAAGCAGCCTTTCCAGTTTGATGTTTGCTATCAGATCTGGTTGCTGAGTGAACAAGAAACTCAAAAGGATCATAGGACGAACCTGCTAGCAGAACATTAGATATGATTGAAGTTTAGATTATTTTCCTCTGAACAACTGATTTGAGCTTTTTGTTCTTTCTTGGCTAAAATCATTTTCTAATCTGTAAAAGTGCCATTTACATAACTTTTGAAAAAAGCACATTTGCCGTCCACTAACTTCATTTGTGATTTGAATTAAATTGATGGGATTTACTGTTGTGCAGCAACACGTTATGTTGTGTGTGACTTCCAAAACGTTGAAAGGTTACAGGTTAGGATTGGCTGTAACGACCATTGTAAAACTAATCCTGAAAAATAATTTTCCAGAGTCTTAGGCTATATCTACACTTAAAACATTATGGCAGCACAGCTGCAGCTGTGGCGCTATAGTGCTTCAGTGTAGACATGCACTACAGTGACTTCTCCTGTGGCTGTCGTTAATCCACCTCCCCAAGAGGCGGTAGCTAGGTCAACAGAACTAGTGCTGTCTACACCAGGAGTTAGGTTGGCTTAACTACATCTCTCAGGGGAGTGGACTTTTCACACCCCCTGCCCAACGTAGTTCAGTCAATCAGTGGAGACCAGCCCGTAGGGTTGTAGGATTATCATACACCACATTGGCTTTGCTGAAGGCTATTTTTTTGTTGAAATATCTTTTATTGTGGTCAGGTTGGACTGTGGGGTAATAAATTCCTGAACACTGGCCATTCCAGCTGCTATGAAAGCATAATTTGAAAAAGCAGGCATTTTACTTTGCCTGATTTTGTCTTGGGGTCTTCAGATATTATACGGAATTATTGGTGTAGGGGAGGGTACAGTAGCGGACAAATGAAAGAAGTGGAAAAGCTTCCACAGGAGACATTTAGAGAGACAAACACCAGAATATCCCATGGCTCAGTAGTTTGGGCATGCTCCTCAGATGTGGGAGACCAGTATTCAAATCCCTTCTCCACCTGGGTCTCCCACATCCTAGATAAGTGATCTAACCACCAGGCTGAAGGTTATATGGAAGTTGCCACTGGTACCACCACCATCACCTGTTCCATCGGTCACTTTGTGAATCTAACCATGTTGAAAAAATCCATTCAGGTCAGACAAAATGTGGAAGCTTAATCAGAACAACTTCCTAGAGTTACAAGCAGTTCAGAAAGTGGTTCTCTCTACTCTAGTCTTACCTGCCATGATGGATTTGGTTGCCATTCATGTGTAAAGCAAC
The DNA here is from genome assembly GCF_965140285.1 of Lepidochelys kempii. Classification (NCBI taxonomy): domain Eukaryota; kingdom Metazoa; phylum Chordata; order Testudines; family Cheloniidae; genus Lepidochelys; species Lepidochelys kempii. Next base: position 104,112,148 of record NC_136386.1, read on the forward strand.
ACTAGGACTTCCATGGCATACTGACACTTCCAGGCTGGAACAAGCAAATACAAGTTAAAATTCCTTAATGAAAAAAGGGGGAATTCTCTTGCTTCTGGGTCAGGAAAGCTTTTTGTTTTGTTTGTTTACAGTAATGTTCATTGTGTGATAGGTGCTTACCAAGACCTCATTAAGGACAACTTCTGCTCTGAGGAGTTCACAACATAAGGCATTTAATGATTAAAACCTGCCTTGGGACTAATAAACAGTCTGTAGGTCAACTAAATAGATGGTTTTGTTTTTGTTTGTTTGTTTATTGTTAAGAAATAAATTCCTGTTTATGTCAGGAAATTTGTATCACAAATGGTCATTCAAAGAGAAACAATGTGTTAGAGATTATATCAAGTATGGATACATTTGCCAATACTGGGTAAAAATTACTCATTTAGAATAAAGAGGGAAGTAGTCTATTAGTACATTTGAGCTGGCTTTGTTTCATGAGTATAATTCATTGTAAAGAGGTTTTTTCCTCCCTCCCCAATAAAACTGTATTTGTTTTTCTTTTTGCCTGTCAAAAGACATAAAACGATCAGATTTTTTAGGAAGTGTAGCTTACCAAGTTTCTCCATGGGGAAAGAGAGAGAAATTAATGGAGGCAAATAAAAAGTTTTGCAGATCCTCAGCTGTTAAACTTATTTTATGTTGATTTACACCAATTGAGGTTCTGGCAAACTCCACTTAAAATTTTGGTTAATGATTGGTTCCTCCTGATTTGGTGCCCTGTTCCAGTATATCCATCCGAAGTTCATTGGTCTAGTCATTACTTTCTAACGCACTCACATTTTTCACAAAGGCCTTTCCTTGAAGCTTATTACTCCCTGTGTTGTTGGTTTCAGAGTAGCAGCCGTGTTAGTCTGTATCCGCAAAAAGAAAAGGAGGACTTGTGGCACCTTTGAGACTAACAAATTTATTTGAGCATAAGCTTTTGTGAGCTACAGCTCACTTCGTCGGATGCATTCAGTGGAAAATACAGTGGGGAGATTTATATACACAGAGAACATGAAACAATGGGTGTTACCATACACACTGTAACGAGAGAGATCAGGTAAGGTGAGCTATTACCAGCAGGAGAGCGGGGACAGGGGGGGACCTTTTGTAGTGATAATCAAGGTGGACCATTTCCAGAAGTTGAAAAGAATGTCTGAGGAACGGTGGGGGGAGGTGGGTGGGTGAATAAACATGGAGAAATAGTTTTACTTTGTGTAATGACCCATCCACTCCCAGTCTTTATTCAAGCCTAAGTTAATTGTATCCAGTTTGCAAATTAATTCCAATTCAGCAGTTTCTCGTTGGAGTCTGTTTTTGAAGCTTTTTGTTGTCTGTAATCGAGTGACCAAAGAGATTGAAGTGTTCTCCAACTGGTTTTTGAATGTTATAATTCTTGACATCTGATTTGTGTCCATTTATTCTTTTACGTAGAGACTGTCCAGTTTGGCTAATGTATATGGCAGAGGGGCACTGCTGGCACATGATGGCATATATCACATTGGTAGATGTGCAGGTGAACGAGCCTCTGATAGCGTGGCTGATGTGATTAGGCCCTATGATGGTGTCCCCTGAATAGATATGTGGACACAGTTGGCAACGGGCTTTGTTGCAAGGATAGGTTCCTGGGTTAATGATTCTGTTGTGTGGTGCATGGTTGCTGGTGAGTATTTGCTTCAGATTGGGGGGCTGTCTGTAAGCAAGGGCTGGCCTGTCTCCCAAGATCTGTGAGAGTGATGGGTCGTCCTTCTGGATAGGTTGTAGATCCTTGATGATGCGTTGGAGAGGTTTTAGTTGGGGGCTGAAGGTGTTGGCTAGTGGCGTTCTGTTATTTTCTTTGTTGGGCCTGTCCTGAAGTAGGTAACTTCTGGGTACTCTTCTGGCTCTGTCAATGTGTTTCTTCACTTCAGCAGGTGGGTATTGTAGTTGTAAGAATGCTTGCTAGAGAACTTATAGGTGTTTGTCTCTGTCTGAGGGGTTGGAGCAAAGGTGGTTGTATCGTAGAGGTTGGCTGAAGACAATGGATCATGTGGTGTGATCTGGATGGAAGCAGGAGGCATATAGGTAAGTATAGCAGTCAGTAAGTTTCCGGTATAGGGTGGTGTTTATGTGACCATCGCTTATTAGCACCGTAGTCTCCAGGAAGTGGATCTCTTGTGTGGCCTGGTCCAGGCTGAGGTTGATGGTGGGTTGGAAATTGTTGAAATCATGGTGGAATTCCTCAAGGGCTTCTTTTCCGTGGGTCCAGATGATGAAGATGTCATCAATGTAGCGCAAGTAGAGTAGGGGTGTTAGGGGACGAGAGCTGAGGAAGCTTTGTTCTAAGTCAGCCATAAAAATGTTGGCATAGTGTGGGGCCATGCGAGTACCCATAACAGTTCCGCTGATTTGAAGGTATACATTGTCCTCAAATGTGAAATAATTATGGGTGAGGACAAAGTCACAAAGTTCAGCCATCAGATTCTGGTAGTGCTGTGAAATATCTGTGTGGTGAAAAGGCATCATGGACATTAGTTAGTGTATGTAGGGTCTAATGAAGTTTGTGGGTCTTCAGATACAACAAAAAAAGTTGACATAAATCCTATGCAGGGAGTTTACATGGATGAACAAAGTTCAGGCAACCACAGTGGGTTCATAAATGTAGGTCAAGCTAAGTCCTCTCACCATGTTGATTCAGACTTTCCCCATAGGTATAAATGAACATTTCTTGGCTTGTGAATAAGCTATTGTGCATGTTCCAGATGAGACAGATGTGCAGTCATTTTTACAGCATTAAGGAATGTGGTGGTGTTGGTTTTTGTTCAAGCCTATATGTGTATTTTATGCACATTTGATCACTTGTGTTACATCACCAAAACTGTGGCATGGGGGAAAACTCCATGACAGGATTTAGAATGAGAGTTACACATGAAACAAGCTGTACAAATTAAAAAAAAAACCAGCTTGTTGGTGTTCTTTGGTAAAGTGTAAGACAAATTAACTGAGCCCTAACCGTATAGATAGGAATACTGGTACAATTTGCATGAATTCCATGTGAAGCTTTTTTTGTATTGGATATCCAACTCAGCCTACTATTTAAAGTAGAACATCTTTTCCCACGGTGTTTTGTTAGCTGTCCATAACTCAAAATAAAGATCTCTGTCTTCTGTCTTTACTTTTTAACCCACACCTGTTGTAGCTTTATACTTGTCTAATCTGCAGTTTAGCCTTGTTGTTATTTGTGAACTACTTCTACACCATAGGCTTAATTTTCAGCCTTGATAGTTTTTCCATTTATTCAATTTATACATTAATAAAAACATAGCAACTGTGATATTTTCCCCCCTTTGTACTTCAGAATATGCAACCTGTAGTATAGTCAGCAACCTGTTCTATCAACTATCAATAAGTGAACTCATCTGAGATGTACAGTGTTAATTTTTCAGCTTCCTGACAGCCATAGGCATATGTGCTTGAAAATGATCTGTTCTCAATGACCGATTTGAACAATATATATCCTTATTCATCACTAACGCCTTGAATGTGATCACCCTGAATTTTGGAGAAGTTTGAATCTGGATCCAGAGTTTCAGGCTTGAGCCCATCTCTACAAAATGTACCTATTACAAGCTATTTTGAAAGAAGTTGGATCTCTGGTCTCACTAGAATAAAGTTGCAGGGAAACACATTATATAGCTTTCTTTTACAAGTATACTTTTCAGTACCCATGAACACAGGTAATGTATGTAATTGCTACAACAGTAGTTTCTAGCACTGAGTATGAACTCTTGTTACATTACGCTTGAGTGGGGTTGCTTGTTAGTTTCCCACTGACACTTCAGTATAGACTGTTAGGTTAACAATATTAATGTAATGAATTTATTTAAAGTCTCCAATATATCCTGTTCTTAGTTTAAAAAGAAAACTATCTGCAGCTAACATGCCAAAACCTGCCTGATGTATGTGTACACAAGGCCAAAATTTTCATTGTTGTAGCTGTTGACTTCAGTAGAGTTATGCTATGGATGAATTTGGTCCCCTGTGTTAAAGTTAACTCCAAGAAGTTTAAAGAAGTATCCCATATAGTATGAAAACATTGGTTTCATTCAGTGGATGGCAGTTTTCTCACTAGAAGCAGCTTCTGACAAGGCCAGTGTCCATTCCAGCAGTGCAGATGGAGATGTCTTTCCAGTATCTTAAAAAAAAAAAAAAAGAGGAGTCCTTGTGGCACCTTAGAGACTAACAAATTTATTTGGGCATAATCTTTCGTGAGCTAAAACCCACTTCATCAGATGCTTGGAGTGAAAAATATCGTAAGCAGTGTATCTATATTACAGCACATGTGCTGTAATGTAAAATATACTGTAAAATATATATATTGCTTACTGTATTTTTCACTCCATTCATCTGATGAAGTGGGTTTTAGCCCATGAAAGCTTATGCCCAAATAAATGTGTTAGTCTCTAAGGTGCCACAAGGACTCCTCGTTATTTTTGCTGTTGCAGACTAACACGGCTACCCCCTCTGAAACCTGTTTCCAGTATCTTAGTAATTCCTCCTTGGCAACTACATTTCTTGAAACACTTTTATTAATTGACCAGATATCGTGGGGTTTTTTTTTCCCCAGTGGTCTCTCCCAAAGATTTATAGTCTTTAAAACAGGACTCCAAAGTGTCCTTTTTATGCGCAGCAGTACACTTTCACTTCTCCAGCAGGAGGTGCTGCTGACAGCTCTGGGAAGCCATTCTCACTAGTCTCTGCTGGGAAGGAGGAGAGCAGAGAAGTGATAAGATGAAACTAAACGTGGACATTCCATCACCAAATGCACCTTTAGCCACAAGTGCAATGATTGCTATGAGATGTAGTTTAAGGAGCCTCTTTTGTTGAAAGGGATTCATTCCTCTGAGAAGAACAAATAGTCAGTAGATTTATTTTTCTCATGCATGGGGTGGCAGAGACTCAGTGTAACTTCCCCTCTCTCTTCTGCCCTCAGTTTTCTTCCTGTTGCTCTCCACAGGGCCTGATCCTGCCCATGTATTAAGCTGTCACGCCTTCATCCTCTTTCATGACCCTGAGTGACATGTGTCCTGTTGTTTTATTTTGAGAATCTGGTCACGTTACACTCCTGTTGCTCCCTTTGGAAGTCCAAGAAGCATGTATCTGTTTTCCAGGAGGCAAAAGGATATTGTAATATGGATATCTTTCTTAATCTCAGACTCGATGCTCTAACAGTACCTTCTGACGTTAAAATCTATTAATCTAAAACACGGGTTCTCAAACTGTGGGTCGGGACTCCAAAGTGGGTTGCAACACCATTTTAATGGGGTCGCCAAAGCTGGTGTTACACTTGCTGCGGCCCAGGGCTGAAACCGAAGCTCGAGCCCCCCCACCTAGGCCAGAAGTCTTGGGGCAGCTTTGCCCACTCTTCCCCCTGGCAGCGGGGCTTGGGCTTCAGCCCCCCCTCCTGGGGTGGTGTAGTAATTTTTGTTGTCAGAAGGGGGTCACGGTGCAATGAAGTTTGAGACCCACTGATCTAAAACATCTATTAATAAATAATTTATATTTGAAAGAATATTTGTCCAAATATTCTTTTACTTTGTAAAGTGTTCCAAAACTTGGGAAGTGTGTCCTGTGGTTCTTGAGTATCACCATAAAAAAAGAGTCTCCTGAGATTCCACCTTTTAATCTTGTCAGGAATCCAGTAATACTTCCATCATCATCATTATTATTTATTTATTATTTATATGGAGGCCCAGGCATGCCTGGCAGAGGTCAGAATTCTAAAACATATTCATTTAATATTCTAGTTTGTGGGACAGATATAATTCCAGGCCTTTTCGTTACAGATGATATTTAAATCTTACTCCCAAATTCTTTTAATATCATGATGAATTTTGACCTCAAGGTCTAATACCCAATTTTGGATGCTTGATGTGATTTCTAAAGGATTTTTAAAAAAACATTCCCTAGATTAGATCTTTGTGAGTATTTGAGGGACATGCTCAATGAACCATGCATGCCAGTTTTTAGATCACTATTCAGCATCCAGACTGATTGATTTTTTTTTTGTAGTTCCTGAAAGTATATGCGTTTTTGATGTAGGAGTAAAAAAAAAAAAAAAAGTTAACCCTTTGCTGGTGCAAGAATTGCACAATATTTTTCCTGTTAATTGTGTTATAAGTGATATTCTAAATATTTGAATGCAAAAGTTTTGCCTGGTTGAAGTCTGGTTGTAAATCTCATTCCAAGATTTCAAGATGGTGTTTGCAGCGAGGTTTTTAGTTTTTATGTCTCTGAGTGCATTCTAGATTCTCACGTTCCTGTTAATCGGAATTCCATCTTTATCCACAAGAGTAAATCCTCATTCTTTGCTAGATCTTACAAGCCCATGCTAGATCGAAACCTGCGTCATAGATAATGGGTCTCTGCTGCACTTGGTGATTTTTAATTCCCCATTTTCTAAATTTGGCATAAAACTTGGAGGCTTTAATCCTAGAACTTGTTATTCAAAGGCAGCTTTAGATGGATTTTTCCAGTTCCGTGAAGTACTGCATTGAGCATCTTCCTAGGAAGTTACGGTAGCCCGCTACTGGAGTAATTCTTGTGTATATGCATGAATGAAGTGCAGGCAAAGTGAGGCTCTCTTCCAAAGAGACTATATATACTGGTTTTTCTGGTGGGACTCCCAGTCACCAGGGGGCTTTATTCCCCTGGTGGATTGCTGCTTCTTGCAAAGTCTGTGGCCTGTTTAAATCTCTTCCCTAGCTGATGATCGTGTTTGTTCCATATTTTACATCTTAGGAAAAGCCATCCTGCATTTTAGGATATCTAGAGTAGTCCTGTATTCTAGGAATCTTCCAAATATTCCCAACAGAGATATTCAGAACCAGTTTCTATAGGCCCCTCTTGAATAGTGAGAACGCTACTCTATCTTTGCACTACAGCAGTTCAGTACATACATACTGCTGTTATGGCTTTTGGCAGAGATATTTACCCTGAAAGCCAGGTTGAGTGACCAGGAGCCATAGGTTCCCATTTGTAATACAAAGCTTTGGAAGTTTCTATGATCCGCATATATTTACTACAGAATTGAGCTGCGTAAGTTAATGCTTTTCATGGTACTCAACCCTATAAAATAATAGAAGGTTGAAATAGGTGCAGTGAGTGTGTCTAGAAACACCCATTAGAGAGATTGTCATTTCTTTATTCAGCATCTCTAGTGTCCTGTGTACTGAAAAATCATAGATATGCAGCCTGCCATAGAGTGCTTATTGGCTAATTGAAGATATAATCACACCAAACAAAAATAAAGGAAGGAAGTTGAGTGGCAAGAAGTCAGGTTAGGGTTGCCAATCCCCCAGGATTGCCCTGGAGTTTCCAGGAATCAAAGATTAATCTTTAATTAAAGATTTTGTCATGTGATGAAACCTCCAGGAATACATCCAACCAAAATTGGCAACCCTATCAAGGATTACAATAATAAGGTTGTGAGTTACTTAAATTTGTTAGCTGTATGTCTTTGTGGGTTCCACGGTATAAAAAAAGTAAATAGCATGATTTTTTTTTAAAAGTGATCTGCAGATAGAGTCTGCTATAATGGGATGAGACAAATAATGTGCAGAGAGCCCTTCCAAACACTTTGCAACCACAGATGCAGGTAATGCAGATGCACACCATTGCAGGTGGATCTGATATGCTTTAGAAATCCACTGCTATCTTTGAGTATTGCCACAAAGATATCTGGGTTTTTCTGGCTATTAGCAAATTATTGTTGCTCAGAGTGGCATTAGTCACTTAGAACCAGTTTTCTGCAGTAACTGCCTTTGTTTTTTGGCATGTGTGGGTTCTTTGGCTTTGCTTCGGTTTCTCCTACGTATGTTCAGACCACACATTCCTTTTTCTTTTTTTGGAATATGCTTTTCATGTGCATGGGGCCATTTTTGTATAGTAAATTGGAATGGCAGCATAACTAAGTTGGAGGTTTTAGCTTGTCTGTAGCATTTAGAAGCAGGTTTTTTTTAAAGAGAGTTCTTACAGTTTTCAGTGCACAAGCCATGGGAATATGTGATCTAGTGTTTTCAATAAATTTATATCCCATTTTCAGGGAGGTTGAGTTGCAAATATACATACGCTTTTGTTTTTGGCTTTTAAAGTGGCCAGAATCTAGAGTTACATGGGACTGCGACTGCTTAGTGTTCAGCTAATCTTAAAAGAGTTTTTGTTGTAATGGACCAACTTGGTATTTGGGTTTTCTTTGGAGTGTTTTGTTGAAGTTTTTAAGCATCCATGCTTTTGGTTTGGAAATTCGTAAAAGCACGTGGCACAACTCCAAGAGTTGAATGCTTTCAGATGCTGTTCGTATTCCTTTGATTTTTGAAAATGATTCCTGTGCAATCCTGCAAATTTTCTCTTTGTACTTATCTAATTTAGAGAGAAGCTGCTATAAAGCCTATCTATGCTGTGTGCTTATTGCCACTGGGTGAGAGCTTTTTGCAAAGCCAAATTTCAGCAAATACAATGACTTCCTAGGGTTTATCACGCCCACCCCCCTAGATTTTTATTTAAACTAAGTTCTTTATGTGGCATTTACAGCGCATGTCATTCCTTTCCCCCTTCTTTAACCACTATATCCCAGAAAAGGTTTAACTCCACCTCAGCAATGCCTCTTGAGGAGATGCAAGCCAAAGAGAGGAAGTAATAAAGAGCTACCTAAGCTTCAGCAGTCATCATGCACAATGATGCATTTTCAGTAGAAGGGCAGACATTCAGAGAGCTATAAGATTACTCTTACTCTGCACCTTTTTGGTGCATTTTATTTAGGGAACTTAAAGCATGTTAAGAACACTAATGAATTAGTATCTTCACAGCATCACAGTGAAGTAGGTACGTATTATGATACCCACTTTATAAATGGGCAATCTGAGATCAGAGAAGTTAAGGAACTTAACCAAGGTGTCACAGTGAGTCAGTGGCAGAGCCAGGAATAGAACCCAGGAGTCCTGATGGGTAATCCCTGCCCTAAGCACTAAGCACATTCCTTCTGAAGGGGCTTTCCACTTACACTGATAGCATGGGTGGCGGGTATAATAGGCCAAGGGAAGCTCTGCCTCCCCCAGCGCTGCCAGTCACCCCCCCCCCCCCACCCACGGGGTTTGGCGGTAAAGTTTTTGTTTTATTATGCCCCATGCAGGTTCTGGGGTGGCTGAGGAGGCACATACTGACGCTTTCCCCCTGCGCGGGTTGGGTCCAGGTAGGGGATGTGGAGTGGCTTCAGCCAACCCGGGGCTCCTTGAGGCTCCTCCAGCCAAGGTGGGAGGGGGGGGCACTCCAGCCGAGGCAGGGAGTGCTCAGGGCTTCAGCCAGCCTGGGACTCCTGTTGCGGGGGGAGGGGGGAAGGACTTGTGGCTCCAGCCATTGTGGGGGAGAGGGTCTCGGGGCTCTGGACATGGGGAGAGCACAGGCGGAAGGGGCGGAGCCAGGGGCTAACCTCCCCAAAAGGGGACTCCACCCACTCCCATGATTGATAGGAATTCTACATGCACATTGAGGCGAGAGTAGCCTCTCTAGCATTTGCAGATTTAATAGTCTGTTTTCTAAAGTAAGTAAGATCATATAATCCATGCTTTCTTCTCTCCCAGATACAAAACTGAATTTTCTAGCACTGTGTAGAGCTAGACATTTACCAGTATCAGACCCCATTGACTTACACAAATTTGATCTTCACCCCTTCAGTTTTAGATGACGAGATTTTAGATGACAGAGTCACCCATCACATTTTTTAAAAAAACAAGTCTATTTTTGCAGTTGCTGTATCATAGCAGAGCATATGCCGATTACGTCACTGTTGACTTGAAGTCCATTGTATTAAACTCTAATTGTGCATTTTTTCACAGGTTCACAAAGGCAAAAGCATTTCATATCCTGGTAATTATTTTGCTTTTGTTCCGTGTTGCAATATTCCCAATATATCTGTAAAATTCAAAGATAAGGTACAATAACATGGACTGCATGTAAAATACATTCCTCAGTCACACCCTTGGATTAGGAATGTCAATATTTGTGAATTGTTCCTTTCCCAGGTACTCTTGTTATATCAGATTAGTTATGTTGGATCAGTAGGTTGCTCCATAAAGTCCTCTGTTGGTGACTGATGCAGGGATCTTATTTTATAAACAGCTACAGAAATACTGGTATTTGCATAGGAGCTGTTTTTAAGACTGCAAAAAGAAAAACAAAAGAGCTCTCTGCCCCTGTCTGTGTTTCATTTAAAATATTTCTTACTCATTTTCTGGTGCAGTGGGAATTTAACTTTTTTGGTTCCCCCCATCATATTTCATGCTGGCTGTCATGGTCACGTCTGTGCTCTCATTTGTGTTCATTGAGCAAATAGTCTGTGTCCACCTTAACAGAGAGGTTAGAGGGAGGGCAGAGCAGACATGGCCGGGCTAAGCAGTGGGTTTTCAGGGAGATGATAGTTTAGACTGAAACTAGACTGGAATTCCTGCCCAGCAGCTGTTAAAGTCAATATATTAGAAATACACTCTCCAGTGAGGACACAAGAATTTCTTTAACTTAGTGTTGTGGAAAAGTGTCTGACATTTCACTAAAGCCCCGATCCTGTACACACACACGTGCTTAACTTTAAGCACTTGTGGAGATCCATTGAAGTCAATGGGACTGTTCCAGGGGTGATAGGTTTGTAGAAATTTTGGTGGTGCCCAGAACCCACCCCTGCGCAAACTCCGCCCCCCCAGACTCCGCCCCCCACCTGCCCAAGGCTCTGGGAGGGAGTTTGGGTGGGGGAGGAGGTCTGGAGTGCAGGCCCTAGGCTGGGGCAGGAGATTGGCTCTGAGAGGGAGTTTGGGGATGGGAGGGGGTGCAGGAGTGAGGGCTGTGGGGTGTGGCTGCAGATGAGGGGTTTGGGGTATGGGAGGGGCTCAGGGCAAGAGTAGGAATGTAGGGGGTGAGGGCTCTGTCTGGGGCTGGGAATGAGGGGTTTGGGATGTGGGAGGGGCACAGGGTGAGAGTAGGAGTGTGGAGGTGAGGGCTCTGTCTGGGGCTGGAGGGTTTGGGGGGTTAGAGAGGCTCAGGGCTGGGGCAGAGGGTTGGAGTGCAGGGGAATGAGGGCTCTGGGGCTGGAGATGAGGGGTTTGTGGTGTTGGAGGGGCTCAGGGCTAGGGTAGAGGGTTGAGGGTGTGGTGGGGGGGTGAAAGCTCTGGCTGGGGGTGTGGGCTCTGGGGTAGGGCAAGGCTGGGGATGAGTTTGGGGTGCAGGCAGCCTGCTCTGGGACAGGGGACAGAGAGGAGGACTCCTCTTAGCCCTTTCCCTGCTGGCAGCAGTGAGCCGGGGGACACTCAGGGGAGGCGCGGGGGGGGGGGGTGGCAGGTGGAGTTGAGGGGGACACCCAGCCCCAAATATTGGTGGAGCTGGGCCCCTGGGCTCTGAATATTGCTGGTGCTAAGGCACCACGTGGAGCTATATCTCACCACCTCTGGACTGTTCATGTGTTTAAATTCAACCATATGCGGAAGTGTTGCCAGGATCAGAGCCTAAAATGTTAGTTTGCTGGCTCCTATAAAGCAGGAGCACAGACATTGTTACTGAGCACTCCACCACGTTTTTTACTTTCACAGCATTTCTTTATCTAAAGAGAGGAATAGATGCAGTTGCTGGATGAGCATTTTTAGAGTCTAGACTGATGCTGTTAGCAAGCAATGATCTTTCAGGAATGGGGAAATATGGTCTTCTTGCTAGGACATGGGACAGGGAGTCATGAGAGCTAGGTTTTCTTCTGGGGTTCTCCTTCAGTTTGTGTGTGAACTTGAGCAAGTCTCTAAACATTTGCAAGTATCTAATATTTTGGGTGCCCAACTTGAGACCCTAGAGCCTGGCGGACATTTTAAGAGGTTCCGAGCAGCCCGAGGTCCCCATTGATTTCAACTGCCATTGTCTTTCTCAGCACCTCTGAAAATGAGGCACCTAAAATTAATGAATACTAGAAAATGTGGGCCTTAATGTCTCTGTGACTTAGTTTTCTCAGCTGTGTGTTGAGGATAATACCACCAATCTTGGTGTTGTGACTAAATTCATTAATGATTTCCTTTTAAATCACTGGCTGAAAGATACTCTTGAACTGTAGAATATCAATACTATTTTATTGTATAAAATTATATAATTTTCACTAGTTCTCTTCTTCTGCTTCAGAACTTTGGTAACAGAAAAACTAACAGTATTAAAAATAACCAAACAACTTGGATTTTAATGTATCTAGTTTGGAATATATTTTACCCTTTTAAGAAAAAGGTTGTAATTAAATATTTTTGTAGGCCAAGATGTTCTCCGTTATTCATCAGCTACAAACTTGTGTTTCCATTTTGACTCACACAGGAAGAAATTTTCCAGTGTGCCTTAATTCTGTTAGTTAATTCAATATGATGTTAATCAGATATTGTCCAAAAATGAATAAATAATCTTGTGGGGGCAGTTTTTTTGTATGTCTATAAAATATCCAGAATATTTTTAAAGACTTGAATTCTTTGTGGGGGAGGCTGTTTGAAGAGGATTTTGTACTATTTACTGCAGTAAAGAAATGTAGGGATTACTAAGAGATCCTGTCAGTATCTGGGTCAGAAATATAGCCCAGAGGTATTAGTATGATAAGCAAGTATAAGCATTAGACTGTATTAGTGACTTAGCTATCATAATAGTACAATACTTCATCATGTGATGGCTAGTGCACCAAACATTTATTGTGGATTAGCCATAAAAATGCACAAGCTGTTCCCCCCCGTCCCCCTAAAAAGGTGACTATTACTCCTTTTAGTAATTCAGACCTGAAATTTGCATATTTGTGGTGCAGACATTTTTACTGTAGCAGAGAAAGAAACAGATTCATTTCCATTTCCATTTTTTTAAACAGAAGTATTGCAGTGTACATGATGGTTGGTAAACAAAATATAATATTTGCTCTACTCTTGCAAAAACAACGACTGTTTCAGCATTTGCAGCATGTGACAGTTGATCTACTTTTTTAGAGAATTATTCTAATATCTCTCCCAAAAATGGTAACCTTGTATGGAAAATTTTAGTATGTTTCTAAATAACAATTTTCTTTGGTGTGATTCCATCTAAATCCCTTTGCCTACTTTCAGCTTAAAAAGCCTAAACCATATGACTATTGAAATGCTGCAAGATACAAAAATTGAGTTTTGTCTGATGTCTGAGTGTTTTTCCATCTCATAAACATATTTAAAGGAAACTGGGAGATAATAGACAAAAGTCTACTACTCTCTTTTTTTGCTTTGTAATACCAGGTTTAAGATCCTTTGATCCTCCCTTCCTTTACTGTGACCTCTTCTAGGGTCTTCAAATTATAAATTCCAGATTACACCTCCGCAGTTTTCTTTCCTGGGATGATGAAAGGATTTGAGTATTGTGATGATAATGTAAAGAATCCTTTTGGAGCTAATTTGAAACTGCAACAAAAAAACGAAATTTCCAAAGCAAATTACAATATTTGTAAAGTGTTCTACTGATGCCTAACAAATTTCTAGCCAGTGTCTTATATTCTTGAGTATCTTGCATCGGCCTGTTTTTAGGCTTGTCTGCCTTCTTCCATTTCATTTGTCTTTAGCTGTGTGCAGGGGATTAGCATTTCATCAGGATGGATTAAGATTGAGTTGACATTGAAGCTTTATTTATTTATTTATTTATTTTTATACATATACATGTATGTATATGAAAGTATATATAAATAAATGTAAAAATAATTTTCAGAAGAGAAATTATATTGAGGTTGCTGGATCCGCTGGCGCAGAAGGTTTCATTGGGCTAAAGTGATGTCACATGGAACAAAGGCTTTAGAGGTTTTATTTAGCTCATAATCCTCACACACTGCTAGACCAGTTGTCCATGTGAGCAAACTGTCCCAAACAGGAAGGGATAAACCATCTGGATTAGATGCAGCAACCCTTGTCTGTGACTGAACTATACAGAAAAGACCTTTCATTCTTCGGTTTTGGAGTGAGACTGAGTTACAGTGGGTGTTGTGTGTTTTGTCTACTAAAGTTTCGAAGAATTAATAATTCAGGCAATACTTTGAAATATAAAACCACCACTTGGTTGTTTCTGAAGTCCCAGAAGAGCTCAGATACAGCTCGATCTGTTTTTGATGTGTGTAATAGAAGATTTAAAAAGAGAGGTTCCTTCTCTTCTTTATCTCAACAGAAGTCAATTGTTTCATTCCAATGCCGATTCCAAGTAAGCATACAAATATCGGCCGTTCTCAGAGCTGGGATGCTGCAGGATGGTATGAAGGCAACTGGGAGAATGAAAATGCATTTGAATATCAGAGACCTACAGGGAGAAGAAATTCGCTGACTTACGGTGGAGAAGGAGGTTGGTATGAGCAGCCAAACCATAGACCGCATGATATCATCTTGCAAGGAGGCTCTGAATTGAAGCAAGAGCCGTACCCATATCAGGATCCAGTTTTTAACCAGGGTCCCTTACGGAAGGGTTCTGTTCCTGACTTCACTTACTACGACAGACAGGCTGCAACGTCTGGACGAAGTTCCTTGCCATCTCAGGATTATTACAGTGACCCATCTTTAGCCACTAGATCACCTAAAGATCCACACTACTATAGAGACCGCATGATTAATAGATCATTACCGAATTATGGGATTCCCGGTAGCAGATTGGCTTGGGATCAGGTACAAGGACGGTCACCTGCCCCACACGAAGCCAGCCGTATGTATAGGGATCCCATGAGTAAAATGATCCAAGAGGGGCAGAGAATGCGAAACCGAGATCCTTCTCCTGCAAGGTATGGTGTTGAACCGCCCACCCCTAGATATGGAACAGAACCACCATCTTTTCCCAACAGGCAGGTCTATAGTGATACAGCAGAGAGACCTATAGAGTCTGCAGCTGCTAGACAAACTACTCCAACGTGCTTGGTGGTTGATCCGAATTCTGCTACTGTTGTTGATGGGAGCATAGGTCCATCTGCCGTTGCTGTAAATCGTGGTTATGGACCCATCAGGGAAAATGTCAATGCAAAGATTCCTTATGATAGTTATGAAACTGCCATGACTCCTTCCCATTCTCAGGTGCCCACAGCTTTCGCAGGACAAGAAATTAAAAGAAACTTTGATCCGGAGTTCCTAGCACTTCTGCGTTCAGAAGGCGTGTCTGAAAGTACATTCAATGCTTTGCTGCAGCAAGGCTTTGATTCTCCAAGCCTGCTCGCGATGATGGAAGAGAATGATATAAAATCTGTAGCTCCAAATCTTGGACAGGCAAGGGTGCTTTCCCGCATTGCCCATAACTACAAAACAGAGATGCAGCTACAAAGGCATGATGGGAAGAACAGCATACTCCGTCCCAGGACCAGATCTAACAGCTTTAGTCATCGAAGTGAACTGCTGCAGAATGCATATGGCATGCACCCTGCCTCTGGTCCCGGTGTAGATGGCACAACTTTGCAGCAAGCACCTCCTCCTTCTCTACAGCCAGTATCACCAAGAGTAGGAGAAATAAATCGTCGCCCATCCAGTGCCCCGACACAGCACCTTCTGGAAACTGCAACTTATTCTGCATCTGGAGCAGCTCATCAAGGTGCTCATTTTCTAGCTAATTCTGGCTACAACGCTCCTTTACCATGCAACATGCACACTCGTCCAGTGTCTGCCTATTCCACTCCAACTGGATTACCAGGGACTACAGCACAGACTAACCCACATGCAAATCCCAAAACAGCATATCCAACCACTTACACAGTGCCCATGGAGCTGCTGAAGAGGGACCGAAATACATCAATGTCCCCAGTGCATAGCCCACACAGCAGTCCTCAACTTCTCCGAAAGCAAGGAGCCCAAATGGATTCCACCCTGGTGCTTGCTGGCCCAAGTTTTCACATGCAACATTCTCCTTATCAGAAACTCACCAGACGCACTGGACCACCAGTTATTGTCTCAACCATGGCATCACCTGAACCAAGTAATTTTCTAAAAATGTATTCATTAGTAGTGTGCTCTAGGAGAGTTATGTCTGTGTTTGTTTATCATAAGATAAATTTGAGTCTAATAAATCCAGTTAGACTTAGGGCTAAAATATTAGATACATCCCTATGCACAAAAAAGTGGGGCAAATAGGTTTATCTCGGGGCCACAAGTTATTCAGAGTTTCTAGTGCTGCCTTTCACAGTGCGATTAAATTCAGAGTATTTTATTTGATTAGCTAACTTTAGATAAAGTGACTGGTATATCAGATAATTGTTCTACTATGAATCTTGCTGTTCCTGTTGTTTGTACGGAACAGAAGATTAGATACTGAATTTTCTGAGCAATTAGGTTACAGGGTTAGTTGTAGATTTACTTCTTACAGTTGTTATCGGGCACAAATATGTTTCTCAGAGGAAATGGTTAGCATTGCTTTGACAAAATTTATCAAATAGCTAATGGTGTTAATTCTAGAATTGACTTACCTTTGGCAGTTACCATAGTCTTTTTTAAATTAATTTACTGTTTTATCAGGCACCTAAAATAAAACTCTTGATTTCCTATTAGGAGTACTTATAAGTGTGGCTTTGTAACTATTAAGGAACTAGGTCTACGCTTAATGTTAAAGTCAATGATTAACCACTAGAGTGATAAAAAGGAGTGGTTGCCCTTTTTTTCCTCCTCTTTTTTGTCTTCAGAAATGTTCAAATCCCTTCCTGGTTTAGGGCTAAATGGTTCAAACCGACATAATACTTCAGTTTTAAGTTGACTCTTGCTAGTCAAAGACCAACAAAAATTACCATAGGAAATGCATTTTGCAGTAAGAGGAAATTTAGACGATCCCATTAATTTGTTACTTTGACTTTTCTGATAAATGTTAAAAGCCCTTTAAAATGCTTTTTGTACACAGTGATAGTGACTGTATGGGAGGGAATTATTTCTCTGCACAGCTGAACCACCATACAAACAAATCATGAACAATGTACTGTACAAGCGCACACACAAAATGCCTTAATAAAAGTATACCATTTATAGGCATAGAAACTGTGCCAAGCCAGTGATGACATTCCATGGGAATCTAAATAAAGAACTATTTTGCAAGTGGAAATGATAAAAGTTGTCAAAATTCAGACCTCCCGCCCCCTTTGCTGCAGTCACAGATTTAGAAAGTAGATTCCTCCTGGTTTGTGACTATTTTATTTAATTTGTGTAATTTATAAATATATATCATATTTAAATATTCATCAACATTATGTGTATTGACATGATTCAGGCACAAAGGAAGGGCATCCAGGCAGGCTTTTTGAATAAACAGTTTCCAAAAGCCTGAAAAATGAAACTGACATAATACTGAGAACACAAATGTTAATTTAATTGCAGTGTATCTGATCCAGCTGATTACTTTGCTAACATTGGATTGAAAGTACATATTAATACTGTTGCAAGGGACTGAAGGGGTGTATACATTTTGAATGACTTTTTTCCCATAGGATAAATTTAACATTCCTTCCATTATTCCTCATATTTAAATTGTGAATTATGTTCTTTAAAAATCTATACTATTCTTTTCCTTTAAAAAAAAATCCATGTATGACAAGAAGAAACTAACAATGTTTCTGAGATCCTGAGCCCTCTTCTTCACAAGTCAAACATTCTTTCTCTACAACCAGCTCATTTGCATGAGGATGACATTTGTTGCTCCAGTAATTTCATCAGATAATGGCCAGCTTGCAAAGCGGATCTGAAAACATATTCCTTAATTATGTGTTGCTAAGCAACGAGAGGGTTTGGTCATAATCACAGAAAGATTATCTTCTCATTGAAGTGGCTGAAAGGTTTAGCTGAAGGAGGACCTGTAAAATTGTCTTCACTTATTTTGCATTTTATTTTTTTTTAAAATAGGACAAGAAAGGGCTTTTCCCCCCTTAAAATGTAATTTTAAACTAGAAGTCAAGGTAAGATGCGTGGTGTGACAGTTTCAAGATGTCTTAACTGTGCTGAGGAATTAGTCTTTGAAAAACACCATTTCTATGCAGCATTTGGTGTTTACTGCAATCAGAGTTGAAGGTGAACTTCCAAAATAGTCCTATGAGCATATTTCCCAGCATTTTCATGGATGAGGAAGAGCCTGGATACCTCTTTTATAATTTTTGTATTAAATTTCTGTAGCTTTATGTAATTGATTTATGAATACCTTGTCTTTTTGTAGTTGGAACAGTTCAAAACAAGTGATTCCAGCTGCCCTGCCCAAATGAGTATTTCCAGTGATGAGGACTGGGAGCAAAAGTGAGGAACCAAAGGCCCATCTCAAATATGCAATTGGAGAATCATTCAAACTCCTGGTTATATGTACGGGTCTAGAAGGAAGTAATCAAAGAAGATGTCATGTATTGTCCAGACCTGCTGAGGCTGGAATGAAGGATAAGGCTCCCATATAGTGGTGTAGGAAGCTGTCATAGTGGATAGTGGGACTCCTTCGATACCAGAGAGGATGGAGGTTTCATGAGAAGGAAGAAATTTGATTTTCCAAAAGGTCATAAGAGACAATCTAGGGCACAGAATGCCTTAAATTAGAGGCCTTCCTGGAATGTGGAAAGCCAGACAGGGTGACTGTAGCTGTCTTGGACAAATAGTTCTCTGTAGCGTTAGAGATTCGTCTTTGCTAACCAATATTCTCTTTAACAGCTTGGAGCCCAGCTCTGCTTATATTCTGCCTAACACGTATTTGTGATTTTTCTCTTTATTTTCTACTCTGACAAATAAACTGTGCTTTTATTAACAATTGCATAAATTGTGAGTTAGTCGTTAAGTTGGGGGTAATCCAGAGAGAGGGAAACAGAATTCTGACCTTATGGGAGGCAGAGTCAAAAGTGGGGTAATGGGCATCAGCATCTGGATAAAGACAGGTTAAGAGAATTGCAGTTCTGTTCGTTAAATTATGCCATGATGACACTGGCATAGAGCATTATGGGCAGAGACAGATCTTACCAGTGATTGTCCTGATTTCATACATACTGAATATTGTAAGGCTGTCAAGCGATTAAAAAATTAATCGTGCTATTAAACAATAATAGAATACCATTTTTAAAAATATTTTTGAATGTTTTCTACATTTTCAAATATATTGATTTCAATTACAACACAGAATACAAAGTGTATAGTACTCACTTTATGTTTATTTTTGATCACAAATATTTGCACTGTAAAAAACAAAATAAATTGTATTTTTCAATTCACCTAATACAAGTACTGTTTCTTGTTTACAGTGTCACCTGAAAGAGAGAACAGGTGTTTGCATGGCACTCTTATAGCCGGCGTCACAAGATATTTACATGCCAGATGCACTATAGATTCAAATGTCCTTGGATGCTTCAGCCACCATTCCAGCTGACATGCATCCATGCTGATGACTGGTTCTGCTCGATAACAATCCAAAGCAGTGCGGACCGATGCATGTTCATTTTCATCATCTGAGTCAGATGCCACCAGCAGAAGGTTGATTTTCTTTTTTGGTGGTTTGGGTTCTGTAGTTTCTGCATCAGAGTATTGCTCTTTTAAGACTTCTGAAAGCATGCTCCACACCTCATCCCTCTCAGATTTTGGAAGGCACTTCAGATTCTTAAACCTTGGGTCGAGTGCTGTAGCTAGCTTTAGAAATTTCACAGTGGTATCTTCTTTGCATTTTGTCAGATTTTCAGTGAAAGTGTTCTTAAAACGAACAACATGTGCCGGGTCATCATCTGAGACTGCTATAACATGAAATATATGGTAGAATGTGGGTACAACAGAGCAGAAGACATACAATTCTCCCCCAAAGAGTTCAGTCACAAATTCAATTAACACATTATTTTTTTAATGAGCATCATCAGCACGGAAGCATGTCTTCTGGAACGATGGCTGAAGCATGAAGAGGCATATGAATCTTTAGCACATCTGGCACGTAAATATCTTGTAACACTAGCTACAACAGTGCCATGCGAAAGTCTGTTCTCATTTTCAGGTGACATTGTAATTAAGAAGTGGGCAGCAGTATCTCCCATAAATGTAAACAAACTTGTTTGTCTTAGCGATTGGCTGAACAAGAAGTAGGACTGAGTGGACTTGTAGGCTCTAAAGTTTTACACTGTTTTGTTTTTGAGTGTTATGTAACCAAAAAACTACATTTGTACGTTGAACTTTCATGATAAAGAGATTGCACTATAGCACTTGTATGAGGGGAATTGAAAAATACTATTTCTTTTGTTTATCATTTTTGCAGTGCAAATATTTGTAATAAAAAATAATATAAAGTTAGTACTGTACACTTTGTATTCTGTGTTGTAATTGAAATTGATATATTTGAAAATGTGGAAAATATTAAAAAAATTTAATACACTTCAATTGGTATTCTGTTTAACAGTATGATTAAAACTGATTAATCGGAATACATTTTTTAATTGCAATTAATTTTTTTGAGTTAATCGTGTGAGTTAACTGCAATTAATCGACAGCCCTAGTATATTGTAAAATGTTTAAAAGTTGATTTGTTCTTTACCCTATATAGTACAATATAGCTGACTAGTTTAGAAATAGTGTCCAGGTTTTGTTCAGTAAAATTTCTGTATGGACATTTAGCACGTAATCACAATGTGCATATGCAAGGCAGCTGGATTAACAGTACACACTGTAAGAGCTCCAAAGGAAGCCGCTGTGTACCAAATAAATCGTGTTTAATTTGCACATTGACCTGACAGACCATAACAAGTCCTTTGGTGCCATTATGAACTATAGTTTTAATCCAGGTGACGTACATACTCGCTATCTCCAAGTGCTGAAAAATTAGTAATGAAGATTTTACTGACCAAACAGAAGGGGTATGTAGACAAAACAATTGAATACAAATTGGGACTCCCCCCTCTCCCCCACATGCTGAAATGTGAAAATGCAGTCCACATTGTGAACAAATAGCTTGCAAAATTTTGATTTATAAAAGCTTTACAACTATAGATGCACAAAAAACTGTCTAGGACCATTGAATTGTTTATTTTACCTTACAATTTAAAATTGGACAAGCAAATGTAAAAATAAACTAATAAAAAAAACCACCACAGATAGTGCCTCAGTAATCCTTGGAAGGATGAAGGGAGTAGTAGGCATGGGTGTTTATCTTTGGATATTTGCTATTTTCTGACAGTCACAGCATTATCTGAAAAAAGTTAATCTGCAATATGACATGGATAGATGGCTGAAATGATGGTAGTTTATACAACGGAATTTGAAAAGAATTTAAAAGGCAAACGTGGGGCCCAATCCAATGTTATTTATACTGCCCAAACTCTCCTTAGCCCCAATCAGGCCAACACTTGTGCATATGTATAACTTTACTTGTGTGAGTCATCCCATTGGTATCAATGGGACTACTCCCATAAGAAGGGTTATTCCCGTGGTAAGTGACCGCAGAACCAGCACCACAGTATTTAGTGAGAGTTTTGGGTGTGCGAGGAATGCAGTCTGGGGCCTGTAAAGTGTGTTATGGAAAGTTACCATGATAACGTTATTGACTGCTTTGGTCAATATACGGTGTTGCTTCATTGATTAAATAGAATGCCCCTTCAAAACATTTTTTTAAAAGGGTGAAATACACTTTATACAGTGGTTTTATTAAAAGCAATAGAAAGGGCCAAATTCATCTCTGCTGCAACTCCGTTGACATTAGTGCAGTTACAATAGAGATGAATTTGAGCCTGTTAGAGGAAAATGTATTGTCAGACGCATAAGTGTTGTCAGCCTCAATTTACACCTCTCTTTTACCCCACATATAGGGTTATATGTTAGGACTTCCACATCCAGTACATTCTCCAACTCTATTAGCTGAAATGTTTTAAAAATATTTTTCATGTAGTAGTTTCCATAGTTACAGAATAAGCAAGCCTGTTTCCTTATATATGTTCAAGGTTTCTGATCATTACTGTATTAAACATTTTTTAAATGCATCTTCTCCGCTTCGCATAGCATGAAACTACAGACCAGCTTAATGAAAATGCTGTACTGCTGAACTGAGTTATTATTTTTAAATAGAGAGTCAAAGTCGGTATCGAGTTGTATTGTTAAAAAGTAGAAAGCCACAGTCATTAAGCCGTTGATTTGCAATAAATGTTGCAGCAGCCATAGGACATATATTATTAAGCAATATACATAACAGTTGGCAGATTAGCTTTAGTCTTTGTCACCTTAAAAACACACTGACATTAACACCATTCCTTTGGCTTTCTGTAAAAAAGGCTAATTTACAATCTCTTCTGTCTGCTGTGTGCTAGTGTTTCTTGGGAAGAAATGTGATCTGCTCAGTTTTTCTCTCCTGCATTCTGTCTCCTAAGTAGTGTTTGTTTTAACTCTTTTGTACAGTAAGGGCAATATTGCTAAAACACATCCTGCAGTGTTGGGTGCAGAGTGGAATGTACAAGAGTCCTCCAAAGCTGATTTGGCCAGAGAGTCAATGGAGGAGGCAGAGCAGTGCACGGTCCCCTGTGTGCTGGCTCAGCTTTGTTTATGGGGGTGTGAGGGATCATGGCTTCAGGCTTACCCACCCCTCCCTGCCCTCTTTGGGGAGTCCAGTATGCTTGCCAGTACTAGACTTTTCTGGGACTTGCATTCTGTGGTTGAAGTTACTTGGTTCAGTGCAGATGGAGTGGATTAACCAGGCGTGCTGGAACAATTTTTATAGTGGGGGTGCTGAGAGCCATTGAACCAAATGGTAAACCCTGTATATAATGGAAACCACTTCAAGCCAGGGGTTGCTCCAGCACCCCTACTTCCAGAACCTATGGGATTAATAGTTCATACCTTCCACACCAGTTGCATAGGTTGTTGGAGCCAGTGCTCTGATTAAACATCTATCATGTGGCATGCCGACCCTAGCTTGTGTCTGACCAACACAGGGGCTCTTTTTAGGGCACATAGGCACCCTGTGAGGTCACTCTGTTCTAATTCCTCAGTCTCATCCATGCAGGTATGAAATAGTGTGGAGAGCCTTGTGTACCAGAGTAAATTTCATCCTCTGAATGTAAGGACTGGGAATATTGACCTAGCTCCTGAGGCTGTAGGCTAGAGTGGAATGCCGTTATCACATGCCATGGGATTGATGTTTAAGCAGATCATAGGCTCCAGCACTCCATGTATCTGGTGCAGCGTGTGGGGAATGGCTCACTGGCTCTTCTGTGTTGTTGCATTCCACTCCATCTACAGCACCAAGTAACTGGATCTCAACCATAGAATGTGGGGTAGAGAAAGGAGGGAGGAAGGCTCCCTCCCACCAATTGCACATCCATGCAGGGTCAGCAAAATCCTGACCTTAATTATTTGGTGGAGAGGAGGAAGAGAATGAGAATAAAAGTTAACACAGTGCTCCCAAAATTCTTGGAGTAGCTCCCAAATGCATGATTGTGCTACAGAGCAATGTTGACTAGGTCAGCTAATAAAGAGGGAAGCAGCAGACAATATTTGTAGGAGGGAAATCAGTAGAACTGAGCAACTATAGAGGACATAGAAACTTAGTGAACTTTTAATATAAATACAAAGGTCAGGACAATACGTTGCTTTCTCTTTTTAAAAAAATGAGGTGAAAATGAGGAGGAGGATTATCATAAAACCATAAATAAATGTTATCAACTTAGCCATGTGGAGGGAAACTAGAGGAGGTGATCTCAGCAGTATTTGTTTGGATCGGTGTTTGTAGAGATGCTCAATTGTAGTCCATATCAAGTCAGCAGATCAGCTGATAAGTGAATTTGCCTTGTGGGTTCCATCCAACTCAGACCAACTTTGCAAGTAAATAAATTGAAGATGGGGCAGACTTGATAAATAACAATTTATTGGTAAACTCTAATCAAAAAGAAGTCCCAGTGGGATACAGTGAAGGTGGAGGAAGTATGTGCCCCAAAATTGAGGCACCCAAAACCACTAACAACTTTTGAAAATCATGGGACATCTATATACGTACACTCCATATGTATAGCTGATATTTGCGTGACAAGCTGCAGAACTGGGATAATGTGCTGAGCATTGTGATAAACTGTAGAATTACGTAATAAATAAAATATCATGCACCTTTCTGACCTTTCCTTCTTCCCGCTAATCCATCTCTCCTGAGATTTATTCTAACATTGCAAATTGCTGAGAAGCTTTAGACAGCCACCTACTTGCTACTTTCCTGTATGTATAGATTGTCAGCCCTTTCTTTAGTGGTCCAGACTCTTACTGAAATCCTTGACTGTTCTGATCTGCAGGGATGGTTTCCTCAAAGAAAATAAGGGCTAGAAGTGTCATCAACAGTCATTTGTCTTATTTTCTTCCTGTGCTAGGGATACTTTGATTATTGTACAGGCTTAAATTAACATTAGAAAAAGTCCATTAGTTCATGCAAGTGTATGCATTTCATCTTCTGTGCGAAAAGAATCTTGATTAACATGTGTTAGGAAAGTAATTGTATAAAGGGGCATATATGTGTAAACAGCAGATAGTGTCACAATATCTAGATATCCTATTGGAACACTTGAATAACTGGGAAAGTTTAGACAAAGTATTAGTTATCCCACCTGATCAAGAATAGTGACTCATACAAATGGTCATCTTTCTCACTCCCTGAAAACTTCTCATTTTCTATTTAATGGATCAGAATGGGGAGGATGGAGTCTTATTTTATGGGCTGAAACCTTTGGTTTAAGGCTCTTGAACTTACATTTTATTTTTGTATTTTTGATAGTGGGTTTGATCCTACTTCTACTGCAGTCAGTAGTAGAAGGATTGAATCCAGAATCATTAGCAGTGTTACTGCATGTTTATACTGTTAATCAGTATTTATCAACATATAACACCACCTCTTTCTTGTGTGTTATACTGGTGCACCAAGTGAAGATGTTCTTTGTGTTCATCCCCAAAATATGCATCACTGAGCAGTGATTCACTGTGGTCAGAGGGCAACCATATGTGTACTCATCACGCTGTCATTTGATTGGTAGAGCATAAATTGATGGAATAACAAACACATATCCTCTAGTCTCAGCTGCTCTGTGCCCATACTGCTATTTCAAACAACCTTGTGAGATTGGTCAACAAAGTGATACCTCTAATTTTTATAGAAGCACCACTATGTGCCATGGGCAAACAGTTTGGAACCAGGTAGACTCTGAGCGAAATCCTGCCTCTATTGAAATCAGTGGGAGTTTTGCCATTGACTTCGGTGGGGCTAGGATTCCACTCTGACTTTTGCAAAAGTTATCAACTCCATATTGAATTTCTGATAATTTGATCTACAAAATCAATGGTTTCGTTATGCAAGAAAAGCTGTAAATTTAAATCATTAAATGTTCATGCATTATTAAAAAAATAGGTTATATTTATCAAATAGATGAGTAGGTTTTCTGTTTTCCCATTTTTAATGAGTAGAAGAAGTGTTTGCTATTTACTTGCTTTTAAATTGCACCAAACACTTCTAGAAATAGTTCCCAAATTTCTAAGTGTATTTCATGAAGCAATAGGTTTTTTCCTGCATGTTTATGAATTAGACTATTATCACTAGAACTACTTATTAACATTTCTAAAGTAATTTCTAAACATTTCTAAAGCTTAAAGAAGAATGCCACTTATTAATGGAAAGTTGTGTAATTTAGAATTTCTGAAACAAATATATAATGAATAATGGGGAACTTACACATGAAATGAATAACAGAAACAGTATTCACATTTAAATATTGCTTGTTAACTCAGTTAAAGGAGCTTATTCGCAAACTCTGTTTATGCTCCTTAGGGATCTGAATCTGAATCCTGTTATGCCCTAAGCGACATCTGACAGCATAGGAAGGATTCAGATTGGCCTGACAGACAGACAGATCGGGCCATTGGATCAGATTCTGTGGGAGTAAATGAGAGGAAAGTGGTGAAGTTGCCATAAATGGCAGTGTGGAACAAAACCCTGGTTTTGATTTTTTGTTTTAAACTCTCACAGAACCTCATGGTGTTTTGGTACTGATGTCCTAATCTGTGCTCTTCATGGGGTGGGGAATAGGACTTGGGGCAGGTGTAATCAGAATCGTTCAGTAAATAAATCCATTTTTTGTGCCTCTGAAGCAAATCAAAGCAAATCCATTTCTAATGCTATTGACATACTAGGCCCTGATTGTGCAAAGACTTTAGTACATGCATAACTTTACTCCCCACAAGTAGTCCTATTGACTTCAGTGGGACTACACACATGAATAAAGTTACATGCTTGCTCTTACTAGGAATTTGGAGTACACTATAAAGGGATACTGTTCCTTTAATTCACATTTGGAAGAAAATGTCTTACTCTTGATACCACTGTTCAGTTGAATGTTGTAAATTATTAAATCTCAAAGCGTTTTCAAAGATCTAATTAATTTTTCTATATTTATGCTGGTTGTTTACTTTTCAGTCAGCTTGGACATTGAAAATAGACTGGTCAGATTGATTTTTGTTTGTATTGCCAGCTGTTTGTCTTGTGCTAGCATTATGCTGTTGTGTTTGGGTATCCTTATATACGTAGATAAAGATATAAAAGTGTGTGTGTGTGTTTCTTTTTACATTTAAAACAAAACCATGGCAACATTTCTATTCCCATTAGCTCCATTCCCCCAACCCTTATTTGTTTATTGTACCCAGTTTCAAACGCAAAGGTGTTACTTTAACTTCTGCTTCTATTTAGGATCTGAGGAGCAGCCTTCACTAGAACTTGTTCTAAATTAAAACTTTACCAGCTCCTTGAAGTGTTCTGTATTCCTTACAAGTTGTTTTTTGTTAAGAAAAGATTCATAAATATAAAACTGCTGTAAAGTCTTTAGGGGACTGTGTATAAAAATAATTCTGATAAACTGTTGTCTTTGATTTTAATCATTATAAACTATTGAGTTTTACACACACTCTTTCTTTGTTTCAGTTAAGTCATAGTTGTACAAGGAATAGAAATTGTGATTTTAATATTAATTAATTTAAACACAGCATAGAAGTAACATATGTGGATACATAGAACAATATGAAAAATGGTTCAGTAGTGTAAAATCCCAAACTATAAACACAGCTATTTATGAGAGGGAAAGTAACTGTCAGGGTTATGAACATATACACAGTTAAAAATAAAATGTATCTTTATAAAGGTTTTACAGTTACAAGTAGAGAAGTGTATAATATAAACATAGGACAGATACATAAGACAGCATATCCTGTTACTGTGAGTTTGTGCAGAATAAATAAGGAATTCTGAATCTCTTTTGCTAGTAGGGAATAAGAAATTCAATATAGGTATTGACTCGCTTGATTCTGAAATGGGATCTTTTGGATCTCAGTAGATGTTTCCTTTTAGTATATTGCTTTAGTTAAAAAGCCTTCTCCTAGGACAGTGGTTCTCAAACTTGTGCACTGGTGACCCCTTTTACATAGCAAGCTGCTGAGTGCAACCCCCTGTTATATATATAAAAAAGTGTTTTTAACACTATTTATAAATGCTGGAGGCAAAGCAGGGTTTAAGGTGGAGGCTGACAGCTCGCAACCCCCCATGTAATAACCTCACGACCCCCGAGGGGTCCCAACCCCCAGTTTGAGAACCCCTGTCCTAGGAGATGGAGGAGAGAAGCAATATTTTGTGGTGCTTGTCCCAGGCAATCATCAAGATAGAGAATTGGCATAGCCCAAGCAGAAGGTGGAAAGGGGAAGGGGGACACTGAGTTGTTAGGTTTCTTTTGGCAATGTTAGGGAGTGGGAGCAATGATGTTCTAGGAGAGCTTCTGTGTCCTGTGATGAGAAGAGAAAATCAGACAGAGCTCTGAACACTACTGTTTGGATAGATATTCAAGAGTCTTGGGAAGGTACCACTCCTTCGTGTGATGTGTCTTTTTGCTTGGTTAGTTGGTTGCCAGGTCAAGGCAGTGAAAAGAGGTGGGATCAGAAAAGTGGAAGGCCACATTTTTACAGCAGAAAGAAAGCAAGAAAGTCAGCAGCAAGATAAATGGCAAATCGAGCTCCCAGAAGAGATGGGGAAGTAACACTAGCATGACCGGGGCTCTGTGTTGGTATGGTTGTTCCCGAGCACAGATTCATGAGGCTCAACTCAGCTACCAGTATGAGAATCATAGAAGTGTAGGACTGGAAGGGACCTCAGCAGGTCATCTAGTCCAGTCCCTTGCACTCAAGGCAGGACTACATAATAACTAGACCATTCCTGACAGGTGTTGGTCTAATCTTAAAAACCTCCAGTGGTGGAGATTCTGCAACCTCCCTAGGCTATTTGTTCCAGTGCTTAACTACCCCAACCAGAAGTTTTTCCTAATGTCCAGCCTACACCCCCGTTGCTGCAATTTAAACCTATTGCTTCTTGTTTTATCCTCAGAAGTTAAGGAGAACAATTTTTCACCCTCTTCCTTGTGACAATCTTTTATATACTTGAAAACTGTTATCATGTTCCCTCTCAGTTTTCTCTTCTCCACAAAACCAATTTTTCCATCTTTCGTCATAGGTCATGTTTTCTAGACCTTTAATCATTTTTGTTGCTCTCCTCTGGATTTACTCCAATTTGTCCACATCTTTCTTGAAATGTGGCACCCAGAACTGGACACAATACTCCAGTTGAGGCCCTATAAGTGTGGAGTAGATTGGAAGAATTACTTCTTGTGTCTTTCTTACAACACTCCTGGCAATACATCCTAGAACTATGTTTGTTTTTCTTGGAACAGTGATTCATGGTTAGCTTGTGATCCACTATAACTCTCAGATCCCCTTCCGCAGTACTCCTTCCTCGGCAGTCGTTTCCCATTTCGTATGTGTGCAGTTGGTTGTTCCTACTGAAGTGGAGTACTTCTCATGTTCCTTATTGAATTTCATCCTATTTTCTTCAGACTATTTCTCCAGTTTGTCCAAATCATTTTGAATTTGAATCCTATCCTCCAACACACTTGCAACCCCTCCCAGCTGGGTATTATCCACAAACTTTATAAGTTTCAGAGTAACAGCCGTGTTAGTCTGTATCCGCAAAAAGAAAAGGAGTACTTGTGGCACCTTAGAGACTAACCAATTTATGCATCCGATGAAGTGAGCTGTAGCTCACAAAAGCTTATGCTCAAATAAATTGGTTAGTCTCTAAACTTTATAAGTGTACTCTCTGTGGCAATATGTAAATAATTTATTAAGATATTAAATTGAACCGAACCCAGGACTGATCCCTGCAGGACCCCAGTTGATATGCTCTTCCAGCTTGACTATGAACCACTGATAAGTGCTCTCTGGGAATGGTTTTTCAACCAGTTATGCATCCACCTTATAGTAGCTCCATCTAGACTGTCTTTTCTTTGTTCGTTTATGAGAAAGTCATGCAAGACAATATCAGAAGCCTTCTGAAGTTAAGCTATACCATGTCTACCCCCCTCTCCACAAGGCTTGTTACTCTGTCAAAGAAAGCTGTTAGGTTGGTTTGACATGATTTGTTCTTGACAAATCCATGCTGACTGTTACTTATCACCTTCTTATCTTCTAGGTGTTTGCAAATTGATGACTTGATTATTTGAGCCATTATCTTTCCAGGTATTGAAGATAAGATGACTGGTTGATAATTCTGTAGGTTGTCCTTATTCCTCTTCTAATAGATTGGCACTATATTTGCCCTCTTCCAGTCCTCTGGAATCTTTCCCATCTTCCTTGAGTTTTCAAATATAATCACTAATGGCTCAACTATCTCCTCAGTCAGTCCTTGAATATTCTAGGATATCACAATGCATTGAAGAAAATGCAAAGGAGATCTTCTGCCATTCTGTCAGTGAACAAGAAAGTTCCCCTTCCAACTGGAAAGAAGATACATAAGATGTCAGTAGGGGAAGGATGCTGGTTTAACCCCTTCTGGCTATCTGCTCTTGTTCCCCCACAGAATGCAGAAATCTGGGAGAAGCAGCACCTGGGCATGGGAAGATAAGCAATTTGTAATGTAATTGCTGTCTCGTTTTCAATGGGCTTATGGTTCTGACTCAGGTTGTCTGCACCAGATGTCAAGAATCCAGACTTCATCTCAATGCTGCATCATATAATGGACATTTTTCATGTGACAGGCTTATTTGTTGGGGTCTTTATGATTTCATTTTAGTCATATCTCAGAAGTTAGAAAACATGCACATTAATATCCCTTTTGTCTCTTTGTTTGTTTGTTTAATCAGTTAACAAGGCACCTAGATAAAATACCTAAGCATTGAACAAAACCCGCAGTATCAGATGTTAAAACATCTGAAAGGAAAGCTGCACAACCCCGATAGACAACTAGGCATCAAACACATCTGAACAAGGACAGCTCCAGTACCTACCCCTTCCAACCAAAGAGTTTAATTCCATATTGATACTAAGAATGGGCGCAAAGCAGACATCAGTGCAAAAAAACAAGAGGGATATCAAAATTGTTCACAACAGATGAACCTACATAAATTGGAATTCGAGTATGTATGCTTTAAAGGCAGCCAACTGGGACAGACTTCATCTGGGAGAGCGTTCCATTCCTGTGAACTTGAGAGTGTTGCCAACTCTTGCGATATTCAATGCTTTTCATACACCCTGTATGGTGGCAGAGGAAAACCTTGAAAATGTGACCCACGTACAGCCTAAAGACTAAAAAAACAGACTGGAAATAAACAACATCAAAGATCTCATGATTCTGAAGCCAATCTCTGGATTTTTGGTTGGGCTGGCTCATGATTATTGAACATTTGAGGTTGACAATTCTGGAACTCAAAATTAGGAAAATCAGTGCCATCCATGGTCAGGATTTCTCACTATGTGGCCTTTGCTTTTCAAGTAACCAAGGTGACTTCTTGATGTGTGTATACTGAGGACATTTTTGTAATGTTTCACAGCTTTGCTGACACTGGTTCAGTACCAATGAGGTTAGCAATGTTAGGAGCTCTACTATAGACGGGTCTTTGGCTGCTGACACTTTTCAGTACCGTGCAGGGTGGATTGTGATTTAAATCACTTTGATTTAATCAGACTTTAATCATGATTTAAATCAGCAAGCAGGTAACGTTGATTTAAATAATCAATTTAAATCTTGTTTTGCATTTGTATTTTTTAGTTATTTTCCTAAAGAAATGTTCATTCTCATTGGTTGATATAACCATTGAAACATGCTGATTTGCAATTAAATATAGCCTTTACACTAAATTTGATACTTTTTTGCTAATCAAGAGGGTACATATCTATACATGTTTATTTAGGTAGTTACATAGCTCAACATACATTTATTCTGATTCTTAATTTTTTCATTTTTTTATTATGGTAGAAAATGGTGAATGACATTTTTATTTATGAAATGATAATTTCTTGCTCATGATTTGTGTCAAGCTGCATTTGGATAGAAATTGGTGTTCAATTAAAAATGCAGAAAAAGCTGCATTTAAAATAGTATTTTAATAGTTCAATAAAACTTAAATGTGCTGGGTACATAAGAAAAAACTAAGTTTTATCAAAATGTGTTTTGCATTTGAAACTAACTAAAAGAAGTATTAGCTGTAGTTGAATTGTTGAATTGATTCTAGTCACTGTGGATCAGTTTTTCAAGGATATTTAGGTGCAGATAGGTTCAAGTCCTCAAGGAACAGATTCATGGTCAGGTACAGTAAGAGCTTAATTCTGTCTCACGCCTGATCTACACTTAAAACATAGATTGACATAGCTATGTCCACACCTCTGGCTGATGTAGCTTTGCCGACCTAACCCCCCAGGGTAGAAGCAGGTATGTTGATGGAAGAATGTTTTTGTCAACCTAGCTACCGTTGTTCAGGGAGGTGGTGTTCCTACACCAACAGAAAAACCCCTTCTGTTAGTATAGTATAGGTTGCATCTGCACTATAGGTTTATGGCAGCATAGCTACAGGGATATAGTGTGGACATACCTTTGGGAACTTCTTTACCTGGTTGTTTTTCCTGATTCCTTAGCCTAGAGAAAGATTCAATATCATGGTGGTCCTCCACAGTTAAGAAGTGTTGTCTGACATGATGGTGGCCAGTGTGGAGACAGTGCTGAGAGCAATGCTGTCGCTTCACGCCCTGCAATGTTTGCACACCAGTCATTGGAATTTCCATAAGCTGGGTCATCTGCTGATCCTTCCTCAATCACTGCAAGAGGTTTATTTACTGCTTACCCTCCCCTTCAGTGGAGGATGTCTGCTACTGATTGCTGCTTTCTGTCAGTGCTGGATTGGTAGATCAGCGGGAACCAGTGCAGGAGAAAGATATCATTAGTTTCCTTTTATCTTCTCTCCATGGGTACCCATTTCTCTGTCATGATCCACCCTGTGCTGGTCCAGGAAAATGGCTGAATCTGAAATTTCTCTTCCTAGTGAGAAGAATTCTTATTCCTGTATTTTAGAGGGGATCTGACTGGAGAAAGGAAAAGCATTAAAGCATTTCCATTTGATCACTTTGTTTTGTTTTAAACATCAGACCAACAAACAAAACCCTGCATTGTTATTACTCTGTTGTTTCCTAAATTGTTCTCTAGTTCTTATAGATTTCCTCAGCTGTGGCCAGATGCCTGGGCTCCACATGGAAGTGCAGTACATCAAATATGCCAGCCTGGGAAGCTGGTAAGCAACTGGTGGGCAGGGGGAAGTCTTTGCCACTAAGCCTAGGGAAGAAGTTAGAAAACCTATCACTGTTGCACTCACAGAACATGGGGTACACAGTTAAGCTCCAGTTCAGCAAGTGCGTAAGTTTGAGTATGTTGAGTCCTATTGATTTCAGTAAGATTTCTCACGTGGTTAAAATTTGGCATGTCCTTAAAATTTGGCACGTGCTGAATCTGGAGTTCAGAGGCTATAACTAGAGTCAAGAAAACAAACTTTACCTTTTATTGATTGCTAAGTTAAGTAACAAATCTTAATTTTATGTGATATGGTCATTAAATAATGTGTTTTTATATTTCTGTGGAGTCTTCTATCCAAGGATCTCTAAGCACTTTACCAAAATTAGTTAATTAATCTTAGCAGCACAGCTGTGTCAGTGTGGTAGGTCACACATCTCATTGGCAGAGCCAGAAATATCAGTTTTCAATCTCCTGCTGTAGCTACTGGACCACATGCAACTTTTCCTGCTTAGTAATGTATTATTGAAGTGGTTTCTAAGGATCTGTGAAGCTAGTAAAGTGGACAGTGGCACTGGTTTGGTGCTGTCAGACAAAGATCTTCTGTTTTGATCATTTTTCTGTTCCCCTGTAGCTTTGTGTGCCATGGTTTTTACTTGTCCTTTGTTTTAACTGTGTGTAATATTGTTGTCTTTATGGCAAATGCTGCCAACTCTATAATTAAGTAAACCACTATGCAGCCATTGTGGCTGTTCATTTTAGTTCTTTATCAGTTCCCCACTGGAGCTGTAGAACTCCCAGTTCCCCAAAAGCTTTCCTCTAAATAATTTCTTCCAACAGTCGAGGAAAAGGTCTGAGCTTCTCTGAGATACAGCTTTTTATTTTTTGCTTAGTGATGACTGTGTAAAGAAGCAGGCACACCATGCCAATCCCAGGGCACAGGTACAACACATTCACCCTTCATAAGTGCTTCAAGTCTGCCTGTTGCTATAACAAATGTTATTGGAGTTATTTTTCCGTTGGATTTTTATATGAAAAAATAATAGCTTGGAGAAATAAATATCACTTTGTGCTGGGCTTTAGTGCTTTACTGCTTACTGGGCTTTGAGCCTGGAAGGATTTAAAAGTCATTGTGCTTTAAGGGAAAGTTGTAGGGAAAAACAAGAGGGGAAGGGCTGTTCCAGACAGCTGTTGTGATTTGGGCAAACGCTTGTCCTGACCAATCTAAAGAGACTGAGACAGAGAGGCAGCCAGCACTGAACTGGCTATACCCAGGGGATTAGAACAAATTAGAAGCTCAGTTTGAAGGCGTTTATTATTTCCTTTATATTACAACATTAATAAATACAAATCTTTTGATATTAGTCGTTGTTATCCTCTCATGTCTCTTGTTAACAGGCATTGTTCATTAGTTTAGACTGATTATTTTAGTATATGAATAGGTTACATGGTACGTTCTTGTGTATTTGCTAAAATGTCGGTGTCTGGATTTGCAAGAAAAGAATCCGTGCACTTTGTGGTATTGGTTTCCAAACTCTGTTTGTCACCCTTCAGTGTGATACCAGGATCCTGAAGACAATGCCATGGCTAATTCATCACAGTTGAATGTTTGGGGCACTTTATAATAACACTTTCCCCTCTTGTTTCAGCCCTTACATATGCATCATATCAGGAATAATTGCTGTTGCCAATCATTATGGGAAACACATGCTAATCAAGATTGGATGCTCACCAAATAGTAACTGTGTATGCCTGCAGATCTGCATTTATATTCCAGTTAATTTCAGTACCTTCTGCTTTTAAAGTAAAGGATAAAAAACTATGTGTAGATCTACAGAACTTTGTGACATTAGCAGTTTACAATTGCATGATGATAGAAGCATATTGCTACAATATTATCATAGGTCCTTTTTATTAAACTGAGTTACGTGAGAGTATGAACTCAGATCTACGAGGATCTATCACAGACCTACCAATGCTCAGAATTTTGATGGAAACTCAAGCAATTACTTAGATTTTAAGCTGTTTGGGGCAGTGACAATCCTTTTGTTCTCTCTTTGTAGAGCACCTGGCACAATGAGGTCCTATTCCATGGCTAGGGTGGTACCACAATATAAATAAACAACAATAATAATAATAAATTGGCATTTATTTCTAGCTCTCCAGCATAAAGCTTTGAATCTCAAGCATTTGACTACCTCTGCTGGTGGCTCTTTAAGTCAGCCATCCTGTGAGGGGCAATGATCTTTCCACTGCGTTACCATGTTTGTCAGGGGCACTTGCTTGTCCTGGATGTGTTGGGCAGGGAAGGGTTCGGAATCAGGGCCTTCACCAGAGCTAGTCTCCAGGCAGCCTCATCAGTACAGCTGGCCTGCAGGAGGCTGCCTGATTAGCCAGCAGCTCGTTGGCTGGTCAATGCTCATGTGACTTCTGTGTTACCTTGTTTCTGCAGCTCCTGACTTGCACCTGGTCTTGCCTCTGTCCTTTCCCCGTCTTGAACCCCTCTTTGCCAGCTACTCTGCTTCCTCCAGTTCCTATCCTCTGGTTTGACCCTTGTGCTCAGCTGCTGACAGCCATATCCAGATTGACTCTCAGCTCTGGTATCTAGCTCCTGACCTCCAGCTTGACCCTTTGCTTCAGCTTCTGATGGCTGACTCCAACTCTGATCCTAGTCCTTGGTTTCCGATGCATGTGCCAACCGATAGGCCTGACACTTGCACTGAGCACTA
The DNA here is from genome assembly GCF_965140285.1 of Lepidochelys kempii. Lineage (NCBI taxonomy): Eukaryota > Metazoa > Chordata > Testudines > Cheloniidae > Lepidochelys > Lepidochelys kempii. The sequence goes on from NC_136386.1 coordinate 104,147,484, forward strand.
AGCTAGACAGCCCTCATCCCGATCGCCTGACAGGAATCCTGAAACGGCCCGGGGAGTTGAGCAGTGTCTGGGGTGAGGAGCTCAGTAGTACCCCAGCTCCATTACAACTCTTCAAGCCCCATGACCACACTTCAGTGATTCCTCTGCTTCCTGGCTCCTCATTTGCCTACCTTAGTATGGGGTGTATGCAAACCAAGAGGTAGGGGGCTCAGACAATGAGTACTTGGAAATCTGGCTGCAATCGTTTCACATCTTGTGTACTGGTTGAGCACTAAACGTGTGGATTGACTTCATTGTGTCTGTTGTCTTCTGTTGTTGATGCTGCTAGTAGATTCAGATGAAGCAAGTAATTGAACAGATAATCCACAACCATATTCTTTATCTCAGACACATGAACAGCTGGTAAAAGGAAAGGTTCAAAACAAAGTTCTAGCAAAACTGGGTGAAACAGCGGGTGTAAAAAAGATCAGTCATAGGATAGGAAACATGCTTCATGTGTATTGTGTGCCACAATGAAGACATGGGGGTAGATCTTCCCTTGCAGCTGAGCTCCACTGCATAGTTGCTACTCCCGGTTCTGTACTGTCTGCCCTCAGACTCCAAAACCTCAGCTGCTCTAACTAGCACCAGTTGCATAAGATCCTGATGTGATTTTTCACCACTGGAGGAGAAGTGCAGTGGGGCTCCGTTCAGTCATGTGCACTATCTGCCCCAGCACACCCCTTAGCTCCCCCGGCATGCCCCTGCGCAGTTTGCCAGTGCAAGGGGAATTCTCCGCTGGCCACCTCTGGTCAGAACACAGCCACTTTACATCACGTGAGCAGTGCTCTGTGACCATAGCAGACTAGAGAATTTGGCCCATCATGCATATAAAGAAAAGTAATGGTTTGAGATATGCTGTATAGAATACGTTTGCTGAGCATCTGAATCAAATGCAAAGAAATTCTTTCTGCAGCAATGATGTCGTCACTGACTGTGCTTATCCTCAGACCAAAACTATTTTGCGTGGAATGTTTGCACCTTACTTTCTGGAAAGCCTGATCTCAAGAATGAAGAATCAGTTCTTTTCAGTAGCCAGAAATGGTTTGAGTGATTCCCACACCTAACCAATTGATTTCCAGAATTTTTAATGACTCACAAGAAAGGAGCAACTAAATTTTTGTTCACATGCCTTGCAAGGGGCAGAAAGCACTGGGAATGGCTAATGTTGGAAATACTTGAGTCTAAGCATATACCAGGAAAGAATACTGTTGAGAGTTCTCTGTGTAATGTTGGCATGAAGCATGCTTCTTTATTGGATGTCCAGGTCATGTACCCCCACAATAGTTGCAAGGCTACCACAGAATACAGTAGCAGAACTGCGTTTGATATGGAAGACCGTGCTATAGACCTGTGCACCTGGTTCAACTAGAGCTCACAGAGGAATGGAATTCTTCACTAATTATGCATCTTTTGTGATTCATAATGCTAAGTAAATAAATCAGTAAATCTAGAAGTACATCAGTGGTAGCTGGCTAAATGGAACAAGACATTAAGAGGACACTCCTTTCAAGGTCTCCTTCCTTTCAGGTGATGACAAAATAGATTGTTTCAAGTGCCTCTGGAAATCATTCCAGAACCCTACGATGAGATCCATCTACTGTTCTTCAGGCAATCTTTCCATTGGTACAACTTCTAATGAGTTCCTACACAGGAATGATACTCCCATTTTTCTTCTGAATGGAGAGATGAGTGTCAGTGAAACAAATAATGTCAGAATTGGTCAAAAATGATACAGCTGTGCCACTTGCAGAGAGAGAACATCAGGTCGATGATGATGACTTATTTGTTGAGATAATACCTAGAGAGAGGTTCAGGAAAGCTCGTGGTGAAAGTGACATTGCTGAAGGAGAGAGCAACCAGGGTGCTATTATGGGATGGCAGCCTCTGTGTTCTTGTCACACCCTTTAAAAACAAAACTGGCTGTGCACATATTTAACATATTTTAGTTATATTTGTTTTCTTTTTGTTCCAAAATGTAGTTGCTAACTAGAATGGCAGTAGGGTAAACAAAATGTAGACTAATTGAGTTCTCTGCAATTTATTGTGTGCGTAGGTGTCTTTTGGATGAAACCTGAAAAAACGGAGGTGATATGTGTATGTGGAAGTAAAAGATCCCAGTGCACTTTGCCTCAGAGTAAGGGTTTTCCCTGGATTCCTTCATCAAGATGTTCTCTTCCCTCTCTTTCTTGCAGGGTAATGTGTGCCTCTTGATTATCTGTGGTTACCTCAGAGATGGTTGTGCTTCAGCCATGCAGTTGGTTTACAAAGCACTTTGGGATCCTTTGGAACACAAACACTACATAAATATAAATGATTATATTATCATCCCATCTCATTATTATGTGAACCTTTCTCAGCCCATGAAATTTGTTTGACTAGACCCAGCATATATATTTAATAATCTGCTTATTATAGATGGATCTATAACTACATAGACATGTAGTGCCATTCATCAGGGTCCATTTTTATCAACTGCTAGTATAAGGCTGTAGACAAATTACTGTTTATATCAACTTTCATAAACTTCTATGGAGGCTGTTTTTTTCTTTTCAAAGTTAAGGCTGGATAGTCCATCATTCTCATCTCCTGTTCCTCTAGTGGGTTTGTGTCACAACCTTAAAAATACTGAAACCTTGGGGTTTTTTGTGTGTTAATTGAGAATAATCGTAAAGTTCTTAGGGTGATAGGTGATGGATTTTATTGAAGCAATAAAATATAGAAAACCATTAAGGGAAAATGGCTTACTACAGCGGTGTAGCTCAATGTGATTTATCGTTTTATAACCTCAGGCAGATTTAAAATATTTTCACCAGTTTCAGTATATGTTGTTAGATAAATCTATAGTCTGCTCTTACCTACAGCAGAATTGACTTTCTTTTCAGTGATAGTGAAATACAGCAGTGATGTAAAAATAAAGATATTTTCTGCTCAGAATATTTTAACTTCATTTAAAGAGTAGCCAGTTTTGGGGGTTTACTCTTCATATAGTGCACAGGGAACTTTCACAGGTGATTCCTGTTAACAGTCATGGGAGTTACACATGTAAATAGCCAATGCAGACATGGAAGAATAGGACCCCTTAAATGTGACGTTTATTGGATAAACTTTCAGTGCTGCATATATGGTAAATAGGTGTCCACACGTTGGTGCTTAACCTTGATATTCCGCTCTTTCCCACAAAATTCCCACTTAAATTGTTAGCAGTTCCCTGCGTATAGCGAGAGTGGTATACTAAAGATCTGACAGGAGCTGAGAGCAAAATCCTGACGTGGCTGAAAGCAGTAGAGATGCCACTTTGCGATGTCCTCGAATCGTTACCCTGTGCCGCTCCATCTAAACTCGTATTTGTAAAATGCCACAGTGGGATGGTGATTCCATCACAGTGCTGCCGTGTCGTGATAATAAGGCACAGGAAATGTATTTGGGAGTCACTTGATGGGAGGTGAGCACCTAACTCTCTTGGGCCCCTTTGTAAATCCTAGCCTAATGTGTCCTGCAATGTAGGCTGGCAGGCTACCGGACAGACCAGGGAATGTCAAGTTTCCTTCACTCATTTTGAGACAGGTGACAACCATAAATCATGTCCTTCCAGGTGAAAAGAGTTCTGTAAATAATAAGGGACTGGTTTCGTTAGGTTATAGAAGCTACTGTTATTAATAGTAATATAATGGTAATAATGTCTATGTTCTGGTTATAACCTATGGCCCTGATACTGCAGTCGGGTCTGCATAGATGGCCCCTTGTGTCTGCATGTTGACTTCAGTCAGACCCCATGTAGACACAAGAATCTGCCTACACGGATTGCATTATAGGATTGAGGTTTGTAAGTTCAACAAATGAATTTCTCCCCAAATGGATCTGATTGTAGGATCAGGGCCTCTATATTCAAAATGTCTGTTTCTCCGTGTCTATTAAAATACTTCCAGAGTTCACAAACATTGCAATCAGAATAGTCTTTGCCTGGGAGATGTCCGTTTATTACAGACTATGTTATCCATGTCCTCATCAGTCTTCCCTCCGCCTTTCATTTAGTTAATGCCGTGCAGTGTGTGGTGATACAGTTCTATTTAAAACTAAAACCTAATTTCTTTGTGAGATGGCACATTAAGACAACATTTTCCGGGCTATTTTTAAATGAGAGAGGGAGATAAATACAAGTGCAGGCTGTGCTGTGGTCTGTCACAATTACAGTTTCTTTTCTCAGGGGAGCACAGGGACTGCTCCTTCTATCAGCCAGTAAGGGTGAGGGAAGAGCTGCTGGCCAAGGCTCTGAAATACATTCTCCTGCCCCCCTTTTCCTCCCACTGGCCTGTGGAATGAACCAACCATGCTGGAGGGAGCAGGCTTCACTACTTATGGGATGGTACACGCATTCTGGGCTGCACGGGGCGGGATTGTGCCCTCCCATAGCTCCCTGTGCAGCTTGCATTTCCATCCCACTTCCCACTTGGGCCAGTGGTCAAATACTATAATCTGGCCCTTGGTGAACATCAAGAGAACCATTTATTAAATAGTGAGAGCACAAAATAACTAATAGTTCTTGTTGTTGAAAAATAAAAATCTGCTGGTGTGTAGTATGGATTAATAAAGATGAAAAGCACTATATAAATGCATCATCAGCATGATCATAGTTATTATCCCTGGGGTGTCACTGGCTCATGCTGAGTAGAAGGTCACTAGTATTGGGTAAAAAGAAAAGGAGTACTTGTGGCACCTTAGAGACTAACCAATTTATTTGAGCATGAGCTTTCGTGAGCTACAGCTCACTTCATCGGATGCATGCCGTGGAAACTGCAGCAGACTTTATTTATACACAGAGAATATGAAAAAATACCTCCTCCCACCCCACTGTCCTGCTGGTAATAGCTTATCTAAAGTGATCATCAGGTGGGCCATTTCCAGCACAAATCCAGGTTTTCTCACCCTCCACCCCCCCCCCCCCCCCCCCACAAATTCACTCTCCTGCTGCTGGAGAGTGAATTTGTGTGGGGGGGTGGAGGGTGAGAAAACCTGGATTTGTGCTGGAAATGGCCCACCTGATGATCACTTTAGATAAGCTATTACCAGCAGGACAATGGGGTGGGAGGAGGTATTTTTTCATATTCTCTGTGTATAAATAAAGTCTGCTGCAGTTTCCACGGCATGCATCCGATGAAGTGAGCTGTAGCTCACGAAAGCTCATGCTCAAATAAATTGGTTAGTCTCTAAGGTGCCACAAGTACTCCTTTCCTTTTTGCGAATACAGACTAACACGGCTGTTACTCTGAAACCTAGTATTGGGTAGGGGCTTTTACTTGCTCTGTTAATGTCCTTTTATTTTTTTAAAGACATAACATAAAGTATATATTTCGTTAGCTCGGAGGTATAGTGATATGGTAGATACCCTCACGCATTGCTGTGATTTAAACAGATCTGTTTGTAAAGATATTACACATACTGCTTAATTGCAGTTTGTTTTTGTAATATAATTTTAGGCACAGATAATATTTTAAGGATACATCCCTGTTCCCCTGTTACTTTTGTAAATGTTTAGTAATTGCTTGGTATCAGATGTGGTGATTGCCACAAATCAGAATGTGTGTGCACTCATGACCTCTGTTATTTTAATCCATTAGGCACTCAATCTGGTAAGGTGCTGAGTCCCTCCTGAGGGGGGCTGCATGACTAGTGTGATGGAAGATGTGGGCACGCAGTATCTTGCTGGAGGGGCTCAACGTCTGGCCACGTTAGCCTGTTAGAGACAGAGAGTGGGATTTTCATCACTGATGTTAAAGGGAGTTTTACCACTGACGTCAGTGGAGCAGTGTAGGGCCAGTGCCGAACGCTTCAGAAAATTTCACACTGAAGATTTTATAGCAACTCTCTTAATTTCTGCTGAAGCCAAGATAAAAGAGACATTACTCGATATTTTATTGAGGGATGAGGCAATATATTATGGAACCAAACTTAGTAACTCCCTAAATTAACGGGCATTTTTGATCCTGCACCCTGCTTTAACTTCCAGCCTGAAAGTTTAAATGTTTAGTCTTAAATCATGAAAGAATTTGAGGTTTGTCGTACAAGGCATTGTATTTAAAAATTGTGGGTTACAGTTTTTGACAATTGCTCTTGATACGTTTTACCCATCCGTAACTCCAAAATCACTTGGCCTAGAAGCTGCGGCATCATTAACCAATGTGAAAGAAACTCCATGGGTCTAGTTTGCCATTTTTGAGGATGTTATTTGGCAACACTGAGTTATTATTTTAGAACATTATGGATATGGAAGACTCCATGAACCCTATGATCTCGCCGCCTCTTCCCCCATCCCTTTCATCCCACTAGCTACAGAGGGACCCTGTTAAGCTGCAGTGGAGTTCTCTAAACTCCCAGATGCGCTCAGTAGCTATTGTCCTCACAAACTAACCAAGGGGCCACAGGTGTGCAAGAGATCTGAAGGCCCATGTACGTTGTACTCAGTACAGTTTTTTTTTAAAGGTTTGTGAGAGATACTATGGAGCCATGGTAGCAATGCCAACGTTAAGACTGTAAAACAGTTCCCATTCTAGGCCTCAGTTTGAACCACCTCTTATTTTTACAAGAGTTCATTTCTGTCTCAAATTATGCTTGCTTATGCCAGAGGAGAACTTTTTGGGGTTATTCAGACAAGCCATTTTCAGGTTATGGGACCTGAAAAAGTTAATGGATGACTACTACGAAGTTTGTAGGGGGTGTGTGTATATGCATTATGGACCTAATTCAGAACTAGTGCCACTTAAGTTAGTGAACCCACACCAATGTTGATCTGGTGTAAGAGGAGAATTAGGCACACACCACAAATGTGTACTCATAAACTTCAAGTGTGTAAAAGCACTATTATATAAAAAATGTGTCCACTCACTTTTAAAATATATGTATCCCAAATTAATATTAGGGCATAGATGTTTTTTCCTTTTTTCCTTCTTTTCCTAGTTCTTTAATTATATTAATACTAAAAAGACCAGGTCGTGTTTACACGGTTCTTAAGCTTCATGTTTACTGATGTAGAGTTTCTTTTTTCTAACCTGGCTCTCTCATCTTTATAAGCTAAACTGTTTTTCTGTCTTTTCTGTATTCTTGGCTTTTTTAATACAAGAATAGTGTTTCACCATGGGAAATGATACAGAAGGAAAAATAATTCTCTCTGAATAGAATGTTTTGTCAAAGTTTTCTAGGAAGTGTCAGGACTTGGAGAAGGGATTGTATGGATTCAATCCAGACTTTTCCCCCTTTTTATATTTTCATTTTTTTTACATAAATAAAACTTATTGATATAAACACTAAGTCCACAAATCACGCAAATCAGTGAGTAAAGAATTCCGTTTCAATAGGTCATAATACCAAATGAAATTAGTACTGTCTGAGGACGTACTAGAGTTGTGTTTTACAATAAAGGCAATTATCTAGTTAGAAGCCAAAAAAGCTTGATGGGGGGCAAAAGAATTTGAAATTTAATAATAAAAGTTAACAAAAAAAATTATCTTCATTCCTTCTGAAAAACATAGCAACTGCACATACAATAAGAGCAACAACCATGAATGTCCAAAAAGTTTAGTGAAATTCAGAAAATAGAATTCGAAAGGAAATCACAAGAAATATTGCTTCTACGTGTCTTTTTTGCAGTTAGGTAGTTAAAGAAGATTTAGCATCTTTGAAATCACAAAAGGTTAAAAAAAAAATCTGGGCTGGCTACAGTCACAGAAAGCTTAGCCAGGAAAAGAACAGACACCCTAATACCCCAAAACTAAAATTTGGATTGCGAAATCAAGTGTCCTTTTACGTGTCTGAGTAGACTTTGTAAGAGCAGAAAAACCATGCTTTTAAAAAATTACAGTATTTGAGATGGCCTTTGCAATTTCAAGATACGCTCATCACCCTATCATCAGTCAGTAAACAATCAGGTTCTATAAAGTTGCAGAGTCTGAAGATGTAGAAAGGAATCATGAACTATTTTAGAATGTGGGAAGGTATTTCAATCTCCTGATCCCACTTTTTTTTCTAAGACAAAAAAAATTGATTAAATGAGCCACGGCCCTAATATTCTAAGATTTCAGGATTTAATATTATCCATTGTGGTTTCTATGTCATAATGAGTTAGGAAGTTATTTTTAATCAAGACCACAGAAAGAGATTTTATACTTTCCCCTGATCTTACAAAACCTTTATTTTACCAGCCAGGTTTTTGTTTTGGTAGCGTCTTCTGTGTTGTCCAGTACACCAATTTTATGATCCATTCAATCCAGTTTAAGCTCTGATAAAGTGTGACTTGAGAGCGCAAGTTGCTAAAAAGGACTGCATTGTGTGGGGTGTCTGAAATCTTTTCAGAGAAGACTGGCAAGGAGATTGAGTTTTCTGTTGCTGAATGAACAGCATCGCAGACTACTGTAACTAGGTAGGGTTGAGGCGGGTGCGGGCAGAATGAACCAACAGGTCCCTTGTAAAACCCTTCTTTTTGACATCTGAGATGGAACATGCTTTTTGGGTAGCTAGCTTTAACCACAAACATGTCTCCGCATACTCGCTGACCCATGTGTATTCTATTGATGTGTCTTGGGAGACATCTTTAAAAATATAATAATAATAATAATAATAAATTGATAAATGAACAAACTGCAAAATAGAAATGAGTCTCCTTGTAGCACACAAAGACATAAAGAATGATGTATATCTTCATTATTTATGCAGTAATAATCACGTAGATCCTTCCTGAAATGGTACCAGTGATAGCTGACGGATGGGGGAGAATACTTAGGGATCTCAAAACAGTCTGGAAATATGGTTTCAAAAAAGGAGGGAGGATTAAATCCATCTTCCCCCACACCTCTGATATTGTGCTTGAAGACAAGTCGATACAGGCCACAAGAAAAGCTGCTGCATTAGGATTCCAAGAGATTGAGTGCTAATTCCCAGGTGGGTCAGTTCTTCACAGTACTATCTCTCAGATTCACCAGCTCAGTTGGGAAGGGGTAGAACTGAGAAGTCTCAGGCCTTGTCTACACTAAAGAGAAAAGTTGATCTAAGCTGCTTAATTTGAGTTACATGAATAGCTTAGATCTGCTTACCACAGGGTCCAGACTAAGCAACCTTGACAGAAGATGCTCTCCCATCGACTCCACTTACTCTTCTTGATCAGGGGGAGTACATGAGACGATGGGAGAGTGATCTGCTGTCGATTTATCAGGTCTTCACTAGACCCACTAAATCGGCCGCCGATGCATCGAGTGTCGCAGTGTCGATCGTCCGGTAAGTGTAGACAAGCCCTCACTGAATAAACTGTCTCTCAGAAGCATTAAACCAATTCAGACGTACATCTCTTTTATGCTGTATGTGGACTAGTAGTCTCCTATGTTGTTTTGCCATCTAAACTGGCAAATAACAGGTAATGCACCTCAAGGTGACTTCAGTCCAGTAAAGGCCCCATTCAGGAATGCATTCCAATTCAGGAGGGCACTTAAGCATATTCTCAACTTTAATCATGTGCTTCAGTGCTGCCCAGAACAGCGATGGATTTAAGCATTTGCTAAATGGTTTCCTGAATAAGATGAAAAGAGTAAAGGCTGCAACAGTTCAGGGAAGGGGAAGTCTAAATTGATGAAGGACTCATGCCAGTGTCACTGGTAGGAGCAGTTAGCATTAAGGAGGCTGGAGCAACACAGAGGAGTCAGGCCTGGAGGCTGCTGGATGAGCAGAAAGTCCTAGAGCAGAAGAGGTTTTTTTCTTTAGAGGATGGTAAATGGAATATGTTCCTAAATTGTTTGGGTTTACACCTTGGTGGGGTCCTGCTCCATGATTGGGGCTCCTAGGTGCTACCACAATACACATCATAACAGCAGCAGATTATGCCTGTTATATCACTGGACAAAATTAATAAAATATGTTTTGCACATTTAAAACATGTCCATTTCCATGCTGCAGAGATAGTTTTGATGCCAGTTGCCATCTCTGCTTTATAAACATAGCAGTTTCAGCAATAGCTGTTGCATTAAACGTTTTGTTTGATTTATTTATATGGCGCTCAAGTATATTAAATGTCAACAAGAACTTGACCTGTGCCACAGTTGTTTTTGACACAGCTGCAACTATCCCTACAAATGACTGATAAAGCATTAGTTGTAAAAGTAAATTAACTTTCAGTTCCAGTAGCAGCCTTCTTGTATTGCTGCCTGTCTCATTCCCTCATGTCCAGTCCTGGGGGAAAGTGAGCACGTCTACTCTAGGGAAATCATGAGATCTGAGGGTGTTCCGCAGCTGGCAGACTCAGTCACTGAGAAATCTACTTGCAACAGGCTGCCTTATGAAACTGAATTGTCACCTTTCCTCTCAGTGTCTGAATGCAGATATCAGAGAGAGGTGGGAGAGTGAATAAAAGGAAAAGTAAGAAAATAAGAGGGTAGAAAACAAGAGAAAGAAGTGGTGAGTACCAAGAAGAGCACCAAGAAAGAGGTGAACTAGAAATTAAAGTCCCAATTCAATGCCCAGTGGAAAGACTGCATAGACTTCCATGGGCCTTGAGTCAGACCCTTGAGGAATTGATTGTGCAAGGTACTGAGCATCTTCAGCCCTCATTCACTTCAGCGGGAATTAAGGTTGCTTAGAACACTTGAAAAAGTGTTTCAAAGGACAGTCCTTCACATAAGCCATGAGGTATAGGCCTTAGGCTGTTGGAGAGTTTGTGGACATTGTCCTGAAATTTATCACTTAGGATGAAACTGCAGGAGAAATGTAGATGGACTGGGGAGCTCAAATCCAATCACCCAACCCAGGGCAAGGGCTACAATGCAGCCCCCTTGTGGCTACAACTCCACTTTGAGGTCGCAACTTATCTGTGCCATTTATATAGGGAATTGAGGCCATTGCCTGCTTCTATTTCACACTCTGTGCCACTTCTAGAGGCTGCCTTTGACTTGGGTGATTCTTCATTTACAACTGTCTCTTACCACAGGCTTCCATGTCAACTTTGGAAATAACATTAATAAAAGACTGGGCTAGATTCCTAAGAGGAATAGCTTGGTTTTTGTAACACCTTAAAAGGTGTTCCCGTAAAACCCAAATGGCAAAATAGAGAGCTTTTGAAAGCTGCTGGACTGATATGTCTCTATAGAGGCAAGCTCTGCCACCTCCTGTCACTGCCTCTGCTTCACCATTCCATTACCTATCAGTTTTTCTAAAGGAAAGAAGAAGAAACTCCATATGGATGGCGTCTCAGTTTAATGAGACGGACTTTAATTAGCATTAATGGCAGTTCCGTTGGTAAGGCCACACACTTTGAGTTGAGAATATTTTACATTCTAGCAATTTTAGTTATGACATTTGAAGGATTACTTGTTTATCTATGCAGATGACCTTTCTGAAATTCCATTTGCCTCCTATATGTATAGGATAGCGTTTGAGGGCCGTTTGAATAATTTTTTTGAAGTTGAGATTGAAGGTGTGCTACTGAAAGCTTGTACCTGACATGTTTCCACCGTAGGGTAGGAGACAGCAGAGGCATGCACTGTGCAACATTTCCTGCTTCTCTAATAGGAGTGTTTGGTCATGAATAATGGTCACTTTATCAGGAGTTATATATTAATTAATTTATATATTAATTAAGTCTTAATTAAGTTATTAGTCAGAAAATAGTCAAGAGTGGTTGAGACACATGGTAATTATTGCAAGAAAGCTCTAAATGAGGTTCTTATCATTTTCTCTTTTGCTGTATATGAATGACCTGACTTGCTTCGCTGTGAGCTGAGCATTCACAGTACATAAAACTTTTTATTTTATCCCACTGTCTGGAACTGAACAGAATAATCAACAGTATTTTTTTTAAAAAACAGACCTCACTGCTTTGTGAACATTATTAGCTACTGCTACAATGTCTGCAGCCGGGCCAGATGGCTAATGTCACTTCCAGCAACAGTTCTCCACTCTCAGAGGCCCCACATCTGGGACCCACCTGCACAGACCGTTCTTTCCTCCTTACTTTTGAGCAGCAATTAAATTTAGTTGGGAAGGGGAAAATACATAGTCGGATCCCCACTTTTTTATCATAACTCCCTTAAGGAAGGTAGCATCTTGCTTATTTAGAGTACTATTGACTGGTGGGAGGTTATGACCACGTTATTTGCATTAGTACACTAAGTGCTATCAGTCACACAGAAGAAGAACAGCAAGTAGAAGTGGAGAACAGGAATTATTTTTTAAAAAAACAACCCACCACCACAGACCAGTACAGTCTTCTTTCATAATCTTGGCAGGGATAGGAATCCCATTTGTGAAGCTAGGGCAACGTCAAATTAGTTATGAAAACTATAAATCAATATGAAATGGCTATCAGCATCCTCTCCTGCTTTTGTATATGCCCAACATTGAAACTTTTCTAAACGTAATCCCTGTTGTCCTGTTTTCTAGCTGATGTAAGATCTCAGGAATGCCTCTTAGTAATGGAAACTAGAAAATAGTGCATAGAAAAACTTCTGCACATTTTATTTGGAAATATTTACAGCATTTTCTGTTTAGCATAATCAGAAGGTCTAACCCTAAATGGTTAATGTTACCATAATTTAACTGCCACAAATACTTTAAAGTCTGGCATTTTCTTTATTTTCCACTAAATGTCTATTATTTCACGGTTACTGGTGTGCAAATAGAACTTTAAAACATACATATGGCAGCGGGACAGTGAATCAGGTTCAACCACTTTCATTTTCCAAAAACTGAATCCAGATGCTTTGCTGATTTACACAGTTTTTTCTCTTGTTTGTGAGGAACCTGCATAGCTTGAACTATCAAGTTGTCAGTTCACTGAATGCAATATAAGGTGTGGTTTGTAGCCTGGAAAATCAGTACGTTGGCAAGTTGTTTAAATTAATGCCCGGATTTATTTTCTTCTATACTTAACTATGGTATTTCTTCAACCACTCCCTTTTTCCAAAATGGACAGAGTATATTGAGTGGGTAACGTTTCCTATATATAATTATACGCTGAGAGAGAGATACCTTAGCTGGAAAAGTCAGATCCATGTAAGAACTTTCCCAAAGACTGGGTGTGTTTGGTTATGGAGTCTTGGTCCAGTCCCATTTCTTTCCTCCCTTCTCTCCTGCAAGGCACTAACGGTGCTGCACAAACAGGATTTCCATATGGTTCACTCTGAGAACTATAGTGTGTGTTTTTTGCAGATGAGTTTACTGGGTATCGTTCATGTACTTCTGTGGACTGTGGATTCAATGTATGGGAGCGGAGAAAGGGTCAAATTCTTGCTGGCTTTTGTTCCTACTTGCTTAATAGAAAATCTGCAAGCAGAAGAGGATGAACGGTGGAAGTCTGTTACATACAGTGAAGTCCTTGCCACTCCACAAAACTGCCACAGCAAGAGTACTGAAAGGGTTATGAGGACAAGGAGTGTGTTTCACAAGTATGCAGCTTCGGTTTCCTGGCCCAGTGATGAAAATTATGTGCCACATGTGTGCAGCTTACCTGTGCTGTAGGGGGCAGGAGGAGTGAAAACACTTCTGATCAGAATATGGGTGCACAGCAAGAGTGCTGCTTTTGTAGCAGCTGGACCTTTGGATCCAGATCCACCATAACCAAGAACAAGGCCATCCAGTTTGCTTTCTGATGTTTTCATCGTGTCGTTTCAGCTGTCCCAAGTGATGAGGCTTCTGCCACAACCCTTGGCAATCTGTTCATTAGTCTACATTTGTACATGTGGTCTTCAAAATACCTTTGAAGCCCTTGAATCCCAAGGGGTGATTTCAAGTTAGGCCTCCTTGTGTCCAGATGGCTGATATCAATGCACCTCTTTCCGTGGGCTTTGCCTGACTGCTTTGTGCTGTTCTGTCAGCAATCTGTACTTCTTCCAACACAGATACTGCACCAAGACAATTTTTACTAGCACCACTTTTCATTTGGACATCAACACACTGCAAAATACTGTTTTTTTCTAGTTGTGTGCATTTGATTTTTGCATTTTTTTAAAACAGTTTGCATCCTGTACAGACGGTTTGGTTTTTGTGTCTTTTTTGATCTACGTTTTCCATTTTAATAAATGTGAGCAAATAAATAGTTTCAATGGGAGATGATAGGAAGAGATGTGATAGACACAAAGGACAAATTACATGTGATTGCTGTTCCTCTTCTGTAGTGCCATATGGCTGTTGTGTGTGCCACAAAGACAAATATCTACGCTCAAGAGAAAGAAAATATTCAATGGGCCAAGTGGGAACACTATATGGAATGTATTTTGTCATGCTCATGGATGATATAATTCTTGAAGAGCTTTTCTTACACACCACTAAGACCAAATTCCATATTTCTATTTTGGACATGGAGGGGAACATTTTCAGGGAGTTGTGTGGGGTTTTAACTGCCTTTACCACCTTGTCTTTAACAGTAGTCAGTGAACTCAAACCCCACACAGTGATGGGAAAGTTTGTGGGGTCATTGAGGTATTCTTACCACCACAACAAAAAGCCTTAACAATGGTTTTGCTAATTTTATTTATTTGCCTGAGCTGTCCTGTCTCACTCCTGATTGAGCCTTTCCTCTTCCAGACACATGTTTTAGCTTTCCTGGTAGCATCCATTAGTTCCCCATTTGGACTCTCCCCCTATTTGAACATCTGTCATGTGTCCCCTATCAACTTCCAATGCTTCCTGTGGACACACAATTAAGTTCCATTGGCCTTCACTCCTTCTTCAAAAGAAATCTGATGAGGTTCAATAAGGATAAGTGCAGGGTCCTGCACTTAGGACGGAAGAACCCAATGCACAGCTACAGACTAGGGACCGAATGGCTAGGCAGCAGTTCTGCGGAAAAGGACCTAGGGGTGACAGTGGACGAGAAGCTGGATATGAGTCAGCAGTGTGCCCTTGTTGCCAAGAAGGCCAATGGCATTTTGGGATGTATAAGTAGGGGCATAGCGAGCAGATCGAGGGACGTGATCGTTCCCCTCTATTCGACATTGGTGAGGCCTCATCTGGAGTACTGTGTCCAGTTTTGGGCCCCACACTTCAAGAAGGATGTGGATAAATTGGAGAGAGTCCAGCAAAGGGCAACAAAAATGATTAGGGGACTGGAACACATGAGTTATGAGGAGAGGCTGAGGGAGCTGGGATTGTTTAGCCTGCAGAAGAGAAGAATGAGGGGGGATTTGATAGCTGCTTTCAACTACCTGAAAGGGGGTTCCAAAGAGGATGGCTCTAGACTGTTCTCAATGGTAGCAGATGACAGAACGAGGAGTAATGGTCTCAAGTTGCAGTGGGGGAGGTTTAGATTGGATATTAGGAAAAACTTTTTCACTAAGAGGGTGGTGAAACACTGGAATGCGTTACCTAGGGAGGTGGTAGAATCTCCTTCCTTAGAGGTTTTTAAGGTCAGGCTTGACAAAGCCCTGGCTGGGATGATTTAACTGGGAATTGGTCCTGCTTTGAGCAGGGGGTTGGACTAGATGACCTTCTGGGGTCCCTTCCAACCCTGATATTCTATGATTCTATGATTCTTCCTCTGCTTCTTAATATGTTGACCAGCAGTTTTTTTCAGCTTTCTCTGGTGATCCTTGAGCTCCTGCTATATATCTCACCTCTCCTTGCCAATTACCAAACTCCCCCAGCTGATTTGTGACTTGTCCATCCGTTTCCTCTGCTAGTGGATGCAGCTATGATTACCCGAACTTCAAAATGCCTTCTGCGTACCCAAAGGCAAAATAACTTGGTGCTAAACTTGTCAAGGACAAGAGTAGGTTGGTTGTCAGAGCAATTTTATTCTATCTACCAACCTAGGACCTTTCCCTCTCACACTGAGGTCAGTGAAAAGACTGCTTGGGAGTTGGACCAGGCACATAATTCTAGACAGACACATTGGATGCATGAGGCTATGTGCCTACATATTGAATCGTCCTGATGGCATCCAGGAAATCAAGGTGAAGCACAAATACCTTGCGATGGAAGGTACAGTGTAAATGGAAAGCTGAATTATGTTACATTTTAACAGGTTTCAGAGTAACAGCCATGTTAGTCTGTATTCACAAAAAGAAAAGGAGTACTTGTGGCACCTTAGAGACTAACCAATTTATTTGAGCATGAGCTTTCGTGAGCTACAGCTCACTTCATCAGATGCATACAGTATGCATCCGATGAAGTGAGCTGTAGCTCACGAAAGCTCATGCTCAAATAAATTGGTTAGTCTCTAAGGTGCCACAAGTACTCCTTTTCTTGTTACATTTTAAATACTTCATGGATCACACCAGGCTTTAATAATTGAAACAGTATCCAGCATGTTCCTCAATGAGATTTTGTTCTGATGAGAGAGACTTTAATAGAAGGAAAGTTCTGCAGATTTTCATGAAGCTTGAAGTTTGATTTCAAGTCCCGTAGGGCAATGGTTCTCAACCAGGGGCCTTCCACAGGGTACATCAACTCATCTAGATATTTGCCTAGTTTTACAACAGGCTACATAAAAATCACTAGCAAAGTCAGTACAAACTAAAATTTCATACAGACAATGACTTGTTTATACTGCTCTGTACAGTGAAATGTAAGTACAATATTTATACTCCAATTGATTTATTTTATAATTATATGGTAAAAATAAGAAAGTAAGCAATTTTTCAGTAATAGTGTGCTGTGACACTTGTATTTTTATGTCTGATTTTGTAAGCAAGTAGTTTTTAAATGAGGTACATAAGACAATTCAGACTCCTGAAAGGGGTACAGTGGTCTGGAAAGGTTGAGAGGGGACATCATGCTGTTGGATGGTGTCACTAGTGGGTTACATATATCTCTATGTTCTGATGGAGGTGTGGGGGGGAAAGGAAGTGGGTATGCCTGACTATATTATGCCTATCTACAGTGTCAAAGCTATAAGGATACTGAAATATCAGCGTCAAATACCACAGCTGGTCATTTCTATATTTGTAATGCTTACCTCCTATTCACAATAACTTTTCAGTTGTGTAGCTAAAGTTTAAATAAGACTCATGTTTAAAAAACAACAGCAAAAAGCCACTTTTATGTGCTAGGTGCATAAGGTTTTCTACTGCACTAAGGCCCTAGTAGTTTTCACAGAACACCAGCATCAATTGCAGACAGTTTTCTGTAGCTCCAGGAACTTGAGTTCCTTAAGAGAGGGGAACGTTTGCTGCTTCTCTCCCCCAGAGATCTCCAGACTCCCCTCTGCTGTGAAGCTTAGGAATTTCTCCAGGAAAAGGTTTTCTGGAGAGGGGGAAGCTGCATTGAGTTCCTGGGTTCTGCTGTAGAGGGGAGGCTGCTATTGTAGAGTAGTTCTTTAGAGTTTCTTTTTTATACAAGCAAGCCCACTTCAGCTGAGCCAGGATGGGACTTTGACACCCGTTTTTACACACCTCACTTTGTAAGTGCAAAAGTTTGAAGTAGATATGTTTTGCGGCTGAAGCACACACCTTCCTCAGGTAAAAGCTAGGTTAAAACAGAAAACTTGAAGGAGCTCAAGGGGGTCAAGGGTTGCCTCTTTGCTTCTTAGTGACCTTGAGAATGGATAAGTTCACCCTTGGTACCTGGACTACCTGGCTGTCTCCCCTAGCTCATACTACCCTGCATGGTTTCTAGCTCTAGGGACACGGGGTGCTGCAGAATAATCCGCAATGGAGGGACAGACAAGGAAGCTGGAGCTAGGCAGCCCAGGGACCCTGTAGTCTACAACTGTAGAACTTCAGGGGAGCTCAGCTGAGGAAGGGGCCCTCCATCTCCCAGTGGCCTGAGGATCTGCTAAGGTTTCCAGAGGCCCTGGCTACAGACCTTTGGAAGTCTGCAGGAGACTCCAAGTGCTGCCTTGTGGGGTTGAAATACTTATAATTTCATCCCTAATAAAGACATTGGAACCATGCTTTAACTGAAGAACTCAGCATAATCTTAACTATGTAGGGCCTCCAATGGGGCTCCGTGGTGATCTCTAACCACTAGTCCTTCCCTCCCAGAATGACTTCTAACATTCAAAGCCCTGGAGCATCTTCAAACAGACACCCTTTTTTGTTGTTAATCAACCTATCAGATAAATGTTCCCTTCTTTCCTCCTAAGCATAGATGTTCCTTCCTCCCTTCCCTCTTGCTCTGCCCTCCCCCCAAAACAAAGTAATGGCGGACTTAATCCCAGGATGGGCAATATTCAGTCTTGCACTGGGAGCTAGTTTAAGGGCCAGAATCTTTTGGGCTGAGGGTTAGATCCTGGCTGTTTTATCTCACTGGAAAGAGGAGATTTTTGCAGTTTTTCTCCAGGGGGTACACCCAGCACTTGTTTCTGGCCCCAAAAGTCCAGGAGATTTTAGACTTTAAAAACTGTGCCACTATTATATGTAGAAAGTTATTTTAGGTCATTTCTCTAATGCACAAGATACCTGTATGGACCCTATCATCATAGTATTGAGTGTCTTCCAAGTATGTTCAAGTAGAAATAACAATAACTCTCTTTCTTCCCTCCCAGCCTGTAATAAGAGAACTAGTTTGATTCATTTTTATTAGGTTTGGTTTCATTTTCAGTGTGTTCTTGTATATACCTTTGTATATGAATTGTACTCACAAAGAACTTATCGAAGGGAAGTTAAAGGAATGAGTTCAGTTATGGAAGTGTTGACACTCACAGTGATTAACTCTTGCAGGATTCAGTTTTGCAAGTTATATGATGTGCAAAAGACACCAGACAGTGTTCGTAAACGTTTGTTGGAGTTTGTTTGGTGTGACCCACATAATTCACTTATCACTTTGCCACTTGTGAGTTGGTAAAACCTTTATACCACACCATTGTGTATTATGTTAATACATTGCCAGTTTTAAAATCAAGATTGGATGTTTTTCTAAAAGATAAACTTGAGTTCAAACAGGAATTATTTTGGGGAAGTTCTGTGGCCTGTATCAAAAAGGTCAGCTTTGATGATCACAGTGGTCCTTCTGGCCTTGGAATCGATGAATATAAGTAGATAGTAACAAAATACAGTTTTGCTTGGCTTGTAGAGCAGTTAACACTGCAGTCATTAGAAATGCAACAGTTATTATTACAGACTAATGCTATTATTTAGGATAAGATTCCCAGGCCGTTCTAAATATTCGTATTTATTTATGTCAAAATTTTATGCCAGTTATCTGCTTGTTAATAACAACTAAGAATACTTAGCATAGTACTTTTTGTTTTAAAAGTGCTTTACAAACATTAACTAATCATCTCGATACCCTTTTTAGGCATCTAATATTGAGTTTAACAAAGTCCCTTTTTTATCTTACCACGGGACCACGGCAAAGAACTTAAGCACCTGCTAAGCTTTAAGTTCATGAGTAATCTCTTTGAAGTAGATGAGGACTACTCAGGCGCTTAAAGTTAAGCAGATGCTTAAGTACTTTGCCTAACTGGGTCTTAAGGGCACATTCCAACTCCCATTAAAATCAATAGAAAGACTCCCATTGACTTTCATAGAGGTTAGACTAGGTAGTTATGAGCTCTCCAGAAAGAAAGCAAAGCATGCTTTATAGCAGTGGTTCTCAGCCGGTTACCTATCATTGTGGACTGCATATGCAGCTCTATGGGTGTTATGTGGGCCACATCCACACAATATATATATACTACCCGTATGGCCCGGAGGATGTCACATAGGCTGCAGCTGTGTGCTGATTAGGCTGTGGGTTGAGATCCACTGCTTTATAGCAATCCTTGCTGTTAAACTGCATATCTAAAGTGAGACTTGAATAATGCTTGGTCCAGTGTGCTGTGTACTTATAACAGTACCCCTGTGCACCACAGAAAGGTGTATGCCTGTAAAATAAGATTGGAGTTTTTTCACCGAACAGATTTTAAACATATTTTTTGTTTTCTGTATTTTAAATATTTTATATTTTTAAAATCTGTTCAGTGAAAAAACTCCAATCTCATTTTTTTGTAAATTTGCTGGACTTGATGGTGCTGTCCTTGTGCAGAACAAATCCCCATCCAAGACTATGGGTGTCTGGCCTGAACCACTGTGATTCCATGGCATCTGGTGGGAATTTTGGTCTTTTTATTCTTTAACTTTCCATTTAAATACACAACTTCCATCCGAAGATTCCCAGAAGCTTTGCAAATACTAATGAATTTATCCTCACAACACTGATCTGCACAGTGACTCATAGCTATATAGTGCTACAGAGGCAGCATACTTAGAACACTGGCCTTGGACTTAGATTCAATTCAGAGCTCTGTCACGGATTTCCTCTGTTGCCTTTGTCTCCCTTGCCTCAGTTTCTCACTTGTGCAATGGGGATAATACCTCACATGGGTGTTGTGAGGATAAATACAGTCAAAAGTTTGAGGTGCTCAGATGCTACTGTAAAGGGGACCATATACATACAATAGATGGATCAATATTATTGTCCTTGTGTTATAGATGGGGAACTGAGATGCAGAGAGGCTAACATGACTTGCGCAGTCATGTTAAAAGTCTGCCAGATCCAGGAAATGAATCCAGATTTACAGGATCTCCATGGAGTGGTTTGGTTTGAGGTTTGGGTCAGTTATTTTTTCTATTCCCGGTCAACAAAAACAACAACAAAACAAACAACAACAAGAATTCTCAGCCAATAAATAAAATATACAACAGAAGTAAAGAGAACAATGGCTAAATGTTGATTAATCATCGAAAATCACAATTGCTTCCAAAGTTGGGACACAAATGAAATTCATGCTACTTTTAATACAGGGCCATAAGTGCTACAATCAATAACTGAGGGACCGTGGATTCAGACTAGCATTCATGTAAATATACTCAAACCCTAACAAATTGATTTTTAGCAAATGAAATCCCTGATCAAAATTGACAGAGCGCAAAGGATTTATGCTATCAGTTAATTTACTTTATAAGAGGAACTGAATACATGGGCAAATGTGGTTGGCAGTGAGGATGCTAAGCTACACAGGTGTCCTGAACCCACTGCACATCTATATTCACACAACTACTCCCATTGATTCAAGTGAAAATACATGGCTGAGTAGGGGCTACTTGCATGAGAAAGGGGGTGCAGGATTGGGCCCATAGGCATAGCGAGAACATCTGGAAACTGGGAGGGAAAGCAGAGCGGGAGTTCATGGGCACATATATCTGTTAATTAGGCAAGTCACAGTGGTTATGGTGACCCATTAAGATGGCATGGGATGTCAAGGAAGAACAGTGTTATGATTAAGGTATGGGTCTGGGAACGAGGAATGGATGGATGTTTTCTTCTTTCCATTATTTTTCATTGTTGAACACCCTCTACACTTCCTAATTTCAGCCAAAAGCAGATGAGCCAAAAGGTCACAGTGAAGGCTGTCCTCAGAGATATCTGGACCAACTGGAGTAGGGATCTCCAGGATTGCTAGCCCAGTTTTGTGAATGCAAATGGCGCTGCTAAAGAGCCAAATTTCATCTCTGGTGTGAACCCATTGAAATACAGTTGACTTACACACCAAGAATAAATTTGGCCCCTTAATTTTGGGTGCTTATCTAAATCAGATCTCTGAACCCTATTGCTGTTGATCCCTTGGATTGTTGTTGTTGCAAGCTATCGGTTTGAACATGGAGCCTTGTTCCATATACTGTACATAGAGCAGCATGTTTGACTTCTTTAAGTAATGAAAAACTGCAGCATGGCACAGATTAAATCCATTCAAGACAACCAAGAAAAGGGGCGTATGTGCAAGTCAATGAGAGGGGGAAAAAAAACCCTGACATATACAAGCCCTTTAGTGTGCACAGCATACGATTTTTTGGCTGGCACTCACATGATTTTATTCAAGGGCTGGGAAAGAACTATGATTAGTTAAAAGCTTCGGCAAAGTCTGGAGGGAGTGCTCTAAAGAGTTTGGAGCTGCACAGAGGTGACTGTAACTCCTCTAGCAATTTCAGACTATTATTCTGTAGCTCAGGACAAAAGCCTTTTCTTTCCCTCCGTGTTCAAAGAGACATTTGTCTTGAGATGTTGCAGCTGTGGGCTATGGGATTGCTTGTTTGAAGATACTCCTTCGTAGACGAGAGGAGAGTCAACGCACTGAAAGTGGTAGTATTTTATCCTGTGTGGGGTTCCCCCCCCCCTCCCTCCTTCCCTCCCTCCCTCTGCTACCATGTGCGGTTTTTAATAAGAAGAAGAATGTGGAGGCAACATTTTCCAGGCAAGGGGAAATTTCCTGTTTCTTTTCTGTTTGTTTAATAAAGTGTGTAGTTGACTGTAAAACTGTAGCTACTTTGTTGTGAATGAGTAATTCAATAGATTGTCGGGCTTGCTTCTTTATACACTTTTATATACTGCAAGTGAACATGTTTAAAGCTTTTTTTTTTTAATAGCTGCGTGGCGTAGGCAACTGAGATTAATAAGTATTAGGCAAATGGCTTCTGCTTTTGTTTCTGCGAGATAGTACCAGCCGACTTGCGGTCACACAAAGACTGCCATTTAGCAGGGAGCACTCCCTAATTCTCTTGGCAGGGGTGCCACTGGAATCGGATACAAGTGGGTGGCAAAGGGGAGGAGCTGCAAAAGAAGACAAGCAGGCTTTGTGTATTAAAAATGAAACAAAAGCACTTTATACACTGAGCTGGGTGCAACAAGCTGTGCTGCTTGTGAATCAGGGTGGAGTTTGAGTTCTCAGTGTTACAGGGAAAGGGCTTTTTTCTTTCTCCTCCCTTCCTTAAAAAACTGTCCACTGAAATGCTGGAAGAAGTCCAAAAAAACAGAGAATGCCCAAAAATATATATAATGAACAATACTTGGTCAACTTTGCAAGCTTTATTATGATTTATCTTCACATCAGAAAACTTCAAACGAGTGGAAAGCTTTTAAATTGTATACATACATTTTTATAATATATTTCCTTGCTGATAAAGAGCAGTAATCTCACTAGAAGAAAAAGAGACATTCTGTGTCCTCCATCTCTGTCATAGCTCCCTCTTATTTGTAGCTACATGCCCATGAACTGAGACAAAACTGTGCATTTTTTACACTGGTGATGACTCCTTGTTTTATGTGCTTAATAACTCTTCGTAGATTAGCTCTGTGCTTTATATTATTTTATATGCTGCATTTCCCTTCCCCGTGTTCCCAACACTTACGTGATAGAGAAGTGTGCTGCAGAATTAAAGGTTTAAGGCCCGTGATTTAAACCTTGAATGGGAATTTTTAGTGGGGGAATTTTTTAATTACTTTCTGATTTTTTTTTGGCTTATCAGATTCTTAATGAAGCAGTCATATGTGTCAAATGTGTTGCATAAGTTAAAAGAAGTAGAAAAAATATATGAAGTTAGAGTCCATAAATTTGATTTTTCTGTGTCCCAGCAGTTTGATTTGAGTTTGTGTATAAAATATATGCTTAATAGATCTGTAAAGTTTATATACAGAGTCATAGAGCTACAACTAGATAGATACAAAGAATGAACCAGCCAAGGAAAATATATTGCACTGTATGATTTAACTTGCAAACCTGTCAATGGTTTTTATTAAAATGTAATTACTGTACATTATGCACTTCATCTCATATTGATCTGCTTCAAAACTTCCTTTCCCTGTCAAATTGAAGTAAATTACTTCATTGTAGTAAGAGAAAATGAGAGCCATTCTTCTAAATATTTAGCACAATTTCCAGCTCGCATTCATCCTTGGCAAGTGTATTTTTGTCTGTAGACTAGCTTGACATGTCTAAGGAGCCTATGTCATCACACACAATTACATCTGTAATCCCAAGCAAAGACACAGATGTCATGTTCAAAAAAAAAAAATCTTGTGTCCTAAAAGTCACTTATGTAATGATAGGATGAAAAACTGAAACCCGCCTCCCCTATCACCCCCCAACTGTTTTAAGTGTCCAAGTTTCAGATAGCCACTGGTTTTGTCTTACTTGTTTCATTATTTGAGAAAAATAATTTCCAATCTCGTCTTATCTACATCACTGTTTGTAAATAGTTTGTACCCTGCATAGGCAGCAAGCTCTGATTACGTTTGGCTGAGAAACACATTGGCCAGCTCATGGTGTAAATCCCAGTGACTACTAAAGCCATTGTCCTGGTGGTGATGTAACTATTTTCACTGTGCCATTTGCCTGTGTAGCATATTCTTTCTTTGCCAATAACAATATGAAACTGTCATTATGTGATGGTCTAGGCTTCGTTACACCTTAGTAATGTTTTAGTCAATGTTGCAATTAAGCTGCATGTTAAATAGGAAAGGTGATGAACCTAGCTGAAGAATAATGCTTCACTTATGGATGGTAAGCATTTGAGATTTATACATGTTTTATTCTTGTTTATCTGCTTATGGCAAGCTTCTTTCACTTATCCAAATCATCTCAGCTCTGTACCATCCAAAATGACACAGTTGCACTTCCATCTGGATAAAATACTGCAAGCATGATGTATTACTTCCAGTAAGTGCAAATAGAAATCTCAATAGAAAAAAGGCATCATGTTTAGAAAAACGTTCATGTTAAATTTTGGAAATATTTCATCAGAACTTCTGTTTGTTTTGGGTTTTATCTTTTTAATCCCAGTCAATAAAACAATATCTGAGAACCATTAAACATTTCTGCTAAATTTGCCTGTGCCCAGGGTTTATTTTTCCCCCTCTAAAACAAGTATAACTAGTTTTTAACCAGTATTCAATACAGACCAGTGTAGATTCCTCCCTGAGGTAAGTGAGTTGGCTTCAATAGAGTTCTGCAAGGCATGATTTTGGCTCATTGTGTTTCAGTCTGTCTTTCACACATTATTTGATGTAGGTCTTGCTCATGTTGTTCACCTGATGGCAATCTGGATAACAGTGCACATTTAATTTTTCCATTTTTTTAAAATCAGCATGGTGGTGTTCTCATTAGTTTCCTTCCCTCGTTGTCATTTTTGTGGCTTGAGGGTTACACTGACACCACTTTTGGCCTCTTCCACAGCAGGATATTGCAGTGTTGACCATTATCCGGGAAACCAGACTGCTACCACAGTACTGCAAGTGAGAGATCTTAGTTCCATTCAGTAAATGATCCTCCCTTTTCTGGTTCTTTTTTTTTATCTGCTTTTTGAATAGCTGTAGAGGCACAGACTATAGCATTTGTTCTGTAATGCTCTTTGTTTAGGTATTTATGACTTTCCCTGTGACCCCCCTTAACTAGTCACAGGTCTCCACTTTAGAAAGGAATGGGAAATGTAATCTGATTTTTCACCCTTAAAATAACTCCATTGACTTCTCCAGCGCTTGTCCAAATAATCATCACAAACTATTACTGTAATAACTAGTAAATTAATATGTTTGGAGCTTAATGTAGCAGGGAGATGACTATCAGATCTAGATGTAGTGAAGACATTACTTTCCATCACCACCTGAATAATATAGTCGAGTACCGAGGTAGAACAGATGTGTTCTGAACCTAGACAGAAAAAGAAAATCGAAAAAGATTCTGCAGGGTTCCTCTATCAGACAGACATGTCTTAGGGCCAACATTTTTAAAAGTGGCCTCTAATATTTTTGAGGGCCAAAATTAGAACACATTGGGCCTGCGTTTTCAGAAGGGCTGAACACCCACAACTCAAGGGTAACAGGAGCAATGGGTATTTACAACTTCTGAAAATCAGGCCTAAGGTTGCTTAAGTTAAATACCCAGAATTAACTGCCATCTTTGAAAATTTGAGCCCAGAACACTTAATGGCGTCGGTCAAAGATCCAAAGTATTATGCACTCCAGATACTGATTCATTAAAAAAAGTTACTCTTTCATCCAGTGACTTCCAAGCACTTTACAAGTGTTAAACCTCAGACCCCTGTGACATAGGTAAATAGGATAGCCAGGGCTCTATGAAATATTCACAATGAAATTTGAAAAATCTCAGTATTTGAGGGCTTAGCATTGTATACCATTTTTGCTTGGAAAAGGGACCCAATTCCGAATGATTGTTTTTAACAAAATTCAAAATTTCCAAGCAAAAACCTCCGTTTTTGAAATTTCATCCCAGTATACATGGGGGGTTCTCTTGCATAAAAACCATGAACTCTTGCATGTTTTGGTGCCAGTCCTCCATTTTACAAAGATATCACACAAACTTAATTTAGGGCACTTAAGCACAGGTATACTGAGACTACTCTCATGCATAAAGGCAACACATGCACACATGTTTGAAGGAGATGGGCTTTACTGGACTGTGAAATTGCCTGGAATTATACCGTGAAAATATTTTTGCAACATGTTATAAAAAAACCCAACCAATTAAACACTGTCACAGAACCCTAATTATATCACCATTCTACGTACTGATAAACTGAGACCTACTATTTTTTAAGTGACTTATCCAAAAATGAAACAGTCATTGGCAGAGCTAGGCATAGCACACAGGAGTCCTGGTTCCTGGTCCCCATTTGGCACAGTCGCTTGTCGGTTAACCTCAGCTTAAAAAGAGAAGAGGCTGAGAACATGTAGTTGTAGAAAACGCAGCTCAGTTTAACAGACACACAATTACATCTTGAGTGCAAAATAAACGTGTGGGAAAACTTCTTGTAAGTGGATCCATGTAAGAATAACAAAAACCCTCTGAGCTGGTTCCTGGCTGCTGTCACTCCCAGCTCTGGTTGCACGTGCTCAGGAAGGTGTCCTGAAGATTTCCCACAGCAGCTGGGGTGGGGGAGTTTAAGCTACAGTCCCCATATGTGCACACAGATTCCCCTCACCTGCTCCAAATGCCAGTTTACAGTGCAGAGACAGAAGAGCAACAGTTACTCTGACTTATAATATTTGCTACTGATTTCATGAACTAAGATGTGTGTGTTTAGGGCATGTCCCCCACTTAACCCTAATGATACACATTTGTACAACAAAAGAGATTCCTGTTCTATTTCTATTACAGAACTGTTTGATCTGTTTCTCTTGATTGGCTCTTCCCTTCCTTTTCCTTTTGGGATAAACACCTGTTTGCTTATGGAATGATTGTTGCCCAGAGTCTATTTTCTGAGGTAATAGGAATGCTAGAGTCTTTCCTCCAAAACCACAGTTTTAAAGGCCTATACAAACATAGAGAGTGAAATTCTGGCCCCATTGAAGTAAGGGCTTCAGTGGGGCTGGGATTTCAGTGTTGAATAAATTTGTTTGCACACACTCAAGAAAACAAAACTGGTGAGTCTGTCTTGTTTGTTAACATATATAGTACTTGAAATGTAAGGATATCCTAGCAAAACCTAATTCTAGGGCCATATTCTGCTTTCACTTACACCTGTGTTGATCAGGAGTAACTGCATTGGAGTTAATGGAGTGGCACCCAAAAAAAAAAAAAAGTGTGAGATCAAAGTCAGGAGCCCTGTGGTAATAGTAGTTGGAGTTGGAAAATGCATGGTAGATCAAGAGTCTACCCTCTGAGTAGGGCACGTTTGTATTTCCCTAATAGAGAATGTATCGATGGTCAACTGATACTCTGCTGAGTCTCCCAGGATTCTGTTCCTCCATCCAAACTGCTTCCTAAAGCTTCAAATACAGTAAACTTGTGTGGTATGCAGCCACTTCCCACTTGACACAGAAACCAAGTTCAGATAATACTCAGATAGGAGCAACTATAGACTGAGAAGTGTTTTAAGTCCTGCTTATGTAACGGGAAAACTCCTTTTGATTGCAGGTATTCGCCCACAAATAATGAATGGCCCTATGCATCCTCGTCCTTTGGTGGCTTTGTTAGATGGAAGGGACTGTACAGTGGAGATGCCAATTTTGAAAGACTTGGCTACTGTTGCATTCTGTGATGCACAATCAACTCAGGAGATTCACGAGAAGGTAAATTTAACTTCTGTAACTTCATTGAGATTT
This sequence comes from Lepidochelys kempii, assembly GCF_965140285.1. Taxonomy (NCBI): domain Eukaryota; kingdom Metazoa; phylum Chordata; order Testudines; family Cheloniidae; genus Lepidochelys; species Lepidochelys kempii. The sequence continues at coordinate 104,175,312 of NC_136386.1, forward strand.
TTTTTGAAGGGGAAAAAGATGCTTGTCCACTTTAATACCATATTTATTTTCCTGTTTGGAAGCTGCATTTTAGTGTGATAAACTGATCATACTTCTAAAAATATCTGTGGCTTAATATTCAGTAGAACTGGCTGGAAATCAGGATGTAATTTTCATGGACATTTCAGAAGGGTTTTGTTTGGCTTTTTTGCATCAAAATTTTTGATTTAAAAAATGCCCTCAACATTTCTAATTTCGAAGTTTTTCAGACAACTCTCACATTCAGTGTGAGGTCCTACGCTCAATTGAGTGGCATCGGTCTGTCTGTTTGGATGCAAACTTTTGAATGTTGCACCCAATCAATTCCAAAATTTCAGGGAAAATTCTAGGTGTCAGTGGGCAGAACTCTGTTGATTTTGGAGAAAATCAGTCAACTGGAAGAGGGAAATGGGGGACCCAAGGAGCCTCTGGAATCTGGTTAGCACATACATCAGCTTCAACCAAGTCTATAATTGTCTCTGTATCAAAGAACTGATTATTGACAGCCATTAACACTTTGCAGCCTAATAGCACCCCTCATTTCAGCTTGGCCCATCCTCCCAATAGAGTTTAAAATGTTGACACCCTGAATGATTTACCTCCCTAGACTGAAAGGAAAAAAAATAACGGAGATGGGGGAAGGAGGGCACACACAGAGCCTCTGGCATGGGGGGAAATGGGTGATCCCAGTATGGGAGAATTGGTGGACCTCAGAATGGGAGAGACAGAGAGTTCTCACTGAGGGGTGGGGGAGTTGCAGGGAGTCCCTGAAATAGAGGGGTAGGGAAGGTGGCACCCAGGGAGCTTGTGGGGGAGAAGAAAGGGATGCAATGACCTTCTGAGGTGTGCAGTGAGCTCAGCCTAAAGAAGGAACCGTGTGTGATCCTCTAGTGTAGTAAATACTTGTATAATACCAAAGGAGCACATAGAAAAGCACGTAGAAATGCTCACCAGTTACATTTCTTCCTGTATAACTGGACTTTTCCCTAAGCTTGTACCAGTGTATAAGATCTCCTCGAAGTCAACAGGGCATGAATTGCCTACAGAGTTCTGGTGCAGAGTCTCCTCTAAGGATGAAGCATCTCACAAATACTGGACCTTACCTGAGTATGTGCCCTCAACTCCTGTTAACTGTGCCACAGTCACGGGTGCACAGCACCACGAGCTCAGCACCTTGCAGGGGCAGGCCCATTGGTTCCATTGTACACTACTGTAACGGTTGTTGCCAGTTTTTCCCCATTTAAATTACTAGGATTTTCTGACGTCCTTTTGTTGTGTTTCAGGTATTAAATGAAGCCGTTGGGGCAATGATGTACCACACTATCACCCTCACCCGAGAAGATCTAGAGAAGTTCAAGGCCTTAAGGGTCATCGTTCGAATAGGTAGTGGATATGACAACATCGATATCAAAGCTGCAGGGGAGCTCGGTACGTGTCCATTCCATGCCAGTGACCCCTCTGCCATTTGTTTGTTTCTCTTTAAATCAGCCCAGGTGACATTGTTTCTTGCCTGCATTCGATCAATGTGGCACGGCAGACCAAATTTTCAAGTGGGTTTTGACTCAGTCCCTAAAATTGTGGGTGCAGTTTTGTGTGTTTTAAGATGTTGCATGCAAAAGAACATGACTGTGAAATGCACAAAAGTGTGGACAATTGTAATTTTAGAAACTGCTTTTTAAAACTTGCCCAGTTAGAAATATATATATCCACCCACAGCACAAAAAAATGAGATTGATGTATGTTTCAGATGGTTTTATTAGTTCTGTGGGGTGTTTTTCTTATTCTTGTTAGTATTTATTTTTCCATCATGTTTAATTTGTATCTGCATAATCAAATAGAAACTACCATCTACAGTTGCAGGCACTTTTTTTGCAATCACGATAACTCGTGTCCTTAAATTTAATTGCATTTGTACACCAGTTGAATAGTTATGGGTCTACCCAAGTTGCATGCAAATGCAGATTGCTTGTGGAACTCTGGGGATTTGCACATACAAATAACTAAGTGAGCTAAATTGCATCTACAATTCTAGTCGCTGTGTTGAGACCCCTTTTGATAATTTGATCCAAAGAATGCAATCCATCAAGAAGTACCATGACAGCATTGCTCAAGATTGCTTGTGTTAAAGATTTTCTCTCAGGAAAATAAGAACAACAGACATTTAGACCCTTAGATAATTCCGGTGAAATAGTTTCAAATAGTCATTCCTAAAAAGCAGATACTAGCATAGTGAAGTATTTTTCAGCTAGAGGAGCAGTGTCTTCTTAGTGTGACAGATTATTCTCTATTTGTAACTCTTACTATTGTCATCCATGCTATCCAGGTTCAAAGGCCTTCAGCATTTAAAAAAAGCTGAACAAAGTACACAAACATAGCTGCATAATCCTCCCTTTTAAACATTGCAAATTGGGTGGCCAAATGATGGGATTTGAAGTGGAAGATGTAATTTCTACCTACAAATGTAGCCGGAAGTTTAATTGGCACCATTATCTAGAAGGGAATTTTTTTAAAAACTAAGGAGAGATCTTTAACTCTGTATAGCTGATACATGACAGGTGGCTAAACATAGTGACGAGTCATGCGGTATCCACCCTCTGAACACAAGTGGCTCAGTTCTGATTTCAGACATACAGGCTCATTTAACGCATACACTCTCCTTCTGAGCTATCTCCTACTTGGAATAATTACCGTAATAGCAACGAAATTCAACCTTTACACCGAATTGTTAATTCATTTTAAATTGTGGAATTGAAACAGAATCCCTGTGTTACCTAACAGCATTCCAGATGAACACCCTGTGCTACAGAAAGTTCAGAGCTACCTCTCCCCAGCTTCTTTGCTGTTCCTGATGATTATGAGAAGCAGAAATTAATAACAACAATAGGGTTGTACAGTCTAATAGGAAGAGCCCTCTTGTGATGGAGCTGCTTTTGTTTTACTTTAGGGTGGCTGCAATCCCTGTAGTCTCACACCTGCGTTGTAACAGTTTCTGGGATTTGTAAAATAATGTCAGTGGCTATATATTTGAAAAGACTTATTTTTTTTTCTCCCCCACTTGTTCCTGTCTGTTGCCTCGGTATGGATAACAATTCTGTTTTTCTGTCTGATCACAGGTTTTTCATATCAGTACTTTTTTTACATTAACAAAAGCTTTTTTTATCATTCTATTGGAGACAGGAAAATGACATTTTAAAATGTTCTCACAGCTCTACTGAGAAATTAACTTTATTTTTTCATGTCCCCATAGAGATGCACTGTATATAAAAGCAAAGGCAGCATTCACCCGTGGATCTGGGCAGTGCTTTGACTCAAAACTTTGTATACTTTTGCATAACAGATGTGCAGCAGTTCTGACAGATTGGAACAGAGCAAATATCCCTAAGGAAAAGAGCTTCTGTAATGGTCAAACCATTTACTATTCATTGCTATTAGTTATAAACCAAAGCTACAGCTGCTAATGTCTCCTTGCCAGCTTCTACTCTTGTGACAGGGATAAATATCTTTGGTTAAACAGATACATGATAGGTCCTCTGCAGTTTGTAGATCTTATGTAGTTAACTTCTGAAACTTCAGAATCACGTATAGATGTTTTCATGATGCCCTGTGCTCTGAAGAGGAAATCTCCCTGAATCCACTCGTGTAGAAATATTAACAATCATGCCAGCCAGCCTTGACACTACAGGCTAATCATGTACTCCATATCAAGAAGTTTTTGAGGAAAGAATATAAGCCAAAGTAGATGATCATGGCTATAAATCTAATTCTCACCTCCCTTTCAGATACTTTAGCAATAACTGTTCACAATATTCATGTTAGATTTTAATTAGAATTGTCCAGGATGACACTGATTTTGCAAACCAAGATAGTCTTCATCACACACCTAACGGCCTAATTATTTGTGTTATGTGTTTATAGACTGTGAACGGAGTCCCAGGGCGGGCCTCACTGAGATTGCTCAGTTAGGGCAAACTGCAAAGAATGACGCAGACAATCCCCAAAACTGGTGGTTATTCTAATACTTAGATTCACCAAGCCAGCAATGAAACAACTTCTACAATACCTTCCTGGGTACCCAGAAGCCAGAAACACAGTTCTCTTGAAGCAGCCCAGCCATGAGCTCCCACCCAGATAGCCAAGTCAAATATGATGAGGATTACTGAAAATCTTGTTCATCATATAAAAACTTCTACCAATCCCAAAGGATCAGAGACATTACCCACCAGGTTAATGAATATTGCAGATCTTACCCAAATATACTCGTACAGCTGATTCATATTAACTAAACTAAGATTTATTTAAAAAGAAGAGAGAGTGAGTATAGATTAAAAGATCATTATACATACAGACTTGAGTAAAATTTTAGATCAGTTTTCATAATAGAGATGAGCTTTAGAGTTGCAAAAGTTCTTTCAGAATTAGTTCCATAGGTCACAGTCCAATGTCCAATATTAGGGTGACCCAGACTGGAGCTGGGGACCTTAGTCTTGCAACTCAAACTTCCCCTGATGAAGCTTAAGCAGATCTGAGATAAAAGGATCAAGGTCCAAGAGTTCTTTTTATAGTTCTCAAGCAGGCTATCGATAGCATCTTGACAGCAGGCATTCCTTAGGTGAAGAATAGTCATTTTGAAGTAACCTCCTATTTCCTAAGCATCATAGGTAACAAGCTGCATGGATTAACAATAAGGCAACTGCTCATCTCTTGCCATTTACAGGTAGTTTACTACATACTTCAAAGAGAAATGAAGACAGTGATATTACTACATTCAGTTCATCTAAATGTTAATATCTCCTTTTGATTTTTGAATTAGCAGAATACAGTGATAGACAGGAACTGTTTGGTTACATTGTCAACCTCTAACAATGCATATGTAAACACACAAAAAACACAATCATAATCTACTAATACGTCTCTACAGGTTGAATCTGAGTCATTTATCCTGCTAGTTGTGTAACCCTTTCTGGCCCTGTGTCACATAGTCATTTTTATGGAGACATTTTCCCTATATTTCACCTTCTTTTTTTTTTTTTTTTTTTTTTTAACTCCTAATGTCAGGAAATTATTCTATAAAAATGTCTCTCAAGCCCCTTGCCATAACTGGTTGGACTGTGATGAATTAAAATTTCACCTTTGACATTTTTTAAAATGGTCTTCTTCAGCAACATCCATACTAGATGGGGTGATGAAACTTTTCTGAAATCAGTCATGCACACGCTGAATGCAAGCAACATCGGGACATGTCTAACTGTGTTATCCTCAGTGAGGGGTTGTTAAAAGTGTGGTGCATACATTTTACTTCTATCCTGCATTCCCGTGCTGCTGCAACTGAGTAAACAGGCAGTGTGCGAATAATACAGTTTGAAGTCTCTAATGTCTGTGCTGAAATTCCTCCTGTTATGGTAATATTTAGATCTTGATAGCACAGCTTTTGTTCCCTTATTGCAAAGAAGAAAGGGGTTTTCATCCTATCCTACTCCTGAGAAGACTCAACAAATACAGGTACTGGCCTCAGATTCAGAATGATAACTCTTGCCTGCATCATTCCATCTCTCCAAGCTCAAGATTGGTTTATAGCTCTTGACTTGCAGGAAGATCCTTAGATTCACAGTGGGGCCCAACAATTAACAATACAGAGTACAGCCCTTCATACTCTCCACAACACCAAGAATATTCACAAATGCCTGGGGATGGGGGCAGCACACTGAAGGAGAAAGGGACTCCACATCTGTCCGTGCCTAGATGGCAGGCTGATCAGGGGCAAGGTCCAAGCAGGAAACTGCAGCACCCGTAGAGTCCTCTCTCTGTTCTCCAATTTGGACTCCTTGTGAACTATGAAAAAGAGTCCGTAACAGCATTCTGACAGTAGAGTTCATGGGAGCCAAGATCAACTCTGTTGATGAGAGCTCACCTGCTAGGGGGACAAGTTCCTGTCTATTCAGTCAGTGACAAGGGACTTCCAATCGAACCTGGCAGCAATGGTGTGTACATGCCTGGGGCTGCTGAGTCACCTGTCATTGTGCATATAATTGGGGCTGCTTGCAAGACTTCATCTATGGCTCTTACAACTGTGATCTCTATCACATGAACAAGAGAGTCACATTCCCACCCAAGTTCTATAAGAGTCCACTTAATAGCTGAACCTAGAGAACATATGAAAGCGTGTTCCTTTCTTGACCAGGTCCCAGGACAATCTGAATGTCCTGGAGTTCAGGGTCATCCAGTCAGCCTGCATGGCATTCCTGTCTGTTCTCTGGGATCCTATGGTGCAGATCTTACTGGACAACATGTCTGCAGTGCACTACATCAACAAGCATGGAGATGCTGGGTCATTCCCTCTCTGCTAGGAAGCCATTGGACCTGGCGTCATCATGGGGTAATCCCATTGGCTCTTCATCTTCTAGGAATGAGCAACAACCTGGCAGACTTTTTAAGCAGGCACACAATAACCAACCTCGAGTGGTCTCTGCAGGTGTCCGTTGCAGAGCTGATATTTTACCAATGGGGGATGCCACAGAGGACAACACCAAGTGCCTGAACTTCTGCACTAGAGGACACCTGAGCCTGGCCTCCTTACAGGTCTCCAGGTTTCCTATACGTCTTTCCTTTCAGTTCCCCTGATCCCCAGGGTGATATCCAAAATCAGAGGGAAGACGTCCATTCTGATGCTAATAGCTGTCTGTTAGACAAGGCTATTTGGTCTGCCAGACCTCCTGAACTTGTCAATTCAGTCCTGCATCCCTCTAGCAATCTGCCCGGTCATATCATCTCAGAACCACAATCAGATATTGCAGCTAGACCTGCAGCTGTTGCACCCAGTGGCTTGGATGTTGGCTCCTTGAGCACTACTGACAGAGACCATCATCAAGAGGTCCAAGATAGCCTCATACAAAGCATGAAGCCATCTGCCAGGAAGACCTGCTTCTCCATATGGAAACAGGTCTCCATATAGCCTATCCAGCATTCTCTGGGACCAGTTGAAGCTCCAGTACCAAAGATCCTCCATTATGTGTTGCACTTGAAACATTCTGGATTGACTCTTCGTTCTCTCGGAGTTTACGTTGCAGCAGTATTGATGTGTCATGTCAGTACAGTTGTAGCCAATGGTATCCAGATTCCTCAAGGGCCATCTGCATACTTACCCTCCTGTTGGAGACTTGACTCCTGCATGTTGTCTTAACATTGTCCTCCTGTTACTCATGGAGCTATTGTCAGATTATTTAACCATTCTGGCCCAGGACTGGTGTATGTGTGTAAATAAAACCTTACCCTTAAGATGGTCTTTCTGGCCACTATCACATCGGCTTGGATGGAGAAATCAGTGGAGTATTGTCTGGGTATATTCTATGAGTAATTTATTTTATTTACACTCGTACATCAGTCCTGGGACAAGTGTGGTCCAACAGCATGCAGGGCAGTCCCATCTTCCAGGAATCTCAGCCCAACACCAATACCTAGTTCCCAGGGAGCTGCTATGCCTCAAGTATTGACTCTAATCAGAGCCCAAGACAGAGAGCAAACTCTGCTGCATGTCACACAGCTCCCTCTCTCCTGAAGCTGCCTCTGCACACAGCTTTGCAAAACACCAGACTAGCAGCAGTGCATCATGTCTTCCTAAGAGTTAAAACTTGTTCTGATGCCCCCCCACCCCACCCCCCCCAAAAATAAAAGAAACCAGAAGATTGTGTGGCAGCCTCCTGGTGATGCTCTCTATCACAATAACGTTGCATTCTTAACTAGGTTAAAGAGTCATAATATATATTGGCCATATTTGTGTGTTACAGAAATGTTAGTGAGATGTTGCAAGCAGCAACGTGAATTGTTTTACCACTAATGGATACCATTAGCATATAAAATCAAACTGATATTTATGCCTTGCCCGATGAACACAGCTCTTTCAGGTTTGTTGATAGGCTAGTGTTAACATAATTCATCCCTTCAAAATCTCAGTAAAAGTAAAGAAAATGCGTGCTCTTTGGAACAATCATTTTGAATTAGACACTTGGCAAAGTGTTTATCTACAAAAATATGTTCATTTGGCTGTGGGCTGTTGACATGTTGCTCACAGTTTGACTATAGTTTGCGTAGCTCCTTGGTGTTTTCTTTTAAAAATAAACAAAAGCTGTACAGTTATTTACATTTGAAGACTTTAACTTCATATTACATCCTATGGGGCTGTACCCTACCCCTCCTTCATCTCCATCTCCTCCTTACCATGCACATTACACAGTGCGTGTAACACCTCTCAGCATTAATTAGAATTACACATCCACTGAGAGCAATAGACATATAAATGCCTTAGGGCCTGATCCAGAACTCACTGAAGTCGGGGGAAGGACTCTTATTGACTTCAGTGGGCTTGGATCAGACCTTTACAAGGTTTACAGTGCAAACATTTACTCTCAAGGGAAATCTGCACCAAAAATTCTGCAAATTTCATTTATCAATAAATAAATGTGGAGGCTGACACAGCACAAAGGCCAGGCCTATCTCAGAAACACTCCAGGGCCCTGCTTTTCTGCACCAGGTGAAGGCAAGCAGGCTCAGTCCAGTAGGACCCAAGTGTGGAGGGGCTCAGTGTGGGGGGATCCAGGTGTGGGGCGAGAGGATTCTGTGTGGGACAATCTGGGTGTGGACGGCGCAGTGAGGGGTCCAGGTTTGCTGGATGCCCAGGGGCCTGTCGGGGGTTTCTGGTTTCAGGGCAGTGGGTCTCTGCAGGGAGGTTCAGATGGAGGTAGTTGGGGTTCTACAGGGAGCATGGGAAGGATAGGGATAGCAGGGGGTCTGGATGTGGGGTCTCAGCAGGGGCGTCCAGGTGCAGCTGGTTGGGGCTCATTGGGGTGGGAGTCTGGGAGTGAGGGACTTGTAGGGTAGTCCAGGTGCAGAGGGGGATGGGGTGGGGGATTGAGTGTGGGGGGCTTGTAAGGGGTGAGACTTGGCAGAGGGGGTCCAGGTGTGGGGGGCAATGGGATGCAGGGGGTGAGGCTCAGTGGGGTGGGAGACTGGGGGGTGTCTGGATGCACAGGGATTTGGTGGATGGGGGAACAGCTCCCTGTACAGCGACCCCTCCCCCTGTGGCTGAGAAGCAATGGGGGCAGGAAGCAGGAGGGTGGGGGGAGATGTGGAGCTTCGTGCAGTTGGGGGGCTTCTGGGGGTGGGTCTGGCAGGAAAGAGCAAGTCCCATCCTCCCTCGCCCCCAGCCCAGCCGGGACTAGCAGCTGAGCGTGTGCAAAGTAGGAGACACTGGTTGGGGCATTCCCAGGCCCCCCCAGTGCACCCCCACAGTGACTTACCTCTCCCCTAGCAAACTCGATGGTACAGTTTAGCATTTTTAATACAAAAATATGCAGCATGTTGAAAGTACGGGAGTAGAGTAAAATAACATGCCTGCGGGGGGTGCCGTATCAGTTGCTTGTTCCTGTGTATATTTAATTGAATGCAGAATTCCCCACCTGCTCGACTAGTCCTAGAGCATCCCAGCCCCTTGAGAGCAGGACTGAGCTCACAATTGTAGGTCTTGCTGAGTTGGCTTATTCAGCAGTGTCCGCTCTAATGGGTGTCCTGATCAACTGATCCCGGCAAGCGCCCGTTCCTCTGCCTGCACCTTAACAAAGAGGTTAGAGCGCTGTGAGAACTTGGCAAGCCCTGCACCTAGCCTCACCTCCTGCTCCATGCTGACAGGGCTGCAGCCTGCACCAGAGCCTGCTCAGGGCTGCTGCTGCATCAGTAGGCAGGAGTGACCCCTCCACCATGCAGGAGTGGGCTAGCTACCACTCTGCGTCAGGCTGCTTGAGACTCAAGTGATGGGAGAAGGAAGGTTTAGTGGGAGGTGAGAGCCTGCCCCTCCTCCTGGGGAGGAAGCCCTTGTCCGGGGAAAGGACGAACTTCCCCATCCACCTGCCTCATTTGCCATTACAGCTGAGTCTCCTTCTCCCGCATCACTTCAGCTGCTCCAGGTTGCCCCCCTGAGGCTATGTCCTAACTGCAGAGTTCACTTGAGTAGGCTCTCGAGTTAGCCTAGCTCAAGTGAGAGTGAAATAACACGCAAGCTACAACCAGCGATTATGTTAGCAGCACGGAGTGGGTGTGTTAGTAGCTGATGATCAGTCGCCCTGTCCCCCCAATGAACCAGCCAACATGAGTTAGAAGTACCACAGCTCTGGAGTTAAGGGGTTGTGTGTGTGTGTGGACGGGACTCGAGTTAGGACAACACTTGTTATAACTTGGGTTCACTCTGCAGTGAAGACAAGCTTTGAGTGCCGCACCGGGCTTTAATATTGCCCTTCCCCTCAGTTAATTTTTCCACTAGTCCTCACTTCTTCAATCTGTCCCTGTCAGGCAGGCTGGCAGTGCACTGCCTACATGCACAGATAGCCCATAGGTCCTTCTCACAAGGTGAGGACCAGTGCGCAGATCCTTGAAGGTACAGTACATAGACATTATCCTGCTCAACATAGCAGTACTTAACTCTAGACAGTCTGCTGCCCGGTGGAACGATCAGCCTTGTGCTGGGCTCCCCTTACAGTGCAGAGGGAGAGCTAGTCACCTAAGGAAGGAATCGGCAAGGGAGCCGCCTAAGCTAGCTGGGAGTGAAATCCCGAGGAAAGACTTGGGGCAAGGAGAAAAGCTTAGGCACCGGAGCAGCTGGCTGCTGGGTGCCTCCCTCCACGTGGCAGTCTCAGCTGCAAACCCTGTCCTGGAGTGAGGCACCAAAGACAGGTCAATTACTTAGCCCATGCCCTGGCAGCTGAAACCATCTCTCTCTTCTGCTCACGCTCTCCCACACTTGCTCTTGTCCACAGGTATGGCTTAATTATGCTCTGAGCACACCTACAGGACTGGGCCCTGCTGGTGAGATAGGCGTTCCCCTTCCCCTGACCAATTTGAGACTCTGGCTTAGGGGTCTACAGGGTGTCAACTTGAGCAAGGCCTCCAAGCTGCTCATTAGTTGTGGGGCAGCGTCACCATTTAGGTGGCTTTGCAAATGCTGACCAGCATTTGGAGGTGTCTCCAGGGTTAGGTGTCAACTATGAGAACATCCATAATGCCTGAATGTGGACTTAGTCGCCTAAGAACCTTTAAGGATCTGGGCTGTAGGGATTTTCATATGCGTTTGCCTGAATAAGGACTGTGGGATTCTGACCCTTTACAGCAAGATGGGGCTGCAAACTTTACAACTGCTCTTTCCAAGGAAAGGTTTAAAAGGAATGCAGTCATGATGGTGGGTAAAGCTCCCAAAAGTGCCAGATCCTCAAAGGTATTTTGGTGCCTACATAGATTTCATTGAGCGTTAGCGGCTGAAATACCTTTGAGGATTTGATATTCGGATTTTAGGACCCTAAACAACTTTCAGTGAGGTATAGGCTCCTAAACCACTTGGACACTTTTGAAACTGTTACCCAAAATGGTCATTGACTCTCATATGGGCAAAAAAAGAGGGACTCATGCAAAAACGTTCTCCCTTAGCCTGGGGTGATCCTGTGTCCCTGGGCCAGATTCATTGCAGAGAGGGAGAGTGAAGGGCTGGGAAATCTCTGTTTTACCTTTTAAACATTTCTCATTATTTATAACTGAGGAGAGAGAAAAGGCTGCATAGAAAAACACGTGTGCAGTAAGAGCCTGGTTTTCAGGGGAGCTTAGCACATGTTTCTACTGTTTTCCTGTTACTAAGAGTGTTCAGCTAGTACAATGGGAAATAGTGTGATGGCCTGTTGGTATGGCGAGGGCAGACTGCCCTGGGAATTTTTAAAAAAAAATCTGACCCTCGGTGCATCCCAAATACAGACATTTCTTCAGAAGTGTTTGTAAGAGCCCAAAGGATAAGTAATCCTGGTAGGGCTCCAGAGATGGGGTGAGTCCCATCAGAGACAGAAATTACCCCCAATCTCCCCTCGATCTGGCAGTAGAATTTAAACCAGAAGCACCCAAGGAACCCCTCCTTCCCACACATCACTATGCAACAGTGTCATAACAGCCTCGATTAAGGACGGAATAGATCCAAGAGGTTTAGTTTTTGTCTCAGAGAACGACCAGCTGCACTGGCCAATATCTCTCCCTGCTGTGGCACAGTGGTGAGGTACCACCATTGTGTGTGTGTGTGGGGTGTGTGGGGCGGGATGCTTGCTCTGTATAGGAATGCAGCAGACTGACATTTCAGAGGTGAAAGCAGTCTTACTGCAGCTTATAAAACCAACCTTCGTGAAGGAACAATGGGCCTGGCTGGGACTTGCATGCTTTGGAACTACTTTGCCCCTTCACTGCAGAAAATTAATATACTAATATGTTATGTGCAGCTAAAGTAAAGAAAGCAGATCAGTAACATTCCTGTAATAACTGTACTGCTGGTATTACATTTAAAAAGAACTTCTAATTGGTTCATTGGGAAAAAAATAGAGTATCAAAAAATGTATAAGTATCAAAATAGGATTCATTGTTAGCAATTAGGATTGCTTAAAATAAATGGAGTCTTCGCTTTAAAGGGTGTCTTGAGCTTTAGCTTAAAACCTGTGAAAAAAATCTACCTTGGGAAGTACAGTGTTTAGATACCTACCTAGAAGGTGTGCTTGCTTGATCCAGTGTGCCAGTCATATGTTCTTATGTATGGTATTCCTTACGTAGTCCGCAGGCTGCAGCTGTGAGTTTGGTCCTTTGTGAAGCGGCATCTAGCAGTACAATTTCAAGGTGATATTGGGAGTTTGCCACAAAATTCCTTTCGCCATCATGTAATTTTGAGCAGGTCCGCCTACATGCTGGGTTGGGAATGGTCCGCTGATGGTGTCAAGGAACATACAAATGGTTCAGATCAGTTTCTTGGACATAAAACAGTTTCATTAGTGAGAAGCCTAGAGATTTCTGGTGTTTCAGTGACGTGATCGCGCAGCTGTAAGATGGTGATTTTGTTGGGTTTTTTTCCCCTTCTCCAGGGATTGCTGTCTGCAATATCCCATCAGCAGCTGTGGAAGAGACTGCAGATTCCACCATATGCCATGTCCTAAACCTCTACAGGCGGAACACTTGGCTGTATCAAGCACTGAGGGAAGGGACCCGGGTGCAGAGTGTGGAACAGATAAGGGAGGTGGCCTCGGGAGCAGCTCGGATCAGAGGAGAAACTCTCGGCCTCATTGGATTTGGTATGTTGGCAACTTCTGGGGGACAAAATATCCAAAGCAGAGCCATCTGATGGATCTAGATGGATCTAATGGAGTCTCGACCTTGGAAGAGTACGACTCTCAGGACTTACAAATGAGATGGGCAACTGGTCACCCAAGGGCTGCATCCCACTAAACAGATTATTTTATTTGTACCCCTGCAGTCCAGCTCGGTGCGGGCGATCTGGTGGTGTCAGGGCCAAGAAGGGGGCACGGTGGCTGTGACATGATACTGTGGCGAGAGCCAACAGGCCAGAGTTGGGAGCCAGGCCCAGCCTTGTGGCAGAGGAGCCAGTAGTGCAGCATGAATGCGGGACAGGCTCGTTTCCCAATCCCCCTCCCCCAGGACTCCCCCCGCTAGCCTGTCAAAGGGTTTGAACAGATTTTGTGGCTACCTACACTACCTTAAAGTTCCCCATCCCTGACTTAGATCTTCAATATCAGCATAGCTTGTTTTGCTACTTTTACTGGACGATGCACTTGTGAGCCGTTTTGTAGTGATACGACAGGAGCCACGCTAGGGGTTCCACCAATTTAACGGTGTTTTTAAGCTGCTATAGTTCCGTGGGAACAGAAGCAGTGTGCCCTGATTTTCTGCCAAAGGAGCCTGTTCTTTTCCTGTTCAGAATTGTGAACCCAGCTTCCTCTGCGAAGAGGAAGCAGATTTCCAAGGCTGCGGGGACTTTGGTGAGCCCCATCTCCTCAGGGCTTTTGTGAGCCTCTCGTGCATGCTCCCTTTACCCTGTGGTAGTTTTCCCAAAGGGTTCTCCACACACACTGGTAGCCTTGTTTCATGCTGTATCTTCCCACACGCTCTGCTCTGGAGTGTGACCATGAACCTTTGCAACAATTTCTGTATCCTCTTGCTAGCGATGATTTTTTCCACAGACAGTGCCTTGGCTATGCGCGAGGCCAGTCCATGTATTTGTTACATGAACCAGCCTGTGTGTGAATGTGTGCTTCCCCCAGGAGCCACACAAGGCAGGAGCTGTGTCTTAGAGACCTAGCTCCTTCTGGGCTCCCTGCTCACTTCTCAGAGAAGATTTCAATTTCGCAAATAGTGTAGCTGAAGTCGGCACATCTTAGGTCAACTTACCTGGCCTTGAGGAGGGCAGCGAGTCGACTGCTGCCACTCCCCCGTTGACTCCGCTTCCACCTCTCGTGAGCTGGAGTTCTGGAGTCGATGGGGAGCGCGTTCAGGGATCGATTTATTGCGTCTAGCCAATCAATTCCTGATAGATGGATCACAACCCACCAATCCGGCAGGTAGTAAAGGCCTGCCCTTAGTGTGGTGCTCTCTTTCCCCCTAGTGGTGGCTGGGCCAGAAGTTGCTGAGCCTGCTACAGCCTTGGCTGAGAGCTGAGTCTTTTAATCCAGGCAGTAATGGCTCATGCTTTTAGGGCCAGAGGTCCTAGGTTCAGTTCCTACTGCTGATGACCCAGTTGCTCTGACTCTGCCATGCTGGCCAGCCCATTTTGGGAGCAGAGCCCAATCCCTGTCCACCAGTGCATAAGGGAAATTCCAGGATGCTGCAGAGGAGAGGGAAGTCTCACTCCCCCGAATGCCTTCTGCATGGCTGCGCAAAGCCAAGCCAGAATCTGACTTGCAGTGGAGCGAAAGTAGCACAGATAACTGGCATTGTGGCTCATCTTTTACCACTTGTGGCTAATGTGCATTAAAGATGCTTTAACGCTGGGCTGAAGATGTAGTGAGTCATCTGGCTAGACTATACCTGTGGGTTCAGTTAAACCAAAAATCCCACAAAACCCCCACAGCACTGAGTCTTAGAGCCCAGGGTGGATCACTTGATAATTGCCCTGTTTTGTTTATTCTTTCTAAAGAATCTGACACTGTCCACTTTGGCTACTGGGCTAGATGGACCATTGGTCTGAGCCAGAATGGCCATTCCTTTGTTGTTATTCCAGAGCCAGCGTAAGCATGCTTTTTGTATTTTATGTTCCCCCAACATATATAGTCCTCACCCAGGGCACTGAGCCAGGCTAGCCCCATTATCACTGGTATTTTGGACAACGAGCCAATTGCATCCCTGCTATAACTCCTGTGATTTCGGTGGTGCTACATGAGAGGTGAATTTGACCCACTGTGTTCAGAAGCAGTTGTTGGGAAATTAAATATTCAGAAATGAGGCACTGGCCCCTGTCATGGGCTGTATGAAAACAGAGGCACTGAATGGCTGGACTTGGTCTGGAAAATTCTTCCATTTTCCTCGCATCGTAACACACTCAGGGCCTTCTCCTGTAACCACAGGCCCAAGCCTAGAGCTTGCTGCTGGAGGGAGGAGAAAGGCTCCAGCACACTCACTCATTGGAATTCCAGCTCCTTCAACTAGAGCCCCTCAGCATCACCCAGCACCAGCCAAAAGGGGGCAGTAAAATGACAGTGCCAACACTTTGCTGTGTTGAGAAATGGGCCTGGTCTGTAGACAGGGGATGCTTTGTATGAAGTACTCAGGTAAGGGCAGCTTTTCAGGCAGTCACAGCACAGGACTCACATAGCCTGATTCTAATGAGTACTTCAACATGAATGGACAGTGCCTGGTTATTTGGCTTTCTTTACATTGCCAGACAGACGAATGAGGAATGAAGGGGCATGTATTGATGTAGGAATTGGGTAGCCGAGTCCAGGCAATGACATTGAATAGGAACGACATTGTAGATAATGACCTGCTGATTGCACTGCAGCTGTCCCTCTTTATCAGAATAGCCTTACTAAACCTCTGCTTCCAAACCATGACAGTTGTCTTAGTCATGCCCAATTAAATAGCCATTCAGCAAGAGTATGGAAGAAAAAGCCTACAGCAAACAAGTTGCTCTTATAACTAGGGCTTTATTTTTTGTGGGGGGTTTTTTGGCATTGTCTGCTTGAACAAAAGCACCTCATAAAGGATTTCATTTCTTACTACAGCTCCTCATGGCCTGGCCTGCTCAGAGAACACACAGAATGTGGCCCTACCCTGGTGGGGTTGTAGCTGCAAATTCTGACCTCAGAGCCAAGTGCTGCAGGGATGCAGATAGTTACGTTTACTCAAACAAGAGCCTTTTAAATAACATGGCAAATGCTTAATGGACGGTCCTTTTACCACTGTTGCTGCTTGTATTGTAAAGGCGCATTCTAGGCCTAGCCCTTTGCACGCTGTGCTATATGGGTAATGTTTGCCCTTCAGATAAGTCAACAGCTAGACAGTTGATCCTGAGAATTAAAGAGGCTTACAGATGTCATGGCTGCAGCAGGGAGGGGACGCCTCAAAGGCTGGCGGTTTGTGTAACTGGCACAGGGGAGCGTTAAATGACACATTTGGTTACTTTTTTTTGCTCTTAAACCAAAGGCAGAATGAACTGAAGTGATGTAATCACCAGGTTTGGGGCTGAGGTTGCTGCAGACGGAAGTTTGGCATAAACATGCCAGTGAGTGATGGGGAGGGAGAATGGGCAGTGCAGGGGGTTAGTGATAATATTTAGCCATTTTCCTGCTCAGAGCATTTCACAGCCCTCATTTAATGAACTTGTGCACGTTAGAGGTGCAGAATCTGATTCCCTCGGTGGCACTGGACTTCACCGGCATGTCTCAAGTTTCAGAGCTGGGCTTCGAAGTTCCTGGCTACATGTCTTCCACTGAGATCACTAGCCCGTGCCTCGGCTCATGTCCTCAGAACACACCATGCCTCTTTAAGGAGAAATCCTTTCCGCTACACTAGCTTTCCCCTCTGCACTTCTCATGTCAGCCACATGACCTAAGTACAGTACAAGAGTATGATATTAGTCAAGACCCATAGGCACCTAAATAATTTGAAGATTGGGGCCTAACACCTTTTGGGAGGCCCTGGAGCATAGTGCCCAAGCCTGGTCCTGTTGAAGCCAATGGGAGCGGGAGCAGGCCACAGGTCACCTCCTGGGAGAGTCCGAAGAGCCAGATGCTCCTTCAGTAAGTGGGTATGAAGATGTATTAGAGAAGTGATGCAGGGAAACTTCTGTACCACCTGCCTGGCTCTAGCCACTGCTCATGTCATTCTTTCTTCCAAAAGCCCCGCACCTCAGCACCTCCTGACAAATAAATGTGGATAATAAATAAGCAAGAGAGCATGCAGAATCAGTGCAGGCTGAATGAATTTGCTGTGGCCCAAGGAGAAAATACGTGGGAGCAAATCGTGGAAGTAAATGGATCTGTTGCCTACATTGTTGTATAGATTCAGTGCTGCAGCGTCACATAGCCCAAGCCTTGTGACTCTCAACATCCTCTCTTCTTTTTCTCAATACATAGGTCGCACTGCGCAGGCAGTTGCCGTTCGAGCCAAGGCATTTGGATTCAGTGTGATATTTTACGACCCATATCTGCAGGATGGGATAGAGAGGTCTCTGGGCGTCCAGCGAGTCTACACACTCCAGGACCTACTATATCAGAGTGACTGTGTATCTTTGCACTGTAACCTTAATGAACATAATCACCACCTTATCAATGACTTTACGATTAAGCAGGTAATTTACCTTATCTGGAGAAGAAAGAAGATCATTTTATGGTTCTTGCTGCAAACCCAGAACACTATAATAGTGATGATACCAGTGATGATTTTACCTTTGAGAAGTTAGTTACATCTGTCTCTTGCACATTATGTACCAGGTGATAGCATTTTACTAGGTAAGAAAGCCCCTTCATGCAGTTGCTGAGACAGAAACTGGAGCCTGTTTTGTTTGACATTACAAACTAGAGCTTAGGCTTTCTAAATAAAAGCCTTTGTGAGTAAGCAAACACAAGAACCTCCTTGCTAGCTTGGAAGGTTTTCTTTTGGGGTTAATCCTACACTATGCAACCTTGCGTAGTCAATATGCAAAACACGTGTTCAGAGGTAATCTTTTCAGCAAGGAAAATACGCCTGTATTTACCGTATAAAGTGTTCTGTGATTCTGCATACAGTGCTTGTGGCTTGGAAGATGTCAGTAGGGGAGGATGCTACCTACTGTAGCATTTAAATACATTGTAGTGAGACGTGAAGAGTAATTGGATAACAATATTGAATATTTTCTTATTTCCTCCTGGATTCCATTAGATGAGGCAGGGCGCATTCCTAGTAAACACAGCACGTGGCGGGCTTGTGGACGAGAAAGCCTTAACTCAAGCCCTGAAGGAAGGAAGGATACGAGGAGCAGCGCTTGATGTGCATGAATCAGAGCCATTTAGGTAAACAATGGTTTGTTGTTTTTTTAAATTAAAAGCTACCTCTACATAGTGCAGTTAATTCACTTTTCATCTTACAAGTTATTTTAGCGCTCACGTTTATTCCCATTGACACAAGCTCCCACGATTGGGCCCTGTGAATGTTGAGCCTAGAATTCCTAGAGCTATGAAACAGAAAATACAGTAGGCATTGTTCTAGGACAGAGGTGGGCAAACTATGACCTGCGGCTGCCTGGCCTGGTGCTCTGGGCGGTGCAGCTGTAGCCACCAGTGCTCCAGGCAGCGCAGTAAGGGGGCAGGGAGGGTTGGATAGAGGGCAGGGGAGTTCAGGGTGGTGGTCAGGGGGTACGGGTGTGGATACTGGGCGGGATGGTCAGAGCGTGGGGAGCAGGGGGGTTGAATGGGGGCAGAGGTCCTGGGGAGGCAATCAGAAAGGAGAGGGGGGGTTGGATGGGGCAGTGGGGGCAGTCAGGGGCGGGGGGTCCGGGAGCAGTCAGGGGACAGGGAGGGATGGATGGGGAGGCCGGGCCACACCTGGCTGTTTGGGGAGGCACAGCCTCCCCTAACCGGCCCTCCATACAATTTCGGAAACCCGATGTGGCCCTCAGGCCAAAAAGTTTGCCCACCCCTGTTCTAGAATCAGTAATCCAAGGAAATCTTGATACCATAAATAATTTAAAATTTTGGTTTAAAAACAAAGTTGAAAAGGGACTGTGTCAGGTTAAAAGTCATGTTTCATTACAAAGAATGTTCTGCTGGACAGTGAAAAAAAACCATGAAGATTTCACTTTCCGACACTAGCACAAGTCTGCTACGTTTGCAATGCAGACACTACAGGCGAGTGTTTGTTTATAAATGCAAATGAAAACTGTTACTGCAAATCACGGACATATTTCTGGTGAGGTTTTGAGAAAGCTTTTTCTTTATTTACATACGTATAACTCTATACAAACTTACAAACTCAAGGATTCAAATGACCTGACAGTGTCTCTTCAAGTCTAGAGCATTAGTGACTTTGTTCCTTCAGTCCATAGTGCAGGAGAAGAGAGACCCTGCTGGAGACAGATGAATTATTGTTGCTGCGAGGGAGACGCCCAGTCATTTATCTCCTCATTAATACTAGTGATGGAAGTATTAAAATCAATCATCCAGCAGGTTTATAAAAGGCTGTCAAATCCACCTGCTGTTATTATCACAACTGCTGGTTTTTAAATTTTTCAGCACTGATGCAAAGTCCAAAATGCCTACTGAAGCCTCGTACTAAAGCAGCATTTCAGCACCTCTTCCCTCAAAGCCAGACACCCCTCAACAGTTTCAGACCAGAGGGAGAATCTATGGTGTTCCATGTTCACTACATGTGGCTGTAAATCATGTGGCTAGAGCAGAGTGGCTTGCATGTTAAGGAAGCTGGCCATTAGATTTTCACGATTTGTAACTTTCACCCTGATTTTTCATGTTTACATAGTTTTGCTCAAGGCCCATTGAAAGATGCTCCTAATTTAATTTGTACTCCACACACTGCTTGGTACAGTGAGCAGGCATCCTTAGAGATGAGAGAGGCTGCTGCTACTGAAATCCGTCGCGCAATCACAGGTATCTAACTCTGTCTTTTTATCTTACGCATATTCTAGTTTGTTTTGTAATAGGCAGCATGAGTCAGTGGATTGGACAAGGAGCCAGGAGACCTGGTTTCTAAACCTGGTTTTGCCAGAGTCGCTGTTACGTTGGACAGCTCATATGTGGCCCAATTGAAACAGGTGCCTAGCACCCACAGCTCTTACTGATGTCAGGGGGTGTGCATCATTACCCCCATTTTACCGGTGGAGAAGGTATCAAGCCCTGAACCTCTCCATGACTTGTGGGAAATGATCCTTACTCCCTTTGTAAAGCACTGTCAGCCGATAAGTGTTATTGGTATTCCACACAGTGCAGTTTTATGACTGGCACAGCACCGGCTGTGGCTGCCTGGCTGACGCAGTCCATGTGTAAGTAGGGGTCATTTTAATCATTGCCACTTTTAAAGCAACAAACCAAGACTGTTGAAAAATAACCTTTAATGTCCCATGCTCTGATAAATCAGAATAATTGTGCGGTGACTGCCAGAGGGCTTTGGTGTCCCAAGGCCTCGGGGCACTTTAACCATAAAGAACTATATGTCCCAGCTAAACCCCACAGTCACCGTAGAGCAAAAAGGAAATGGCAGAGATCCAGCCCCCCAACTTCCCTCACGCCTTTGGAGCAGGTAACATGAGCACACGATTGAGGAGGCCAGGAGGGCTTGAGCCTTAGCCAACAGTATTCCAGCCAGTCACCCAGCGTTGACGAGAAGAAGGCTGCTCCCCAGCAACCAGTGTAACCTAGGGCAGCCATGAGGTTATACTGGAGAGTGCACTGGGAACCAGCTAGTCCTAGATCAGAGGACTACAAGGGGAACATAAAGCCCCCTTTGCCCCAAACCCTCCATCTGTGGGTCTTGCTGCAGGCACCGCTGAACTTAACCCAAGAATTGGGCCCATTGTATGTATATATAACATGACAGCAAAACTTCGGCTCTCGCTCTTCACCTTGCAACTAAAGTTATTTATCTTAGGTGGGGCCAAAGCTTCTTGCCTAGACGCATCTCTGAAAGCAGCAGAAAGTCAAGTCCCAGGGCTTTTCTTTTTTCCCACAGTAGAGGCACAGCAGCCCGCTATGGTGAACGGCTAATCTGGCTCCAAAAACACTGCTGCATTCTCCAAACCATTCCACACTGCTTGTGGCATGTGATTTTCCTTCACACTAACCATCGCAGTAGAAATCAGGAAACAGTAGCTCATTGTATCTTGATAAGGCCATAAGTTGCTTAACACTTTTTTAACTTTAAGAACTATATTCCAGGTCGCATCCCAGAAAGCCTAAGAAACTGCGTGAACAAGGAATTCTTTGTCACATCAGCCCCATGGTCAGTAATAGATCAGCAAGCACTTCATCCAGAGCTCAATGGTGCCACATACAGGTAAGATGGAGAAAAGTATTTTCACAACTGTTTTATACAGCCTGGGAATTCCATATGCAGTGACAATGCTGCTCGTAACTATTTCTAAATAAAACCTCTGTGGATTTGACTAGGTAGAGGAACTGTGTGTGCAGTCGTTCAGCAGGCGTTATCAGCGCTGCTCAAGTTACTTATTCTGTAGCAAGCTTAGTTTATTTTACACGTGTATTCCTGTGAGACGTCACAGCAGCTGCTCAAGCTGCATCTCCATAAATGGCCCATACACAGAATCTCTCCAGGTTTGTTCTGCACTTCTGTCAAAGGGCTTCGGGCAGTCTCACGCTAATCCAGCCAGTCATACCATGCTCATTACCGTGGCATGAGACCTGGAGGGAAAACTTGAGACTGGGCATTATTCTTACTAAAAATACCCCCAAGACTTTTTATAAGGAGCCTTGGAGCTTTTGCAGAGCAGGGGCTGGACCAATCAGAAATACTTACAAATAAAAATATAGGCACTGTACAGGAAACAGCCTGTACCTTTTATTCCCACAGACAGAAGTGTGAGGGTGGGGGTGCCAGGGGAGTGTATCCGGGGAGGAAGATGGGCTTTGAGGCAAAGACTCAGAGTACAATAAAACACAAATAGGCACAGGATTTTGAGAGAGAGATACTCAGCAGAGGCTTTGCCATATTACTTCTAATATCAGCACCATGCGATACATTAGTAGTCTGATATGTTGTTGGGATACTGTTGGGTCAGCGACTAAGGCCAAGATTTTCAGAGGTAAGAGGCTTAACACTAGCCTTTTAAATCCATATTGAGGCACCCACCAGTTTCCAGGTTTTAGTGTCTTGGTTTTAGGTGTATAGAAACAAGGTCTTACAAAACCCAAGGCCATGATTCCAAGATTTAAAAAAAAAACCTCCCTGTGTTTATTTTAAATTAATAGACATTCCCCAGCAGTGTTTGTAACCAGAATACTGCAGCATGATCCTATTGGCATCAGGGCAGAATACTGCAGCATGGTGGTAGGGAATGAAAACTGGAAAATGAAACTGATTTCCCAATTTTCTTTGTCCAAACTGAGAGAAATGCAAAAAAAGTAATTAAATGTCATAAACAGCGGAAAGTAAAGAAGGCTTTTAAAGTGCTTCCCGTTTCCGTGTAAGCTGGGTTTAGTAACCAAGGTTACTGTGTTTTATGACGATACAATTTGACAGCGTCCCTGTTTAAGTGGATAATTCTACTGGAAGGAGGTGTCTGAAGATGAGACTAATTCTAGCACATATATCCTCCTAGCTTCTATGGGCCCTCCCACGGCACACATACTAAGGAACCCACTCAGCCAGATTATAAAATCCACATGTGGGGCCAGATCCTGGCCTTTGTTATAGCTGCTTTGCATTTCACAGTGGCACTTGGCTACTGAGTGCTTGGCCAAGGCTGTATATTATTCCATTATGGGGTGCAGCTTAATTGTACAAGAAAATGGTATCAAAATAGAGTTGTTCATGTTTGTATTATTTTAAAAGGGAAGGCAATCAGTAAAATGTCCATAGGCAGTTGTGTAGTTAACTTATGCCGCAGTCACCAAAGGGGGGAGGAAATGAAGGAGTAAAAGGGTCTGCTTTTCAACTCTGTATGAAACGCTCATAATTAAGCATGAATGAGCCAGTTCAGACAACGGTGGTGTCATACACAGTACAAAGCAAATGTTGGGATACATTCCACTGTTGCCTGGAGCAACTCATTTTATTTGGACTATCTACAAAACTAGTCATGACTCTGCTGGAGAATATAGAATTTAGCATAAAAAAGAAGCCAGAATGTCACACTTGGGCCCTCTCGTAATTGCATTGAGATGTGCCATCTCAGGCTGTGTAATGTATTGTGCTTACAGGCTGTTGCTTTCTGTTTAACTTACACCATTTTTACAGTGTGTACCACACACACTGCTTATTGTGTAACACATTTAGATACAGTGAATCAGATATGTGTACTCTGAACATATGATGTACAGCACAGATTGCTAACAATATATTTTCATTGGTGTAGATCAGCCACTTTTGGAGTATGCTTGCCCACTGTAAAGTATGAGCGCATTTTTCAGGTGTAGCAGTAGAGGCCAGGATACCAGGTATTTTAATGAGATGCAACATGTGTGTGTCCACAGCGTGTGTTGGGTGAGTTGGTTTGTTTTTGCTCATGAGCAAAGTTAACATTTGAAGCCACAACTTGGAAAATGTGGCCAACATGGATCAAACTTGTGGCCAACGTGGATTTTAACTTTTTAGTTGGTCTAAGTTAGGATCAAGATCCTTATGCCAGTGGACCTAAGAAGCCATAATTGACAATGGCCTTTTCTTCCCCCATCAATTAGGATGAAACCATCTACTTCCCTTCTCACCTTCACCTCTGAGTTCCATGTAAGTCTAACCCTGCTCCTAAAATTTCTTATCCACCATCTTTTCTTTTAGCTCTTGCTCTCTCCACTTCATACCAAAGCTACTATTAACTTCATCCTAATGGCTGCCTCTTCCTCCTCAGTCTCTTTGAGCTATGTTGTCACTTTGGTAGAGTCTGTTGCATCCCCTTCCTCTGCACTTTGCTCCTGGAACACACTCAGCTCTTTCCTTTGTGACTGCTCCTCTGATGGAAGGGACTTCATACTTGGCCCTTGCTCTGGTTTTACACTTGCTCTTTGATGCCTTAGTTTCAGCTCTGCCCTTCATACTGATGATTTACAGATCTTTCTCCATCAGCCTCATCTTGTATTTCGTCCTGGCTGTCTCATTTCCTTTGCAAGCTCAGCATCAGTTCTGCTCTCCATCTACATCTCTTCATCATGGTTGAAAATGCCACCACTCTCCAGCACCTAAGCGAACCATCATGATTTTGCTCTTGCTGCCTCTCCCCTCCCTCCACCTCAGGATTCTAGTCTTCTTTCTTTCCCTCTCTAACATCTGTCCTGTCTCCTCCATCTCTGATCCATGCCTTGATTATCTCTTCCCGTCTACTGTAAACTCCACCAGTCTGCCCTCTGTGTTTATCACCATATGCCCCACCAGATTGTGACTGCATTATCAGCTCCTACCCCTCTTTACTGGGCCCATCATTCTTTTTCTTCATACTAAGCTCAAGTTATTTGTCCTTGCCCTCTTTCAAGGTTCTGCATCGTTCCCCCTCTGCATACATCTCTCATCTTACCAGCCCTATCGCTCACTGTGCTCCTTCCTACTCTCTTGGCTTTGCACCATTTGTTAGCCCCATGCCTGAGCACAAACTGTGCTCTAGATCCTGGCTTCTGATACAGCCCCCCCACACGTGCTACTGCACTGGTTCAAATGAGACCATAAAGCTGCCCTAATTAAACAGCTGAGGAGTCCCCATCGTGGAGAGGTTCTGGAGGAGGCATGGTTAATACGTTGCTACTTTCTAGAACCTGGCTGGCATAATAGCTGCTATCTCACAGCGAGCACAATACTCAGTCTCTCCCATCCCACTGTAGCTGCACTATGCTCCCTGCAGCCCAGAAATTCTCCTAAGCATTGCTAGCACCTACCTCAGCTAACCCAAAATTCCTTCCTATATCTAACATCCCTTGGCCCATGTTTTGCACCCTTCCCTATAAATTTAGCCATCGAAATGTTTTCCTGGGCCTTTAAAGCAGTGTCAGATTTTCCAGTGTAACAGTTGATTGTGCATTAGTTTTCATGCCGTTGGACCAGGTTGCATTAAGAGGTGTTTGCTACACCTGTCACATCTTATATGAAAAATAAGCTAACAGACTTTTTTATTCATCAATCCGAGTTAAGAATATTTATGGGTAAAAATATGTTCTCATAACCTTCAGCTGTCCACAGATATATCAACTTCACAGGCACAGTAGAATACAAGCTGTGTTCAATTTATTTTGTTCCCACGAAACATTTAGCTGCGTAAGTACATGGTTCAAACTGTTAAAGTGACACTTGTAAAAGTCAGCAACTTATGTCCTTTTCAGAAGACTGACTTCACTGAAATGTTTCAATTTGAACTGGTCCACCAGATGTTTTTCCCTTTAGAAGAGATTACGCTAATATAGTTAGAATATCTTCTTCTGCTTGTGTGTCTAGGTCATACAGCACACCTGGTGCACGTTAGGGAGTTTCATTGCACTCCCTGTCACATGCAGCCTGCTGCCAGGCTACGTTCTTGTATCATAAAATGCATCTCAGACGATGCATTAACATGAAGCCAGTAGAGTTATTTGGATCCTTCCTAAGTGAGAAGCTGATTTCTATGGTTAAAACAGCTGAAAAAAACATAATGGGGTACTTGTAGTGTCAATAGGAACGCTCAGCTTGACACTATGAATTAATTTAAAAAATAACGCATGAAGCCTATGTGCTAACATAGAGCAACGTGCAAAGTTAAACACATCTGGGCCTTTATCCTTAAGGGATTGCAGCTAACTGGCTGGCAAGATGCAAGACAAAAAAAAATAAAAAAAGGGTGGTGAAGTATGATACCTGATGGGGAAGGAAGTCTTGGTTGCATTTTAAATGCATTTATTCTTCTTCCCCCCCCCCCCCCCCCACCAGTTTTACCCAATTCAAATAGAAGTTTTTCACTTCTTGCCTTATTTCCTGCTGGCTGGGCATGGGAATTGTTCCTTAGCTTACAACGGTAGTGCTGCTTTCAGAGACTGATCTTCTCTGCACTAGGAGAGATTAACATGGAATAATGCCCTTCACTACATCAATGCAGGAGTAAATACAGTTTGAAACATTATATAAACACTTTGGTAATGACTAATGCAGAAAGCATTTTCCTCCTACTTTTTCACCCCCCACAGGCTAGTGATTTTTTTTTTTTAAATAAAAAAAGTTCTCTTCTCCACCCATTAAAGTTTTCATCAGTTACAAGGTATGGCTGTAACTCACACAAGTCCATATTCAGGGATCTTTTCACATCATCAGTTCCTAGTGGCCGCTAGTGCATCTACCTAAGGACTTTCAGGTTCTGTATAAAGGCTAAAGCCTCATTCCATTTCCTTGTAAATTTCTCATTTAAGTAGTTTTGTGTCAAGGGCTACTGTAATGTTTTTGCCTCAAAAAATTCTTGATGGAGGTATGTAATCAGTCTACGGGGTGAAGGCTTGTTTGCATGACTGTTACTATTGCTACACCAGTGGATAGAGACTACACCAGCTGCAGTTAGGGAGAAACAAACTGACCCTAACTCCCATGAAGTGATTTGGAAAAATCAATCAATGTTCACTGCCCTATGTGGACTATTTTACTTTAAAAATTAGTTCAGCTTTAAGCTTTTGATCAAACAGTAGGGGTTTTTTTTTAAAATGCATTAGGTACTAGAATAGTTACACCTTGCTGCTTGGTTTAGTGAATTACAGACACTACTATGCAGTTAGCATATATTGAGTGAGAAAAACTCTTAGCTGCCTTAACTCCTTCCAAAACACAGGTAATTTGTTGTGGTCATTCCTTCTACAGTATTTTTGCATAGTGGTGTCATTAACTGTTTCTTCCTAGATATCCACCTGGCATGGTCAGTGTCGCACCTGGAGGGATTCCAGCAGCAATGGAGGGCATCATACCTGGAGGCATTCCTGTTACCCACAATCTTCCAACAGTGGCACACCCTTCCCAAGCTCCATCTCCTAACCAGCCCACAAAACATGGGGACAACAGGGAGCACCCTAATGAGCAATAGCAGCTAATTCAAAAATTATTCAATAAACTTGGGACCAAGAGACATTGGAAAAAAGTTATACAGGAACTAAGAAAGGAATTTGATACAATATTTGTAATGTTGATTTTGGACAGATGCATCATTGATGTTCCAGTATTAAACTACAATGCGATAGCAGTCAAGACTGGGGAGAAACCCTGAAGAAGTCACCTGCTTTACTGAAGTGCTGACAACTAGGATAATATACATTAATGATCAGCTTCGGTTACTGTGTGTTAAGTTTCCTTCATCTGTGCATCAGTCACAAGAATAAAATAGATTTCCCCTTCTCAGCCCTTGGGAATAGCAGGGCCTATTCACCTGTATTTACAGCAATGCCTCAAGCAAACCGTAAGAAATTTAAGAGGAAACCATCATGTGGCTTCAGCCTTTTCTTTATTCACTTGTCCGGTTACCTCTTTTTACAGGAGGAGAAAATACTGGCCTAGAGATGAGAAGAAAACAAATGTCTTGGTGCAGTCCTAGCTGGCCAGTAATATACATTGAAAGTTCTCTTTATAAAAAGTTTAATTATAGCCATTCAGGCCAGGAAGGTTAGGATGGGGGGGGAAAGGTGTCAGAGTTAAATAGCTCCCCTCCTATCACATGAAAGAAAGGTTTCTCTCATCTGACCGACACACTGAATAAAGTAGCTGTAAATTCAGTATGCCCCCCTCAGTGATGCAAAAAAAAAAAAAAAAAAAAAAAAGTATTGAGTTTCACACACTATTTGTACTCAAATATATTTTCTCAGTTTTAAATCTGCAGCTATTTTATTGAGTGCAAATGTCTTGAGCTGGAAAGGGTTCAAGAAAAATAATGTTGCATTTCCTTATGTCTCAGGAAACACTTTTTATGGTAACTTGTCAGACTGTCTATGAACAAAACCCACTTTTTTAGACATTGATAAGAGTCTTCTTTTCTTCACGTGATATTTTATACAAGGACACTTCAAAAATGTGTTATTAGATGTGACTGATTTTAACAAATCCTATTAGATTTGTATCAACTAGTTACATGTTATATTCATAGTCTTTTGTGAATCATCGCCTTTTTGTTTAAAAAGATGGCCTGTTTTGAGCCTTTGTATGGGGGGAGGGGGGGGGGTAACATTCCTGTTTCTGTGACAAAAAAAAAATCTTAAACTATCCCAAACAAAGAACAATGGCTATCAGAAGAATGTTTTGTTTTAGTGTGTTACCGTTATTGTATTTGTTTATTGTGAAGGTGGACATTTAGCGTTCAGTGCAGTTTTCAATAAAAAGTGATAAAATTTCTATAATTTCTGAAATGTAGAGCCCTCAATGCAATTTTAATATGGTTAAAAATAGAAACCCTTTGAGAATGTAAAGTAAGTTATGCTGTTATGATCAAATGTATTAGTACCCACCTCATAAAAAGACCTCATGGCTGCACAACTCACAGTGAGGTAGGGCAGATCTTCAGCTGCTGTAAATTAGCAAAGCTCTATGACAGTTTACACCAGCTGAGGATCTGACCCTAAATTTCTACTCCACGTGTAGATATTTATAATTTAGAAATGCTGGAGAAACTAAATTTAACCTTGCTGATTCCTTAGTCAGTTCAGTTTTAGAAAAACTTGCCTATGTTACCTTCTGCCCCATGACTTTTTACTTTTCAGAAAAATAGGCACTTTGGATACATACCTCGCTAATATTTAAATTCTGTGCAACTTTCATTTAACCTACATATTCAAGAAACTCACCATCATGAATACTGTGCTTTGGGAAGGAGCTAGCTCTTAGCCCTACAACCTTATAATAAGCGTTAACACTTATCTACACTAGACAGAGAAAATGTTAGCAAGTTTCTGGAGAATCAAGTTTAAGCCTGACTGAGCACTAGGCAGCTTCAAACTTCACTGCATGGAGGGCCCATCCTTGTATTACTGCAGTGCCCTTTTAAAATGAATCAATGCCAACATCAACTTGAATAGATGGGGCAAATAACGACATGGGAAAAAACAACTGAAACCAAAATTTCTAGTAGTTACAAAACTGTATTTTTGTTTGTTTTAAATTAAATGGAAAGCTATTTACCAGCTTCAAACATGTTACAAAGAGGTCACATTTCATAGCTGTGTGACTATCCTTTTGTCAATGATCTAACAGAGCAAGTATGAATGATTATCCATAAACACCAGCATAGAGAAAAACCAGGAGAATAAAACAGGTTAGTTAGAGAGGACATTTGGGAAACACGAAAATGGAAGATAAAACATTTAATTCATGTTGTCAAGGTTTGAAGTGACTATTTTTGGTACTATCATAGTTTTTTAAAATAAGCAGTTGCATTTCAGTAAATACTGTTCTATGAAAAGGAATAATTCATGCCAGTGGTTCCTAGTGCATCCATTGCCAGCAGTGGATTTTGAATCAGGAAATAAGAGTCCTGGGACAAACCTTGCAGAGAATGGTAGATGCTGTATGCTTTCATCCAGTACTTATAAAAATAAGACTAGATGCAAATCATAGCCAACTTAGACAATAGCTTCCACTTAGGTTTTACAGTTCAACAAGAACTACAAATGAATTTAAAAAATCCAAATGTTACAAAGTATCATAACAACAAGCTTCAGGTTAAAAACAACACTACTTGTGGGGTTGTGACCAGTACAGAGGGATTCAACTGTCTGTAATACAAACACCAACAAAATATGCAAGGAGTAGGTCACATGGAGAAGGAGAGAATGTGTATCCAGCCTGACTTGACGTATTCCTGGGTCCAAAGCAATGTGACTATAGTATGGCCAAGTGTTTTTAGACAGAAAAGTTAGTCTGCAAGGGGAAGGGAGAGAAATGTATGCCAGATAGCTGCTGCTCAAGATTTGTGCCTTTTGCTTTACTGACAAACCAATTTACTGCTGCTTTTGTACTAATACAAGGAAGGCTGGGGGCCCTTCCATCAATCAAGGATAACATGAAGCAGTTCATACAAGTAACAAAAATGTGACCTTTTTTTTTTTTTAAAAAAAAGCCAGTTTTATCAGCATAAAGTGTCACCACTTCATACAGTAAAGCTCACAGAAGTTACTTCTCCTTAATCAGTTAATTAAGCAACACAACAAGAATTCTGCATTCTTCAAAATGCACAGCAATGTTACTGTGTTAAAGGAATAGGAAACATTCCAGTAATGCTGGTTAAAAGCTATGCTGTAGCAGCACTCTGGATGATTTCAGCATGCCTTGGTTTAACAAGAGCAACCCAGGAATTAAATTCTACTAAGGAATTCATAAATAGTCCAAGACAGTTCCCAGATGCAGAGGGGGCAAGAGCTTGAAATGAAAAGCCAAGTACTGGGCTATGTAAGCATTCAACAGTACGAAGCCAAATGGTAAATTTAATATAGATTGGGTCAACAGGACTTACCCATCACTGCACCTACGTGTTTGTAAACCTTCAAGTATGTCAAATGGGGAGATTTAATGTACACTGGCTACCGTGCTGGGAAAAGGACAACTGCTTACACCTTCATCTACTGTAGTGGGTGAGGTACACGGTCAACAGCTAAACCCCAACTCATTTAACTAAGGATTTTTGTTTAAAAAGTCTCACTTGATTTTGAAAACAGAGTGAGGCTTGTTAGCCTGAACCTATCATTTTATAGATTAGAAGAAAGCAGTAATGGTTAATAAAACTATAAAAAAGTATCAGGGGTGTCAATTCATAACAAAGTGGGGCATAGATATTAGACAGTGTGGGGTTTGGTTTGCTTTTTAAAATCAAAAGCTGTAATTGATTGTATAATAAACTGACATTAAATCTCTTTAAAAATGAAAGGATGTTCATTTCTTCAAAGTAACTCAAATTGGGGTGCAGGCCACCGATATTGTTGGAGGCAAGATACGGCTTGCTTTTGCAACAATTTGGTTGGAGAATGGCAGAATAATGAATAAAAATTAAAACCTATTTCACAAGGAAGGTATTTGAATCTTGCTTCTTATGACTTACAGTAACAGTGTGTAATTTGGGGGAAGATATGTCAATGAAGCAAAGTGTAATCTGGTGTGTGGGTGTGTGTGTGTGTGTGTACACCATTCACATAGCATACTGAATGCACGAGCTCTTAACTTACTTAAGTTACTCATTGGTCATGGTACACATGGATTTCATTGTAAGGTAACATCATAATCTTGGAAGAATGAGGACCAGGTATCAATTTACCTGACTACTGCATTTCGAAAGCAAACTGAAATCAAGATTGTATATTAAGATATAGAACCTGTTCACTATCTGTGATTCTTCTATTTTCACTCAGGTAATTCATACATATACTGCAAAGAAACATGCATTCTTTTACCTGAAAATCTATGCATGCACCAATGAAAGGAGACCTAAATGGCCAAAAGTGTGAAGACACATTTCATAATAAACATCAATGGAATCTGAGGGGGGAAAATTGCTAACTTAATACAGCACTTCATTATTTCTATATTTTTGGTGTTTTGTCACCAAGATTATCTAGGAGTTGTGCACATTTCAATACCATCTAAGCAGCATTTAGAAGAAAAAGCAGCAAGTTCTTTAGTGTTTCCATAGCCTTAAACTACACAAAAATATGCACTTTATGGGTCTTCTTTTGAAATTCTAGGTCATCTACTGCAAAGTTCCCTATCCACCAGGCACGCACACACACTATCAATAGCTTTCAAAGTGCTTATTAAAGAAGATCTGAATTGCACTGTATATGTAAAAAAATGGCATTAACCTTCAGTGTTTCTAAGCAAGGTTGTTTTAAGGTAACTTTAGCCATACAATTTGTAATGGGTAAAGTTATCACATATAATAAAATTTCTACAGATGAATATATTCTGGACTTCCACTTTTAGGAACCTTACATATTAAGTATGGCCACAAAAGTCAACATGCAAGAAATTCCCAGGTTTACATAGAGAAATATATTATACAGTGCTTTTTTTAAAAAAGCCACTTTAGAATGAAGTTTGTTTAAAAAAAAAATAAAACTGCCGAGAGGTCTCACTAATAATCGATGAAGTAGTTTTCACTTGCAATGTTTAACTAGGGTGAAAGACTCAATGATAAAATGATATACTGTACATATCACAGCAAGACTGGGTTTGGACAATATGAAATTCTCAAATCTCACTTGAGTTGGCAACTCCACACAGTTGTTTAGTATGTAATCTCTGGAATAATGTTTTAGGTCACTTTTCTAAATAAATATTTTAAGCATACTGAAGAAAGTATTAAATGTTACAAGGTGAAATATTAATGGAGAGCAAAAAACTATTTTTCAGAAAACAAAATATAAGTTCACTCAATGAAAAATGTAGCTCTTCTTCCACAGTTTGTTCCTTAAAGATTTGATTTTATTATAATGGGCACAACAGTAACTAAAATATTAATAAAATAATGAACTTGTTTGTACTTCTAACTTACTCTGGATAGTTTGTGCAAACAAAAAAATAAACCTCACCATCTGACCTGGGTACTGGTGAGATCTCACAAAATGGCCTTGCAAGAAAACGTGTCAGAATATTTAAAGAGTGATGTAGAATACAAGTTCTACTGTAAAAGTAAATCTCAAAAGGAACAAATATCCATCTAACATGTGCTTTTGTAAGTGCCCTTACTTGAAAGAAATTTCTTCTCAATAATTTTAAGATGCTGGTACACTTTTTTCCTATTACACAACTTCTTACACAACCACATGCGATACATTTATAGACAGATTTGCAACTGGAAAGAAACAAATGTTTTGTCTTGATAATAAAATTAGTTTTTTGTTTTTGTTTTTACAAACTGTAGTCCAACCAATTTAGCTCTCTTCACACAGCAGATGAACCTCTATACTCTCCCCATGCTGGTAAGTAAAATCCTTTCAGCATGCTTCTGCTAGATTTAAGTCAATCCATAACAAACCGCTAGAGTACAACTCTAACTTTGGGGTCATCAGACACTATGCATTGATACTTTATTTTTATTTCATCATTCATCATCATCATCTTCATCTTCCTCACCATCAGAAAGGGATGTACATGGGCGAATCTGTCGGTAGCGGTCAAGCCACTTCTCTACCATTTGTGTGACCAGGGGATGATTGCGGCGACGAGAGCTTTTCTGCATAGCAACAAGGACTCCACCCTCTGTCACACAGCAGTCTAGCCACTCTCTGAGCAGCTTTTCTTGCTGCTCCTCATTACCTATCTTAGGGGACAGAAAACAGACTCAGGATGAGGGTTTCAAGACTGCTGACAAACTTTAAGGAAACAACCCATGGTATATTGTGACTTTTGAGCTAAAGTAGTACCACTATCTTATTTAAATGCAGTTAGTGGGACGTAACATTTCATAATATTTATCTGGTTTTTTTGGCTTCTATTTTTGAGAGTTTAAGTGCACACTCAGGTTTTACATTAAGTAATTGTTACATTCGTTCTTATACTCAACCGTACTCGCCAGTTTTCCCTCTCCCTCCTCGTCTTTTAAAAATCCATTTTAAAGTGAACCTTAGTACAGTGCAAATATTTGTATGTTACCTACTGTACAGGTGCAGCAGACAATTCTAAGACGGAGGAGTTCTTACAAAGCGCTTGTAAATCACAAGGCAATCCTTACAATTCTAGTAATGCTCTGCTCTAAACTCCTGTTCTTGAAGATATTGTTCAAAGTTATGGCTTGCCAGGTAATATTCCCTTTATACCTAAAATTATACCCCGTTTCTCCTTTCTCTACATATTGGCTTCTGTGGACAAGGACCCACGTTCATTTTTTATCTCCAAATCCTCAAATGTGGCTCTACACTTAGCGACAGTAGCTCCCTATCAGTATCAGCAAACAAACATAGCTTAATTAAAGCAAAGATGTATATAATACTATAACTCTTAGAGCTTACTGGCCAAAAAATAAGTTTCACTCACTCAAACTAGGGCTGAATTTAAATTTTTAGTTAACTGGGTGCCTATAGTTAACTGGGTGCCTATTCTAGATATATCCGGGTCCATTTCAGGGTTACTGCATTTGTATTTACATATACAGTACATTTACATTCAACTTGTAAGAAACTAAACTGAGTTCCAAAGATGTGAGAAGCATCCTTTTGAACAGTCTCAAATGATGGAGAGGAGAGCAGAATCAAAAAAGGGTAGATGTATTTAAAACTTCAAACATGTCAGACTGCAAAAGAGACCTGTACTTACAAATAACGTGTGGGAAAAGTTGCCAGCCACATAAATGCTTCTTACCTCTTGAGCAGAGAGGAAATGAATATGCAGTAATTTCCTCTCACTATCAACCAATGGTAAAAAAGTAATGGTAACATCATCATCAGTGTTCAAGTTAGCACCAGCACCTCGATTGCCATAACCATCATTCTCCATGGCAACCAGAGCAGAGAAGTGGCCCCTTGTATAGCCCAGAGCAATAGGACTTTTCCAACAAAAACTCTGTTCCCATAACAAAGGTAAATATACACCTAGAAAGAAAAAGAAAAAGGGATAAGACACAGAACTGGAACTGGAGCCCTCTTTTACATTAAAGTGATTTTTGGTGGAGAGGGGGTTTGCAAGCTGCTTTTGTTAGCTGAATATTAACACAGTATGGACATTAAAATAACTCAACCACAATGTAGCTGTTAAAATGGATCAGGCTTTCCAGTATCAAATCATTCCTGGGTCAAGCATGAGATTACAATATACATACCCTTATCTGCTACAGTACAAGTTTACGCACAGGTTGCCCGTGCGATTCCAGCCAGTACTGCGATTCCATTGCCCTTTCCACACAATAAGCAACACCAGTAAATAATATAGCAGTAATAATATTTCATGTCTGGTAATCCCTTAAAATATGATAAGGGATTTCACAGCATAAGAGAATAAAATACTACACTTGTTTTTTTCATTATTTTCTTAAACCACCAAAAATTTTGCCTTCTGCTTTCAGAAGATATTATTGAAAGAATCTTATCACACCACAAGATTATGCAGTACTGAACTGCATGGCAAACTTTCCCTGTCTGGCCAGACAGCCTTCATAACCTGTAGTCACACTGTATTAATGGGCTGCATCAATTATTTATATTAAATCATCAGAGACACACCAAAAAGATCATACTACTTGAAACCTAGATTAGACTAGTTTCTCATTCTAGTTTCAGAAATAAAGTGAGTAAACTTCACTGCTGGGATTTTTTTCTTCTAGGAACATGAGTAATTCTTGATGTGTACTCCTGCAAGACAACTCAAGCAAAAGCATGCCTTACCTTGTGACACTTTATAAATAGCTAGCTGTGTGTAAACCAAGCACATATGTACCACAGCAACCTTTCACAGTGTAGCTGCCTGCAATGTGTTAGGCAGCTATGGCTGCAACAAAATACAAGCCATATCTTTGTTCCTACAACGTTCGTGGAACACTGACGCACTAAAGGGCAAGTGAAAAGGGATACTAAATATTTCTGAACAATGAAAATCAGTGAACCAGTCTGCACATTTTTACATGTACTTCCAGGTACACAGAACTGGCCATGTTTGGATTGCAAACACTACAGGGAAACGTATAAAATAGAAAAATTTCCAGAGAAAATTGAAATTATTAGATTTAGGCTTGCAGATATATGTTACTACTAACTCTAAATTTGAGGGCAACTCCAAACTGAGTGTCCCTTTAACATTTCGTTCAAATTAAATTTTTGAATTTTAAACAAATGGTCAACTTTCCATTTGATTAACCTGATTTGTACAAAGAGATGCAGAATGAGGATGAGTTACCAAAAAACAACAGCTACTTTTGCAATTCCTCAGAATTAATTCTGCATGCATATTTAGGCAAATGACTTCAGTAAACCAAATATTGAGATTAAAAACATATGAAGTCCCAAACCAAGAAGCATTAATGGGAAACTAATTTATTAGATTTTGAGTGCTTCCACATCAAAAGACACTAATTACAATTTAATTTCCAATTTTCAGAAGAAACTAAATAGCATTAAAATTATAAGACAAAACAACAAAAGCAAGGACATTCAGTTGTCTCTGAATGTCCCCCATAGCAAAAACAGGAGATCTCAGATATGTAACATTATGAATTGACCCTCATCTTCCACCACAGATACAATGAAAAATATTAAAAGGCTGTTCTCATCTCCCATAGAATCATTTAGGTCCCCTCCAGCCCCACCCCTCCGCCTGCAGAGTTTG
This sequence comes from Lepidochelys kempii, assembly GCF_965140285.1. Classification (NCBI taxonomy): domain Eukaryota; kingdom Metazoa; phylum Chordata; order Testudines; family Cheloniidae; genus Lepidochelys; species Lepidochelys kempii. The sequence continues at coordinate 104,211,558 of NC_136386.1, forward strand.
GCAGTTAACTTTTAGCTCAAATTTACAATTTCAAGGAGGCCTGCTCTCACATCAGGGAAGACAGGGTCAGTGAGGGGACTAAGATAGAGGAGGAAAGCACCAACTGCACACCAGCAGCTGCCACCGATAGACTTCCATAGCTGTCACACAGGAAGCTGTGCTCCATTGAAAAGCACCTCCAAATCCACTGGCTTGCTCCGCCAAATACCGCGGCATAAGGAGAGGTGAACGTGGGGACCGACAACCACGTCGCCGCTCTGCAGATCTCCTGGATCAGGACCTGAGTCAGGAATGCCACCGAGGACAATGTGCCGTTAATGCAAGGGCAGGTATCTTTGCTAAATCATAATATGACAGGACGTGATCCACGATGAAATTCTTTGAGAAGACAGGAGGCCCTTCATCCTCTCTGCTACTGCGACAAACAGCTGGTTCGACTTACGAAACTGCTTCATATGTTCGATATAAAAGGCCAATGTTTGCTGAACGTCCAAGGAGTGTAGCCTTTGCTTCCAAATGTTAGCGTGTGGCTTAGGGTAAAAGACTAGGAGAAAAAATGTCCTGATGGGCATGAAACAGACAACCTTCAGGAGAAAGGCTGGGTGAGGCCTAAGTTGCACCTTGTTCTTATAAAAAATGGTGTAAAGAGGGTCAGAAGTTAAGGCCTTAAGCTCAGACAGTCTCCTAGCTGATGTTATTGCGACCAGGAATGCCACCTTCCATGACAGATAGAGTAATGAGCAAGTGGCTAGGGGTACGAAGCAGGGGCATTAGTCTTGGTAATGGTTGTGGTTCACTACAAACCTGAGAAAGCATCTGTGGGCTGGAACTATCGATATGTGGAAATACGCGTTCTTGAGGTCGAGGGTGGCATACCAGTCTCCAAGATCCAGAGACTGGATGAAGGCAGTCAAAGAGACCACGCGGAACCTTAACTTCTTCATGAATCTGTTGCGGCCTCGTAGGTCAAGAATGGGTATGAGACTCTCTTTGGCTTTGGGGGATTAGGAAATGTTGGTAGTACAATCCCTTGCTCCTGAGGAACCTCCTCCACTGCTCCCATGGCAAGGAGCATTTGAACCTCCTTCATGAGGAGTTGCTTGTAAGAATGGCCCCTTGAAGAGGGACGGGGAAGGGAGGAGGAGCAGAATTAGAGAGAATATCCCACTTCTACAGTGCAAAGGACCCAGCAGTCTGAGTTCATCAAGGACCGTGCACAGTAGAAGTGGGACAGACTATTCAGAAAACAGGAAGAAGGATCCAGTGAGTGGACTGATGTGTTGCCCCCGGGCGTGCCGTCAGAAGGCTTGCTTAGAGCACAGTCCTAAATAAACTCAGATTGCTGGGTCCTTTGCACTGTAGAAGTGGGATATTCTCTCTAATTCTGCTCCTCCTCCCTTCCCCGTCCTTCTTCAAGGGGCCCTTCTTACAAGCAACTCCTCATACTAAACTGGGAGGAGTGGTAGATACGCTGGAGGGCAGGGATAGGATACAGAGGGACCTAGACAAATTGGAGGATTGGGCCAAAAGAAATCTGATGAGGTTCAACAAGGACAAGTGCAGAGTCCTGCACTTAGGACGGAAGAACCCAATACACAGCTACAGACTAGGGACCGAATGGCTAGGCAGCAGTTCTGCGGAAAAGGACCTAGGGGTGACAGTGGACGACAAGCTGGATATGAGTCAGCAGTGTGCCCTTGTTGCCAAGAAGGCCAATGACATTTTGGGATGTATAAGTAGGAGCATAGCGAGCAGATCGAGGGACGTGATCGTCCCCCTCTATTCGACATTGGTGAGGCCTCATCTGGAGTACTGCGTCCAGTTTTGGGCCCCACACTACAAGAAGGATGTGGATAAATCACAGAGAGTCCAGCGAAGGGCAACAAAAATGATTAGGGGTCTGGAACACATGACTTATGAGGAGAGGCTGAGGGAACTGGGATTGTTTAGTCTGCGGAAGAGAAGAATGAGGGGGGATTTGATAGCTGCTTTCAACTACCTGAGAGGTGGTTCCAGAGAGGATGGTTCTAGACTATTCTCAGTGGTAGAAGAGGACAGGACAAGGAGTAATGGTCTCAAGTTGCAGTCGGGGAGGTTTAGGTTGGATATTAGGAAAAACTTCTTCACTAGGAGGGTGGTGAAACACTAGAATGCGTTACCTAGGGAGGTGGTAGAATCTCCTTCCTTAGAAGTTTTTAAGGTCAGGCTTGACAAAGCCCTGGCTAGGATGATTTAATTGGGGATTGGTCCTGCTTTGAGCAGGGGGTTGGACTAGATGACCTCCTGAGGTCCCTTCCAACTCTGATACTCTATGATTCTATGACTGCCTCGCCCAGCTCTGGCCTTGACTGGGCAACGGATGGGGAGGCTTATGCCTGCTACTCCTGCCCCTCTTCCTGGAGATGTCCTGCCTAGGCTCGGGAGGGTAGAAGCATGGAGGAGGTTGGGGCTTAAAGTGTCTCTGCTGGGTGGCGAGGCTATGCAAGCCCAATGATTTCAATGTTGCTTATGAATCCTTTAGGCTATAGAGCTTGGAGTCTGTCTGCTCCAACAACAACCCCATGCTGTCAAAGGGCAAGTCCTGAATTGTCTGTTGGACCTCTGGTGGAAGTCCGATACCTGGAGCCATGAGCTCCTCCCCATGGCTATGGCAGAGGACATGGTCTGTGCGTCCGAGTCGGCTGTGTCCAGTGAGGCCGGTAAAGAGGTCCATGCCACTGCCTTGTCCTCTTCTACTATGGCAGTAAACTCTGCTCTGGAGTCTGACAGGACCAACTCCTTAAATTTCAACATGGAGTCCCATAAATTGAAATGGGATCTACTGAGGATTGCTTGCTGGTTAGCAATCCGAAGCTGGAGCCCCCCAGTGGAGTACACCTTCTTGCCGAACAGGTCCAGCTTCTCCAAGTCCTTGGATTTTGGAGTTGGGCCCTGCTGCCCATCTCTCTTTCATTCGCTGCCGCTATGACCAGTGAACCCGGCTGTGGATGAATAAGTAAGTATTTGTAGCCCTTAAAGGGGAGGAAATACTTCCTCTCCACCCCCTTAGCTACAGGGGAAATGGAGAGAGGAGTCTGCCACAAGATTTTCGTTGTGACTTGGATCATTTTAATGGGTGGCAATACCACCCCGGATGTTTCTTCAGGGGTTAATACATCCACCATGGGGTCCTCAGACTCTACCACCTCCTCGGCCTGTAGCCCCATGTTATGGGCCACCCTGCGCAAGAGTTTTTGGTGCACACTACCATCAATGGAGTGCAGCCCAGAGGACGAAGACCCTGTCACTGCATCGTCCAGCAAGGATGACAACGAAGCCCTAGGTGGTACCAGGCCCTCATGTCCCTCCAGCTCTCTGGATGCATCCTGCTCGGTGCCATGCTGTTAGGCGCAGAAAGTAGCTATGGTGCCAGTGGTGGAGCCAGGACGTGGACGGGGCTCTGCACCATGGACCGAAGCCATCTCGGTGCCAGGAGGAGGGGGAAAGTCCCAAAGTGGTAAAGAGGCACGGCCTCCTGAAATTATGAACTGGGAGCCCTGGGAGTACATGCCCTAGACCTGATGATATGCCCAAGGGGTCCACAAAGGCCACTGCGTGGGCCCCTGCCACTGCACATGCCACGGCACCATCCCAGCCTCCTGCCTGTAGCGGTGCCACTCAAATCGGTGCCAACTGCGCCTGGAATAGTAGAACTCCACCTCCAAGTCCAGTGACGGGGACCTTGAGCATGGAGACCACACCGGTGCCGAGCAGGGTGGTGCCAGGGAATGGTGCTGCGGAGAAGGCGAGCGGTGCCCCGTCATCGTGGGCTTGCCTCTAGACGGCGCCACACTTTCCAGTGCTGGAGATCTGTCTCGGCTGGCGGACAACTGCGGAGCCGTCAAGGCAATCAAGTCCCTGGCTGCCTCGAATGTGTCTGGGGAGGGGGAGAGAGAGCTCCAGCTCCTCCACCTGGCACTCTGTAAGCAAGAGAATCCAATAATACCGGACTCGATGGACCCCTTTGCAGCCCTGAAGTCAACAGTGCCAGCTCTTGCGAGACCGGCACTGGGTGCCCCTGTGCAGGACACACACAGGTGGCATTGTCAAACCCGGCTGCTCTCACCATGGGCAAGCACTCTCTGTCCTCTTGTGCCACTTATGCAGCACCAGTGAGCGCAAGCAGTGCCGTGTTGCCTCTGTGGGCTTAGGCGACAGGGAGTTTCTGTGCCAAGGGTCTCTATGCCTAGCATCCTTCCTCTAGGAAGTCTCTAATGGAGGCTGGAGCGCTCCACAGAGAGGTGCTCAGTGCCAAGTCCTGTTGGCCCAGAGCCGGCTGGGGATGGAGGGCTGTCTCCATAAGGAGTTGTTTGAGCCTGAAGTCCATTTCCTTCTTTGTTCTTGGGCAGAACCTTTTACAGATCTTGCAGCAATCTGTCTGATGTGCCTCCCCGAGACATTTACGGCAGAAGTCGTGGGGGTCACCCATTGGCATGGGACTGTGGCAGGTCCCACATGGCTTAAACCCTTGGTCCCGAACCCCAACAGGGAAGGGAATTGTGGTTGGAGGGGGTAACCCCCCCACTTTTATCTAACTACTAAGATTAATACTAACTAATGAATTATTTACAGGATAATCAAAAGTCCCATCACTAGGCAAGAGAGAGACGCAGCTCCAATGACTGTCACTGGTGGCAAGAATGAACTGAAGAGGCGGCAGGCTGGCAGAGACCTTTATACACCACCATGAACGTGCAACTCCAGGAGGCTCCACAGCTAACAAGATGGGTACCGCTAGGGGAAAAACCTTCCAAACACACACACACCTACTTGGAATCAACATGAGCAAGCACTCCAAGAAGAATACATGGTTTACAAGAAATATTCAGCTCAAACTAATTTTCTCTTAAATGTTTAAAAACAGTTATCTGTAAACTGATGAACATGTTTTCCCACATACCAAACTCACGTAGTGACTGAGGGACGCTTATCTCAGTTTCAGCATCTCCAAATAGTGGATGAGTTTACTGAGAATAAGAGCACCATTGTTTTTCTTCTTTTTTTTTAAACCAGGAAACCACATAACATTCACATAAATGCTCTTAGAAAGAACTGTGAGCATTAAGATATATAAAAAGGATCTGATTATCAGCTAAATAATGAGTTTGTAAAAGACACTGGTTGATTTTGGACAGTCTCAGAGTAATCAGCAAGATAAGTTACAGAAAACAAAGGATGCAAGACTTTAAGAACTATATCTATGCTGGAAGCCATCAAATCCAGGACTTAAGTCTCAAGAACACATGAGAACTAAACTTCAGAATGCTACCTTATTTTCAAAAATGTCATGGTTATGTCTTGAAGTGTACACACCCTGGTGTGGTATTTACATTCAGTAAATGGTATCCTCAATGACATTTTTAATATTTAACCAAAATACTAAAAGGTCCGTTACACTTTTGGGAATCAATTGGCTGTTATTGGAGTGATAACAGTGCTGTCCTGTGGATAGACCAAGAGAAAGTCAGAAGATTTGGATCCTATTATAGACAACTCTCAAACTGCTGTGATCCTGGACAAGTCACAGCATATCTGCCTCAGTTTCCTGTCTGTAAAAGGTAGATACCAACGTATGCAAGCGGCCTTGAGATCCTCATATGGAAGGCACTACAAGTCTATATTAAAGCATTAGTTTTGGCTGGCACTTCTAGCTCACTCACCTCTTTCCTCCTCTATTCACACTCTCCTCCTCCTCCCCCTAAACCAACTTGGTAAAATTGCAATGAAACTTTACTAGCCAAGGCACAAAATATTTTCAAGGCATAATGGAAACAAATAAACATACTTAACTTACCTGGGACAAGAGATCTTTTTAATGGGTGAGTGAAGTTTTGTAAAGCTGTCCAAAACCAGAGACAACTAGCTCACAGGTTATGTGAAAGTCACTAGAAAGTGGTAAATGCAAAGTGTAATTCTGCAATCTTGGAGTCCCTCAACATTTCAATATTTACTGCCTTCTACGGATTGGGTATTTTTAATTGTAAAACGGAATTTTCTCTGTTCAATCTCTTGTACAACAAAGGGAATTTTTGAAGCTGGACAGTGTGCCCTTGTTGCCAAAAAGGCTAACAGCATTTTGGGCTGTAAAAGTAGGAGCACTGCCAGCAGAGTGAGGAACATGATCATTCCCCTCTATTCGGCATTGGTGAGGCCTCATCTGGAGTACTGTGTTCAGTTTTGGGTCCCACACTATAAGAAGGATGGAAAAATCGGAAAGAGTCTAGTGGAGGGCAACAAAAATTATTACAGGGCTGGAGCACATCATTTATGAGGAGAGGCTGAGGGAACTGGGATTAGTCACTCTGCAGAAGAGAAGAATGGGGGGGTGGGATTTGATAGCTGCTTTCAACTACCTGAAAAGGGGTTCCAAAGAGGATGGATCTAGACTGTTCTCAGTGGTAGCAGATGACAGAACAAGGAGTAATGGTCTCAAGTTGCAGTGGGGGAGGTTTAGGTTGGATATTAGGAACAACTATTTCACTAGGAGGGTGGTGAAGCACTGGAATGGGTTACCTAGGGAGGTGGTGGAATTGCCTTCCTTAGAGGTTTTTAAGGTTAGGCTTGACAAAGCCCTGGCTGGGATGATTTGGTTGGGGATTGGTCCTGCTTTGAGCAGGGGGTTGGTCTAGATGACCGCCTGAGGTCTCTTCCAACCCTGATATTCTATGAAACTATCTGTGTGTTGTTTGTCTTGATGGAAACTGCTAAGCTTAGTAGAGAAGCAGTAACAAAAGACATTATATACATGCACTTCATCTCCATTCACCCTCACTTAAGTGTTCATTTCCAAATCACTGAAATATTTATACGTTAGCATCTAGGCAAAGTTGAACGTAAACCTCTGGACATACACAGATGCGAGTCTAACACTGAACTAGAGACAGTTAAACAAAACAACATATTTACATTCATTCTACAATGGCTGGGCTCTTCTTTACCCAGAAAGCCGTGCAAGAAAGACAGGAAATTGATCGAGGAATACACAATTACAAGTTCAGTTTAAAAAAAAAAAAAGTTTTTTTAAAACTGGTCAGCATCTATTTTATCACCTCATACTACATAAACAAGAGCTCAATCACACATAATGAGAGAGAGTCTGTGGAATTCATTGCTACAGATGGTTAGAAACAGATTGTACGATGACCAGAAATATCTTTTGTAGTTATTCATACAAAAAGATTGGTCATCTAATTTCATGCTTCAGAATGTAAGATATAGGCATGGGGCCAAGGAGGAATCTCCCTCTTTACCTCAAACTCGGTACAGAATACAGTTGGTTAAGTACTTGGCAAAACAATTGGCTACTGCTGAAGGCAAGATGCCAACTTTATGGTTCAATATTTGATCAAGAATGGCAAAAAACCAGAAACACTACCATTTCCTCTTCTATTCCAACCTTATTATTTTTGTATTACCCCCTTTCATCTTCTCTAGCTACCTTAATATGGCATCTTACCTCTAGCCCAGAGGATGACTCCTTTAACTGTTCCTATAAGCTGCTGTGCAAATCACCTGAGAGGGTGCGCTGTGGAGTGACAAGGCATGCCGCTTAGTCCTCAAGGCTACCCAGCAGATACCTTTGTAACTCCTAGCTTTTATAAGCCTGGGGAGTAAAAGTGGGAGTCCAGAGTTCAGTTTAGGTCTCCCACTTCGTTGTGAGACTATTATTTGAATGATGATCCCTCCCACCAATACCTCCAATTTATAAAAGGCTCTGAACAAACTCTCTCAGTGCATGTAAAATACAAATACATCAGTTTAGTTATAAACTGAATTAGCATAACTTCTAACATGGTAAACATGGAGCTAGGGATTCTAATTATTTATTATTTGTATTGCAATAATGCCTAGAAGCCCTAATCATGGATCAGAATCCCATTGTGCTAAATGCTGAACGCAGAATAATATTACAACACACGTACCAAAGATGAAGGTATAGTTGAAACAGGTTGTGTGACTGCTCTTTCCAGTAAACAAACACAAACATCTGTAGACCCGAGAACAGAATATGACAAAAATTTCTAGAGATTTCTGTTGGCCCTTCCATTAAGCCACAGGTTAGAAAACATCTTTAATAGTTTCTTAACGTATTGCAATTTTTAAAAAGGTACTCCTCTCCCTAAAAGGAGCTGGAAAAGCAGAAAAATGCCATGGCAATTGCACCCATTTTAAAAATAAACTTAATCATGACAAGACTATTTGAATTTTACTAAGGACCCCAGTTCAGAACTAGGAATGTTCATTGAAGTTCCTAGCCCTCAGACTTTCTATTAACCCCATACCATTTGGAGTCAAGTTTTCCTGATGATGCACAAAGTATGAAAATGCTAACGAGATGAGCTCTGTACTTGCTTAATCTAAAGGGGAAACCAATCATTTAGAAATAACCTAGCCTATATAATTATGGTTCATAGTATTTCATTATGAAATTAATGTATTCCTTACCATTTATGAATTACTTAATATTTTTTAAATCTTTGTGTTTTGTACTTCAGGCAAGGATCTTCTATAAGTGGTTTTCCATTACCTAAGACTCTGCAGAGTTCCACTAATCCAGCTTTTAGTGAAGCACTGCTATTGTTTCTCACATAACCATATTGTGACTTTACGTATTACAACAGTAATATTGACTAAATAAAACGCAGACTGATTTTCTGTTTGAAATGGGGGTAAGCTGCACCCCTGAAAATCACTTTTTATAATAGTGCAGCACCACCCTCATTATTCTACACATTTCTCCTGGCTTCTAAGAATGTAATAGTGATCCTCAATGAATTGGATGCAATTAACAAGTCTATAAAGAATGTATTAAGTGGCATTTAAAACATTAATCCCAACATGTCTGCTCCCAGCAAGTCTTGTACTTCGATAATCACCCTCCCTATCAAGGAGTTAAAGCACTGGTTGAACACACAGTTTTATAAGAATCAGAGGCTTAAACTAACAGCTACTTTTGTATAAAGTCACTCCAACTCCCTTCCACTAGAATCTTATATCAAGCTGCTTTCAGCCTCCTTTAAAAGCCATTTTTAAAGAAGTACAAATTATAATTAGGCGTCGAGGCTTACCTTGAAAACGGGTATATCCTAAAGTTTCTCCCCGGAAACTCTTATAATACTTTACTCCATAAACTATAATTGGTCTTCTAAGAATATGTGCAAGTACAAAAATGTGGGTCTGCTCCAAACTTGCTCCAGGCTATACCAAAAAAAGACAGACAATACTTGAAACAGAACTTTGATCTAACATTTACTTCTGTTTAACTTGATTGACAAAGCAGCTTCTGTATAAGTTCCATAAAACCAGATTTTCATCCAACTAAAATTTTGTTGAAGTCATGGCTGTCATTTAGATTTCCATAATCAAACATTTGTCTGGAACGTTTCACTTGCAAAAAGTTTACCTACCTGAAGTTAGAATACTCAAGTGATTGACCAACATATTTTGTAACACAGTATTTAAATATTACAGGGAGAATGCACCTATAACTGAGGTTGCACAAGCATTCTTTTTTAATAGGTCATTTTCAGTTGCTTATTATTTTCTCTCTGATTTTCTGGGGTTTTTTTGTTTTTGTTTTTTAAACACAACAGGCTTGTTCTGTGTTCATGTGTGAAGTTTTATGCAAAGTTTCAGCCCAAAAAGCTCATACATTTGAGAAAAGTAAAAACAAATACTCCTTTTTCAATAATGGGGAAAAATGTAAATTTTAGCTGTTCTAACACATCAGTAGATGAGACTATCTCCCTGTCAAATTTCCATCTAGGTTGTAGATATGCCATTTAGAGAGTCTGAAAATATGGTTTATTTTACCAAAGTTATAAAGGTTTAAAAATCCACTTGGCATATGTACACTAGATTACAAAACAATCTCTTAACAGTTTGCCAGTGCTTTAGTGGTTCAAGCTCACAAAAAGTCTGAAGAAATGTTCATTCTCTAAGATTATGTAAGGTGTATGGGGAAGGAGGCAGGGCATTAAACAGAACAGAAACTGGTGCCCCATCTCTTACAAGCTTCAGCCTACCGGATAAGAAAAATAACCTTTCAGCAAAACTGTTGATGCTACCAGTAAACTCAGAAACTATGAAATTCAAATTTCAAATACAATTTCGCAGTTTATTCTTGTGGAGAAGACCTTAACACTTTGCGATTTCTGGTATAAGAAAAATGGTTGATGTTTTCCTTAATAACCAGAAACTCTGGGCTGAAGCAAGAACAATGCAAGTTTATGAAACTACTCTTCAGAAGGACTTTACATCCCTTCCTACAGTAAGATTTAAAAAAAAAAAAAAAAGTCCTACCTGACTAGCAAGAGAGAGTATAAACGCCCAATCTTCCTGCCACTGTTCCTCTCGCAGTGAGAAATGTAAACCGAAGCTTTGGGAGTACCATGACTCCCACTCTTTCCAACGGGTGTAAAACCTAGAACAGTGGGCAGAAAGAAAAGAGGTAAAGCAAGTAAGATAGTAGTTTGATTTTTGAGAATAAGTGAGTCATACAACAACTGATGGTAATATTCTAGAGTTTAAGTGTCAACATTTATGAAAGAATAGAATGTGTTTCCTATTTCCATCTTGCAAAAAAAAAATTTAAAAGAAATCTTGTGAAACTTTAAATCTAAACTCTTTCATGCTGGCAATTTCCACTGGGCAGAAACAGACTGCATCAACAAAGCAGAACTCCAAGTCCCAAGGAGGCAGACCATCTGTTGCTTACCTGTAAATAATTCTCCTAGCAGCCATCGACTAATTCAGAGTTTGCATAGGATTGGTCCTGTTTATCATGAAAAGAAAGCAACTAAGCTAATGTTTTAGTACCATCTACATGACTGCTATATATAAACAAGTTTTCTTAGCACACAGTTAACCAAGCTGTGTATTTTCTCACATGCATAAAATAGCACAACAAAGAGTCCTTTCAACTGGTGAGTGTATAATGTTGTAAGACCACCAACTGACAGTAAGGCAACAAGTAATCCTCTTCTCATAATTCTTTCCACCACCACAGAGGAACTACTGGGATTGCTCAACAGTAAACTTTGACAAAGACTATCCATAAAGTGAAATAGCTATCTTGTACTGTTTTATGAATTAAAGGAAATGATACAAGAGTCAGTCTGCAAATTACCTGGTACAAGGCTGATAATCCCTGCCTAAGAAGCCACTTGAGATCTGACTGAATGGGATTGAATGCCCACAGGAGGCACTTATCGAAACTGATGAAAGGCTTCTAATGGCCAATTTGATACATCTTGCATAGTTTATTTTGAAGCCTTATTGACTTTTTTTTTTTTAAATGTAGTTCCACGGGAACAAACAAGGCATTGAATTTCATGTAATTTTAATGTTCTGTTTAAGGAGCAATTTGTTACTCTTCTCTCATCTGAAGAATGCAGATTTTTTTTCTTTTAGGTGAATTGATTAAGGACACAAGTAAAATAGGTATGTCACAAATTCAAATGGCTTATAGTCACCTCAGGTAGAAATCCAGAACCTTTTATAGAACTACATCATCAAGAAGAAGAAAAAAAAGTGTATGTTAGTAGTTACCCATTTTTTAAATTAAAAATGTTTGAAATAGCCACAGATTTTTTTATCACCAAAAGACAGTTATATGTTAACATCTGTAAGATGCACCATATTCAAAAATATTCAGATATTGCAAAGCAGTGTAATTATATATTGTAAGTTATGTTAACCATAAGCATGAAGTTAGAATGATTTGTAGCTGTCACTAGCAAACTAGAGATGCTCTTCTGTTCAAGAAGCCAGTTTAGGAGGGCACGCAGAAAAACATTGCCAGAAGTTGTCTGAATCTTTCAGTGCTGCCAGTAAAAAAAAACTCCGCTATCCTGCCCCCCAGAGACTAGATTTCAATGCAAAGAGGACAGAGGGTGGGGGTCATGGAATATATGTCTGCATCACATCTTGAAGAACCACAGTTACAGTAATTAACTGTTTCTTCTTCGAGTAGATGCAGCCATGTAATCCACTTACATGACTCACAAGCAGTACCCACCCCAGAAGGCGGGCTCAGAGTCTACCTAAACAAGGATTGCAGGATCACTGTACCAAAACTCCATCCACCCCGGAAGATGTGGAATGCGTTTATAAATGTACGTATGGATGACCACATAGCAACCTTGCAAATATCCAATATTGAAGCGTCACTGAGGAATGCTATTGACCTTGCTTGTGCTCTCGTAGAAGAAGCTCACATTCTACAAAAGCTGAGGAGACACAGCTGAAAATACTTCATATGAAGCTTTGATACAGGATGTTATCCATTTACAGACTGTCTATGAAAAGACTGCTTGACCTTTCATATGATCTGCATATGACAAAGAGACAAGGCAAAACACAAAACAGTCTAGTCCTGTCCAGATAGAAGGCTAGAGGTCTTCAGACATTGGACAACAGGTGATGATGCTCCTCCTTCAAAGATTAATGTGACTTAGAAAAGAACGCAGGTAAATATACTGTCTGGTACAAATGAAACTTGAGAAACCACTTTAGATAAAAAATTTGGGGTGTGCTCATAAAGTAACTTTGTCCTTGGAGGATTGTGTATAAGTTGGCTCTGTCATCAGAACCTGCAACTCTCTCACTCTTCTTGTGGACATTATCACTACTAGGAATGCAGTTTTCTGACACAAAAGCTGAAAGGGACACGATGCCCAGGGCTCAAATGGAGTTCCCATTAAAGCAGCTAGGACTGCGTTAAGGTCCCACAGAGGAACAGACACTTGGACTGTAGGATGGAGATGATGCCCTTTTAAGAATCTTGCTCCAACAATCTTGGAGAAGACAGGGTTTAAACATTGTCTATTGCAAGGGGAAAGATCCCCAACAACGATCCCCACGTGGTGCTTGCTGTGCTTAGGCAAAGTCAGCATCAAGGAGCGGTGTTTGATTTGCAAATTGTTCATGACACAGACTCAGTGGCAAGGGATCTTTCTCTAAAGGAGCATCTGCTTGAACGGCCCACGTGGCCTGCTGCAGCACCAAGGCCCACGTTGGATCGGAGGTTGCCCTCAGGTTCCAAGTGTGCAGCCACTTCACATTGTGGCCACTCCAGGTCCTGTGGGGACCTGTCTGCCTCCTCCAGAAGAAGTGTGGACCAGCACGGTGTGAATGTTGGCACACAGGATGGAGCAGGTCCCATCAACTGCTCCCCAATACAATCCAGAGAGGCCAGGGAAGGGACCCCATACCATTGACTCCAGTTCTGGCCTCGGCGTGACTGTTGAGTCCAGTACCAACAAGGGCAATGCCAACACCAGCTATTTCTGGGCTGGTAGCACATCAGGAAGCAACTGACCTCCTCTGCCTTTCTGTCCCGGCCCCTCCCTTAATCCAGGACTCTGCCAGGGCTGCGTCATTATGACCTTGCTGGCTGGGTGGGCCGCTGACCCTGTGGGTCTGTTGGCAGCAAACCCCAATATTTCCCTTCTTCAGTAAGTGGAAGTGGGGCCAGTGTCAGGCTCAGCACAAATTACCTCCTTGGCACCAGGAACTTCTTTGGTACTCCTGCTTTCAGTGCCACCGTTACTGTGATGGCACTCACCACCCTCCACTTCAGCACCTTTAGTTACCTCAGTATTGCTGCTGATTTCAGGGTCGACACCACTTCTGCAGAATTTAACTGATGCTGGCCTCTAAACAAGCCACGCATGTTTAACTTGATATTCTCTTCAGCCACTCACTCATTTTTTTAGTTCTCCTCTCAATTCCTCCTAATTTGTCAGTATATTTCTGGTAATGAAGTATCTCCAAGTAATATTTATACCAGACCTGCACAAATGTATTGAGGGACTTTAACCTCCTCATTTAATAGATTGCCTATGTATACGCAGCCCATATTTTTTTTTGTTGTGTCATAATACTGGCACCTTTTTGTCTAGTCTGCTGTCCATCACCCCCCTCAAACTTGGATATTACTACTTTTCAGTTTTTGGATTATATTTCCCAGGTTTCATTAGATTCGCAGTTTCCGCCCCGCCACAGTGAATTATATTCTGTCCATATGTCTAATCTCTAGTTTTCTCTGTTGTTTGATATCCTCACAAGTATTAACTCTTTCAACTTGATGCATATTCACTTGCAATATACGGTTTACTCCCTCTTCTTGGTCATTAATGAAAATATAAACAACTGGACTCATACTCTGCTAGCCATATCTTATTAACTCCATGTTATGATGTTTACTATAATATTTGGCTTAGCATTCTTTAGCCAGTTTCACTCTACTTGAAGGTATCCAAGACAATCTGAATTAATTCTGAATAAGTTTTGTGCAACTACCATATGCTTTTATTCAAATCCAATTATTACATTTACTGTTTCCCCTTCAGCAACTTCTTTTGGCGTACTTGCACTCCTGAATACCGACTAAAAATGTAGTACCCCAAGTAAAACAGCAACTGAGAACACTGGAGGAAGGTTTCGAAATTTTCTCCTTCTGTGCCCCTCAATGACTACTCAATCTTTACATAAATATGGTTTTTTTAATTCATTAAACAAGCAAAGGTTAGCAAAGACCCTGAAGCTAGTATTTAAAAAAAAAAAAAAAAAAAAAATCAGTCTATTCTTGGAAATGAAGCAGCGTGGGTTGGGGAAAGATGATGCTTGGGTGTCTTAAATATGATGATGCAAGATTACTTTAAAATTTAAACATAAAAGACAACAATGAGTACACACACCACCCAATTTCACTACAGGGGCATTCATATGCTAGTAGTCAAATCTCCACTATACAGTAACTGGCTATATGAAGTAGTTGCAGTAAAGCAAGTCTTCCACACAAATACAAGGTTTCTGAATATAGAACTTTAAAGAGATAGAAGTATGGTTTCAAAATTCTAAATATCTCAAGAACAAAGCTCATTTAATAAGCTTGCAATACTAATATTCAGTAAATCTTTATTTTTTTCTACAAGCCATTGTTAATTTACAAACATGTATCTGAGCGATAACTCTATACAAGCACTGACACAACAATATTTATTATATATATATATATATAGGCAACAGTTATTTCCTTCCTGGAAAATACAAGCTTTGATAATTTATGGAGGGATTATTTGAAGTCTCTAAGATTAAAGATCACAAAACAACATTAGAAAGTTATGAAAGTACTTGCAAAAGTTACTGATGAATTATACTCAAGCCCAGTTTCACCAATACTTCTAGAAGCTATTACCATATTTTTCAAAATCTTCCAATACATTCACATTAGCTTCTACATACTACTAAAAATGAATGAAAGCAATGATAATGACCTGGATCAAAAACCTTTCAGCATCTGGATTTTCCCCAGTACGAAGCAGAAATGTAAAATGAATCACGAAGCAAACTACAGTCTACAGACCAGATCTAGCCATGTTATTAAAGGCCAGATTGCACCACCTATTAAAAGTTGTCCAAAATTTCTCATTCTAAGCCCCTATTTTCAGTTACTTATAACTTCATGAAACTAACCACCGGGGTGGAATTTTTCCATGTCTTCCTCTTGCTGAATTAGTTTGGAAAATGTTGGCTAAGAACAATTCAGCCATTTCCAAAAATGAGGCTGGGGAAAAATATCTTGTTTTGCCATGTTAAAAAATTCTGGCAACTTTTTCTCTGAGAAGATCGAGTGAAACACAAAAAAAGATTGCAGAAAACACATTCTGCCAGAGAGGCTCTACAGTTATGCTTTTTGCCCATCTGGGGCACCAGAACAGAGGCAGATAGCTCATTGGCTGTAGCAGTCAGCAACCAATAGGGAGAGTGAGAAGAGGTTGCATACCTCAAGGGCAAGGAGGCATCGGATTGGGAGAGCGGGGGGGAAGGGAGAGACAGACCGGGCCAAACAGGGGTTCAGAAGGGCTAGTGGGGAGACAGACCGGAGCAAGGGCTGAATGGGAGGGGGGGTGCACACAGGGGCAAAGGAGGGGATGCAGGGACACACGGGGTGAGGGAAGATGTGCCTGACTGACTGACCCCTAGCCTCTCCCAGCCAGGATCTGCATGGGGAGGCTCCCATACTCCCTGACAATCCCTCCTTCCCTTCCCCCACAGAAAAACCTTTTCCATACTTCTCCCACCCACACCCAGCCAGCAATCCCTCCAGGTTCACTCCCAGAAATTACTTCCCTCTCCCTCAGCAACTCAGTTACCCCGACTCCAAGCCATTGAACTGCTTGTGAGGGGTTCAGGAAATATGTTTCTATATTATAGTTTAAATGAATTATTACTCAAAGTTCTGTATTAACATGTCCGGTAAGGAATTTATTTGTCAAAAAAATTTCCGGAATCTATTTTGCTGTCTGTTTTCTTATAGACATACTTGTTGACAGGTATTTTGAAATAAATTACCAAAATAATTGAAAGTGGCGTGATAATATTGTTATTTTGCAAATAAAATATGCAGAATTTTGCAGATTTTGAAAATGTTCTGCACAGAATTTTTTATTTTTTGGTGCAGGATTCCTTCAAGGAGTAGATGTATCTTGTGCTGCTCCCATAAAAATCCAGCCAAATTTGGCTAAATTACAAGCTATTGGGAAGGGCAGGGGACAAAAAACAACAACAAAAAACAGTTCATCCATACTCACTAGATATTAGCTCTAGTTTCACAGCTACTCTGAAGACCGCCCACACTAGGAATGCTTCACACAGAGGCTAAGCAGGCCTTCCCCTGAAATTGCAGCTCTTGGCTCCTGCAGGCAGCACCCAGGCTGGGGCCAGGTACCAGAATGGAAAGGGGGGAAGCTCTCTCCCCTTTTATCTCAATTATACCCCTGCCAGCATCCAAGCAGCATGTAGAAGGAAGCTGCCTGATTCAAAAATAGACGGGAGAAGAGTTGACCCCAGGGGAGTAACCTGGGACAAGGAAGGGGGTGGCGGACAATGACTGAACAAAACTGGGAGTCTAGGGGGGGTAAAGGGAAACTAGAATTGGCTGGACAAGAAGGTGGAGTGGGAGCAGAGGTGGGAAATGGGGAGGGATGGAAAGAGACTGGATGAGGAGACTGGATGGCTAAAAAGGAAGATGTAGGGACGAAGACAGGGTGGTAAAGAGACAGACAGACACAATGCGGCAGGGGACGGAAAGAGACTGGACAAAGAGGCCAGTGACAGACTGGACAAGGAGCTAGGGGGACAGACAGGCCGACAGACTCAGAATGGCTGGGCAAGGAGGCTAGGCACAAGACTGGAGGGACAGGGAGGGGGGGACAACAGGTTGTTAGGGGACAGGGCAGAAGGGTCAAGCCTGTGGGGAAACAGGCAGAAGAGTTTGTGCCCACTAGAGAATATTCACCTCTCCAGAGCCTGGAATGGAACCCTTGATTCCCAAGTCTCACCACTTCTGTGCGGTCAGTAAATATCTGTGAAATCCACTGGCAAAGTATCCCATTCCCCCTCTACTGCTGGTCCACAGCGGATAAAAACCTACTACTGTCATCAGTTTCTCCATTAGCTCAAATGGCAGAAGTCAGTATGTTGGATCTAAACGTCTCAACCCTGATGATGAACCAGGTGGGTGTCAACAGAATACCATACAATGGAATTTGTCTTTTCAGTTTATAAGCTTGTTAATCTTTTTAATGTAGGGTGTTTTCAAAAATGTAATTTCCTAGGTTATTAAAAAAGAAAAGTCAAGAACTCAAAAGTTAGGAAATGCCAGAATTAATTAGGTTGTCCACGCAACCTTAATTTGGCCCCCTTGTGAGAAAAAAATATATATATATTATGATACAGTCTTTAGTTACATGACCACATTTTTTCCCCTCAAGGACCCCTGCCCTATTCAGCGTGCAGCATAGGTTTGCTCTAGGGATGAATCAGGGTTGTACAGCAAAGGAAACTTGCCTGTAGGACTCCTATTTCCTTTGTTACAGAATTTGGAAGGCACGTAAGCAAATAAGGCAGAGGACTGCAAGAGGAGAACTTTCTCATGGCTAAGGCAGGTGTATGCTGCCCTGGAGAACTAGATTCTATCCCTGCTTCTGCCACATGGAGTTCTTATGTGATGCTAGGGACGTCACTGAAACCAAAAATTTTCATAGGTGGGTCAATAACTATGTTCTTCATTTTCTGGGTGCCCAATTTGAGATACCTGGGATCTGATATGCATAAGTGCTGAACGTTCACAGCTACAACTAAAGTCAATGTGAGCTGGACTTCAAGCATATGCAATGCTATTACAATACTAAGTACTCTGAAAAATCAAGTCTTGAGTGTTTCAAATTGGGCAGTTAGAACGATAGATACTTTCTACCTTAATCTCTCTGTGCCTTAGCTCCCCATTTGTAAAATGGGATTAACACCAACCTCCTGGCCTCACAGTGGTGCTATGAAAATAAGTTCATTAACATTTGTTAAACACTCAGATTTTATAGTGATAAGCCCCATAGAAAAGCCCATGAGGACATTAATAATTCTGTTTTCAGAGCAGGGTTTGAATACTATGCAGTAAGGCAAGCATGAGGGGAGATATGGAACAATGAAGAGAAAACAAGATATTGAAGAGCTCCTCGTTCAGCGAGCATGGTCCATTCCATGCACTGAAAGAGATGGGGAAACTGTGGGAAAAGTGACTGTGATAATGCATATGGCACAAGAGGGACAAGTTAAGGTTGCACAAGCAACTTTAATTTTGACATTTCCTAACTTTTGAGTTCTTGACTTTGCAACCTGATGTTATTTTAACATATTTTCCACACACTAAAAACTAAGTTACTTAAAACTTTAGTTACTATATGAAGAACTAGCACATACGGGTCAACAACAAACTCACTACATTTCACACTGCAAATGCAGAACTTGAAAGCTGCAGTAACCGACATACTACAGCTCGTGCTAAGGACATTGTATGGAATTTAAAGCACTGAAAACAAGAATTTTTTTTGGTAATATAATTGACTTACATAATATATAAATTTTGTTTTGGTTTATTTTTGGGGGGGTTTTTTTGGTTTTTAAAGATAAACTAAACACACACAACTTAAACTGTGCTGTAATTCATCTCCTTTGTTCCACATAATTAAATATAAATCCATGAGCTCATCACTATATTACAACCAATGCTACTGGAAAAATATTCCTGAACTTAACATGAGAAATGTACCAGCTTACCAATGTGAACAGTCATGTAAACTTTCATGAAGAGCTTTCCGTAGCACCGAATCCTTGTCATAAATGCCCCAGGTAGCTTGTAGTACTGAATCAAGCAGGCAGTCCCCTGCAGTCCGATTCCAAAGTGCATATAGTCTACTGTCCAAACGCGTACCCAATTCCAAAGACCAGTTTATAATAGGAGATTCCTCTTCTAGTTCTGCAATACAAGAAAAATCCTATGTAAACGTTATTTGCAATTAGACTCTTTTCAACATGAAATTCTGTATTAAGGTAAACTGGTTATCAGAAGATACTATACAGTCAACAATTTACCATATATCTATTCACCTTAATATTACAAAAATGGATGCACTAAAGAGGCAGAGCTGAGCTCCCTAGACTAAAAACTGTAGATAAAAAAAACAGACATTAAACTGAAAAACCATAATTTGTTTCAAGAGAGCCACTCAAGTGGAAGATTGTTCACCAATTTTATTTAAATACAGGAGAGAGTACTGAAGAGCTCATGACTTGGAGCCTTCAGAAGTTTAGACGATAAATTCATAGGTTTCACAAATTTTACCAGCACCACAGCTTCGCTTTTTCTTTCTGTCCCTTCAGAAGTACTCCTAACCTTAAAGTCAAATCTCTAATCTCTATATTAAAAAGGTAGAAATTTGCCTGCAAATGCCAACCTATCCAGCATAAAATTTTGCTTTAAATATAGAATTCATGTATTATTTCAAACTAAGTGAAGTATCGCGTTAATAGCAGATAACGAGACTTCAGGGTTTATTTGTAATAACTAGAGCTCTGAATGGATACAAAAAACGTGTATCTGCAGATCCGCACAGCAATGACCAGTGGCACCAAAACTGAGGCTTGGGGTGGGGGGGGGGGGCAAGGCCCTTGCCCATCCACTGTCCTTTCCCCTCTTCCTCCTCCCCAAGGCCCCTCTTCCTCCCGGGACAGGCCAGCGTGGAGCCCAACTAGGAAGCCCAGGCAGCCGTGACAGACCCTCCACCTACCTGTGGTGCGGGGGAAGGCCGAGAACAGGCCCTGGCTGTGTCCCCACCCGGCTGAGGGTATGCGACTCCATGCCAGCTCCCCATGCAGCTCTCTGCAAACCAGCTCCAGTGGGTGGGGGGGGTGGGCGGGGGGGGGGAATGTTTGCCTTAGAGTCACAGCCCGGCCATGAGAAGAGCCGGACTGGCAGCTGTGGGGAGCCACGGCAGACCCTCCACCTGGCCTGGACAGAGGGCCTGGGGGCTGACACTCAGGCCGGGGGCTTCTTGGGCTCCCTCACCCAGGGCAGGTGGAGGATCCACCACGGCTCCCCACAGCTGTCCGCCCAGCTCTCATCATGGCTGGCCCGTGGCTCCGAAGCACCCTCTGCCCCTAGCAGAGATGGGTCAGGGAGAGCCATGCTGGCAGCTGTGGGGAGCCCGAGTCTCTCCACTTGCCCTGGTGAGCCTGGGCTACAGCTCCAGATCGCTGTGCAAATACAAAATTCGTATCCACATCCAAAATGCTATCCGCAAAAATGGCACGTACTAACTAACTCTCTCCACACACACACACTTACCCTTCTGAACATCCCTATCAAGTACTTCATCAAATAACTTCTCTTGGACTGTTTGTGGTAAATCTTCAATATCTGGAAAAGGAACAATGAATAAAATGGCTTAACACCAACACATTTTAAAATGGAGGAGTACTGATATATGGAATGTGCGCAGTTATTGACTAGCTGATTCTTACTGTTTATCCTCCTTCACCACTAATTCCTTAAGGCTTTGCTATTTTCCGTTCAGCCATGTGGGGCCCAAAGCTCCAGATCCCAGACTAAGCTAAGAATCCTTTAGGCTGGCTGGTCATGGTGTACAAAGCACTAAGGCACCCGACACAAGATTTCTGGACACCTGAAGGATCATCAATCATCTGCTCCAGTGGAATCAGTGAAGTAGGGAACCAGGTGAGAAAGCAAGAAGTAAGTAGAGAAGAGAGTTTTTCCATCGAGCACTGGCTCCGTAGCTCCTGCAGGTGGAGGCAGCATGCAGAGCTGCCAGGCTGCGCCTCCGCCTAGGAACAGCAGGGACACGTCGGCGTTTGTGGGGAGCCACCCAAAGTGAGCAGTGCCTGGATGTGGCACCCCGAAACCCCTCCTGTGCCCCAACCCCCTGCCCCAAACCCACCTCCCATACCCAAACTCCCTCCCAGAGCACACGCCTCGTACCCCTTCCTGTGCCCCAATCCCCAGCTCCTTCCCACATCCAAACTCCCTCCTTCCATTGGTAAGTCTCTCTTAGTTAACCGGAATTTTTGACTAATCCAGCACCCACCAAACATGCCAGATAACAAAGCTTTTACTGTATCAAGAGCATTTTTAGGTGAGACGACAGCCAGACCTGGACGCATGTCCTCTGTACTTTCATAATCCAGGGTCATGGTATAAAAAATAATCAGTTTCAAGCCACGTTTATAAAAGGATTAATATTTGTAGAGAAGTAATACCTAACAATCTCCTACTGCAAGCAAGTCCAGGACCAGTTTCTGCAATATAATTAAGTTTCCTTTTTCCCTGTCCATCCAGTCTATAATATAATATCATGGAACACAAGATTTTACTTAAATTTGTGGGGAAAGCTCAAATGGAACATTTTTATGATGGCTATAACTAATGCTATACATAAAATGCTGCCACAGACTTTACTGCTTATGTATACTGTACTATATAAATTACAAAAACTTCACTTCATTCAACTAGAATGAAAATTCTATGATCAAATATTCAGTCACGGGAACTCAATCAGAAGATTGAGACACGCTCATCTCTAAATATACTTTTACAAATATTCAGGTGTCAAACAGCTTATATTCTTCTTGATCATGCTATCTCAGAATAAACTGAAGATAACTGTAACGTGAACATTTCCATATAAGAAAAAAAAAAAAAAAAACACCACAGGATACATATGAATAGTAGTTTTAGTCCCAAAACCAATCATTGTGTGTCAAACCTTTTGTTTTACAAAAGGAACACTAAAATTACAGAACTACAGAATGATGCAAAAATCTAGTCATCTAAGCATCGAAATAAGAACCAGGCACACTTGATCGCCAACCTCAACCTTAATACAGACTCATTCCGTGAAGACATCCTTTTTGCTTCAATTTTCCCCCTCTCTAAACTGAGAACAATAGTAGTTTATTTCACAGGAGAAATGCGAGGACTGAAATACATGAAGAGCTTTGCAGATTTAAAAATCACCAGGAAAAGCCTAAGAACTATTTTGTATCAAGTGCTAACAAAAGTTATATCAGAAAAATTGCAGAAGGGGGCAGAGGGTTGGGGCGGCGACAAAATGTGTTGGTAGTTTCATACACAATTAAAGTAACAAAGGCATCATTGACAAAGTGCGGAGCATTTCATAATTACCTGCAGGTAATGTAAATGTTACAAGGTCAGTTAAAAAATAGCAAGCAAAATCTCCCTTTCGTTGATGAAGAGACGCAGCAATTTCACGCCGGATTTGTTCTGTAAGCTCTGGACACACCATTGCTGGAATGCACTTTGCCGCATGTTGTGATACCTGTAATATAACAGACTTATTTCACCTGATAGCTATTTATATTTAGCCAAAAATAGTAAGAAGCATTAGGCATTAGATAACATTTCATAGAAAATGTTTTGAGTAGAAGAGGGATAAGGAGGTGTTTAAAGTTGTTTATAAAGAAGGAATCTGGAATGAACACAACTGAGGGAAAAAGTGATCCCATCAAAACAGATGCAAGGCGGTCACATATGAGCGTAAATATCAGTCTCCTCAAAGACATTACAAATAAGTCAACAGCTATCATAAGTGAGTGAATGCAAATACCGCTTACTCATTATGAAGCTAACAGGCACTAAACTGACCACCACATAACTTAGCATTGAATCCAGCAAGAACCAAAATTGAACAGATGGCTGAAGGGGTGGGGTAGAATTAGATAACAGAAGCAAACAAAATGATGGTTCATAAAATGCTGATCCAAACTAGAACCTCTGATGCCACTTGGTGACAGAAGGAAAAAGCCTGATGTTATGAATTGGCACAGATTACAATTTAGCATCCTCATGTAAATTTCTTCTTTGCTTCCATATGTTACATGGGATTCTATACCGCATACTGAATGGGCTTGTCTGAGGAAACTTCCCATTTCTTACCTCCCACTCGCCAGAAGTCTAACAACTGAGGAAATGTCTATACATGGACCACACGAATTCTGAAGGATTCTGGCCATCGATGGCAGGAAAAAAGTCATTCGGTGATAAAGGTCATATATTATCAGGTACACATCTGGACTACACAATGGAGATATTTTAAAGTGATATTTGGAAGACACGCATTTTAAAGTGGTAATTACTCTGACAAACCTAGGGAACAGTATTACTACTATTTGCTAGGGTTCAGTACACATTTTCACAACGACTGCAGGTAAAAATTGCTGCTGACAAAATCAAAAATACAGGATTTTTCAGTGAAGCTAACTTTGTTTTAAATCTATCCATCAAACCAATTACATGTGTCCCTCACCACTTAAAATGTGCAGTTGCATGTACTAACTGCACACAAATACACACAGTTCTTCAAACTACCTGAAAACTTCCCACTAGTCTTCTCTTCTGCTGCTTTGTTCCTCAACCCCAGGCTTTAGATACAACTGTATATGCAGCTCATCCCCCTTCTCCCACACACTAGCTTCCTTGGGAAAAGCTAATCCCCCAACCCTACAGTAAGAGTAATTTTTCTCATTAGATTGTCCTTAAAAGTTGCATGGACTCCTGATTCAGTTCAAAGCAGGAAGGGGAGCGAACTGAGGCTCTGAGAGATTCTTCCCTGAAAGTAGGTAGTTTTGAAAGTACACAAGGGTAAATCTAAGCAATGCCTCTAGGTGAACTTCACATATCATGTGACCCATCTGTGCTACGTCTATTCAGGCCTAATTTTTAGGTCCAACTTGGACTCAAGACCACCTAACCTGACTCCACCCAAAGAGGAGCAAGTTTTTCTCCAAACCCGATTAAGCCACAACACTGCTGCCCTCTGCCTGTCGAGTCATTTCTCCTCCTCCTGCCTGTGGAGTTGGCACAGCAGCAGCTGCATGCCTACTCCTGCCATGCGCTGCCCCCTGCTGCGCTGTGTGCACTCTCGAGCAAGAGCTGCTACAACTCCTCAGCACACTCAGATACAGCACTTTAATTTTCTCCAAGTGTTTTGCTTTAGAGGCATTTCCTTTCCCCCAGACAAAAGCACGGGAGGCATCAAAGCTGTTTACTTCCACTGCAGTAAGGTCAGGAAGTATGACCAAACTGCTTATATCTGACAAGAAACTTGTAAGATATCTGGATATGACAGTCTTGCTGTTTTAAGAGAACTATTTCTGAAAAATCGAACAGAAAAAAGGCACAAAGACGCTACTCATGCATTTGTCGGTCTCCATCGCCTAGCAAAGAAAGTTGCACTGCAATAATTGGAAACTGTGATAAGGTTATGTAAAATCTTTAGTTGATCTAAACAAAGGCCAAAGTAACTCACCTCTGTAAGCAAAATTGCTAGCATATTCTGCCTTTGAAAACGTATAGCCAAATGTACAAGTGTGTATCCCACATCAAAAGCAGAAGGGCGATTTAGCAGGCGTACTTCATCCGCTGTAAGCTGGCGTGCAATATCTCCTCCTGAGGACTTGTATGCTTCAACAGCAGCTAAATCACCTTCTACAACTCCTGAAGACACACAAAGCACACCATCTTTATTATCTAAAATGAAGCTGTGATTTTGGATCAAACTACCTTATTTCACAGTTTCCCTATGCCCACTGGACTCTAGTCTTTGAGAACAAAAGCAAAATTGCTCACACAGCTGGTTTTATTTTAGTATTCTGCAGTCTTGCACTTACCTTACCCACCAGACCAGTTCCATGCTCCAGCAAGCATATGCTAGGACACCAAGGCAGAGTATGAGCCAGTAATCCAAGTAAGGCTTGGTGGTTATGGACCATCAGATGACACACTTGGTTTAAATATAGTATATAGCCCTTACATCTGACTATGGATGATGAAAGTGGCCACTCAGCAGAAAGTTGTATTTTGACAATTCTGCCTGCAGTTTATCTTAAAGCCTGTCAAAAATCAGTGTACTCTGTATATGCAAAAGTTTGTTTTGACAAATCCCTTCAAACAACTTTTTTAATCTTGCCATTTATCACAGAAAATACTCTTGCACGAAGAAAATTTAATGTGAAATTGACATTCCATCCTAATATAAGATAGAAAGGCAATTCCATATTAAATTCCTCTTCTAATACTTACTGTAACTCCTTGATCAACTGTCATGAAAAGTATTCGTATAAAATATTTATTCGGTGCTTACAAGAACAGCCTTTCTAAACAACAATATTCCCTTTTTAAACCAGTGGCACTTGTCAGTAACCAAGATGAAAATAAATGCATTTGTTTCCGTGTATGCCAGTTGTGGCTGAGCCCCATGGAACTCTTTTACAGTTAAAGTGCAACTCTCAGAGCCCCACAAGTCCCGTCTCTCCCCCCCGACCTATGGGGGTCTGGGGGGGGGGGGACGGCGTGCAGAACTTGAGGCTTCTGCCCTGCAGTAGGGATGCAAAAGGTTAACCCACCTTAATCATTAACTCCTGCCCCAGCTGTGCCAGCCCCACCACCCAACTGGCCCCAGCCTGCCGGATCAGCCCTTTAAATTGGTTAACCGTTTAAATGGAATATTTAATCATTTAAACCATTTCCTTTTTAAACAGTATTTACATCCCTACCCTGCAGTGGGATTAGGAGCTTCTGCCAGAGACAACTGGTACCTACTGAGAGTGGGGGCAGGGGAAATTTAAAGGTTCAGGGTCCACTCTCAGTGGCCCCTCCCTGCAGCTCCCAGGTGCTAGTTCCATGTTAAGAGGTAGTGGCAAACAGTTAGGAAGTGTAGGGAGGGGACGCTGCTTTAGCCCTAGCAGGCAAGCCACACGGGGGCTGAAGCCCTGAGTCCTGGCAGGCACACCCTGGCTCTCTAACTTCTGAAGATTGTCATATGTTGCTCAGAGGGTCAGTAAGTTTGGCCACCCCGGTGTATACCATACTCCATGTTTTCTAATAGCCCAAGTTCTACTCTTTAGGGAAGAGAATAATTTCTCCCTACCCCAAGCAGGTTTTGGTTTTTTTTTTTTTAATTATTTAAAAGGTACAGTTGACTAGAAGCTAAGCATACGTTTTCTTCCTAGTCAGTTTTAGAATAATTCTGTTGCGATGAAGCAACTGGGATTCACCTCCGATATGTGCTCGAATTTATACACTGGTATCACCACCCATTTTGTGCTATTAATAGCATTTTGTGCTGTTACATGCTACACACTATAAGACAGGCATTTGCCTTTTAAGAATTATATATATATTATATATATAAAATCAATACGTTTTTTCCCTTTTTAAAAAACTAGCTCCTTCTGTATTTGAGCCTGGGAGTGAAAGCTCATATGACAGTCCTGCAGAACTACCATTAAGAGCAGTGGCTATTTATACCCTGTCCAGTGGCTTCCTGGGTCTCTGGCCTGTTCATTCTTGAAATGTTGCCCCACCCTACCAGCCTATGTAGTCCCTGCTGCTTCTGTTCTAGAGTCTTATTTCTTTTCCAACTGCCATGGACCTTCCAAGATCCCTTCTTGGGGACAAGCAGCAACTGCCAAATCTTGTTCTCTCTATTACAGGTTAGATGGAGATCTCCATCCACCTTAATGATGAAAGGAATACAAAAACAACATTTTTCTGCCAAACCTCTTTGCTTCAGTGGCTGCAAGGGGAAGGAGCTGCTGCAGCACCTTAGAGCGGTAGTACCTAAACTTTTTAGTACTGATGCTCCCTCACAGATATGTTAAAACATGGTGGGGATCTCCACTACCAAATACTTGTTTTTACTGACTCAGAACACTAGTATTCAAGAGGGACATTAAGAGTTTGGACAGTTTTGTGATTTTATTCAACTACAGTCAGTTTAATTATACAATCTGTGTTTTTAAAACTAAAAGTTGAAAATATGGACTTTTTGGCAAGTTTGGACACAGCTTAACATTTTAGTGAGAAGAATAAGTTGGTTTCAAACTGCACAGTTGTACATTTAGTTGCATCTGATAGGCCACAATGTCATTTTCCAAGTTTAAACAATTTCTGTTTAGTTTTCCACAGAAATCATCGCTGAAAACTCAGACTCAGAGATAGCTGGAAGCAAGCTGAAGCAGCACTTCCATAGTTTCATCAGTGAGGGCATGTCTATACTACAAAACTATGATGATCTAAGTTTAGTCGGCATACAGCCACTGCAGTAATTAAATTGTTTTTGTGTGTCCTCACTAAGCTCCTTGTAACGGTGGCACCCATCCTCACCAGGAGCGCTTGTACTGACTCTCCTATCAGTGCAGGTCATTGTAGGACAGCTTCTGAAAGCCAACAGTTAATGCAAGTAACAGTGTCTGCACTGACACTGTGTCGACCTAACTACAGTCTCTTGCGGAGGTGTGGTTAAGTTGGTGTAGCAGAGTAGTTATGTCGGTGGGAGTGAAATTTTAGCGTAGACACTTACATAGTTAGGTCAACGAAAACTGCCTTGCATCGACCTAACTCTGTAGCGTAGACCAGGCCAAAGTTCCCTTCACAATCTAGAATTCCTGGTTTGCTAGATTTGAAAACCCGGTCTTCAGTCTGATCACTCAACAATTCTAAGAAATTTTCTTGAGCCAAGATACTTAATGTTGGAATAGTATCAACTGTTAACAAGCAGAGATTTCAAATTCAACTGGTATCATCAGACGTATCTACAGCTCCAGGAAAAAATTCCTCAAAATGGGAATACAATCCAGACAAAAATCAAATATTAACTCATTTAATAACATCTGAATCAGTTTGAAATTTTTTTTTTTT
Source organism: Lepidochelys kempii (assembly GCF_965140285.1). NCBI lineage: Eukaryota > Metazoa > Chordata > Testudines > Cheloniidae > Lepidochelys > Lepidochelys kempii. Next base: position 104,239,675 of record NC_136386.1, read on the forward strand.
TAAAAAGTCTGATAACACTTGATAACTTCCTTTTCAACATGGAATCTCCAAAGACAAAGCTTCTTCGAGAATTCCTTGATTTCGTCTTTCGTATCAGTTTTATTTGTATTCCTACCTTTAAGTATTAGGTTCAGTGCATTCAATTTGCCAAATACGTCTACCATATAAGCTAACAAAGTCAAGAAGACAACTTACACATGTCATCTGCAAAATGTATGCTCACAACTGTTTACCTAAGTTATATATACAGAAATGCCAACAATTGCTCATACCCAGATTTATAAATCTGGTCCATTGCAGGCATGTGGCAGGCCTATTTATTGAAAAAAGAGTGGCTTTCAGAAATGTTAAGTTTATGTTGTAGGTAGCTCATTTTATCTACAGAAAGTAGATTAGTCTTGCTCATGGAATAAATTTCACCACAAAGCAAACTTTCTAGTTCCTAGACCAAAAGACAGGACACAAATATGATTTTTACAGCAAAAAAGAAAAGTGGAAGCAATTATCTCTGTACCAGCATGTCAGCACCATAAACCAGGTGACCTGCACAGGAGTTTATTTTGTTTTAAATTAAGCTACTGCCCACCCCCATATGATATATAAAGGTAACATGACAGGGTTTTTTGTTTTGTAATTTATACTTATCTTGTATGTCAAATCTGGCCTTCCCTAGTTTCAATCAAAGACCTCTTTTGGGCCCTAGATCTTGTTTACATTGAACTATCAAAACATTTCCCACTAATGTCAGCAATGCTCAGAGCACTAGTGTAGACACCCCACTAGCATTTTTTCAACAATCAACATAATGTTGAAAATTGTGTCAGCAGCCATGTAGCCAATATGTTCTAACCTTAACCCCTGGTCTACTCACTGGTTTTGTACTATTTTAACTATTTTGGTCTGGGATGGGTTGGGTTTTTAACCAAAAGAATTAAAATGGGTACAACTTCTAGTGTCAAAAGATGTGTATACAAAGGTATCCAGTATCAATATATTTTCCTAAATGTATGGGACTAGCTACACTGATGTCAGTATCTTTATATCAGCAAAACTGTGCCCACACTGGCAGCACACGGAACTGCTTTAATTATAATGGCATGGTAAAAACAAGACAATTTTGTGTATAAAGTTCTTAGAGTGGGTTTATGGGTTTTTTTGGTGTAGATTAATCTTTATTTTACTTTAAATAGGAAAAAAGCTAAACTGAACGAAAGCACTTTAATATGTATACACAAAACTTGCATTCTAACTAAACTGGATTAAAAACACTTTGTTAATCATGTTGTCAAGGTTCCTCCCCCACTCTGAACTCTAAGATACAGATCTGGGGACCTGCATGAAAACCTCCTAAGCTAAACCTTACTTTTACCCGCTTAGGTTAAAACTTCCCCAAGGTACAAATTAATTTTATCCTTTGTCCTTGGAATAACCACTGCCACCACCAAACTCTAACTGGGTTTACTGGGAAATGCAGTTTGGACACGTCTTTCCCCCCAAAATCCTCCCAACCCTTGCACCCCACTTCCTGGGAAAGGTTTGGTAAAAATCCTCACCAATTTGCATAGGTGACCACAGACCCAAACCCTGGGATCTGAGAACAATGAAAAAGCATTCAGTTTTCTTACAAGAAGACTTTTAATAGAAATAGAAGTAGATAGAAGTAAAGGAATCACCCCTGTAAAATCAGGATGGTAGGTACCTTACAGGGTAATTAGATTCAAAACATGAGAATCCCTCTAGGCAAAACCTTAAATTACAAAAAAGACACAGACAGAAATAGTCATTCTATTCAGCACAATTCTTTTCTCAGCCATTTAAAGAAATCATAATCTAACGCATACCCAGCTAGATTACTTACTAAAAGTTCTAAGACTCCATTCCTGTTCTATCCCCAGCAAAGCAGCATACCAACAGACACAGACCCTGTGTTTCTCTCCCTCCTCCCAGCTTTTGAAAGTATCTTGTCTCCTCATTGGTCATTTTGGTCAGGTGCCAGCGAGGTTACCTTTAGCTTCTTAACCCTTTACACGTGAGAGGATTTTTCCTCTGGCCAGGAGGGATTTTAAAGGGGTTTACCCTTCCCTTTACATTTATGACACGTGCAAGACTGTGCATAGACAAGACCCTAGTTTAGGCAAGGATTTAAACTAAAAGCTTTCCAAGTTCAGGGTTTCTGTACTTATGCAGATGGAAATACCATGGTAAAGGGGGCTGTGTTCTCATGTTTATACAGAGAACATGCTTCACCTACTTAAGGAAGTTGTTGTGCCTCACCCTTTGAATAGATGACAATTAGCTTAATTATTCCTTGAATTGCCTGAAGGGCTCTAAGTACATTTACATGGCTGTTTTTAGCCCTGCAGCCCAAGCCCCATAAGCTCGAATCAACTGACCCAGGCATTGAGACTCAGTGCCCTTGGTTTTTCTTTGCAATTTAGACATAGCCCCAGTCTACCTTCCTCTCTGTCTCAGCTATCTTTTGCTTTTCCAGCCATCGAATTTCTGCTAGGTTCTGTTCATGCTCAAGTTGCAGTTTATTTGCTGTCTTTCGCACTCCAATTTTTTCTGCAGCTTCTGTAGCATCACGTAAGGGCTGTGCTCCTGCCTTTTGATCACTGGCCATTAACAGATTTCTCAGTTCTTGATTTGTAGCTTTCTTTCTAAAGCTTATCCCCTTTTCTGAACACAAACCTTCCAAGGCTTTTTTGCCAAGGCCCTCATATGCTCTTCGCTCACCCATTGCAACTGCTTTTTAACCAAACTCTCAATACCAAAATTCAAATTCTCCACCCTCACTCTGAACTCCTTGCCCCATTCTCTTTACCAACACTGCACATCCCTTGGCTGCTCATCAGATTTCTCTCTCCTCTCCGTGCCCACCCCATACTACTGGTTCCCAGTCTCTTTGCCCAGCCAGCCCTCAACTCTCCCCCTACCTTAACTCTCAGTCTCTCCCTACCCCTAGGCTCCCTCTCTTAATCTACTCAACCCTCCCTCCACACACACACACACACACACTCCTCCCTCAGGTCTGGTTCTTGTTCCCTCTGCATTCACATCAGGTAGCTTCCTCCTTCACACTGCTTGGGCAACAGCAGGGACAGGCAAAGGACAGAAAGGCTCCCTGCTCAGTACTGTGCCCAGCACACAACAGCCCAGAGCTGCAACTGAGGAAAAGTCCTGTTCAGTATCAGGTTGAAACATGGCAGAGCAATGGACTCTCTGGAGATTTTGGCTACAAAGACCTAGCAAGTCTCTATTAACCATGTGCAAACAGAAGTTTTTCCAACAGGTTTCAACCTAGCCAAATTTGGGTAGATTTTCACTGAAACAGCTAAAGGCACATTCCTGACACAAAAGCTGTCCTCTGCCAAATTTCAAGGAGGGCACTGAAATCTGTCCACAGAAAAGGTTGTCAGAATTTAACATGGACAAAGCAATTCTCCCCAGCCTTTATCCTAGAAACAGCTGAAACACTTTGGTTGAAATTTTCCAAAAACAAATCAGCAGGAAGCAGGCATGGAAAATTTCAGCCAATCAGCCAGAGTTAGAAGCAACCAAAAACAGGGAAAGTGTTGGGCAAACCTGTTAATAGGCAGTGCTATCAGCCCTACATATAAGTGACAAGATACTACATATTCACAGAGTTTAAGCTCAGAAGGGATCAGAAGATCCTCCAGTCTGACCTCCTGGAGGCCGTTAAGTTACCCAGTGACCCTGTACAGAACTCAATAATTAGTGTATGGCTAAAGCAAGACTCCTAAAAAGGCACCAATTCCCTTGGTAGCCTGTTCATCACAAATATATTACCATCTTTACAAGTCTCTAACGGCTTACAGTAAGTCACAGAGAACATCTATTATATAGGACCCTACCAAATTCACAGTCCATTTTGGTTAATTTCATGGCCAGAGGGTTTTTTTTAAATTGGTCAATTTCACTATTTCAGATGTTTACATCTGAAATTTCATGGTGTTGTAACCATGGAGGTCCCAACCCAAAATAGGACTATGGGGGCGGGGGGTCTTAAAGCTGTTGTAGGGGGGTAGCAGGATTTCCACCTTCAGTTCTGCAGAGCTTCCTGCAACTGGAAGAGGCTCCCGGAAGTGGAGGTGGTCCAATCACTCCAGTGCTGCTCACAACTGCTAGTCACAGCCAATGGTGGATTAACGCATGGGCCCTGGCCAATTTGAAAAGTGGGTGCCCCAAGCCCAGGCAGGAGCTGGAGGGAGAGGGGAGACACTGAGCGGAAGCCCTAAGTCCAGGTGCTCCAAGTCCAGGCAGGAGTCCAGGGGGGGAGGGGTGTTGCAGAAACCTGGCCTGGAGCTTGGTGGTTTTATTATCTCAACGGAGAGTTCTTTCCCATAGACATAGAGAGTCTTCACCAGCTGCACCACTGTAGTGCTGTACATGTAGACAAATCCTCAATGTGTAAATCATCCTGCTACCCCAAATAACTACAACTAGCCAATCGTTCTTCCCAACATTAAAAGAAAAAGGCAGGCTCTGCAACGCAGCAGGATCTCCTCCTTTCTCACATAATTTCTCTCAGCACCTCCAACAAGGTACCATGGTTGCTGCATTTTGTCCAAGCACTCTCTCACAGACCTCATACTCCATGTTTGCAAAGCATGCCAGTTTTATGAATGCTTAGATACATATAATACCATTAGTAAAAAATCAAAGTGAAGAGAAGAAACAGGGCAGCCTGTAACAACCACAACAAACTCAGGGATGAAACAAAACTAACGAGAGACATATGCTGGCACACTAGGAATGAACTAACTGTCCTTTTAAGGATACACTGAAAAATAAGATTTATTACAGATTAGTCTAAATATTTTGGATGTGCATAAGAAATGTATTTAGTTGCTTGCATTTAAAACTTTCATATACTGTACCACTTAACTAAAATAGAAGGAAAATATGTATTTTATCATCGAGAAATCAACTGTAAACTATTTTATGAGTGATAAGAATGTTGCTTACTAGTTCTCAGCTTATGCTTATGCTCAAATAAATTGGTTAGTCTCTAAAGTGCCACAAGTCCTCCTTTTCTTTTTGTGAATACACACTAACATGGCTGTTACTCTGAAACCAACTTATAATGGGAAGTTGGGATAATTCAAATGGTTACTTATGGTATAGAAAGTAAAAGTCATGCTACAAAATGCCAATATCTTAAAAGTATTCTAATTTGACTAGGTAATAATGAAAAAATTCATTCTTTTGTCATTTGTCTCATTATGATTGTAAACCACTTGCAGGATTGAGAACTAGAGGTGCAAGTGACAGTGACCCAATATCCATGACTGGAAATATGGCCATGTTATTTATGCCAGCCTATCAATGTTTCTCCACTAGGCATTGGGAAAAGCGAAAGTAAAAAAATCTCTCTAAAACTGACAAAGCATCAGAAAGAGCAAGCTACGAGAAGGGCAAAACCAAAGGCCATTGTTATATCTTTTGTCACTAGAGTTCCTTGGAAAGGAAGGCTTAGCTACACATTGGAGAATTGAGTGAGGTGTGGTAGAAAGTGAACATTGATGGGGGTTTGGCTTTGGAGGGAGATATACCTGAACAAAAAATTTTTTTAAAATAGCAGACATTTCTAACCTTGTACAAGAAGCAAGTTCCATTTTAGCCTTCTTATTTCATTTGCTTCTTAAACTTGTCTAAAGGTCATTGTAAGTCTATCCTTCCCAAAGCTCTCATACTGCATGTTTGCAAAATGTTACATTACTGATACCACCATGATACATTACAATATGGCAGGACAATTTAGGCCAAACTTGAGTCAAAAGTAAAAAGAGACTAAGCCACATTTAAGCATGTTATGGGTATAATGAGCAAACATTTTCCTGAATAGCTTTCAAGACACAGAACTCTGAGCACTAAAAACACACACACACACTCTCTCTCTCAGTTCAGAGCAAAGGGAATAGGTGGTCTGCCAAGTTGGAACTATAAAGCAACATTAATGGATTCCCTTTAGAAAATTTCAGATAAGCAAACACTTTCACATCACTTATAATGACCATGCACTAGTTTTACTGGAAAATACAGAATATGCTAACTAAAGAGCCTGATCATTTGAAACTTTGCAATTCTAATGAGAATTGAAAATGAGTTAAAAGAATGAGGCATCAAGCACAGAATCAAACGTGTTCTTCGTCCTTGAACAGTAAGGTCAGAAGAATATTTTGAACCCATATTACAGGCTACTGAATATTAGTTTCCTTAGATTATTCCTGCTTTAAACTTTTATCTACCAAGTAGTTTCATTAGAGAGTCACAAAGGTCTTCACAAAGATCAACACATCAATGTGCTGCTTACTTCATTGGACTATTTTTATTCCTGGGGGAATTCTGTGCACATACACCTTTCTCCCACCAGGAGCTGCTATGGCACCAAAAGAGAGGGCAGCCCTCTCTGTCCGCCACAGAGAGGGAAAGGGGTACACTGCCTTCCTCACAGCACCTTGTTTGCAGGGCCAGGTGAGAAGGCATGGGATACGGGGGGACGGACAGAGCAGGGCACATGCAGTTCCTGGGGGAGGGGGGGTCATAAACTGGGGTTCAGAAGGGCTATGGGGGGACAGACTAGGGCGGGGGCACAAGAGCTAGCAGCTGAAAGGGAGTGGGAGTGCATGGACACATAGGGTACAGGGACATATGGTGACAAGGGGTGGCTAAGTGGGGCACAGGGATGGAGGGAGAGACATGGGGTCAGCCAGGTTCTGCATGGGGGAGGCTCCCCAACTCTCTAACAATCCCTCCACCCCAAAACAATCCTTGTTCCATACTTCTCCCACCCACACCCAACAACCCTCCGAAGTTTACACCCAGGCTCCTTCCCAGCAATTACTTCCTTCTTCCTCAGCTCCTATGTTACCTCCTCAACTCCCCAAAGCCTTTGCACTGCTTCTGAGGGGTGGAGGGGTGGGGGCAAAAATATGTTTCTGTACTGTAGTTTAAATGAATTTTTACTCAAAAGCTTAGTATTAAAATGCCTAGTAAGGAATCTATTTGTCAAGAACATTTCTTAAATCTTTTTTGTTGTCCGTATTATTACAGACATACTTGCTGACAGGTATTTTGAAATAAATTACCAAAATAATTGAAACTGGTTGATTATATTGTGTTATTTATTTTAAAATATTGTGTGCAGAATTTTTAATTTTTTGGCACAGAATTCCCCCAGGAGTATTTAATGACAATGTTAAACAACATTTTATTAACAGCCTGACCTCAAAATTAATTATAGCATCGAACAGTAGTATCTTAACATTTTTTTACGTAAATATTGGGTATGATTATATGAATAGACAAATTAAGTTTTAAAAATTCCTTCAGACTTATGACTGTAAGTGCAGTTGCAATGACAACCAAAATCAGCAAGAGCGAAACTGCTGCCCCTCCCAAGATATAGGATTGAAGGTAGGATCATTGCATCAAGAACATGTGCCTCTGGAGTTTGTTGCCTCTGTGTACAAGCACAACATATTCTCCATGTTGAGGTGCAAATCTTTGTGTGTCTAGTGTAATTCTGAATGTTCGAGAGGCAACATGATCTAGAAGCTAGAGCAGAGCAATGAAGCTGGGAGGACAGGGTTCTCTTACCAACTGCCACAACCTCTGCGCCTCACATTTCCTCATCTCTAAAATCAGTCATTACCATTTTCAAGCCCTGGGAGATCTTTAGACAGTACAGTTGGTACACAGGATATTAAACATGACCAGCAAAAGGGGAACAAAATGGGTTTCCCTCTTGAACATTTAAATTTTGTTGGAAAATTTTATTTCCTTGCCCTATTTTTGTACCTTTGGTTAAAACATGGTCTAAATCAGAACCATTGCACTAGTTTAAATACATTGATCTAGTTAAACTGGTGCAAACCTCTAACACAGGTGCACTTAAATCAATTTAACTCAAATTAGTTTAGCTTCATTTGTAAGTATATTAGTTTGCATTGATAAGTTAAGCAAGGGTAAACTGGTTTAAGTACAATTACATTAGGGTGTTGCACCAGCTTAACTAAGTAGATTTTAAATTTAAACAAAGTGGTTCAACTTTCCTAATATATACAAGCCCTTAATTAAAGTTGCTCAGATGCTTTCATACATCGGTGCTGAGGAGTTAGAACTGAACTGAACTGCAAGAGAAGCAGAAGTGTAATATTTTATCAGTAATCGTTATTGGTGTCTTTAAGAAGTGGTTTTCTCTGGACGATATAAGCCTTATATTATCATATTATATAGAACATATTAAAAATGCTTAAATCCAAAATACATAAAATGCAACAGTTTTTAAATTGCACAAGATTAGTAACTATTGGCCTCCATATGAAAGTATTACCTTTTAAAGAAGTATCACAGGGGAAAATCCATGAAATCTTCATCATGAGACCTGCAAAGTTCAGCACATGCTACTCACAATTGGCATTCTGGATTCCCCCAGAGGCTTTTAAAACTTCGTGGTTACTTAACGTATCTATTAGAGTAAATCTGATGTTTTGGTCACTCTGATCCCTTACTAAGGGCCTTATTAGAACAAGGCACCTTCAAAATACATTCATATTTAAGTAATTCAAGAAACAAGCAAATTACTATAGCCTTATACAAAGTAGTGTATGTATAGGATGTTCTATAATTGTTTTTGCAGTTTTACACCAGACAGCAATTTAGTTATCACTGTTCTGGAACAAGCTTTTCAAGTATTTTATATTTCAAATCTCAGAATACAAGGAAGATTCAAATACTGCAGGATTTCCCAGAGGAAATTTTTTCTATCTTTCAGACATCATGAACGGAAAAAAAAAATCGTATTTCACTGATCTGACATCTAATAAGACTGTATTTAAAAAAGCGCTAACTAGATATCCATAGGGCAAACAAAGAATTTCTAACAATAACTCTACACATGACTGGCATGCAAGAAAAATCTCTTTTACCTGTGCTATCTGAGGAAGGAAAAGGGATGGTGAAAAGAAGCGACTATGGGGAAAAAACATGTCCACTATACATTTTAATGGCTACCATCATTTGAAAGATTATGAGGGAGGAATCTGCCTTCTTTCAAAAGGAGGACATAAAAGCTTGAAGTCTATGCATGAAACTCTTTACCCATCAAAGGAGAGCACTGCGCCTTTTAGCTCATTGAAATGCACGTCCATATACACAATAAGAACATTTACTTGCAGCCAAATAGATTACATAATGGTGTTTCACAAATCAGCTCTTGAACAATGCCAAGTGCAATGAAGTCGCTTCATGACACATCAAGGAATGGTATGAGACAAACACTATTAGAGCTGGAATTTCAAAAGAAGCATCCTACTTCAAAATCATTGTAAATTTCAAGTATTTAACCTACTCGTATGCATAAGCCTCAAAATTTCTGCTTCTGGGCAGTTACATCACAAAAATTAACTCATAAAGTCAATGACTGGAGAAAACCCTGCTCTCATGTCTCTGTTCTTTACCAGCATTGGGAGCATTATCCAGAATTTCCTTAGGAAAGCACTAAAATACAAAACAAAATTGGCAAAAAGAAAAGGAGTACTTATGGCACCTTAGAGACTAAACACATTTATTTGAGCATAAGCTTTTGTGAGCTACAGCTCAATTCATCGGATGCATGCAGTGGAAAATACAGTGGGGAGATTTATATACACAGAACATGAAACAATAGGTGTTACCATTCACACTGTAACAAGAGTGATCACGTAAGGTGAGCTATTGCCAGCCGGGGGGGGCGGGGGGGAGAAGGGGCGCTAGGAGACAGGACCTTTTGTAGTGATAGTCAAGGTGGGCCATTTCCAGCAGTTGACAAGAACATCTGACGAATGGGAGTGGAGGGGGGGGTGTGGCGGAATAAACATGGGGAAATAGTTTTACTTTGTGTAATGACACACCCACTTCCAGTCTTTATTCAAGCATAAGTTAAATTGTATCCAGTTTGCAAATTAATTCCAATTCGGCAGTCTCTCATTGGAGTCTGTTTTTGAAGGTTATTTTGTTGAAGAATTGCCACTTTTAGGTCTGTAATCAAGTGACCAAAAAGACTGAAGTATTCGCCAACTGGTTTTTGAATGTTATCATTCTTGACATCTTATTTGTGTCCATTTATTCTTCTACGTAGAATCTGTCCGGTTTGGCCAATGTGCATGGCAGAGGGGCATTGCTGGCACATGATGGAATATCATATTGGTAGATGCGCAGGTGAACAAGCCTCTAATAGCGTGGCTGATGTGATTAGGTCCTATGATGGTGTCCCCTGAATAGATGTGTGAACACAGTTGGCAACGGGCTTTGTTGCAAGGATAGGTTCCTGGGTTAGTGTTTTTGTTGTGTGGTTGCTCGTGAGTATTTGCTTCAGGTTGGGGGGCTGACTGTAAGCAAAGACTGGCCTGTCTCCCAAGATCTGTGAGGGTGATAGGTTGTCCTTCAGGATAGGCTGTAGATCCTTGATGATGCGTTAGAGAGGTTTTAGTTGGGGGCTGAAGGTGATGGCTAATGGCGTTCTATTATTTTCTTTGTTGGGCCTGTCCTGTAGTAGGTAACTTCTGGGTACTCTTCTGGCTCTGTCAATCTATTTCTTCACTTCAGCAGGTGGGTACTGTAGTTGTAAGAATGCTTGATAGAGATCTTGTAGGTGTTTGTCTCTGTCTGAGGGGTTGGAGCAAAGGCGGTTGTATCGTAGAGCTTGGCTGTAGACAATGGATCGTGTGGTGTGGCCTGGATGAAAGCTGGAGACATGAAGATAGGCATAGCGGTCAGTAGGTTTCTGGTATAGGGTGGTGTTTATGTGACCATCGCTTATTAGCACCGTAGTGTTCAGGAAGTGGATCTCTTGTACGCACTGGTCCAGACTGAGGTTGATGGTGGGATGGAAATTGTTGAAATCATGGTGGAATTCCTCAAGGGCTTCTTTTCCATGAGTCCAGATAATGAACATGTCATCAATGTAGCGCAAGTAGAGAAGGGGCTAGGGGACGAGAGCTGAGGAAGCGTTGTTCGAAGTCAGCCATAAAAATGTTAGCATACTGTGGGGCCATGCAGGTACCCATAGCAGTGCCACTGATTTGAAGGTATACATTGTCCCCAAATGTGAAATAGTTATGGGTGAGGATAAAGTCACAAAGTTCAGCCACCAGGTTTGCTGTGACATGGTCGGGATTCTAGGGGTGTGTCTGTGCGGATTTGTTCTTGTGCTTTTATAGGGAGTTTCTTGAGCAGATGGTGTAGTTTCTTTTGGTAACCCTCAGTGGGATCAGAATTCTAACATTCAAAAACCAGTCGGAGAACACTTCAATCTCTTTGGTCACTCGATTACAGACCTAAAAGTGGCAATTCTTCAACAAAAAAACCTACAAAAACAGATTCCAACGAGAGACTGCTGAATTGGAATCAATTTGCAAACTGGATACAATTAACTTAGACTTGAATAAAGATGGAGTGGATGTGTCATTACATAAAGTAAAACTATTTCCCCATGATTATTTCCCTTCCCTTCCCCCCCTCACCCCACACTGCTCCTCACATGTTCTTGTCAACTGCTGGAAATGGCCCACCTTGATTATCACTACAAAAGGTTTCCCCCCCCCCCCCGCTCTCCTGCTGGTAATAGCTCACCTTACCTGATCACTCTTGTTACAGTGTGTATGGTAACACCCATTGTTTCATGTTCTCTGTGTATATAAATCTCCACACTGTATTTCCACTGCATGCATCCAATGAAATGAGCTGTAGCTCACGAAAGTTTATGCTCAAATAAATGTGTTAGTTTCTAAGGTGCCACAAGTATTCCTTTTTTTTTTGCGGATACAGACTAACACAGCTGCTACTCTGAAACAAAATTGGTATGTGAATTTCTGAAGTCAGTTGGGTATATATAGCATGTTCAGAAATCTTGTAAATATTTACATCATAATACTCATGTTAACACAACATTTTCAAGGTCAGTATTGTGCATGCAGCTTCTTGGAGCTACATATTTTTGTGCTATTTTTAACATCTGACTGAGCGTCTTGTGCCGACAGAAGCTCTACCCTGTTTACAAAATATTCCCAAGCTACATCTGGTGATTCTACTGGTACATCTTGTAACAGTAAACAGAGCAGCAATTTTAAATACACAGGTAGAGCATTTTTCACACTATTGTGCGCAAAAGTTGCTTCTTTGATTTTTTTAAAATAATATATTTATAAAAACAGATTCTGCAGCTATTCCATATCAACTCCCATAAAGTCAGAAGAGCTCATGCAACTAGTCACACACAAAATGGCTCTACTTATCTCTAAGATAACTTGCCAAATTCTGTCAAGTTTGCAGATACCCCCCCCCATGCACCACCACTAAATGTTATTTCAGGAACTGCAACATTCAGTTCACCTATTAAGTACAGTTGTGAACTGAAATTGTAGTACCGTAACAAAACAGCATGTTGAGAGCTTGTTTACACCTTGTAAGTTTGTGTTTTTTTACTTTCCACCCCCCCCCCCATACTAACATAACAAAAGACAGACAACTTACCAACACAAGCATTTAGAAATAGCCAATCAGTCTTTTTCATTCTATTTTTTATTTGCTTTAGTTTTTTGAAGTCAACTTCAAGTTCCTCCTTGCTGCCAACAGCTCCAGCCAATTCAATTCTTTGGAAGTCCATTTTCACTTCTGATTCACGTTTGGTTGTAGGAGGAGATCTTCTTTGGCTATTTCCGCTACTGCAGCTTCCCCTCCATCGAGCTCTGTCTTGCTCATTTATGATTGAAGAAGCTTCTTCTGTGTCTGCCAGTTCTATTGCTTCAATGTTGTTAGGTCTGGGATGATCACATACCACACATTTCTTGGCCTTAGCCCAGTTTTCATATGTACATACGGAACAAGTCCAGTGCTGTGCTCTCGTGTTCAGTTTATTTCTATCATTGTACTCTTCACAAGGATCAACAGAAAAGGGGACTGATCTTGAACCAGACCCTGAAGACTGAGGAGATTCTGTGGGGCTCCTGGTCCTACGCTGGGACAAGCACTGAGTACATCTTATCGCTCTTGGCCAGTTCAAGTACGTGCACATGTGGCATGACCATTTATTTGCACTTTCCGTACTGTAAGAAGATTTAACCCTTGGTCTTGCACTAGAATCTGGACATATCAAAGGGCTGCTGCCTCCTTCGATGCTTGTAGGATCCCAATCTCTACCAACTTCACTTGAACCACTTTTGAATGGATCTTCGGTAATAATTGTTCCACTAGGTCTCTGAGCACGGCACATGGTACACTTAATTGCAGATGGCCAATTTTCATATGTACAATACTCACAAGCCCATTTAATTCCACGTTCTGTCATCGTGCACTTCTTGAAGTAAATTGTGTTGGGCAGAAAGCTATAAATAATTAGAAAATATTATTAGAACATAATGGTTGCATACTATACCATAAGTTTTATTAAAAGGATAGCGTACTTTTAGGCAAACATCCTGATTAATGCTTAAGCAACCTTTTTTCCCTTTTTTTTTTTTTAAAACGCAGGAATAGGGATATCCCAAGAGGAAATGAAAACATGCCTTCAGATTTCAGGCTCTCCTTCAATTTAAGTTGAAAACTTCATAAACAGATTCCAAAGATGGAATACTGTTTATCGCTTCATAGTCTTCTGAAGGTTGTACAGACTTGACATCTTTACCTAGCTCCTGTTCCACAGTATGAAGAGAACACTGGAATGATAAAGGTACGGGGAATGAAGGGGGGGAAAAGTAGGGAAGTGGATCACAAGGGCTGAAAATAGTTAGAACAATTAGACAAGAAAAGTCAGTATTAGTACAACAATATAGAAAAGGTAGCACTTAAAAACTGTCCAAAGTCCCTAATTTCAAGGGTTAAATATGTTGACAGGCAAAGCCAGAATGGTGTGGGTTTGCTTTATTATGTTGCACCAGCCAGGTAGATAGTTTTGTTAAGGTGGCATGCACTAAACAGCGTGCTGAGTTTGATTTAAGAGTATACATAAGGTGTTTAAGCCTATTTGTATTTGTTTAACATTGTTCAGGTCAGTAGCTGCTATTAGAAAAATCAGAAGAATGCCAGTGTAAGAAACTAAGTTTGTTGGCAGGCTTTTTAAGATATGTACTCCAATACTAATTTCCACACTACGATGATTTAAAGAAAACAACAAAAACAAAAAACACACCAATCTTACTTTTTCCTCTAATGAAGAGGAGATTCTGTCTCCATGCTGGTTCAGACCTTGTCCTCCTCAGACTGCAAAATGGGATGGATGACACTATCTGACAACTATCCCTGTAAACAAAATGAAGACAGTTTCAATTAAGGCCTCACACTGGACTTGAGCAACCAGAAAAGTAGTGCTTTGTATGCCACTCCCATTCTAATCCCTGGCTGCTGTTTAAACTCAGTGATGACCTATTCTGAGCCTTAGCATATCTAAAATAAGTTTGCCATTGATCAATTTTTGGGAAGAACCAGCTACAGTGCATCATACAACCATTTAACTGTTCAACTTTCATTAATGTTAACTGAAGTAGCAGAGCTAAATTCACACGAACTTTGAACTTGTATCACAATATCTATGAACGTCTCTACTTCAATTAAGAACTCAACTAAGTCAAAGTCTAATATTAAATGGTTTTGATTTTACAATCTGCAGAAGAGAACTGTGTTCTTTTCCATTCCCTGTATTACAAAGTTAGTTTTATTTGATGAATTGCAAGTTATGCACTGTTTTCAAGAGTATATCCTCAATACAAACTCAGTATGTCAGTTCAACTGTTAGTTTTCATATTTCCATGGTACTGCAATTTTCCTGTACAACTAATGGGAAAAAAGTTACAGTAGAACCTCAATTACGAACACCAGAGTTACGAACTGACCCGTCAACCGCACACCTCATCGGGAACTGAAAGTACGCAATCAGGCAGCAGAGACAAAAAAAGCAAATACTGTACAGTACAGAACTGTGTTAAGCATAAACCACAAAAAAGGGGAGGGGGAGTTTAAAAAAAAACTGACAAGGTAAGGAAACTGTTTCTCTGCTTGTTTCATTTCAGTTAAGAGGGTTAAAAGCAGCATTTTTCTTCTGCACACTAAGTTTCAAAACTGTATAAAGTCAATGTTATGCTGCAAACTTTTGAAAGAACCACCACAACATTTTGTTCAGAGTTACAAACCTCCATTCCCGAGGTGTTTAGAATTCTCAAGTTCTACTGTACATGCTGGCTTTTAACTCAAATGCACTTTACACCCATTTAGACTGAAAGGGTATCACAATGTTAGTTTCGGTCTCTTCTATATTTAGAAGCCAAAATTCTGCAAGTGCTATATTTCTCACTGAAACACCTTCAAAACATTTCTGTGCCTCTGTTAGCAGCCACAGAGTTAGATCAAAAACAGTTTGAGTTGATTAGTTATTCATATATGACTGCCCAGACAGCCAAGCTAGTACAGTTTGAAGGTAAGCTTGTTAGCACTTAAAGCTGTTAACACTCTATGGTTCTAGCACAGTGCCCCTCCCTGACCAGCTTCTTACTACAATAAAACGGTGATATACCTCTTCGGTAATTGTTGTCCTCTGAGCGGTGATGCATGTATCAGTTCCACTTTAGGTATGTTCATGTGCCAGTCAACTGAAGCAGGGAACTTTTTCGCATAACAAAACCCATCAGGGCAGCACCGTGCCCCCTACACTCTCATGTTGCTAGCCAACAGCATAAAGAGGCAGAGCAACCCCCAAGTCCCTTCACACCAGAGACCAGTATTAGCTGTGACTCTGATAAAGAGGGGAAGGAGGGTGGGTCACGGAAGCACCATGCGCCACACATCTCAAAGAACAACAGGTATGCAATTTTTCCTTCGAGTGCTTGCACTCGCCCATTCCACTTTAGGCAACTCATAAGCAGTTCCAGATGGAGAAGGATATTGGAACCTACCTAAACAAGGATTGCAATACCACTTTCCCAAATCTAGCATAGTCTCTTTAAGGCCTGGGAGAGAGCATAATGACAGTGAAGGTATGAACCAACCAAGTCATAGCCTTGCAAGTGTCATGACCTTTTAAAAAAAAAAAAAAAAGGAAAAAAAAAGCAGCAGCCAGTGCTGCTTATGGTATTGCAGCGTGCGCCAAAACGCTTTGAGGCAGTGGAACATCAGAACATCATAGCATAGACAAATACAGGAGAAGATCCAGAAAGATATCCTCTGCAAAGTGACAGGTTGCCCTTCATCCTGTCAGCAAGAGACACAAAATTGCAGAGAGATGTTCAACTCTTTAGTCCCATGCAGGAAAAAGACTAGCACCCTGAGAACATCCAAAGTATGACATTTTCCTCATCTCAGAAAAGAGACTGGTAAATATACAGTCTGATTGAGATTTAAAAAAAAAAAATCTATACTACTTTGGTAAGCAATATGGGGTGTCGATGCAAACAATCTTTACAAGACACCATGTAAAGAGGGTCACCCACCAAAGCCTGGAGTTCTACTACCCTCCCAACTAAAGTGATAGCTACCAGGAATGTTACCATCATTGAGAGAAAGAAAAAACCCAGACATAGGTTCAAAAATGGGTTCCATTAAAATTAAAATGGTGTGGGGTCTCAAATAGGTGGGAAGAAACTGTCCAAACCTTTCAAGAACCTAACAGTCACACAGTTGAAAAGACGTATCTTCCCTCTACACGTGGAAGCATGTGAAGAGATTTGCCAGATGAACTCTCAGTGAACTTGCAAAGTCCCTGATCTGTTAGGTGAAGCAGGTAAACCAGTATAAACAGAATTGGAGCCCATAAAGGAGAGGTATCTTTCTGCTGGAACCACACTGGGAACCTCTTCCATCAGCTATTTCCTGGGGTAGGTATAGAAGGTTTCCTGATATTTTAAAGCAGATTTCCAACTCGAACAGAGAGCTTCCTGGGGAGTTAACCATTGAGCATCTATGCAGTCATGCGCATGCTGAGAGGGCTGGAACAGTTGTGGTCCTGCAAAACTACATCCAAGACCTGAGGGAGCATTACAGGATCCTGAATTGAAAGGCTAACAGATCCGAGAACCAATCCTGACAAGGTCAGGATGGCACTATAAAAATTATTGTGGCACGATCCTGTCTAAACTTGCTCAAAACTCAGGACCATAGGGATAGGGAAGGGAAGCATACAGAAGTTTCCCCTTCCAGAATAGTAGCCTACCTGGTTTGTGACCTATCCTTGAACAGAACTGATGACATTTCCTGTCAGGTTGCATTCCCAAAATCTGAAAAATAGAGACTTTGCTATGTCAGACTGAGGGATGACTCATGGTCTCTGCTGAATGATCTGCAGAAAAATGGTATGCTAGCTAGCTCTGAGACCTAGGAAAGAGAGAGGCTTTGAGCATTATATAACTCCTGATGCAGGAAGACTGGAAGCTCTTTCCTTCTTGGCAAAGGGAGTCTGACCTAGTTCCTCCCTACTTATTTAGATAAAACGCTGCAATTGTGTTGTCTGTGGACACCTGTACTGAACAACCTTTGATGTGGGGAAGAAACTTGACAGGCCAGGTGAACAGCTCAAAACACAAAGCTCCCAAAACACTGGTGTGGAGGAATCCTACACTGACCAGAGACCCTGAGTCTCAAAGTTCTCTACATGAGCTCCCCAACCAAGAAATGAATCACATACAACTAGAATAATGGAGAGCACAGTTGGGGCAAAAGGAACCTCACTGCATACACTGGCAGGGTCCATCCACCAGTCCAGGGACATCAAGACACTTCTTGGTACATGAGTCAGCTTCTCCAGCAGATGACAAGAGGAACAATAGACAGATTTCAACCATTTATTCATGATTCTGAGGTGAAGTCTGGCATGATGAGTCACATATGTAAAAGCTGCATGTGACCTACAAGCTTCAGACAATCGCTCATTGTAATACAAGGATACGCCTTTAAGTCTTCGCATGGGTCCAATATCTCCTGAAACCTGGCCTGAGACAAATACTGTCCTACTCAGGTCAAATTGAGAACTACTCCTCTGAATCAGATTCTCTGGACAGGTAGAACAGATTTCTCTCCTTGTTGATCAGTACTCCCAAATGAAAGAGGAACTGAATTTTCTCAATGGCCACTGGTACTAGTTGTCTGGACCAACCTGAACCAAGCACTCACCCAGATGTGTACACCTGGACTCCTATCCTTCAGAGATGTGCTGCAACCACCGCCATACTCTTTGTGAAAACTCAAGGGACTGAGGACTAAAGAGGAGGAGGGTAAACTTATAATGAATGTCTGCTACAACTAACTGTAAGAATCTACTGTGACTACTGAATGATGGAATGATGAATCACATGGAAGCAAGCAACAAGGACAACAAAGCAATCGTAGTCTACATACAGGATAATGCATGCTACGGTAACCATATGAAATTTTTTAAAATGTACTTGTTGAGCTTCCGTAGGTTTAAAATAGGTCTGAGGCCTTCCCTGGGCTTATTTTCTCAACCAAAATAGGAATAGAATCCTTTCCCCTGGTGATGAGGAGATACTTCCTCTATAGACCCTAACTGTAACAGTGACTGAACATCGTGAATTAGTACGGCCTCATGAGTCCCTGAAAAGGGATGGGAGAGGAATGTGAAGGAGGGATAGATGCGAACTGCAGAGTATACCCCAGTTCCACCATGCTTAGAACCCACTGATCTGATGTAATGTCGATCTAAGCACTTACTTAGGAATTGGGACAACCTACTGCCAAAAGGTATGAGAAGTCAAAATGAGGGGGTCGCTGGCCTTAACCAAGGAGTTGATTGTCTATAGCATCTAAGCTATCTGTTTGGAGTTAGCAGAAGAGGAAGAGAAGGGTGGTCTCCTTCCGTGAGTGTTATAGCCTTTCCTCCATTGATGGGGCTGTCTAACAGGGTAACGCTGATACCAATCATGCATTTGAAGGCGGAACTGCTTTCTCTGTGGGCCTGGGAGTATAAATGACAAAGACCTTAGGGTTAGCCAAAAATTTTCTAGAGAATGAAGTTCTTCACCGGTCTTCTCTAAGATAGGTTTGGCTGTTCAAAAAGGCAAATCCTCAGTAGTCTGTTGGATTTCAGATGGAATGCCAGACTGCAGCCAAGATGCATAGTGACTGCCATTACCATTACTCAAACAGCTGAAAACATCTTATCCAGTGCAGCCTGAAAGGATGATCGTGTTACCACGTGGCCCTCACTGATAAGGCCCCGTGTTTGTCACACATTCTGTGACCTCCATGACTTCTGCAGCGGCTGGGGCCTCCTGAGCAGCTCGGAGCCCCAAGGCCAGGCGCACCAACTGCTACTGGAGCAGTCTTGGGCCCCCTGCCCCCCAGCAGCAGGAGTTTGGGTGTGGGGAGGCTCAGTGCTGGGGTGTGAGGTGGCGCTTATCTGGAGTGGAGGGCTCCCCTCCCTCAGCCCCTAGCTCCATGTGCTGCCTCTGCCATCAGGCACCGCCCCAGAAGCTCCCATTGGCCACGGTTCTCAGCCAATGGGAGCTGAAGAACCAGGGATTAGGACAGAGTGGAGGCAGCATGTGGAGCTCAGGGTAGGGAGCCTGCTCCAGCTCTGCCAACCCTCCCCCACCCCCAGCACCTCCCCACTCACACATGGTGGCGCTCCCCCCCCCCCCCCGCCGAGCTGTGTGTCACACACACACACACCCCCAAGCACCAGTAACAACATCCCCCAGGCAGTCCCCTGAGCCTCCCCCGCCCAAGTTTTAGTGAGGGCGGTATAGTAAAAGTCATGGACAGGTCACAGGCCGTGAATTTTGTTTACTGCCTGTGACTTTTACTAAAAATACCCATGATTAAAATATAGCCTTACTGATAAGTGCTCTGTATTCCCTCTCATGTCTGGCAACAAGTCAAGGAATTGTAGCACTGAGTCCCTATTGGAGTAATCACAGCAAGCAAACAAGAGTCTGTTAGTTTGTAATTTTCAACTGTATTCCTGATAATGAATAAACTTTCCTTCCAAACAAATCCCATTTCTTCATGTTTTTGTCTTTGGGAGTACATTTAGATTGTCCTGGTCTTGCATTTATATTAACTATGGTCACCACCAAAGATCCTGTAGTTGGGTGTGAATAAAAGTACCCATGACCCCGAGAGGGAATTTGCACCTTTCCTCAGTCCTTTTGGCAGCGGGTGTCAGAGAGGAGAGAGAGTTTGCCAAAAGGATTTTGGTGTGCTCCAAGAGAACATTATCAATAGGTAAAACCACTCTAGCATGTCCTATAGTACATAAAATATCCTTTAACTTGTGAGAATTGCCCTGAACCAGTTCTACTGGAATTCCCAGAGCAGTGGCTACCTTTATCATAAGTTCCTGGTATGTTTTGTAATCATCAGGAACCAGAGAGGATGACTCAGATAGTAGCCTCACCTGGTGACGAGGATGAACTATGGAAGGGTTGCACTGTAATGTCTGTTCTGTTGTATCTCTGCACCAGAAGGGTCACGCGCTGAAGGAAACATCTTCTTACTGAGTACCTGACTCAGTACCAAGTTCGGCACCGGGCAGAGTATGGTGCCTTGATGGTGATCAAATGCTACACGGTGTGGTGGGGTGGTGCCCCACACCCATGCCAGATTGGGCTACAACAGGCCAGAGCAACTGCGCAAGGCGGCAGCCAATCAGGGCGGGCCTGTTAGAGAGCCAATCAGGACCAGTATTACAGCCAGCCAATCAGGGCTAGGCTAGGCCCTTTATAAAGGCTAACCAGGAAGGGAGCAGGCAGTCTGTCCCAGACCTTCATGGGGGAAGGTCTGTCTGCGGAGCAGGAGACCAGCATCTCGAACAGAGCAGTGCTGGGGAGGCTTAGGGGGAGCATAGTAGGGCTCTGGCCCAATACCTGCCAGACTGCAGGCCGCGATAGAAAGGGCCTAGAGGGTGCGAGGGGCCAGAAGGGAAGTAGCTCAGGGACAGTCAGACAAGGGGAGAGAAGGAGGGCAGGGAGGCTGCCACTAGAGGGTCCCTGGCTCGGGAACCAGAGTAGAGGGTGGGCCTGGGTCCCTCCCTTCCCACTTATACAGTACCTGGGGGTGGAGAAGCGGCTAGAGCAGACTGCAACCAGCCCTTGAGCCGAGGGGCTAGACTGTGAGGTTGCGGGTGGCCACTGCTGTTAACACTCCCCCCCACCCCCGAAGGGGGCAAGTGTGGATTTGGGGGCACTGCCGGAGGGCAGTGTCCTGAAGGGGACACCGTGAGCTGGGAGCAACATGGGTCGAGAAGCCAATAGAGGGCAAGACACGGACAGGACACCACCAGCAGAGGGTGCTCCGCACGGGACAGAGCTAATTCCCTGAGATGCCAGAGGGAGGCGCTGCGGTGGTGAGTCCCAAGCCTGTCACACATGGTCTAACCAACGAGGACCTGGAGTCTGGAGGAACACACAGTGGATTCCCAAAGGGCCACCGTTAGAATTGGTATGGTACCAGGGCCCCACCCCAAGACATCCTGTCCCTGGACATGCTTCTACAAGAATCACGATACCGAGATCTTGACTTACAAGAGGAAGAATGAGAACAGGCTCTTGATCCTGTGTAACAGGATATTATGCTTCAAGATCCCATCTCTGATTCTGAAGAGCAAGGCAGTGTAGTACACGAACCTGGACCAAAGAGGATGGATCTAGACTGTTCTCAGTGGTAGCAGATGACAGAACAAGGAGTAATGGTCTCAAGTTGCAGTGGGGGAGGTTTAGGTTGGATATTAGGAAAAAATTTTTTCATTAGGAGGGTGGTGAAGCACTGGAATGCATTACCTAGGGAGGTGGTGGAATCTCCTTCCTTAGACGTTTTTAAGATCAGGCTTGACAAAGCCCTGGCTGGGATGATTTAGTTGGGGACTGGTCCTGCTTTGAGCAGGCGGTTGGACTAGATGACCTCCTGAGGTCCCTTCCAACCCTGATATTCTATGACCGATGAGATGTGGTCAGTACCAGAGGAAATATCCAGCAGCTTTCCCACAGAAGGTACCATACACTTGCTCCGCTTCACTTTCAAGCTTCTGGAGTCCAATGGAACCTGCACACACCCAGAATCAGGGAGCAGCAAAAATGCGGGTACCAAAGGCGGCAGCACTAGGGCTTGTGAAATGGGGTGGGCATCTGAACTTCCCACTGCATCAGTGGGAAATCCAAGACTGAGAGGCAAAGGTGGTCCCCGGCCGTTCTGTAAGCTTCAGGTGTCACAGGTACCAAAAATGTAGGTGTAATACAGACAAAGTCAATGTAGAACAGGGGTCAGCAACCTATGGCACGCACACCAAAGGCGGCACGCGAACTGATTTTCAGTGGCACTCTGCCGCTCAGCCCAGGATCCCGGCCACCAACCCGGGGTCCCAGCTGCCAGCCCTGCTCAGCCCGCTGCCAGTCCCAGCCACTGGTCCAGGGGGCTCCGCTGCTGGCCTGGGGTCCTGGCCTCAGCCTGGCACTCTGCAACTGCCCGCAGCTGTCCTCCACTGGCCCAGCCTGGGGCAAGAGGCCACTGGGATATTTAAGTCCTCATTTGCTGCTTATATCAGGCCATGTGTGACACTGCACTGTGTTTGACCTTGTGCGTGCCCCTCTGTTGCCATTTTTCCCCCCATTGTAAGTTGAGGGGTACATTTGACAAAATGTCAGCTCCTGAGAAAGCAAAGTTAGATGTCTGTTCATTTCAGCCTTCTTGGACAGACATTTGGATTTATTCAAAAGAACCGTGCCGTTTGTGCTTTCTGTTGTGAAAGTGCTGTGTGTTGCACATCAAGTGTTCAATGACATTCTGAAATGAAGCACGAGAAAACCTTTCTTGACGAAGCAGACAAGACTGAATTGATTAAAAAGGCAGTAGCAGGATATGAGAAGCAAAGCAGTGTTTTTAAATGCTTAAGCGTAAGTAAAAATCAAGCTACCAAAGGAAGTTACAAGATTGCACAGTACATTGCAAAAAACAGATGGGGAAAATATATATATAAAAAAATATTTCTCAGCAGTTCGGAGGTTTTGTTCAATGATTTGCCAAATAAAGACACGATCATATCTAGAATATAAACTACCTGTCTCCGCCAGAACAGTTGAGAGACGCATAAGCAAAATGGCAGAAAACATTAACGAAAAGCAGACGAGACTGCATTAAAAGACACAGCAGTGTTTAGCGTTGCAGTTGATGACAGCGTGGATATAAACGACGTTCCACGTTTGGCAGTTGTTGCAAGATGTGCTTCTGATGAAATCTAAGAGGAGCTTTGTTGCCTAAAACCCCTGCATGGCACAACAAAGGGGTAAGATATAGTGGAAAGCTTTGTAAACCAATCTGAAGAATGAGGAGTTGACATCTGAAAAATATTTTGAGACACAACAGACGGTGCTCCTGCCATGGTCAGAAAACAGAAGGGATTTGTAAAGTTACTTGAAGATCAAATTGGTCGCCCAGTAGTCAAATTTCACTGTATCATCCATCAAGAAAACCTGTGTGCTAAAATTTCTAATTCAGAGCTTAATAATGTGATGAAAACAGTGGTGCAAATTGTCAATTGCCTTGTTGCTCTATCTGCTTTGACTGACTC
Source organism: Lepidochelys kempii (assembly GCF_965140285.1). Taxonomy (NCBI): domain Eukaryota; kingdom Metazoa; phylum Chordata; order Testudines; family Cheloniidae; genus Lepidochelys; species Lepidochelys kempii. The sequence goes on from NC_136386.1 coordinate 104,263,241, forward strand.
CCAGAAGAGACGGACAGTGCTTATGACATTCCACTTCAGAGCAACATTTGGTGGCTAAGTCGTGGCAAGGTTTTGGTGCGCTTTGTAAACTGTTTTGATGCAATCAAGGCCTTTTAGTCAGAAAGGACAAAACTACTCCGAACTGGATGATGACAAATGGCTGTGTAAGCTCATGTTTCTAATTGACATCACCGCTCACCTAAACAAACTCAACCTCTGTCTCCAGGGTACCGGGCAAATGGTTCTGGATCTTTATGAAGCCTGGAAGGCATTTGTTAAACTAGCAGTTTTTCCTCGGGATATTCGAACTTCGACTTTCAAATTCAAATTCAATTTCAAAAGTTGAAATACTTCCAACACAAAGCTACCAATACATTGCACTGTCAGTGTCAATGAGATTGGAATGTACATGCAAGAACTGGAATCAGAATTTGACAGATTTGACAGATTTCAAGATTTCCAGTGATTTGGCCCAATGCTTTCTTTTCTAATTAAACCTGGAAAATTCAACGAAAGCGACTTGAATTTGTCTGTATTTCAGTGGATGGGTGTTTGAAGATTATGAAATGCAGCTCATTCAGTTAAAAAGCTCAACTGTGGGCATCAAAGTTTGGAGATCTGCGAAGTGCACTTGAAGCTACCGAGAGAGATCATGGGGCCTCTATTCTGACCTTCTGGATGTCCCTACCAGTGAAATTTAACTGTTTGAAGAAAACTGCATTTGCAATGCTTTCAGCATTTGGATCTAAATACCTGTGCGAACAGATATTTTCACACATGAAATCTGTCCTCTGTCCTTCTCAGAGCCAGTTAAGAACTGATCACTCAGAAGCCTGTGTGCAGTTTAAAGTACCCAAATACATGCCAGACATTGGAAAACTCAGCAACGAAAAGCAAGGGCAAGGATCACACTAAACTGATAAGATCTGCATTTTAATTTAATTTTAAATGAAGCTTCTTAGACATTTTAAAAAATTATTTACTTTACATACAATAGTTTAGTTATATAATATAGACTTAGACACCTTCTAAAAACATTAAAATGTATTACGGGCACATAAAACCTTAAATTTCAGTGAATAAATGAAGACTTGGTACAGCACTTCTGAAAGGTTGCCGACCCCTGATGTAGAATGCCCCAGCAATGGAGTTGATCTCAACAGTACCAAACAAGGTGCTAGAGTCAACAACACTATATTGTTAGAGGATGAATGAAATACTGCGGAGTGCCTATGTGGAGCAGGCTGAGCTCTAATCTTGGTACCAGATTTCTTCCTATGAGTCTCCATTGAGGACCTGGTTTTCAAAGAGGAAGAGGGCTTTTTCTGACTGGAGGAACTAAGTGTCCAACTTCTTATGGTGTTTATGCAATACAACAGAACACCTCCTCTTCGGTTCCCTCCAAGGGGAATCCACTGTCTCAGAGTACACTCTGAGACAGAGTCCAAGCCTCATATATGATGTTCCTGAGTGGAGCACACAGCTGACACCATCAGGTTATGCCAAAGTCAAACTTCCCAAATCATCTTAGTCTTAAACCTCCTTCAGACAGGACACTTATGTCTGACATGGCTCTCTCCTGAACACTTTAAACAACTATAATGAGGGTTGCTGATGTACAGAATTACTACAGCCAGAACAGCACTTAAATCCCAGATATTTAGGCATACCCCAGTACTGAGCTCAAAGTCGAGAGAAAAATGTATATAAAACAAAAAATTGCTAAAAAATACCTCACTATGAACAACTAAATACGTACAGAAAAAGTAGAAGTATCTTTCTCTAAGAGAAAGAGTGTAACAAGTGTACACACACTTTGACTGATCCCTGCAGTGAAAAGGAATGAGGGGGTCAGGGTGGCTCTGGCCCTTTTTACCCTGGGCTAGGAAGACAAGCATTGGGAGGGCTTTTTTAATAGTTCCACCTTAAATTCTGCAGTGTATTATTCCTAATGTAATATCTGGTTATTTGCTCTAAAGGTGTGTCTGACATTAAACATCCATATGAATGAACAAGCAAAGTGTCAGCTTTCTGAAACAGAATCTGGAAATGTTTGTCTGCACCTTGTTTACACCTCTCTTACAGAGGGAATGAGAGAACAATGAAACAAGCCCAAATGTATCTACTTTAAAGCAGCATAAAGAAATCAAAGAAAAACGAGGCAAAGTATGAACTCCTCTGACAGTCTGCAACAAATTGCGTATTTTCTCCAAGTCTTCAATTATTCACATTCATGGTAAAGTCATAATTTACACAAACTTTTCATTTTGCTCAACAAGCATTCTTCAGTTTTTTGTTTCAAAATTCACTATAAACTGAGGAATGTACCTGAAAACAAAATATCAATGGCTACTCCAATTCCAGATTTTTTACAATTACTATCTGATCCACGTTGGTGGCAGCCATTTTGCTGAAAAAATGCTGCAATCTGATGGCATTGTTATCCAAGAGCTCACTACAAGACTGAACCAGTTACCATCCTGCTTTTATAATGGTTGTACATTATACTTGAATTTTATACATAAACACAGTTTTTAAAAGCTTTTTTTTGATACAATTAAGATTAAAGCAGGATTTGGAACTTTCGCATGAGACCAAGGGAAGACTAAACCAGTTCCCTGTTGTGTAAAGTTAACTTATCAAAAAAACCTTTAAATAGGAAATAAAATTGTGTTCAGAAAACTATAATCATTAAGATTTTACAAAAAAATAAAGCAGCTGACTTGGGTTTATATTTGGCTTGTTCAGAACTGGTGTCTTCCATAACATCACTTTCAGCAAGATGGCTTCCACTACTACTATGCAGAGAAAGGTCTTCTCACACAAAAGAAAAAAAACAAAACTAGTAGTTTGCCTTAATGGTACAGCCTGAAAAATTCCTCAGCTTCATCAGCAATGTCCTGTTCTCATGCAGAAAACAACTCTAATCAAATGCAGGATCCAAGTAATTTGATACGTATACACTGGTGTTGCTCCTGCATTCATCTGCCTCACCATTCTATGCCCAACCATTTTCTGGAGAAAAAGGAATACAGCTTGGAAAGCAGAGCAACAAGAGAAGATCAAACAATGGATATTATATTTACAATAACCTATATAAGTTATGCATTATGCCACACAAGCATACAACCCCCCTAGAAAACAGTGTCCTCACTTAATAACTGGTTAATAGTAACTGCACAGTATTGTTGCATGAAGTGTATAAATGCATTTGCATAACAGGTGATATTCTTTTCCACAACCGTCCTTCCCCAAAAAAAAAAAAAAAATGTGGCAAACTTCCTACAATTTGAAATGATGACATGATATTTTCCAATCCCTTTACATATCTACTAGTCTATTACAAATAATAGTCCCCTATATATTTACTGGCCATTAGTCTATAACCTAATATTTTAAGTTCTTATATGTTGAATAAATATTAAATATTTTTTTAAAAGCTATGAACATTAAAATTTGTGACAAGCAAAGAAATTCTAAGTTAAGGGCTGTGTCAAGTTAAAGTAACACATGTTTCAAAGACAGTCTCATCATAGGACACTTACAGGCCTGAATTCAGATCATTTTAGATGTTTCTTGATACTGTAAAAATTACATCAGCTCTAAAAGAAGAGCTGCAATATAAATTAAAGCCCAATATTTATCTGGGAAACACAAAGGACTGATATGAGCGTGTTTCCTCGCATCACATATAGGCATACCATGCTATTCTTCAGCTTTGCCAGCTGGCCCCATTCTTGAGCACTAGCATTTGTGAGGTCCACACAAATCCTGTTCCACAAAAGAGTCAAGTCCAGGATTCTTGTAAATTGCAATATCCTGCTGGCAGGAAGCATGAGAGGATAGTATACCCATACAAAAGCATGCAAAACAAAACAAGCAGCTGGTCTGTTTATTTTCAGATTTACAAGTTCTCTCAGAAACCCCTTCATGTTGTTTAACAGTTTATTTTCTCTCTGAAACGTGTCAATATTGCATGTGTCCAAGAAGCCTTACTAAATGTTGAGCTATTAATGTTTAATATACTATTAGAAACTGTTCTGAACACCACAACAATTTGCTGTTTCTCTACATGAATCAAATGCTATACTTAACTTTTTTTTTAACTAAAATTCTTCTTTTTGTTGGTTTCAGAGTAGCAGCCGTGTTAGTCTGTATCCGCAAAGAGAACAGGAGTACTTGTGGCACCTTAGAGACTAACAAGTTTATTAGAGCATAGGCTTTCGTGGGCTACAGCCCACTTCATCGGATGCATAGAATGGAACATATAGTAAGATACATATTTGTGTGTACACACACACACACAAATAAGTTGGAAGTTACCATACAAACTGTGAGAGGCTAATTAGTTAAGATGAGCTATTATCAGCAGGAGAAAAAAAAAAAACTTTTGTAGTGGTAATCAAGATGGTCCATTTAGACAGTTGACAAGAAGGTGTGAGGATACTTAAGGAAATAGATTCAATATGTGTACTGACCCAGCCACTCCCAGTCTTTATTTAAACCCAAGTTAATGGTATCTAGTTTGCATATTAATCCAAGCTCTGCAGTTTCTTGTTGGAGTCTGTTTTTGAAGCTTTTCTGTTGCAAAATTGCCACCCTTAAATCTTTTACTGAGTGGCCAGAGAGGTTGAAGTGTTCTCCTACTGGTTTTTGAATGTTATGATTCCTGATGTCAGATTTGTGTCCATTTATTCTTTTGCGTAGAGACTGTCTGGTTTGGCCAATGTACATGGCAGAGGGGCATTGCTGGCACATATCACATTGGCAGATGTGCAGGTGAACGAGCCATTTACAACACAAACTTTGCTTCTATACAAAGGAAAAAGGACACTGAACTATCTAAACTACTACATGCCACAAGGAGCCACAACAGTGGTTCCCTTAACCCACCCAACAATATTGTTAATCTTTCCAGCTATACTCTTAGCCCGGCAGAAGAATCTGTCGTATCTCGGGGCCTCTCCTTTTCTCCCTCCACACACAAGAACATAATACAGTTCTGTGGTGACCTCGAATCCTATTTTCGACATCTCCGACTCAAAGAATATTCCCAGCATACCTCTGAACAACATACTAACCCACAGAATCTTTCCTACCAACACTACAAAAAAAAAAGGATTCTGCGTGGACTCCTCCTAAAGGTCAAAACAACGGACTGGACTTCTACATAGATTGCTTCCGTCAACGTGCACGGGCTGAAATTGTGGAAAAGCAGCATCACTTGCCCCATAACCTCAGCCGTGCTGAACACAACGCCATCAGCCGCCACAGGAACAACTCTGACATCATAATCAAAAAGGCTGACAAAGGAGGTGCTGTCATCATGAATAAGTTGGAATATGAACAAGAGGCTGCTAGGCAACTCTCTGACTCCACATTCTACAGGCCATTATCCTCTGATCCCACTGAGGATTACCAAAAGAAACTACACCATCCGCTCAAGAAACTCCCTGAAAAAGCACAGAAACAGATCTGTGCAGACACATGTCTAGAACCCCGACCAGGGGTATTCTCTCTCTTCCCAAGATCCATAAACCTGGAAATCCTGGATGCCCCATCATCTCAGGCATTGGCACCCTGACAGGAGGATTGTCTGGCTACGTGGACTCTCTCCTCAGGCCCTACGCTACCAGCACTCCCAGCTATCTTCAAGATACCACTGGACTTCCTGAGGAAACTACAATCCATCGGCGATCTTCCAGAAAACACCATCCTGGCCACTATGGATGTGGAAGCCCTTTACACCAACATTCCACACAAAGATGGACTACAAGCTATCAGGAACAGTATCCCCGATAATGTCACGGCAAACCTGGTGGCTGAACTTTGACTTTGTCCTCACCCATAACTATTTCACATTTGGGGACAATGTATACCTTCAAATCAGCGGCACTGCTATGGGTACCCGCATGGCCCCACGGTATGCCAACATTTTTATGGCTGACTGAGAACGCTTCCTTAGCTCTTGTCCCCTAATGCCCCTGCTCTACTTGCGCTACATTGATGACATCTTCATCATCGGGACCCATGGAAAAGAAGCCCTTGAGAAATTCCACCATGATTTCAACAATTTCCATCCCACCATCAACCTCAGCCTAGACCAATCCACACAAGCGGTCCATTTCCTGGAAATTACTGTGCTAATAAGCGATGGTCACATAAACACCACCCTAGATGATACAACCGCATTTGCTCCAATCCCTAATACAGAGACAAACACCTACAAGATTTCTATCAAGTGTTCTTAAAACTACAATACCCACCTGCTGAAGTGAAAAAACAGACTGACAGAGCCAGACGAGTACCCAGAAGTCACCTACTACAGGACAGGCCCAACAAAGAAAATAACCGAATGCCACTAGCTGTCACCTTCAGCCCCCAGCTAAAACCTCTCCAGCGCATCAAAGATTTACAGCCTATCCTGAAAAATGATCCCTCACTGACACAGATCTTGGGAGACAGACCAGTCCTCGCTTACAGACAGCCCCCCAACCTGAAGCAAATACTCACCAGCAACCACACACCACACAACAAAAACACTAACCCAGGAACCTATCCTTGCAACAAAGCCCGATGCCAACTCTGTCCACATATCTATTCAAGTGACACCATCATGGGACCTAATCACATCAGCCACACTATCAGAGGCTCGTTCACCTGCACCTCTACCAATGTGATATATGCCATCATGTGCCAGCAATGCCTCTCTGCCATGTACACTATCCAAACCGGACAGTCTCTACACAAAAGAATGGACACAAATCTGACATCAGGAATCATAACATTCCAAAACCGGTAAGAGAACACTTCAACCTCTCTGGCGACTCAGTAAAAGATTTAAGGGTGGCAATTTTGCAACAGAAAAGCTTCAAAAACAGACTCCAACGAGAAACTGCTGAGCTTGAATTAATATACAAACTAGATACTACAAAGTTTTTCTCTCCTGCTGATAATAGCTCATCTTAACTAATTAGCCTCTCATAGTTTGCATAGTAACTTCCAACTTATCTGTATATATCTTACTATATATGTTCCATTTTATGCATCCGATGAAGTGGGCTGTAGCCCACAAAAGCTTATGCTCTAATAAATTTGTTAGTCTCCAAGGTGCCACAAGTACTCCGGTTCTTTATGTTGGTTATTCTTCCAACATGGAATTTGCTGATTGTTTTCTTTTCTTGCTCACTACCTTTAGAGTTAGCGTTCTTTTTTATATTTTTCTGTGTCCACACTGGCCCTGCTGGAGTGGCAAATTAGCGTTAGCAAAAAGGATAACTCAGCATGAGCCTCAGCAGGGAAATAAATTATACTATATGCAAACCTTCAGATTTCACAGAAAATAGCAACTCCATTGGCTATCCAAATAAGTGACCACACTTCTAGCATACTGATAGCGTGAACACGATAATCTCATCACATCAGCATTGAATCTCTGCAACAGCAGCAATTTTATATTATAATAAAGGAGGGATTATTGCAGAGCACAATCTAGAATTACGTTCTACATTAATATGAATACAACGAAGCAAGGAATTGAGCAAGTTAGTGTAGTTCACTTGTTTGTTTTAAAACAGATCATCTTATTTAAAAGAGAATGCAAATATAGTATTAAATGTTGCTTTTCCTAAATAAACTAACAGTTAATGTGTATATCTTTAGTGATTGTTTGGCCTGTATGTTTGAGGAAAAAAAATATCCTTTCCATTTTAAAAGAGAGCTGTTCTAAGCAAAAAACTAAGGCTGTCAATTACAGCAGACCCTTCCTAGAACACAGGATTCGGGATCCATGCACGGTACCGCGTTAACATGGGGACGGCGTTATAGCGGGGACCGCATTAAAATGAATTCCAATTAAATTAGTTAAAATTTGGGATCCATGGCCGCAACCGCGTTATACATGAATTCGCGCTATATAGACGCGTGTTCTAGCGAGGGTCCACTGTAATTGCAGTTAACACCTGCAATTAACTGAAAACAAATTTTTTAAACACATTAAATTGCATACCTCTGGCCGGAGAGGGAGGCATCAGCACTCCCTGCTGGTTTAGAGGCCCGTGCCTCCCGCCGGGCTGGAGGTAGGGGTGGGGGGGGGGGGGGGTCACAATTTTTTCCTCACAGGGGAGGGGGTGAGGAGTGCATAATTTTATTTTTTTTTTTTTTATTCCAAATGGGGTCGCCAGCACAAAAAAAAAGTTTGTGAAACACTGCCACAGAGAACAGGGGCCTGGCAAGCTCAGCATCCCTGTACCAGCCTCACCTCCCCTGCTGCATGTCGAGGCCCTTAGGTAAAATCCACCCTTCCTTGCAAACAGGGGCTCACTCAGCTGAAGGGAGTTCTATAATAATTTATTATTATTATTCTGCATTTGAAAGTTCAACTTTCATCATAAAGAGATTGCACTACAGTGCTTGTATGAGGTGAATTGAAATACTATTTCTCTTATCGTTTTTACAATGCAAATATTCGTAATAAAAAATATAAAGTGAGCACTGTACACTTTGTATTCTGTGTTGTAATTGAAATCAATATATTTGAAAATATAGAAAACATCCAAAAATATTTAAATAAATGCTATTCTATTATTGTTTAACAGTGCGATTAATCGTGAAACTTTTTTTAATCACTTGACAAGCTCTACAAAAACAAAAAATGTTCAGAGTGCAGCAAGTGATCTGCCAACATTTCTCTTTGGCAACAAGTTTATATAGCACTGTTTTACTGTCTTTTAATATAATATAGTAAAACTTTGTAATTACACACTAGCAACTGAGACAAGCACTTCAGAGTTAAATATTATTAATCAATAAGTAAGCAATACAGACCCCCCCTTCTCTAAACTATTGTCCAATATCTTGAGTAGATTTGTCTCACCTATCAAAGGGCCAGATCCTTCTTCACTGAAGTCAATGGGTGTAGGCCCCTAGATTATTAATAAATAAAACTGAAAATTAGGACTGTCAATTAATAGCAGTTAACTCACACATTAACTCAAAAAAATTAATTGCAACTAATCGCAGTTTTAATCACACAAACAATAGAATACCAATATTTTGGATGTTTTTCTACATTTTCAAATATATTGATTTCTATTGCAACTCAATACAAAGTGTAAAGTGCTCACATTTTTATTACAAATATTTGCATGGTAAAAATGATAAACAAAAGGAATAGTATTTTTCATTTCATCTCATACAAGTACCGTGCAACTTACAAATGTAGATTTTTTTTGTGTTATATAACTGCACTCAAAAACAAAACAATGTAAAAGTTTAGAGCCTACAAGTCCACTCAGTCCTACTTCTTGTTCAGCCAATCGCTAAGAGAAACAAGTTTGTTTACATTTACGGGAGATAATGCTGCCCACTTCTTATTTACTATGTCACCTGAAAGTGAGAACAGGTGTTCGCATGGCACTTTTGTAGCCGACACTGCAAGGTATTTAAGTGCCAAATATGCTAAACATTTGTATGCCCCTTCATGCTTCGGCCACCATTCCAGAGGAGATGCTTCCATGCTGAGGATGCTAGTTAAACTAATTTGTTAATTAAATTCTGACTGAACTCCTTGGGGGAGAAGAGTATGTCTCCTGCTCTGTTTTACTCGTATTCTGCCATTTACTTCATGTTGTAGCAGTCTCAGATACAGGGGTGAAAGAAAGAAGACAGACTTACTGGTACAGGGGCCCGGCGCTGGGCCCTTGTAAGGGGCGGGGCTAGGAGTCAGCCTCCCCCAGCCTATACCACCTGGGGCTCCGGCAGCTATTTAAAAGGACCCGGGGCTCCGGCCGCTGCCAAGGTAACAATGGCAGCGGTGGCCAGAAGCACCAGGCCCTTTTAAATCACTTGGCCCAGAGGCAGCTGCCCCTTCCCCACCCCATGTCGGCGGCCCAAGGAGGGGGTGTTTACCTTAGGCATGGGAGGGGACATTAAAGCCAAACCTTTATGAAAATTAAATAAAACCACCTCAACTTGTAAGCAAGCCAAAGCAAGTGCACTTTTTTACGGCAAATCACTCTAGCAGTCTGATATTTTGCGATTATGCTCACCATATTACATTACAACAAGGATTAGTTTAACAAAAATATGTTACAGGAAGTACCAAAAAATAGATCAGTTATTATGCTCGCTTTCCTCGAAGTTCCTTATGAGGAAGGCTGGAGTGATCAGTTATAGAACAAAAAATAAGTACTATGCACCAATGTCCACACCTGGTCCTTATTCTGCAATTGCCTCTGTCTGTATTACATTGACTCCAGTCGACAATCTTTCATGATGCAGGGTAGGATTTAATAGATGTGGAATTTGATCCCTTCGTGCTTTTTTTAAATGTATTTAATGTTAAAAAAAAAACAGCACACACAATGAAATCATTTGTCCCCGAAAGCAACTGCTGGTTATTTGTCACGTGGGGAGAAGAAACTCATTTGGAGGCTGCAGTTGTCAGTTCAGGAAGTAAAGGCCCCATCCCACCCCTTTCTTCTTTGGATACATGCATAACCTGCAAGAATTCAGTAGAGACGAGGCCACCCCCAGCAAACTAATTTAAGTCCTCCAATCCTTATCCCACTGAGAATCGTAGCCACTGGATTCACAGGGGCAGAGAGAGAGAGTATTCTCATGATCTGGCTCCCATGCCTAAGGTAAACAGAGCCATAAAGGGGCACAGTCAGGTCAAATTTACCCCAAAATTTAGGTTTTGTAAAGATAAAACTTCTACAAAACCCAAGACAAAATAGTAATTACCAAAATAATTGAAACTGGTGTGATTATGTAGTGTTATTCTGACAAATAAAATTTTCAGGATTTTGCAGAATTTTAAAATACTGTGTGCAGAATGCCCCGAGTAGTAATGTGCAATCTTCTGTAACCCCAAGATCCTTTTCAGTGGTACTATCTCTTAGTTATTACCTGAGCCACTAGCGATTATCGTTGAAAAGTCATGGAAGATGGAAGCGATTCCAGACGACTGGAAGAGGGCAAACATAGTGCCAATCTATACAAAGGGAAATAAGGACAACCCGGGGAATTACAGACCAGTCAGCTTAACTTCAATACCCGGAGAGATAATGGATCAAATAATTAAGCAAATAATTAAGCAATCAATTTGTGAACACCTAGAAGAAAATAAGGTGATAAGTAATGGTCAGCATGGATTTGTCAAGAACAAATTGTGTCAAATCAACCTAATAGCTTTTTCTGACAGGGTAACAAGCCTTGTGGATTGTGTGTGTGTGTGGGGGGGGGGGGGGGGGGGGGGGGGGGGGGGGAGCGGAGTGGTAGAATCATAAAATATCAGGGTTGGAAGGGACCTCAGGAGGTCATCTAGTCCAACCCCCTGCTCAAAGCAGGACCAATCCCCAATTTTTGCCCCAGATCCCAAATGGCCCCCTCAAGGATTGAACTCACAACCCTGGTAGATGTGTTATATCTTGACTTTAATAAGGCTTTTGATACTCTGTCTCATAAACTAGGGAAATACAACCTAGATGGAGCTATGATAAGGTGAGTGCATAACTTGTTGGAAAACCATTCCCAAATAATAGTTATGAATGATGCACAGTCAAGCTGGAAGGTCATATCAAGTTTGCGGAGGATATCAAGCTGAGAGAGGTTCCAAGTGCTTTGGAAGATAGTATGAAAATTCAAAATGATCTAGACAAACTGGAGAAATGGTCCGAAGAAAACAGGATGAAATTCAAAGTACTTCACTTAGGAAGGAATAATCAGTTGCACACACACACAAAATGGGAATGACTGCCTAGGAAGGACTACTGCAGAAAGGAATCTGGGAGTTATAATGGATCACAAGCTATATATGAGTCAACAGCATAACACTGTTGCAATAATTCTGAGTTGTATTAGCAGGAGTGTTGTAAGCAAGACACAGTAAATAATTCTTCCACTCTACTCAGTGCTGATTAGGCCCCAACTAGAGTATTGTTTACAGTTCTGGGTGCCACACTTCAGAGAGATGTGGACAAACTGAAGTCAGTCCAGAGTAGAGCAACAAAAATGATAAAAGGTCTAGAAAACATGACTTGTGAGGGAGGATTGAAAATATTTGTTTGTTTAGTCTGGAGAAGAGAAGACTGAGGGGGGACATGGTAACAGTTTTCAAGTACATAAAATGTTACAAGGAAGAGGGGGAAAAAAATGTTCTCCGTAACCTCGGAGGATAGCAGAAGCAGCAATGAGCTTAAATTGCAGCAAGAGCGGCTGAGGTTGGACATTAGGAAAAACCTCCTGTCAGGGTGGTTAAACACTGGAATAAACTGCCTAGGGAGGTTGTAGAATCTGCATCAGTGGAGATTTTTAAGAGTAGGTTAGACAAACACCTGTCAGGGATGGTCACTCTAGACAACACTTGGTCCTGCCATTAGTACAGTAGATTGGACTAGCAGACCTCTCGAAGGCCCTTCCAATCCTATTATTCTTGTAATCTTCCTTAAAACACATAGGAAGTGTAAAATAAAAGCAACTGAAGAGCAATTTTATAGAGTGCTTTTTTTCTGTATCATGGTAAGAAAAAAAAAGTGCTACCATTAGGACATTCAAAATATTACTAGCCATCAGAATATTTTATTTAACTCTTGTACCATTTTATTAAATTTTGCATAAATCACTGCAAAAATTATAGGACCATTTTAAATTATTTTCACAGATTATTTGTAATGGGATCTTATGCTGAAAAGGAAATTCTCTCTCAAGCCATGAACAAAAGCTCTATCAAGAAAATAAGTAAACAAGTAAGATCTTAAATTTAACAGAGCAAGTGATTCCAATATCTGGATTCCCTACATATCAAAACGGCAACTACTTTGACAAAAATGTATAAAAAGGAAGTGTTAGAATGTTATTAATACAAGTTAAATGTCTAATATAAATTATGCTTGGGATTGTGATTAAAAACAAAACTTCATCTTGTAAAAGTACAACATATTCAACTCAAACATCACCACAAACTAAGCAATTATCTGCTATTTAACTGATTTTACCAAGCAATGCCATTTGACAAGTGATGCAGTAAGGTCATCACCAGTTGTGT